>NW_027184063.1:0-1200000 GCF_041296385.1 Aphelocoma coerulescens | reverse complement strand
CAATGCCCTGTTCTCTAGCCCAGGTGTTGATAAGGCTGTTCTTGAAATGAGTCCCATTGTCAGACTTAATTCTCTCAGGGGTACCATGCCTCCAAAGGACTTGCTTTTCCAGGCCCAGGATGGTGTTCCGGGCAGTAGCGTGAGGCGCAGGGTAGGTCTCCAACCATCCAGTTGTTACAGCGGGGATTACTGTAACACGCATATATCAAACCAGGAGTCCCGTGGAAAAAAATATATATGGACAGATTTGTGGTAGATGTTTCAGAGATGTTTATTTATCCAGCCGCATGGCTGGGGCTCAGCTGAGGAAGTCCTCCAGTCATGGGACCCGAGGGTTCTTGGCCACACAGGGAAGCACAAAACAACCAATGGGGAATGAGGCTGACCAGGGGCAGGGAAACCCCGTGTTTTTCCCCCCAGGGCCCCTCTCCCAGGGCTCCATGGCAGGGGGGAGGGACCCCAACATCCAGTGGTGGCTTCCACCATTGTGAGCACATAGCACTTGCCTTGGCAGGTTTGAGGCAGTGTGATGTAATCAACCTGCCAGGCCTCTCCATACTTGTATTTAGACCATCGCCCACCATACCACAGAGGCTTCACCCGCTTGGCCTGCTTGATTGCAGCACATGTCTCACAGCCATGGATAACCTGGGAGATACTGTCCATGGTTAGATCCACCCCTCAGCCTTATGCCCACTTACAGGTGGCATCTCTGCCTTAATGGCCTGAGGCATCATGGGCCCATCAAGCTAGGAACAACTCTCCCTTGTGCTGACAACCCAAATCTATCTTGGACACCTCTATTTTCACAGCCTGATCTACCTGTTCATTGTTTCAGTGTTCCTCATCAGCCCCACTCTTGGGGACATGGGCATCTACATGGCGGATTCTCACAGGTAGCTTCTCTACCCAAGTGGCAATGTCTTTCCACTCATCAGCAGCGCAGATTGATTTTCCCTTGAGCTGCCAGTGTGCCTTTTTCCACCTTTCCAGCCACCCCCACAGAGCATTGGCTACCATCCATGAATCAGTGTAGAGGTAGAGCTCTGGCCACTTCTCTCTTTCAGCAATGTCCAGAGCCAACTGGATGGCTTTGAGTTCGGCAAGTTGGCTCGATCCACCTTCTCCCTCAGTGGCTTCTGCAAGCTGTTGTGTGGGACTCCATATGGCTGCTTTCCACTTTCATTTCATCCCTACAATGCGACAAGAAGCATCAGTGGAAAGAGCGTAGCGTGTTTCTTGCGCTGGCAGTTGGTTGTACGGTGGAGCGTCCTTAGCGCATGTCACTTGTTCCTGTTCTTCTTCGTCACTGAGACCAAAGCTTTCACATTTGGGCCAATTTGTGATTATTTCTAAGGTCCCAGGGCAATTTGGGTTTCCAAGGCGCGTTGTGTGATGAGAGCAATCCACATGTTCCATCTAGCATCGGTGGTGTGGTGGGTAGAGGGAACCTTTGCTTGGAACATCCGCCCCAGCACCGGTAGTCGGGGTGCCAGGAGGAGTTGTGCTTCGGTGCCAATGACCTCCTCAGCGGCTTGGATTCCTTCACAGGCTGCCAGGATTTCCCTCTCTGTTGGAGTGCAGTGGGATTCTGAGCCTCTGTAGCTTTGGCTCCAGAATCCCAGTGGTTGACCCCAAGTCTCACCAGGCACCTTCTGCCACAGGCTCCAGGACAGACCATTGTTCCCGGCTGCAGAGTAGAGCACGTTCTTCACCTCTGGTCTTGTCCTTACTGGGCCCAAGGCTACTGCATAAGTGATTTCCTGCTTGATCTGGGCAAAGGCTTGCTACTGTTCAGGGCCCCAGTAGAAATCATTCTTCTTACAGGTGACCAGCTAGAGAGGGCTCACGATCTGGCTGTTCTCAGGAATGTGCATCTTCCAAAAGCCTATGACACCTAGGAAAGCTTGTGTTTCCTTCTTGTTGGTTGGTGGAGACATCACTGTGATCTTCTTGATGACCTCAGTGGGAATCTGATGCCGTCCATCTTGCCACTTCAGCCCCAGGAACTGGATCTCTTAAGCAGGTCCCTTGACTTTGCTTGTCTTGATGGCAAAGCCGACTTCCAGGAGAATCTGGATGATTTTCTCTCCTTTCCCAAATACCTCCGTTGTCATGTTCCCACACACAATGATGTTGTCGATGTGCTGCAGATGTTCTGGAGCCTCAATCTTTTCCAGTGCAGTCTGGATCAGTCCACGGCAGATGGTGGGACTGTGCTTCCACCCCTGGGGCAGTCGGTTCCAGGTGTACTGCACACCCCTCCAAGTGAAGGCAAACTGAGGCCTGCACTCTACTGCCAGAGGAATGGAGAAAAATGCATTGGCAATGTCAATAGTGGTGTACCCCTTCGCTGCTTTGGACTCCAGCTCATACTGTAGCTCCAACATGTCCGGTACAGCAGTGTTCAATGGTGGAGTCACTTCATTCAAGGCACGATAGTCCACAGTCAATCTCCATTCCCCGTCAGACTTGCGCACAGACCAAATGGGTCTGTTGAAGGGTGAGTGGGTCGTGCTGACCACCCCTCGGCTCTCCAGTTCAGGATCGTCGTGTGGCTGGGAATTATGGCATCTCTATTTGTTCGGTACTGCCGGTGATGCACTGTTGAGGTGGCCATTGGCACTCACTGCTCTTCTACTTTCAGGAGCCCAACTGCAGAAGGATTCTTGGTTAGCCCAGTTGTCATAGGTTAGCAAGCTGGGTCTCGGAAGTGATGTTCTTCTTACAGCTTCCTCTATGACTGCACAGGACCTATCAGATGGCCAGTTTGAATATGGACAATTCTTTAAGCCACTTAAAATTGTGACCGCCTCTGTGATCCACACTTAAGAATAGACAAACTCCTCCTCAAGCTCTCTCTCGTTTCTGATGCTGGGACAAGTGGCTGCGGGGCCTGAGTGGGGAGCCAGTGGGCCACGCCCAGGCCTTCTTGGGCCAGGCTGGGCCAGGCCACGGCTCCAGGATGACACCCCCCCCCAGCAGGGCTGTGGGCAGCCAGCGCGGCTCGGCTCCCCCCTCCCCCACCCCTCCACTGCGGCCAAGATTTCAGCAAAAGCGGCACCACTGTCTGGCAGAGGTCAGGTGACCAATAGCGAGAAGCCACATTCCAGCTGCAAGGCCGAGGTGAGATTAACCCTTTTAGTGCTGTGAAGAGCTGAAAACCTGGCGGAAGAGAGAGAGGAGATGCTTAAAGCTGGAAGTCTGTTGTGAAGCTATGATATATCTGAGTGTCCTGTTGTAATTTCATGAAGATATGGGGGGTGGAGTGTTCAACTCCTGAGCAAAAGCAGCTGCGCTGAGATAGGCAGATGCTGAAGCAGCTGTAATTTCAAGAGAAGTTTGGACAGGGAGAGATGGAAGCGATGAGGACTTTTGCTCCAAATGGAAAAGGAGAAGACCTCAGTTCCTAGAGATGCTCCCAGAGATAGTCCTAGAGATGAAGATGAGGAAGACCCTTTGCTCCCAGGGAAGGAGAAGGGCCTCTGTTCTTAGAGATGAAATGCTCCCAGAGATGGGTGAAGAGAACTTCTGTTTCTGAACAGCTCAACCTTAAAGGAGTACCCCAAAAACTTCAAGATTGAACCCTCGAAAGCAGTTGAGGGAAAAGCTGCAGGTCAGGGGAAGGGACACACATGCGAGCAGAGAGGCCTCTTCCTAAATGGACTGAACAATATTTGGAAGTGGGCAGCTGTCACGTTGTGATAATGTGTTCATAGCACAAGCAAGAAGAGACTTCTCTTTCTAAATGGACTGAAGAAGGTTATTATGGAAGTGGTAAACAGACTGAACATCTTAAGGGTTGACATTTTTTACATTGTCAGTGGGAGAAAGAGGAAGGTGGGCAGAGGAGGAGAGTTCGATCGGAATGGTATAATTTTTTTTCCCCTCTTTTAGGTCAGTTAATAAACTTCTTTATATTCTCTCAAGTTTGGTGCCTGCTTTGCGTTTCTCCTAATTCTTATCTCACAAGTATCTTGGACCAAAGCACTAAATTGGTGTTTCTGCCTGGTTACAAACCCAACCCGCTACACCCAGGCAAGGTGTTCAATTGCCTAATGCCCTCTGCCTCCACAGCAGATTCCAAAGGCCCACCTGAGTCCCCTCAGGTCTTTGAAATACCCACTCCGGAGAAAGTCTATGCCCAGAATACACAAGGCCCCTGGGCCAGTCACAATGAGATGTTTCTTGCACTCTTGTCCAGTTAGGCTCATGTCAGCTTCAAGCAGGGTCAACTGCTGCGATCCCCCTGTCACTCCAGAAGTAGAAACCGGCTCTGCCCTGATGTGTCGCAATGGAATCAAGGTGCACTGCACGTCCATGCCAACCAAGGCTTCCTATTTCTGTGGTTCTGATGTGCCAGGCCATCGGACCCACGCTGTCCAAAAGATGCAATTTTCCCTGACCTCTACCTGGCTAGAGGCAGGGCCCCTCTAGTGCTGGTTATCATTCAAAACTCTTGCTACTTCCCTTCTGGGGTAACTTCCTCTCTCAGCATTACCATCCTTCAATTCACACACCCGTGCTGCCAGGACAGAAGTTGGTTTTCCATCCCACCTCCTCATGTCTTCCCCACTGTCACACAGGAAGAACCATAGTTCAGTTCTTGGGGTGTTCCCTCTCTTCTAGCCGTGGGACGTCTGCTTCTGGTAACAGGGCCCCTGCTCTGCACTGATGCGATTTGGAAAAGGCCCTCTTTCAGCTCCTTCCTGAGTTTCTGATGAGTCTTGTCCATCCTATCTTCCATCTTCTCTATGGTCTCTGACAGACTCTTTTCCACAGCTGCAATTCTTGCTTGTGTTGGGCCTTGCACAGTGTCTGCATACACCCGGAGCCTCCTCACCACAGAACTCACTGTCTCGTCCCCGTCATTCCACGTCATCATTGCTAAAGCAGGGGTGTATTCTGGTGGTGTGTGTCGTGCAAGTTTCAGCTGCATCACCGGTGTACATTTTACCATGTCAGGGCTCCTAATTGCTTGGTCATCTGAGAATATGATCTCTATCACTGCCAGTTCCCTCAGGCGTTGGATCCCCTGTTCCTTGGTCTGGCAGGGGTTTAGCTGACTCTGGAGATCTTCCCGGCACAGGCATCTTTCCTTCTTAAGAGCCGTGTCAAGAGACTGAGAGCTTCAGGGCCCCTTGTCATCCCTAGGTCGATACTTAGATCACGTGACAGGGACCCCAAATGCCTCGCTTCAGTGCCATCCAGAATTGTACCATTGCCTGCAGTGTCCCAGATTTGGACCATCCAACTTAATATAGTTTCATCAGGCCGTTGGGTGCAATCCTTCCTCAGGGTACGAAGGCTCTCTATGGACAGGGACTCGGTAATGATTTCAGGTTCCACTTGCTCTGCTGGCTGTGAAGGTCCTGGCTGCCCATCATCATCATCCAGTGGGCAAATGGATTTGGCTTTGTGTTTCTTTCTCTGGACAGGGGCAATTGTTGTTGGTTTAGGCTCCCCATCTGCTTTAGCTGCAGCTGGAGTGATTGGGGTGTCTGCTGCCTTATTCTCCTGCCCCTCTGGCTGTATCTTCTGCCCTACAGAATCCAGCAGCGTGCGGTTAGCATTAGCCAGGACCCAGCACATGGCAATGAGCTTTTCCTTTTCATCAGTGTTGTTATTGCAGTTTTCCTTCAGATACTTCCCCACCTCAGCTGGATTCTGAAATTGTTCAGGGGGGAGGTTCCAGGCTCCTGGGTCAGAAAAGTGCTTCAGGGTCAGGCCTATGTCCTCCCATACCCCACAGCACTTAGGATTTTCTGCAACTGGGGCAGGTGTCTGGGCAACCCCTCTGGAAATCTCAGCCCTTATTTTAGACAAGCTGGAGACCACATAGAGAAACCCTGCTAGATAACATAACAAGAAGGTGGCATCTTTGACATCCAGAGGAAACGGGACACTTTCAAAATGTGACGTGCCAGATCTGAAGGGGAAGAAGGAGATGAAGGGCTGGGAATTATCATCCCCTGCTTTTCCCCTAACAAGCTGGGTGTAATTTCTAATACATTCCAAAAGGAAGCTACCAAGGCCAGAATGGGAAAACAACATGACATACACCTTCTCCATGGCTTCCATTACTTCAGCCAAACTTCGATGAATCACTGCCACCAGGCATATAAAAATGGCAGTGCTGATTCTTATTTCTGACTTCTAAAAGTGTAAGCCAGGGACCCGACTGCCCATAGCTGTGGACATGTACTTATGGCTAGCTTCCACAGAAAAATTATTAAATCAAGCAGCATGGTCTTACTGCTGTGCCTCAATACAAAAGTGATTCAAACCAAAATGGTTTTGATTTTATTTCCCCAATTCCACGTGCCCCTTAAGTTGGGTGCCAAATTTATGTCTCGGTTTTGGAGACAAGACTTCAGGAGGAAACACTCTGGAATGAGTGTCTCCTCCAAAGGGAAAAGGACCTCCCCATTTCCTCCACCAGTAAGACAAGTGGGTCACAAGAACTGAAAGTGGGAAAAAACCCGAAACTCTTTATTAACACCAAACAAAGCAGGGTAGAACAGGGGAAAAACCATGAAATACAACAAATTCCCAGAGAAGGAAAAGACACACGGGCTTGGACCAGCCCACCGGGGTCAACTCGCAGGCTCCCTGGACCAGAGGGAAGGCAGGCAGTGAGGCAAGGGGGAGGGAAGGGAAAAAGAACAAGAAAACCCAACAGAGCCTTTTTCCAGCCAGCTGGAACGCCAAAAAACCCAAGGAGCCGCACAACGCTCACGGCGCACTCCCTCCAAGGCCCTGCCAAGACCCAGGCGCCCCTGAGCCGTTGGGCTCTAGCCGTTGAACCGACCCTCAGCCGGGTACTGTGGCTCTGGCCCCACCCCAGGTCCATCCTAAAGACACAGCGTCCTTGGGCATTGAGCAGAGGGTTAAGGAATAAAGCAGCCTCATAACATCACCCCAGGACAGTGTTCCAGTAGCGGGCCTGTTTCTCCCCATACAGCGTGTCCCCCACGCAGTGCCCCACATTGCTGTCCAAGTGCAGGAGCTGCTCCAGGTTGTAGCTGAACCTCACCATGAACCTCACCTGTTTGGTACCATTAATGAAGCAATACTCAAATTTTACCAAGTGCTGGAAGAGCTCTGTGTATGCAGGACACAGGTCAGGGGGTGCCCCCCCAGCAGCCCCCAGCACTTCACAGCAAGCCAAGAGCTCAGGGGGCCACCCTGGATGCCCACTCCACAACTCCTTGCTCCACGGCTGCCATGGGATCTTCCTTCCCGCAGTCCCACCCTCATTTCCACCCTTTTTCTTTTTTCTCCCCTCTGTTCCCATCAATTCCCAGCTACCAACCCCTGCCCCCATCAGTATGGGGGTCCCAGTCTCCCCTTTTAACCCTTTCCCCACTGTTTTCACACAACCCTCCCATCCCTGGCCCCCGCCTGCTCAGTTTTGGGATCCCACCCTTCCCAATCCCCAATTTCTAAGCTCTCCCACACCTCTCCCATCATTCTTTTTAGCGGGGGGGAGGTCCCGGGTTCAGGGGAACCAGCTGGAGACACGAACGCCAATATGATTTGAGCATCATGCTCCAGTTTTATTGTTTACTTACACCAAGTTATACTTTGCAAAGGTCACGCCCCTTTCCCATGAGAAAGCCTCTAAGCAGCAGGGGAGCTGACCAGTGTATACCCTTTGCCAAGGCTGTTCAAGGCTGCCGGCTAGCAGGCGCCTTGCAAGCCTATCTTCAGCCTGAGGCCCCGTCAGGGTTGCTTCTGCAACAACCCTGGGGTGCCCAAGCTCTCCTGGGGTATCATATGCCCCCATTCCACAAGGAATTCCTCTACATATCCTTTGTTTACTTTTTGGGCAATCCAGGCCTGGTCGATTATTTTTCTCAGCCCCACTTTAAGGCAAGAAAAAATACACCCAAGTACTATTAAGCCTAATCTAACTACAAATAGCAATTGGCAGCCTTTTACTTCTAAGGTACGCAGCCATCCGGTGATACTCAGACCCTTAAGCCCATTTCCAATAGGGTTGTCATTCTCCCAAAGCTTGTGCAGGCCCCTCTGGAGGTCAGAGAGGTGCTTGTGAATTGAGACAGAGTGGTCAGAAAGATTCATACAGCACATTCTCTGGAACTTTTCGTCGCTGCGGCCGTGAGCTAGTAGTAGAAAATCAATGGCTGCTTGATTTTGTAATACTGCATGTCTAACACTAGTAACATCTGTGCTTAGCTCATTAAGCATCTGCGAAGTTATGTTTAGCTCATCCTTCACCCAGCAAGCAAGTTTATGCAAAATAGCGTCAGCCTTGGCTGCTGAAGCACCAGGTACAAACATAGATGCTTGCCAAATTATACTACGACTCCAAAAGACAGGCTCTTCATTCCTTTTATGTTTGAGCTCATGGATTGAACGCCGCACCTTGCTTTTAGTGCGGTGGGTGATATTTAAGAGTCGATGCAGGCCTGGATGGAACAGAGTGAGTTTCCCTAAGTAGCACGGTCCTCCATGTGGGCTGGCTGGAACCCCATTCCGCGCGCGGTCACCGCATATTAAGAACGTACCACTGGGGAGGCGTTTCAGGGCTTGACCCGCGAGGTTGATTCGGTTGTAAATTGCTTCGGACTCGTGGTTTCTCAGAAACCTGTCTGCAAGAGGGTCGACAGTGGCCCAAAGGCGCCTATTAACATTTAATTGACGGGTAGCGGGAGGCTCGAATGTCATGTAACCATCCCCAGTTTGGTTTGTGGAACCCAGTAGATCTAACTCTTCTGGTGTTCCCATGGTGACATTGATGCTTATCAAGAATGCACCTTGCCAGCAGGCAGGCTGCTGCGCAGGCTTGAGTCCGGTCAGCCCTGAACACTTGCCATTGTTTGTGCCGTTCCCTATCAGGGAGCTGCTGTTTAGCATCCCTCGGAAGTCTTGCGGGTTAAAATGTGGGACCCCGATTAAACAGGTGCAAAATGGGTCCCCTGGCGTGGCCAGGCTCAGACACATGGAGCCTTGCCCCATTAAATCAGCTAGGGTGACCCACATGTTTTGTCTCTTCTGGATTGCTGTCAACATTGCGCGGGACCCGGTTAGGATGCTTACGAGAAGCAAACCTCTCCGAATGTTTGCATTACGGACAACTCCACTCCATCTCCGTCACAATGGATCAGTCCTCGCCGTCAGGGCTGACGGAGGCGATGGCTGCACCTCCTCTCGCAGGAAGGGAGGGGCCGTAGGCACTGTGCTCGGTTCTCCCGATGGGAACGTAGGAGTTCTGGTGGCTCTCTTGACCAGTGGGTGCACAGGATGCCATGGTGCTGATAGTGTGGTTTCACAAGCCTTAGACTCCAGCGCATCCTGACGTGTAGGCAATTCAGCAAGCTTCTTGATTACTTCATGCATCATCTCTCGGTGGTTCTCCTCCTCTTGAGGCTGACCCCCGGCAGCCCTGGCTGGCTCTGGCTCTGTGGGTGACAAAGCCGTAGAGGCTGCTTCACCGTCGGACGATGATCCGCTGTCCGGCAGAGGGGAGTGGTGCGGTGCCATTTGCGGCCGGGAGCTAGGACTGCTCGTTTCTCCTCTGCTCCACCCCCAGGGTCGGGAGCCTGCGCTTCCACCTTTGCAGCCATGTTTCCCTCAGACTTTGGAGGGGTAACTTCACCTGGTCGGTACCATTAATGAAGCGACACTCTGACTTTACCACGTGCTGGAAGAGTCCTGTGTATGCAGAACACAGGTCAGGGGGTGCCCCCCCAGCAGCCCTCAGCACCCCACAGCAAGCCAAGAGCTCAGGGGGCCACCCCAGATCCCCACTCCACAACCCCTTGCTCCACGGCCACCATGGGATATTCCTTCCCACAGTCCCACCCTCATTTCCACCCTTTTCCGTTTTCTCCACTCCTTTCCCTTCAATCCCCAGCTGCCAGCCCCTGCCCCCATCAGTTTGGGGGTCCCAGTCCCCCCTTTTAACCCTTTCCCAACCCTTTTCACACAATCCTCCCAATCCCCGGCCCCCTCCTGCCCAGTTCTGGGATCCCACCCTTCCATTCCCCAATTTCTAAGCTTTCCCATGCCTCTCCCATCATCCCCCAGTCCTCAGCTCCCTTCCCATTCTTGCTTTAGGGGGTCCCACTCCTTGGCTCACCTCAGAGCTCCATGCCTGTGGCCAGGGGGCTCCCAGCACCACCAGTGCCACCAGTATGGCCTCAGCTGCCCCATCCCCAGCTCTGGGCAGGTGATGAAACCTCCCCTCTCTCCCTTAATTCTGCTCCCGGGGGGCACTGGAGGTGAGGGGCGCCCAGGTGGGGAGGTCTGGGTGCGGCAGATCTGCTTGGCACCTGGGCAGTCATCAGCGAGAAAAGCTCAGAGTGGCTCAAAATTGTTTAGTGACTTCTTTGGTTGGCTGAGGAAAGGCCCAGGAGCTGAGAAAAGGACCAGGAGAGCTCCCGCCCCGACCACCAGCATGGAAAACCAGACCCAGTCTGGGGACAGGGATTGCATTTCTTAGCAATGAAATCAGAGCATGAGAATGAGAAGGGAAATAAATCTCTCAAACATCCTCCCCCCACAATGGGGATCATCTGGAACAGGGGTCACCAGGTCTCTGCCCAACGGGGGTCACTGTGCATCACCCGACATGGATCCTCTGCTGCGAGATGAAGTTGGAGCAGTGCACGAAGCTCTTCCTGCACTCGGGGCACTTGCAGGGCTTCCCTTACTGGTGGCACCGTTGGTGTCTGGTCAAGTGAGAGCTCTGGATAAAGCTCTTCCCACACTCGGGACACTTGTAGGGCCTCTCCCCAGTGTGGATCCTCCGGTGGCAGCTAAGACTATGTCTCTGCCTGAAGCTCTTCCCACACTCAGGACACTCGTAGGGCCTCTCCCCAGTGTGGATGCGCTTGTGCCTGATGAGGTGGGAGTTGCGCTTGAAGCCCTTCCCGCAGTCGGGGCAGCGGAAGGGCCTCTCATCTGTGTGAATCCACTGGTGCAGGAGAACTCTGGAGCTGGTCTGAAACCTCTTCCCACATTCGCCACACTCGTAGGGCCTCTCGCCAGTGTGGATCTTCTGGTGGTGAATCAGGCTGGAGCTCTGTCTGAAGCTCTTCCCACATTCCCCACACACATAGAGCCGTTCCCCAGTATGAATCAACCGGTGTTGGATCAGGCTGGAGCTCTGTCTGAAGCTCTGCCCACATTCCCCACACACATAGGGCCGTTCCCCAGTATGGATCATCTGGTGGTGGATCAGGTTGGTGCTCCGGCTGAAGCTCTTCGCACATTCCAAGCACTTGTAGCGTTTCTCCCTAGCGTGACACTGCTCATGGACCACCAAGTTTGAATGCTGGCTGGATCTCCCGGCCACCTTCCCGGCACAGGGTGGGTTTTTCCTCCTCACAGCTCCCTGGGCTGCGTTTGCAGCCCCTCCTCCTGCGGGATCTCCGGTGGTTTTCCTCCCTGTTGGATTCCTGCACTGTGGAGCTGCTCAAAATGGCCTCTTCCACCAGGTGTTGCCGTGGGGATTTGTCCTCCCTGGGCTCCATCCTCAGCTCCTTGTCTGGGGGAGGAAGGACAAGGAGAGGATGGGATTTGCCTCCGTGCCACAGGGAAGGGGAAGGAGATCCCCCCCATCCGTCCCCGGCAGGACGGCCTCGGCAGCGGGGTTGTCCTGCAGCCGGGGGCGATGCTGGGCTGGGAGATGGAGCAGGAGAGAGGGGGAAAGGGGCAGGGACTTCCTCCTCACCTGCCTGGGTGTCCTGGGGCATCTTCCTCTTTCTCACAGCCTCCACCTCCATCTGGCCAAGGTTTGGGAGTGGGAAATCCTGGTTTGGAGGGAAAAACAAGGCGTGAGTGTGTTGGCTTAGGGGTTGGCTTAGTCCTTCTTAGGGGTTGGCTTAGTCCTTCTCTAGAAGTCACCGGGCATATCATGACTGTAAAATCCTCTCAAACACTGTGCTGGATTGAACTGGCATGAGAAATGAACCCCACTGATCTGCCCCAAGAGAGATGAAGGTGGGAGTTACAATTCACCAAAGAGATGACAAGAAATACCATGATACAGCTGTAACCCACAAAGGCTGAGTATAACCAGGCACCCTGGGACAAGAGCAGAACGGTGGTGGTTAGTTCCTGTGCTGAGCACCACCTGGTCCCGCTGCATGCAAAGCAAAAGGAAAGAAAACAAAACCTGTTGGTCGCAGTGGTAGACACACTGTCCTGTCCAAGTGATGGGTGCAGTCTTGTCGACAGCAGTGGTCACAGTCCTGTTGGAGTTCTGCTCCTGCCCTGGATCTCTTGAGTGCTGCCAGAAGGCCTCAAACCCAGATTTTATATGCTCAGGTTCAGGTGGGAATGCTCAGCCCCTCCCCCAGGGCGGGCAGTTTCACAATGGAATGATGTCATCCTGGGAGTCATGGGATTTTTTGGGAGCCTTGATGGTCTCAGTCCTTGCAGCTGCCCATTGTGCTGGGGCCATTCAGTCCATGATGGCCCATCAGCAGAGGTGAGCCCTCAGGCTGGGTGGGACTGTGCTGCTGCTGCTACCCCGGAGGGAGTTATCACAGCTGAGTCATTGGTGTGCAGAAAAAGAAACACTGCCCTGCCTCCCAGGGTTTGCCTCTCCTTCCTTATCTCATTTAACAGCCAGCTCCTCATAGCCTGAGGGGTTGGGGGTGCACTGGGCAGCTCCTGCAAAGGACCCATCATGAACAGCTCATCAGAAATGAGATAAGGGGAGTGGAATGCACAGTTTGGTCTCACCCACAGAGGGCTAAAGTGGCACCCTGCTCCTGTCAGCAGCACAGGCTGGCAGGGAGATGGCATTGTAAGGTCTTGCTCCACTTGGCTTTCAGCCCACTAACCCACGGGCAGGGTCCCTTCCCACCCCAATCCTTCCGGGCTTCTGGCAGGGACTCGCTTGCCTTTCCTTCCTCCCTCTGCTTCCAGCTGGGAATGTGCTGGGAAATGTCCAGCAAAGCAGCCTTTGCTGTCTGCTCTGGGAGCCCACCCAGCTGCTGGACCTTGTCCCCTGGCCCTGCACAGCTCCCGTGGGAGGCACGGCAGGACCAGCACCCTGCGAGCCTCGGGAATGCCCCTCTGGCATCCACGGCACACCCTCCAGGCATCTGGAATTCCAGTTCCCAGCAAGGAGAAGATGTTCCTGCCCTTGAAGGCAAAGCTCTCAGGAAGGAGCCAAAAGCCAAGTGCTGCAAGATCTTCCAGTGACATTTCACTGCCTGCCTTCATCACCTCATCCATGGTTGTTTTAGCTGGTGGATTGGGAACAAAATCAGGGGAGGGCCTTTGGTGGGAGCTGCCCTGGCTCCAGAGAGACACTGAGAGACAAACAGAGCAGGCAAAGAAAGGCAGAAGAGGAAGGAGAACACAAATACAATCAGCTGAGAAGGTGGCACTCTGGAAACCAGACCAGAACTGACTGAAAATAAATGGACAGAAAGAAAGAATTTGGAATTGTGATTTCCTATCAAAATACAATTTCCTGCCTTTCTCACAAACCTCCTCCTGCTGTCATTCAGCAGGGCTTTCACAAAGTGCTGTGCTGGGAGTGGATGTTCCAGGCTGCAGACACAAGGAAACCCGGAATGGGCTTCTTCCTGCTCCTGGGGAGTTTGACATCCTCTGCCGAGGAGATGAGGAGGCAGCAGAAGAAAAGGGCAGCTGGGCTTCACCCTTCCACAGGACTAAGAGGGGGAAAGTCTCTCGTCCTCTCTGTCTCTGCTCCCATAGGGATGTGAAGGCTGATGCCTGACCGCCAAGGGTCACATTCAGGGCCGCCTTCCCGGAATGCTCGTGTGGAATGTAGGGGCAGCGTGGCAGCACCTGGATCTTGGACAACCCAGCTGCCCCCCAAGTTTAGTTTCTCTATCCCTCTCCTACCTGGGGAGTCCCAGGGGGGTTTCCAAGCCTCTCTTGTCTGGGAATGATTGGGGGGTGGGGATGGTCTCTGTCCCTCTCACCCCACTCAGTGCCTGGTGAGGGTCTCTCTCCTTCTCCCCTTGGCATTCTCAGGAGGCGCGTGTGAGGGGTTTTGGGGGTGTCTGTGTCGCTCTCACCCCGATGGTGCTTGGGCAGGGTCACTCCAAAGGTGAGAGGGACAGAGACCCCCCCCGGCATCCCCAGGTATGAGAAGGTCAGAAAGCCCCCCACCCCCTGAGCACACTCAGCAGTGTGAGGGACACAGAGCCCTTGGTCCCCAGTCCCGCACAAGCATTCCCTGGGGCAAGAGGGATGGAGATGCCCGAGCATCCCCAAGGCTGAAAGGGACAGGGACACTGCCTTGGGAATGCCCTGGAGTGAGAGGGACAGGGACAACCCCACCAAGCCCCTCCCCAGCATCCCCCAGGGAGAGTGGCACAGAGACCCCTTGAGCATCCCCTGGGCACCGGACAAAATAAACTTGGCAGAAATCAAACTTAACTCTACCTAAAATGCTTGGAGGAATGTTTGCTCTTCCCACAAGTCACTTGTGATGAAAACGCAAACAAACCCCAACCATGAATGAACCGACAGCCGAAGCAGTTATGGTGGCAATTCAAAGGTCCAGCAGTTCCCGCACAGCTCCAGCTCAGCTGCTGGCAGGTTCCTGTCAAAGAAAAGTGAAAGTTCGGCCCAATACAGATGATTTAAAGGAAGGATAAACTCTGTGTAGCTGCCCCAGAGGTGACAGGGATGAAGAGAAAAATGATTCTCACATTTTGCAAAGGCCCCAGCCTGTGAAAGAGAAAAGGGGGGAGAGTAAGGGAGTGACAGGGACAGAGACCTCCCCTGGGGAGGGGCGAGTGTGACACTGTCCCCTGTGTGTGTGGCCTTCCCGGGGTGGGGGTTTCACACCTGAGCCAGTCTGGGTAAGGGGGGTGGTGTTCACTCCCCCTGGGCAGGGGTTACCCCACACCCCCAAACTCTCCTCCTGCCCCCTTGGTTGGGGGATGGGGGTGCAAACCTGGCCTCAGCAAATGGGTCTGGGGGCTGGGGCCTCCCCCAGCCAGGGCTGATTTTCAGGACAGCTCTGGCCTTGGCTTTCTGGTGGATTCATTCTCCTCCCTCAGCCTTGTTTCCTTCTCCCTAGACCTGAGATCCCTGGCTAAGAGTCCCCCTTTCCCTGATCTCAAGGTTCCTTAGCTCAACTTGCAGGCCAAAGTTCCCCTCAGGAGGCACATTCAGGGACAGGGGGTGCTTGGGTGGTGGCAGCTCCTTTATACAGTTCTGCCATAATGGGCAAAAAGCTCTTCCTGACAAAGTTTCAGCTGTGAACCACAACATTTCAGTATCTCAGCAGCCCCCAGAGCATCCCCCGTGTTGCCAGATGGAAAATCCTCTGTGCCAGGTGGGTTTCCCACAAGGCTCATTTCTCAAACCTGTCTTGGGGCTGAGTCAGGGATGCAGTATCCCATGATGGTTTGTGCTTAGCGAGTGGGAACCTTCTGTTCCCGTGGTGTTGTTTGTTCTGTTGTGCTCTCTCTGTATTTTATAGTAAAGAGCTGTTCCTCCTTTTCCTGCATTTTTGCTTAGGAGCCCTGTAATTTTGGAATTGGATCCAAGAGGATCATCAGGGCACTGCTGGGCCCCATGGAAGCAAGGGGCCAGTGTGATTCTGAGAGGCCCCATGGATCCAAGGCGACCATTGTGCTCCTGCAGGTCCTCATGGAATCACAGAGTCCCTTGTGACACTGCTGGAGCCAAGGACACTTTTGTGACACTGAGGGACCCCGTGGAAGCAAGGGAACCTGGAACAGCTCTGGCTGGCTTGGCCTCCTGGTGGTCACCTGACAGCTCCAGCTGATCTTGGAATGTTGAGAGTCGCTTCTCATCTGCCCCTGGAGCTCTGGGGCTCTGTGTTTTCCTTCCTATGGAACAGATCCGTCCTTCTCCTCCAGGGGCCCATGGCCAAAACTGAGATTCCTCTTCCAAATTTCTGTGTATCCAAGGACTGTTGCCAGATGAAACCTGCCAGGAAAATCAGATCTGCCGGGCTTTGCCTCCCAGGGACCCCCTCTCCTCTGCCTTTGTGACACTGAAGTCTGTTTGGCATCAGGCTGTTCCGCAGGCTATCCCGCTTCCTTCGGGACTGCTGTTGCCCCTGTGCCCACTGCCCCCTGAAAGAACAGGCTGCCCTGTGGGGGAACAAATGCAGCTTCTCCTGGGGAAAGCCTCAGCGAGGGCTCAGTTTGGCATTGGTCATTGCGGTGACTGCAGGAAAGGGGCACCCCACCATGGGGCATTTCTTGGTCAGCTCCAGACATAAAGAGTGGGAAACTGTCTGAGACTCGGGTTGTGGCCTCGAAGGCACCGCTGTGGTTTGCAGGGAGCTGCAGGGCAGCACAGCCCTCTCTGTGCCCAGGAGTGGTCACTTTGGAGGTGGTGTTGGATCTGATGGGGACAAGTGGTGCCCTGTGGGGCAAGGGGCTGGGGGTGGCCTTGAGAGTCTCCATGGCACTGAGGAGGAGCTCCATAGATGGTGGTTGGTGTCTGGGGCTGAGGGGCCATAGGGGATTGGGAGAGCTGTACCTGGCCAGGGGAATTTATGTGGGGGGCAGCCGTGACCTCTCGGCCACCGTTTCCACTCTGTCTCTGTCCCCAGCCATCACCTCAAAGCTGCTCAGGGTCTCTGGGGAATGGGCAAAGATTCATTCGGGACAGGGGCAGGAAGACCATGGGGGTGTCCTCAAACTGGGCACTGTGCGGGTCCCAGGCGGGGACAGGACTCAGTGGGTGGGAGGAGCGGGACTGGACTGGGCTGTGCCCAGGCTGGGGGGATGTGTCCGAGGGTCCCCGACCCCTGTGGTGTGGGGGTGCATTGGGGGCCCCTCCGTGGCCTGTGGGGGTGCTGGAACCCCCCACCCATGGGTGCTGTTGCTGCAGGTTCTGGGTGTCTCTGCTGTGCTGTGTGCCACAACAACTCCTCCAGCTGTCATTTCATGTCACCGAGGGGCTGGATACCACTTGCATGACCCTGGGGAGAAGAGGAGAAGACTGGGGACAGTCACTTCAGATGGAAGGAGAGAGAGTTGCACATTTTGATCGAGCCCCACGAGGGCCAGTACAAGGTGAGACCCCCAGCAGTGGCAGCTCAGCTCCCCATGGCAGGCACAGCCGTGCTTCTGGGGGCATCAGTGTCCCCACTGTCCCTGATGTCCCTGCTGTCCCCTCTGTCCCTGCCATCCCCATGTCCCTGCAAATCACGGTGAACCAACAGAAATCGCCGTGGAAAGTGGAAACATCCTGTCCTCGGGCCGGGCTCTCAGGGTGGCAGGAGATGTCACCCTGGAGCTCGTGGAATGGAACCCACATGACTGGTGCTGGTATGGGTGGGGACCTGCTGGGCTGGGGACCTCCAGGGGGACAGGGACCTCTAGGGATGGTTGTGGACTCCTCCAGGAGGCCGAGGAGGTCCATGGACTGGAGATCCCCAGGGGCTCAGAGGACACACAGAGGTGGGGAATGGGGTGGGTGAGGTCGCTGTGCCACGATGGCCCTGTTCCCAGCTCCATGTGCCTCTGCTCCCCCTCACACATGGCTGCAGGTGTCAGGGACACCTGGACAGGGTGGGAGGGGTGTCAGAGTGGGGGGTACCTTGGAATAGCCCACGTGGGTTGTGGGGTGGGGGGCACAGGAGGGTCTGTGGACAGATGGGTACCTGGCTGCACGGGCCCCTGGGAGTACCCTGGCCATCCCACCATGCTCATGTTTCCTAGCCCCTACCTGAGCCTGTGGGGGCACCTGTGGAGGACCAGGTGACTCAGAATGTCTCCTAGCGGGGCCTGATGGAACACAGGAGACCATAGTGAGGGTATGCAGCCCCATTGATCCAAGGGTCCAGTGTGACACAGAGGACCCTCATGGAACCCAAGGGACCAGAGAAAGGTTATGGAACCTCATGCAACCATGGCTCCACTATGACACACCAGGGCCTAATGCAGCTCAGGAGACCACAGTGAGGTTCTGGAACCTCATGGAAAAAAGCCTTAAAATGACACAGTGTGGCCTCACGGAACCCAGGATACCATAACCACTGTATAGAACCTCACGGAACCAAGGCTGCAGTGGGACACAGCGGGTCCTCATGGAACCCAATAGTCCATAGTGAGGTTATGGAAAGTCCTGGAACCAAGGCTATATAGCAACGAACCAGGGCCTCACGAACACAGGAGACCATTCTGAGGCTGTGGAATCCCATGGAACCAAGCCTCCAATATGTTTCAGCAGGGCATAACACAGCTCAGGAGACCACAGTGAGGTCTTGGAACCTCATGGAAGCAAGGCTCTGATTTGACACAGTGAGGCCTGATGGAATAAAAGAGACCGCAGTGGAGTTCTGGAACCCAATGGAACCAGGGCTCTACTGTGACTCAACGGAGCCTCATGGAACCCAAGAGACCACAGTTGTGGAATATGGGATTACATTTGTTAAAGTGATTGAAGCTTATGCTCAGCAGAAGGCCCTGTGGGAAAGGCCCCGCTGCGGGCTGGGCGGTTGGAAGTTGGGTGAAGGGTGAGAGGCAGCTGCGAGTGAGGAGAGAGTCGGTTGAGTGACAATTGGCAGAGGGACTGTGATTGGCTGGAGGAAGGTTTGCACAGCATATGAGCGGGAAGCTGACTGGCTGATAGGATGCGTGGACCGCAGCACGGCAGCTGTGCCAGCCAATGGGTGCCCTTCTGCTGTTAAGTTCTGTTATGGTTCTTCAGTTTGGTTTCATTTGAGATGAAAGGTATAAAGAGGGGGTGATTCTGGAAATAAAGGGATCTTCTTGGGTCATACAAGGGGTTCTGTTGTCTTTGTTCCCCATTGCTGCAAGTGGCTGGCCCGAATTGGGACCAATAAAAGCGGTGAAGGGTGTGCACCACTCCGATAGCACTTTCCACTGTGTTAGGAATTGGTTGACCGGGAAGAGTTCGGTGAAGGAACTCAAGGAATTCAAGTGCATGCACCTCACCTATCAGGTGAGTAACCAGTGGAAGCAATATGGGAGGTGGAAGATCCCTGGAACAAAGAAGGAGATTGGACCTGTATGGCGGCTCCTACATCGGCAAACTACTGGTATTGCTGATGTGAAATTAAGCACCCTGCTGGACTGGGTGTCCGATTAGGTTAGAGATTTTCCCTTCAGTGGGCCCCTTCAATCAGAAGTCTGGCAAGTGGTAGGGCAGAGACTTTTTGATATCGCCAGGGACAGCAATGCCGAAGCTTGCAGGCACCTCGCTACATGGGGAACGATCATGGCAGACTTTAAGGGAAGTTCCGTGGATGTTGGCCATTATGCGGCTTCAGAAGCTGATTCCCCTGAGCCCTCAGCACCTCCTGAACCTGTATCTGATGCATCCGGCTACCCCGAGATTCTCCCATCCCCTACAGAATTGATTTACATGATAAAAAAATCCCTACACAGTTGGCTTCCTCGGCATGGAAGTCCCAGACCGTGAGCAAGCTTCGGACTCCCTTCCTGCCCACAATGATGACGTTGTAACCCAGCACTGGCGGAAGTGTAGGGAAGCCGCGATGGAGGAGAACGACCTGGCGGTTGTTACTGCCTGTCTGGTTATATATGCGCCGAAGCAACGCCCGGCCTACAGGGAACTAGACTATAAAGTAATCAAAGAACTGAGGATGCTAGTAAAGGAAAGCGGCGTATCCTTCTGTCACGTCCTAAGTTACCTGGACTCCATAAGTACTGTGTACATCCTCGTACCTAATGACTGCAAAAGCATAATGAGAATGATCTTGACCGTGACTACCGTGAGCTGTGTACTACCCAGGCGGAAGTGCTGCAAGACAGAAATCCACCCATCGTTGCCGCACAGCTGACCGCAGAGGGTCCGTACGCAGTCCCTACAGCGCAGACAGGCTACCTGTGTGACGTGTATGATATCATCACCCACCTAGCCCGGCAAGCCCTGCGGCAACTCCTGGGGACGGGTATTGATGCTAACGTGTCTTTTGCTAAGATCCTACAGGGTCTGGCAGAGTCGTTTGTACAGTTCCTGGACAAACTGCAAGAATGCCAAAATGTGGGTTCTGCCACTCATGGAACCAAGGCTCTGATGTGACACCGTGGGGCCTATGTGAACACAGGAGTCCATTGTGACTCTATGGAATCTCCTGGAACAAGGCTCCAACATGTCACAGTGGAGCCTCATGGAACCAGGAGACCACAGCCACCAAATGGAACCTCATGGAATTAAGCATCCAGTGGGACAGAGCAGGGCCTAATGCAGCTTGAGACTGAGTCCATAGTGAGGTTATGGAACCTCATGGAGCCATGGCATAAAGCTGTCAGGGACTGAAATGGTTCATACCTTAAACATTGTTATGAAGGAGTTTTGCCCATTCTAGCAAAAACTGTATCAAGAAGCTACAGCCACAGAAGCCCAGCCCTCCTTGAAGATGCCTGACTGGCACTTTGGACTGGGAGTTCAGTCACAGAGCTAAGAGAAAGGGGACACTACTGTGCAATCATCTCAGGTTCTAGGCAGAAGTAATCAAGGCTGAGGGAAAAGAACACATCCACAAGAAAACCAAAGAGCACAAAATCATGGCTGGCTGGGTTTGGGGTGGAGGAGACCACAGTCCACAGAGGGCCTACACAGGTTTACACAGACTCCCCTGCCACTGAGGGGGAACAAGGAGGTTTCAGGTCTGTGGTGCCACCTCTGGTCAGAGGCACTGAACACCCATCCTCCCTTACACAAACTGGCCCAGCTGGGAAACCTCCAACACTGGAAAGGCCATATCCACGGGATATTCACAAGAGGCAGCTGAGGGGGTGTCATAATCCATCAAAGACCTCCCAAAGTGCTCCCAAAATTTATTCCTGAGGCCTTGCTCCACAGGACTGCACGTGATGCAAAGTGATGCAGCAGACCCAGAGTCTGCTGCAAGAGACAGTGTCCAAGTGCCCTCCCCAGGCGCCTTCTTTCTACTGGGCCTGGCAATGTTTTTGTGGCCATTGTGTTCCATGAGGCCCCTCTCTATAACAACTGCCCTTGATTCCATGAGATTCCATTGCATCACAAAGATGTTCTAGCTTCCATGAGGTCCCACTGTGTCACAATGGACACTGGGTTCCCTGAGTGGTGGCACTGTTTCCACACCAACCTCTGTCTGAAGAGGCCCCACTTTGTCACAATTGACTCTGGGTTCCATGGGCTGGGAAGAGCAGAGGTGGGAAGAGGCTGGGCCATTGTCCCTGGCTGTGCTGCTGCTGGGAGTATCTTCCCTCCAGCTGTGCCCACAGGCACTGCCCCTGCAGAGCCAGAGAAGGGCTGAGGAACAAACCTTGGACACACAAGTCAGGGCAGACACTCCTTTTGATTCAAATGCACAGGGAAGAAGCCTCCTGAAAGTCTTTGTGTTTCCAAAGAAAGCCAGACATTCATGTAGAAATGCTAAGAGCAGTACTACAGGATTTTATAAAAAACAGCATAACACTACAAAAAGAAGAAAAGAAGGCACCAATGAAAAAATGGACAAATAGGAAAAAAAAGCTGAGATCATAAAGAGTCACATTCTGAAGGTTCTGGAGCAGAAAAGGAGAGTTTATTGCTTCTGAAAAGATACAGTCATCATTTTCCTCAGGGCATCCTTGAGCTCCTGGTTCCTCAGGCTGTAGATGAGGGGGTTCAGGGCTGGAGGCACCACCTAGTACAGAACTGACACCACCACATCCAGGGATGGGGATGAGATGGAGGGGGGCTTCAGGTGAGCAAATGTGCCAGGGCTGATAAACAGAGAGACCACGGCCAGGTGAGGGAGGCACGTGCAAAAGGCTTTATGGCAGCCCTGCTCAGAGGGGATCCTCAGCATGGCCCTGAAGAACTGCACATAGGAGAAAAGCATGAACACAAAACAACCCAAAAAAGGAAAAGTACTAAAAGCAAGAAGCCCAAATTCCCACAGGTATGTGTCTGAGCAGGAGAGCCTGAGGATGTGTGGGATTTCACAGAAGAACTGGCCCAGGGCATTGTCCTGGCACAGGGGCAGAGGAAATGTATTGGCCGTGTGCAGCAGAGCAGTGAGAAAGCCACTGGCCCAGGCAGCTGCTGCCATGTGGGCACAAGCTCTGCTGCCCAGGAGGGTCCCGTAGTGCAGGGCTTTGCAGATGGACACGTAGCGGTCGTAGCACATGAGGGTGAGGAGGAAATCCTGTGTTCCAAGGAAGAAGACAATCAGAAACACCTGAGCTGCACATCCTGTGTAGGAGATGTGCCTGGTGCCCCAGAGGGAATTGTGCATGGCTTTGGGGACAGTGGTGCAGATGGAGCCCAGGTCGGTGAGGGCCAGGCTGAGCAGGAAGAAGAACATGGGGCTGTGCAGGTGCTGGCCGCAGGCTCCGGTGCTGATGATGGAGGCCGTTGGCCAGGAGGGCAGCCAGGGAGATGCCCAGGAAGAGGCAGAAGTGCAGGAGCTGCATCTGCCACGTGTCTGCCAAAGGCAGCAGGAGGAAGTGGCTGATGGAGCTGCTGTTGGACATTGCTGTGTCTGGCCATGGGCACCTGTTCATGGAGAAAGGACAGTGACAAGTCAGGACAGGCTGCTTGGAGCCAAACCCGTGCCATTCCCTGCAGACTGTCCCGCTGGGACTGCCCCACCCTTGTTCCTGCTCTGGGAAAACCTTCACCCAGTTGCCTGCCTGAGCTCCACTTGTGCTGTCTGAGTGTGCCAGGAGCAGCCAGGCCTGTGCGTGGGGGCTGTCGAGGAGCCATCCCTGCCCCGCTGCCCTGGGTTTGTGGCCGTGTGGCAGAGGGACAAGGCTGGAGAGTCAGGATTTGTCAGTGCAATCCCTCCTAGAAAGGCTTGGTAGCAGTTTTACTCTCAGTTCCACAGGACAGGGATGGCAGGAGTGAGTTTTAGGAAAGGTTTTCCTACCCACACATCATTCCTGCTTCTCTGAGGTCAGAAATCCCCAGCATTTCTGCTGCACTCCACCTTTGCCACTGAGAGGTGAGAGGCAAAGGATTCCCTGTGGCTCAGGGCAAGCTGAGGGGCTGCATGGGCTTGTTCCCAACTGCCCTGGGCTTGCCCCTTTGGCTGCAGTCAGAGCACAATCACACTCCCGGCTCACCCTGGCATAAACCAGACCCTGCCCAGAGCACAGGGATCCCTGAATGTCTCACCCTCTCTAAAGGTCTCTGAGCAAGGTCTCAGCACGCCCTTCTACCAGGGACACTCACGCTGCCCTTGGCAAACCCAGCAGCATTTCCTCAGCTGTGGCATCTCTGCACTTCCCCGGGGGACATTCAGGGCACGCCGAGAGGCTCTGGCACAGATTTGCACCCAGGAGGGCAGCTCAGAGCTTGGAAGGACACAGTGAGGAGAGCCCTGGGTGTACCCACGATGGTATCTCAGGGAGGGAGGCTCAGCTCATTCCCCTTTCCCATGGACTGCTTTGCCCACAGCCCCACAGGGCACTGGGAAGCTTGGACACCCCATTCCCATGGACAGCCCTGTCTGGCAGGAATCCCAAGGGCAGAGCCTGACTCAGCTGCTGAAGATCCCAGAGCCCCCCTGAGAGCACCAGATAGCAGTGACAATGTCAGAGGAGTAATAATAATAACAATAACAAGGACAATAGCAGAGACTCAGAATGTTCTGTCATTCTGGGATTCCAACTCCTGTTCTGCTTCTCTCATCCCGCAACCTTCCCAGCCTGCTCCAAGCAGGAAATCCAAACAGGCTCAGGAGCGCTCCTGATCTTGACAGCAATCCCTGGCTTACCTTCTTTTGGGAAGCGCCTCCGGAGCTGTGCCCAGGCTGGTCTGGAGCTGGGAGCAGCCCTGCCCCAGCCAGCAGCTCTCAGCAGCAGCACCTGCCCTGCTCAGGGTCACTCCTTCCCCCCCGCAGCTCCTCCCCCAGCGCTGGCAGCAGCTCCCCGGGCCGGCTGAGAGCTGCCCCTGGCAGGCAGCAGAGTCCCTGCCCCAGCACAGCGCCCTGGGCTGCAGGACCCTGCTCTGCAGGACAGCCCTGGCCACCCCTGGCTGCAGCCCCGGCCAAGAGGTCACTGCTGTCCTCACACACATTCCCCTGGCCAGGTACAGCTCTTCCAACCCCCTATGGCCCCTCAGCCCCAGACACCAACTCACATCTATGGAGCTCCTCCTCAGTACCATGGAGACTCTCAAGGCCACCCCCAGCCCCACAGAGTCCTCCTTGTCCCCATCAGATCCAACACCACCTCCAAAGGGACCACTCCCGGGCACTGCCAGGGCTGTGCTGCCCTGCAGATCCCTGCAAACCACAGTAGTGCCTTCGAGGCCACAACCCGAGTCTCAGACAGTTTCCCACTCTTTATGTCTGGAGCTGACCAAGAAATACCCCATGGTGGGGTGCCCCTTTCCTGCAGTCACCGCAATGACCAACGTCAAACTGAGCCCTCGCTGAGGCTTTCCCCAGGAGAAGCTGCATTTGTTCCCCCACAGAGCAGCCTGTTCTTATGGGGGGCAGTGGGCACAGGGGCAACAGCAGTCCTGAAGGAAGCGGGATAGCCTGCGGAACAGCCTGACGCCAAACAGACTTCAGTGTCATGAAGGCAGAGGAGAGGGTGTCCCTGGGAGGCCAAGCCCGGTAGAGCTGATTGTCCTGGCAGGTTTCATCTGGCAACAGTCCTTGGATACACAGCAATTTGGAAGAGGAATCTCAGTTTTGGCCATGGGCCGCTGGAGGAGAAGGACGGATCTGTTCCATAGGAAGGAAAACACAGAGCCCCAGAGCTCCAGGGGCAGATGAGAAGCGACTCTCAACATTCCAAGATCAGCTGGAGCTGTCAGGTGACCACCAGGAGGCCAAGCCAGCCAGAGCTGTTCCAGGTTCCCTTGCTTCCATGGGCCCCTCAGTGTCACAAAGGTGTCCTTGGCTCCACGGGGCCCAGCAGTGTCACAATGGACTCTGTGATTCCATGAGGACCTGCAGGAGCACAATGGTCTCCTTGGATCCACGGGGCCTCTCAGAATCACACTGGCCCCTTGCTTCCATGGGGCCCAGCAGTGCCCCAATGATCCCCTTGGATCCAATTCCAAAATTATAGGGCTCCTGAGCAAAAATGCAGGAACAGGAGGAACAGCTCTTTACTATAAAATACAGAGAGAGCACAACAGAACAAACAACACCACGGGAACAGAAGGTTCCCACTCGCTAAGCACAAACCATCATGGGATACTGCATCCCTGACTCAGCCCCAAGACAGGTTTGAGGAATGAGCTTTGTGGGAGCCCACCTGGCACAGAGGATTTTCCATCTGGCAACATGGGGGATGCTCTGGGGGCTGCTGAGAGACTGAAATGTTGTGGTTCACAGCTGAAACTTTGTCAGGAAGAGCTTTTTGCCCATTATGGCAGAACTGTATAAAGGAGCTGCCACCACCCAAGCACCCCCTGTCCCTGAATGTGCCTCCTGAGGGGAACTTTGGCCTGCAAGTTGAGCTAAGGAACCTTGAGATCAGGGAAAGGGGGACTCTTAGCCAGGGATCTCAGGTCTAGGGAGGAGGAAACAAGGCTGAGGGAGGAGAATGAATCCACCAGAAAGCCAAGGCCAGAGCTGTCCTGAAAATCAGCCCTGGCTGGGGGAGACCCCAGCCCCCAGACCCATTTGCTGAGGCCAGGTTTGTACCCCCATCCCCCAACCAAGGGGGCAGGAGGAGAGTTTGGGGGTGTGGGGTAACCCCTGCCCAGGGGGAGTGAACACCACCCCCCTTACCCAGACTGGCTCAGGTGTGAAACCCCCACCCCGGGAAGGCCACACACACAGGGGACACTGTCACACTCGCCCCTCCCCAGGGGAGGTCTCTGTCTCTGTCACTCCCTTGCTCTCCCCCCTCTTCTCTTTCACAGGCTGGGGCCGTTTGCCAAATGTGAGAATCATTTTTCTCTTTATCCCTGTCACCTCTGTGACAGCTACACAGAGTTTATCCTTCCTTTAAATCATCTGTATTGGGCCGAACTTTCACTTTTCTTTTACAGGAACATGCCAGCAGCTGAGCTGGAGCTGTGCGGGGACTGCTGGACCTTTGAATTGCCACCATAACTGCTTCGGCTGTCGGTTCATTCATGGTTGGGGTTTGTTTGCGTTTTCATCACAAGTGACTTGTGGGAAGAGCAAACATTCCTCCAAGCATTTTCGGTAGAGTTAAGTTTGATTTCTGCCAAGTTTATTTTGTCCGGTGCCCAGGGGATGCTCAAGGGGTCTCTGTGCCTCTCTCCCTGGGGGATGCTGGGGAGGGGCTTGGTGGGGTTGTCCCTGTCCCTCTCACTCCAGGGCATTCCCAAGGCAGTGTCCCTGTCCCTTTCAGCCTTGGGGATGCTCGGGCATCTCCATCCCTCTTGCCCCAGGGAATGCTTGTGCGGGATTGGGGACCAAGGGCTCTGTGTCCCTCACACTGCTGAGTGTGCTCAGGGGCTCTCCAACCTTCTCATACCTGGGGATGCCGGGGGAGTCTCTGTCCTTGTCACTCCTTGGGTGACCCTGCCCAAGCACCATCGGGGTGAGAGCAACACAGACACCCCCAAACCCACACAAGCACCTCCCAAAAATCCCAAGGGGAGAAGGACAGAGACCCTCACCAGGCACTGAGTGGGGTGAGAGGGACAGAGACCATCCCCAGCCCCAAATCATTCCCAGACAAGAGAGGCTTGGAGACTGCCCTGGGACTCCCCAGGTAGGAGAGGGACAGAGAAACTAAACTTGGGGGGCAGCTGGGTGGTCCAAGATCCAGGTGCTGCCACGCTGCCCCTCCATTCCACACGAGCATTCCAGGAAGGCAGCCCTGAATGTGACCCTTGGGGGTCTGGGATCAGCCTTCACATCCCTGGGGGAGCAGAGACAGAGAGGACGAGAGACTTTCCCCCTCTTATTCCTGTGGAAGGGTGAACCCCAGCTGCCCTTTTCTTCTGCTGCCTCCTCATCTCCTCGGCAGAGGATGTCAAACTCCCCAGGAGCAGGAAGAAGCCCATTCCGGGTTTCCTTGTGTCTGCAGCCTGGAACATCCACTCCCAGCAGAGCACTTGGTGAAAGCCCTGCTGAATGACAGCAGGAGGAGGTTTGTGAGAAAGGCAGGAAATTGTATTTTGATAGGAAATCACAATTCCAAATTATTTCTTTCTGTCACATTCATTTTCAGTCAGTTCTGGTCTGGTTTCCAGAGTGCCACTGTTACAAAAAGGATAAGATATTGGATTTTAGAAGTAGTAAGGCTAAGGCTCTGCTAGGCTGTAAGGCCTCAGGTGTAGAAATAGTTCTCTTGGGAAACAGGAATGGAATGTGCTGGGTGGGGAAGTTAGGAGTAGTGAATTAGCTGGGCATGGAGAACATGTCTAAAAGTAAATAGTTCTGGGTCGATATATGTGGCATGCAAGGGGGATTTCAGTGGTGGGAGTTCGTTGAGCATTATCTAAGACTAGACAACCATGAAGATATACGGCTTGGGGTATGATTATCAATTGTTAATGTTTTGTATGTGTGCCAATGTTTGAAACTGTATAAAGAGCTGAGTGAAACGATAGGTCTTTGGCAAGCCTGATTTGGGACACCAGTCCCCAGGTCCCCGGGCCCTGAATAAAGCACCGCATAAACTGACTCTCTGTTGGTTTGTGTTTGTGGTCGGTGGGCAACAGTTTTCTGGCGACCCAGGTGGGACTCCGGGGGTCATAGGGGCGGTTCGCGGGGTGATCTGCTCCGTGCCGGCACCAGGTGATTTCTGGGGAGACATCAGCCCGTGCCTGACCCCGCGTCCGACGGACAACCGTGAGGTAAGCCCACAAGGTGCTTTATTCCTTTTAAACCGGTGGTGGTAGCCTGCCCGGTAAGACGAGTCTCTACTCGCAGGGTTGGGGCATTGGTTTGGGATTATAAAGCCTAGGCGCTGGCCGTCAGACAGAGCGAAAGCTTTCCAGAGCCAGCCCTTGCTTCTCGCGGCGACGAGATAAGCAAGGAGGGAATTGGATATTGTGGTAATTGGTATTGGTATTAGTCTGTGTGTTATTAGTTGTGTGCGTTATTGTGTGGTTGCATACCTCTGGAATGATGCCGTTGCAGGTGTTTCGGGCTTTGTCAAGTTCAGATAAGGATATTCCGGAGGATTCTCCCCTCGGGTGTTTGCTAAGTCATTGGAAGGAGGGTAAATTGGGACGGGAGCTGCGGAAAAGAGAATTGATTGATTATTGTAATAAGGTATGGCCTGAATATGAAACTGGGGGGATGCAGTGGCAGTGGAATGGCACTATTAATTCTGAAATTATAACCCCCATGATGCGGTATTTACGGGAAAATGAGAAGTGGGATGAGATACCCTATTTGGATTTGTTTTATCAGCTAATAGGAAAAAAGGACTGGCAGAGGAAATGTGGAATGATGGTGTTAGAAACGGAACCAGAGGAATGCGCGGGTTGTAAAGAGCGAAGGCTACGGTTTTCTGAGCCTGAGGAGGATGTGTCTTTGTTGGTATCACCATCCGACCCAGTCAACCTCCCCCTCCCGGACTCAGATTCTTCGGAAGAGGAATCTGACTCCGAGGAAGGAGAGAGGGAACGATCCCGAACTCCCGAGCCCAGGGAGAGAGGGAGGGAACAATCCCGAACTCCGCTCTCCCAGCGTACTCGCAGAGGGCGTCTGGACAGGGGAAAAAGCGCTTCTCGAGCACATCTAATGGCCCCATTGCGAGAAGCAGTTGGACCAACAGGGGATCGGGTCAGAGTGAAAGTTCCGTTTTCCCCCAATGATTTAATAATTTGGAAGCAATCTGCAGGAGCTTATAGAGAAAATCCTGAAAAAGTGGCTCGGGTGGTGAAAATGGTAATAAAGACACAGAATCCGGACTGGAATGACCTACAGGTGTTGCTAGACTCGATAATGGATTCTACGGAAAAGGAGATGGTATTTAAAGCTATGTCTAATCGGGCAAGGGATATGATTCAGTTGCGAGCACCAGCACTACAAGGAATAGGGAATGTGAATGAAATAGTACCAAGGGAAGATCCAGAATGGAACCCTAATTTGGCAGAAGAGTATCATAGGTTGCAGGTTTATCAGGAGCTGTTGGTGGAAGGAATTCAGAGGGGAATTCCAAAGACTTTAAATTGGTCTAAGTTGTATGCGGTAAGACAGGATAAGGTAGTCACCATCTGCGTTCTTGGAGAGGCTGAAAGAAATAGCGCGGAGGTATACAGACTTAGACGTGGAATCGGAGGCAGGAAAACTGCAAATGGCCTTGATATTTATGGGACAGTCACAGGAGGATATTAGGAGGAAGCTACAAAAGCTAGAAGGGAATGATACTCGGGACTTGGAGAAAATGCTTGAAGTAGTGTGGAAAGTGTACAATAATAGAGAGAAAGAGGCAGTGAAGAAGCAACAAGCAAGCATGTTGGCAGTGTTACAACAGGCAAGTCAGATGAATGTGAGAGGCTGGGGGAGGGGACGAGGCAGAGGAAACGGGGGCATGGGAAGAGGTGGTTTCGGAGGTTTTGTGAATCAGAATGTAGGGAACCAGATGATGGGTAGGGGTAGAGGTAAATTGGGGCCCAGTCAGTGCGCCCGATGCTTCGCCGAAGGTCATTGGAAGAATGAGTGCCCCCTCAATTTGGGGATGGGGACACCGATGAGTAACTTTCCAGGAGGGAATCCCATGAATCAGGGAATGAATGCGAATGATGGGTTAAACCCTTTCGCGCCAGGACCACAAGGTGTCGCTCAAGCCTTTATGATGGGGAGCTATCAAAATCAGAGCTGACTAGATAAAGATCTAAAAGTGGTCCTGGAAGTTGACGGGGGGCCCAGGGAATTTAGGGTAGATACAGGAGCCACTTTCTCTGCAATCAATGAACAAATAGGACCGTTAAGTGATTCAGTTGTGAAAGTAGTAGGGGTGTCGGGGGAGGTGGTGGAGAGGTCATTCTTGCGGCCACTGGAAATCAAATTTGGAAACAAAGAATTGGATCACCAGTTTTTATATATGCCAAGCAGCCCGGAATGCTTGTTGGGGAGAGATTTATTATCGGCACTGGATGCAAAAATCATATTTGAGAAAGGGCGTGCTAAACTAGAAATCCCGGAGGGGAATCTGGCAAAACTTTTTGTGATTAAAGAGACAAAGACAGAGGAGATACCCCAGGAAATAGAGCAGGCAGTAGTCCCGTGGGTATGGGAAACAGGGACCCCGGGCAGATCCAGGGTAGCCGTTCCTGTGAAAATTGAATTAAAGGAAGGGGCACACCCGGTAAGAGTTCGACAGTACCCTATCAGTTTGGAAGCCAGGAAAGGAATTGCCCCAATGATCACGCAATTTATAGCATTAGGGATTTTACAAGAATGCGAATCGGAATTTAATACTCCAGTCTTTCCGGTAAGGAAACCAAATGGGAAATACAGGTTGGTGCAGGACCTGAGAGCAGTAAATGCAATTGCCAAAGATATACACCCGGTGGTGGCCAATCCATATACATTGTTAACATCGATTTCTGAGAATTTTCAGTGGTTCACAGTGATTGATCTAAAAGACGCCTTCTTCTGCATCCCACTGGCCCCCGAGAGTCGACACATTTTCGCCTTTGAATGGGAAAGCCCAGACACTCGCCGCAAGCGACAGTTAACATGGACCAGGTTGCCACAAGGATTTAAGTGTTCACCCACCATTTTTGGAAACCAGCTAGCAAAGGAGTTAGAGGAATGGAAAACTACCAAGGTAAAAGATTCTCCTTTTTCTTATGTTGTTTTACAATATGTGGATGACATACTCCTGGGAACAGAGGAGCGGGGACTGTGCTCAAAGTTAACAATTAAACTATTAAACATGTTGGGTCAGGCAGGATACCGAGTATCCAAGGAAAAAGCGCAGCTGGTGCAACAGAAGGTGATTTATCTGGGATGTGAAATATCACAAGGAGTCAGGAGAATAGGGGTAAACCGCATTCAAGCCATCTGTGCAATCCCTGTACCACGAAATAATCAGGAACTAAGATCTTTCCTAGGAATGGTTGGCTGGTGTCGCCTGTGGATTCCGAATTTCGGACTTATGGCCAAACCACTGTACGAAACAATCAAGGAACCCGAATTCAAGTGGGGTAAGACACAGCACAAGGCCTTTCAGGAATTGAAGCAAGCACTCAAAGAGGCCCCCGCTCTGGGTCTGCCTGACCTGACAAAAGACTTTCAATTGTATGTGCATGAAAGGCAGAGATTAGCTTTAGGAGTACTCACACAGTGATTGGGGTCATGGAAGAGGCCCGTGGGGTACTTCTCGAAACAGCTGGACATGGTGAGCAGAGGGTGGCCAGGGTGTTTGCGAGCAGTGGCTGCTACGGTAATCCTAATTCAGGAGGCACGGAAACTGACACTGGGAAAACACATCACGGTATATGTACCTCACATGGTCATAGCCGTCTTGGAACAAAAAGGGGGGCATTGGCTCTCCTCCAGCAGAATGATGCAGTACCAGGCTCAGTTGCGGGAACAAGATGATGTTGAATTGAAAATAACCAACTATCTCAATCCAGCAGAATTCCTTAGGTCCACCCAAGAGGAAGGAGAACTGGAGCATGACTGCGTGGAGGTGATCGAACAAGTGTATGCCAGCCGTGAAGATCTGAAAGATGTCCCGATGGCAGATCCCGATGTGGAGCTGTTTACGGACGGATCCAGTTTTATGGAGCATGGAACCAGGTATGCAGGGTATGCTGTGGTGACACTCCAGGAAATAGTGGAAGCTAAAGCACTGCCTCCGGAAACTTCAGCGCAAAAAGCAGAAGTATGGGCGTTGGTAAGGGCATTGGTCCTTAGTAGAGACAGGAAAGTGAACATTTGGACTGATTCAAAGTATGCATTTGGTGTAGTTCACATCCATGGGGCTCTGTGGAAAGAAAGAGGACTTTTGATCTCTCAAGGCTCACAGATCAAACATAAGGAAGTAATAATTCAGTTGTTGGAAGCTGTACACTTACCTAAAGCAGTAGCGATCATGCATGTCCGAGGTCATCAAGCAGACTCCGGGAAGGAATTTCAGGGGAATCGGATGGCAGATGAAGCTGCGAAAAAGGCAGCCAGATTGGTCTGGACTCAAATGGCTCTGATACCGACAAGAGAAAATCCCGCTGCACCTTATTTGGAAGAGAAACCGTGCTACTCTCCGGAGGATGAACGGTTGGCACAATTCACTGGAGCAAGAAGGAATGTTGTAGGATGGTATGTAACACCGGTCGGACAAGTTATACTGCCAGTGGAATTAATGAAAGTAGTCATGAAAACTGAACATAACAAACTCCACTGTGGTGCAGAAGCATTGGTAGAACATCTAAAGAAAATAGTACTCTCTAATTCGATGATAACAATGGCCAGAAGAATAAATGCCACCTGCCCGATTTGCATTAAAAATAACCCGTTGGTTAGAAGACAAGTCCAAATGGGGAAAATACGTGTAGGGCCACAACCAGGGGATTACTGGCAAATAGATTTTTCCGAGTTACCAAAATCTCAGGCATACAAGTACTTACTAGTTTATGTGTGCACCTTTTCAGGATGGCCCGAAGCTTTCCCTTGCAGGACGAACCAGGCCAAGGAGGTAGTGAAAACCCTTCTCAAGGAAATTATTCCGAGGTTTGGGGTTCCTTTAGGAATATCATCAGATAGAGGACCACATTTTACTGCAGGAATCGTGCAGGAAGTTTCTACTATTCTGGGAATTCAGTGGCACTTACACACCCCCTGGAGACCTCAATCTAGTGGTCAGGTGGAACGAATGAATCAAACTCTGAAAAATCAAATTAAAAAGATTTGTCAAGAAGCTAAAATACAGTGGCCCCAAGCATTGCCTCTAGCCCTTCTGAGGATTAGGATTAAACCATGAGAAAGGATAGGGGTAAGTCCGTATGAAATTTTGTACAGCAAACCATATCATGCTGTAACCTATCAAGGGGACCCACATGTAATTGGGGATCAGATGATTGTAAATTATGTTTTGTCTTTAAATAAGACCCTTGCAGCACTGAGATCCACGCTGGAGTGGAATCGACCGTTACCTCTGGACACTCCTGCTCACGATATTCACCCAGGAGACCAAGTTTATGTGAAGAACTGGTCGGTGGAGCCTCTGAAGGAAACATGGGACGGCCCCCATCAAGTGATAATGACAACTTACACCGCCGTCAAGGTCGACGGGATCAACAGCTGGATCCATTACACACGGGTCAAAAAGGTCCCCTCCCGATGGTCGGTGGAACCCCTATCTCCCACAAGAATGGTGTTCAAAGCCAAAAATTAATGCTGTTGTTGTTACTCTTGAGTAAAATAATAATTGTTGAAACCTTTGTTAAAATCACAATACCTGAATCGAGGGTGTGGGTACCGGAGAATTCAAATGTAAATCTCACATGTTTGTTTGTCGATGACCAGGGAGCTGGATGGGACAGAGTCAGGGCACGATGGAAATGGATCACCAAAGATCAAATTCAAGATAAAGGAGTAGAAACGGTCTGGGATGAGAAGCAGCAAAAAGGTAGGACTACCCTGCAGATATCCAATGTAACAAAGGCCAGAACAGGGAAATATGCTTGTATAGTTTGGATAAAAGGGAGTTATGATTATGGATTCGTAAATCTTGACATTTTAAATATCTCCCAAACAGAACCGGAAAATAAGGTCCAGGTGACTCTCCCAAATGGGAAAGTAGATATGTGGGACGGACCTCCCCTCAGAATAAAATGTACTCATAAATTTGAAACAGGGTGTCAGAAACAGATTGGAATGAAATGGTGGAAATGGAACACAACACAGGAAATGTGGAATCCACAGGTACAAGGGACAAGTTGGTGGACGCAGGGAAATGAAAGCAGAGGATGGTTGAATATAACGAACTCAGAGATTGGTAGATCGGAGGGTAAATACCTTTGTGTTCTTGTTTGTGGTAATAGGGGAGGTTATGGGGTCAGGAAGGTAGAAGTGGTATTACAACAGGATCGAGGAATCAAGCCTGAACAGAAAATATATAACGCAAAGGAAGGGCAGGATTTGGTTTTAAGATGTAGGATACCAACTGAAAGCTACACTGAGTATGAATGGTGGTTTGGAGGACAGAACTTGGTGGCTCAAGGGAAATATCAAATTAGAAGAAAACCCCAAGAAATAGTGTTAGTAATTAAAGAGGTCCTGGAACAGCAAGATAATGGACAATACTGGTGTTGGGTTGCTCAAGATGATTGGTGGGCAACCGGGATGATTAGTGTTTATGTTGAAAGAACAAGGGTGACTCGGCAGGTACCAGAGGATGAAATCCGAACCAAACCAGAGAATCTGATTGTGGGGTTAATTAGGGATTTTGGGCAAACACAAAATGTATCAGCAATCACTGCATGTCTGCCTTTGCCCCATGTGGCAGGAGATCCTATACCATGGGGAATTATACCAGCTCCAGACATGCCTGCATCTAATTGAACAGTTACCTTAAGTTGTACCCAGGAGACTAGGATCCGAACTAAATTGGTTAATCGGACAAATGTGATAAGGAAACACTGGAAAACCCCGGGGAACCGAGCAGATTGTTACAAGCTTCCGAATGCTGTATTTACCAAAATCGGAAGATTCCATGGAGTAGGATGGTGTGAATACGATGAGAGGCAAACGCTACAAGTCCCGGCAACTGAACAATATTTTGAAATAATATGCCAGAATGTTACAAACACAACTACCATGGAGCAATGGCAGACAATCTGGGGACCTAGTTTGTTAGAAACCTATAGTTACATAGGAACAGTTCAATGGTGTATTTATTGGAAGGGACGGAAAAATCAAACTTACTCAAAGACCTATCAAGGACAGGGTAGTTGGAGAAAAGATGCACCTGGAATGACCGATTGGAATTGCACTAAGGTCTTCACTTGTGACAGCCCAAGTGAGTCTGTGAGTCTACTGCCTGTAAAGGTACTTTTGAGATTTGGCTGTGAATGTAGGGGATATAACCACACGATAAAAGACAAAAATACAGAAGGAGAGTTAAACTGTAAAACTACATCAATCCGAGCTCCAGGAAATTTAGTTTGGGTAATGGGTCACGGACACTGGACCACTCATATGCCGGTAGATGGTCCAACTACACAAATTACTTTAGGAGTTCCAACTCTATGTCCTTTTTGGAAATCGACAAAATTGACGGCCTCAGAAATACAAATGAGACATAAGCGAGATATAAGTCAGGAAATTGGAGACATAGGGTTAGAAGAAGGGGAAGATTGGCATGGACCTTCTTCAGGAGTTAAATTTGGGTGGGTATTAGAATCTCTCTTTGCACCAATATCATCATATCGAAGCAGGGAAATGTTGTACAAATTGTTGGGGCAAACAGAAAGGTTGGCGGCTGTGACCAAGAAGGGATTCAAGGACTTAAATCTGCAGTTACAAGCTACGTCTAGGATGACAATTCAAAATCGGATGGCTTTAGATATGATATTGTTGAAGGAGCATGGCATATGTGGCTATCTGCATGGTAGAGATGATCATTGCTGCATTCACATCCCGAATGTTACACAGGAAGTAGAAAAGGATATAAGTCAATTAGAACAGATTGAAGGAAAGGTGAATAATATTCAGAAAGAGGCAGAACATAATTGGGTTGGAGAACTGTTCAGCTCCCTGGGAATTCGGATGTCCGGATGGATATCCTCAATTGTACAGTATGGAATCATGATTGTTATAATCATTTTAGTTGCCTTAATAGTATATAAGTGTCTTTTAGGAATGATTGTCAAGGAAGGTCAACACTCTCGGCGAATAATGAAGGCGATAATGCGAAGAGAAGTTCTGGCAGAACCAGCCACTCCACCTCCTGCTTATCGCGAAACGGCAACATGAATTGTTGAGCATCCTTGCGAACCCAGAAGAAGCTCGAAGGATGCTCAAAAGGGGGGACTTGTTACAAAAAGGATAGGATATTGGATTTTAGAAGTAGTAAGGCTAAGGCTCTGCTAGGCTGTAAGGCCTCAGGTGTAGAAATAGTTCTCTTGGGAAACAGGAATGGAATGTGCTGGGTGGGGAAGTTAGGAGTAGTGAATTAGCTGGGCATGGAGAACATGTCTAAAAGTAAATAGTTCTGGGTCGATATATGTGGCATGCAAGGGGGATTTCAGTGGTGGGAGTTCGTTGAGCATTATCTAAGACTAGACAACCATGAAGATATACGGCTTGGGGTATGATTATCAATTGTTAATGTTTTGTATGTGTGCCAATGTTTGAAACTGTATAAAGAGCTGAGTGAAACGATAGGTCTTTGGCAAGCCTGATTTGGGACACCAGTCCCCAGGTCCCCGGGCCCTGAATAAAGCACCACATAAACTGACTCTCTGTTGGTTTGTGTTTGTGGTCGGTGGGCAACACCACCTTCTCAGCTGATTGTATTTGTGTTCTCCTTTCCCTTCTGCCTTTCTTTGCCTGCTCTGTTTGTCTCTCAGTGTCTCTCTGCAGCCAGGGCAGCTCCCACCAAAGGCCCTCCCCTGATTTTGTTCCCAATCCACCAGCTAAAACAACCATGGATGAGGTGATGAAGGCTGGCAGTGAAATGTCACTGGAAGATCTTGCAGCACTTGGCTTTTGGCTCCTTCCTGAGACCTTTGCCTTCAAGGGCAGGAACATCTTCTCCTTGCTGGGAACTGGAATTCCAGATGCCTGGAGGGTGTGCCGTGGATGCCAGAGGGGCATTCCCGAGGCTCGCAGGGTGCTGGTCCTGCCGTGCCTCCCACGGGAGCTGTGCAGGGCCAGGGGACAAGGTCCAGCAGCTGGGTGGGCTCCCAGAGCAGACAGCAAAGGCTGCTTTGCTGGACATTTCCCAGCACATTCCCAGCTGGAAGCAGAGGGAGGAAGGAAAGGCAAGCGAGTCCCTGCCAGAAGCCCGGAAGGATTGGGGTGGGAAGGGACCCTGCCCGTGGGTTAGTGGGCTGAAAGCCAAGTGGAGCAAGACCTTACAATGCCATCTCCCTGCCAGCCTGTGCTGCTGACAGGAGCAGGGTGCCACTTTAGCCCTCTGTGGGTGAGACCAAACTGTGCATTCCACTCCCCTTATCTCATTTCTGATGAGCTGTTCATGATGGGTCCTTTGCAGGAGCTGCCCAGTGCACCCCCAACCCCTCAGGCTATGAGGAGCTGGCTGTTAAATGAGATAAGGAAGGAGAGGCAAACCCTGGGAGGCAGGGCAGTGTTTCTTTTTCTGCACACCAATGACTCAGCTGGGATAACTCCCTCCGGGGTAGCAGCAGCAGCACAGTCCCACCCAGCCTGAGGGCTCACCTCTGCTGATGGGCCATCATGGACTGAATGGCCCCAGCACAATGGGCAGCTGCAAGGACTGAGACCATCAAGGCTCCCAAAATATCCCATGACTCCCAGGATGACATCATTCCATTGTGAAACTGCCCACCCTGGGGAGGAGCTGAGCATTCCCCACCTGAACCTGAGCATATAAAATCTGGGTTTGAGGCCTTCTGGCAACACTCAAGAGATCCAGGGCAGGAGCAGAACTCCAACAGGACTATGGTCACTGCTGTCGACAAGACTGCACCCATCACTTGGACAGGACAGTGTGTCTACCACTGTGACCAACAGGTTTTGTTTTCTTTCCTTTTGCTTTGCATGCAGCGGGACCAGGTGGTGCTCAGCACAGGAACTAACCACCACCGTTCTGCTCTTGTCCCAGGGTGCCTGGTTATACTCAGCCTTTGTGGGTTACAGCTGTATCATGGTATTTCTTGTCATCTCTTTGGTGAATTGTAACTCCCACCTTCATCTCTCTTGGGGCAGATCAGTGGGGTTCATTTCTCATGCCAGTTAAAACCAGCACGGTGTTTGAGAGGATTTTACAGTCATGATATGCCCGGTGACTTCTAGAGAAGGACTTGGGCAGGAGCGACCCCTAAGCCAACACACTCACGCCTTGTTTTTCCCTCCAAACCAGGATTTCCCACTCCCAAACCTTGGCCAGATGGAGGCGGAGGCTGTGAGAAAGAGGAAGATGCCCCGGGACACCCAGGCAGGTGAGGAGGAAGTCCCTGCCCCTTTCCCCCTCTCTCCTGCTCCATCTCCCAGCCCAGCATCACCCCCAGCTGCAGGACAACCCCGCTGCCGAGGCCGTCCTGCCGGGGACGGACTGGGGGGATCTCCTTCCCCTTCCCTGTGGCACAGAGGCAAATCCCATCATCTCCTTGTCCTTCCTCCCCCAGATGAGGAGCTGAGGATGGAGCCCAGGGAGGACAAATCCCCGTGGCAGAACCTGGTGGAAGAGGCCATTTTGAGCAGCTCCACAGCGCCGGAATCCAACGGGGAGGAAAAGCCCCAGAGATCCCACAGGAGGAGGGGCAGCCCAGGGAGCTCTGAGGCGGAAAGACCCACCCTGTGCCAGGAAGGCGGCCAGAGATCCAGTCAGAGCTCAAACCTGGTCGTCCATGGGCAGTGTCACGCTAGGGAGAAACGCTACAAGTGCTTGGAATGTGTGAAGAGCTTCAGCCGGAGCACCAACCTGATCCACCGCCAGATGATCCACATCGCAGAAAGGCCCTATGTGTGTGGGGAATGTGGGAAAAGCTTCAGCACAAGCTCCTACCTGATTCGCCACCAGATGATCCACACTAGGAAAAGGCCCTTCAAGTGTGGCGAATGTGGGAAGAGGTTTCAGACCAGCTCAAGTCTCCTCCTGCACCAGCAGATTCACAAAGATTAGAGGCCCTTCCGCTGCCCTGACTGTGGGAAGGGCTTCAGGTACCAACTCCAACCTCACCAGGCACAAACGAATCCACACTGGGGAGAGGCCCTACGAGTGTCCCAAGTTTGGGAAGAGCTTCATTTCCAGCTGCAACTTTATCCGCCACCAGAAGAGCCACACCGGGGAGAGGCCCTACGAGTGTCCTGAGTGTGGGAAGAGCTTCTCCAGGAGCTCTCACTTGACCAGACACTAACAGTGCCACCAGTAAGGGAAGCCCTGCGGGTGTCCCGAGTGCAGGAAGAGCTTTGTGCACTGCTCCAACTTCATCTCGCAGCAGAGGATCCATGTCGGGTGATCCACAATGACCCCCGTTGGGCAGAGACCTGGTGACCCCTGTTCCAGATGATCCCCATTGTGGGGGGAGGATGTTTGAGAGATTTATTTCCCTTCTCATTCTCGTGCTCTGATTTCATTGCTAAGAAATTCAATCCCTGTCCCCAGACTGGGTCTGGTTTTCCGTGCTGGTGCTCGGGGCAGGAGCTCTCCTGGTCCTTATCTCAGCTCCTGGGCCTTTCCTCAGCCAACCAAAGAAGTCACTAAACAATTTTTAGCCACTCTGAGCTTTTCTCACTGATGACTGCCCAGGTGCCAGGCAGATCTGCCGCACCCAGACCTCCCCACCTGGGCCCCCTCACCTCCAGTGCCCACCGGGAGCAAGATTAAGGGAGAGAGGGGAGGTTTCAGCACCTGCCCAGAGCTGGGGATGGGGCAGCTGGGGCCATACTGGTGGCACTGGTAGTGCTGGGAGCCCCCTGGCCAAAGGCATGAAGCTCTCAGGTGAGCCGACGGGGGTGGGAAGAGGAGTCCAGGTATGGTGGGAAAGGTGGGGAGAGGAGGGAAAATGGGTGTGTGGGACCCATAAAATGAGTTGGAGGGGGAGTGGGACCTCCTAAAGACAGAATGGAAAGGGGGCTGAGGACTGGGGGATGATGGGAGAGGCATGGGAAGGCTTAGAAATTGGGGAATGGAAGGGTGGGATCTCAAAACTGGGCAGGAGGGGGGTGGGGATTGGGAGGATTGTGTGAAAAGGGTTGGCAAAGGGGCAAAAGGGGGGACTGGGACCCCCAAACAAATGGGGGCAGGGGCTGGCAGCTGGGGATTGATGGGAAAGGAAGGGAGAAAAGAGAAAAAGGGTGCAAATGAGAGTGGGACTGCAGGAAGGAAGGTCCCATGGCGGCCGTGGAGCAAGGGGTTGTGGAGTGGGGATCTGGGGTGGCCCCCTGAGCTCTTGGCTTTCTGTGGGGTGCTGGGGGCTGCTGGGGGGGCACCCCCTGACCTGTGTCCTGCATAGACAGGGGTCTTCCAGGACATGGTAAAGTCCAACTGTTGTTTCATTAATGGTACTGACCAGGTGGGGTTTGTGGTGAGGTTCAGCTCCAGCCTGGAGCAGCTCCTGCACTTGGACAGCAATGTGGGGCACTGCGTGGGGGACACGCTGTATGGGGAGAAACAGGCCCGCTACTGGAACACTGTCCTGGGGTGATGTTATGAGGCTGCTTTATTCCTTAACCCTCCGCTCAATGCCCAAGGGCGCTGTGTCTTTAGGATGGACCTGGGGGTGGGGCCAGAGCCACGGGACGCGAGTGAGGGTCAGTTCAACGGCTAGAGCCCAACGGCTCAGGGGCTCCGGGGTCTCGGCAGGGCCTTGGAGGGAGTGCACTGGGAGCGTTGTGCAGCTCCTTGGGTTTTTGGTGTTCTGGCTAGCTGGAAGAAGGTTCTGTTGGGTTTTCTTGCTCTTTTTCCCTTCCCTCCCCTTTGCCTCGCTCCTATCCCATCCCTTCCCTCCAGTCCAGGGAGCCTGTGAGTTGGCCCCGGTGGGCCCGCGGTGTGGCCCCGGCTGGTCCGAGCCCATGTGTCTGTTACCTCTCCAGGAATTTGTTGTATTTCGGGGTTTGTTTCCCCTGTTCTACCCTGCTTTGTTTGGTGTTAATAAACAGTTTGGGTTTTTTCCCACTTTACGTTCTTGTGACCCACTTGTCTTACTGGTAGAGGAAAAGGAGAGGTCCTTTTCCCTTTGGAGGAGACACTCATTCCAGAGTGTTTCCTCCTGAATTCTTGTCTCCATAACCGAGACATAAATTTGGTGCCCGACTTAAGGGGAACATGGAAGTGAAAAAAAATCAAAACCATTTTGGTTTGGATCACTTTTGTATTGAGGTACAGCAGTAAGACTTTCCAGAGACTGAGAGCTTCAGGGCCCCTTGTCATCCCTTGGTCGATACTTAGATCACGTGACAGGGACCCCAAATGCCTCTCTTCAGTGCCATCCAGAATATACCATCGCTTGCAGTGTCCCAGATTCGGACCATCCATCTTAATATAGTTTCATCAGGCCGTTGGGTGCAATCCTTCCTCAGGGTACGAAGGCTCTCTATGGACAGGGACTCGGTAATGATTTCAGGTTCCACTTGCTCTGCTGGCTGTGAAGGTCCTGGCTGCCCATCACCATCCAGCGGGCAAATGGATTTGGCTTTGTGTTTCTTTCTCTGAACAGGGGCAATTGTTGTTGGTTTAGGCTCCCCATCTGCTTTAGCTGCAGCTGGAGTGATTGGGGTGTCTGCTGCCTTATTCTCCTGCCCCTCTGGCTGTATCTTCTGCCCTACAGAATCCAGCAGCGTGCGGTTAGCATTAGCCAGGACCCAGCACATGGCAATGAGCTTTTCCTTTTCATCAGTGTTGTTATTGCAGTTTTCCTTCAGATACTTCCCCACATCAGCTGGATTCTGAAATTGTTCAGGGGGGAGGTTCCAGGCTCCTGGGTCAGAAAAGTGCTTCAGGGTCAGGCCTATGTCCTCCCATACCCCACAGCACTTAGGATTTTCTGCAACTGGGGCAGGTGTCTGGGCAACCCCTCTGGAAATCTCAGCCCTTATTTTAGACAAGCTGGAGACCACATAGAGAAACCCTGCTAGATAACATAACAAGAAGGTGGCATCTTTGACATCCAGAGGAAACGGGACACTTTCAAAATGTGACGTGCCAGATCTGAAGGGGAAGAAGGAGATGAAGGGCTGGGAATTATCATCCCCTGCTTTTCCCCTAACAAACTGGGTGTAATTGCTAATACATTCCAAAAGGAAGCTACCAAGGCCAGAATGGGAAAACAACATGACAAACGCCTTCTCCATGGCTTCCATTACTTCAGCCAAACTTCGATGAATCACTGCCACCAGGCATATAAAAATGGCAGTGCTGATTCTTATTCCTGACTTCTAAAAGTGTAAGCCAGGGACCCGACTGCCCATAGCTGTGGACATGTGTTGCAGTGGGGATACTGTAACACGCCTATATCAAACCAGGAGTCCCGTGGAAAAGAAATATATATAGACGGATTCTTGATAGATATTTCAGAGATGTTTATTTCCCCAGCCGCATGGCCGGGCTCTGCTGAGGAACTGTTACAGTCACGGGGAACCGAGGGTCCTTGCCCGCGCAGGAAACACAAACCAACCCATGGGGAATGAGGCTGACCGGGGCAGGGAAACCCCGTGTTTCTGTGCCCTCAGGGCCCCTCTCCCAGGGCTACATGGCAGGGGGAGGAGACCCCGACATTTCCCCCGTTTTATTTTAATAAAAGGAGAATGGAGACAACTGGATAAACATAACAAGAACAGTTTCAAAACAAAACAAGCCACCCTCCTGAGTCTTTAAATGTCCAAACAGATTCTGTGGAACATCTTAGGGCTGACAGAAGGGAGACAGAACTCTCTGAGCATGCTTTGTAGGGAAACTGAGGCAGGAGAGGGTTTAATTTCTTCCCTCCCCCTTTTCATCTCCCACTCGGCATTGGAAAGGGATTTTTGGGGAAACAATTGGCAAAGGTATGGTTTTGTGAGGGAAACCATGGATGGAAAAACGGATTGGGAATACACTGGGGGTAATAGGACATAGGGTAAAAGGGAAAGGTGGGATTAGGAAAGGGAGACTGTAGGGGGGCCTACCAAGGAGATATTGTCTAACATGACTACGATTTTTAGCATATATACTGCCTTTCACAGGAACACCATCAGGCCCAGTGACCTGCGATGCTTGTAACCCTTTTCTACCTTGTATGATTTTGAATTCCACCACCTCTCCATCTCCCAAGCTTGGGATGCATTTTTCTGGGTTATTCTTTTTAATAGCAGTTCTATGCACCAATATGTCTTGCTGGCTATCACATCTTGTTATAAAACCATAATTTTGTTTAACATTATACCATTTCCCTATCCCTAAGTTCTTAGCAACTATGGTCTTTTCCTTTTTCCGAGTGGCTGCTGTTTTCTGTCTCGCTGTGTCTTTGCTCTCTCTTTCGGTCGCTCCCATGTTGGAATTGTCTGCGCTGCTGGTTCCTGCGCGCTTTTCCCGGGGTCACATTCGGGGCTGCGCGGGCCAGGCCGGGCCGCGCCGCTCTGTTTGCCGTGCATCGCCTCCTCTGGTCGCAGCTTTGCTGCCGCTGCCTGGGGCTGCACCCACGTCTCTGCGCCCCCAAGCGATGCCCCCCCCGTGCCCTGCTCCAGCGCGCGTTTCGGCTGGGCGCAGCTCCGCTCTGCCACCAGCCGCCGCCCGCGCGCCACCCCTCTCGTTCGGGCGTTCACTGGGCTCGCTCCACCACGCGCTGCGCGGGGCCATGCGGGCACCGCTGGGCTGCGCCGCTCCCGCCGCTCCCCGCTCCGCCACAGACACTGCGGCTCGCCCGCAGTGGGAGCTACCTCGCTGCTGCTCGCAGAGCGCTCGGTGCACGTGGCCTGGGTCGCACGGTCCCTGAGCCAGGCTTCCCTTCACCAGGACACAGCTGACATTGCTCAACAGTCTTGGTAATTAAATAATAGTCACGAAAATATTCTTCCACCGGCATATATTTTGACTCAAATATTAACTGTGTCCAAACGGTCTTCCAAAAGCCCTTGGTAAGAATTAAATCCCAAGAAACATAGAAAAAGTTCTTAAACAACCATGCCAGGAAGTATTTCAGTTCTTTTTGAGCTTGAATCAAGCTAAAATTTACAAATCGTTGTTCAAGAATCATTTTAAGTTTAAGATAAATGTCCATATGCGGCTCTGAAAGCCAAGAGTCTTCCCACGGTTCCTCCATAGTTTAGATATGGAATAGCAAAACAAAACCAAGAAGAGGAATCCAAAGTTTCTAGGGTTTACTCACACAAATCGGCCGCTTAGGGATCGGGGATCGTTCTGCTCACAATTCCCCACCATTTTGTTGCAGTGGCGATACTGTAACACGCCTATATCAAACCAGGAGTCCCGTGGAAAAGAAATACATATAGACGGATTCTTGATAGATGTTTCAGAGATGTTTATTTCCCCAGCCACATGGCCGGGCTCTGCCCAGGAACTGTTACAGTCACGAGGAACCGAGGGTCCTTGCCCACGCAGGAAACACAAATCAACCAATGGGGAACGAGGCTGACCAGGGGCAGGGAAACCCCGTGTCTCCCCTCAGGGCTACATGACGGGGGGAGGAGACCCCGACAGACATGTACTTATGGCTAGCTTCCACAGAAAAATTATTAAATCAAACAGCATGGTCTTACTGCTGTACCTCAATACAAAAGTGATTCAAACCAAAATGGTTTTGATTTTTTCTCCACAATTCCATGTGCCCCTTAAGTTGGGCGCCAAATTTATGTCTTCGTTTTGGAGACAAGACTTCAGGAGGAAACACTCTGGAATGAGTGTCTCCTCCAAAGGGAAAAGGACCTCCCCATTTCCTCCACCAGTAAGACAAATGGGTCACAAGAACGTAAAGTGGGAAAAAACCAAAACTGTTTATTAACACCAAACAAAGCAGGGTAGAACAGGGGAAACAAACCCCGAAATACAACAAATTCCTGGAGAGGGAACAGACACACGGGCTCGGACCAGCCGGGGCCACACCGCGGGCCCACCGGGGCCAACTCACAGGCTCCCTGGACTGGAATGAAGGGGAGGGAGGCAGTGAGGCAAGGGGGAAGGAAGGGAAAAAGAACAAGAAAACCCAACAGAACCTTCTTCCAGCTAGCCAGAACACCAAAAACCCAAGGAGCCGCACAGCGCTCCTAGCACACTCCCTCCCAGGCCCTGTCGAGACCCCGGAGCCCCTGAGCCGTTGGGCTCTAGCCGTTGATCCGACTCTCACTCGCGTCCCGTGGCTCCGGCACCACCCCCAGATCCATCCTAAAGACACAGCGTCCTTGGGCATTGAGCAGAGGGTTAAGGAATAAAGCAGCCTCATAACATCACCCTAGGACAGTGTTCCAGTAGCGGGCCTGTTTCTCCCCATACAGCGTGTCCCCCATGATTTGCCCCACATTGCTGCCCAAGTGCAGGAGCTGCTCCAGGCTGGAGCTGAACCTCACCACAAACCCCACCTGGTCGGTACCATTAATGAAACAACAGTTGGACTTTACCATGTGCTGGAAGAGCTCTGTGTATGCAGGACACAGGTCAGGGGGTGCCCCCCCAGCAGCCCCCAGCACCCCACAGCAAGTCAAGAGCTCAGGGGCCCACCCCAGATCCCCACTCCACAACCCCTTGCTCCACGGCTGCCATGGGACCTTCCTTCCCACAGTCCCACTCTCATTTCCACCCTTTTTCTGTTTTCTCCCCTCCTTTCCCATCAATCCCCAGCTGCCAGCCCCTGCCCCCATCAGTTTGGGGGTCCCAGTCCCCCCTTTTAACCCTTTCCCAAACCTTTTCACACAATCCTCCCAATCCCCGGCCCCCTCCTTTTGGGATCCCACCCTTCCATTCCCCAATTTCTAAGCTTTCCCATGCCTCTCCCATCATCCCCCAGTCCTCAGCCCCCTTCCTGTTCTGTCTTTAGGGGGTCCCACTCCCCCTCCAACTCATTTTATGGGTCCCACACACCCATTTTCCCACCCATCCCCACCTTTCCCACCATACCTGGATTCCTCTTCCCACGCTCTCGGCTCACGTGAGAACTCCATGCCTGTGGCCAGGGGGCTCCCAGCACCACCAGTGCCACCAGTATGGCCCCAGCTGCCCCAACCCCAGCTCTGGGCAGGTGCTGAAACCTCCCCTCTCTCCCTTAATTTGGCTCTCGGGGGGCACTGGGGGTGAGGGGGGCCCAGGTGGGGAGGTCTTGGTGGGGCAGACCTGCCTGGCACCTGAGCAGTCATCAGCGAGAAAAGCTCAGAGTGGCTCAAAATTGTTTAGTGACTTCTTTGGTTGGCTGAGGAAAGGCCCAGGAGCTGAGATAAGGACCAGGAGAGCTCCTGCCCCGATCACCAGCACGGAAAACCAGACCCAGTCTGGGGACAGGGATTGAATTTCTTAGCAATGAAATCAAAACACGAGAATGAGAAGGGAAATAAATCTCTCAAACATACCCCCAGAAATGGGGATCATCTGGAACAGGGGTCACCAGGTCTCTGCCCAACGGGGATCACTGTGGATCACCTGACATGGATCCTCTGCTGCGAGATGAAGTTGGAGCAGTGCACAAAGCTCTTCCTGCACTCGGGACACTCATAGGGCTTCCCTTACTGGTGGCACCGTTGGTGTCCGGTCAAGTGAGATCTCTGCCTGAAGCTCTTCCCACACTCGGGACACTCGTAGGGCCTCTCCCCAGTGTGGATTCGTTTGTGACTGGTGAGGCTGCAGCTGTACCTGAAGCACTCCCCGCAGTCAGGGCAGCGGAAGGGCCTCTCATCTGTGTGGATTCGTTTGTGCCTGGTGAGGCTGCAGCTGTACCTGAAGCACTCCCCACACTCGGGGCAGCGGAAGGGTCTCTCATCTGTGTGAATCCGCTGGTGCAGGAGAACTCTGGAGCTGGTCTGAAACCTCTTCCCACATTCGCCACACTCGTAGGGCCTCTCGCCAGTGTGGATCTTCTGGTGGCGAATCAGGCTGGAGCTCTGTCTGAAGCTCTTCCCACATTCCCCACACACATAGAGCCGTTCCCCAGTATGAATCAACCGGTGTTGGATCAGGTGGGAGCTCTGTCTGAAGCTCTGCCCACATTCCCCACACACGTAGGGCCGTTCCCCAGTATGGATCAACTGGTGGTGGATCAGGTCAGTGCTCTGGCTGAAGCTCTTCGCACATTCCAAGCACTTGTAGCGTTTCTCCCTCGCGTGACGCTGCTCATGGACCACCACATTTGAACGCTGGCTGGATCTCTGGCCGCCTTCCTGGCACAGGGTGGGTCTTTCCTCCTCATAACTCCCTGGGCTGCGTTTGCAGCCCCTCCTCCTGTGGGATCTCTGGGGCTTTTCCTGCACTGTGGAGCTGCTCAAAACAGCCTCTTCCACCAGGTTCTGCTGCAGGGATTTGTCCTCCCTGGGCTCCATCCTCAGCTCCTTGTCTGGGGGAGGAAGGACAAGGAGAGGATGGGATTTGCCTCTGTGCCACAGGGAAGGGGAAGGAGATCCCCCCAGTCCGTCCCCGGCAGGACGGCCTCGGCAGCGGGGTTGTCCTGCAGCCGGGGGTGATGCTGGGCTGGGAGATGGAGCAGGAGAGAGGGGGAAAGGGGCAGGGACTTCCTCCTCACCTGCCTGGGTGTCCCGGGGCATCTTCCTCTTTCTCACAGCCTTCGCCTCCATCTGGCCAAGGTTTGGGAGTGGAAAATCCTGGTTTGGAGGGAAAAAAAGGCGTGAGTGTGTTGGCTTAGGGGTTGGCTTAGTCCTTCTTAGGGGTTGGCTTAGTCCTTCTCTAGAAGTCACCGGGCATATCATGACTGTAAAATCCTCTCAAAGACCGTGCTGGATTGAACTGGCACGAGAAATGAACCCCACTGATCTGCCCCAAGAGAGATGAAGGTGAAAGTTACAATTCACCAAAGAGATGACAAGAAATACCATGATACAGCTGTAACCCACAAAGGCTGAGTATAACCAGGCACCCTGGGACAAGAGCAGAACGGTGGTGCTTAGTTCCTGTGCTGAGCACCACCTGGTCCCGCTGCATGCAAAGCAAAAGGAAAGAAAACAAAACCTGTTGGTCGCAGTGGTAGACACACTGTCCTGTCCAAGTGATGGTTGCAGTCTTGTCAACAGCGGTGGTCACAGTCCTGTTGGAGTTCTGCTCCTGCCCTGGATCTCTTGAGTGTAGCCAGAAGGCCTCAAACCCAGATTTTATATGCTCAGGTCCAGGTGGGAAATGCTCAGCCCCTCCCCCAGGGCGGGCAGTTTCACAATGGAATGATGTCATCCTGGGAGTCATGGGATATTTTGGGAGCCTTGATGGTCTCAGTCCTTGCAGCTGCCCATTGTGCTGGGGCCATTCAGTCCATGATGGCCCATCAGCAGAGGTGAGCCCTCAGGCTGGGTGGGACTGTGCTGCTGCTGCTACCCCGGAGGGAGTTATCCCAGCTGAGTCATTGGTGTGCAGAAAAAGAAACACTGCCCTGCCTCCCAGGGTTTGCCTCTCCTTCCTTATCTCATTTAACAGCCAGCTCCTCATAGCCTGAGGGGTTGGGGGTGCACTGGGCAGCTCCTGCAAAGGACCCATCATGAACAGCTCATCAGAAATGAGATAAGGGGAGTGGAATGCACAGTTTGGTCTCACCCACAGAGGGCTAAAGTGGCACCCTGCTCCTGTCAGCAGCACAGGCTGGCAGGGAGATGGCATTGTAAGGTCTTGCTCCACTTGGCTTTCAGCCCACTAACCCACGGGCAGGGTCCCTTCCCACCCCAATCCTTCCGGGCTTCTGGCAGGGACTCGCTTGCCTTTCCTTCCTCCCTCTGCTTCCAGCTGGGAATGTGCTGGGAAATGTCCAGCAAAGCAGCCTTTGCTGTCTGCTCTGGGAGCCCACCCAGCTGCTGGACCTTGTCCCCTGGCCCTGCACAGCTCCCGTGGGAGGCATGGCAGGACCAGCACCCTGCGAGCCTCGGGAATGCCCCTCTGGCATCCATGGCACACCCTCCAGGCATCTGGAATTCCAGTTCCCAGCAAGGAGAAGATGTTCCTGCCCTTGAAGGCAAAGCTCTCAGGAAGGAGCCAAAAGCCAAGTGCTGCAAGATCTTCCAGTGACATTTCACTGCCAGCCTTCATCACCTCATCCATGGTTGTTTTAGCTGGTGGATTGGGAACAAAATCAGGGGAGGGCCTTTGGTGGGAGCTGCCCTGGCTGCAGAGAGACACTGAGAGACAAACAGAGCAGGCAAAGAAAGGCAGAAGAGGAAGGAGAACACAAATACAATCAGCTGAGAAGGTGGCACTCTGGAAACCAGACCAGAACTGACTGAAAATGAATGTGACAGAAAGAAATAATTTGGAATTGTGATTTCCTATCAAAATACAATTTCCTGCCTTTCTCACAAACCTCCTCCTGCTGTCATTCAGCAGGGCTTTCACAAAGTGCTCTGGTGGGAGTGGATGTTCCAGGCTGCAGACACAAGGAAACCTGGAATGGGCTTCTTCCTGCTCCTGGGGAGTTTGACATCCTCCGCCGAGGAGATGAGGAGGCAGCAGAAGAAAAGGGCAGCTGGGGTTCACCCTTCCACAGGACTAAGAGGGGGAAAGTCTCTCGTCCTCTCTGTGGCTGCTCCCACAGGGATGTGAAGGCTGACCCCAGACCCCCAAGGGTCACATTCAGGGCTGCCTTCCTGGAATGCTCGTGTGGAATGGAGGGGCAGCGTGGCAGCACCCGGATCTTGGACCACCCAGCTGCCCCCCAAGTTTAGTTCCTCTGTCCCTCTCCTACCTGGGGTGTCCCGGGGGGGGTCTCCAAGCCTCTCTTGTCTGGGAATGATTTGGGGGTGGGGATGGTCTCTGTCCCTCTCACCCCACTCAGTGCCTGGTGAGGGTCTCTGTCCTTCTCCTCTTGGGATCCTCGGGAGGTGCTTGTGTGGGTTTGGGGGTGTCTGTGTCGCAGGGTCACCCCAGGGGTGAGAGGGACAGAGACTCCCCCAGCCTCCCCAGGTATTAGAAGGTTGGAGAGCCCCTGAGCACACTCAGCAGTGTGAGGGACACAGAGCCCTTGGTCCCCAGTCCCGCACAAGCATTCCCTGGGGCAAGAGGGATGGAGATGCCCAAGCATCCCCAAGGGTGAAAGGGACAGGGACACTGCCTCGGGAATGCCCTGGAGTGAGAGGGACAGGGACAACCCCACCAAGCCCCTCCCCAGCATCCCCGAGGGAGAGAGGTACAGAGACCCCTTGAGCATCCCCTGGGCACCGGACAAAATAAACTTGGCAGAAATCAAACTTAACTCTACCGAAAATGCTTGGAGGAATGTTTGCTCTTCCCACAAGTCACTTGTGATGAAAACGCAAACAAACCCCAACCATGAATGAACCGACAGCCGAAGCAGTTATGGTGGCAATTCAAAGGTCCAGCAGTTCCCGCACAGCTCCAGCTCAGCTGCTGGCAGGTTCCTGTCAAAGAAAAGTGAAAGTTCGGCCCAATACAGATGATTTAAAGGAAGGATAAACTCTGTGTAGCTGTCACAGAGGTGACAGGGATGAAGAGAAAAATGATTCTCATATTTGGCAAACGTCCCCAGCCTGTGAAAGAGAAGAGGGGGGGAGAGCAAGGGAGTGACAGAGACAGAGACCTCCCCTGGGGAGGGGCGAGTGTGACACTGTCCCCTGTGTGTGTGGCCTTCCCGGGGTGGGGGTTTCACACCTGAGCCAGTCTGGGTAAGGGGGGTGGTGTTCACTCCCCCTGGGCAGGTTGTACCCCACACCCCAAACTTTCCTCCTGCCCCCTTGGTTGGGGGATGGGGGTGCAAACCTGGCCTCAGCAAATGGGTCTGGGGGCTGGGGCCTCCCCCAGCCAGGGCTGATTTTCAGGACAGCTCTGGCCTTGGCTTTCTGGTGGATTCATTCTCCTCCCTCAGCCTTGTTTCCTTCTCCCTAGACCTGAGATCCCTGGCTAAGAGTCCCCCTTTCCCTGATCTCAAGGTTCCTTAGCTCAACTTGCAGGCCAAAGTTCCCCTCAGGAGGCACATTCAGGGACAGGGGGTGCTTGGGTGGTGGCAGCTCCTTTATACAGTTCTGCCATAATGGGCAAAAAGCCCTTCCTGACAAAGTTTCATGGCTGGCTGGGTTTGGGGTGGAGGAGACCACAGTCCACAGAGGGCTTACACAGGTTTACACAGACTCCCCTGCCACTGAGGGGGACAAGGAGGTTTCAGGTCTGTGGTGCTACCTCTGGCCAGAGGCACTGAACACCCATCCTCCCTTACACAAACTGGCCCAGCTGGGAAACCTCCAACACTGGAAAGGCCATATCCACGGGATATTCACATGAGAGGCAGCTGAGGGGGTGTCATAATCCATCAAAGACCTCCCAAAGTGCTCCCAAAACTTATTCCTGAGGCCTTGCTCCACAGGACTGCACATGATGCAAAGTGATGCAGCAGACCCAGAGTCTGCTGCAAGAGACAGTGTCCAAGTGCCCTCCCCCAGGGGAGGTACCTGGGCATTCCCACCTGCCCTGAGCATATATTAATCCATTGGATTCTGCTCTTTTAGGGGGACTCTTACCACCAAAAAGACCAGCTGGAGAGCATCATTGGGATCCCAGCGGGATGCGTGGAGTGGTGTATTTTCTTTCATCTGTCTCTCTCACTCTCTGCCCCCCCAACCTCTTTTCTATCTCTTTCTCTTCTCTCTCTCTCTCTCATATTTGCTATTAAATAAAGCCCATACTATTGACTTTGGTCTTGGTCTTGTTTGCACCTTAATTTGGGCAGAGGCATTTCTAATTCCTTTCAAGATTGGACTGTGACATCCTGCTGTGCTGAGAGTTTACACTTAGTTCCATGAGATATCTCTGTGTGACAATGTTCTCCTGGGTTCCAAGAGGCCCCACTGTGTCACAATAGAGCCTTGGTTCCATGAGATTCCATTGCCCCCAATGGTTTCCTGGGTTCCAAGAGGCCCCACTGTGTCACAATGGCCCCTTCCATCCATGAGCCATGCCACGGTCCCAGTTGCACCTGGCTTCCATGAGGCGCTGCTGTGTTCACAATTGACACTTGGTTCCATGAGATTTCACTGCATCACAATGTTCTCCTTAGTTTCAGGAGAGGCTGATGTGTTGACAATTGACCCTTGGTTCCTTGAGATTCCATTGCATCACAGAAGTCTCCTTGGTTCTATGAGGCCCTCCTCTGCCACTAGGGAGCCTTAGTTCCATGTTTTTCCATTGTGTGTCAATGGCTTCCAGTGCTCTGTGAGGCCACAACATCAAACAGTGGACATTTGCTCCCATCGGTTTCCACGGTGTTCCAATGGTCTCCTGGTTTCCATGCAGCCCCTCTTTGGAACAACTGAGACTTGCTTCCCGGAGGTTCTATTGCGTCACAATGGTCTCCTGGCTTCATTGAGGCCCCACTGTCTTTACAATGGACACTTGGTTCCCCAAGATTCCATGGCATCACTGTGCTCTCCTGTGATTCATCAGGCTGTGCTGTGTCACCATGGACACTTGCTTCCTCAAAGGCTGGAGATATCCCAGTGGCACTGGCTGGCCCTCAGGCCGCGCTTGTTCCAATGGCGCCTTGGTTGCATGAGAATCCATTGCCCCACACTGGTCTCCTGGGTGCCATGGGGCCTTTCTGTGTCACAGTGGACCCTTGATTGCACCAGCCTTGGCAATGTCCCAGTGGAATCTGGGTTCCATGAGACCCTGCCATGTCACAATTGACCACTGGTTCCATGAGATTCCATTGTGACCCTGTGCTCTCCTAGGTCCCATGATGCCTTGCTGTGCCACAATGGCGCCTTCTTTCTATTAGGCCTGGCAATGTTTCTGTGGCCATTGTGTTCCATGAGGCCCCTCTCTATAACAACTGGCCCTTGATTCCATGAGATTCCATTGCATCACAAAGATGTTCTGGGTTCCATGAAACCCCACTGTGTCACAATGGACACTGGGTTCCAGGAGTGGTGGCACTGTTTCCACACCACCTTTGTCTGAAGAGGCCCCACTTTGTCACAATTCACTCTGGGCTCCATGGGCTGGGAAGAGCAGAGGTGGGAAGAGGCCCGGCCATTGTCCCTGGCTGTGCTGCTGTGCTGGGAGTCTCTTCCCTCCAGCTGTGCCCACAGGCACTGCCCCTGCAGAGCCAGAGAAGGGCTGAGGAACAAACCTTGGACACACAAGTCAGGGCAGACACTCCTTTTGATTCAAATGCACAGGGAAGAAGCCTCCTGAAAGTCTTTGTGTTTCCAAAGAAAGGCAGACGTTCATGTAGAAATGCTAAGAGCAGTACTACAGGATTTTATAAAAAACAGCATAACACTAGAAAAAGAAGAAAAAAAGGCACCAATGAAAAAATGGACAAATAGGAAAAAAAAAGCTGAGATTGTAAAGAGTTACATTCTGAAGGTTCTGGAGCAGAAGAGAGAGAGTTTATTGACAGATACAGTCATCATTTTCCTCAGGGCATCCTTGAGCTCCTGGTTCCTCAGGCTGTAGATGAGGGGGTTCAGGGCTGGAGGCACCACCGAGTTCAGAACTGACACCACCACATCCAGAGATGGGGACGAGATGGAGGGGGGACTTCAGGTGAGCAAAGGTGCCAGTGCTGATAAACAGAGAGACCACGGCCAGGTGAGGGAGGCACGTGCAAAAGGCTTTGTGGCAGCCCTGCTCAGAGGGGATCCTCAGCATGGCCCTGAAGATCTGCACATAGGAGAAAAGCATGAACACAAAACAACCCAAAAAAGGAGAAGTACTAAAAGCAAGAAGCCCAAATTCCCTCAGGTATGTGTCTGAGCAGGAGAGCCTGAGGATGTGTGGGATTTCACAGAAGAACTGGCCCAGGGCATTGTCCTGGCACAGGGGCAGAGGAAATGTATTGGCCGTGTGCAGCAGAGCAGTGAGAAAGCCACTGGCCCAGGCAGCTGCTGCCATGTGGGCACAAGCTCTGCGGCCCAGGAGGGTCCCGTAGTGCAGGGCTTTGCAGATGGACACGTAGCGGTCATAGCACATGACGGTGAGGAGGAAATCCTGTGTTCCAAGAAAGAAGACAATCAGAAACACCTGAGCAGCACATCCTGTGTAGGAGATGTGCCTGGTGCCCCAGAGGGAATTGTGCATGGCTTTGGGGACAGTGGTGCAGATGGAGCCCAGGTCGGTGAGGGCCAGGCTGAGCAGGAAGAAGAACATGGGGCTGTGCAGGTGCTGGCCGCAGGCTCCGGCGCTGATGATGAGGCCGTTGGCCAGGAGGGCAGCCAGGGAGATGCCCAGGAAGAGGCAGAAGTGCAGGAGCTGCAGCTGCCACGTGTCTGCCAAAGGCAGCAGGAGGAAGTGGCTGATGGAGCTGCTGTTGGACATTGCTGTGTCTGGCCATGGGCACCTGTTCATGGAGAAAGGACAGTGACAAGTCAGGACAGGCTGCTTGGAGCCAAACCTGTGCCATTCCCTGCAGACTGTCCCGCTGGGACTGCCCCACCCTTGTTCCTGCTCTGGGAAAACCTTCCCCCAGTTGCCTGCCTGAGCTCCACTTGTGCTGTCTGAGTGTGCCAGGAGCAGCCAGGCCTGTGCCTGGGGGCTGTCGAGGAGCCATCGCTGCCCCGCTGCCCTGGGTTTGTGGCCGTGTGGCAGAGGGACAAGGCTGGAGAGTCAGGATTTGTCAGTGCACTCCCTCCTAGAAAGGCTTGGTAGCAGTTTTACTCTCAGTTCCACAGGACAGGGATGGCAGGAGTGAGTTTTAGGAAAGGTTTTCCTACCCACACATCATTCCTGCTTCTCTGAGGTCAGAAATCCCCAGCATTTCTGCTGCACTCCACCTTTGCCACTGAGAGAGGTGAGAGGCAAAGGATTCCCTGTGGCTCAGGGCAAGCTGAGGGGCTGCATGGGCTTGTTCCCAACTGCCCTGGGCTTGCCCCTTTGGCTGCTGTCCGAGCACAATCACACTCCTGGCTCACCCTGGCATAAACCAGACCCTGCCCAGAGCACAGGGATCCCTGAATGTCTCACCCTCTCTAAAGGTCTCTGAGCAAGGTCTCAGCATCCCCTTCTGCCAGGGACACTCATGCTGCCCTTGGCAAACCCAGCAGCATTTCCTCAGCTGTGGCATCTCTGCACTTCCCCGGGGGACATTCAGGGCACTCCGAGAGGCTCTGGCACAGATTTGCACCCAGGAGGGCAGCTCAGAGCTTGGAAGGACACAGTGAGGAGAGCTCTGGGTGTACCCACGATGGTATCTCAGGGAGGGAGGCTCAGCTCATTCCCCTTTCCCATGGACTGCTTTGCCCACAGCCCCACAGGGCACTGGGAAGCTTGGACATCCCATTTCCATGGACAGCCTTGTCTGGCAGGAATCCCGAAGGCAGAGCCTGACTCAGCTGCTGAAGATCCCAGAGCCCCCCTGAGAGCACCAGATAGCAGTGACAATGTCAGAGGAGTAATAATAATAACTATAACAAGGACAATAGCAGAGACTCAGAATGTTCTGTCATTCTGGGATTCCAACTCCTGTTCTTCTTCTCTCATCCCGCAACCTTCCCATCCTGCTCCAAGCAGGAAATCCAAACAGGCTCAGGAACGCTCCTGATCTTGACAGCAATCCCTGGCTTACCTTCTTTTGGGAAGTGTCTCCAGAGCTGTGCCCAGGCTGGTCTGGAGCTGGGAGCAGCCCTGCCCCAGCCAGCAGCTCTCAGCAGCAGCACCTGCCCTGCTCAGGGTCACTCCTTCCCCACACCGCTCCTCCCCCAGCGCTGGCAGCAGCTCCCCGGGCCGGCTGAGAGCTGCCCCTGGCAGGCAGCAGAGTCCCTGTCCCAGCACAGCGCCCTGGGCTGCAGGACCCTGCTCTGCAGGACAGCCCTGGGCACCCCTGGCTGCAGCCCCAGCCGAGAGGTCACTGCTGTCCTCACACACATTCCCCTGGCCAGGTACAGCTCTCCCAACCCCCTATGGCCCCTCAGCCCCAGACACCAACCCACATCTATGGAGCTCCTCCTCAGTGCCATGGAGACTCTCAAGGCCACCCCCAGCCCCACAGAGTCCTCCTTGTCCCCATCAGATCCAACACCACCTCCAAAGGGACCACTCCCGGGCACTGCCAGGGCTGTGCTGCCCTGCAGATCCCTGCAAACCACAGTAGTGCCTTCGAGGCCACAACCCGAGTCTCAGACAGTTTCCCACTCTTTATGTCTGGAGCTGACCAAGAAATACCCCATGGTGGGGTGCCCCTTTCCTGCAGTCACCGCAATGACCAATGTCAAACTGAGCCCTCGCTGAGGCTTTCCCCAGGAGAAGCAGCATTTGTTCCCCCACAGGGCAGCCTGTTCTTTCAGGGGGCAGTGGGCACAGGGGCAACAGCAGCCCTGAAGGAAGCGGGATTGCCTGCGGAACAGCCTGATGCCAAACAGACTTCATTGTCACAAAGGCAGAGGAGAGGGAGTCCCTGGGAGGCCAAGCCTGGCAGATCTGATTGTCCTGGCAGATTTCATCAGGGAACAGTCCTTGGATACACAGAAATTTGGAAGAGGAATCTCACTTTTTGCCATGGGCCCCTGGAGGAGAAGGACGGATCTGTTCCATAGGAAGGAAAGCACAGAGCCCCAGAGCTCCAGGAGCAGATGAGAAGCGACTCTCAACATTCCAAGATCAGCTGGAGCTGTCAGGTGACCACCAGGAGGCCAAGCCAGCCAGAGCTGTTCCAGGTTCCCTTGGTTCCACGGAGCCCCTCAGTGTCACAAAGGTGTCCTTGGCTCCACGGGGCCCAGCAGTGTCACAATGGACTCTGTGATTCCATGAGGACCTGCAGGAGCACAATGGTCTCCTTGGATCCACGGGGCCTCTCAGAATCACACTGGCCCCTTGCTTCCATGGGGCCCAGCAGTGCCCCGATGATCCCCTTGGATCCAATTCCAAAATTACAGGGCTCCCAAGCAAAAATGCAGGAAAAGGAGGAACAGCTCTTTACTATAAAATACAGAGAGAGCACAACAGAACAAACAACACCACGGGAACAGAAGTTTCCCACTCTCTAAGCACAAACCATCATGGGATACTGCATCCCTGACTCAGCCCCAAGACAGGTTTGAGAAATGAGCCTTATGGGAGCCCACCTGGCACAGAGGATTTTCCATCTGGCAACACGAGGGATGCTCTGGGAGCTGCTGAGAGATTGAAAGGTTGTGGTTCACAGCTGAAACTTTGTCAGGAAGGGCTTTTTGCCCATTATGGCAGAACTGTATAAAGGAGCTGCCACCACCCAAGCACCCCCTGTCCCTGAATGTGCCTCCTGAGGGGAACTTTGGCCTGCAAGTTGAGCTAAGGAACCTTGAGATCAGGGAAAGGGGGACTCTTAGCCAGGGATCTCAGGTCTAGGGAGAAGGAAACAAGGCTGAGGGAGGAGAATGAATCCACCAGAAAGCCAAGGCCAGAGCTGTCCTGAAAATCAGCCCTGGCTGGGGGAGGCCCCAGCCCCCAGACCCATTTGCTGAGGCCAGGTTTGCACCCCCATCCCCCAACCAAGGGGGCAGGAGGAAAGTTTGGGGTGTGGGGTACAACCTGCCCAGGGGGAGTGAACACCACCCCCCTTACCCAGACTGGCTCAGGTGTGAAACCCCCACCCCGGGAAGGCCACACACACAGGGGACAGTGTCACACTCGCCCCTCCCCAGGGGAGGTCTCTGTCCCTGTCACTCCCTTGCTCTCCCCCCTCTTCTCTTTCACAGGCTGGGGGCCTTTGCCAAATGAGAGAATCATTTTTCTCTTCATCCCTGTCACCTCTGTGACAGCTACACAGAGTTTATCCTTCCTTTAAATCATCTGTATTGGGCCGAACTTTCACTTTTCTTTGACAGGAACCTGCCAGCAGCTGAGCTGGAGCTGTGCGGGAACCGCTGGACCTTTGAATTGCCACCATAACTGCTTGTGCTGTCGGTTCATTCATGGTTGGGGTTTGTTTGCGTTTTCATCACAAGTGACTTGTGGGAAGAGCAAACATTCCTCCAAGCATTTTCGGTAGAGTTAAGTTTGATTTCTGCCAAGTTTATTTTGTCCGGTGCCCAGGGGATGCTCAAGGGGTCTCTGTGCCTCTCTCCCTGGGGGATGCTGGGGAGGGGCTTGGTGGGGTTGTCCCTGTCCCTCTCACACCAGGGCATTCCCAAGGCAGTGTCCCTGTCCCTTTCACCCTTGGGGATGCTCGGGCATCTCCATCCCTCTTGCCCCAGGGAATGCTTGTGCGGGACTGGGGACCAAGGGCTCTGTGTCCCTACACACTGCTGAGTGTGCTCAGGGGCTCTCCAACCTTCTCATACCTGGGGAGGCTGGGGGAGTCTCTGTCCCTCTCACCCCTGGGGTGACCCAGCCCAAGCACTATCGTGGTGAGAGCAACACAGACACCCCCAAACCCACACAAGCACCTCCCGAGGATCCCAAGAGGAGAAGGACAGAGACCCTCACCAGGCACTGAGTGGGGTGAGAGGGACAGAGACCATCCCCACTGCCCCGAATCATTCCCAGACAAGAGAGGCTTGGAGACCCCCCTCGGGACTCCCCAGGTAGGAGAGGGACAGAGAAACTAAACTTGGGGGGCAGCTGGGTGGTCCAAGATCCGGGTGCTGCCACGCTGCCCCTACATTCCACACGAGCATTCCAGGAAGGCAGCCCTGAATGTGACCCTTGGGGGTCTGGGATCAGCCTTAATATCCCTGGGGGAGCAGAGACAGAGAGGACGAGAGACTTTCCCCCTCTTATTCCTGTGGAAGGGTGAACCCCAGCTGCCCTTTTCTTCTGCTGCCTCCTCATCTCCTCGGCTGAGGATGTCAAACTCCCCAGGAGCAGGAAGAAGCCCATTCCAGGTCTCCTTGTGTCTGCAGTCTGGAACATCAACTCCGAGCAGAGCACTTGGTGAAAGCCCTGCTGAATGACAGCAGGAGGAGGTTTGTGAGAAAGGCAGGAAATTGTATTTTGATAGGAAATCACAGTTCCAAATTATTTCTTTCTGTCACATTCATTTTCAGTCAGTTCTGGTCTGGTTTCCAGAGTGCCACCTTCTCAGCTGATTGTATTTGTGTTCTCCTTCCTCTTCTGCCTTTCTTTGCCTGCTCTGTTTGTCTCTCAGTGTCTCTCTGCAGCCAGGGCAGCTCCCACCAAAGGCCCTCCCCTGATTTTGTTCCCAATCCACCAGCTAAAACAACCATGGATGAGGTGATGAAGGCTGGCAGTGAAATGTCACTGGAAGATCTTGCTGCACTTGGCTTTTGGCTCCTTCCTGAGAGCTTTGCCTTCAAAGGCCGGAACATCTTCTCCTTGCTGGGAACTGGAATTCCAGATGCCTGGAGGGTGTGCCGTGGATGCCAGAGGGGCATTCCCGAGGCTCGCAGGGTGCTGGTCCTTCCGTGCCTCCCACGGGAGCTGTGCAGGGCCAGGGGACAAGGTGCAGCAGCTGGGTGGGCTCCCAGAGCAGACAGCAAAGGCTGCTTTGCTGGACATTTCCCAGCACATTCCCAGCTGGAAGCAGAGGGAGGAAGGAAAGGCAAGCGAGTCCCTGCCAGAAGCCCGGAAGGATTGGGGTGGGAAGGGACCCTGCCCGTGGGTTAGTGGGCTGAAAGCCAAGTGGAGCAAGACCTTACAATGCCATCTCCCTGCCAGCCTGTGCTGCTGACAGGAGCAGGGTGCCACTTTAGCCCTCTGTGGGTGAGACCAAACTGTGCATTCCACTCCCCTTATCTCATTTCTGATGAGCTGTTCATGATGGGTCCTTTGCAGGAGCTGCCCAGTGCACCCCCAACCCCTCAGGCTATGAGGAGCTGGCTGTTAAATGAGATAAGGAAGGAGAGGCAAACCCTGGGAGGCAGGGCAGTGTTTCTTTTTCTGCACACCAATGACTCAGCTGGGATAACTCCCTCCGGGGTAGCAGCAGCAGCACAGTCCCACCCAGCCTGAGGGCTCACCTCTGCTGATGGGCCATCATGGACTGAATGGCCCCAGCACAATGGGCAGCTGCAAGGACTGAGACCATCAAGGCTCCCAAAATATCCCATGACTCCCAGGATGACATCATTCCATTGTGAAACTGCCCGCCCTGGGGGAGGGGCTGAGCATTTCCCACCTGGACCTGAGCATATAAAATCTGGGTTTGAGGCCTTCTGGCTACACTCAAGAGATCCAGGGCAGGAGCAGAACTCCAACAGGACTGTGACCACCGCTGTTGACAAGACTGCAACCATCACTTGGACAGGACAGTGTGTCTACCACTGCGACCAACAGGTTTTGTTTTCTTTCCTTTTGCTTTGCATGCAGCGGGACCAGGTGGTGCTCAGCACAGGAACTAAGCACCACCGTTCTGCTCTTGTCCCAGGGTGCCTGGTTATACTCAGCCTTTGTGGGTTACAGCTGTATCATGGTATTTCTTGTCATCTCTTTGGTGAATTGTAACTTTCACCTTCATCTCTCTTGGGGCAGATCAGTGGGGTTCATTTCTCGTGCCAGTTCAATCCAGCACGGTCTTTGAGAGGATTTTACAGTCATGATATGCCCGGTGACTTCTAGAGAAGGACTAAGCCAACCCCTAAGAAGGACTAAGCCAACCCCTAAGCCAACACACTCACGCCTTTTTTTCCCTCCAAACCAGGATTTCCCACTCCCAAACCTTGGCCAGATGGAGGCGAAGGCTGTGAGAAAGAGGAAGATGCCCCATGACACCCAGGCAGGTGAGGAGGAAGTCGCTGCCCCTTTCCCCCTCTCTCCTGCTCCATCTCCCAGCCCAGCATCACCCCCGGCTGCAGGACAACCCCGCTGCCGATGCCGTCCTGCCGGGGATGGACAGGGGGATCTCCTTCCCCTTCCCTGTGGCATGGAGGCAAATCCCATCCTCTCCTTGTCCTTCCTCCCCCAGACAAGGAGCTGAGGATGGAGCCCAGGGAGGACAAATCCCTGCAGCAGAACCTGGTGGAAGAGGCTGTTTTGAGCAGCTCCACAGTGCAGGAAAAGCCCCAGAGATCCCACAGGAGGAGGGGCTGCAAACGCAGCCCAGGGAGTTATGAGGAGGAAAGACCCACCCTGTGCCAGGAAGGCGGCCGGAGATCCAGCCAGCGTTCAAATGTGGTGGTCCATGAGCAGCGTCACGCGAGGGAGAAACGCTACAAGTGCTTGGAATGTGCGAAGAGCTTCAGCCAGAGCACTGACCTGATCCACCACCAGTTGATCCATACTGGGGAACGGCCCTATGTGTGTGGGGAATGTGGGCAGAGCTTCAGACAGAGCTCCCACCTGATCCAACACCGGTTGATTCATACTGGGGAACGGCTCTATGTGTGTGGGGAATGTGGGAAGAGCTTCAGACAGAGCTCCAGCCTGATTCGCCACCAGAAGATCCACACTGGCGAGAGGCCCTACGAGTGTGGCGAATGTGGGAAGAGGTTTCAGACCAGCTCCAGAGTTCTCCTGCACCAGCGGATTCACACAGATGAGAGACCCTTCCGCTGCCCCGAGTGTGGGGAGTGCTTCAGGTACAGCTGCAGCCTCACCAGGCACAAACGAATCCGCACTGGGGAGAGGCCCTACGAGTGTCCCGAGTGTGGGAAGAGCTTCAGGCAGAGATGTCACCTTATCTACCACCAGAGGATCCACACTGGGGAGAGGCCCTACGAGTGTCCTGAGTGTGGGAAGAACTTTATCCAGAGCTCTCACTTGACCAGACACCAACGGTGCCACCAGTAAGGGAAGCCCTGTGAGTGTCCCGAGTGCAGGAAGAGCTTTGTGCACTGCTCCAACTTCATCTCGCAGCAGAGGATCCATGTCGGGTGATCCAGAGTGACCCCCGTTGGGCAGAGACCTGGTGACCCCTGTTCCAGATGATCCCCATTGTTGAAGGGGAAGTTTGAGAGATTTATTTCCCTTCTCATTCTCGTGCTCTGATTTCATTGCTAAGAAATGCAATCCCTGTCCCCAGACTGGGTCTTTTTTTCCGTGCTGGTGGTCGGGGCGGGAGCTCTCCTGGTCCTTATCTCAGCTCCTGGGCCTTTCCTCAGCCAACCAAAGAAGTCACTAAACAATTTTTAGCCACTCTGAGCTTTTCTCGCTGATGACTGCCCAGGTGCCAGGCAGATCTGCTGCACCCAGACCTCCCCACCTGGGCCCCCCTCACCTCCAGTGCCCCCCGGGAGCAGAATTAAGGGAGAGGGGAGGTTTCATCACCTGCCCAGAGCTGGGGATGGGGCAGCTGGGGCCATACTGGTGGCACTGGTGGTGCTGGGAGCCCCCCTGGCCACAGGCATGGAGCTGTCAGGTGAGCCGGGGGGGTGGGAAGAGGAGTCCAGGTATGGTGGGAAAGGTGGGGAGAGGAGGGAAAATGGGTGTGTGGGACCCATAAAATGAGTTGGAGGGGGAGTGGGACCCCCTAAAGACAGAATGGGAAGGGGGCTGAGGACTGGAGGACGATGGGACAGGCACGGGAAAGCTTAGAAATTGGGGAATGGAAGGGTGGGATCCCAAAACTGGGCAGGAGGGGGACGGGGATTGGGAGTGTTGTGTGAAAACAGGGGGGAAAGGGTTGAAAGGGGGGACTGGGACCCCCAAACTGATGGGGGCAGGGGCTGGCAGCTGGGGATTGATGGGAAAGGAGGGGAGAAAACAGAAAAAGGGTGGAAATGAGGGTGGGACTGCGGGAAGGAAGGTCCCATGGCAGCCGTGGAGCAAGGGGTTGTGGAGTGGGGATCCAGGGTGGCTCCCTGAGCTCTTGGCTTGCTTTGGGGTGCTGGGGGCTGCTGGGGGGCACCCCCTCACCTGTATCCTGCATAGACAGGGCTCTTCCAGCACATGGTAAAGTCTGAGTGTCACGTCATTAATGGTACCAAACAGGTGAGGTTCATGGTGAGGTTCAGCTCCAGCCTGGAGCAGCTCCTGCACTTGGACAGCAATGTGGGGCACTGCGTGGGGGACACGCTGTATGGGGAGAAACAGGCCCGCTACTGGAACACTGTCCTGGGGTGATGTTATGAGGCTGCTTTATTCCTTAACCCTCCGCTCAATGCCCAAGGACGCTGTGTCTTTAGGATGGACCTGGGGGTGGAGCCAGAGCCACGGGACGTGGGTGAGGGTTGGTTCAATGGCTCTGGGGCTCTGAGGTCTCGGCAGGGCCTTGGAGGGAGTGAGCTGGGAGTGTTGTGCGCCTCCTTGGGTTTTTGGTGTTCTGCCTAGCTGGAAAAAGGTTCTGTTGGGTTTTCTTGTTCTTTTTCCCTTCCCTCCCCCTTGCCTCACTGATTCCCTTCCCTCCAGTCCAGGGAGCCTGCTGGTTGGCCCCGGTGGGCCCACGCTGTGGCTCCGGCTGGTCTGAGCCTGTGTGTCTGTTCCCTCTCCAGGAATTTGTTGTATTTCGGGGTTTCTTCCCCTGTTCTACCGTGCTTTGTTTGGTGTTAATAAACAGTTTGGGTTTTTTTGCTCACTTTCAGTTCCTGTGACCCACTTGTCTTACTGGTGGAGGAAATGGGGAGGTCCTCTTCCCTTTGGAGGAGACACTCATTCCAGAGTGTTTCCTCCTGAAGTCTTGTCTCCAAAACCGAGACATAAATTTAGCGCCTGTAGCGGGTTCGGTTTGCCCCCGGGCACAAACACCAATTTAGTGTAGTGGCTTGGTCCAAAATACTCATTACTGTTTATCTTCTGTGAGATAAGAATTAGGAGAAATGCAAAGCAGGCACCAAACTTGAGAGAATATAAAGAAGTTTATTAACTGACCTAAAAGAGGGAAAAAAAAAAAATTATACCATACCTTCAGAACTCTCCTCCCCTCCCCACCTTCCTCCCTTCTCCCACTGACAAATGTAAAAAGACAACCCTTAAGATGTTCAGTCTGTTTACCACTCCCATAATAACCTTGTTCAGTCCATTTGAAAGAGAAGTCTCTTCTTGCTCGTGCTAAGAAAACATTATCACAACGAGACAGCCGCCCACTTCCAAATATTGTTCAGTCCATTTAGAAAAAGGTCTCTCAACTCGCATGTGAGTCCCTTCCCCCGTCTTGCAGCTTTTCCCGCAACTGCCTTTGAGGGTCCAATCTTGAAGTTTTTGGGGTATAATTTTAAGGTGGAGCCGTCCAGAAACAAAAGTTCTCTTCACCCATCTCTGGGAGCATTTCATCTCTAAGAACAGAGGCCCTTCTCCTTCCCTGGGAGCAAAGGGTCTTCCTCATCTTCATCTCTAGGACTATCTCTGGGAGCATCTCTAGGAACTGAGGTCTTCTCCTTTTCCATTTGGAGCAAAAGTCCTCATCGCTTCCATCTCTCCCTATTCAAACTTCTCTTGAAATTACAGCTGCTTCGGCATCTGCCTATCTCAGCGCAGCTGCTTTTGCTCAGGAGTTGAACACTCCACCCCCCATATCTTCATGAAATTACAACGGGATACTCTGATATATCATAGCTTCACAACAGACTTTCAGCTTCCCTCAGGTTTTCAGCTCTTCACAGCAATAAAAGGGTTAATCCCCTTGCAGCTGGAATGTGGCTTCTCGCTATTGGTCACCTGACCTCTGCCGGACAGCGGTGCCGCTTTTGCTGAAATCTTGGCCGCAGTGGAGGATGGGGTGGGGGAGGGGGGAGCCAAGCCGCTCTGGCTGCCCACAGCCCTGCTGGGGGCAGGGGGGCGAGGTTCATCCTGGAGCCATGGCCCGGCCTGGCCTGAGCAGGCCTGGGCGTGGCCCACTGGCCCCCCACTCAGGCCCTGCAACCACCTGTCCCAGCACTGGAAATGAGAGAGAGCTTGCGGGGGAGTTTGTCTATTCTTAAGTGTGGATCACAGAGGCAGTCACAATTTTAAGTGGCTTAAAGAATTGTCCATATTCAAACTGGCCATCTCATAGGTCCTGTGCAGTCATAGAGGAAGCTGTAAGAAGAACATCACTTCCGAGACCCAGCTTGCTAACCTACGACAACTGGGCTAACCAAGAATCCTTCTGCAGTTGGGCTCCTGAAAGTAGAAGTGCATTGAGTGCCAATGGCCACCTCAACAGTGCATCACCGGCAGTACCGAACAAATAGAGATGCCATAATTCCCAGCCACATGACGATCCGTGAGCTGGAGAGCCAAGGGGTTCTCAACAAGACCCACTCACCCTTCAACAGCCCCATTTGGTCTGTGCGCAAGTCTGACGGGGAATGGAGATTGACTGTGGACTATCGTGCCTTGAATGAAGTGACTCCACCATTGAGCGCTGCCGTACCGGACATGTTGGAGCTCCAGTACGAGCTGGAGTCCAAAGCAGTGAAGTAGTACACCACTATTGGCATTGCTAATGCATTTTTCTCCATTCCACTGGCAATGGAGTGCAGGCCTCAATTTGCTTTCACCTGGAGGGGTGTGCAGTACACCTGGAACCGACTGCCCCAGGGGTGGAAGCACAGTCCCACCATCTGCCGTGGACTGATCCAGACTGCACTGGGAAAGGGCGAGGCTCCAGAACATCTGCAGTACATCGACGACATCGATGTGTGATGATGTGTGTGGGAACATGGCAACGGAGGTATTGGGGAAAGGAGAGAAAATCATCCAGATTCTCCTGTGTCTTGGGGTCACCTTATGATGTGTATCCCATATCGCCGCCTATGCCCAGAAATTAATTTCTGTGTCTTTCTATGCCTCTAAACTGAGCCTGAGAGGGGGAAGGAAAAAACTGAGCAAAACTTTTTCAGGGCAGTTTGCAGCTTGTTCCAGGTCAGACAGAGATAGCAGGGTTTTTTTTTTCCCAGGTGTGGCAGGGGAGCGAGCAAGCACCCAGCTTGCTGTTTTCCAGTCAGCTTTTGGCCAGTTGTTTCAGTTTCTTGTTCTCCAGAGAGAGAGAGACTGAGAGTTGGACTTTGCTTTTCCTTCTCTGGAATTCTGGGTTTTCTCCCTTTTCTACTGGACTGCTTTCAACCTCAGAGCACATCGGGAGGACTTTCCACCGGGCACAGAGGGACTGGCCCTGGCCCAAGCCCCAGCTCCGAGGAGACCAAAGGGAGGACTCCTAACACTTTCCCAGGTTTTTCCTCCACAGCGAAACATTTTATTATTTAGCCTTATTTTCCTTTTCCCGTGTCTTTGGTAAATAAATAGTTTTGTCTCCTTCACTTTCTTTTGAGGAAAATTTATTTTTTGCCGACCCTGGGGGGGAAGGGGTGGTTGTGCCTTCTCTCAGAGGATAGATTTCTAAATTTGGCCAAACTGGAACATCCTGGAAGTCGGCTTTGCCATCAAGACAAGCAAAGTCAAGGGACCTGCTTAAGAGATCCAGTTCCTGGGGCTGAAGTGGCAAGATGGACGGCATCAGATTCCCACTGAGGTCATCAAGAAGATCACAGTGATGTCTCCACCAACCAACAAGAAGGAAACACAAGCTTTCCTAGGTGTCATAGGCTTTTGGAGGATGCACCTTCCCGAGTGCAGCCAGATCGTGAGCCCTCTCTAGCTGGTCACCCGTAAGAAGAATGATTTCTACTGGGGCCCTGAACAGCAGCAAGCCTTTGCCCAGATCAAGCAGGAAATCGCTCAGGCGGTAGCCCTGGGCCCGGTAAGGACAGGAGCAGAGGTGAAGAACTTGCTCTACTCTGCAGCCGGGAACAATGGTCTGTCCTGGAGCCTGTGGCAGAAGCTGCCTGGTGAGACTTGGGGTCGACCACTGGGATTCTGGAGCCAAAGCTACAGAGGCTCAGAATCCCACTGCACTCCAACAGAGAGGGAAATCCTGGCAGCCTGTGAAGGAATCCAAGCCGCTGAGGAGGTCATTGGCACTGAAGCACAACTCCTCCGGGCACCCCGACTACCGGTGCTGGGGCGGATGTTCAAAGCAAAGGTTCCCTCTACCCACCACACCACTGATGCTACATGGAACAAGTGGATTGCTCTCATCACACAACGCGCCTTGGAAACCCAAATTGCCCTGGGACCTTAGAAATAATCACAAATTGGCCCAAATGTGAAAGCTTTGGTCTCAGTGACGAAGAAGAACAGGAACAAGTGACATGCGCTAAGGACGCTCCACCGTACAACCAACTGCCAGCAGAACAAACACGCTACGCTCTTTTCACCGACAGTTCTTGTCACATTGTAGGGATGAAACGAAAGTGGAAAGCAGCCCTATGGAGTCCCACACAACAGCTTGCAGAAGCCACTGAGGGAGAAGGTGGATCGAGCCAACTTGCCGAACTCAAAGCCATCCAGTTGGCTCTGGACATTGCTGAAAGAGAGAAGTGGCCAAAGCTCTACCTCTACACTGATTCATGGATGGTAGCCAATGCTCTGTGGTGGTGGCTGGAAAGGTGGAAAAAGGCACACTGGCAGCTCAAGGGAAAATCAATCTGCGCTGCTGATGAGTGGAAAGGCATTGCCACTTGAGAATCCGCCATGTAGATGCCCATGTCCCCAAGAGTGGGGCTGATGAGGAACACGGAAACAATGAACAGGTAGATCAGGCTGTGAAAATAGAGGTGTCCAAGATAGATTTGGGTTGTCAGCACAAGGGAGAGTTGTTCCTAGTTTGATGTGCCCATGATGCCTCAGGTGATCAAGGCAGAGATGCCACCTGTAAGTGGGCACAAGGCTGAGGGGTGGATCTAAGCATGGACAGTATCTCCCAGGTTATCCATGGCTGTGAGACATGAGCTGCAATCAAGAAGGCCAAGTGGGTGAAGCCTCTGTGGCATGGCGGGCAATGGTCCAAATACAAGTATGGAGAGGCCTGGCAGGTTGATTACATCACACGGCCTGAAACCCACCAAGGCAAGTGCTATGTGCTCACAATGGTGGAAGCCACCACTGGATGTTGGGGTCCCTCCCCCCCTGCCATGGAGCCCTGGGAGAGGGGTCCTGGGGGGAGACACGGGGTTTTCCCTGCCCCTGGTCATCCTCATTCCCCATTGGTTGTTTTGTGCTTCCCTGTGTGGCCAAGAACCCTCGGGTCCCATGACTGGAGGACTTCCTCAGCTGAGCCCCGGCCATACCGTTGGGGAAATAAACATCTCTGAAACATCTACAACGAATCTGTCCATATATATTTTTTTCCACGGGACTCCTGGTTTGATATATGCGTGTTACAGTAATCCCCGCTGTAACAACTGGATGGTTGGAGACCTACCCTGCGCCTCACGCTACTGCCCGGAACACCATCCCGGGCCTGGAAAAGCAAGTCCTTTGGAGGCATGGTACCCCTGAGAGAATTGAGTCTGACAATGGGACTCATTTCAAGAACAGCCTTATCAACACCTGGGCTAGAGAACATGGCATTGAGTGGGTGTACCACATCCCTTACCGTGCACCAGCAGCTGGGGAAATGGAACAGTGCAATGGCCTGCTCAAAACCACCTTGAAGGCACTGAGTGGGGGAACTTTCAAAAACTGGGAGGTGCATTTAGCTAAGGCCTCATGGTTGGTGAACACCTGAGGCTCCACCAACTGAGCAGGGCCTGCCCAATCCAAACCCCTGCATATAGTAGGGACACGGTCCCAGCAGTGCATGTCAGGGGACTCTTGGGAAAAACTGTTTGGATTACTTCTGCATCGAGTACAGAAAAACCCATCCGTGGGGTTGTCTTTGCTCAGGGGCCAGGTTGCACATGGGGGATAATGCAGAAGAATGGAGAAACACATTGCGTACCGCACGGAGATTTGATGGTGGGTGAGAACCGCTTGTAATGTCTGAATGCCTGTACATGTTTGTTGAGTGTCACTGCCACTGTTTGTATATAGCTGTATAAATATGGATAAATGTGTGTGTTTTGAGTTGAAATGTATTAATTTGGGCATTGAGCAGACAGTATGGAATAAGGGGTGGAATGTCCTGGGATGATGTTATGAAGCCGCTTTATTCCTTAACCGTCTGCTCAATGCCCAAGGAAGCTGCATCTTTAAGATGGACCCCGGGGGCACGGCCAGAACCATGGGGCCGAGTGGGGGTCGGTTGAATGGTGGGGGCCCAATGGCTCAGGGGCCTGGGGGTCTCGGCGGGGCCTGGTGGGGAGTGCGCTGGGAGCGCTGTGCGGCTCTTTGGGGTTTTGTTCTGGCTAGCTGGAAAAAGGTTCAGTTGGAGTTTTTTTGTTCTTTTTCCCTTCCCTCCCCCTTGCCTCACTGCCTCCCTTCCCTTCCCTCTGGTCCGGGGAGCCTGCGGGGTGGCCCCAGCGGGCTCGCAGGATGGCCCCGGCTGGTCCGAGACTGTGTGTCTGTTCCTTCTCTGGGAATTTGCTGTATTTTGAGGTTTGTTTTGCCTGTTCTACCCTGTTTTCTTTTGTGTTAATAAACTGTTTGGGTTTTTTCCCACTGTCACTTGCTGTGAACAATTGGTCTCATTGGTAGAGGAAAAGGGGAGGCCCTTTTTGCCTTTGGAGGAGACACTCATTCTGGAGCACTTCTGATGCCTTAAGAGGCCTCCTAGAAACAGAGACTAGACAGGAGTAAGGGAATAAAAGTAGGTATTTATTTGAAAGGCCTTCAAAGGTACCCCCTGGGGAGCCAGAGGCTATTGCCAAGATGGACCCCAAGATGGATGACAGCTCACGAGTTCTTCACATTTTTATAGGTTTGGTTCATTTACATAGCAGGGTTAATTCTCCAATTAAAGCTTCAGTTTAATGACGTCATTTTCCCTCTGCTTCCTCCTCTTAGAGGCTCTTTGGGTGATACTTTTTGGGCCTAGGATGGTCTGGGTGTCCTTGAAGAGCAGGCCCAGAGAGACTTTGTTATGTCTACCTAGCACGAGAGAGCAGAAATGAACAGGCTACAAGAAACTTCTGAGTTACATACTAAGCAGTACAGAATTTGAAAAATAGAGAAGTTAAAACCTAAGGCATCACTTCCTCCTAAAATTTTGTCTCAAAAAACTGAGACTGGTCAAGGAGGAACCTGTGCCTTTCTAGGACAGGAATGTTCACTTCTACCAGTGATGGGTTTGAAGTCCAACAATCAGGAATCACCTCGATAGAAAGAGCAGTAGAAGAGCAACAGGAAGAAGAAAATTCTTCTTGGTGTCATTGGCTTCATGGCTGCCAAATTGGAGGCTGCTGAGCAATGCATTTGTGGCAGTCACTGTAATCACTGCAGTGTGAGCACTTGGTGTGTTATGATTCCATGTGAGAGCTCTTGTGACACTTTGTGCTGGGAAATGGAGCACTGAGACTTGTCTAAAAAGAGACACAGTCTCAAGAAAAAAGGTGGATTTGATAAGTAACAGAGAATAGCGACTAATTAGGCATGTTTTAAAAAGAATGTGAATTATAGCTCTGGGTAAAGAACTTGAAGAGAACTTAATTGAAGAACAAGAGGCGATGCTGTACTAGTTGGAAAACAAACTAGTGGGAGACACCAAGTCAGAATAACAATTTAATAGGAAAACAAAAATAAAGGCAGAAAACACTGGTTCAGACTGACAGAGTCAAGATACAACCTGAGTCCCTGTTAATCAGGGTGGTGGTAGCAGTCTGGTAGAATGGTGGCTGCAGTCCTCTGAGGTGGTGATGCTGTAGAAAAAAGGGTCTGCTCTTCCTCAGGTCCAGTGGTGGCTGAGTAGCTCCTGTCCTCTGGAAATCCAGTGGAAGGGTAGTTTCTGGTGTTCAGAATCTCAGATTATATCCAGGATGGAATGCTTGGTTCCTCCCTCTGGGTGGAGCATCTCACAATGGGATAATGAGTCATGAGGCCAAGTGTTGATTAGGCTCATTAACAGATGATAGTCTGGAGGGAGTTATTTCTGAGTCATGGGGCAGGACAATGATGGGCCATTAACAGCAAGATAGTCTGGGGGGAGGAGGCAAGGAAACACTGCCCCACCTGATTTCAACAGTTCATGAGGATGGTAATAGAACACACTGCAACCCAGGACAGATGCCTTTATGCCTAATACTTAAATCGAAGGTTCTATTATCGAAAGAATTGGTATGCAGGTTGTAATTCATCTGTAGGTCCAAGCACTGATTAAAGCAGCAAGGCCTGAACAACAGGCCCTGAGTCAAAGTTGACCTCTAGATGAACCTTCCAACCAAAAGTTATCTTTGTATCTGCTCATTCATGAAGCATTATGAGCAATATGATCTCTCTATGTGTTCATTGGTGAAAGGTGGATTTACCTTTCTGTGTTTGAAAACCAGACAAGACCCCATCTGGCCTTGTTTGGGGGTGAAGGATCAAAGTCAACTCCCTTGCTCCTCCTTGAGCCCTGGCCAGGCTTTGGGAGAAGCCAAAGAGAAGACTGAAACCAGATGTTCCCACACTGGAAGTGATGTCAGCTTGTTTGTTTGACAGTGTAAAAGCTGGGCCCTCTCACAGCGAGGGTGGAGCCTCGTTGCCTGCAAAGGTGGAGGCACTGCAGGAATTCCCAGTGTGCAGGAGTGGCTCTGCAGTCCTTGGCTGGGACAGCTTCCCCCAGCTGATGGGTGGGTCTGGCTGATGGTAAAGTCTGAGGGTTACAGGGGATGGAGCTTGGTTAATCACTGCAGGCAATCTTTGGCAGTGATGATTGGGGGCATTGCTGAGCTTAACCTTTTGTAATTCTTTGTTAATGATTGTGTGCTTTGCTAAGCTTCCCTTTTTGTAATTCATTGCAGTTTTGCATTATATAAATTACACAATTCCATTAGTTGGTGTCTGTGTCTTTGGTGCTGACCCTGCCCACTGGCAAAACAGGACCCCATCCTGCCTAAGAGTTACCTGGGAAAACACAAACCCTCACTCCAAATGTCCCCCCTTCCTCCTTGTTCCCCCCACTTATACGTTGGCCATGATGTCCTGTGGTCTGGGATATCCCTGAGGTCACTTGGGGTCACCGGTCCTGGCTGTGACCCCTCCCAAGCTCCCCCACACCCCCAGCCCCTCCCCAGCACGGCCGGACGAGGGGCAGGAAAGGCCTTGGCTCTGTGCAGGCTCAGCAAGAACAAAACCATCTCCGTGTGAGCAACGCTGTGCTCAGCACAGAGCCAAACACAGCCCCACAGAAAGGCCTGGCAAGGAAATTCTCTCTGCCTCAGCCCACAGCAGCACCATGTGGCCATCCACCATCACCACGGATCCACGGGCTCCTTTCCATGCCCCGGGCCCTGGCCACAGGACCTTGGGCTGGTGGCCACGGCAGCCGACTGTGGCCCAGGGCTCCGTGCCCGTGTCCATGGCAGCAGTGCCCGGCCACGGGCCCTGAGTGCAGGTGACCGTGCCAATCCCCATGGCAGCGGGGCCAAGCGTTGGTGTCCGTGGCACCAAAGTGAGGAACGGGTCCCTGTGGCCGCTGCTGTGGCACCTGAGGGCATCAGCGAGTGTCAGTGCAATTGTAGCTGGCACCAGCCCCGGCACCGCTCTGTCCTGAGGGCTGCCATGGCAGCCGAGGGCAGCCACAGGTCTGCGGGCAAGTGGCCACGGACCCTGAGTGCAGAAATGGGTCCTGGCAGGGTTTCCAAGGGAATTGGAACTGCTGAGGGTTGCCATGGCATCCAACCCCTGCAGTGGGGGTCAGTGTCCATGGCCACAGCATTGGTCAGTGTCCATGACCACAGTCCCTTGCAATGGCCCAGTGCAGGTTGGGATGATAATCCACCCTCACAGCTGACCCAGGCCATGCCTGGAGTGGTCCTGGTGGCACCTTGGGCTTGGCACACTTTGAGGAGGGTGCCTGTTTTCAGTGGGGAAACTTAGGAATTTCAGATTCTTTAAAAAAAAAGAAGAAAACCCCTCCTTGGCTGAGTGCAGCCAGTTCTCCAAGCAAAGCAGGTCCCAGGTGAGTGAGGAGAGACAGCATGGGCTTGGGGATGTGGAGCAGCGCTGTCCATACTGGGTCAGACCTCAAGGCACAGCTTCTGTGACCAGGCCAGACCTCCTGAGGAGAGACCCTGCACCAATAGCAATCACAGAATGCTGCAATCACCTCTTCTCTAAAGAGAACAGCAATGAAATACACCCCTTAAAACAAGAATACGTATTTATTGGAAGCTCTTTGAAATATTTCTCCACAACTGCAGAAGGAAACTTTCCTAATGAACTGCACTCGAGCAGAGGGAAATCAAGGCCGAGCCGCGGTTTGTCAGGACTTGCTTGATCCTAATGAGCCCCGTGGTGCATTTGATGCTGAGCCCTGGAACCTCAGGGCCTGAGAGGAGATTGCACAAACCTCTCATAGTGTTGGTATCAAAAGGGAAGCACCAAGTACTTACAAAACAGAAGCACCCTGAAGCATCAATGAGCCCCACTGAGTGTTGGTACTGACAAAGGCTCTCCAAGGACTAATTAAAGCAGATAATTGGGGGCCTTGATTGCACAAACCTCTCCTAGAGTTGGTATCAATAGGGAAGCACCAAGTACTTACCAAACAGAAGCACCCTGATGTTGCAAAATGAATCGACGACTTAGGTGAGGAGAGACATTGCAGGCAACCGATACGATTGATATATGCAAGCTCCATTTATTAGCAATACAAAGGCACTTATATAGAGTATTGAATACAAGCTTATCAGTTCTTTAATTAGTTGAAACTTATAAAAGCACATTCTGACCTCTACATAATTGGGTTAGATAAAAAGACTACATTTGGCAAGCTTCTTATTGTTTATGTTTTGTCTTGAGAGATCAAAGATCTTCCTCCCTTCTTAGGGATAGTCCATCTTATCAGCACAGCTGCACCTCTCAAAAACTCCCTTCTGGTTCCCAGGTTGGTTTCTCACACAGGGATTTGTCTCATGTAGAATTTTTCTCACACAGGCCTTTTTACTTGTACAGTTGGATTATTGATCCAATCATTCTATCAATGAGCCATGTCCGTGCTCCTCTAACCATTCTCCAATAACCTGAAGCAATAATGAGCCCCACTGAGTGTTGTTACTGACAAAGGCTCTCCAGGGACTAATTAAAGCAGATAATTGGGGGCCTTGATTGCACAAAGCTCTCAGACATTCCAAGGCAAAAGCCAAAGCCAAAGTCCTTTGGAAAACCTGCAATCCCTGGGAGCATTCAGGAGCCCCCCAGGGCCATTCCTGACCAAGGCTCCCCAGGGACTCCTTCCAGCAGATCCCTGAGGCCACTGGGATGTGGGGGGGATGCTGAGGGCAGGACAAGGGGCTGACAGTGCCCAGCCTTGCTGGGGCTGTGCCCAGGAGGCCCCGGTGCCTCAGGACAAGGTGTCTCCTCACAGCCCTTGGTGGCCCAGATGCTGCTGTGCCCCAGGGTACCAAGACTTGGCTTCTCTTTGTCCCCACCTGTCCTCCCTGCCTCCAGTTCTCTGCTCTAACTGCAGCCTGGGGACACTTTCTCACTCGTGTCCCTCACTGAGACCCATTAACAGTGTCAAGAACTTTGGAGTTTGAATCTGACTCAGAATTCTTGAGAGGTTTCTGCCAGTCCCTGTCAGGGACTGATGTTCAGGGCCTCAGCACCAAGCCCTGAGAGGGTCATTACAGTCCTTGTGCTGTATCTGTGCTGCTGAGCTGGGCCGGGCTCCTGGCACACAGGCAGCACTTGGCAAGCGGCAGCGCTGCAGAGAGACAGCTCTGGCCAGGAGCAGCTCCTGGGCTGGGGCACTGCCTGTAGCCAGCCCGGGCACAGCACAGAGGCACATAGGGCTTCAACTCAGCCGGGGCTGGGAGCACAGAGCAGAGCTCACTGAGGGCTCACCAGAGCAGAAATCCTCAGAGAGTTTGAAACAGTCATCGTCTGGCTGTGGGAAGAGAAGCTGCAGCACCTGGAGGCATCTCCTGAAGCTGGCCCATCCCACAGCTTTTCAGAGCTTTGCAGAGCACTCCCAGAGTTGCTGCAGTCTGGGGGATGTGGCCCTAGGGCAGGGCTGGGTTTCCGTGCTGCAGCCCCCGAGGCCCAGCACAAGGCAGCTCCTGTTGCCAGGCTCTGCTGCAGGGCTGAGCAGCCGGGGCTGCAGCCAGGGGTGCCCAGGGCTGTCCTGCAGAGCAGGTTCCTGCAGCCCAGGGCGCTGTGCTGGGACAGGGACTCTGCTGCCTGCCAGGGGCAGCTCTCAGCCGGCCCGGGGAGCTGCTGCCAGTGCTGGGGTAGGAGCTGTGGGGGGAAGGAGTGACCCTGAGCAGGGCAGGTGCTGCTGCTGAGAGCTGCTGGCTGGGGCAGGGCTGCTCCCAGCTCCAGACCAGCCTGGGCACAGCTCTGGAGACACTTCCCAAAAGAAGGTAAGCCAGGGATTGCTGTCAAGATCAGGAGCGTTCCTGAGCCTGTTTGGATTTCCTGCTTGGAGCAGGATGGGAAGGTTGCGGGATGAGAGAAGCAGAACAGGAGTTGGAATCCCAGAATGACAGAACATTCTGAGTCTCTGCTATTGTCCTTGTTATAGTTATTATTATTACTCCTCTGACATTGTCACTGCGATCTGGTGCTCCCAGGGGGGCGCTGGGATCTGCAGCAGCTGTCAGGCTCTGCACTTGGGATTCCTGCCAGACAAGGCTGTCCATGGGAATGGGATGTCCAAACTTCCCTGTGCCCTGTGGGGCTGTGGGCAAAGCAGTCCATGGGAAAGGGGAATGAGCTGAGCCTCCCTCCCGGAGATACCATCATGGGTACACCCAGAGCTCCCCTCACTGTGTCCTTCCAAGCTCTGAGCTGCCCTCCTGGGTGCAAATCTGTGCCAGAGCCTCTCGGAGTGCCCTGAATGTCCCCCGGGGAAGTGCAGAGATGCCACAGCTGAGGAAATGCTGCTGGGTTTGCCAAGGGCAGCGTGAGTGTCCCTGGCAGAAGGGGGTGCTGAGACCTTGCTCAGAGACCTTTAGAGAGGGTGAGACATTCAGGGATCCCTGTGCTCTGGGCAGGGTCTGGTTTATGCCAGGGTGAGCCAGGAGTGTGATTGTGCTCTGACTGCAGCCAAAGGGGCAAGCCCAGGGCAGTTGGGAACAAGCCCATGCAGCCCCTCAGCTTGCCCTGAGCCACAGGGAATCCTTTGCCTCTCACCTCTCTCAGTGGCAAAGGTGGAGTGCAGCAGAAATGCTGGGGATTTCTGACCTCAGAGAAGCAGGAATGATGTGTGGGTAGGAAAACCTTTCCTAAAACTCACTCCTGCCATCCCTGTCCTGTGGAACTGAGAGTAAAACTGCTACCAAGCCTTTCTAGGAGGGAGTGCACTGACAAATCCTGACTCTCCAGCCTTGTCCCTCTGCCACACGGCCACAAACCCAGGGCAGCGGGGCAGGGATGGCTCCTCGACAGCCCCCACGCACAGGCCTGGCTGCTCCTGGCACACTCAGACAGCACAAGTGGAGCTCAGGCAGGCAACTGGGGGAAGGTTTTCCCAGAGCAGGAACAAGGGTGGGGCAGTCCCAGCGGGACAGTCTGCAGGGAATGGCACAGGTTTGGCTCCAAGCAGCCTGTCCTGACTTGTCACTGTCCTTTCTCCATGAACAGGTGCCCATGGCCAGACACAGCAATGTCCAACAGCAGCTCCATCAGCCACTTCCTCCTGCTGCCTTTGGCAGACACGTGGCAGCTGCAGCTCCTGCACTTCTGCCTCTTCCTGGGCATCTCCCTGGCTGCCCTCCTGGCCAACGGCCTCATCATCAGCGCCGGAGCCTGCGGCCAGCACCTGCACAGCCCCATGTTCTTCTTCCTGCTCAGCCTGGCCCTCACCGACCTGGGCTCCATCTGCACCACTGTCCCCAAAGCCATGCACAATTCCCTCTGGGGCACCAGGCACATCTCCTACACAGGATGTGCTGCTCAGGTGTTTCTGATTGTCTTCTTTCTTGGAACACAGGATTTCCTCCTCACCGTCATGTGCTATGACCGCTACGTGTCCATCTGCAAAGCCCTGCACTACGGGACCCTCCTGGGCAGCAGAGCTTGTGCCCACATGGCAGCAGCTGCCTGGGCCAGTGGCTTTCTCACTGCTCTGCTGCACACGGCCAATACATTTCCTCTGCCCCTGTGCCAGGACAATGCCCTGGGCCAGTTCTTCTGTGAAATCCCACACATCCTCAGGCTCTCCTGCTCAGACACATACCTGAGGGAATTTGGGCTTCTTGCTTTTAGTACTTCTCCTTTTTTGGGTTGTTTTGTGTTCATCCTTTTCTCCTATGTGCAGATCTTCAGGGCCATGCTGAGGATCCCCTCTGAGCAGGGCTGCCACAAAGCCTTTTGCACGTGCCTCCCTCACCTGGCCATGGTCTCTCTGTTTATCAGCACTGGCACATTTGCTCACCTGAAGCCCCCCTCCATCTCGTCCCCATCCCTGGATGTGGTGGTGTCAGTTCTGAACTCGGTGGTGCCTCCAGCCCTGAACCCCCTCATCTACAGCCTGAGGAACCAGGAGCTCAAGGATGCCCTGAGGAAAATGATGACTGTATCTGTCAATAAACTCTCTCTCTTCTGCTCCAGAACCTTCAGAATGTGACTCTTTATGATCTCAGGGTTTTTTTCCTATTTGTCCATTTTTTCATTGGTGCCTTTTTTTCTTCTTTTTCTAGTGTTATGCTGTTTTTTATAAAATCCTGTAGTACTGCTCTTAGCATTTCTACATGAACGTCTGCCTTTCTTTGGAAACACAAAGACTTTCAGGAGGCTTCTTCCCTGTGCATTTGAATCAAAAGGAGTGTCTGCCCTGACTTGTGTGTCCAAGGTTTGTTCTTCAGCCCTTCTCTGGCTCTGCAGGGGCAGTGCCTGTGGGCACAGCTGGAGGGAAGAGACTCCCAGCACAGCAGCCCAGCCAGGGACAATGGCCCAGCCTCTTCCCACCTCTGCTCTTCCCAGCCCATGGAACCCAGAGTCAATTGTGACAAAGTGGGGCCTCTTCAGACAGAGGTGGTGTGGAAACAGTGCCACCACTCAGGGAACCCAGTGTCCATTGTGACACAGTGGGGCTTCATGGAACCCAGAACATCTTTGTGATGCAATGGAATCTCATGGAATCAAGGGCCAGTTGTTATAGAGTGAGGCCTCATGGAACACAATGGCCACAGAAACATTGCCAGGCCTAGTAGTATGAAGGAGCCATTGTGGCACAGCAAGGCATCATGGGACCTAGGAGAGCACAGGGTCACAATGGAGTCTCATGGAACCAGTGGTCAATTGTGACATGGCAGGGTCTCATGGAACCCAGATTCCACTGGGACATTGCCAAGGCTGGTGCAATCAAGGGTCCACTGTGACACAGAAAGGCCCCGTGGCACCCAGGAGACCAGTGTGGGGCAATGGATTCTCATGCAACCAAGGCGCCATTGGGACAAAGCAGGGCCTGAGGGCCAGCCAGTGCCACTGGGATATCTCCAGCCTTTGAGGAAGCAAGTGTCCATGGTGACACAGCACAGCCTGATGAATCAAAGGAGAGCACAGTGACGTCATGGAATCTTGGGGAACCAAGTGTCCATTGTAAAGACAGTGGGGCCTCAATGAAGCCAGGAGACCATTGTGACGCAATAGAACCTCCGGGAAGCAAGTCTCAGTTATTCCAAAGAGGGGCTGCATGGAAACCAGGAGACCGTTGGAACATCGTGGAAACCGATGGAAGCAAATGTCCACTGTTTGATGTTGTGGCCTCACAGAGCACTGGAAGCCATTGACACACAATGGAAAAACATGGAACTACGGCTCCCTAGTGGCAGAGGAGGGCCTCATGGAACCAAGGAGACTTCTGTGATGCAATGGAATCTCAAGGAACCAAGGGTCAATTGTCAACACATCAGCCTCTCCTGAAACTAAGGAGAACATTGTGATGCAGTGAAATCTCATGGAACCAAGTGTCAATTGTGAACACAGCAGCGCCTCATGGAAGCCAGGTGCAACTGGGACCGTGGCATGGCTTGTGGAAGCAAGGGGCCGCTGTGACACAGTGGGGCCTCTTGGAACCCAGGAAACCATTGGGGGCAATGGAATCTCATGGAACCAAGGCTCTATTGTGACACAGTGGGGCCTCTTGGAACCCAGGAGAACATTGTCACACAGAGATATCTCATGGAACTAAGTGTAAACTCTCAGCACAGCAGGATGTCACAGTCCAATCTTGAAAGGAATTAGAAATGCCTCTGCCCAAATTAAGGTGCAAACAAGACCAAGACCAAAGTCAATAGTATGGGCTTTATTTAATAGCAAATATGAGAGAGAGAGAGAAGAGAAAGAGATAGAAAAGAGGTTGGGGGGCAGAGAGTGAGAGAGACAGATGAAAGAAAATACACCACTCCACGGATCCCACTTGGATCCCAGTGATCCTCTCCAGCTGGTCTTTTTGGTGGTTAGAGTCCCCCTAAAAGCTCAGAGTCCAATGGATTAATATATGCTCAGGGCAGGTGGGAATGCCCAGGTACCTCCCCTGGGGGAGGGCACTTGGACACTGTCTCTTGCAGCAGACTCTGGGTCTGCTGCATCACTTTGCATCATGTGCAGTCCTGTGGAGAAAGGCCTCAGGAATAAGTTTTGGGAGCACTTTGGGAGGTCTTTGATGGATTATGACACCCCCTCAGCTGCCTCTCATGTGAATATCCCGTGGATATGGCCTTTCCAGTGTTGGAGGTTTCCCAGCTGGGCCAGTTTGTGTAAGGGAGGATGGGTGTTCAGTGCCTCTGGCCAGAGGTAGCACCACAGACCTGAAACCTCCTTGTCCCCCTCAGTGGCAGGGGAGTCTGTGTAAACCTGTGTAAGCCCTCTGTGGACTGTGGTCTCCTCCACGCCCAACCCAGCTAGCCATGAAACTTTGTCAGGAAGGGCTTTTTGCCCATTATGGCAGAACTGTATAAAGGAGCTGCCACCACCCAAGCCCCCCTGTCCCTGAATGTGCCTCCTGAGGGGAACTTTGAGCTGCAAGTTGAGCTAAGGAACCTTGAGATCAGGGAAAGGGGGACTCTTAGCCAGGGATCTCAGGTCTAGGGAGAAGGAAACAAGGCTGAGGGAGGAGAATGAATCCACCAGAAAGCCAAGGTCAGAGCTGTCCTGAAAATCAGCCCTGGCTGGGGGAGGCCCCAGCCCCCAGACCCATTTGCTGAGGCCAGGTTTGCACCCCCATCCCCCAACCAAGGGGGCAGGAGGAGAGTTTGGGGGTGTGGGGTAACCCCTGCCCAGGGGGAGTGAACACCACCCCCCTTACCCAGACTGGCTCAGGTGTGAAACCCCCACCCCGGGAAGGCCACACACACAGGGGACAGTGTCACACTCGCCCCTCCCCAGGGGAGGTCTCTGTCCCTGTCACTCCCTTGCTCTTCCCCCTCTTCTCTTTCACAGGCTGGGGGCCTTTGCCAAATGAGAGAATCATTTTTCTCTTCATCCCTGTCACCTCTGCGACAGCTACACAGAGTTTATCCTTCCTTTAAATCATCTGTATTGGGCCGAACTTTCACTTTTCTTTGACAGGAACCTGCCAGCAGCTGAGCTGGAACTGTGCGGGAACCGCTGGACCTTTGAATTGCCACCATAACTGCTTGTGCTGTCGGTTCATTCATGGTTGGGGTTTGTTTGCGTTTTCATCACAAGTGACTTGTGGGAAGAGCAAACATTCCTCCAAGCATTTTAGGTAGAGTTAAGTTTGATTTCTGCCAAGTTTATTTTGTCCGGTGCCCAGGGGATGCTCAAGGGGTCTCTGTGCCTCTCTCCCTGGGGGATGCTGGGGAGGGGCTTGGTGGGGTTGTCCCTGTCCCTCTCACTCCAGGGCATTCCCAAGGCAGTGTCCCTGTCCCTTTCACCGTTGGGGATGCTCAGGCATCTCCATCCCTCTCGCCCCAGGGAATGCTTGTGCGGGACTGGGGACCAAGGGCTCTGTGTCCCTCACACTGCTGAGTGTGCTCAGGGGCTCTCCAACCTTCTCATACCCGGGGAGGCCGGGGGAGTCTCTGTCCTTCTCACCCCTGGGGTGACCCAGCCCAAGCACCATCGTGGTGAGAGCAACACAGACACCCCCAAACCCACACAAGCACCTCCCAAAAATCCCAAGGGGAGAAGGACAGAGACCCTCACCAGGCACTGAGTGGGGTGAGAGGGACAGAGACCATCCCCACTGCCCCGAATCATTCCCAGACAAGAGAGGCTTGGAGACCCCCCCGGGACTCCCCAGGTAGGAGAGGGACAGAGAAACTAAACTTGGGGGGCAGCTGGGTGGTCCAAGATCCGGGTGCTGCCACGCTGCCCCTCCATTCCACACGAGCATTCCAGGAAGGCAGCCCTGAATGTGACCCTTGGGGGTCTGGGATCAGCCTTAATATCCCTGGGGGAGCAGAGACAGAGAGGACGAGACACTTTCCCCCTCTTATTCCTGTGGAAGGGTGAACCCCAGCTGCCCTTTTCTTCTGCTGCCTCCTCATCTCCTCGGCTGAGGATGTCAAACTCCCCAGGAGCAGGAAGAAGCCCATTCCAGGTTTCCTTGTGTCTGCAGCCTGGAACATCCACTCCGAGCAGAGCACTTTGTGAACGCCCTGCTGAATGACAGCAGGAGGAGGTTTGTGAGAAAGGCAGGAAATTGTATTTTGATAGGAAATCACAATTCCAAATTATTTCTTTCTGTCACATTCATTTTCAGTCAGTTCTGGTCTGGTTTCCAGAGTGCCACCTTCTCATCTGATTGTATTTGTGTTCTCCTTCCTCTTCTGCCTTTCTTTGCCTGCTCTGTTTGTCTCTCAGTGTCTCTCTGCAGCCAGGGCAGCTCCCACCAAAGGCCCTCCCCTGATTTTGTTCCCAATCCACCAGCTAAAACAACCATGGATGAGGTGATGAAGGCTGGCAGCGAAATGTCACTGGAAGATCTTGCTGCACTTGGCTTTTGGCTCCTTCCTGAGAGCTTTGCCTTCAAGGGCAGGAACATCTTCTCCTTGCTGGGAACTGGAATTCCAGATGCCTGGAGGGTGTGCCGTGGATGCCAGAGGGGCATTCCCGAGGCTCGCAGGGTGCTGGTCCTGCCGTGCCTCCCACGGGAGCTGTGCAGGGCCAGGGGACAAGGTGCAGCAGCTGGGTGGGCTCCCAGAGCAGACAGCAAAGGCTGCTTTGCTGGACATTTCCCAGCACATTCCCAGCTGGAAGCAGAGGGAGGAAGGAAAGGCAAGCGAGTCCCTGCCAGAAGCCCAGAAGGATTGGGGTGGGAAGGGACCATGCCCATGGGTTAGTGGGCTGAAAGCCAAGTGGAGCAAGACCTTACAATGCCATCTCCCTGCCAGCCTGTGCTGCTGACAGGAGCAGGGTGCCACTTTAGCCCTCTGTGGGTGAGACCAAACTGTGCATTCCACTCCCCTTATCTCATTTCTGATGAGCTGTTCATGATGGGTCCTTTGCAGGAGCTGCCCAGTGCACCCCCAACCCCTCAGGCTATGAGGAGCTGGCTGTTAAATGAGATAAGGAAGGAGAGGCAAACCCTGGGAGGCAGGGCAGTGTTTCTTTTTCTGCACACCAATGACTCAGCTGGGATAACTCCCTCCGGGGTAGCAGCAGCAGCACAGTCCCACCCAGCCTGAGGGCTCACCTCTGCTGATGGGCCATCATGGACTGAATGGCCCCAGCACAATGGGCAGCTGCAAGGACTGAGACCATCAAGGCTCCCAAAATATCCCATGACTCCCAGGATGACATCATTCCATTGTGAAACTGCCCACCCTGCAGGAGGGGCTGAGCATTCCCACCTGAACCTGAGCATATAAAATCTGGGTTTGAGGCCTTCTGGCAACACTCAGCAGATCCAGGGCAGGAGCAGAACTCCAACAGGACTGTGACCACCGCTGTTGACAAGACTGCACCCATCACTTGGACAGGACAGTGTGTCTACCACTGCGACCAACAGGTTTTGTTTTCTTTCCTTTTGCTTTGCATGCAGCGGGACCAGGTGGTGCTCAGCACAGGAACTAACCACCACCGTTCTGCTCTTGTCCCAGGGTGCCTGGTTATACTCAGCCTTTGTGGGTTACAGCTGTATCATGGTATTTCTTGTCATCTCTTTGGTGAATTGTAACTCCCACCTTCATCTCTCTTGGGGCAGATCAGTGGGGTTCATTTCTCATGCCAGTTCAATCCAGCACAGTGTTTGAGAGGATTTTACAGTCATGATACGCCCGGTGACTTCTAGAGAAGGACATGGGCAGGAGCAACCCCTAAGCCAACACTCTCACATCTTGTTTTTCCCTCCAAACCAGGATTTCCCACTCCCAAACCTTGGCCAGATGGAGGCGGAGGCTGTGAGAAAGAGGAAGATGCCCCGGGACACCCAGGCAGGTGAGGAGGAAGTCCCTGCCCCTTTTCCCTCTCTCCTGCTCCATCTCCCAGCCCAGCATCGCCCCCGGCTGCAGGACAACCCCGCTGCCGACGCCGTCCTGCCGGGGACGGACTGGGGGGATCTCCTTCCCCTTCCCTGTGGCACGGAGTCAAATCCCATCCTCTCCTTGTCCTTCCTCCCCCAGATGAGGAGCTGAGGATGGAGCCCAGGGAGGACAAATCCCCACGGCAACACCTGGTGGAAGAGGCCATTTTGAGCAGCTCCACAGTGCAGGAATCCAACAGGGAGGAAAACCACCGGAGATCCCGCAGGAGGAGGGGCTGCAAACGCAGCCCAGGGAGTTGTGAGGAGGAAAGACCCACCCTGTGCCGGGAAGGTGGCCGGCATTCAGACTTGGTGGTCCATGAGCAGCGTCACGCTAGGGAGAAACGCTACAAGTGCTTAGAATGTGCGAAAAGCTTCAGCCAGAGCACCGACCTGATCCACCACCAGTTGATCCATACTGGGGAACGGCCCTATGTGTGTGGGGAATGTGGGCAGAGCTTCAGACAGAGCTCCAACCTGATCCAACACCGGTTGATTCATACTGGGGAACGTCCCTATGTGTGTGGGGAATGTGGGAAGAGCTTCAGACAGAGCTCCAGCCTGATTCACCACCAGAAGATCCACACTGGCGAGAGGCCCTACGAGTGTGGCGAATGTGGGAAGACATTTAAGACCAGCTCCAGTCTCCTCCTGCACCAGCAGATTCACACAGATGAGAGGCCCTTCCGCTGCCCCGACTGCGGGAAGGGCTTCAAGCGCAACTCCCACCTCATCAGGCACAAACGCATCCACACCGGCGAGAGGCCCTACGAGTGTCCTGAGTGTGGGAAGAGCTTCAGGCAGAGACATAGTCTTAGCTGCCACCAGAGGATCCACATTGCGGAGAGGCCCTACGAGTGTCCCGAGTGTGGGAAGAGCTTCAGCCATAGCTATAGTCTTAGCTGCCACCAGCAGATCCACACTGGGGAGAGGCCCTACGAGTGTTCTGAGTGTGGGAAGAGCTTCAGCAACAACTCCAGTCTCCTCCGCCACCAGAGGATCCACAGCGGGGAGAGGCCCTACGAGTGTCCCGAGTGTGGGAAGTGCTTCTCCAGGAGCTCTCACTTGACCAGACACCAACGGAGCCACCAGTAAGGGAAGCCCTGTGAGTGCCCCGAGTGCAGGAAGAGCTTTGTGCACTGCTCCAACTTCATCTCGCAGCAGAGGATCCATGTCGGGTGATGCAGAGTGACCCCCGTTGGGCAGAGACCTGGTGACCCCTGTTCCAGATGATCCCTATTGTGGGGGGAGGATGTTTGAGAGATTTATTTCACTTCACATTCTCATGCTCTGATTTCATTGCTAAGAAATGCAATCCCTGTCCCCAGACTGGGTCTGGTTCTCCGTGCTGGTGGTCGGGGCAGGAGCTCTCCGGGTCCTTATCTCAGCTCCTGGGCCTTTCCTCAGCCAACCAAAGAAGTCACTAAACAATTTTTAGCCACTCTGAGCTTTTCTCGCTGATGACTGCCCAGGTGCCAGGCAGATCTGCCGCACCCAGACCTCCCCACCTGGGCCCCCCTCAACCCCAGTGCCCCTCGGGAGCAGAATTAAGGGAGAGGGGAGGTTTCATCACCTGCCCAGAGCTGGGGATGGGGCAGCTGGGGCCATACTGGTGGCACTGGTGGTGCTGGGAGCCCCCCTGGCCACAGGCATGGAGCTCTGAGGTGAGCCAAGGAGTGGGACCCCCTAAAGCAAGAATGGGAAGGGGGCTGAGGACTGGGGGATGATGGGAGAGGCGTGTGAAAGCTTAGAAATTGGGGAATGGAAGGGTGGGATCCCAAAACTGGGCAGGAGGGGGGTGGGGATTGGGAGGATTGTGTGAAAAGGGTTGGCAAAGGGGCAAAAGTGGGGTTTGGGACCCCCAAACTGATGGGGGCAGGGGTTGGCAGCTGGGAATTGATGGGAAAGGAGGGGAGAAAAGAGAAAAAGGGTGGAAATGAGGGTGGGACTGTGGGAAGGAAGGTCCCATGGCAGCCGTGGAGCAAGGGGTTGTGGAGTGGGGATCTGGGGTGGGCCCCTGAGCTCTTGGCTTGCTGTGGGGTGTTGGGGGCTGCTGGGGGGGCACCCCCTGACCTGTGTCCTGCATACACAGAGCTCTTCCAGCACGTGGTAAAATTTGAGTATTGCTTCATTAATGGTACCAAACAAGTGAGGTTCATGGTGAGGTTCAGCTACAACCTGGAGCAGCTCCTGCACTTGGACAGCAACGTGGGGCACTGCGTGGGGGACACGCTGTATGGGGAGAAACAGGCCCGCTACTGGAACACTGTCCTGGGGTGATGTTAAGAGGCTGCTTTATTCCTTAACCCTCCACTCAATGCCCAAGGATGCTGTGTCTTTAGGATGGACCCGGGGGTGGGGCCAGAGCCACGGTACCCGGGTGAGGGTCGGTTCAATGGCTCAGGGGCTCTGGGGTCTCAACAGGGCCTTGGAGGGAGTGCGTCGGGAGCGTTGTGCGGCTCCTTGGGTTTTTTGGCGTTCCAGCTAGCTGGAAAAAGGCTCTGTTTGGTTTTCTTGTTCTTTTTCCCTTCCCTCCCCTTTGCCTCACTGCCTCCCTTCCCTCTGGTCCACGGAGCCTGCGAGTTGGCCCTGGTGGGCCCACGGGGTGGCCCCGGCTGGTCCAAGCCCGTGTGTCTTTTCCTTCTCTGGGAATTTGTTTTATTTTGTGGTTTTTCTCCTGTTCTACCCTGCTTTGTTTGGTGTTAATAAAGAGTTTGGGGTTTTTTCACACTTTCAGTTCTTGTGACCCACTTGTCTTACTGGTGGAGGAAAACGGGAGGCCCTTTTCCCTTTGGAGGAGACACTCATTCCAGAGTGTTTCCTCCTGAAGTCTTGCCTCCAAAACCAAGACATAAATTTGGCACCCAACTTAAGGGGCACGTGGAATTGGGGGAAAAAAATCAAAACCATTTTGGTTTGAATCACTTTTGTATTGAGGTACAGCAGTAAGACCATGCTGTTTGATTTAAAAATTTTTCTGTGGAAGCTAGCCATAAGTACATGTCCACAGCTATGGGCAGTCGGGTCCCTGGCTTACACTTTTAGAAGTCAGGAATAAGAATCAGCACTGCCATTTTTATATGCCTGGTGGCAGTGATTCATCGAAGTTTGGCTGAAGTAATGGAAGCCATGGAGAAGGTGTATGTCATGTTGTTTTCCCATTCTGGCCTTGGTAGCTTCCTTTTGGAATGTATTAGCAATTACACCCAGTTTGTTAGGGGAAAAGCAGGGGATGATAATTCCCAGCCCTTCATCTCCTTCTTCCCCTTCAGATCTGGCACGTCACATTTTGAAAGTGTCCCGTTTCCTCTGGATGTCAAAGATGCCACCTTCTTGTTATGTTATCTAGCAGGGTTTCTCTATGTGGTCTCCAGCTTGTCTAAAATAAGGGCTGAGATTTCCAGAGGGGTTGCCCAGACACCTGCCCCAGTTGCAGAAAATCCTAAGTGCTGTGGGGTATGGGAGGACATAGGCCTGACCCTGAAGCACTTTTCTGACCCAGGAGCCTGGAACCTCCCCCCTGAACAAATTCAGAATCCAGCTGAGGTGGGGAAGTATCTGAAGGAAAACTGCAATAACATCACTGATGAAAAGGAAAAGCTCATTGCCATGTGCTGGGTCCTGTCTAACGCTAACCGCAGGCTGCTGGATTCTGTAGGGCAGAAGATACAGCCAGAGGGGCAGGAGAATAAGGCAGCAGACACCCCAATCACTCCAGCTGCAGCTAAAGCAGATGGGGAGCCTAAACCAACAACAATTGCCCCTGTCCAGAGAAAGAAACACAAAGCCAAATCCATTTGCCCGCTGGATGGTGATGGACAGCCAGGACCTTCACAGCCAGCAGAGCAAGTGGAACCTGAAATCATTACCAAGTCCCTGTCCATAGAGGGCCTTCGTACCCTGAGGAAAAATTACCCCCAACAGCCTGATGAAACTATATTAAGTTGAATGGTCCGAATCTGGGATGCTGCAGGCGATGGTATATTCTGGATGGCACTGAAGAGAGGCATTTGGGGTCCCTGTCACGTGATCTAAGTATCGACCAAGGGATGACAAGGGGCCCTGAAGCTCTCAGTCTCTGGACAGTCTTACTGCTGTACCTCAATACAAAAGTGAGTCAAACCAAAATGATTTTAAATTTTTTTTCCGCTTCCACGTGACCCTTACGTTGGGCGCCAAATTTATGTCTCGGTTATGGAGACAAGACTTCAGGAGGAAGCACTCTGGAATGAGTGTCTCCTCCAAAGGGAAAAGGGCCTCCCGTTTTCCTCCACCAGTAAGACAAGTGGCTCCACTGTATGGACGATGTTTTGGTGTGTGCTCATAACCAATCCTATTTAGACTGCACATTGTAGAAGGTAATCGAGGCCTTAGAGGCAAATGGATTTGAGATCCAGGCCGAAAAGGTCCAGAAAACCTCTCCATTAAATACCTTGGACTGAAATCCATGAGCCGACTGTGGTTCCCCAACAAGTCAAACTTAATGATAATCCCAAGACCTTGCAGGAACTCCACCAGCTCTGTGGGTTCATAAATTGGGTGAGGCCACGCCTAGGGCTGACGACAGAAGATCTCGCTCCTCTGTTCAACCTCCTGTGAGGAAAAGATGACCTCACATCACTTGGGCATCTAACAGAGGAGGCGAGACAGTCCATCTGTAAGGTACAGGAAGTGCTGTTGTCCTGGCAGGCACACTGCTGTGCCCCAGGTCTGTCTTTTCAATTTATTGTATTAGGGGAAATGCCATACCTCCACAGGCTGATATTTTAATGGGACGAGGTGCAGAGTGATCCCCTGTTAATCATTCGAGTGGGTTTTTCTCTCACACCAGCCATCAAAAAGTATCACAACGCCACAGGAGCTCATGGCTCGGTGATGAAAGCTAGATCCTGCCTCCGCACCCTTGCAGGGTCTGACTTTACATGCATCTACCTACCACTGGCAACTGATTCACTTGATAACCTCTTTCAAAACAATGAGCACCTCCAATAGGCCCTAGGCAGCTACACAGACCAAATTTCTATACGCCATCCAAAACACAGACTGTTTACTTCAGTCTTCAAACTGATTCCAAAAGAAGTTCAAAGCAGAAAACCATTAAATGCCCTGACCATCTTTTCAGATGGCTCTGGTGCTTCCCGCAAATCTGCAATCACATGGAAGGATTCTCGCACTCAGAAGTGGGAATCTGATGTGCAGGTAGTGGAAGGATCCCCACAAGTTGCAGAACTTGCAGCTGTGGTCAGAGCATTTGAGCGGTTCAGTGTGAGGAATTGGCTACATGAGAAAGGACACATAGACCCTTTGCAGTTTGCTGAGCAAGACCTTGCTCAACACCGCACGCATCTTGTGTAACAATTGAAGTTGCAGAAAGCTGCATGTAGCCTGCTTAACAACTGAGCTACCATTGAGTTCTTATTGCCGAGCTAAGTGTTTTATTGCAGAGTTAGCAAGGTGTCTCGGTTTGAAAGACAGGTGTCTGCTAAGGAAGGCAGAAGCCCCCCTTGAAGTGGCAGATATAACCCCTTTCCCCCTGAGTTACTATGATTTTGAAATCAAGGGTCTTTAGGCAAAGATGTGGGAAATAGGAATAACAGTTCTTTACTATATATATATATTTATAGATAGATAGATGGATATATAACCAGTCGAACAAAACAACAACAACTATGACAATAACAGCAAACACAAACCCAGTCCCAGCCTTCTCGGCTGTCAGGCTACTCCCCCTCAGGTGCAGTTCTGCTCGCAGCCAGCAGGGATCGCTGGCAGCTCCCGGTGAGCAGGGCGGGTGCGATGGTTCCCCCGCGGCTGCAGGAGGCGCTCCGGAGTGAGCTCGGGGATCACGCGGCACTGGCAGCCTGGGATCCCGGGGAAGGGTGGAACAAAGGCTTCACAAACCCTGGGCAGCCGGTCCTGGAGTCCCGGAACAGCAGGCTGGAAATGGCAAGGCCGGAGCGGCAGGCACAAACACAAATCCTGGGTGGCAGACAAGATGTATCCAAAAGGGGAACCCCCCGGGGCTCCAGGCAGGCAGGGCAAGCACGGCTACAGTGTAGCGAAGGCTCGAAACAGCAGCGGTGCAGGGCGGCCCCAGCCCCAGCCCCAGCCTCCAGCAGGGCAGGGAAAGCAGCCTTGGGATCCCAGTGTTGTTTCCAGCAGAGAGGAAAGACGCCGAAAACGGGAACCAGCAGCTCTTCTCTCCGCAGCTTCTCTCTCCCGACGCTGAGAGCGAACTCCCAACACGCCCAGGTGAAACAAAGAGTAGCCAGGCCCACCCCACCCCCAAAAACGGGGTGCTTTTGTCTTTCTTAAGTATAGTCATTTGTCCCCTAGCAACATGCATATGGGAGAAAATTCCTCTAACAGAAAAAAACTAGGACAAAACTAAAACCCCAACACAAGGTTAGTCTTTGGCAGTAAAACAATAAAATGCTTGTAGACAAAGAAAAAGGAGAACTGCTGACCACTGAAGAGGAGCTAGGAGGGGTTAGAAATCAGCTAAGACAACGTGAACCACTTAGAATGCGCCTTTACGAATATGCATGAGCCTATTATCGATAGTATATAAGAAGCCTGTATACGATCAATAAACGAATTCCTGCTGATCACTCATATTGAGCGTCTGGGTTTTTCCTCCTTCGCGACAGTTCAGTGAACCATTTAATTTGAGAACTTATTCAGCCTATGTTGCAGGTGTAGTTTCCAGGGCAGAAAGAGCCTTACTAAAGGAGTTTGCAAACCCAAAAAATTCGTAACTTGCTTTCGAAACTGATTCAACTGATCTCCCACCAAAAGCAACCATTCTATGTCATGCATGTGAGTTCACACACTGACCTGCCAGGATTTACTGCAGAAGGAAAGCAGATGCCCTAACGATACCCATCGAGTTAGCGAATCTGCCTAACAGATTCCAGCAAGCCCGGCTGAGCCATGCAATGTTCCATCAGAATGCTCCAGCTCTCATTTGAATGTTCCACCTCACTAGAGACCAAGCAAAAACTATTGTGGTGACATGCCCCAACTGCCAAAAACATCAGCTTCCATCATTTGGTCAAGGGGTTAACCCCTGAGGCCTCGGCAGTTGTGATGTATGGCAAACAGATGTCACCCACTTCCCCCAATTTGGCTGCCAGAAATATATTCACGTTTCTGTGGATACCTTTTCTGGTGCAACCTTTGCCTCAGCCCACTGTGGAGAGAGGGCCAAAGATGTCATCAACCACCTAGTCCAGGCCTTCGCTGTGTTGGGGACACCAAATAAAATAAAAACTGACAATGGCCCAGCATACACCTCTGCAGAGTTAAAAACATTCATGAGTGAGTGGGGTGTGGATCACATCACTGGCATCCCTCACTCACCCACAGGCCAAGCCATCGTAGAAAGAAAGCATCAAACACTAAAAAGACTGCTTGAACAACAAAAAGGTGGCAATGAGATCACTGCCCCCATCATAAGACTTTCCAAAGCGTTGTTCACTTTGAACTTTTTAAACTGTTCCTATGAGGAACCTGATCCTTCCATAATGAGACACTTCACAAACTCTGCCAAACATAAACTGACTGAGAGACCTGAGGTCCTAATAAAAGACCCTGATACTTTACAACTATATGGCCCATACCCCCTAGTCACCCGAGGTAGAGGCTACGGGTGCATTTCCACCCCAGAGGGTCCAAAATGGATCCCTGGAAAATGGATCAAACCCTTTTTGAGACCACCTACAGCTGCCAAGCATAGGAAAGAAGCTGCCACAGCCTGGAAAAGAAGAAAAACCAAGCCACCTGGAAAAACGACTCCTCCTCCAGGCCTGAAAAACAAACCCTCCACCTCCCAGTCTCCTTAAAATGTGTCTCCCTTTCCAAAATGAACCCTCAGTTTTGTTTTGAAAGAGGGGGAGTTCAAGGGAGCCATTCTTGTTATTTAAGTTAATTGTATTTATAGTAATTTTGTGTTACACTGTTCCTAAAGTTACCACCCGTGACTGTGTGATGATCTCCTACCTGCTGCTGCCCCACCTGCTGCTGCATCTCCTCCTGTGCACCAGGAGCTCCAGCAGCTGGATTCCTTCCATTATCAAGGACATTCTATGGGGTTTCTTTATGGAGTTTTAAATTTTATTAGCCCTTCCCATTTTTAAGTGTTTGGTTTTGAAATCCCTTAAGCCTTCCCCCTCATTTCAAGGTAATAAAGAAGGGGGAGATGTTGGTATGACCCAGCCCACCGCGGGGCTGGGGCAGCGTGATGCCAATCAATCCCAGCCTATCCCCTGGATTGAGTTTCCCAAAGAGGCAGACTCAGAGGGTGGGTCAGGGGTGGCTCAGAAGCCTAAGCCGCACCCCCCCCGGTGGTGCCCAGGTACAAGCCACCTCCCCCGGTTTGGGAAAATTCTCGGTTACTCAGTTGTTCACTGGTTCTTTGTTGTAACTCCCGCCTCTCAGTTTCCCCCAGTGGTTCTTGTTGAATTGTATCCTCCCCTGGCTTGTAACTCATTGGTTGTTTTCCCCTTTCACCAGGGTTTTCAAATTCCCTATAAAACTGAGGACAAGCCTCAGGGTCCCATCCCATAAATCCCATAAATCCCATCAATCCCATCATTCCCATCATTCCTATCGGATTCCATCCCTCCAAGGTTGTTTGGGTTCAGAGACTTCTAACAATAAACCTGTTAGAAGCCAGACCAGAACAGCCTCTCTCTTCCTTTGTCTCCGAGCTAACGTGAGTGGATCCCATCGGCTCCTGCTGTGTTCCCTCTGCAAAGAAGCCAGCAAGCTAGCCCAGCCAGCAGGACCTTTTCCTGCTGCCGAAGTCGCTTCTGCGACGTACAGAAGTAACGCAGCTGCACTCTCTCTGACCTGGGGCACGCTAGAGCTCGAGCCTCGAGCCCAAGTACTGCGTTAGGGGTGGGAGTTTGGGGATCCAGGAGGGGCCACAGGTCAAGGAGAGGAGGGACTTGAAGAGCTGGGAGAGCTGGGAAGGAGGTTCAGGGGCTCAGAGTCAAGGAAAGGGGGTGCAGGGACTGGGAGAGGTGGGATGCGGTGTCCAGGGAATTCTGTGCCCAGGAAAGGGGGTGCCAGGGGCCCTCACTGTGAGGGAAGGAGGGGTTGGGGGCTGGGAAATGCAGGAATTGGGGCCCAGGGGGCCCAGGGGGCCCAGGGTCAAGGAAAAGGGTGAGTCTAGGGGCTGGGAGAGGCGGGGTGGCCGGGAAAAGGTTGCATTGGTGCCGGATAAGGGGGTGCAGGGGGGTCTCAGTGCCAGGGAGAAGGGTAAAAGGCCATCCTGGTTCTCAGGAATAGGGGTCCAGGGGGGCCTCAGGGTCAAGGAAAGGGGAGTGCAGGGACTGGGAGAGGTAGAAGGGAGTTCCAGGGGGTCCCTGAGCCCATGAAAGGGGAATTCAGAGTTTCCCAGAAAAGGGGGGTCCACAGGGTGGGGACACTGCCATGTACAGGAAGGGGAGTTCAGGGGGTCTCTGTTTTTACAGAAAGGTGGGGCTGGTGGCTGGGAAAGGCAGGAATGGGGGTCCAAGGCATTCCAGGTCATCCCAGGATCCAGAACACAGAAAGCTGGGGAGACATGGGATGGCCAGGAAAAGGGGAGCAGGGGAGTCCTGATGTCCGGCAATAGGGGATTCAGGGAGGTCCCTGTGCAGGATAAGAGGAGCAGGGGGGTCCCGATGCCGGGAATGGGGATTCAGGAGGTCTCGTTCCTGGGAACGGCAGTTCAGGGGGGTCCCAGCGGGTGCCAAGGTCCCACTCCCCCCGAGCCGCCCCCAGGAGCCCCCAGCCCCAGCCCCAGTGCTGGAGCCATCGCACTTCTCCAGGCAGATCCTGGCGGTGCAGGCTGGGAGATGCGGCAGTGCCCGAGAGAGGGCGGGGGGAACGGGGGGATCACTTCCAGCTGTCCCCAGGGAAGGCTCTGTAAATCCCAGGCAATCCCAGTCGCTCCCAGTGTGCTCCCAGCCACCCCCAGTATGGTTACACACACTCCCAGTATATCCCAGTTGCCCTCAGCATGTCCATAGTCATTCCCAGATGCTGCCAGTGGCCCCAGTGAGGTTGTTTGTTATCTCAGTATCATACCAGTCATGCCCAGTATATCCCAGTTGCCTCCAGCATGCATCCAGTCCTTCCCAGTTACTCCAGTTTGCTTGCAGCATGATACCAGTTTCTCTCAGTTGCTCCCAGTAGCCCAAAGTGTGATCCCAGTTGCTCCATTTCAACACCAATATGATCCCAGTCACCTCCAGTATGATCCTAGTCACATGCCAGCACTCCCAGTATGGTCCCAGTTTAATCCCAGTTCAATCCCAGTTCTTTCCAATCACTCCCAGTATGGTACCAGTTGCCTCCAGCATGGTTCCAGCTACTTCCTAGATCAACCCAGTCAGTCCCAGTATGATGACATTTGCTCCCAGTTGCTCCCAGTCACCCCCAGTACGGGGGATGATATGCATGCTGTGTTCCCAGTCACTCTCAGATACTCCCAGTATTAATCCAGTCACTCCCAGTAGGATCCAAATATGACCCCAGTGTGCTCCCAGTCACTGCCAGTATGAACCAGTTGCCCCCCACAGGTTCCTGTTGCTCTTCCACCCTCACTTTTGTTCCAGTCACTCCCAGTCGCTCCCAGTTCCCTCCAGCATATTCCCAGTCACTCCCAGTTCCTCCCAGTTGCTCCTAGCATGATCCCAGTTGCTCCCAGTTTCTCCCGGCCACCCTCAGCATGATCCCAGTCACTCCCAGTGTATCCCATTTTCCCCCAACAAGGTCTCAATTGCCCCCTGCAGGCTCCTACTCACTCCCAGTATGATCCCAGCATGATCCCAGTCTCCCTCAGTGTGATCGCAGTCTCCCGCAGCATGGGCCCAGCTGCTCCCAGTATGATGTCAGTACGATCCCCGTACAGCCCAATCACTGCCAGTATGATCTCAGTACGATCCCAGTACAAAGCAGTCACTGCCAGTGATGCCACTCCCGGGATCCCCCAGCCCTCTCTGCGTTCCCCCTCCTGGCTCTCCAGGCTCCGAGAGGAACCCCAAGGGCTGCAAGTCCCCACCCAGGGTCCCCAGTAAGGCCCAGTTGGGATCTGCAGCCCCCAATGTTCCCAGTTTCCCTCTCCTTTCCCCGGGCTGGGTTCCCCCGCCCCCAGCGGGTGGGAGCAGCCGAGAGCCCCGCGCTGCCCATCCCGACCTGTCCCGGCTCCATCCCCGCTGCTCCCGCGGGCTGCGAGGGGCTCGGGAACGGGGCTGCGAGGGAAGGGGAGGAGGAGGCGGCGGAGGTGGGATTGGGGAGGGGCGGGAGGAGGAGGAGGCGGAGGTGGGATTGGGGAGGGGCGGGAGGAAGAGGAGAAGGAGGAGGGAGGAAGAGGCGGAGCGGCAGCGGGAAGCTGGAGGAGAGGAGGAAGCGCTCGGCTCCAGCGCTCCCTGAACTCGCAGCCCCCCGGGACCATCGCCCCCCGTCCCGCAGGTGCCCGGGGAGGGGGAGCTCGCCCCAAATGTCTCGGGTGGTCCCTGGGTTTGGGGTTTTTTGGGGGGATGTTTGGAGCTTGCGGGACTCCAAAGCCGAGCCGCAGATGCCCTCGGGGGGACATCGTGGGGTCCCGGGAGGTGTTTTTGGGGGGTCCCGGTGGCGGTGGCGGCAGAGCCGCGGCGGGGGCGGGGGGATGCGGGTCCCCCCGCGGTGGGGGTTGGGCTTCCCGGGCCGGGCCCTCCGAGCTCTGCCGGGGCCCCGTGGGAACCGCGCGGGGGTGGGCGGACACCGGTTTTGGGGGCCCCCGGGAGCCCCGGCTTCCCTAAGCGGGACCCCAGAGAGAGGAGACCCCCAGAACCCCGAAGCGGGGACCCCGAGAGGGGGGACCCCTGGGATTGGCGGGACCCCGGCGGGGGGGTCTGGGGGCTGGAGGGGCGGCATGGCCGGGAAAGGGCCTCGGGGGTCCCGGGGCCGGGAAATGGCTGCTCCCAGTATGAGCCCAGTTCCCCCCCCCCCCCGAGTGGTTCCAGTTTCCTCATCAGTCCCAGTATGAGCCCACTCAGTCCCGGTATGATCCTAGTCACTTCCCCTCATTCCGTGTAGGATCTCTGTTGCTCCCAGTATGAACCCAGTCACTCCCAGTCATTCCCCATTATGATGCAATTTGCCCCCAGCATGGTCCCAGTTGCTCCCAGTTCCTTCCACTTTTGTCCAGTGTGTTCCCAGTTCTCCCAGCTGCCCCATGCGTCGTCCCAGTCACTGCCAGTATGATGCCAGTCTCTCCCAGCAGGGCCCCAGTCACTCACACTTACCCCCAGTTGCCCCCAGTGTGGTCCCAGTTCCCCCCAGCACATTCCCAGTTGCTCCCAGTGTGGTCCCAGTCACCACCCGCATGGTCTCAGACACTCCCAGTATATTGCAGTTGCCCTGAACATTCTCGTGGTCATTCCCAGGCACTCCCAGTTACCTTGGCATGGTGCAGTTAACCCCCAATTTTATCCCAGTCACTGCCAGTACATCCCAGTTGTCACCAGCATGCATCCTATCATTCCCAGTTGCTCCCAGTCTGATCTCAGTGTATCCCCAGTAGGCTCTCAGCAGGGGCCTGGTAGCTCCCAGTAATGCCCAGTCAGGGTCCATTGACACCCACTATAATCCCAGTATGATCCCAGTCACTTCCAGTATGATGCCAGTGGCCCCCAGTGTGCTCCCAGTTGTTGCCTGCCAGTGCCAGCATGAGCCCAGTAGCCTCCTGTATGATCCCTGTGACTCCCTGTCTCACCCAGTATATCCCATTCACCCCCAGCGTGCTCCCAGTCCTTCCCTCTTCTTCCCACTTGCTTTCAGCATGATTCCAGTTGCTCACAGCCATTCCCAGTCAATCCCAGGATGATTCCAGTCACCCTCAGTATGATCCCAGTCTCACCCAGCTGCTCCCACCGTGATTCTAGGATGATCCCACTTGCCCCCACCATAGTTCCAGTTGTTCCCAGTTGCCCCTAGAATAGTCCCAGTCACACTCAGTTGGCCCCAGTGTGGTCCCAGCTGTTCCCAGTGGGGTTCCAGTAAGCCCCAGTGTGGTTCCAGACACTGCCAGTATATCCCAGTTGGCCTCAGCATGCTTGTAGTCATTCCCCGGCACTCCCAGTTGCCCCAGTGAGGTTCCAGTTCCCTCAGAATGATCCCAGTCTCACCCAGCTGCTCCCACCGTGATTCTAGGATGATCCCACTTGCCCCCACCATAGTTCCAGTTGCTCCCAGTTGCCCCTAGAATAGTCCCAGTCACACTCAGTTGGCCCCAGTGTGGTCCCAGCTGTTCCCAGTGGGGTTCCAGTAAGCCCCAGTGTGGTTCCAGACACTGCCAGTATATCCCAGTTGGCCTCAGCATGCTTGTAGTCATTCCCCGGCACTCCCAGTTGCCCCAGTGAGGTTCTAGTTCCCTCAGAATGATCCCAGTCTTTCCCAGTTACTCCCAGTTGCCTCCAGCATGCTCCCAGTTTCTGGCAGTTGCCCAAAGTGTTGTCCCAGTTGCTCCCAGTATGATTCCAGTTGCCCCAGTTGTGGTCTCAGTCCCCTCAGCATGGTTTCAGTACCTTCCAGCTGATCCCAGCTGCTCCCAGTGTGTCCACATTTTCCTCCCAACATGGGCCCAGTAGCTCCCAGTAAACCCCAGTCAGGATCTGTTCACACCTGCTGTAATCTCAGTGGCTCTCCGCATGATCCCAGTAGGATCCATCATCACTGCCAGTCTTGTTCCAGTCACTCCCAGTATGATTCCAGTTACACCAAATGTGGTCCCAACTGCTCCCTCTCAATGCCAGTATGCTCCCAGTTGCACCCAGTCACCCCAGTATGACTCCCAGTTGCACCCAGTCCCCCTCCAGTATGGTTACAGTCACCCCCAGTATGACGCCAGTCACTCCCAGATACTCCCAGTATTATTCCAATCATGCCCAGTGTGCCTACCTGTCATTCCCAGTGTGGGCCCAGTTGCTCCCAGTATGAATCCAGTCACTCCCAGTTACTCCAAATATGATCCAATTTGCTCCCAGCATGGTCTCTGTTGCTCTCAGTCACCTCCAGTATGGTTCCAGTCACGGCCAGCACCTTTCCTGTCACTCCCAGTCTGATTCCAGTATGATTGCAGTCACTCAGATACCCTCATTACTATTCCATTCACTGCCAGTATGATCCCAGCCAGCTCCAGGAGGATCCCAGTATGACTGCGGCATGGGTACAGCTGCTCCCATGATCCTCCAGTGTGGTTCCAGTTGAAGCCAGTTGCTCCTAGTATAGTCCCAGTCTCTCCCCATATGATCCCAGTCCCTCCCAGCATGGTCCCAGTCGTGCCCAGTTGCCCCCAGTTCAGACCCAGTCACTCCGACTTTCTCCCAGTAGCCCCCAGCATGGTCCATTTCTCCTCAGCATGGTCCTGGTTGTTCCCAGTGTGGTTCCAGTCAATCCCAGGATGGGTACAAATACTCCCAGTATATCCCTGTTGGCCTCAGCATGCTTGTAGTAGTCATTCCCAGTCCCACCCAGTTGCCCCAGTAAGGTTCCAGTTACCCCAGTACAAAGCAGTGACTGCCAGTGATGCCACTCCTGGGATCCCCCGGCCCTCTCTGTGTTCCCCCTCCCGGCTCTCCAGGCTCCGAGAGGAGCCCCAAGGGCTGCAAGTCCCCACCCAGGGTCCCCAGCAAGGCCCAGTTGGGATCTGCAGCCCCCAGTGTTCCCAGTTTCCCTCTCCTTTCCCCAGGCCAGGTTCCCCCGCCCCCAGCGGGTGGGAGCAGCCGAGAGCCCCGAGCTGCCCATCCCGACCTGTCCAGGCTCCATCCCCACTGCTTCCGTGGGCTGCGAGGGGCTTGGGAACAGGGTACCCAGGGTGTGGCTGGTCCTGGGGAGAGGTGGAAGAGGGATGGGAGAGGAGGAGTGGGCGGAGGACGAAGAGGAGGGAAAAGGGAAGATCATGAAAAGGAGAACGGCGAACAAGGTCGAGCGCTCCCTGAATTCGCAGCCCCCCACCCATGGGAGCATCGCTCCCCCATCCCGCCGGTGCCCGGGGAAGGGGAGCTTGGCCCAGATATCCTGGGGGCCCCTGGGTTGGGTTTTTGGGGGTGATGTTTGGAGTAGGAAGAACTCCAAAGCTAAGAAAAAAATGCGCCTTGCAGGGACATTGGGGGGCCCCCCAGGAAGTGTTTTTGGGGGGTCCCGGTGGCAATGCCAGTAGAGCCCTGGCAGCAGGCAGGGGGATGGGGGGTCCGCCCTGCAGTGGGGGTTTGGTCTGCCTGGGTCAGGCACGTCCACCTCCAGCCCGGAGCCAGGGGGATGCGGGACCTCCTGGGAGAGCTGGAGGGGGAACCTGGGGACCCCCAGAGTGGGGAGAGCAGAGAGGGGCAGTACAGGGACCAGGGGAGCCCTGGCAGTCTGGAGGAGCAGACCCCTGTGACCCCCAGGAGCCCAGAGTGGGGAGAGCAGAGAGGGGCAGTACCGGGACCGCGGGAGCCCTGGCAGTCTGGAGGAGCAGACTCCTGTGACCCCCAGGAGCCCAAAGTGGGGAGCCCAGAGAGGGGGGAGTGCTGTGATTCGCGGGAACCTCAACAGCCTGGAGAGGGGAGGGGGGACTCCTTGGACCCCCTGCACCCTGAAGCAGAGAATAAGGGGAGATGGATCCCTTGGACCCCATAACCCCCAGCATCCCTATGTGGGGAGACCAAAGGGGAAGCTTTTTGGATTCCTGGACTCCCAGCAGCCTGGGGAGGGCAGGGACCAAGTAGATGGGGGACCCCAATACAAGTGTGACCCCCAGCAGCTGGGATAGTGGGTGTACTAGTTTGAAAACAAACCAGTGAGAGGCACTAAGTCAGAATAACAATTTAATGGAAATTAAAGAAAAGGAACAGAAAGTAAAAGAAAACACTGACAGAGTCAAGATACAACCTGAGTCCCTGTTAGGCAGGGTAGTGGTAGCAGTCTGGTGGAATGGTGGCTGCAGTCCTCTGAAGTGGTGATCCTGTAGTAGAAGGGGTCTGCTCTTCCTCAGAAAGTCCAGCGGTGGCTGTGTAGCTCCTATCCTCTGGAAATCCAGTGGAGCCCGTGTCTTTCGTGCTCAGAGTCCCAGTTATATCCACGATGGGATGCTTGGTTCCTCCCTCTGGGTGGAGCATCTCACAATGGAGTAATGAGTCATGAGGCCAAGTGTTGATTAGGCTCGTTAACAGAAGATAGTCTGGAGGGAGTTATCTCTGAGTCATGCAGGGGGACAATGATGGGCCATTAACAGCAAGATAGTCTGGGGGGAGGAGGCAAGGAAACACTGCCCCACCTGATTTCAACAGCTCATGAGGATGGTAATAGAATACACCTCAACCCAGGACATTATCCACCCCTTATTCTATTACCATCTACATCATCCCAAATCAATACCTTCTTAAACTCTAAACACACATACATGCATATATATATATATATATATATACAATGAAATCCTACACACCGTTCTCACCTAAGATTAGGTCTCCCTGTGGTACACAACGGGTTTCCCCATCTTTTTGCATTACCCACCAAGTGCAACCAGGTCCTTGAGCAAAGACAATGCCACGGATGGGTTTGCCTTTGCCTGAGGTAGGATTAATCCAAATAGTCTTTCCTAAAATACCTCTCAGGTGTACCACAGGGACTCCATCTCCATCCACTGTGTGCAAGGGTTCAGACTCGGCAGGACCAGCTCGATTGATGGACCCTCGGGTATTGACCATCCAGGTAGCCTTCGCTAAGTTCACTTCCCAATTTTTGAAGGTCCCCCCACCAAGTGCCTTTAGGGTGGTTTTAAGTAGTCCATTGCAGCGTTCAACTTTTCTGGCAGCTGGTGCATGATAAGGAATGTGATATATCCATTCGATACCATGTTCTCTGGCCCAGGTTTTGATGAGGCTGTTCTTAAAATGAGTCCCGTTGTCTGACTCGATTCTGTCGGGGGTGCCATGTCTCCACAGAACTTGCTTTTCCAGGCCCAAGATGGTGTTCCGGGCTGTAGCATGAGGCACAGGGTAGGTCTCCAGCCATCCAGTAGTTGCTTCAACCATGGTCAACACGTAGCGCTTGCCTTGGCGGGTTTGGGGAAGGGTGATGTAATCAACTTGCCAGGCTTCCCCATACCTGTACTTTGACCATCGTCCACCGTACCACAGAGGCTTCACCCGCTTGGCCTGTTTGATTGCAGCACAGGTCTCACAACTGTGGATGACCTGTGAGATGCTGTCCATGGTAAGGTCCACCCCTCGGTCACGGGCCCATCGGTATGTTGCATCTCTCTCCTGATGACCAGAGGCATCATGGGCCCAACGAGCTAGGAATAGTTCTCCCTTGTGCTGCCAGTCCAGATCCACCTGTGATACTTTCACCTTGGCAGCTCAGTCCACCTGCTCGTTGTTGCGATGTTCTTCATTAGCCCGACACTTGGGTACGTGCACATCCACGTGTCGAACCTTCACGGTCAGCTTCTCTACTCGGGCGGCGATGTCCTGCCAAATCTCAGCGGCCCAGATGGGTTTCCCTTTGCGCTGCCAGTTTGCTTTTCTCCAGCGAACCAGCCATCCCCACAGAGCATTAGCTACCATCCACGAGTCGGTGTAGAGATAGAGCCTCGGCCACTTCTCTCGTTCAGCAATATCCAAAGCCAGCTGGACAGCTTTAAGCTCTGCAACCTGACTCGATCCACCTTGTCCCTCGGTAGCTTGTGCAACTTGCCGTGTGGGGCTCCATACTGCAGCTTTCCACTTCCTGTTAGTGCCTACAATTCGGCAGGAACCATCAGTGAAGAGGGCATAACGTCTTTCAGTCTCCGGTAGCTCATTATATGGTGGGGCTTCCTCAGCACGAGTCACTTGCTCTTCCTCTTCTTCAGAAGATAATCCAAAAGTCTCACCTTCAGGCCAGTTTGTTATAATTTCCAGAATCCCAGGGCGATTCGGGTTTCCAATACGGGCACGCTGTGTGATGAGAGCAATCCATTTGCTCCATGTGGTGTCGGTGGCGTGATGCGTGGAAGGAACCTTTCCCTTGAACATCCACCCCAGCACTGGTAGTCGGGGTGCCAGGAGGAGTTGTGCCTCTGTGCCGATTACCTCTGAGGCAGCTTGGACTCCTTCATAGGCGGCCAAGATTTCCTTCTCTGTTGGAGTGTAGTTGGCTTCAGATCCTCTGTAGCTTCGGCTCCAGAATCCGAGTGGTCGACCACGAGTCTCACCAGGCACCTTCTGCCAGAGGCTCCAGGACAGACCATGGCTCCCGGCTGCAGAGTAGAGCACGTTCTTCACCTCTGGTCCTGTCCTGACTGGGCCAAGGGCTACCGCATGAGCGATTTCCTGTTTGATCTGGGCGAAGGCTTGTTCAGGGCCCCAGTGGAAATTGTTCTTCTTGCGGGTAACCAGGTAGAGAGGGCTCATGATCTGGCTGTACTCAGGAATGTGCATTCTCCAAAAACCTATGGCGCCTAGGAAAGCTTGTGTTTCCTTCTTGTTGGTTGGTGGAGACATCGCAGTGATCTTGTTGACAACCTCGGTGGGAATCTGACGTCGTCCATCTTGCCACTTTACTCCCAGGAACTGGATCTCTTGGGCAGGTCCCTTGACTTTGCTCCTTTTGATGGCAAAGCCAGCTTCCACGAGAATCTGGATGATTTTCTCTCCTTTCTCAAATACTTCCTTTGCTGTGTTTCCCCACACGATGATGTCATCGATGTATTGCAGATGTTCTGGGGCCTCACCCTTTTCCAGTGCAGTCTGGATCAGTCCATGGCAAATGGTGGGACTGTGCTTCCACCCCATATCCAGGTGTATTGCACACCCCTCCAAGTGAAAGCAAACTGGGGCCTGCATTCTGCTGCCAAAGGAATGGAGAAGAAGGTGTTGGCAATGTCAATAGTGGAGTACCACTTCGCTACTTTGGACTCCAGCTCGTACTGAAGTTCCAACATGTCCGGCACAGCAGCACTCAATGGTGGTGTGACTTCATTCAGGCCACGGTAATCCACCGTCAGTCTCCATTCTCCGTTGGACTTACGCACTGGCCGTATAGGGCTGTTGAAAGGTGAATGGGCCTTGCTGACCACCCCTTGGCTCTCCAGTTTACGAATCATCTCATGGACGGGAACCACAGAGTCTCTGTCGGTGCGGTATTGCCGACGGTGTACTGTTGCTGTGGCGATTGGTACCTGTTGTTCTTCCACTCTTAGCAGTCCCACGGCAGACGGGTCATCTGAGAGGCCAGGCAATGTATTCAGTTGTCTGATATCTTCTGTCTCCACAGCAGCTATCCCAAAAGCCCAACGATGTCCTTTTGGGTCCTTGAAATATCCATTTCTGAGATAGTCTATGCCGAGAATGCACGGGGCCTCTGGGCCAGTCACGATGGGGTGTTTCTGCCACTCGTTCCCAGTTAAACTCACTTCAGCTTCCAGTACACTCAGCTGCTGGGATCCTCCTGTCACCCCACAAATAGAAATGGGTTCTGCTCCCACATACCTTGATGGCATCAGAGTACATTGAGCACCTGTGTCAACCAAAGCCGTGTACTTTTGTGGGTCAGCTGTGCCAGGCCATCGGACCCACACAGTCCAAAAGACCCGATTATCCCTTTCCTCTACCTGGCTAGAGGCAGGGCCCCTCTATTCCTGGTTCTGGTGCATGTTGCTCCCTTCCGGTGAGTATGTTCCTGAGGTCCCTTCAAGAGGATCAGTCATACTATCATTCTGGTATCGTCTGGAGTTCTGTGTGCGAGAGACCGGAGCAATGTTGACTCTAGATGCGCTTCTTGTGGTAGTTGTCCCTCTTTTTAGTTCACATACCCTGGCTGCTAAGGAGGAGGTGGGTTTTCCATGCCACTTACTCATGTCTTCTCCATGTTCCTGAAGGAAAAACCAGAGATTACCTCGTGGGGTGTATCCTCTCTCCCTGGTTGGGGGACGCCGGCTCCTAATGGTGGAGACTCTTGTTGGTTCTGGCGAGATCTGGTAAATCTCTTCCTTAAGTTCCTTTTTCAATTTCTGATGGCCTTCTTCAATCAAGCTCCGGACTTGCTCAGCCAAAAGACTTGTTTCCACGGATGAGACATGGGTGCGAAACGGGGCTGTGACGGTGTCCTCGTAAATCCTCAGTTTGTTCACCAAGACGCCCACCCTGTCCTCGCCTTCCCTCCATTGCAGCGTTGCCAGGTAATGGGAGTATATCTCTGGTCCAAGGCGTGCGAACCTCAACCACATCTGTGACGTGCACTGGACACCATCTGGGCTCTTAGGAAATCTCTCGTCTTCTGAGAAAATGATCTCCAGCACAGCTAATTCCCTCAGGCACCGGATACCTTGTTCCATTGTGCTCCATTTCCCTTGGTGCACCTGGAGGTCTTCTTTACAAAGGTACCTGTCCCTGACACTTGTAAGCAGTCGCCGCCAGAGGCTGAGAGTTTCTTGGGTTCTCCCGATCCCCTGGTCAATGACCACATCCCGGGACAGAGATCCCAGCTGCCTGGCCTCACTTCCGTCCAGAATGGTGTCATTGGCTGCAGCGTCCCAAATGCGGAGCAGCCAGGTCAGGATGGACTCGTTCATCTGGCGCGTGAATTCCCTCCGCAGGTCACGCAGCTCACCCAGGGATAGTGACCGAGTGATGATCTCTGGCTCTGCCTCTTCTGCTGGATGTGAAGGTCCTGCTGCATCCTCATCAGTCACTATGCGGACTGACTTGCTTTTTGATTTCTTCTTCTGCACGGGGGCAACTGCAATTGGTTTGGGCTGTTCTGGTTCAGTGGTGGTTTGCATGGGGACGCTGACAGTGCTTTTGGTTCCTTTCTCCTCTGAGTCAGTCTGCGTAGTCATGGACGCTGTTGTTTTGTTTTTGGTTCCTTTCTCCTCTGTGATAGTCTGTGTAGAGATAGACACTGTTGCTTTGCATTTGGCTCCTTTCTCCTTTGTGACAGTCTGTGTAGAGATGGATGCGGTTGCTTTGCTTTTGGTTCCTTTCTGTGTGGCAGTCTCTGTAGACATGGTATTTGCTGCTTTGCTCCTTTTTACCTCCTCCTCAAGCAGACGTTGCACCACACTAAGTAGCGTTCTGTTTCTAAGCATGGTGTACACAATCCAGGCCATAGAGAAAAAAGAGAATAGAGCTGACAAGAAGATTATACCATCCTTAACATCCAGAGGGAACTCAATATTTTCAAAAACTGCTGTGCCTGGCCTGAAAGGCTGGAAGAAACCACTCTCTACTCCTCCCACCAGGGGCTGGGTGCGATTGTTGAAGAGATCCCAGACACAGGAGCCCAGACTAGGACAGCCAAACAAAATTGAGTATATATTCCGAATGGTATTTATCGCCTCGCAGGTTATTATGCTATAGACATAATAAACCAATAAAGCAATTCTCATACCAGTCCCTGGTTTTAACAGGAGTAACACAACAGGTAGGTAGTTCCCCATGTGAGGAAAAATATAGAGAGCAAGATACAGAACCCATGCAGACAAGCTGAGCACCATGGTGAATAGGTTTCTGTTAATACAAGATTGTAATTCTGACTTTCTCTCAGGGCAGGCCACACGTTGGGCGCCAAATTATGTACTAGTTTGAAAACAAACCAGTGAGAGGCACCAAGTCAGAATAACAATTTAATGGAAATTAAAGAAAAGGAACAGAAAGTAAAAGAAAACACTGACAGAGTCAAGATACAACCTGAGTCCCTGTTAGGCAGGGTAGTGGTAGCAGTCTGGTGGAATGGTGGCTGCAGTCCTCTGAAGTGGTGATCCTGTAGTAGAAGGGGTCTGCTCTTCCTCAGAAAGTCCAGCGGTGGCTGTGTAGCTCCTATCCTCTGGAAATCCAGTGGAGCCCGTGTCTTTCGTGCTCAGAGTCCCAGTTATATCCACGATGGGATGCTTGGTTCCTCCCTCTGGGTGGAGCATCTCACAATGGAGTAATGAGTCATGAGGCCAAGTGTTGATTAGGCTCGTTAACAGAAGATAGTCTGGAGGGAGTTATCTCTGAGTCATGCAGGGGGACAATGATGGGCCATTAACAGAAAGATAGTCTGGGGGGAGGAGGCAAGGAAAACACTGCCCCACCTGATTTCAACAGCTCATGAGGATGGTAATAGAATACACCTCAACCCAGGACAGTGGGGAACCCCTGAACATCAAGAGCAGGGGGACTAGAGAGGAGGAATTGCTGTGAGGCTTTTTCAGGGCTGAGTCTTGGTGTTTGAAGGTTTTTCTGGACCCCAGATGCCCGGTGACTTCTAGAGAAGGACTTGGGCAGGGGGACATTCAAATTCAACGTGTTCATCACTTGTTTTTCCTCAAACCAGGATTTCCTACTCCCAAGATGGAAGAGGACGCTGTGAGGAAGAGGAAGATGCCCCAGGACCCCCAGGCAGGTGAGGAGGAAGTCCCTGCCCCTTTCCCCCTCTCTCCTGCTCCATCTCCCAGCCCAGCATCGCCCCCGGCTGCAGGACAACCCTGCTGCCAACGCCGTCCTGCCGGGGACGGACTGGGGGGATCTCCTTCCCCTTCCCTGTGGCACGGAGGCAAATCCCATCCTCTCCTTGTCCTTCCTCCCCCAGACAAGGAGCTGAGGATGGAGCCCAGGGAGGACAAATCCCCGTGGCACAACCTGGTGGAAGAGGCTGTTTTGAGCAGCTCCATGGCGCAGGAATCAAATGGGGAGGAAAAGCTCTGGAGATCCCACAGGAGGAGGGGCTGCAAACGCAGCCCAGGGAGCTGTGAGGAGGAAAGACCCACCCTGTGCCAGGAAGGCGGCTGGAGATCCAGTCAGAGGTCAAACCTGGTGGTCCATGAGCAGCATCACGCTAGGGAGAAACGCTACAAGTGCTTGGAATGTGGGAAGAGCTTCAGCCGCAGCTCCCACCTGATCTGCCACCAGATGATCCACACTGGGGAATGGCCCTACGAGTGTGGGCAGTGTGGGAAGGGTTTCAGCCAGAGCTCTGAACTTCTCCGCCATCAGATGATCCACACTGGGGAACGGCCCTATGAGTGTGGGGAGTGTGGGAAGAGCTTCAGCCGGAGCTCAACCCTCATCCGCCACCAGAAGATCCACACTGGGAAGAGGCTCTATCAGTGTGGGAAATGTGAGCAGAACTTCAGACAGAGCTCTGAGCTGATCCTCCACCAGAGGCTCCACACTGGGGGGACGCCCTACGAGTGTCCCAAATGTGGGAAGAGGTTTCAGACAAGCCACAAGCTCCTCAAGCACGACCAGATTCACACAGAGGAGAGGCCTTTCCGCTGCTCCGACTGTGGGAAGGGCTTCAACTCTAACTCCACCTTCATCACCCACCGGCGCATCCACACTGGGGAGAGGCCCTACAAGTGTCCCGAGTGTGGGAAGAGGTTTCAGACCAGCTCCAGTCTCCTCCTGCACCAGCGGATTCACACGGATGAGAGGCCCTTCCGCTGCCCTGACTGTGGGAAGGGTTTCAAGCACAACTCCCACCTCATCACCCACCGGCGCATCCACACCGGAGAGAGGCCCTACGAGTGTCCCCAGTGTGGGAAGAGCTTCACCCAGAGCTCAGCCTTGACCAGACACCAACAGAGGCACCGGTAAGTGAAGCCCTACGAGTGCCCCGACTGCGGAAGAGCTTCGTCTTCTGCTCCAACTTCATCCCCCACCGAAGGACCCACATTCCCTGTATCCTTGTTGGGAAGACATCTGGCTGGTTGTCTCCATATCCTTCTGGATTCCCATAGGCACCAGGGAAGATGATGTCTGGGAGGATTTGGGGGTTCTGAGGGGAGATGGAAGAGTTTTCTCCATCGCTTTGCACTCCAGAAAATGAGAGGTCTCAATCGGTCACCTCACAACCACTGAATCCCAGTGGAAAATGTTTAGTTCCCACTCCAAATGTCTCAGTCTCATTCCAAAAGTACTTGACCCTACAGCCCCCTCAAAATCCCCAGGAGGGGCTGGATGGGCATTCAGAGGGTCTGGACGGAGTGGGAGGTACATGGTGGGGGATGGGCAACGGGAGGGGGGCAGGGGTTTGGAATGAAGAGCTGAAGGCTGGGGATGATGAGGCCGGGGGGAATCTCCTTTCTGGGTGTCCCCCACATCTGAGGGCATTTGGGTTATCCCCTGTTCCTGAGGGGTTTTTTTGGGTACCCCCCGATCCTGAGGAGGGGGTACAGGGAGACAAGGGAGGACACGTGGCCCTGGCACTTGGAGTGGGCACCACAGGGAGGGACACAGGGAGCCCATTTGGGGGAAGATCCTGCTGCTTTCTGCCAATTTTGGGGGCTAGAAATGGCTTTTGGAGTTTACCCGCTAATTTCTGGAAACTGAGGTGACACCCCCTCCTCATTTTCTGATGGTGAGGAGACACCATTTTGGGGAGGATCCTGCTGCTTTCCACGAACCTGGGGCAGGGATATAAATGGCTTGTGGGCCCCATGCCTCATTTTGGGGGTTGGGGTGACCCCACAGTTCCACCGGTGTCTGAGGGAGGGCTATAACTCCCAGTTTTGGTGGTTATAAGCAGCTTGTGGGGGTCCCACGTTTGACGGAGGCCCCCAGCCCCCACCCCAAAGCAGCCTTTGGCCAATCAGAGCGTGCGGCGGTGATGACTCAGCAGTTGCCATGGAGATGGGCAGGTGCCAGAGACCACAACAACTTTTAAGCCAATCAGAAAATGCACAAAACAATTTTTACTCAAAGCTTTTCTCACCGATGACTCCTGTATTGGTTTGGCACAGCCTGGTTTTTGGTGGCAGGGCGGCCACAGAGGTGGCTCCTGTGAGATGCTGCTGGAAGCTTCCACCGTGTCCAGCAGCGCCAGTCCCTGGTGGCTCTGAAGATGGACATGCTGCTGGTCAAAACTGGGCCAATGAGAGAGACTGGTAACGCCTCTGGGAAAACAGATTTAAGAAGAAAATCAAAACAAAGTCACAGTTTTGGCTGCTGGTCAGAGAAGAGGAGGAGGTGAGAACATGTGAGGGAAACAACATGGAGACGCCAAGGTCAGTGGAGAAGGTGGGGGAGGAGGTGCTCCAGGCGCCAGAGCCGAGATTCCTCTGCAGACCGTGGTGATGAGCATGATGAAGGAGCCCCTGGGGATCCAGGGGGGATGCAGAGATGCATCCCCAGCCCATGGGGATCTACAGGGGATGCAGAGATCCACCCTCACCCATGGGGGAGGTGCCCATGCCAGTGTACATGGATGCCTGGAGGTGTCTGTGCTCCAGTGGGAGACCCAGTGAACAGAGGGGGCCCTGCTCCCAGGCTGGAGCAGCCTGTCCTTGGAGTGGAAGAGTGACGGACACCACAGCAGTTTTAGGAGGACTGTGTGCCTGTGGGAGGGGCTCACGCTGCAGCAGGTTTGGCAGGACTGCTGCTCGTGAGAGTGGACCCACGCTGGAGAAGTTCACGGAGAGCTGTCTCCTGTGGGAGGGATTCCAGGGTGCAGCCAGGGAAGGACTCCTCTCCCTGAGGAGAGGAAGGAAACCTCAGGTGACAAACTGAGCAAACCTCCAACGCCCTTTCCCCTGCACTGTCAGTGGGAAGTAGGGAGGGCTTGGGGAAAAAGGTGGTTTTTTAAGGGCTCATTTTGCTTCTCATTATCCTGCTCTGATTTTGTCAGTAATAAACTCACTTTGTACCTCTAAGCTGAGCCTGTTTTGCCCTTGGAGTGTTTTCTCCCAGCCCTTCATTACATTGTTCTCTCCTCTGCCCAGCTGTGGCAGGGGAGGGTCAGTGAGTGACTCTTGTGGGTGCCTGGCACAGGGCCAGTGCCAAACCATGACAGGCACTCATGGCCCTGCTGTGCCCAGAGCCCTGTGTGGGACCTGGATTGACTCCAGGTTTATTCCAAACCCAGGAAAAGGGTTGTTTACCATGGCAAAATCTGGCCTGGAAGAGTCCCACCATGTGCACCTATCATTGCTCCAGGATCCCATTAAAACCCGTCCCTGGGCTGGAAAACCCTTTCCAGGCATTAATTGTTCCCAGTATCCAAGCTGACCCTTGCCTGGCACAGCTGGAGGCCATTGCCTCTCATCCCATCCCTCATTCCCTGGGAGCAGGGCCCAAACCCAGCTGGCTCCAACCTTTCCGGATTCCAGCCAGGAACTCTCCCCTGGGCGCTGGGGCTGAGCCGTCGCTGCTCCCAGGGCACTCCCTGGGACTGAGGTGGGAAATGCATCAATGGCTTGGAGAGTGGAGAAAAGAAATCTGGAGACTGTGCTCTTGTGCCTCAAGTTTTTATGGGAAAATGGAAAAATTCTTCAGGAATTTGAACTCTGTTCTATTCATCCTATTGTGTATTTATGTTTTTATATCCCATACTGCAATATAAATATACAATTTGTGTAGCAATGGGGAACAAAGACAACAGACCCCCTTGTATGTCCAAAGAACATCCGTTTATTGCCAAAAACTGCCCCGTCTTTATACCCTTAACCTCAACCGGACACAACCGAAACCAAACCGAACTGAACAGCAGAAGGGCACCAATGGCTGGCATAGCTGCTGTGCTGCAGTCCACGCGTCCTATTGATGCCTTTTCCTGGTCTTAAAATCAAGAGTCACACACGGTTAGAAGGGGAAAAGGGATTTTACCTTGGTATTTATTTTAAGGATCCTTAGGTGTACATGTCCAGGTCATATGCATCGAGATGCACCCTGCCGAGTCTCTCTGTCTTTGTCTGTCTGTCTTCCCCAACATTGGGTATAACATTATAGGTTTTACTAATTAGCATATCTATCAAAGATTCCCCAATGAGAGGCTCAAGTGAGCCCCCCTCCCCAAGGAACCTTCCCCTGTTGGTTCTGTCTTGGTTTACAGAATGTGTTCTGGAGAGGACCTTGGGGTCTGGGGCACACTGATCTCCAGCTACGAAGCTTCTAAAATGTTTAGTCTCTTAGCTTAACAAACAAGTCCAAGAATGTAGGCAAAAAGCACTAGGAATACAGAAGTTGTAAAAAGGTATAACAGGGGTATAAAGGAAAGGGCAAAAATCTTCATGGCATCACTATCAGCCAATCAGCTTCCCGCTCATATGCTGTGCACGCCTTCCTCCAGCCAATCACAGTCCCTCTGCCAATTGTCACTCAACCGACTCTCTCCTCACTCGCAGCTGCCTCTCACCGCTCACCCAACTTCCAACCGCCCAGCCCGCAGTGGGGCCTTTCCCACAGGGCCTTCTGGTGAGCATAAGGCTCAACCACTTCAACAAATATAACCCCATGTTCCACATCTTCCCCTTCTTTTGTTTAAGTGAGGAAAACCTACTAAGAAAAACTTTAACAACTTCTAAAAGATTAAGAACAGTAACAACAATAACTGCAACAACTTTTCAAAAACTGTAACATATACCTGTAACATAGCAACCATTTACACATGGATCAGGACGATATTAAAACGCAGTAGGGTATATTGCCGTGTCCCGCAGCCATAGGGAGGATGGGAGAAGATCCAGCAGGCAGGAATTGTGCAGCAAATTGATTTATTTAATTATTTTACAAACTCTTTTACAGACTTTTTTCTTCATAGTCTAATTGGACAAAGGATCAGCCACCCCTTGGGGGTGATTGGCTAAAATCCTAAAACATCCATTGTAAAAATATTTTTCTACTATACTATGAACAAGACCTTTCAAGGCTGCAGGCGTTTCACTTTTTACAGAACTCTGCTACTATCTTCTGTGAGAGAAAAGTCTCTCACAGACTTAGAAAATAGCAAGAAAAATCCTTGCTAGCAGCATTTTTGTACCTACAATTCCCCCTTTCTGTTTGATAAGATAACAACTTTATATTAATCCTAAATAGAAATTTACATCAGTTATTAATTTTAATATGTCCTTAAGGCTTTAACTATCTGACTCCATAAGAAGAAATTTAAGGTTCAGTCTCTGCTTGTGGAAGGACCATCCCAGTCTCTGCTTGTAGAAGGACCATCTGCCTGATGGTTGACATTCTGGTCATCATCAGAAGAGTCATTAGGCTGATGATCTACATTCTGGTCACCATTTGGATGGTTGGCGTTCTGGTCATCATTTGGAGGTTGCCTGTTCTGCCTCTGGTGCCGTAGGGCAGGGGGAACACATGTTGAAGGTAGCCTCCGTAGCCCAGTATCTGTGGAAATGCAAGCATACCCACGACCCCAAACGATAAGCTCATGAGGGCCTTCCCACTGGATAGTGAGTAAATTCCACACCCAGACTTTTGCCCAGGGAAGTTGTGTCTCACCTGAAGACTGCAATGAGAGAAAATGATTCAGAATAACAGGATTATTTGAATTTTGTGGTACTGTAAGGTGATTAATTGTATACAAAGCTTTTGCTAGTCAGCTCTGTGGGGTTTCTCCATGCATTCCCCCTTTTTGTTTTTCCAAAACATGCTTCCAGGTACCATGAGCGTGTTCGACAATGGCTTGGCCAGTAGGAGAATGTGGGATACCAAAGGTATGGTCTACACCCCATAGGTGTAAAAACTGCCGCGTCTTCTCTGAGGTGTAGGCAGGACCATTATCGGTTTTCACAGAAGATGGCATGCCCAGGACCGAGAAAGCCAATTTCCAATGGGCAATGACATCACGGCCCTTCTCTCCAGTCTGAGCAGTAGCCCACATAGCCGAGGAGAAAGTGTCAATAGACACCTGCACATATTTAAGCCGACCAAATTCTGGGACGTGAGTTACATCCGTTTGCCAAATCTGCAAGGCTTTTAGCCCTCTGGGGTTTACCCCCGCTGGCAAAGGCGCAGCGAGTCCGTGACAGTCAGCACAAGCGCTGACAATGTCGCGAGCCTCGGTTGGCATTAAATGAAACTGCTTCTGCAGGGTACGTGCACTTTGATGGAAGAAACCGTGCCATGCCTTGGCTTGAGCAATTTTGTCAGGCTGAGGCCCTACCCACGCAGGGTTGGCCAGCCTGTCAGCCCTGGCATTGCCATCTGTTAGAAAACCTGGTAAATTGGTGTGGCTTCGAATGTGCAGAATGTAATAGGGATGCTCTCAAGCCTGAATTGCAGACCACAAGGTTTGCAACAGTGAAAACAGAGCCGCATTGTTCACCTCCTTCAGAAATGAACAATCTGAGTGTTGGGTGATATCTGCTATGTAAGCAGTCAGTAACCAAATTCAAAGGTACCTGTGAGAATCATTGAAAAGCCATGGTAACAGCCCTTAATTCAACTAACTGAGCAGAGCCTGACTCGTGGCCCTTCAGCACCTGCCATTCTGATCTGTCCTTCCAAGTAACGATGGCTTTCCCAGTTTTCCCAGAACCATTCGTAAAGACGGTGGGTTTTTGCACCAGCACTCGGCTATTTCTTGGCTGCAAGGAAAATACAGTTGATTTTGCCAACTGCAGTAATTAATGGCTGGGCAGATGGTAAGTGATCTGCCCTGAAAAGTTTTGCAGTGCACTTTGCAAAGGAGCACTATGGATAAGGCTCCACTCAAAGTATTCCTTTGAGATCAGAATGACAATTACTGCAGGATCCGCAGCCATCAGTTGCAAACACTGTTCACAGCATTTGATTATCAGAAAAGTGACCAATTCAAACACTGTGGTCACAGTGCTTTTCAGCTGGTGATGCAAAAAGACCCATTGTAGGCTATGCAAAGGATCAGGCCATTGATAGCCATAGGATGGAGGTCTGGAATACTAATGAAAACAGTGATAGCAATGGAGGGATCCACTCGAATAACCTGACAAGTGGAAACAGCCCATTGGACCTCCTGCAGTGCTCGTCGTGCTTCTGGGGTCAACTCCCGAGGTGAATTCAGATCAGGGTCCCCTTTTAATATATTAAAAAGCAGGGAAAGTTGCTTTGGGGTTAGACCTAAATAAGGTCGTAACCAATTGATGACACCCAGCAGTTTCTGAGCATCATTCAAGCTTTTAATCGAATCCGAGAATTGCACCTCTTAGCGTTGGATAGTTTGGTCCGAAATTTTCACTCCTAAATATTTCCAAGGAGGATGCTGTTGAACTTTCTCTGGAGCTACCTCTAATCCATAGGCATGCAGAGCAGTGAGCAGCTGAGGCTGTCTTCTCAGCAGCTCATCCCAGGTGGACGCTGCCACCAGGATATCATCCATGTAATGGTAGCAGCATGCATCAGGAAATTGCTCATGGACTCTGGATAAAGCTTGAGCGACATACCACTGACAGATAATTGGGTTGTTCCTCATCCCTTGAGGGAGGACCTTCCATTGGTATCTCTTAGCAGGTTCAGCATTGTTAACGGCAGGCACAGTAAAGGCAAATTTTGGTTTGTCATTAGGATGCAAAGGAATTGTGAAAAAGCAATCCTTCAAATCAATGATCAGGATGTCCCACCCCGTAGGAATCATGGTGGGAGAGAGCATGCCAGGCTGCAATGCCCCCATACCTTCTATTACTGCATTAACTTTTCGGAGATCCTGCAACAATCTCCATTTCCTTGATTTCTTCTTAATTACAAAAACAGGAGTATTCCAGGGACTAGTAGAAGGCTCCCTGTGCCCCAGTTGTAACTGTTTCTGAACTAGCTGATGAAGGGCATCTAACATCTCCATTGGTAGGGGCCACTGCGGTTCAAAGACTGGTGTGTTAGTCAGCCACCATAAAGGCAGTGTAGGATACTGTGCGCCCTTACACACAGTGACCCCTGCTAAAAATTTGTCCCAATCTGCACCCCCCAAGCTGCCAACACGCCCCGTCCCCAAAGGTTAAGGGAAGTGGTAGTAACATAAGGCCTAATTGTAGCTGGGTGTCCCTCTGGGTCCCTCACCACCACAGGCTGTTCGCTTAAATAGCTCTGTGTGGTTCCTCCTAATCCTGTGATGGCAATCCCACAGGGGCTAAAGGCCATGAGGGAGGCCATGCAGAGAAGGAGATAATAGTTACATCAGCACCTGTATCAATCAAACGTTGAAGCTGAATCTGGGGCAGACAGGTGTTCGGCAGGATCAGAGTACATGTCATCTGTGGCCTTTGGTCAGAGATGTCTGCAGTCCAGAAGGCCTGCGGAAGTCCCATAGATCCACTGCTGCTATGTTTGTGAGTTTGTTGTTCTATGCTGGGGACACAAGACTTAAAAGGCACTAATTTAGCAAGGCAGGTCTTTTCAGGAATAGTTACAGGGGGTTTTTGCATGGAGATCATAGCACAAATCTGACCTTTAAAGTCAGCGTCAATAACTCCTGAGTGCACTAAGATTCCTTGATGGTCAACGTCAGGTTTTCCCACCAGCATCACACTGGATCCCTGGGCTAAGGGTCCATATGCATCCAAGGGAACCTTATAAATACCGCTAGAGTCTAAGACAACTGCTGCTGAGGTGTGGATGTCAAAACTGTCTGATCCCTGGGTGCTGTCTGATCTCTGGGTGCCGTCTGATCTCTGGGTGCCGTCTCTAGGGTGGCTGAGTAGCCCTGTGCTTGTTCCTGTGCCACCCTCTGGGGGAGCGACTGCATCGGAGAGCAATTCCCTCTCCTTGCACCCCGGTGGAAGTTTCCCAACAAAGGCCAACCATCGGCATGAGTCAGAGATCTACAATAGTCCAAGCAATGCCCTGGCCTGCCACACCTCTTGCACTGGGGCATCGCTGTGTTGTCTTTTTGGCTCGGCTTAGGCCATTCCTGTTTTCTCGTGTGTTTGGTTTGCTTTGGTTCACTACCAGAAGATGCGTGAAATGGCTGCAAAAGCGCAGCCAAAGTAGACCTTTTCTGGCTCCCAGATCCCACCTTAGGGCAGGCCTCAACCATGTCTGTGAGCTCAGGTTCTGCTGGTAAGGCATCTATGATTTTTCTGCACTCCTCATTTGCGTTATCTCTCACTAACTGCCTTAACAACATATGCCTTAACCTGTCGTCGTCAACCTACTTCTCCAGAGAAGCAGCAACTTTTTCTACAAAAGAGAGGAATTACTCTGACCTCCTTTGAACTATTTCAGTATATCGCTTTCTAGGAGCAGCCATCTCTATGGTTTTCAACACGGCCGTCATGCCGACCTGTTGGGCTTTCTGCAGGACGCTAGAGGGAAAGGTACCCTGGAGATTGGGATCAGAGAAGGGACCAGTCCCCATAAGAGCATCCGTCCCCACTGCACGTCTAGGCTCCTCAGCAGGGAGCTGCATATTCCCTAATGCAGCCTTGTTGGCTAGCTTTCTCCAGGTTTTCTCAGAAACTCCAAATTGTACATGTTGAAATAGGATTTGACCTAAATGTCTGATATCGAATGGAGCAAGCAAATCTGTATTTATCACCCTTATCATTTGCATAACCTCAGCAGAACCAAACCCATGTTGTGCCACCTTGGATTGCAGATCCTGTGCAGCCGTCCAGGCAATCACCTCATGCTTATCACACTGACCTGAATTTGGGAGAGCCTTATACACTGGGAAAGCTTGGATCTCCCCTTTTGGGGAGTCACTACCATCCTGAACTGTCGGGGCACCACTTGTCCGTTTCTGCGCTTTCACGTGTCGGAGGAAAATAACTTTTCAGGGATGGGACTATGCAACTACATGAATTTATTGTTTAAAATAACAAACGCATCAGTCGAGGCGTGAGATTTTACAACACATACGAGTAATGGCGACTAGTCACAAGATTTAGGGTTACATCGTAATTTATAACTTTCTAATCTAATAGATACTTAAAACGACACTTTGTTTTAGACTAATGACCTATCACCTGTGGCACTTCTCACTGCAATGCAGCTTATGTTTTGACCAATAACTTCTCATGTCACGTACACACAGATGTCTCTCTTATACCATCTAAATTCTTAACTTAAACTATATAAAATCACACTATTATATTTTAAAACCCTTCACCAAAACACCCAGTGTACAATTTTACTTATAATGATAGGAACACAAGTTTGTAATCCTGTTGCTTAAAGTCCACAAATCTCTGTCAATTAAGCCCGACCAAGTCTCTTCCAGGGTTGTAAATCAAAGCCTCCTTTAATTGCAGGAGTTTCTACTCCTCTGTCTCCCACATCTCCCCCTCCTTTCTGCACCAAAAAAACTCCTTTGATGGATTTATCAATCATTCACTGTACACATTGAAACAGACACGGCACCATTATGAGAACTATTACTATAACTGCCAAAATATATAGGCCTGTTGTAAGACACTTTTTTACCCACGATGCTAAACCCCATCCACTAAACAAATTATCCAGCCACGTTCCATCATCGATTCTTATTTTCGACACACCCTCTTTAAGTTGTTGTATGCTCTTGTAAATAGACTCTGAGTGGTCAGACAAATTCATACAGCACATCCCCTCAAAGTCTTTGCATCCATGTCCATGGGCTAGCAAAAGAAAATCAATGGCTGCTCTATTTTGCAAAGTGGCATGCCTCACATTTTTGACATCTGCTAAAAGGCCACTTAATGCAAGGGATGTATCGTTAGATTGTTTACTCAGCCAACATCCCAACCGATCCAACTGCTTTAACGCAACTACTGAGGCAACTGGTGGCATAAGAAGAGATGTTACAAGCCTTTTTCCATAGCCCCATAGGGTAAAATCATCTTTGCACTCTGGTCCATATTGATGCAGAGCAGATCTTTTTTGTCTGTGTCTCACATTGGCAATTGTTTTCATATTAGGAGTAAATAATGTAAGCTCTCCCAAAGTACACGGACCACCCTTAATGTTTGAAGGGATAGCTGGCCATGCTCTGTCTCCACATACAAAAAACATTCCTCTTGGTAATTGCAGAGGAATAGAGCTAGGTGCAGATGAAACGACAAAAGTATTATTACACCAAAAGGAGTGGTTCTTATACACAGGGTGATATGGAGAAACATCTCTCATCAGTGATTGATTCATGTTTGTAGAATGGAACTCAATACAAAATTTCACTTTTACAGAACCAAGGATTTCCAATTCTTCAGGTTCATCAGAGGTTTTAGGAAGATAGGGAGTCCACCATTCCCATGTATTTACTGGAGTATAGTGTTCCCAAACTTCTGATCCTGCAAAGATACCTCGTAAGGCCCTGTCAATTTTCTCTGGGATTGGCCAATTCTCTATTGGAACATTGACTAGACAAGTTGAAAATGGATTTTCTGGAGTTGTGGTAGACAGACATAGAGTATCCAACCCTGAAGCATTAGCTAAAGTCACCCAAACATTGGTCTTAGGTTGATCGACTGGCAAAGCTACTCTACCAAAAGTAAATAAGACAAACAAAGCAAAAAATAAACTTAACATTTGATTAGATTTCATGTTTCTTGAAAGTTCTCTTTGCAAAAGACTCCTTCTCAAATCTCAATCTCTAAACTAATTTGTAAGAATATTTTTGTATTTCCCAATTTTACTTTCACTTTATTTAATGATGAGGATTATTTGCCAAAAGATCTTTACAACACATTTGCTTATACACTCTTACATCAATCTAAAACCTAAAATTTATAGCTTTAACAATAAAACAAAAGATTGCAGGTATGGGCTGTAGTCTCTGCGAAGTTCACGTCTGCGTACTCTCTTCTGTACTCGTAGAGCTGTCAGCTTCTTTCTGCGCGTGATATGGTTTCACATTCTTCGCAGGAAGCCACCTAGGTCCCGTACCTGTAGAAACACAAGCAAACCCTTTGCCCCAGGTTATTAATGGGAATGGACCTTCTATTTGTCCTGTTTCTGGATTTCTAATCAGAACCAAAGGATTTTCTCTTAACTTTGCATGTGTGCTATTAGAGAAATGCCTAAATATTGGAGGATCAGGCTCTGCAGAAGAACTATTCAAAAAGTTATAAACATACAAAGCTTTACTTAATCACATCTGTGGTGTTGCTTGTGCTAGATCTCCCTTTTGCTGATCTAAAATACGTTTCAAGGAATGATGTGTCCTTTCTACAATTGCCTGACTCGTGGGCGAATAAGGAATGCCAAAAGTATGGCGAACACCCCAATTCATCAAAAATGTGGCTACTTTCTGAGCTGTATAAGCAGGACCATTATCTGTTTTTATTTCTTGAGGCACCCCCAAGGAAGCGAAAGCTTGCAAAAAAATGCTGACACACGTGATTTGCTGTCTCTCCTGTGTGTACAGAAGCAAAAACTGCATTGGAAAATGTATCCACTGATAGATGGATATTTTTATATTTTCCAAAGGATGGATATTTAGTGATATCCGTTTGCCACAATTGCAAACTCTGTAGCCCTCGAGGATTTACTGCTCCCATGGAGACAGAAGGCTGCACCAGTTGGCAATCTGGGCAGGTATTTACAATTGCTCTAGCCTGATCTCTGGAAAGACGAAACATAAGAAACATAAGAGCTTGTGCATTCTGATGAAAAAAGGCATGACTCAACTTTGCTTGTTCAAAAATATTTGGCAAGGTGTTCACTATAGCAACTGTTAACTTATCAGCCCTGGAGTTGCCCTCCGCCAGGAATCCTGGGAGTGAAGAATGAGCTCTAATATGGGAGACAAAATATTGATTAGTTCTATTTTGCACAAGGGTATAAAGACATTTAAGATGACGATACAGAGCATCATTGTTAACATCCTTCAAAACTGATCCTTCTATTCTCTTAACTATATTAGCAACATAAGCAGAATCTGTAATCAAGTTAAAAGGCTCCGGGAAAAGCTGAAATGCTCTAACTACTGCGGCAAGTTCTACTACCTGGGTTGAACCCTCTACTATTTGAATATTCTGTTTCCATATTTTAGTTTCTGAGTCTTGCCACATTGCCACCGAGCCATGTGTCTTCCCTGGCCCATCACTAAAAATTGTCACAGCATCCAAAGGCACTTCACTTAACAGTGGTCTTTCTCTAAAGCTTAATTTTGCCTGAAATAGTTTATGACTAGGGAAATGAATAGAACAAGTACCTGGATAATTCAATAATGCAATCTGAAGTTCTTCTGAGTTTAGTAATGCCCAATCAAAATATTGCTTCTTCAGAGGCAAATAAATTATCGCAAACTCCTTGCCTGCCATAGTTAACAACCTTGACCTGCCTCTGATTACAATCTGAGCTAACATTTCCATCGTTGTGAAGATTGTTTTTGGAGATCTATAAGGCAAAAAACCCCATTCTATTATCAATAAGGGATTTTTGGCAGAAGCATCCCATTGAAATATAAGACCATACAATTGCATTTTTTCCCCCAGTACTGCAAGGAAGAATGGTTGTGAATCTACACAACGATGTGCTTGTCTTTTCTGTAAAGCCTCTGTTACTCTGTCAAGTGCCTTTAGAGCTTCAGGTGTGAGGGTTCTTGGGGAAGTAATGTCACAATCTCCCTTTAACAAATCAAAAACTGGAGCAAGTTCATCATTAGTAATCCCTAAAGTAACTCTAATCCAATTTATCTCTCCCAAAAGCTGCTGCAAATCTTGTAAGGTATGAACTTTAATTCGAAGCTGTATTTTCTGTGGCCTTATTGACTGTTCTGTCATTTTCCATCCCAAATATTTCCACGGTGGAATTTCTTGTATTTTTGACGTAGAAATCTCAAGTCCAGCCCTTTTAATCTCTGTTACAACACTGTCACGAGCTTCTTCCATCTCGGGTTTGCTCCTCTTCTCTCATATCTCACCGGCAATGCTAACAATGATTTACGAGCTGGGACAAGATCATCCTCTTTAGATACCTCCCGATGTATAACATTCCAATTTGTTAAAACAGGCTTTTCCCTTAGATTTATTTCTCTCTGCTTATCGGCAGAGGAGAGCCTATTCATATCTTGAAGGCTTAAATTAGATTCATTCACTGATGGTAAACATTCATCCTGAGTTTGCACCTCTGCTGTGCTACCGGCAACCCTCCGAGCTGTCATGGGGGCATCCATCTTTGCTTTCATCACTTCCGAAGATGTCATTTCCGGAGATGTAATTTCCGGGGCCTCCCGCCCTCCGGCACCATACATCACTTCCGAGGGCTCCCCCCTCTTTCCTCCACCACCCCCCCCTTCGGGTGCAATAGTACAAGCGGCCGGAGGGGGCGACTGAGAGGGAGCCCGTGGCGCAGTTAAAATTTTGGAGCCGCCATTAATCACTGAGCTGTTCAACAATTCTATCACCACCCGGCAAGCAGGGATTAACATAGCTGCCGCCTTATCGCGTTTTGAAGCGAGATCGTAAAGTCTAGTCGCAATATCATCCCAAACTGATTTAGTAAGAAGAAGTTCAAAGTCAACATCAGGGCAATTACGGAAAACCCAAAGCAATAAATCTTTCACTTCTTTGCTGGAAAGAGGCTCAGAATGCAACTTCAGCGAGGCATCTAACTTATTGTAAACATCCCTCTGTTCTTTTGAAATATTTTCACCCATCTCTCTACCTTCCCGGCCCCTGCCTTCACTCAATCGTTGAAGACAGATTTCCTACCGGCGTGCTAGGGAGAAATCGACCCGCGACTCTCCTTCAAGCTTCCTTTCAGCTTAAGCTCTCGCCGGATCACCCTTCCTTTCAGGGTACGGATAACTCACGTTGACCAAGGGAATCCTCTTCATCCTACTCCGACCTCTGCGCTGTAAATCCTCCGCACACCGGGCACCACTTGCCGGGGCACCACTTGTCCGTTTCTGCGCTTTCACGTGTCGGAGGAAAATAACTTTTCAGGGATGGGACTATGCAACTACACGAATTTATTGTTTAAAATAACAAACGCATCAGTCGAGGCATGAGATTTTACAACACATACGAGTAATGGCGACTAGTCACAAGATTTAGGGTTACATCGTAATTTATAACTTTCTAATCTAATAGATACTTAAAACGACACTTTGTTTTAGATTAATGACCTATCACCTGTGGCACTTCTCACTGCAATGCAGCTTATGTTTTGACCAATAACTTCTCATGTCACGTACACACAGATGTCTCTCTTATACCATCTAAATTCTTAACTTAAACTATATAAAATCACACTATTATATTTTAAAACCCTTCACCAAAACACCCAGTGTACAATTTTACTTATAATGATAGGAACACAAGTTTGTAATCCTGTTGCTTAAAGTCCACAAATCTCTGTCAATTAAGCCAGACCTAGTCTCTTCCAGGGTTGTAAATCAAAGCCTCCTTTAATTGCAGGAGTTTCTACTCCTCTATCTCCCACACTGAACTACTGACGCAGCCTCAGGATGCACTGTAACAGCTTCCTGATTACTCCCAGAATCCTCAAATCTGTTTGGCATTCCAAGTGTTTCCAATAACTTCCAGTCACCCTCCTCCAAAGCCCGCATCTTAAGTGACTCCCAGAAACGGTTGTAGTGGGTCAGACGCACTGTCACAGTGCAGTCCGGGAAGGTCCAAGGGCGAGACCAGAGCAGCCTTTTCTTTCGCTGCCCGGCTACAGCGGCTTTACGTCCCGGGGAAAAACCTCCTCTGTCTTACTGCCTGATGAGGAATCATTGCGTAAAGGCAACTTTGAGGTGCCGTGAGCAAACAGAAGTGGGCGGAGGGGAATGAGCTGACCAGAAGAGAAGCTGATAGCAGAGGCTGCAGTCAGCTGTGCCATGGTTTGAACTGCAGCTTCTTTTTGGGATGTGGTCTCGGCCGTTTTTGACCGACCCGGCACTGGAGCTGCCACAGCCGTCTCCTGTGTGGCGGCAGCGCCTAGAGCCGCTGCCACCTCCTGCACCGCAGTCGCCCCTGGAGCCATCACTGGCCGGGGCACAGCCGCCGCATCTGCTGCTTCTGTTGCTGGTCTCAGCTCCGCTGGCAGCTGGAGCCCCAGTGCCGTGCCAGCAGGCAACACAGAGATCACCAATGCCACCACTGGTTTCGGGTTGGGAGCCACTGGCTGCGCCACTTCCGGATTCGGAGCTGTGTCTCTCGCAGGCGGCACGAGCAGCGTGGGCCCAGCGTACCCTGTGCGGCGGGGTGCCTCTGGCAGTTGCAGCAGCTGCTTTTGAAAGCTGAGCAGTTCCGATAGCTGCCATGAGATATTTGGCATTTCCATCAACAAAGGCAGATGCTGTATTAGAAGGTAGATTGCTCGGTTTTGCGACTGCGCAGAACAGTCCGGCGCCACGGAGGGCAATGGCCCACAACCGGGCATTCTTGCTACAGTAGACACATGCACAGTATTGTCTGTCTATGCCAGCCAAAAAGGTCCATCTGGGCATCCTCAGCGCAGCAGGCGCCTGCGCAAACAGGCTAGGAGCTGCCATGGGCGTCTGGGAGGCGAGACCTCCAATCCTCGGCCCTGGAAAAGTGATAGCCGCCGCTGAGCTGAACGGCAAGGTGAGCTGCGCGCTCTCCCGCTGCCCCGACCCCCCCACCAGCTTGTCTGCCGGCACGAGGTCCTTGGGGGGCGCGGAGTCCTGCGACTGTGCAGGGTAACCCAGTGCAGCTCCGGGGCATTCTCCGTCCATGGAGCTGGGGGGGATTTTTTGGGTCCACCACCACCCACCCCTGGAACCAGGTCTGTGAGGTCCCCTTCAGATATCTCTCCTTCACTTGCCACCAAAACAGGCGAGCCAACTCTGCTGCCGCAGTCAAGGTCTATCAGCAGATTAAATAAAAATCGCCAAGAGTGCAATAATTCCCCCACTGCTGGATCCCCAGATTGAAGCTCGTGCTGGATTGCACAGCTGAGCTCCTGCCACAGCCCAAAATCCAGGGTGGTGTCTCTGTCCAGGGAAATACCATGGAGGGCAGCCTAGTCTAATAGCTCACAAAGTGAGCTCTCAGGAATGGAGGTGTGCATTATACTGAAAACACCTTTCCAGACCGTTACCACAGCATCGGTTTTTAAACCACTGTTTGCCATTTTCTGAGTCCCATTGGATATCCCAGTCCAGGGCAGGGAAGGGAACAGCGTATCTCTAAAGAAATTCAGCTTGGCTCGCAGCCTTCAGGACACATTGCAGCGTGCAGATCACATCAGCATGCACCAAATGTTACTGTATCCTGCAGCCATAGGGAGGAGAAGAGAGATCCAATAGGCAGGAATTGTACAGCCAGATTCATTAATTTAATTATTTTACAAACTCTTTTATAGACATTTTTCTTCAAAGTCCAATTGGACAAAGGATCAGCCACCTCCTGGGTTGATTGGCCAGAAATCCTAAACATCCATAGTCAAAATATTTTTCTACTGAACCATAAACATAGTTCTACAAGGTCGCAGGTGTTCATAGTTTATAGAATTTCTGCTAATCCCTTCATGAGAGAGAAAAGTATCCCACATGCTTAGAAAGAAGCAAGAAAATTCTTGCTAGCAGCAATATTGTACCCACACTCATGTCCCTGCAGATCACCATGAACCAACAGAAAGTGCCATGGAAAGTGGAAACATCCTGTCCTCAGGCAGGGCTCTCAGGGTGGCAGGAGATGTCACCCTGGAGCTCATGGAATGGAACCCACATGACTGGTGCTGGTACGGGTGGGGACCTGCAGGGGCTGGGGACCACCAGGGGGACAGGGACCTCTAGGGATGGTTGTGGACCCCAGGAGGTTGAGGAGGTCCATGGACTGGAAATCCCCAGGGGCTCAGAGGACACACAGAGGTGGGGAACGAGGTGGGTGAGGTCCCTGTGCCACAATGACCCTGTCCCCAGCTCCATGTGCCTCTGCTCCCCCTCACACATGGCTGCAGGTGTCAGCGACGCCTGGACAGGGTGGGAGGGGTGTCAGAGTGGGGGTACCTTGGAATAGCCCATGTGGGTTGTGGGGTAGGGGCACAGGAGGGTCTGTGGGCAGGCGGGTACCTGGGTGCACGGCCCCTGGGAGCACTCTGGCCATTCCACCATGCCCATGGTGCCCAGCCCCCACCTGATGCCTGTGGGGGCACCTGTGGGGGACAGGAATGACTCAGAATGTCTCATAGCGGGGCCTTCTGGAACATGGGAGACCACAGTGAGGGTATGGAGCCCCATTGATCCAAGGGTCCACTGTGACACAGAGGACCCTCATGGAACCCAAGGGACCAGAGAAAGGTTATGGAACCTCATGGAACCATGGCTCCACTATGACACAACAGGGCCTAATGCAGCTCAGGAGACCACAGTGAGGTTCTGGAACCTCATGGAAAAAAGCCTTAAAATGACACAGCATGGCCTCACAGAACCCAGGATACCATAACCACGGTATAGAACCGCATGGAACAAAGGCTGCGGTGTGACACAGCGCGTCCTAATGGAACCCAATAGTCCATAGTGAGGTTATGGAAACCCATGGAACCAAGGCTCTAAAGTGACAAAACAGGGCCTCATGGAATGCACGAGACCATTCAGAGGCTTTGGAATATCATGGAACCAAGCCTCCAATATGTTTCAGCAGGGCATAACACAGCTCAGGAAACCATAGTGAGGTATTAGAACCTCATGGAACCAAGGCTCTGATTTGACACAGCGAGGCTTCATGGAATAAAAGAGACCACAGTGGAATTCTCAAATCCCATGGAACAGGGCTCTACTGTGACTCAACGGAGCCTCATGGAACACAAGAGACCACAGTTGTGGAATATGGGATTACATTTGTTGAAATGGTTGAGGCTTATGCTCAGCAGAAGGCCCTGTGGGAAAGGCCCCACTGCAGCTTGGGCAGTTGGAAGTTGGGTGAAGGGTGAGAGGCAGCTGCGAGTGAGAAGAGAGTCGGTTGAGTGACAGCTGGCAGTGAGACTGTGATTGGCTGGAGGAACGCATGCACAGCATATGAGCGGGAAGCTGATTGGCTGATAGGACGCGTGGACCGCAGCACGGCAGCTGTGCCAGCCAATGGGTGCCCTTCTGCTGTTAAGTTCTGTTATGGTTCTTCAGTTTGGTATCAGTTGAGATGAAGGGTATAAAGAGGGGGTGATTTTTGGAAATAAAGGGATCTTACTGGGACATACAAGGGGTTCTGTTGTCTTTGTTCCCCATTGCTTCACAAATTGTATATTTATATTGCAGTATGGGATATAAAAACATAAATACACAATAGGATGAATAGAACAGAGTTCAAATTCCTGAAAAATTTTTCCATTTTCCAATAAAAACTTGAGGCACAAGAGCACAGTCTCCAGATTACCTTTCTCCTCTCTCTGAGCCATTGATGTATTTCCCACCTCAGTCCCAGGGAGTGCCCTGGGAGCAGCGACGGCTCAGCCCCAGCGCCCACGGGAGAGTTCCTGGCTGGAATCCGGAAAGGTTGGAGCCAGCTGGGATTGGGCCCTGCTCCCAGGGAATGAGGGATGGGATGAGAAGGAATGGCCTCCAGCTGTGCCAGGCAAGGGTCAGCTTGGATACTGGGAACAATTAATGCCTGGAAAGGGTTTTCCAGCCCAGGGACGGGTTTTAATGGAATCCTGGAGCAGTGGGACCTGCACGTGGTGGGATGCTTCAAGGCCGGATTTTGCCATGGTAAACAACCCTTTTCCTGGGTTTGGAATAAACCTGGAGTCAATCGAAGCCCCACGCAGGGCTCTGGGCACAGCAGGGTTGTGGTTTGGCACTGGCCCTGTGCCAGGCACCCACAAGAGTCACTCACTGACCCTCCCCTGCCCCAGCTGGGCAGAGGAGAGAACAATGTAATGAAGGGCTGGGAGAAAACACTCCAAGGGCAAAACAGGCTCAGCTTAGAGGTACAAAGTGAGTTTATTACTGACAAAATCAGAGCAGGATAATGAGAAGTAAAATGAGCCCTTAAAAAACCACCTTTTTCCCCAAGCCCTCCCTCCTTGCCATTGACGCCGCAGGGGAAAGGGCATGGGGGTTTGCTCAGTTTGTCACCTGATGTTTCCTTCCTCTCCTCAGGGAGAGGAGTCCTTCCCTGGCTGCACCCTGGGGTCCCTCCCAAGGGAGACAGCTCTCCGTGAACTTCTCCAGCGTGGGTCCACTCTCATGAGCAGCAGCCACACCGCACCTGCTGCAGCGTTAGCCCCTCCCACGGGCACACAGTCCTCCCAAAACTGCTGCAGTGTCCGTCACTCTTCCTTGGGGTTCAGTCCTCCAAGGACAGGCTGCTCCAGCCTGGGAGCAGGGCCCCCTCTCTTCACTGGGTCACCCACTGGAGCATAGCCACTTCCAGGCATTCACGTGCACTGGCATTGGCACCTCCTCCACGGGCTGTGGACGGGTCTCTGCATCCCCTGTGGATCCCCATGGGCTGGGGATGGATCTCTGCATCCCCCATGGATCCCCAGAAGCTGCAGGGGCAGAGCTGCTTCACCATTGTCTTCACCACAGCCTGCAGAAGATCTCAGCTCCAGTACTTGGAGCACCTCCTGCCCCTCCTTCTCCACTGACCTTGGTGTCTCCACATGGTTTCCCTCACATGTTCTCACCTCCTCCTCTTCTCTGGATAGGAAAAAACTGTGCGTGCCCACTTTTTTGCGATTTTCTTCTTAAATCTGTTATCCCAGAGGCATTACCAGTCTCTCTCATTGGCTCAGTTTTAACCAGCAGCATGTCCATCTTCAGAGCCATCAGGGATTAGCGCTGCTGGACATGGTGGAAGCTTCCAGCAGCATCTCACAGGAGCCACCTCTGTGGCCGCCCTGCCACCAAAACCAGGCTGTGCCAAACCAATACAAGAGTCATCGGTGAGAAAAGCTCTGACTGAGTAAAAATTGTTTTGTGCATTTTCTGATTGGCTTAAAAGTGTTGTGGTCTCTGGTACCTGCACATCTCCATGGCAACTGCTGAGTCATCACCGCCGCACGCTCTGATTGGCCAAAGGCTGCTTTGGGGTGGGGGCTGGGGGCCTCCGTCAAACATGGGACCCCCACAAGCTGCTTATAACCACCAAAACTGGGAGTTATAGCCCTCCCTTAGACACCAGTGGAACCATGGGGTCACCCCAACCCCCAAAATGAGGCACGGGGCCCACAAGCCATTTATATCCCTGCCCCAGGTTCGTGGAAAGCAGCAGGATCCTCTCCAAAATGGCGTCTCCTCACCATCAGAAAATGAGGAGGGGGTGTCACCTCAGCTTCCAGAAATTAGCGGGAAAACTCCAAAAGCCATTTCAAGCCCCCAAAATTGGCAGAAAGCAGCAGGATCTTCCCCCAAATGGGCTCCCTGTGTCCCTCCCTGTGGTGCCCATTCCAAGTGCCAGGGCCATGTGTCCTCCCTTGTCTCCCTGTACCCCCTCCTCAGGATCGGGGGGCACCCAGAAAACCCCTCAGGAACAGGGGATAACCCAAATGCCCTCAGATGTGGGGGATACCCAGAAAGGAGATTCCCCCTGGCCTCATCATCCCCAGCCTTCAGCTCTTCATTCCAAACCCCTGCCCCCCTCCCTTTGCCCATCCCCCACCATGTACCTCCCACTCCGTCCACACCCTCTGAATGCCCATCCAGCCCCTCCTGGCGATTTTGAGGGGGCTGTAGGGTCAAGTAATATTGGAATGTGACTGAGACATTTGGAGTGGGAACTGAACAGTTTTCAGTAGGATCCAGTGGTTCTGAGGTGACAAATCAAGGCCTCTCATCTTCTGGAGTGCAAAGCAATGGAGAAAACTCTTCCATCTCCCCTCAGAACCCCCAAATCCTCCCAAACATCATCTTCCCTGGTGCCTATGGGGATCCAGAAGGATATGGAGACAACCAGCCAGATGTCTTCCCAACATGGATACAGGGAATGTGGGTCCTTCAGTGGGGGATGAAGTTGGAGCAGCGGATGAAGCTCTTCTGCACTCAGGGCACTCGCAGGGCTTCACTTACCAGTGCCTCTGTTCATGTCTGGCCAAATTAGAGCTGTGTGAGAAGCTCTTCCCACACTGGGGACACTCGTAGGGCCTCTCCCCAGTGTGGATGCGCTGGTGCCTGATGAGGTGGGAGTTGTACCTGAAGCCCTTCCCGCAGTCAGGGCAGCGGAAGGGCCTCTCCTCTGTGTGAATCCGCTGGTGCAAGAGGAGACTGGAGCTGGTCTGAAACCTCTTCCCACACTCGGGACACTCGTAGGGCCTCTCCCCGGTGTGGATGCGCCTGTGGCTGATGAGGGTGGAGTTGTGCTTGAAGCCCTTCCCACAGTCGGAGCAGCGGAAGGGCCTCTCATCTGTGTGCGTCCGCTGGTGCAGGAGGAGATGGGAGCTGGTATGAAACCTCTTCTCACACTCAGGGCACTTGTAGGGCCTCTCCCCAGTGTGGCTCCTCTGGTGGATGATCAGCTCAGAGCTCTCTCTGAAGCTCTTCCCACATTCCCCACACTCATAGGGCCTCTCCCCAGTGTGGAGCCTCTGGTGGACAACCAGGTGAGATCTGTGTCTGAAGCTCTTTCCACATTCCAGGCACTTGTAGGGCCTCTCCCCAGTGTGGGTTCTCTGGTGGATGATCAGACTGGAGCTCTCTCTGAAGCTCTTCCCACATTCTCCACACTTGTAGGGCCGTTCCCCAGTGTGGATCATCTGGTGGTGGACCAGGCTGGAGCTCTGGCTGAAGCCCTTCCCACATTCCCCACACTTGTAGGGCCATTCCCCAGTGTGGATCCTCCGGTGACGGATCAGGTGGGAGCTCTGTCTGAAGCTTTTCCCACATTCACCACACTCGTAAGGCTTCTCTCCAGTGTGGATCATCTGGTGGCAGATCAGGTGCGAGCTGTCTCTGAAGCTCTTCCCACATTCCCCACACTCGTAGGGCCTATCCCCAGTATGGATCATCTGGTGATGGATCAGGAGGGTGCACGTGCTGAAGCTCTTCCCACATTCCCCACACTCGTAGGGCTGTTCCCCAGTGTGGATCATCTGGTGGCGGATCAGGTGAGATCTCCAGCTGAAGCTCTTCCCACATTCCTCACACTTGTGTGGCTTCTCCCCAGCGTGAAGCTGCTCATGGACCACAAGGTCCGAGCTCTGGCTGGATCTCCAGCTGCCTTCCCAGCACAGGGTGGATCTTTCCTCCTCACAGCTCCCTGGGCTGTGTTTGCAGCCTCTCCTCCTGTGAGATGTCTGGGGCTTTTCCTCCCCGTTGGATTCCTGCGCCGTGGAGCCACTCAAAACGGCCTCTTCCACCAGGTTCTGCTGCGGGGATTTGTCCTCTCTGGGCTCCAACCTCAGCTCCTTGTCTGGGGGAGGAAGGACAAGGAGAGGATGGGATTTGCCTCCGTGCCACAGGGAAGGAAGGAGAAGGAGATCCCCCCAGTCCATCCCCGGCAGGACGGCCTCGGCAGCGGGGTTGTCCTGCAGCCGGGGGTGATGCTGGGCTGGGAGATGGAGCAGGAGAGAGGGGGAACGGGGCAGGGACTTCTTCCCCACCTGCCTGGGTGTCCTGGGGTACCCTCCTCTTCCTCACACCCTCCTCCTCCATCTCGCCAAGGTTTGGGAATGGGAAATCCTGGTTTGGGGAAAAACAAGGGATGAGCATGTTGAATTTGAATGTCCCCCTGCTCAAGTCCATCTCTACAAGTCACCGGGCATCTGGGGTCCAGAAAAATCTCCCAAACACCAACATTCAGCCCTGAAAAAGCCTCACAGGAGCTCCCCCTCTCTAGTCCCCCTGCTCTGATGTTGGGGGGTTCCACCCTATCCCAGCTGCTGGGGGTCACACTTGTATTGGGGGTCCCCCATCTACTTAGTCCCTGCCCTCCCCAGGCTGCTGGGAGTCCAGGAATCCAAAAAGCTCCCATCTTTGGTCTCCCCACTTAGGGATGCTGGAGGTTATGGGGTCCAAGGGATCCTTCTCCCCTTATTCTCTGTTTCGGGGTGCAGGGAGTCCAAGGAGTCCCCCCTCCCCCGCTCCAGGCTGTTGAGGGTCCTGCAAATTGTGGCACTCTTCCCTCTCTGGGCTCCCCACTTTGGGGTCCTGGGGGTCACAGGGGTCTGCTCCTCCAGACTGCCGGGGCTCCCCTGGTCCCGGTACTGCCCCTCTCTGCTCTCCCCATTCTGGGGATCCCCAGGTTGCCCCCTGCAGCTCTCCCGGGGGGTGGAACTCCCACCGCTACCTGGCTCTGGGCTGGAGTTGGCTGTGCCTGAGCCAGGCAGACCCAACCCCCACTGCGGGGGAGACCCCACATCCCCCTGCCCACTGCCAGGGCTCTGCTTGCTCTGCCACTGGGACCCCCCAATGTCCTTGCAAGGAGCATTTTCTTCTCGGCTTTGGAGTTCTTCATACTCCAAATATCCCCCCCAAAAAACCCAATCCAGGGACCCCCCAGGGTATCTGCGCCAAGCTCCCCCTCCTTGGGCACCTGCGGGATGGGAGGTGATGCTCCCATGGATAGGGGGCTGTGAATTCAGGGAGTGCTCGAACTCGTTCTTCGTTCTCCTTTTCTTCATCCTCCCTTGTCCCTCCTCTTCATCCTCCTCCTGCTCCTCCTCTCCCATCCCTCCTCCTCCTCCTCCCTAATTCCACCTCCTTCTCCTACTTCAACCTCTTTTCCTGCTTCTTCTTCATCCCTCCTCTTCTATCCCTCCTCCTCCTCCCCCCAGGACCAGTAACACCCTGGGTTCCCCTTTCCCGAGCCCCTCACAGCCCGCGGGAGCTGGAGCCGGGACAGGTCGGGATGGGCAGCGTGGGGCTCTCGGCTGCTCCCACCCGCTGGGGGCGGGGGAACCTGGCCTGGGGAAAGGAGAGGGAAACTGGGAACATTGGGGGCTGCAGATCCCAACTGGGCCTTGCTGGGGACCCTGGGTGGGGACTTGCAGCCCTTGAGGCTCCTCTCGGAGCCTGAAGAGCTGGGTGGGGGGAACACAGAGAGGGCTGGGGGATCCCAGGAGTGGCATCACTGGCAGTGACTGCTTTGTACTGGGGTAACTAGAACCTTACTGGGGCAACTGGGTGGGACTGGGAATGACTACAAGCATGCTGAGGCCAACTGGGATATACTGGGAGTATCTGTAACCATACTGGGATTGACTGGAACCATACTGGGAACAACCAGGACCATGCTGAGGAGAAATGGAACCATGCTGGGGACTACTGGGAGAAAGTCGGAGTGACTTGGTCTGAACAGGGGGCAACTGGGCACGACTGGGACCATGCTGGGAGGGACTGGGATCATATGGGGAGAGACTGGGACTATACTAGGAGCAACTGCGTTAAACTGGAACCACACTGGAAGATCATGGGAGCAGCTGTTCCAATGCCGCGGTCATACTTGGATCCTCCAGGAACTGGCTGGGATCATACTGGCAGTGACTGGAATAGTACTGGGGGTATCTGCGAGTGACTGCGATCATACTGGAATCAGACTGGGAGTGACTGGAAAGGTGCTGGCCACGACTGGAACCATACTGGAGGTGACTGAGAGCAACAGAGACCATGCTGGGAGCAAATGGGATCATATTTGCAGTAACTGGGAGTGACTGGATTCACACTGGGAGCAACTGGGCCCACACTGGCAGTGACAGGGAGTCACACTGGGCATGACTGGAATAATACTGGGAGTATCTGGGAGTGACTGGAACCATACTGGGGGTGACTGGGTGCAACTGGGATCATACTGGAAATGGCGGGAAGTGACTAGGATCATACTGGCATTGAGAGGGAGAAGTTGGGATCACATTTGGGGTAACTGGAATCATACTGGGAGCCACTGGGATTACAGCAGGTGTGAACAGATCCTGACGGGGGCTTACTGGGAGCTGCTGGGCCCATGTTGGGAGGAAAATGGGGACATGCCTTCGGTTTTAACCTTTGCATTTTTCAAATTCTGTATTGCTTGGTGTGTGACTCTGAAGTTTTTTGTTGCCTGTTAATTTTTGCTCTCTCATGCTAGGTAGACATAACAAAGCCCCTCTGGCCCTGCTTTCCAAGGACACCAAGACTGTGTGTTGGGGGTTTAGGAGCTCTCCTGGTTTTCTTTTTTCTGTTAAAGGAATTTTCCCCATACATGTTGCTAGGGGGACAAATGGCTGGGTACTTAAAAAAACAAAAAAGGTGCCTATGGGGGTGGGGTGCATCTGGCTACTCTTTTGTTTCACCTGGGTGTGCAGGAAGTCGGTCTCCAGCGCTTGGACAGAGAGAGAGAGGCTGCTTTCTTTGGCTGCTTTTCCTTCTGCCAGAGAAACCCCGGGATCCCAAGCCCGCCTTTCCCTGCCCCGCTGGGAGCCGGGCTGTGGCTGCCCTGCCCCCGCCGTTGCTTCAAGCCTTCGCTACATTGTAGCCCTGCTCGCCCTGCCTGCCCAGACCCCTGGGGGGGTTACCCATTTGGATACATCTCATTGGCCACCTGGGATTTGTGCTCGTCCCTGCCATTCCAGCCTGCCGTTCCAGCCTGCTGTTCCCAAGGGTCTGGCCAGACACCAGGATCGGCTGCCCAGGGGTTTGTGAAGCTTTTGTTCCATCCCTTCCCAGGATCCCAGGTCACCAGTGCCGTGTGCTCCCCGAGCTCGCTCTGGAGCACCCCCTGCAGCCGCGGCAGAACCATCGTACCTGCCCTGTTCACTGGGAGCCACCAGGGCCCCTGCCAGCTGTGAGAGGAACTGCACCCAAGGGGAAAGGGCCTGACAGCCGAGAAGGCTGGGACTGGGTTTGTAATTGATTGCTGTTACTGCCACAGTTATTGTTGTTTAGTTGACTGGTTATACACATATAGATATATAATAGTAAAGAACTGTTATTCCTATTTCCCATATCTTTACCTAAAAGCCCCTTGATTTAAAAATTGTAATAACTTGGAGGGAAGGGGGTTGCATCTGCCATTCCAAGGGAGGCTCCTGCCTTCCTTAGCAGACACCTGTCTTTCAAACCAAGACAGATCTTGGCACCCAACTGTGGGGCCTGAGGGCATTAAGAGAGAGGGGTGAAAAAGGAATAACAGTTCCTGGATAACTTAATTTTGTGTGCTGGATATAAGAACCTTGCTAGGCAGCACTATGTGGTCTACTTTACCCTGGTTCGGGTGGCAGGTGGTCGTGGCTATATTCTTCCCCTTTGCAACTCCTTACCTAAACATGGGTCCCTTGACTAAGGCTACCATTGCTGTTATCCAGTTTGCGCTATGGGTCGAGAAGGTGAGGAATTCATAGGCTTTTAACTTCCTCCGGAATGTGGGTACATGGATAAAGGGCTATCACACACTAAGTGCATGTTTTTGGGGTTATGTTAACAATGGTACCTTCTGTGAGGAAATGACACCAGGGGAAGTTTTCTCCCAACCCCTCAACCAGTTCTTTGGGCCCACCCCACCAATTTTTGAAGGGTTTAGATTCCCTCTGGGTACTAACCAACTGGTGCTGGTAGGCCTACTCTATTTAGCACTCAGGGATAAGTTGAGATTGGCTTGGATAAATACCCAGACACCAGCTCCAGAGACTAGAAATCCTACCCCAGAGCCTGATCCTGCCCCAGAACCTGACACAGCCCCAGACACTAGAGATCCTGCCCCACATCCTGACCCTGTCCCACAGCCTGATACCGCCCAACAGCCCACCTCAGAAATGGACTACCCAAACTGGGTGGGGGTACTGGTGAAGGGGATGCAGGAGATGTGCCAGGAGATATGCCAGGAGATGGGCCAGGTGCGCCAGGAGATATGCCAATTGCTAAGGGAATACACTTCCTCAGCTAGTGAAAAACCCTCTCCCTGCCCCAAAGAGGGTGAGTCCGACGGTGCAGCAGTGGAACCCACGGATGTTACAACCCACAAGCTGAGCTGTGGATTTTTCCTGTGTGAGCATGGGGAGGACATGAAAAGGTGGGATGGGAAACCCACTTCTGTCCTGGCAGCGTGAGTGCGTGAACTCAAGGAGGGAGGCACTAACCGAGGGGGTTCTGCTAAGGTGAAAGTAGCCTCAGCCTCCCATGACTGAGCTGCCAGGTATTACAGAAGGGAGGATATGTCAGATCCCCTTGAAGGGACCTCGAGCATGTATGCCCAGGGAAAGAATGATAACCAGGGCTAGAGGGGCCCTGCCTCTAGCCAGGGAGAGGCACAGGAGAACTGGGTTTTCTGGATGGTGTGGATTCGATGACCTGGCACATCAGAGCCACAAAAATATGATGCACTGGTTGACACTGGGGCACAGTGTACTTTAATGCCATCGGGACATGTGGGGGCAGAACCTGTATCCATCTCTGGGGGGACTGGGGGATCACAGCAGTTGACCCTGTTGGAAGCTCAGGTGAGCCTGACTGGGAAGGAGTGGCAAAAGCATCCGATTGTGACCGGCCCAGAGGCCCCGTGTATTCTGGGCATAGACTTCCTCAAGAATGGCTATTACAAATACCCAAAAGGACTCAGGTGGGCATTTGGGATTGCTGCTGTGGAGGCAGAGGGCATTAGGCAATTGAACACCCTGCCTGGACTATCAGAGAATCCTTCTGAGGTTGGGCTCCTGAAAGTAGAAGAGCACGGAGTGCCAATTGCTACCTCGACAGTGCACTGCTGGCAGTATCAGACAAATCGAGATGCTGTGATCCCCATCCACAAGATGATCTGTGAGCTGGAGAGCCAAGGGGTGGTCAGCAAGACCCACTCACCCTTCAACAGCCCCATCTGGCCTGTGTGCAAATCAGAAGGAGAATGGAGATTGACTGTGGACTATCGTGCTTTGAATGAAGTGACTCCACCATTGAGTGCTGCTGTGCTGCACATGTTGGCGCTCCAGTACAAGCTGGAGTCCAAAGCAGCGAAGTGGTATGCCACTATTAACATTGCTAATGCATTTTTCTCCATTCCTCTGGCAGCGGAGTGCAGGCCTCAGTTTGCCTTCACCTGGAGGGGTGTGCAATACACCTGGAACCAACTGCCCCAGGGGTGGAAGCACAGTCCCACCATCTGCCATGGACTGATCCATGGCTGCACTGGAAGAGGGTGAGGCCCCAGAGCATCTGCAGTACATTGACGACATCATTGTGTGGGGGAACACAGCATCGGAAGTATTTGAGAAAGGAGAGAAAATCATCCAGATTCTCCTGGAAGCTGGTTTCACCATCAAAAGAGCAAAGTCAAGGGACCTGCCCGAGAGATCCAGTTCCTGGGAGTAAAGTGGCAAGATGGATGATGTCAGATTCCCACTGAGGTCATCAAGAAGATCACAGTGATGTCTCCACCAACCAACAAGAAGGAAACACAAGCTTTCCTAGGTGCCATAGGTTTCTGGAGAATGCACATTCCCAAGTACAGACAGATCGTGAGCCCTCTCTACCTGGTTACCTGCAAGAAGAACAATTTCCACTGGGGCCCTGAACAGCAACAAGCCTTCACCCAGATCAAGCAAGAAATCGCTCACGCCATAGCCCTTGGTCCAGTCAGGACAGGACCAGAGGTGAAGAATGTGCTCTACTCTGCAGCCGGGAACAATGGTCTGTCCTGGAGCCTGCGGCAGAAGGTGCCTGGTGAGACTTGGGGCCGATCACTGGGATTCTGGAGCCAAAGCTACAGAGGATCTGAAGCCAACTACACTCCCACAGAGAAAGAGATCTTGGCAGCCTATGAAGGAGTCCAAGCCACCTCAGAAGTGATCGGCACAGAGGCACAACTCCTCCTGGCACCCCAACTACCAGTGCTTGGGTGGATGTTCAAAGGAAAGGTTCCTTCCACGCATCACGCCACCGACGCTACTTGGAGCAAATGGATCACCCTCATCACGCAGCGCGCCCAAATTGGAAACCCAAATCACCCTGGGATCTTGGAAATAATTACAAACTGGCCAGAAGGTGAGACTTTTGGGTTATCTTCTGAAGAAGAAGAGGAGCAGGTGACGCGTGCCGAAGAAGCCCCACCATAAAACGAGCTACCAGAGAGTGAAAGACAATATGCCCTCTTCACTGATGGTTCCTGCCGAATTGTAGGCACTAGCCGGAAATGGAAAGCCGCTGTATGGAGCCCCATACAACAATTTGCACAGGCTATTGAAGGGGAAGGTGGATCGAGCCAATTTGCTGAACTCAAAGCTGTCCAATTAGCTCTGGACATAGCTGAAAGAAAGAAGTGGCTAAAGCTCTACCTCTACACTGACTCATGGATGGTAGCCAATGCTCTGTGGGGTTGGCTGGAAAGGTGGAAGAAGGCAAACTGGCAGTGTACAGGAAAACCAATCTGGGCTGCTGAGGAGTGGAAAGGCATTGCCACTAGGGTAGAGAAGCTATCCGTGAAGGTCCGTTATGTAGATGCTCACGTCCCCAAGAGCCAGGCTAACAAAGAACATCGTAACAACAAACAGGTAGATCAGTCTGTGAAAATAGAGGTGTCCCAGATAGACTTGGACTGGAAACATAAAGGAGAGTTGTTCCTAGCTTGATGGGCCCATGATGCCTCAGACCACCAGGGCAGAGATGCCACCTATAAGTGGGCGCGAGATCGAGGGGTGGATCTAACCATGGACAGTATCTCCCAGGTGATCCATGATTGTGAGACATGCACTGCAATCAAGCAGGCCAAGTGGGTGAAGCCCCTGTGGTATGGTGGGTAATGGTCCAAATACAAGTATGGGGAGGCCTGGCAGATTGATTACATCACACTGCCTCAAACATGCCAAGGCAAGAGCTATGTGCTCACAATGGTAGAAGCAACCACAGGATGCCTGGAGACCTACCCTGTGCCTCACGCTACTGCCCAGAACACCATCCTGGGCCTGGAAAAGCAAGTCCTTTGGAGGCATGGTACTCCTGAGAGAATTGAGTCTGACAATGGGACTCACTTCAAGAACGGCCTTATAAAACACCTGGGCTAGGGATCATGGCATTGAGTGGGTGTACCACATCCCTTACCATGCACCAGCAGCTGGGAAGGTTGAGCGGTGTAATGGACTGCTTAAAACCACCTTGAAGGCACTGGGTGGGGGGACTTTCAAAAACTGGGAGATGCATTTAGCAAGAGTCACCCAGTTAGTTAACACCCGAGGCTCCACCAGCCGAGCAGGCCCTGCCCATTCCAAACCCCTACAAACAACAGACGGGGATAAGGTTCCAGTGGTGCACGTGAGAGGTATGCTTGGAAAAACTGGGTTAATTCTGCCTTGAGCAAAGACAAACCCATCCGTGGGGTTGTCTTCGCTCAGGGACCAGGTTGCACCTGGTGGGTGATGCAAAGGGATGGAGAGACCCGATGCATACCTCAAGAGGACCTTGTTTTAGGGTTAACTACCCATGTCTCTGTACTTGTATCGGTATCAGCATGTATATATGTATACAATTCAAGTGATGCATGTATTTATATGGTTAAAAGGGTTACGTTTCATGTAACAGGTTAGTATGGGAAAAATTTGGGGTGAATAATGTTGGGGTTTTAGGAGCTCTCCTGTTTTTTGTTTTTTTTCTGTTAAAGGAATTTTCCCCATACATGTTGCTAGGGGGACAAATGGCTGGGTACTTAAAAAAACAAAAAAGGTGCCTATGGGGGTGGGGTGCATCTGGCTACTCTTTTGTTTCACCTGGGTGTGCGGGAAGTCGGTCTCCAGCGCTTGGACAGAGAGAGAGAGGCTGCTTTCTTTGGCTGCTTTTCCTTCTGCCAGAGAAACCCCGGGATCCCAAGCCCGCCTTTCCCTGCCCCACTGGGAGCCGGGCTGTGGCTGCCCTGCCCCCGCCGTTGCTTCAAGCCTTCGCTACATTGTAGCCCTGCTCGCCCTGCCTGCCCAGATCCCTGGGGGGGTTACCCATTTGGATACATCTCGTTGGCCACCCGGGATTTGTGCTTGTCCCTGCCATTCCAGCCTGCCGTTCCAGCCTGCTGTTCCCAAGGGTCTGGCCAGACACCAGGATCGGCTGCCCAGGGGTTTGTGAAGCTTTTGTTCCATCCCTTCCCAGGATCCCAGGCCACCAGTGCCACGTGCTCCTTGAGCTCGCTCTGGGGCGCCCCCTGCAGCCGCGGCAGAACCATCGTACCTGCCCTGTTCACTGGGAGCCGCCAGCGCCCCTGCCGGCTGTGAGAGGAACTGCACCCAAGGGGAAAGGGCCTGACAGCCGAGAAGGCTGGGACTGGGTTTGTGATTGTTTGCTGTTACTGCTGTAGTTATTGTTGTTTGTTTGACTGGTTATACACATATAGATATATAATAGTAAAGAACTGTTATTCCTATTTCCCATATCTTTGCCTAAAAGCCCCTTGATTTAAAAATTATAATAACTTGGAGGGAAGGGGGGTCGTATCTGCCATTCCAAGGGAGGCTCCTGCCTTCCTTAGCAGACACCTGTCTTTCCAAGGACACCAAGACTGTCCTAGGCAAAAAAGTAGAAAACAAAGAGCCTCTAAATGCAGGGTAAGCTGTGGGGAAAACTGAAGCTTTAATTGGAGAATTAACCCTGCTATGCAAATGAACCAAACCTATCAAAGTGTGAAGAACTCATGACCTGGGGTCCATCTTGGGGTCCATCTTGAGAATGGCTTCAGGCTCCCCAGGGTGTACATGTGAAGGTCCTATCAAATAAATATCTCTTTTATTCCTTTACTCCTGCCTAGTCTCTGTTTCTAGGAGGCCTCATAAGGCATCAGTTCTTTGGCACCACCAGAACGGACAACGAGGCTTCCCAAAGTCCTCTGGGACTCAGAAAGATCCAGCCCAGCTCCCCCCCTTGCCAGCACCCGGGGGGGCAGTTGCCAGGAGTCCAGGAGGCAGAGAAGCCTCAAGAGCCCAGAAAACTCTCCAGATCCAGCACAGAGGCACGTGAGTAACTGAATAAAGGTGGCATTCTGTTGTTAACACCTGAATTGGGTATTAAGACATCTCTTACAGTTTGTTTAGGGACTCTGGAGGGTCCAAGGGGTTTTGTTTGGTGTTTCCCCCTTTTGTTAGCTTGGCAGCTCATGAGAGCTTGTCAGAGAACTTGTGTGAGAGTCCCAGGGAATTTGATTTTCCCTCTGTTGGTTTGTTGCTAGCTTCCATCCAGCCATCACCCTTCAACATGCAGCCAGGTGGCACAGTGGCTTGGATTGTATTTTGAGCCTCAGTTTGAATCCCCAGGGTTGTGGGTTCGAATCCTACCTTCTCTAGTTTTCTCTCTCTGTTTTATAGAGTGATTTAGATCTTGTTGCTTTATTTTCATGAATTTTCTGTTTATAAGCATAAAACCATGGGCAGTAGTATTTCTTGTATGGGGAGTGAAATACCACCAAACACCCCTTTAAGCTTTGTATTAGATAACTGGGCAAAATTGATTGGCAAAGATAAAACCCTTACAAAAGCAGAATTAATTAGGCTTTCAACATTGATTTGGCCAGCTTATAGGTTAGATAACTGGCAAAAGTGGCCGCAGTTTGGAAGCCTAGATGAAGAGTTATTATTGAGTTTAATATCGTATCATCGAAGAGATCGCTGTTTCTTAGAATTAGAGTACGCCAAGCTCTTCTTGGCTGCATCTAAGTTACAAATATCTAAAAAAGAGCATATACTGTTTTTAAGGAAAAAAGAGAAAAAGATTAAGAAGTCTATGTTGGACCTGACAAAAGGGGAAGACGTGGAGATGGATTTAATAGCTCCCGCCTCGAGATTGGATCCCCCTCCTCCTCCTCCTCTCCCTCTCCCTCCCCCTTCTCCTTATCAGCCAATATGGATCTTGGGGGTGACGGGGGGAAGGAGAGGCAGCTTTAGATGGGTTACAGCCGGTGAAAAAGGAGAAGGAGAAGGCAGAGTGGCCGCCCCCGCGACCTCCCGCAGACCCGGGAGACTTCCCAACCGTGACTCATGCTCCAGCAGGGCCGCATCTAAAACAGGATGAAGACTGGCCATGGCGGCTCTGGAAGGCGCTTGTGTCTCCAGCAGCTTCTGCCCAGAAACTGCCCGGCTCTCTCTCCCCCGCCTCCCCTTCGGTCCCACCAGGAGCAGATGGGCCAAGGGGAGAGGACAGCCAGTGTGTGCAGCCTACAGCCCCGCCCTTGGAGGTGGAGCCTGAGGGCAGGACTTTCCATGAAGAGGGTAGGGAGGGAACCTCCCTCAGGGGAGGTGGCATTCCTCCCTCTCCCAGGCATCGGAATCTCCATGACAACGCCTCACGCAGAGTGGCTGGCTTAGAGGATGAAGTCATCAAAGCATGCAGGCCCAGGGACACTGCCCGGCCCCTGCGGCGGAGTAGGTCCCTGTCAGTGATATACCAGAACGGGCTGGGGCAGACCTGACACAGCCGACTCCACAGAATCAGACAGCTCTCACCCAGGCAGTTCCTCTGAGGAGGAAGATGAGATAGCTGCTTTAAGCAGATGAAAGAGGGGAAAGACAGCAAGAAAAGCAATAAGGGAGTGAAGCCCAATTGCTAAACAGACCAGAGCAAAAAGGGAGCCAGTTTTGCAAGCCCCTCTGAGACAGGCTGCGGGTAATCAAGGGCCAATCTATGTGAAGGTTCTGTACTCTCTCAGAGTTAGAACAATGGAAGAGTACGAAGTGCGAAAATATAAAGAAAATCCAGACAAAGTGGCTACTTTGGTACAAAGAGCAATCAAAACACAGAACCCTGACTGGAGTGATTTGGCAGCTATGATAGATATTGCTTGATCCCAGTAAAAGACAGATGGTAAACAAAGCTACTATAAACTCTGTGGAATTAGGCATAGCTAGCAGGATGTTCCAAGGTACAGTCGCAGAAATTTTCCCAACAGATGATCCAAGGTGGGACCCAAATGTGCCAGCAGAAATGCAAAGATTAAAATAGTATCAAGATCTCATAGTATATGGGTTAAAGCATGGTGTCCCTAAAGCTTTTAACTGGGCAAAGCTTTATGAAGTGAAGCAAGGTCCTAATGAAACTCCTACTGATTTTTTGAATAGGTTAAGAGAAGCTGCTACCAAATACACAAACATAAATACTGATACAGCGGAAGGGGAAAATCATCTGGCTTATTTGTTTATGGGTCAGGTTTCAAACTATATAAGAAGAAAGTTGCAAAAGTTAGAAGGTGTTCAAGACATGAATAAATTGTTAGAAGTAGCCTAGAGAGTGTTTTGAGCCAGAGACTCCAGTGACAAAGGTAAACCCTGTCCCAGGAAGAAGGATAGTCAGGAAAAGTCATCTAAGAAAGCCTCTCCCCCTAGGGAGAAAGACACATGCGCTTATTGCAAGAAGAAAGGGCATTGGAAAGCTGACTGTCCGATGTTGAAGAAGACACCCCCAGTTCCACAGCTCCCATTGGAACAAAACTCAAACTCAGAATGATGGGGACCGGAGGCTTCTCCCCCAGCAGAGCCTTTGGTTATAGCTAAGCTGGGGAAAGATGAGACAGAATTTCTGGTAGACACCGGTGTGGCATATTCTGTGTTAAATACTTAAGAAGGGAAACTGAGTCATGAAAGTGTTCGTGTAGTTGGGGCAACAGGGATAACTGAAACATGGCCTTTCTTCCAACCTTTGACATTTGAACTGGGGAAGCACTGGGTAACTCATCAATTTCTTTATATGCCTAACTCCCCTAAACCATTGCTGGGGAGGGATTTGTTAGAAAAATTGGAAGCAGAAATTAAATTTAAAAGGGGGAGAGGGCGTACGAGTTATCATTCCAGAAACAAAATTTGTCCAAGTTGCTGCACTTTTTATACAGGACAGATGTGGTGAAAGCCCCATTGAAGTCGAACATGCTGTCAATCCAATTGTGTGGGCCAGTGATGTTCCAGGAAGATCCAAACAGGCAGAACCACTGAGCATTGCACTCAAACCAGGAGCTACACTGGTAAGGCAAAAACAATATCCTTTAAAATTAGAGAGTCGCAAAGGACCGGCACCTATAATTGAAAAATTCCTCCACAGTGGGTTATTAGCGCAATGTGAGTCCAATCCTTTCAGTGAAGAAAGCTGATGGTAAAAGTTATCGGTTGGTCCAAGGTTTGAGGGCAATTAACAAAATTACAGAGGACATACACCCAGTGGTTGCCAATCTGTACACACTTTTGACCACACTGACAGATGAATTAGGAGTGTTTACTGTTGTGGACCTAAAAGATGCCTTTTTCTGCATTCCTGTGCATAAAAACAGCCAGGAGCTCTTTGCTTTTGAGTGGGAGAATCCCGAAACGGGGAGGAAAAGTCAGCTTACTTGGACAGTCCTGCCCCAGGGTTTCAAGAATAGCCCAACAATATTTGGAAACCAGCTAGCAAAGGAATTAGAAGATTGGAGGAGACAAGAGCCAGTAAGGGTTATCCTTCAGTATGTTGATGACATTGTGATTGCAGCTAAGACCAGAGATGACTGCATCCAATTCATTGTAAGCTTGTTAAACTTTTTGGGACAGAGTGGGTACAGAGTTTCCAAAGACAAGGCACAGATCGCCAAGGAAGCAGTAGTTTACTTGGGACTTGAGATCTTCCGTGGACATCGACAGCTCAGCAAGGAACGGAAGGAAGCCATCTGCCGACTTCCAGATCCCCACACCGTGAGAGAAATGCAAGCTTTTCTGGGAATGGTAGGTTGGTGTCGTTTGTGGATAGCAAATTATGGGTTGTTGATGAACCATTGTATGGAGCAATAAAAGCAGCTGAAAATGGTGTTATAATTTGGACTGAAAGCACAAGGGCTGCATTTAAACAGCTGAAACATTCTCTAATGTCAGCTCCAGCACTGGGCTTACCAGACTTGACTAAGCCTTTTGAACTTTTTACACATGAGAGACTTAATGTGGCACTGGGCATATTAGCACAGCGCCTCGGAAGCCAACGGAGCGCTGTGGCCTATTTTTCCAAACAGCTGGACAATGTTAGCCAAGGGTGGCCTGGGTGTTTGAAGGCTGTGGCAGCTACTGTCATCCTGATTCCTGAGGCCCAGAAACTCACCCTTGGACAACACATTGTAGTGTATGTGCCGCATGCAGTAGCAGCATTACTGGAACAGAAAGGAAGACATTGGCTGTCCAGCAATCGGATGCTTAGATATCAGTCACTGCTGTTAAAACAGGATGATGTTACCCTGAAAACAATTTCTGTTGTTAACCCTGCCATGTTTCTGTCCTCTACCTTAACTGACGATGTGCCTGAGCATGACTGTTTGCAGATGATCAAGGAGGTCTATTCCAGCAGACCAGACCTGGAGGATGTGCCCCTAGAAAATCCAGACTGGGAGCTGTTTACAGACAGGAACAGCTTCATGAGAAATGGTAAACGAATGACAGCTTATGCAGTAACAACCCAGGACAAGATGATTGAAATGAAGGCCCTGCCGGCAGACGTGTCATCGCAGAAAGCTGAACTGATTGCATTAACGAGGGCCCTAGACCTGAGTGAAAGAAGATAACTATATGGACTGACTCTAAATATGCGTTTAGTGTTGTCCAGACCCATGGAGCCATCTGGAAGGAGAGAGGACTGTTGAATGCTCAAGGTAACCAGATCAAACATGCTGAACAAATCCTTGCCCTCTTAGAGAGCATTAAAAGACCCACAGAAGTAGCTACCATGCATTGTAAGGGTCACCAGAAAGAGAAAACCACTCCAGAATTGAGAAATCGCTTTGCCGATGAAACAGCAAGAAGGGCTGCAGAAAAAGGTATTCTTGCAGTAATTCCACAAAAAAAAGATTGATTTGTCAGGGTTCACCCCAAAATATGATCAGGCAGACCACAAGTTAATTAAGTTTCTTAAGGCTGAGATCACAGAAAATGGATGGGCTGTTACACATGCAAATCAGGTTGTAGTCCCACCTCTAATCCTTAGAGAGCTAGCTTGAAGAGAACATGAAAGCACACATTTTGGGGTTGAAAATCTTCTGAAACATCTGAAAAAGGTAGTAATAGGAAAGGGAATCACAGATATTGTACAATCAGTAGTGAGCAAGTGTGAAATCTGCTGCAGAAACAATCCTGATATGAGGAAAAGAGTTGTGTTAAGAGTAGCAAAGGCAGGGGATCTTCCTGGAGATTACTGGCAAATAGACTTTGCTGAGTTACCACACAAAGAAGGATACAGGTACATACTGGTGTTGGTTGACACCTTCAGTGGATGGCCTGAAGCTTACCCCTGTCACACTGACACAGACAAGGAGGTGGTGAAAGTTTTGCTTAATTATATAATACTAAGGTTTGGGGCTCCTTTAGGTATGTCCTCGGACAAGGGACCACATTTGTTGCAAATGTGATTCAAGAGGTTAGCCCGATTATGGGAATTGCTTGGGATCTGCACACACCTTACAGACCCCAAGCAAATGGTAAGGCACAAATTAGCAAAATTTGTCAAGAGACATCCATGACGTGGGTTCAGGCCTTGCCTATAGCTTTACTGAGGATCTGTATACAACCAAGGTGGAGGGATAACATCAGTCCCTATGAAATATTATATGGCAGGCCATATCAAACTCCACATGTTCCGGGTGAAATTCACATGAGGGGAAAACTTGATTTACAGAGATATCTAATGGCTTTAGGTTCTACTTTGCAGAAGCTCCAGAATTACATTGTGTCATCCAAACCCATAGGATTGGACACCCCTGCACATCCCTTCCAGCCTGGAGACTGGGTCTGTGTTAAGTGGTGGGACAGTGACCCCCTACAGACCAAGTGGAAAGGACCATTCCAGATTTTGATGACCACCCTCACCGCAGTCAAAGTCACTGGCAAAGGACCCTGGATTCACTACTCCAGAGTTAAGAAGGCTTCTGCTCCTGAAACAACTGAGAAAGCAGAGATTGATACAAATGAAGATGATGTAGTTTAAATGATTTTTTCCTATGCTTATTACCTACGTAGTTGGTAACCCTCACTCAGGTTTGGAACTAAATTTTGCATATGATTCTAGTCCAAAGTATATACAAAGACATTCATTTGGATACAAAACTAACAATTGACATGTAAACTGAAGTGAAAAGAGCAACAAAATTTGTTTACAGTTTGAGAATTAACTTAGATCTTACACTGGATAATGTTCAAAGCTGATTGTATCTTCCACATCCTGGTTTTGTGGTTACCAAACTGACCCTGAATTAAAGATTGTTTATAATGATTGTGATTGTAATTGTAATTCTTGTTTATAGATATATACTGCTGTTAAACACATATTATTAGTAGATATTTAGAATATTTGGAATAGAGTCTCAATAAGATAGAGGCCTTGTCAAGCCTCTAAAGAGGGCGAATGATGCTTTAGGTTTCAACCTTTATATTTTTCAAATTCTGTACTGCCTAGTGTGTGACGCTGAAGTTTCTTGTAGCCTGTTAATTTTTGCTCTCTCATGCTAGGTAGACATAACAAAGCCTCTCTGGCCCTGCTTTCCAAGGACACCAAGACTGTCCTAGGCAAAAAAGTAGAAAACAAAGAGCCTCTAAAGGCAGGGTAAGCTGTGGGGAAAACTGAAGCTTTAACTGGGGAATTAACTCTGCTATGCAAATGAACAAAACCTATCAAAGTGTGAAGAACTCATGACCTGGGGTCCATTTTGAGAATAGCTTCAGGCTCCCCAGAGTGTACCTTTGAAAACATTTCAAATAAATATCTCTTTTATTCCTTTACTCCTGTCTAGTCTCTGTTTCTAGGAGGCCTCATAAGGCATCAGACACATTGGGAGCAGCTGGGATCAGCTGGAAGGTACTGGAACCATGCTGAGGGGAGAACTGGGGCAACTGGAATCATACTGGGAGCAACTGGGACAACACTTTGGCAACTGCCAGAAACTGGGATCATGCTGGAGGCAACTGGGAGTAACTGGGAAAGACTGGGATCATTCTGAGGGAACTAGAACCTTACTGGGGCAACTGGGAGTGCCTGGGAATGATTACAAGCATGCTGAGGCCAACTGGGATATACTGGCAGTGTCTGGAACCACACTGGGGTTTACTGGAACCACACTGGGAACAGCTGGGACCATGCTGGGGATAACTGGGACCACACTGGGGGCACCTGGGAGCAACTGGATCTATGCTGGGGGCAACTGGGCGTGACTGGGATCATTCTAGGGGCAACTGGGATCATATTGGGAGGAACCGGGAACAACTGGAACTATGCTGGGGGCAAGTGGGATCATACTGGAATTACAGTGGGAGCAGCTGGGTGAGACTGGGATCATACTGAGAGTGACTGGAATCATCCTGGGATTGACTGGGAATGGCTGTGAGCAACTGGAATCATGCTGAAAGCAAGTGGGAAGAAGAGGGAAGGACTGGAAGCATGCTGGGGGTGAAGGGGATATACTGGGTGAGACAGGGAGTCAAAGGGATCATACAGGAGGCTACTGGGCTCATGCTGGCACTGGCCGGCAACAACTGGGAGCACACTGGGGGCCACTGGCATCATATTGAAAGTGACTGGGATCATACTGGGATTATAGTGGGTGTCAATGGACCCTGACTGGGCATTACTGGGAGCTACCAGGCCCATGCTGAGAGCCTACTGGGGATACACTGAGATCAGACTGGGAGCAACTGGGAATGATAGGATGCATGCTGGTGACAACTGGGATGTACTGGCAGTGACTGGGATAAAATTGGGGGTTAACTGCACCATGCCGAAGTAACTGGGAGTGCCTGGGAATGACCACAAGAATGTTCAGGGCAACTGCAATATACTGGGAGTGTCTGAGACCATGCGGGTGGTGACTGGGACCACACTGGGAGCAACTGGGAATGTGCTGGGGGGAACTGGGACCACACTTGGGGGCAACTGGGGGCAAGTGTGAGTGACTGGGGCCCTGCTGGGAGAGACTGGCATCATACTGGCAGTGACTGGGACTATGCTAAGGGAAACTGGGAGAACTGGGAATACACTGGACAAAAGTGGAAGGAACTGGGTGCAACTGGGATCATGCTGGGGGCAAATTGCATCATAATGGGGAATGACTGGGAGTGACTGGGTTCATACTGGGAGCAACAGAGATCCTACAGGGAGTGAGGGGAAGTGACCAGGATCATACCGGGACTGAGTGGTCTCATACTGGGACTGATGAGGAAACTGGAACCACTCGGGAGGGGAACTGGGCTCATACTGGGAGCAGCCATTTCCCGGCCCCGGGACCCCCGAGCCCCTTTCCCGGCCATGCCGCCCCTCCAGCCCCCAGACCCCCCCGCCGGGGTCCCGCCAATCCCAGGGGTCCCCCCTCTCGGGATCCCCGCTTTGGGGTTCTGGGGGTCTCCTCTCTCTGGGGTCCCGCTTAGGGAAGCCGGGGCTCCCGGGGGTCCCCAAAACCGGTGTCCGCCCACCCCCGCGCGGTTCCCACGGGGCCCCGGCAGAGCTCGGAGGGCCCGGCCCGGGAAGCCCAACCCCCAACGCGGGGGGACCCGCATCCCCCCGCCCCCGCCGCGGCTCTGCCGGCACCGCCACCGGGACCCCCCAAAAACCCCTCCCGGGACCCCACGATGTCCTCCCGAGGGCATCTGCGGCTCGGCTTTGGAGTCCCGCAAGCTCCAAACATCCCCCCAAAAAACCCCAAACCCAGGGATCTCCCGGGACATTTGGGGCGAGCTCCCCCTCCCCGGGCACCTGCGGGACGGGGGGCGATGGTCCCGGGGGGCTGCGAGTTCAGGGAGCGCTGGAGCCCAGCGCTTCCTCCTCTCCTCCAGCTTCCCGCTGCCGCTCCGCCTCTTCCTCCCTCCTCCTCCTCCTCCTCCCGCCCCTCCCCAATCCCACCTCCGCCTCCTCTTCCTCCCCTTCCCTCGCAGCCCCGTTCCCGAGCCCCTCGCAGCCCGTGGGAGCAGCGGGGATGGAGCCGGGACAGGTCGGGATGGGCAGCGCGGGGCTCTCGGCTGCTCCCACCCGCTGGGGGCGGGGGAACCCGGCCCGGGGAAAGGAGAGGGAAACTGGGAACATTGGGGGCTGCACATCCCAACTGGGCCTTGCTGGGGACCCTGGGTGGGGACTTGCAACCCTTGGGGCTCCTCTCGGAGCCTGGAGAGCCGGGAGGGGGAACGCAGAGAGGGCTGGGGGACCCCAGGAGTGGCATCACTGGCAGTGACTGCTTTGTACTGGGATCGTACTGAGATCATACTGGCAGTCACTGCTTTGTACTGGGATCGTACTGAGATCATACTGGCAGTGACTGGGCTGTACTGGGATCGTACTGACATCATACTGGGAGCAGCTCAGTGACTGGGCTGTACTGGGATCGTACTGACATCATACTGGGAGCAGCTGGGCCCATGCTGGGGGAGACTGCGATCCCACTGATCGAGACTGGGATCATACTGGGATCATACTGGGAGTGAGTAGGAGCCTTTGGGGGCAATTGAGACCATGCTGGGGGCAAATGGGATACACTGGGAGTGACTGGGATCATGCTGGATGTGACCGGGCGCAGCTGGGAGCAACTGGGATCATGCCAGGAGCTACTGGGAGTGACTGGGTGCATGCTGGGGGTGATTGGAAGCAACTGGGCTTCTGCTGTGATGAACTGGGATGTTGGTGGAGGTGACTGGGATCATACTGGCAGTGAGTGCAACTACACAGAGGCTGACTAGGAGTGGTTGTGAGCAAATGGGATCATGCTGGAAGCAACTGGGAGGAACTGGGAGTGACTGGGAATATGCTGGAGGGAACTGGGAGAGACTGGGAGTGCTGGAACAAAAGTGAGGGTGAAAGAGAGCAACAGAAACCTGTAGGGGGCAACTGGTTCATACTGGCAGTGACTGGGAGCACACTGGGGTCATGTTTGGATCCTATTGGGAGTGACTGGACTAATACTGGGAGTATCTGAGAGTGACTGGGAACACAGCATGCATATCATCCCCCGTACTGGGGGTGACTGGGAGCAACTGGGAGCATGCTGGGAGCAAATGTCATCATACTGGGACTGACTGGGTTGATCTAGGAAGTAGCTGGAACCATGCTGGAGGCAACTGGTACTGGGAGTAATTGGAAATATCACTGGGAGTGATTGGAAATAACTGGGATTAAACTGGGACCATACTGGGAGTGCTGGCTTGTGACTAGGATCATACTGGAGGTTGCTGGGTTCGTATTGGTGTTGAAAGGGAGCAACTGGGATCACACTTTGGGCTACTGGGAGCAACTGAGAGAAACTGGTATCATGCTGCAAGCAAACTGGAGTAACTGGGAAGGACTGGATGCATGCTAGAGGCAACTGGGATATACTGGGCATGACTGGTATGATACTGGGATAACAAACAACCTCACTGGGGCCACTGGCAGCATCTGGGAATGACTATAGACATGCTGAGGGCAACTGGGATATACTGGGAGTGTGTGTAACCATACTGGGGGTGGCTGGGGACACACTGGGAGCGACTGGGATTGCCTGGGATTTACAGAGCCTTCCCTGGGGACAGCTGGAAGTGATCCCCCCTTTCCCCCTGCCCTTCCACGGGCACTGCTGCATCTCCCAGCCTGCGCCACCGGGATCTGCCTGGAGAAGCGCGATGGCTCCAGCGCTGGGGCTGGGGGCTCCTGGGGGCATTGAGGGGGGAGTGGGACCTCGGCACCCCCTGGGACCCCCCTGAACCGCCATTCCCGGGAATGGGATCCCCTGAACCACCATTTCCAGCACCGGGACTCCCCTGCTCCCCTGCTCTCCTTCACAGGGACCCCCCTGAATCCCCTATTGTCGGAAATGAGGACCCCCCTGCTCTCCTTTTCCTGACCATCCCATGTCTCCCAGCCTCCAGACTTCCTGTGTTCTGGATCCTGGGATGCCCTGGAATGCCTCGGTCCCCCATTCCTGCCTTTCCCAGCCACCAGTCCCACCTTTCTGCAAAACCAGAGACCCCCTGAATTCCCCTTCCTGGACTTGCCGGTTGTCCCCACCCTGTCACCCCCCCTTTTCTAGGAAACCCTGGACTCCACTTTCCTGGGCACAGGGACCCCCTGGAACTCCCTTCTACCTCTCCCAGTCCCTGCACTCCCCTTCCCTTGACCCTGAGACTCCCCTGGACCCCCATTCCTGAGAACCGAGACGCCCTTTTACCCCTTTCTCTGGCACTGAGGCCCCCCTGCACCCCCTTATCTGGCACCAGCACAGCCTTTTCCTGGTCACCCCACCACTCCCAGCCCCAGCCCCACCCTTTTCCTTGACCCTGGGACCCCAGGGCCCCCATTCCTGCATTTCCCAGCCCCCAGACCCTCCTTTCCTCACACTGAGGGCCCCTGGCACCCCCTTTCCTGGGCACAGGATTCCGTGGACACCCCATCCCACCTCTCCCAGTCCCTGCACCCCCTTTCCTTGACTCTGAGCCCCTGAACCTCCTTCCCAGCTCTCCCAGCTCTTCAAGTCCCTCCTCTCCTTGACCTGCAGACCCCTCTGGATCTCCAAACTCCCACCCCCCCAGATCTCTGTGTCCCCCCAATTCTCCACTCCCTGCAGTACCTGGAAGTGGCGCTGTCAGGGCCCGGCCCGGGGATCCCCCAGTCCCTGATCACAGGGACGTAGATGGGACCCCCTCCGAGTGCTGCCACAGCGAGCGGGGCTGGATGGAGCTGCAGGCATGGGGATGGGAGCGGGAGCCGAGCCAGGATATTGGGATAGCCAGACCCAAGATATTGGGATAGCCAGGCCCGAGATACTGGGATAGCCAGACACGGGATATTGGGATAGCCAGGCCCAGGATACTGGGATAGCCAGGCCCAGCTCAAGGAGAGGAACCGGCACGTGGCTGACAGTGACCTGGAGACGGGGCCGGTACAACCAGAGCAGGGGCAGTGGGGGGAGCTGGGGGCTGGGATCTGTGGGAATGGGGTGGATCTCTGGGGGTGGGATCTGTGGGAGTGGGATGGGATCTGTGTGCCTGGCATAGGAATCCAGGGAGCTGCAAGGGGCTCCGTGGGGCTGGGACACGACTCCATGGGTCCGTTCTCTCCTCGTTCCCAGGTCTCCCCACAGTGCAGGTGGTTTCCAGCTGTGACCTCCTGTCCAATGGAGCGTCCATGGATCCCACCAGCACAGCTACGATGGGTGGGATTTCATCTCCTTCCAGCTGGGATCCGCGAGCTTTGCAGTGTCTGACAGTGCCACCTGGATCCCCCAGAGGTGCTGGGTATCCAAAGGGATCCTGGCAGAGCAGATGAAGCATTACTTGGGACACACCTGTTTGGAAGAGCTCCCAAAATACATTGGATGTGGTCGGGAGGCTCTGGAGCACAAAGATGGGTGTGGGGGGGAATTTCTGTGGGAATGTGGGATTTATGAATGGGGGACTTGGGAATGCAGGAATTCCCATGGAATTTCCATGGATGGATCTGTCATCCCAGTCAGGTGAGAATTCCATGGATGGATCTCCCCCCAGCCCACTGCCATGGGATTTCCATGGGGAAATGACTGGAATTTATGTCCAATCAAATCCCTACTGCAATTTGATGGGACATAAATCCGAATCCCTTCCCCAGGCTGGGTCTGTGGTGCCCCTGGCAGCACCAGGGAAGTGCCCTCTCCCTGCCCCGAGCAGAGCTCAGGCCTTTTCTTCGGTGTTCTCTGCCCTGCCCGGGGCAGGAGGGCACTGACGGAGCGGCTTTGGTGGCACCGGGCACCGGCCAGGCTCCGGCCACTGCAGGTGGCTTCGTGGGAATGTCCAACACCAAAGCTTGAAGTGAACAGCAGCTCCTGGAGGGGATTCTGCCCCCTCTGCCTGTCCTGGGAGCCCAAGGGCAACACCCTGGGCACAACAGCCCAGAGTGCTGGAGCTCAGTGTCCCTGGGCCAGGCCGTGTTCCCTGGCTGTCCCATGTCCCTCGGCTGTTCCCTGTCCCTTGGCTGTCCCGTGTCCCTCGGCTGTCCCGTGTCTCTCAGCCATTACATGTCCCGTGGCTCTGTGGGGCCGGGGGTGGCAGCAGGACCTGGGGCAGCCCTGGGGGAGAACAACCCTGAGCCCCAGCTGGGCCAGTTCCCCCAGGGGGGCCCAGGTCACTTCCACCATGGGCCCTGTGGCTCCAAGTCACCCCAGTATGGTCCCAGCTCACTCCCCAGTATGATCCCAGTCACTTTCAGTTACACTCAGTATGATCCCAGTATGACCCTGGTCACTCCCACTGTGATCCCTGCATGGTCCCAGGTATTCCCATTCACCCCTAGTATAGTTCCAGGCACTCCAGTACAGTTCCAGTTTCCCCCAGTATGATCCCAGTTACTCCCACTGTGGCTCCAGTCCTCCCTAGTATGATTCCAGTATTAACCCAGTCACCCTCAGTATGATGCCATTTGCTCCCAGCCATTTGCTCCCAGCATAGTCCCAGTAACTCCCAGTATGATCCCAGTCACTCCCAGATACTCCCAGTATTATTCCAGTAACTTCCTTTATGGTTCCTCTATGATCCCAGTCACTCCCAGTGTCTCCCAGTGTTTCCCAGTAGCTTCCAGCATGATTCCAGTCACTCCCTGTATATCCCAGTTGCCCTCAGGATGCTCCTAGTAACTTCCAGTATGATCCCAGTATGACCCCAGTCACCCTCAGTGTGGACCCAGTTGCTCTAAGTATGATCCCAGTTGTCCCCAGCATGGTCCCAGTTCCTCCCAGTCTGATCCCAGTGGCTCTCAATTGCCCCTAGCACAGAGCCAGTCATTCCATATATGATACCTGTATGTGTCCAGTAGGATCCCAGTCTCCCCCAGCATGGTCCCACTCAATCCCAGTTGCCCCCAGTGTAGACCTAGTCACTCCCAGCTGTTCCCAGTGTGTTCCCAGTCACCCCCAGTGTGGTTACAGGCACTCCCAGTATAGCCCAGTTGCCCTCATCTTGCTCATAGTCATTCCCAGTCACAGCCACTTGCCCCAGTAAGGTTCCAGCCTCCACCAGTATGATCCTAGTGTCGTGGTTTGACACTGGCCCAATGCCAGGCATCCACAGGAGTCCCTCGCTCACCCTCCCTTGCCACAGCTGGGCAGAGGAGGGAAAAGGAAAAAAAAAATTAACAAAGGATTCATGAGTGAGATAAGGATGAGAGAAAACACTTCGAGGGCAAAACAGGCTCAACTTAAATCAGAGGAGGATAATGAGAAATAAAATAAGCCCTTAGAACACTTTCCCCCCCCAGCCCCTCCCTCCTTCCCACTGAGCGCAGGGAGACAGGGCACGGGGGTTTGGTCAATTCATCACCGAGACTTCCTTCTGCTACTCTGGGAGAGGAGTCCTTCCCCCTGTGAGGCCGTGGGTTCCCTCCCACGGGAGACAGTTCTCCGTGAACTTCTCCAGCATGGGCCCACTGTCACGAGCAGCAGCCACACCGCACCTGCTGCAGTGTGAGCCCCTCCCACGGGCACACAGTCCTCCCAAAACTGCTGTGCCGTGGGTCTGTCTTCCACAGGGTGCAGTCTTCCAAGGCCAGGCTGCTCCAACCTGGGAGCAGGGCTTCTCCCCAGTGTGGATCATCTGGTGATGGATTATAGAATGAGAGCTTTGGTGGATCAGTGCCGCGTTTGTCCCTACTGGGTCCCTCATGGACCACTTAGGTGGCGCTCTCCCAGCACCTACGTGTGCACACAATCTCGCCTTCACAGGTTATCACAAACAGCCGCTCACACACACAGTTTATGCACAAACCAGGGATAAAGAGGGGAGAGGGGTTCCGAGATGTTTGATAGCAACACACCCAAAGGAGGCAAGAAGAACCCAGAACTGAAAGCCCATGCCAGTTTTATCCCGAGAGCTCCCAAAGGCAGACAGAGCATCCAAAACCAATAGTCTGAGGGCTAGGGGGCAGAGGCAAGGTTGGGTGACATAACAGGGGCAAATGGGAAAAGGGATGGGAGGAGGGAGAGGGCCAGTGACCAGCAGAATTTAGACAAAGGGAAAACTTTCTAGCACAGTGCTGTAAGGAGAGACCACTTTTAGGGCAACTTGGGGGGTGTAAAGTGGACTTAGCCACCATCTCCCTCTAATTTACTTTAAAAGAAGGCCTCCCCCATTTACTTGGAACTAACTAAGGTGGGAACCGTTCTTCCCCTTTCTGTGAGTGGGGAAAGGGTATTTTGACCTTAACAGTGAGCGTCCAGGGTTGTGGCAGTATTTTAAACAATGAATGGATGGCAGAACAACCAGAAACACCCGTAAAGCCTCTGGAGGGAGGCAACCCCTCCCCCGAGTTCTCAATGTCCCAACAAGTCCTGAGTTCCTTCGATGGTGCTGGGTGCGGTGGACCTTTCTGGGCTACCGAGGCTGCTATGGAAACATGCTCTTATCAGCCACAGCATCCGCAGCCACAGCAGCGTCTCTGGGCACTTGCTCAGATTAGGGACATCTAGGAGATGGCAGGGTGACAGGTGCCAGGTTCCATGGGGGAGTCAGGACAGATGTCTCTGTAAGGGTCTCAAACAAAGTTGTTAAGGACCGTGGCAAGATTATTGAAAGGTCGAATCACTCGAGAATACTTGAAACTGGAAATGTTCATTCTCCCTTTATCAATTTCCCTTTTCCATCCCCTCTTTTCACAAAAAAGAGGGTAGGTATAGGGTATAGGAAGGGTAAGGGATTATTCGGGCAGGGAAACCATGAGGGAAGGTCAAGGGGGTTCAGGGGGATTTTTAACTGAACCAGTCTGGAGGGGGCGCAAATTAGATGTTCACGTGGCTTGTCACTTTGCGTTGACATCGCCTCCAGGCGGCACTAGTCTCGTCTTTGGCTGATTCAGCATCAGGGTTAGCTGTGTTTTTTCTTATGTTCTCAGGAGCTGGTGGTGGTGGTCCAAGGTAGGGCTTGATATTCTTTCCCGGCACCCATTTCAAACCTGCTGGTGTGGAAACACAAGCATATCCCCTTCCCCAGGTGATGAGTGGAAAGGGTCCCTGAATTTGACAGCTCTCTGGATCCTTGACCAACACCGGTGGCTGTTCCTTTAATTTGGCCTGTGTTGAATTGGTAAAGTATCAGAATATGGGGGGAGTGGGTTCTGAGAAGGAGTTGTTTAAGAAATTGATGGTAAAGAGAGTTTTGCAGAGTCTCACAACAGGACAATTAACCTCTGCACCTCCACGTTGTTGGTCAAGGACCCTCTTGAGAGTTTGGTGGGTCCTTTCAACAATAGACTGTCCTGTAGGGGAGTGGGGCATGCCAGTGGTGTGCTGGGTGCCCCACTGACTAAAGAAATCTTGCAATTTATTAGAAACATAGGCAGGACCATTGTCCGTTTTCACTTCTTTGGGCACTCCCAGGGTGGAAAAGGCAAGGAGAAAGTGTTTTATTATGTCTGTTGTTGTTGACCTTTTGACCCTTCCTTCTCGGACCAGGGTAAAAGAGCAGAGGAGGCTGCTGTTCTGCTAAGTTCTTTATTTCATAGTCTCATAGCTTTCTTGAGGGCAGAGTTTGAAGGGAGTTACATGATAAAGGCAAGCAGCAGCAGCAACAGCAGGCAAAAACCAGCTTCTTCTTCTATATACTCAATAATTTTTCTTATGGAAGTGTGGATTATATTTGCTAATTACCTAATAAGATTAACACACAATTCTAGTTTTCCTTTTCTTAACCCATCCTTGTCTAATTCTAACAGTCGTAAGCCTTACACGTGTTACATAGGTATTACACAGATTTGCATATACAGTTTCTATCAGTTCTTATTGTTTATGTGAACACTCTATCTAAAAATGTGAACAGTATAATTCTATCTATGTTTTGTCTAACGTAAAGAATTCTGTGAAAGGTAACACTGCTGCAGCAAGAACTGTGTTTAAGGTCTCTGCTACAGCTTTTTAATATTTAAGGCACTTAGCATATATTTCTACTAAAAGTTAAAAAATCTGTATTTCTATTTCACTTTGGTGTGGCTTCATGTATTTCAGCTTGTCCAAAGGTTTTAATTCAACCCTTGTGCTTTGGCTTTCCTCTGGGCCTGAGTCCAGAGGAGCTTTCACTCCAACATCTCCCCCTCCTGTCTGAACCATGAAGACTTCCTTAATAGCTTTGTTGATCATTTGCCAGATACATTGAAGCAAACAAGGCACCATTATTAACACAACTATAATGATAACTAATATGTAAAAACCCATCTTTAAAAGCTCTTTCACCCATGTTGTTGAGTTCCATCCATCAAGCAGATTATCTAACCAAGTTCCATCATCAACTCTAATCTTTGACACACCTTCTTTCAGTTGTTGAATACTCTTATGAATGGATTCTGAATGATCAGATAAATTCATACAACACATTCCTTCAAAATCTTTACACCCATGTCCATGTGCTAATAAAAGGAAATCAATTGCAGCCCTGTTCTGCAAAGTTGCACATCTTTGGTATCTGTTAGCATATCGCTTAATGCAAGGGAAATAGCATTGAATTCCTTTCTCAGCCAACACCCTAGTCGGTCTAATTGTTTCAGTGCAACTCCTGAAGCAAGTTGTGGTAAAAGAAGAGCTGCTGAGAGCCTTTCCACAGGACCTCAGGGTACAAAATCATCATTACAATCTGGCTTATACTGAAGAATAGACCTTTTATGTCTCATAAAAGCAAGCATTTTTGCACTGAGTGTTAGCAAAGTAAGTTTTCCCATGCTACATGGTCCACCAGTGATGTATGCTGGGATAGCAGGCCAAACTCTACCTCCACAAATGAAAAATACTCCACGTGGTAATTGAAAGGGAGTATTGTTACAGTGCAGATACTGTAACATGATGTATCAAACAAGGAGTCCCATGGAAAGAAATATATATGGGCAGATTCTTGGTAGATGTTTCAGAGAGATGTTTATTTCTCCAACCGCATGGCCAGGGCTCTGCCGAGGAACTCTTACAGTCACGGGACCTGAGGGTCCTTGCCCACGCAGGGAAACACAGAACAACCAATGGGGAACGAGGCTGACCAGGGGCTCGGGAAACCCGGTGTCTGTCCCCTCAGGGTCCCTCTCTCAGGGCTACATGGCAGGGGGAGGAGACCCCGACATTTCACCCGTTTATTTTTAACAAAAGAGATGTAAAACTTAACATTGAAAACAAGTGGGTAAACATAATAAGAACAGTTGCAAAACAAGACAAGCCACCCTCCTGAGTCTTTAGATGTCCAAACAGATTCTCTGGAACATCTTAAGGCTGACAGAAGGGGGACAGGACTCTCTGAGCATGCTTTATGGGGAAACTGAGGCAGGAGAGGGTTTAATTTCTTCCCTCCCCCTTTTCATCCCGCACTCGGCATTGGAAAGGGATTTTTGGGGAAACAATTGGCAAAGGTATGGTTTTGTGAGGGAAACCATGGATGGAAAAACGGATTGGGAATACACTGGGGGTAATAGGACATAGGGTAAAAGGGAAAGGTGGGATTAGGAAAGGGAGACTGTAGGGGGGGCTTATAATGGAGACTGTGTAACATGACTACGATTTTTAGCATATATACTGCCTTTTACAGGAACACCATCAGGCCCAGTGACCTGCAATGCTTGTAACCCTTTTCTACCTTGTATGATTTTGAATTCCACCACCTCTCCATCTCCCAAGCTTGGGATGCATTTTTCAGGGTTATTCTTTTTAATAGCAGTTCTATGCACGAATATATCTTGCTGGTTGTCACATCTTGTTATAAAACCATAATTTTGTTTTACATTATACCACTTTACCATTCCTAAAATCTTAGCTACTATGGTCTTTTCCTTTTTCTGAGTGGCTGCTGTTTTCTGTCTCGCTGTGTTCTTGCTTTCTCTTTCACTTGCTCCCATGATGGAATTGCTGGAGCTGCTGGGGCTGCCGGGGCCGCGGGAGCTGCTCGTGCCTGCGCGCTCTTCCCGGGGTCGCACTCGGGGCTGCGCAGGCCAGGCCGGGCTGCGCCGCTCAGTTCTCCACGGGTCGCCTCCTCTGGTCGCAGCTTCGCTGCTGATGCCAGGCGCTGCAGCCACGTCTTGGCTGGGCCCCCAAGCGATGACTCCCCCACGCCCTGCTCCAGCGCGCATCTCGGCTAGGCGCGGCTCCGCTCCACTGCCACCACCGCCTGCGTGCCGCCCCTCTCCGTCGGGCATTCACAGGGCTCGCTGAGTATCATATACAGAATGAACTGAAGAAGTATAATTGCACCATAAAGTCTGATTTTTATATAAATTGTGATAAGGAGTAACATCCTTAATTAAAGATTGAGTGTTGTTTGTATAATTAAATTTGACACAAAAGGTCATATATGTAGAACCAAGGATGGCTAATTCCTGAGGTTCAGAAGATGCCTTGGGAAGGTGAGGAACCCACCAATCCCATGCATCTACTGGATTGTAGTAGTTCCACACATTTGTCTTAACAAAGGGACCCTGAAAAGCTTCATCAATTTCTATCGGGATTGGCCAAGCATCCATTGGCACACCAACCAAGCAGGTGTAAAATGGTTTCTCAGGGGTCGTGTTGGACAGACATATGACATCTAAACCTGATGCATTAGCTAAAGTCACACAAACATTACCTTTAGGTTGGTTAACCAGTAAATCTGCATAGCCAAAAGCAAGCAAAGCAAAAAAGCATAAGCATAATTTTCGATTAAGTTTCATATTCTTCTTACACTATCATCTAACAAAGAATTCTACAATACTACTGATTCCCACACCCAAAGTTCACAATCTTCTGTAGATAGAGTGCAAGATGTCAGGCAAAGGTTGCAATCTCTGTTCAGCTCACATCTGTGTGCCTGCTTCTTTACTTGCGGGGTTGTCAGCGTTTCTTCGCGCTTGATAGGGTTTCACGTTCTTTTCTGGAAGCCATCTGAGTTGGCCGCTTGTGGAAACACAAGCAAACCCTTTGCCCCACATTATTGGAGGAAATGGACCTTCAATCTTCCCTGTTTCTGGGTTTCTAATTAGCACTGGAGGATTCTCTTTTAACTTTGCTCTTGCACTGTTAGAGAAATGTCTGATAATTGGTGGATCAGGCTCTACAAAAGAGCTGTTTAAAAAATTGAAGACATACAGAGCTTTGCTCAACCTCATCTGTGGTGTTGCCTGTGCCAACCCTCCTTTTTGCTGATCTAAAATAAGTTTTAAAGAGTGATGTGTTCTTTCAACAATGGCTTGACTTGTGGGAGAGTAAGGAACACCAAAAGTGCGCCACATTCCCCAATCCATTAAAAAATCAGCCAATTTCTTTGCTGTATATGCAGGGCCATTGCCTGTTCTTATCTCTTGAGGTACCCTAATGAAGCAAACGCTTGCAAAAAATGCTGACAGGCATGACTGGCTGTCTCACCTGTATGTACTGAAGCAAAGACTGCACCTGAAAAGGTATCTGACACATGGATATTTTTTAATTTCCTGAAAGACAGGTATTTGGTAATATCTGTCTGCCACAACTGCAAGCTTTGCAATCCTCATGGATTGACTGCTCCTGTTGAGACAGGAGGCTGTACAAGTTGGCAGTCAGGACAGGCACTTATGATTGCTTTTGCCTGATCCCTAGAAAGATGAAACATTCACATGAGTGCTTGCACATTTTGATGTAAAAAGGCATGGCTCAGTTTTGCTTGTTCAAAAATGTTAGGCAGAGTATTAACAAGAACTACTGTCAATTCATTGGCTCTTACATGACCTTATTGCTCTGCTGAATTGTTAAATTGAGAGTGTCAAGGGTTTTTGCAAGTCTCTGGTCTATTACTTCTGACTGACTTTTGAGAGCTTTTCAAGGTAGCTGCTTGTATGGTAGCTATTTGTTAAGGTCTGCCAATTTTGCTGCAGGCTATCATTTGTGATAAAGTAGGTTCTTGTTCAAGTAGGCTTCGAATGACTTTTCTACATTCTTCATTGGCATTCTCATATGCAAGGTTGCAAAGCAAGAGTGGTCAGGTTTCATCATCCTCACACTGCCTTTCCAAGGCTTGTGTCAGGCGATCAATGAATGCTGTATAGGGCTCTAATGGCCCCTGCTTTACTGATGTGTAAGTCCCTTCCGGAGTCCCCACCGGCTGTGTCAATAAAAAAGCTTTGCAGGCTGCTTTTTTTATGTCCTCTAATACTACTCTCGGTAAATCTATTTGTTCTTCAGGCTTATCGTTGGGGGGGTCACCTGTTATCTGGGCTATTGTAAGTGCTGCGTGGGGACCCCCAGCATATGTTGCAATTTTTTGATTCAAGAATTTTCTCCATTTCATGTCCCATAGGATGTATTGTGATTCTGTTAGAACTGATGAAGCAATATATCTGCAATCAAAAGGTGTTAAGTCCACATTATCAACTATTGCTTTTAGCAGACATTTAAAATATGGTGAGCCTATCCCATTTTCTCGAATTGCTCTTCTGAAATCCTTGATATCATCATGGTCTACCTTCACCCATCTTGGTTCGGCATTCCCTTGGCCATATCTGATTGGCAAAGCTAGAAGTGGCTCTTGGGCTAAGTCAAAATCTTTTTCTTTTAGTGCCTTTTGTCTAACTTCTGCCCAGTCTGTTGTAACTGGCTTTTGACTTTCCCTTGGAGGGTGTCTTGATGAAGGAGAGATAGGTTTTCTTCTTCACCAGAAGCAGAACAATCATTATCCATTCTTCTGTGTTTATTATTCCAGCAGCTGTTTCTTTCTGGTCCATCTCCCCCCTTTCTGTGGAATAGGATGGGTTCCGAGGCAGGCTGTATCTGTGTCTGTGTATTGGTTAAGTATTTGAGGGTGCAATAACAGAAACAGCCACAGGTGGTGCTTCAGCTGGCGGATGAGCAACTTGTTGGTTACAAGACGGCGCCAGTGGAAGTACATAGGCATTGTTTACGGAAGTGATGAGGGCACTGCCATGTTCTTGTACGGCAGATGGCGTTGTTGTGACATCAGCTGGTTGTCTGGGATAATGTGAGCGCACATTTTGTACATCATGGGTACCCGGCAAGATTTTTGTAGTGAAGTAGTTTTTTGGCCGAGCACTGGCTTGAATATAGGAGACTTGTTCCATTTGAGGAACCATGGGCAGAGGGTCATGGCCAGGGTGGTCCAGCGGCTGGTGCAGGCGGTGGCTGCACCAACAGTGGGGAAGCGAGCGCGGGTGCTGAATGCTGCTCCGTCATGGGCTGCAGGTTGGACACCGTAGCAGCTCCACACAGGGGGGAAGAAGCGAGCGGTGGCAGCAGGAGGCCACACACAGAGGTCTGGCGCTTGGATCGGGCAGCAGGACTGAGTTTGAATCTATAAAAATTTCAGGTTTCTTGGCCATGGAGGCAAAAGGTAAAGCTGTTTCACAAAGGGAAGGGAAAATCCCTCCTGTTTTCCCAGGCCAGGAGGGGTATGGGAATCCCAATAAGAAAGGAACAGCAGCACCTGCAGAAAACCCGTCTATTGCCTGTAGAGATGGGGCGGAGTCAGGGGCAAAGATGAAGGGGGGGTTGCTCCGCCCGCTGCAGCTTCCAAAGCATCAGCAGAGGCTGCGCTCCGCTTGCTCGGAGAGGCACCTGGAGGTGCTGAGGCTTCACACAGAGCTGTTTGAACTAGCTGTGCAGCCCGAGAACACGGCTGTGCCAGGTCTGCTGGTCCCGCGGGGTCCAGGGTCTGCAGTTTAACAGCAGTTAAAGAACGTGGAGGTTTTGTGAGTGGGCTATCTGCACCCAAGGTGCCACATGCAAACTCGCATGCACATGTGTCTCCTGTATGTGCCATCTGGCTGAGAGCCCTCTCCACCCACATTAGTGTCTAGCTGCAATATAGAATTTGAAACTGGAGTTTGCAGTATTTCGTTATTGGATTCTATTTCAAGGACTGTAATTATGACTTTAGAGAAGGGATTATTCAATATTTCAACAACTATTTGCCATATGGGCAGTATATTTGATACAGATTTATTTCCATGGGTGGATTCACCAAATAATTTTATACCAATTTGGTCCCATACTTTTTTTATTTAATGCAGAGCCTGCTTTAACTTCCGGAAAGTTTTTTTGAGCATATATTAAAAGATCTTTCAAATCTTTGCTTGGGACCTTGTCATTATTACATAATAATAAATATTTTAGATGTTCATAAATCTGCCTCTGCTCTTTTGTCATATTGTTCCCCATCTAGATTACGCCAAAGGATGCTTACCTTTCCTCCCCAGAGGTAAGCTTCAGTAACGCAGTTCTTGTGCTCGTGGAACGAGCTCTGGCGTGCCCTCGATCAGAGAGAGTCCAGCTGCGTTACTTCTGTGCATTGCAGAAGTGACTTTGGCATCAAGAAGGGTGCTGCTGGCTGAGCTAGTTAGCTGGCTTCTTTGCAGAGGAAACATGTCAGGAACTGATGATATAGGTTCACATTAGTTTGGAGGTAAAGGAAGAGAGAGGCTGTTCTGGTCTGGCTTCTAACAGGTTTATTGCCAGAAGTTTCACAACCAGAACACGGCGATGATCATAAGCTGGGATGGGATGCTGCCGAGACTCTTTTCCTCAGTTTTATAGGGGGTTTGAAAACCGGGGAAAGGGAAAAACAACCAATGAGTTACAAGCCGGGGGAGGATACAATTCAGCAAGAACCACTGGGGGAAACCAAGAGGCAGGAGTTATAACAAAGAACCAATGAACAGCCGAGTAACCAAGAATTTTCCCAAACCGGGGGAGGCGGCTTGTACCCAGGCACGGCCCGGGGGGGTGCGGCTTAGGCTTCTGAGCCACCCCTCGACCCACCCTCTGAGTCTGTCTCTTCGGGAAACTCGATCCAGAGGAGGGGCTGGGATTGATTGGCATCTTGCTGCCCCAGCCCAGCAGTGGGCTGGTTCATAGTAACACTTCAGCACAGTTCTCTCCAGCTCGTCCTTCGAGTTGGGTTTATGTTTTCCTTTCAGCATTCAATAGATACCGCGTCACCTTTCATTTAAAGGTCCACTTTGCTCCCAGGATTTTTCTGTTTCTTCCAAACAGCCTTTTTCTTCCTACTTTGGAGATGCTTCAACAGGAAATTCTTTTAAGTTTTCCCCCTTAAAATAGAGGCACCATTTGTTGAGATTTTGGTGGGATACCCTTCCTTTTCAGACAAGGGTGAAAGAGCAGCGGAGGCTGCCGTCCTGCTAAAATCCTTTATTTCATAGTCTCATAGTTTTCTGAAGGCAGAGTTTGAAGGAGTTACATGATAAAGCCAAGCAGTAACAGCAGCAGCAGGCAAACAGCAAGCAGTAAACAGCTTCTTCTTCTATTATCTAAACTTACAGAAGTGTGGATTATATTTCTTATTTGACCAATAAGATTAACACATGATTCTAGGGGTTTTTTTCTTAACCCATCCTGATCTAATTCTAGCAGTCGTAAGTCTTACACAAGTATTACATAGGTATTACACAGATTTGCGTATACAGTTTCTATCAGTTCTTATTGTTTATGTGAACACTCTATCTAAAAAAATGTGAACCGTATAATTCTATCTATGTTTTGTATAACGTAAAGAATTCTGTGAAAGGTAATACTGCTGCAGTAAGAACTGTTTTAAGATTTCTTTGATGCAGCTTTTCAATGTTTAAAACACTTAGCATTTATTTCTACTAAAAGTTTAAAATCGATTTTTCTATTTCACTTTGGTGTGGCTTCACGTATCTCAGCTTATCCAAAGGTTTTAATTCAATCCCTGTGCTTTGGCTTTCCTCTGGGCCTGGGTCCAGAGGAGCTTTCACTCCAACATGAACCAACCTGGATAGATCAATGGCCACTAAGTTCAGAAAAATTGGCCCACATAACAGAACTAGTGCAAGAACAAGTCCAGAAAGGGCATTTTGCACCATCCGTAAAGTCCATGGAACACGCCTACTTTACTATTCCTAAAAAGAGGGGCAAGTGGTGTTTGTTACATGATTTAAGGGAAGTAAATAAGGTAATGGAAGACATGGGAGCACTTCAGCCAGGATTACCATCCCCCAGTATGATTCCAAAACACTGGGAAATATTGATAATTGATTTAAAAGATTGTTTTTTCACTATTCCATTGCATCTAGAAGATTGTGAAAACTTTGCTTTTTCTCTTCCCCTGTTAACAAGCACAAACCCTACAAGAGATATGAATGGATCTTTTTGCCACAAGGTATGAAAAATTCCCCTACTATGTGCCAATTGTTTGTGGCCTGGATGTTGACACCATTCAGGCAACAGCATCCAGAATTGATTATTTATCCTTCTATGGATGATCTTTTGATTGCAGGAATGCAATTGGACAGAGAACAAATTATTACAGAATTAGAACAACAGTTACAAATGAAGGGATTGGTTATTGCACCTGAAAAATTACAACAGATGACATCTTGGAAATATTTGGGTTCAATAATAGATCAAACCACAGTAAGGCCACAGAAAATTGAGTTCAACCCTACTATTAAAACCCTTAATGATGTTCAAAAAATAGTAGGTGACATTAATTGGGTTCGGACAATATGTGGTATCATCAATTCAGATTTACAACCTCTGTTAAATTTATTGTCAGGAGGAGGAGGTGTTAATCCTCCTCGAAACTTAACTGAAGCAGCACAAAAGGCTCTTGAAAATATTGGGCAAAATTGTACAAGGCTATACATCCTGCTGGAATCCAGATTTGAATATTGCAGTAGCTATATTTAGGCAAAGAACTCATGTGTTTGCAGTTATTTTTCAATGGGCCCAACGGCCAGATCTGTTGTGTATATTGGAATGGATCTTTTTGCCAGTACAACCAAAGGAAACTATAATGTGGAATTATTAGCCCATATTATAATGAAAAGCCGAAACTGGGTAATAGAAGTATCCAGATCCAAGCCTGCAGAAATTATTGTGCCAAGAACTCGAGTATATTTAAATTGGATGCTAAGACATAGCAGAGGTTTGCAAATTGCTACTTTAGAGTTTACAGGCAAACTCAGTGTTCATACGCCAGGACATCAAATGTTCACATTTGTAACAAATACTGAGATAATTTAAAAATCCCTTTGTTCTTCTAAGCTGGTTCAAGGAATAACAATTTTCACAGATGCCAGTGGCAAAACTGGGAAGGCTGCTTATGTTTGGAGAGAGAAAGGGCAGTGGAAACAGGGAGTTTTACATGAAACAAATGACCACTCCACTCAGTACTTAGAATTATTGGCAGTAGCAGTAGTATTTGAAAAATTGAATGATCAGCCAATTAATGTTATATGTGATTCACTTTATGTGGTATGAGTAACTTGTTGCTTAGAACGTGCATTCTTAAAGGAATTGAATAACCATGATCTATATTTGCTTTTTCATTGCTTGCTTTTTGCTTTATCAAAGAGACACTGTTTATTTTGTTACTCATATTCATAGTCATTCTAAGTTTCAGGGTAGCCCAGCCGAAGGCAATGCACGAGCAGATTACTCAGTTTCCCCTGCCTGGGCTGCTCCTGCAGGAAATAAGTTTCAGCAAGCAGCACAGTCACATCAATTTTTTCATCAATCAGCAGAGCTCCTGCACCGACAATTTCATATTTCCTGAACTGATGCACGAGCTATTGTGGCGTCTTGCAGTGATTGTCAACAACTTCATCGGCCATTGGGGACAGCAGTTAATCCTAGGGGACTTGGACCCTTGGAGTTATGGCAAATGGATTCAACGCATTTTCCAGAGTTTGGACAACTTCCGTTTATTCATGTGTCTGTTGACTGTTTTTCTCTTGCAGTCTGGGCCACCATACAAACAGGAGAAACCACGAAACATGTTCTAAAACATTTACGCACGGCTATTACTGCCCTTGGGATTCCATGTACCTTGAAAACTGACAACGGCCCGAGTTATACCAGTCGTAATTTTGCCATCTTTTGCAATGTATGGGCTATTACTCATATCACTGGTACTCCACATTCTCCCACAGGACAAGCTATCGTGCAATGCACCCATCATACCCTGGAGCAATTGCTTCACAAACAAAAAGGGGAGAATTGTCCCTTTTGCCTCAAGCTCGCTTGGAAAAAGCTGTCTATGTAATGAATTATTGATGTATCCCAGCAGATAATCTTGTTCCTCCTGTGGTAAAACATGGGGCAGGACTAAAAGGGAACTTGAATGAAACTCCACAAGATAGTGGGAAAATATGGGTAAAAAATGGGGCTACAGGGCAATGGGAAGGACCAATGCAATTAGTAACCTGGGAAAGGGGTATGCATGTGTTTCCACAGACAGGGGATCATGCTGGGTACCTGCAAAGTGGGTGAAACCGTGGCTGGGAAAAGACAGTGATCCCAGCCTGTGTGCTGATGCTGAAAATTGAAATCTCACCTCAGCTACAGCTCAAATGTCCTGATTCAGACTGTCGAAAGTGTAAACCGTGGGTATTGTGTGTATGCTTAACTTGCAATGCAAGATGGTATTACAGTAGTATTAATCTTGTTATGAAAAAATGTAAAGAAATACATTCTGCAGAGGAATGTAAAGTAGGAGTAGAACACGTTTTGTGTTGGAACAAGATTCCTTTGCCAAAAGAGGCTAAAGAATGGTGTGTACCTGAGGATGACTGGTCATGGCTTTTAACGCACTGGAAGGAGAGAATGCAGGAAAAATGGGGTCCAGTGAGAAAATTTCAGTGATCACATTTTTACTGTTAAGCCTTATGACAACAGTCAAAGCACACGATATTCTGGAAGTAGTGCCGTTACAGAATGTGTGGGTTATTTTTGCTAATGTTACTAAGCAGGATTCCTTTTGTCTGTCTATGGCTATGCCAGCTGATCCATTCTGTACTTGCTTGATAGGCATACCTGACTTTAACCCTGAACGATTCAAGGGATATATAAATAGACCAATTCCTGCTACTTGCAATGCTACAAGGCATCCTGCTACATTATCAGCTGGTTCACAAGCAGCAGGAGCCATAGCTAATTGTGCAAAGGACTTGCTTTTGGCACTTAATGCAATCTCAATAGCGCCCCAAGAGCTGTTAGATTCAATGGGAAAGAACGGCAGTTGTGTTGAATTTGGTAATGTTTACAGTGTTCTGGTGCATCTTAATAGAACCAGATAGCAAGACCCAGAAATAAATTATAGCTATTTCCAAAACATCTCACCCAAAGCACCAGAATACCATCAACGTGTTCCAAATCAAACTCGGAAAATAGGGTGCCAGCAGAATGAGTATTTTTTTTTTGCCTACACCAATTTGTGCATGAAGTAAACAATCTATCTGCCGCTCTTTGGAATAATGATGCACCTGAACGGCTACCACCTGGCATATTTTTAATTTGTGGGGATTGGGCATGGCAAGGGATGCCATCAGGAGTAATAGGGGGACCATGTTTCTTGGGAAAACTTACTTTGTTCACACCTTCCAAGGTAGACCTACTAAATCACACTGTAAGGAACTTTACAAAGAACCTACCACAACGATCATGACGAAGGGCATCTCAGTTAGGTCCTGAATGTAGTGGAAAGATTCAGTTTTGGTCAACACCATCATTTACTTCCTTATTAACACCAAGTGTCGCTGCAGCCAGAGCCTTACATAACTTAAAAAAGCTGGCTTGCTGGATGGGAAAACAATTAAACATCACATCAAATATTATCACTGACATGTTAGTTGATGCAGACAGTGTAAGGCATGCATTATTACAGAATAGGGCTGCTATTGATTTTTTGCTGCTAGCACAGGGACATGGTTGTGAGGACTTTGAAGGAATGTGTTGCATGAATTTATCTGATCATTCTGTATCCATCCATAAAAGGCTTAAGGAAATACAGGAAAACATGAAAAAAATCATGACAGGACATGCACTAGACACATGGTTGGAAGGATTTGGGCTTACTGGGTGTTTGAAAGATATTGTCAAACAAATCCTTACTATAGGGGGCATGTTTATTTGTTTTTTAATTGTTTTGCCATGTTTAATCACTTGTATTTCTAGAATGGTGCAGTAATCAATGCATAGCATATGGCTGGTTCAAGGAAAGAAAGGGGGAAATGTGGAAACCATGTTTTTACTAGAAAATGGACATATAATGAACCAGCCATAAAACAGAAGAACCAGAGCACATAAGACAGAAGACTTTAGCACGTACACAGGGAAAAAAGTCCATTGTGAAAAAGGAACAAGCAGCATTTGGGAGGATGTGAAAGAGGAACAAGCAAAGGATAAGAAAATGCAAACTGAAGGACAGTTGTGACATACACAACGGACGATGTGACACACATACAAGAGCCAATCATAAAGCAAAAAGTAGCATGTGAAATAGGCCTTAACCAATAATAATTATGCATGATCACGTGTAGGGAAAGCAAAAACTGTATAATAGGGACAATAGTTCATCAGTAAAATGGCTTCTGCTTGATTCACATTGAATCGTGTAGAGTCCATTGTTTCTCTCCACATGGGCCCATGATGCCTCAGGCCATCAAGGCAGAGATGCCACCTATAGGTGGGCACAAGATCGAGGGGTGGATCTAACCATGGACAGTATCTCCCAGGTGATCCATGATTGTGAGACATGCGCTGCGATCAAGCAGGCCAAGTGGGTGAAGCCCCTGTGGTATTGTGGGTGATGGTCCAAATACAAGTATGGAGAGACCTGGCAGATTGATTACATCACACTGCCTCAAACATGCCAAGGCAAGCGCTATGTGCTCACAATGGTAGAAACCACCACTGGATGGCTGGAGACCTACCCTGTGCCTCATTCTACTGCCCAGAACACCATCCTGGGCCTGGAAAAGCAAGTCCTGTGCAGGCATAGTACCCCTGAGAGAACTGAGTCTGACAATGGGACTCATTTCAAGAATAGCCTTATTAACACCTGGCCTGGAGAACATGGCATTGAGTGGGTGTACCACATCCCTTACCATGCACCAGCAGCTGGGAAAGTGGAACGGTGCAATGGATTGTTGAAAACCACCTTGAAGGCACTGGGTGGGGGAACTTTAAGAATTGGAACAGCATCTAGCAAAGGCCACCTGGTTAGTTAACACCCAAGGTTCTACCAACTGAGCTGGTCCAGCCCAATCTGAACCCCTGCATACAGTAGATGGAGATAAAGTCCCAGTAGTGCATGTCAGAGATCTGTTAGGAAAGACTGTTTGGGTTAATTCTGCCTCGAGTACAGACAAACCCATCTGTGGGGTTGTCTTTGCTCAGGGACCTGGTTGCACGTGGTGGGTAATGCAGGAAGATGGAACAACACGTTGTGTACCACAGGGAGATCTGATTGTTGGCTGAAAACAACATATAGTGTGGGATGCCTGTATACCACTGCTCTGTCACTGTTTGTACACAGCTGTATATATGTATATATATGTGTGTGTATGTATTAATTTGTGTGTGTAGAGTTAGAATATATTCGTTTAGGCATGAGCTGACAATATGGGATAACGGGTGGAATGTCTTGGGGTGACTTTATGATGTGTATCCCCTATCTCTGCTCTATGCCCAGAAATTAATTTTGTACTTTTTTGTGCCTTTAAACTGAGCCTGAGAGGGGGGAGAGGAAAAAACCAAGCAAACTTTTCAAAACAGTTGTTCAAGGACACAGATACACACTCCTCTGCATCCTGCTGCAGCAGCAAGAGAGGAGGAAACACCTTCTTGTTTTTCAGCCCGCTTTCAGCTCCTTTTCTCCGGAGGGAGACAGAGAGTTGAACTTTGTTTTCCTGGGACTTTGGTGTTTTCCCTTCTTCTCTTCTGGACTGTTTCAACATCAGAACACACCAGGAGAATTTTCCACCGAGGCCCTGGAGCTGGGGTCACACGGACCCAGCTCTGAGGAGGAGGAGAGAGACCACACCTACAGAAGGACTCTGAAATCTTCCCAGGTTTCTCTCCACAGTGAGGGGTTTTATTATTTAGCATTATTATCCTTTTCCTGTGTGTTTGTTAAATAAATAGTTTTTTATCTCTTTCACTTTCCTCCGAGGAAATTTTTATTTTTCCCCCGAACCTGATGGGTTGTAACCTGCCTTCTATCAGAGGATATTTTACCCTCCAAATTTGTCCAAACCGGCACATAGGCAAATAGAGGGCAAGACCGAGTTGACCACTGTACTCACCACTGAGAAGATCATATACACCTGCTATGGGTAGCAACTCCATAGTCATGGGAGGTGGGGGTATAAGTCGTACCGGACCTCTGTTACTCCTTTTTTGTCTCTTCCCTTTTGGAGCCCAAGAAGATTCACGTCACAAATGCTATCAATCCCTTTACTTCGGTAACACTCAAGGCTCCTTTTTTCACTGCTCACACTTCTATTGACAGTTACTGCTATGACCCATCCAAATTAGAAACTTGCAGGCAAGATGGCCAAACATATTGGGTTGCAGAAAATTTAGGATTAGGTGGTCAAAGAATTATGGGAAGTGAGTGTCCAAAAGGAGAAAAATGCATTTGCTTTACATTTGCCCTAGGTGGTGGAATCCAGGTCCACGATTTGGTTAAAGAACAAATAGTATACAAAGTGACAAAACAAACACCACAATTTAACCCCAGGTCAACCCCACATGAAGATTTATACACAAAAATCAAATGACAATTAGAAAAGGAAATTGAAACCCCTAGATTAGAGAAAAGACTATTTGTAGATTTGGGAGAAAGAATAAGTAAAGAACTAAATGTGCTGGGTTTGCGGAGGGGCCTTAATGACAGAAGAATGGCCATGGAAAGGCAGTAGCCTAGGCCCTGTTGAACTCCTTAAATTTAATAGAACAAATATAAAAGGGGAAAACTGGTCAGAAGGATGGATTTTAACTTCAGCAGTAATAGGAGAAGAGTGCCTCTGGCAAACTGGGAAAAATTTTCTGAAAAAATTAGGAAATACCCCCTGTAAAAAATATAAAGCTACTAATGGGACTTCTACATGGTGGATTCCTGAAGAACCAATGCCCTATTGGGCCCAGAAAAATCTTAAGGGAAAGAGTTGCAAATGTAATACTGAGGTTGAATTTTTCTTGTGTGAAGATGCAGGCAAAAATCCCTATTTTAATATTCCAGAGACATCCAAATTTTGGAAAAACATAAATCAGCAGGGTACTGACAATTGGAAAGCACCAGATGGCCTATTTTGGATATGCGGGAAAAGAGCTTACCCAAAACTCCCCCGCAGTGGAAAGGGAGTTGTACTCTGGGAATTATACAACCAGGATTCTTTCTTTTACCAGGACCGGACAGGGATGATTTAGAGGTACCAGTTCATGAGGCCTTAAAACAAAAAACAAGGGCGGCAATTGGAGGATCTCAAAGGTGGGGAAATGAAGAATGACCCCCTGAACGAATACTGGAAAAGTATGGGCCAGCCACCTGGGCACAGGACGGGAGTTGGGGATATCAAACCCCAATTTATATGCTAAATCATGTCATAAGACTCCAAGCAGCCGTGGAAATAATAACAAATAAAACTGCCTTAGCACTGGAATTGATATCAAACCAACAAAAACAAACAAGGGATGCAGTGTATCAGAATAGACTGGCATTGGACTACCTATTAGCCGAAAAAGGGGGCATGTGTGGGAAATCAAATCCATCTGATTGCTGCCTGAAAATAGATGATAATGGAGATGCTGTTCTGGATATAGCCAAGGATATCCAAAAAACAGCCTGTGTCCCAGTTCAGAAATGAGAATTGATGCTAAAAGCCAACTGGTGGGACAATTTATTGGGAACAGAATGGTGGAACAGGCTTTGCTTTTTCCTCCTATGTGCAACAGTGGGTTTATTATTTCTTCCTTGTATGATTCCCTGTTTCATTTGCCTAATCACCAGTGCGGTACAAAGAATGTCACTAGCAGCAATGCCTAGGGACCCCAAACTAGCTACATCTGGATCGGCACAAAAGATAATGGTGTTAAAGAAACAGAGTAAAACAAAGGATCCTGACCCTATTAAGAGGCTAAACTGTTTCTTGAAAGGCATGAGCATATTACTAAAGTTAAAAATAATTACTGCTCAAGGCAAATGGTTTAATTAAAAGAAGAGGGGAGATTGTGATAAGCAGCTATTATAGCATTGGCTTTCGTGGGTAGTGAAATGGAAGAAATATTATGTATTAGAATATGTTAGGAAATATTATGTGAAAACATGTTAAGAATAACTTTGCTATGCAGATAGTAACTAGTTAACATTATAACTGGGGTCAAAGTTACAAGATGCTTATATGGCTTGAGTTATAAGATACCAATATAACCTGAATCATAACTTTCTATACCTATATAATCTGAATCATAACCTCCTATATAATGTAATAGCTAGTACAGGGTTAACTAATTGCTTAATGGTTAAATAAACGGAAACCCCAGGTGGATAATTTCAAAAATAGACAAGTTGTAGTGGTTTGATCCAAAATACTCATTACTGTTTATCTTCTGTGAGATAAGAATTAGGAGAAATGCAAAGCAGGCACCAAACTTGAAAGAATATAAAGAAGTTTATTAACAGACCTAAAAGAAGGAAAAAAAAAATATATATACCACCTTCAGAACTCTCCTCCTCCCCCCACCTTCCTCCCTTCTCCCACTGACAAATGTAAAAAGACAACCCTTAAGATGTTCAGTCTGTTTACCACTTCCATAATAACCTTGTTCAGTCCATTTAGAAAGAGGAGTCTCTCTGCTTGCATGTGAGTCCCTTCCCCCAACTTGCAGCTTTTCCTGCAACTGCTTTCGAGGGTCCAATCTTGAAGTTTTTGGGGTACAATTTTAAGGTTGAGCCATTCAGAAACAAAAAACAGCGGCCCTTCTCCTTCCCTGGGAGCAAAGGGTCTTCCTCATCTTCATCGTTAGGACTATCTCTGGGAGCATCTCTAGGAACTGAGGTTTTCTCCTTTCCCATTTGGAGCAAAAGTCCTCATCTGGTCCATCTCTAGGAACTGAGGTTTTCTCCTTTCCCGTTTGGAGCAAAAGTCCTCATCACTTCCATCTCTCCCTGTCCAAACTTCTCATGAAATTACAGCTGCGTCAGCATCTGCCTATCTCAGCGCAGGTGCTTTTGCTTATGAGTTGAACACTCCACCCCCCATATCTTCATGAAATTACAATGGGATACTCTGATATATCATAGCTTCGCAACAGAATTTCAGCTTTAAGCATCTCCTCTTTCTCTTCCCTCAGGTTTTCAGCTCTTCACAGCAATAAAAGGGTTAATCTCACCTTGACCTTGCAGCTGGAATGCGGCTTATTGCTGTTGGTCACCTGATCTCTGCCGGACAGAGGTGCCACTTTACTGAAATCTTGGCCACAGTGGAGGGGAGAAGGGGTTCCTAGCCACTCTGGCTGCCCACAGCCCTGCTGGGGGGGTCATCCTGGAGCTGTGGCCTGGCCCAGCCTGGCCTGAGCAGGGCCTGGGCCGGGTCCACTGGCCCCCACTCGGGCCCCGCAGCCACCTGTCCCAACGCTGGAAAGGAGAGAGAGCTTGGGAGGGGAGTCTGTCTATTCTTAAGTGTGTATCACAGAGGCGGTCACAACTTTAAGTGGCTTAAAGAATTGTCCATATTCAAACTGGCCAGCTGATAGGTTCTATCAGGTCCCAGAGGAAGCTGTAAGCACCCCTTAGCAAGGACATCCCTTCCAGGACTATGCTTGCTAACCTATGACACAAGTATAGCTAGATAACGGAAGCAGCAAGATGTACTAATGAGACGTTGGCAAAAGTGAGGCCAATAAATCACACAGTAAAGAATTCGAACTGGTTGGATCCAGAAAGACGTAGGAACACCATAACTGTGCATCGTCCGAAGACAAAGTTGAAAAGTTTGAGATGTGAGGAAGACTCAAGCCTTCATCAAAGAAGACCCCCAGAGACCTGCACTGTTGCATAAAGGCCTTGTTGCCTTTGTAAAATTGTGGCTCAGGCCTGTTACTTTGGCTAAGTAGAAAAGGACGGTGGGAAAGGGACACAGCTGAATTAAGAGTAGAAAAGCATACTGCATGACTGTTGCGTGTGGTGACTGGTTAGCCTGTGGTACAAGGGACAAAGATAACCTACTGGTAAGACAGTCCCTAGTACCAGAGATTCCTCCCCAGATTAGGGTGAGAAAAGAAGCTTCTCCCAGGATGCTCTGTTCCGCTATGTTAATGTACCCCAGTTCCGCTTCCCTGGCTGGCCGTTGGCCTCTCCACCCCTTGTTACCTTATATGTTCCTGCCTTAGAAGGTTCTCCACTCCAGGTTCCCCCCGTTGGCCCTTGCCCCTCCCCACTCCCCCCAGAGCTTCCCCATTGGCTCCCATGCCCTAGTCCCACCTTTGTACCACCCCCATGCCCTCAGATCATTGGTCCCTGATGCTCACCTGTCTTGGTTGATGTCTGCTAAGGAAGGCAGGAGCCTCCCTTGGAATGGCAGATACAACCCCCCTTTCCCTCGGAGTTATTATAATTTTGAAATCAAGGGGCTTTTAGGTAAAGATATAGGAAACAGGAGTAACAGTTCTTTACTATTATATATCTATATGTGTATAACCAGTCAAACAAACAACAATAACTGTGGCAGTAACAGCAAACAATCACAAACCCAGTCCCAGCCTTCTTGGCTGTCAGGCCCCTTCCCCTCGGGTGAAGTTCTGCTCGCAGCCGGCAGGGGAGCTGGCAGCTCCCGGTGAGCAGGGCAGGTGCGATGGTTTCCCCACTCGGGGAGCATACGGCTCTGGTGGCCTGGGATCCTGGGAAGGGATGGAAGAAAGAAGCTTCACAAACCCCTGGGCAGCCGATCCCGGTGTCCGGCCAGACCCTCAGGAACAGCAGGCTGGAACAGCAGGCTGGAACAGCAGGGACAAGCACAAATTCCCGGGTGGCAGACGCGATGTATCCAAACGGGGAACCCCTCCGGAGGTCTAAGCAGGCAGGGCAAGCAGGGCTACAACATAGCGAAGGCTCAAAGCAACGGCAGGGCAGGGGGGCCACGGCCCAGCTCCCAGCGGGGCAGGGAAGACGGGCTTGGGATCCTGGGGCTTCTCCAGCAGAAAGGAAAAGCAGTCGAAGAAAGCAGACTCCCTCGCAGGAGATCGAACTGCCCACACACCCAGGTGAAACAAAAGGAGCAGCCAGCTCTTTTGTTTTTCTTAAGTACCTAGCCATTTGTCTCCCAGCAACATGTATGGGCAAAATTCCTTTAACAGAAAAAAAAGCCAGGAGAGCTCCTAAAACCCCAACATCGCCCCACTTCCGTACTTAACCCTGGACTCTCCATTGTTCTCTCTCTTTGTCCCTGGATCCCTTCACGGTGTGGCTTCAATAAACCTCCGTCCGTGGAACTCTACACGGAGACAATTCCCAGCTCTTTGCCATCGACTCATTTACTGGACCTATCTGTGTGTTTGTGCATGTACACATGTGGTAGTCCTGCCAAGCGGCTTCGCTTTGGAGACGTTTTGGAAGGTCGCAGCATCGTGCTCCGGCACTGCAAAGCCAAGCGCAGCTAGTGACAGTCGCGTGTTCACATTGTGGTGTGTGGTGGCTGGTTGAATTATGTTTGTTATGCTTTAAAACTATGTAAACTGATAACCAGATAAGTGCTTAAAAAGGCCAGGTTTTTGCAACAATGGACTCTCTTTTGCACCTGCCTGGGGAATCTGCATCGCTCATTATTGCAACATCTCATTATCATAATACGCATGCTTTAAAAAGGCAGATTGGGGGAGAAGCTATGTTAATTCCTCCTTTAAAAATGAAAATTAGTTCTCAGAAAAACTATGCATATGCATTGTGGTTTATTAATATGTATAATTTTAAAGCATGTGAATGGGAAATTTGTGTAAGTATGTGTGCTTTTGGCTATAAGCCACGCACCCAGCACTGTGATTTTGCTTTAAGTGACCTTTGTCCACTATTGTCCCTTATTAAATTTATAAAACCCTAAAAAGAAGAGTGGGCTTCGTTTCTCACACAGGGGATGGAACAGCACACACTGCTGAAAGATTCCAGCTGCTCTCAGGGCACACAGAAAGCTGAAACTGTTAATCTTGGTATTTGGCGGTCAATGTCAGCTTTCAATAAAATGTCTTAAATTGATATTTCCAGTGCTGGTGACAGTCTTTTAAACCCAGTCTTCTGCCTGACCTCTCTGCTGTTGTAGTTCCGTGGACAGAGGTTGTTGTCTTTTACCCCTTCCCATGGGCAGGCCAGTGTTCAGCCATCTCCAGGACAGCAGGGCCCCACCCCATGTCACTGTGACCTGGGGGGACAAAAACCATTCCTCCAAATGTCCCCCCTTACTCCTTCTTTCCAGGCATTTGGCCCTGGCAGTGGGGTTTGCTGCTGGTTGCTGCAGGAAAAAGGAGACCCCTGTGACACTGGGAGGCACATGGAACCAAGGGGCCATTGTGACACAGCAGGCAAAGAAAGGCAGAAGAGGAAGGAGAACACAAATACAATCAGCTGAGAAGGTGGCACTCTGGAAACCAGACCAGAACTGACTGGAAATAAACGAGACAGAAAGAAATAATTTGGAATTTTGATTTCCTATCAAAATACAATTTCCTGCCTTTCTCACAAACCTCCTCCTGCTGTCATTCAGCAGGGCTTTCACCAAGTGCTCTGCTCGGAGTGGATGTTCCAGGCTGCAGACACAAGGAAACCCAGAATGGGCTTTTTCCTGCTCCTGGGGAGTTTGACATCCTCAGCCGAGGAGATGAGGAGGCAGCAGAAGAAAAGGGCAGCTGGGGTTCACCCTTCCACAGGAATAAGAGGGGGAAAGTCTCTCGTCCTCTCTGTCTCTGCTCCCACAGGGATATGAAGGCTGATCCCAGACCCCCAAGGGTGACAGTCAGGGCTGCCTTCCTGGAATGCTCGTGTGGAATGGAGGGGCAGCATGGCAGCACCTGGATCTTGGACCAGCCAGCTGCCCCCCATGTTTGGAAGTGCCTGAGGAGGGCTGGGACAGTGCCAGGGACATCCTGCAGTGACACCTCAGCTGTCCCGCTCTACATGCACTCAGTCCCAAACCTCACCCTGATCCTGATCTCAATCTCACTCCATGTTTGGACACACTCACTACCCCGTGTTTAATCTCATCCCAGTCCCAGACTCGTCTAGTCCCAGACACAATCCCAACCCCAGCCCTAAAGCCAATCCCATGTTTAGCCTTAACCCCAATCCCAGCTCTAATCCAAATCTCAGCCCTAACTCCAGCCCCAGCCCCAATCCCATCCCCTTTCTAAACCCTCAGCCCCAAAACAAATCCCACATTTAGCCCGAGCTGCAATCCCAGCTGCAATTCCAGCCTCTTCCCCAGCCTCCAGCCTTATCCCAAATCCCACGTTCAGCCCTAACTCCAAACCCAGCCCCAATTCCAACTCTAACCCCAACCCCAGTGCCAAATTTAGCCCTGACTCCAGCCTCGACACCAGCCCCAGCCCACACTCCAGTCCCACATCTAGCTCTAAATCCAAACCCAGCCCCAGCAGCTGCCCACAGCCCATACCATTATTAGAGCTAATCCCAATCCCAGCCCCGGTTCAAGCCCGAATCCCAGCCCCAGTTCCAGCCTCAATCCCAGCCCCAGCCCGAGTTCCAGCCCCATACCCAGCCCCAGCCCTCACCCCAATCCCACCTTTAGCCCTGACCCCAGTCTGAGCTCCAACCCCACCCTCAGCCCTGCCCCCAGCCCCCTCTTAGCCCCAGTCCCAGCCTAACCCAGCCCAAATCCCGGTTTCACCGTGACCCCTCCCCCACCCCTCCCCCACCCCTCCCCCACCCAGCCTTGACCCCACCCCATTCCTGGCCCCACCCCTGCCTGAAGCCACGCCCACCCCATCCCTCTTGGAACCTGTGCCCTCTCGGCCAATCACGTCACTCTGTCACGTTCTTTGCTCCGCCTGTCATTATTTGTACCTCGACATCCATTGGCTGCTGCCATGGGGGGCAGGGGTCACATGCCCCTATAAAGGGGCAATCAGGGGCCATTGTTTACTGCAGGGTTTGGTGCTGCTGCAGCACTGCAGAGTGGGGAGAGAGGAGCAGAGTGGGCAGAGCAGAGCAGGGTGAGCAGAGTGGAGTGGGCAGAGTGCAGGGGTGAGAGCCGAGTGGAGCAGACAGAGCCGAGCGGAGCTCCGTGCCCTTGGCCCCACAACACCTGAACCCTGTGACCCGCCTGAGCCGGGGGTTGTGTGGATGGTTGGGGGGAGGTGGAAGTGGCGCCCACCCCCCATGGGTCCAATTGTGGTGCGATGTGGAGGGGGAGCCCCAGCCCAGCTCCCTCGTGCCCCGAGCTGCCAGTGCGCCCCGTGTCGCTGCCGTGGGCGGTAATGGGTGCATGGGCCAGACACCAGCGGCTGCAGCGAGCAGAGTGAGAGGGATGGAGAGCTCCCTCCCCGAGGGCACAGACACGGAGAGCCCCACACCCCTCCACATAGGGGTGAAGGATGAAGAACACCCCTCAGCTCTCCCCAAAGGGTAGAAGGACAGAGACCCCCTGGGGCACCCGGAGTGGAAGTGGATGGACACCACTGCGGTTCCCCTCATGGTTCCCCCAAGGGTGAGGAAGATGTAGACCCCCTTGGGCCCCCTAAAGGGGATGATGACAGAGACCTGCCTGCCTTTCCCCTGGGCAAGGAGGATGGAGACCAACCCTGGCCCCTCCAAAGGTAAAGAGGATGGAGACCCCGCCCAGGGTCCCCTAAAGAGGAAGAGGATGGAGGCCTCCCTGGGGCAAGAAGAACAGAGGCCACTGGGATTGCCCCAAAGGTAAGGAGGAGGCAGAATCCCCCAGGGCAACGAGGACAGAGTCCACCCCTGTCCCCCTGCAAAAATAAGGAGAATGGAGTCCAGCCACTGTCCCCCTAAAGGAAAGGAGGACGGGAATGCCTTGGCCCCCCCAAGTGGGAGGAGGACAGAGACCCCCAGGACCTTTCCCCAGGGTGAGGATAACCAGCCCTTGTTCTAGTACATAACCTACCAGACATCTGCTGGGAACTTAACACAGCGGAGAAGAGGCAGTCCAGGAGGTTGTTAGAGTGCGTGGAGGACAACTTCTTGTCACAGCTGGTGAGTGAGCCCACCAGGGCAGGGACTACATCAGACCTGCTGTTTGCAAACAGAGATGGGCTGGTGGGAGACGTGGTGGCTGGAGGCCATCTGGGGCACAGTGACCATGAGATTATAGAGTTTTCAATATTGGGTGAAATAAGGAGGGGCTTTAATAAAACTTTCACACTAGACTTCTGGAGGGCAGACTTTGGTCTGTTCAGGAGACTTATTTGGAGAGTTCCTTGGGAAGCAGCCCTTAAAAATAAAGGAGTTCAGGAAGGGTGGGCGTCCTTCAAAACAGAGATCTTGATTGCACAGGAACCGACTGTCCCTGTGTGCAGACAGATGAGTCAACGAGGCAAATGTCCAGCCTGGATGGGCAAGGAGCTTATGAAGGAACTGAGGAATAAAAAGAGAATGTATCATCTTTGGAAGGAGGGTCAGGTATCTCAGGAAGTATTTAAGGGGGCTGTTAGGGCATGTAGGAAAAAATTAGGGAGGCCAAAGCTCAGCTAGAACTTAATTTGGCAACTTTTGTGAAAGATAATAAGAAAAGTTTTTACAAATATATTAATGGCAAAAGGAAGGGTAAGAACAAGCTCGGTTCTCTTCTGGATGGGGGAGGGAATTTAGTGACTGCAGATGGGGAGAAGGCGGAGGTGTTTAACACCTTCTTTGCCTCGGTCTTTAGTGGAAAGACAGTTTGTCCTCAGGACAGCTGTCCTCCTGGGCTGGTAGATGGTGTCAGGGAGCAGGATGGTCCCCTGTTATCCAGGAGGAGGCAGTCAGAGAACTGCTGAGCTGCTTGGATGTTCATAAATCTATGGGACCGGATGGGATCCATGCCAGAGTGATGAGAGAGCTGGCAGATGAGCTTGCAAAGCCGCTCTCCTTCGTTTACCAACAGTCCTGCCTCACTGGTGAGGTTCCAGCTGACTGGAAGCTGGCCAGTGTGACACCCATTTGCAAGAAGGGTAGGAAGGAGGACCCTGGGAATTACAGGCCAGTCAGTCTGACCTCGGTACCTGACAAAGTAATGGAACAGTTTATTTTAAGTGCCATCACACAGCACCTACAGGATGGCCGGGGGATCAGACCCAGCCAGCGTGGGTTTAGGAGGGGTAGGTTGTGTTTGACCAACCTGATCTCCTTCTATGACCAGGTGACCTGCCTGGTGGGTGTGGGAAAGGCTGTGGATGTTGTCTGTTTGGACTTCAACAAGGCCTTTGACACTGTCTCCCACAGTAAACTCCTGGAAAAGCTGGCAGCCCACAGCTTGGACAGGAGCACTCTTTGCTGGGTCAAGAACTGGCTGGATGGCTGGGCCCAGAGAGTGCTGGTGAATGGCACTGCATCCAGTTGACAGCCAGTCACCAGTGGTGTCCCTCAGGGGTCTGTGCTGGGACCAGTTCTGTTCAATATTTTTATTGACGACATGGATGAGGGTATTGAGTCTACCATCAGTAAATTTGCAGATGACACCAAGCTGGGAGTGTGTGTCAATCTGTTGGAAGGTAGGAGGGCTCTGCAGAGAGACCTGGAACAGTGGGACAGACGGGCAGAGTCCAGTAAGAAGAAGTTTACCAAGTCCTAGTGCAGAGTCCTGCACTTTGGCCACAATAACCCCTGCAGTGCTACAGGCTGGGGACAGAGTGGCTGGACAGTGGCCAAGCCCAAAGGGACCTGGGGGACTGATGGACATCAGGCTGGACATGAGCCAGCAGTGTGCCCTGGTGGCCAAGAAGGCCAACGGCATCCTGGCCTGGATCAAAAACAGTGTGGCCAGCAGGACCAGGGAAGTCATTCTTCCCCTGTACTCGGCACTGGTGAGGCTGCACCTCGAGTGCTGTGTCCAGTTCTGGGCCCCTCAGTTCAGGAAGGACATGGAGACGCTTGAACGTGTCCAGAGGAGGGAGACAAGGCTGGTGAGGGGCTTGGAACACAAGCCCTGTGAGGAATGACTGAGGAAGCTGGGGTTGTTTAGCCTGGAGAGAAGGAGACTCAGAGGTGACCTTATCACTCTCTACAACTCCCTGAAAGGTGGTTGCAGCCAGGTGGGGTTTGGTCTCTTTCTCCAGGCAGGAACTGAGGACACAGTCTCAAGTTGCGCCAAGGGAAATTTAGGTTGGAGGTTAGGACCTGAGGTTTTTTACTGAAAGAGTGATAAAGTTTCGGAATCGTCTGCCCAGGGAGAGGTTGGAGTCACCATCCCTGGATGTGTAAAAAAAGATTGGATGTGGCACTCAGTGCCATGGTTTAGTTGAGGTGGTGTTAGGGCATGGGTTGGACTCCCTGATCTTGAAGGTCTCTTCCAACCTGGTGATTCTGTGAGGAGAACAGAGACCACCTCTGGCCCCTCCAAAGGTAAGGAGGATGGAGACCCTTGAGGTGCCTCTAAATGGGAGGAGGATGGAGACAGCCCTGGCCCCACATTTGTGATAGGAGGACAGCATTCCCCCCTGATCCATCCCATGGGAGAGGAGGATGCACGGCCCAGGGTTGTCTCTGTCCCTCTCCTACCTGGGGAGTCCAGGGGGGTCTCCAAGCCTCTCTTGTCGGGGAATGATTTGGGGGTGGGGATGGTCTCTGTCCCTCTCACCCCACTCGGTGCCTGGTGAGGGTCTCTGTCCTTCTCCCCTTGGGATTCTTGGAAGATGCTTGTGGGGGTTTGGGGGTGTCTCTGTCCCCCTCACCCTGATGGTCCTTGGGCGGGGTCACACCAAGGGTGAGAGGGAAAGAGACCCCCCCCAGCCTCCCCAGGTGTGAGAAGGTCAGAGAGCCCCCACCCCTCAAGCATACTCAGTGGTGAGAGGGACACAGATCCCCTGGTCCCCAGCCCCACAAAAGCATTCCCTGGGGCAAGAGGGATGGAGACCCCCAAGCATCCCCCAGGGCAAGGAGGACCGAGACCTCCAAGCATCCCCAAGGGTGAGAGGGACAGGGACACTGCCTTGGGAATGCCTTCGGGTGAGAGGGACAGGGACAATCCCACCAAGCCCCTCCCCAGCATCCCTCAGGGAGAGAGGCACAGAGACCCCTTGAGCATCCCCTGGGCACCGGACAAAATAAACTTGGCAGAAATCAAACTTAGCTCTACCTAAAATGCTTGGAGGAATGTTTGCTCTTCCCACAAGTCACTTGTGATGAAAACGCAAACAAACCCCAACCATGAATGAACCGACAGCACAAGCAGTTATGGTGGCAATTCAAAGGTCCAGCGGTTCCCGCACAGCTCCAGCTCAGCTGCTGGCATGTTCCTGTAAAAGGAAAATGAACGTTCGGCCCAATACAGATGATTTAAAGGAAGGATAAACTCTGTGTAGCTGTCACGAAGGTGACAGGAATGAAGAGAAAAATGATTCTCACATTTGGCAAAGGCCACCAGCCTGTGAAAGAGAAAAGGAGGGAGTGCAAGGGAGTGACAGGGACAGAGACCTCCCCTGGGGAGGGGCGAGTGTGACACTGTCCCCTGTGTGTGTGGCCTTCCCAGGGTGGGGGTTTCACACCTGAGCCAGTCTGGGTAAGGGGGTGGTGTTCACTCCCCCTGGGCAGGGGTTACCCCACACCCCCAAACTCTCCTCCTGCCCCCTTGGTTGGGGGATGGGGGTGCAAACCTGGCCTCAGCAAATGGGTCTGGGGGCTGGGGCCTCCCCCAGCCAGGGCTGATTTTCAGGACAGCTCTGGCCTTGGCTTTCTGGTGGATTCATTCTCCTCTCTCAGCCTTGTTTCCTTCTCCCTAGACCTGAGATCCCTGGCTAAGAGTCCCCCTTTCCCTGATCTCAAGGTTCCTTAGCTCAACTTGCAGGCCAAAGTTCCCCTCAGGAGGCACATTCAGGGACAGGGGGTGCTTGGGTGGTGGTAGCTCCTTTATACAGTTTCTGCCATAATGGGCAAAAAGCCCTTCCTAACAATGTTTCAGCTGTGAACCACAGCATTTCAGTCTCAGCAGCCCCCAGAGCATCCCCTGTGTTGCCAGATGGAAAATCCTCTGTACTGGGTGGGCTACCACAAGGCTCATTCCTCAAACCTGTCTTGGGGCTGAGTCAGGGATGCAGTATCCCATGATGGTTTGTGCTTGGCAGGTGGGAAACTTCTGTTCCCGTGGTGTTGTTTGTTCTGTTCTGCTCTCTCTGTATTTTATAGTAAAGAGCTGTTCCTCCTTTTCCTGCATTTTTGCTTGGGAGCACTGTAAATTTGGAATTGGATCCAAGGGGATCATCGGGGCACTGCTGGGCCCCATGGAAGCAAGGGGCCATTGTGATTCTGAGAGGCCCCGTGGATCCAAGGAGACCATTGTGCTCCTGCAGGTCCTCATGGAATCACAGGGTCCATTGTGACACTGCTGGGTGTCGTGGAACCAAGGACATCTTTGTGACACTGAGGGGCCCTGTGGAACCAAGGACACCTTTGTGACACTGCTGGGCCCCATGGAGCCAAGGGAACCTGGAACAGCTCTGCCTGGCTTGGCCTCCCAGGGATCCCTTCTCCTCTGCCTTCATGACACTGAAGTCTGTTTGGCGTCAGGCAGCTCCATGGGCAATCCCGCTTCCTTCAGGGCTGCTGTTGAGTCTGTGCCCACTGCCCCCCGAAAAAACAGGCTGCCCTGTGGGGAAACAAACGCGGCTTCTCCTGGGGAAAGCCTCAGCGAGGGCTCAGTTTGCCATTGGTCATTGCGGTGACTGCAAGAAAGGGGCACCCCACCATGGGGCATTTCTTGGTCAGCTCCAGACATAAAGAGTGGGAAACTGTCTGAGACTCGGGTTGTGGCCTCGAAGCTGCCACTGTGGTTTGCAGGGATCTGCAGGGCAGCACGGCCCTGGCTGTGCCCAGGAGCGGTCACTTTGGAGGTGGTGTCGGATCTGATGGGGTAAGTGGGACCCTGTGGGGCTGGGGGTGGCCTTGAGAGTCTCCATGGCACTGAGGGGGAGCTCTATAGATGGGGGTTGGTGTCTGGGGCTGTGGGGCCATAGGGGGTTGGGAGAGCTGTACCTGGCTAGGGGAATGCAGGGGCAGGGGACAGCAGTGACCTCTTGGCCCCATGTGTCCTCCGGAGCCACCGTTTCCTTCCTGTCTCTGTCCCCATCCAAACAGTTCCCGTGCTTGCCTACATTTTTGGGAGTCTGTCTCCACGGCTATCATTTATCACCCAGGGACATCTCCTCCTTTGGGAATGGAGGTGGGTACCCCCCAGTGTCATCCCTCCCCCAGCCGTCACCCCAAAGGTGCTTGGGGGCTCTGGGGAAGTGCAAAGATTCATTGGGGGCAGGGGCAGGAAGACCATGGGGGGTGTCCCCAAACTGGGCACTGTGCGGGTCCCAGGCAGGGACAGGACTCAGTGGGTGGGAGGAGCGGGACTGGGCTGGGCTGTGCCCAGGCTGGGGGGATGTGTCCGAGGTTCCCTGACCCCTGTGGTGTGGGGGTGCATTGGGGGCCCCTCCGTGGCCTGTGGGAGTGCTGAAACCCCCCACCCATGGGTGCTGTTGCTGCAGGTTCTGGGTGTCTCTGCTGTGCTGTGTGCCACAACAACTCCTCCAGCTGTCATTTTGTGTCACCAAGGGGCTGGATGCCACTTCCATGGCCCTGGGGAGAAGAGGAGAAGACTGGGGACTGTCACTTCAGATGGAAGAGAGAGAGTTGCACATTTTGATCGAGCCCCACGAGGGCCAGTACAAGGCGAGACCCCCAGCAGTGGCAGCTCAGCTCCCCATGGCAGGCACAGCCGTGCTCCCGGGGACGTCAGCCCCTCCACTGTCCCTGATGTCCCTGCTGTCCCCTCTGTCCCTGCCATCCCCATGTCCCTGAAGATCACCATGAACCAACAGAAAGTGCTGTGGACAGTGGAAACATCCTGTCCTCAGGCAGGGCTCTCAGGGTGGCAGGAGATGTCACCCTGGAGCTCGTGGAACGGAACCGACATGACTGGTGCTGGTATGGGTGGGGACCTGCAGGGGCTGGGGACCTCTAGGGGGGACAGGGACCTCTAGGGATGGTTGTGGACTCCAAGAGGTTGACGAGGTCCATGGACTGGAGATTCCCAGGAGCTCAGAGGACACACAGAGGTGGGGAACGGGGTAGGTGACATCCCTGTGCTGTGGTGGCCCTGTCCCCAGCTCCATGTGCCTCTGCTCCCCCTCACACATGGCTGCAGGCGTCAGGGACCCCTGGACGGGGTGGGAGGGGTGTCAGAGTGGGGGGTACCTTGGAATAGCCCACGTGGGTTGTGGGGTGGGGGGCACAGCAGGGTCTGTGGGCAGGTGGGTGCCTAGGTGCACAGGCCCCTGGGAGCACTCTGGCCGTCCCACCACGCCCATGGTGCCCAGCCCCCCCCCGATGCCTGTGAGGGCACCTGTGGGGGACAGGGGTGACTCAGAATGTCTCCTAGCAGGGCCTGATGGAACACAGGAGACCATAGGGAGGTTAGGTAGCCCCATTGATCCAAGGGTCCAGTGTGACACAGAGGACCCTCATGGAACCCAAGGGACCAGAGAAAGGTTATGGAACCTCATGCAACCATGGCTCCACTATGACACAACAGGGCCTAATGGAGCTCAGGAGACCACAGTGAGGTTATGGAACCTCATGGAAAATGGGCTCCAGTATGACACAACAGGTCTTCATGGAACACAATAGTCCATGGTGAGGTTGTTGAACTTCAAGGATCCAAATCTCTAAGGTGACACTGAGTGGTCTCATGAAACACAAGAGACAAAAGTGCGGTTCTGGAACCTCATGGAACCACAGCTCAAATGTCCCACAGCAGGGTCTCATGGAAAACAGGAGAGCAGAGTGAGATTTCAGAATGTCATGGAGCTGAGTCCAGTGTGACACAGATGGACCTAATTGTACTCAGAAGACCATTCTGACAAAACGGAACTTCATGGAACCAAGGCTCTAAAGTGAAAGAGCGGGGCCTCATGGAACACAGGAAACCATAGTGAGGTTACAGAATCTTATGGAACCAAGGCTCCAGTGAGACACAGCGGGGCCTCATTAAACACAGGAATCCATTGTGACTCTATGGAATCTCATGGAACCCAGGCTTCAAAGTGACACAGTGGGGCATCATGTAACCCAAGGGACCATTGTGAGGCATTGAAACCTCAGGGAACCAAGGCTCTGATGTAACACAGCAGGGCCTAATGAAGCACAGGAGACCATAGTGTGGTCAAGGAACTTCATGGGACCATGGATTCAATATTATCCTACATGGTCTCATGGAACCCAAGAGACCATCGTGAGATATTGGAAACTAATGGAATAAAGGCTCCAGTGTGAGCCACTGTGACTCTATGGAATCTCCTAGAACTTAGGTTCAAATGTGACACAGCAGTGCATCATGTAACCCAAGAGACAAGAGTGAAGTTATGGAACATCATGGTACCAAGGCTCCAGTGTGACACAGCGGGGCCTAATGGAGCTCAGGAGACCGTAGTGAGGTTTTGAACCTCATGGTACCAAGGCTCTAAAGTGACACAGTGTCGCTGTTGAGACGGGCACAACACATAAAGACCCCAGAACAGTTCCAGGCAAAAAAACATTTATGCTATGAAGTCAGTGTCATTTATACGCTTTTGTATGTTTATCATTCATGTCACTTATCCATTGGTCACTTAACTACTACAACAGACTTATTGGCTATTATTTAACTATAATATACTGTTATTGGTTCTATGCAGCATAAGCCTCCTAAGCATTCTAAGCATTCAGAAAAACACCACGTGCAAGTTTGTTGCTGTTCTCTCTCTGTAGTGTTTAGATTTCTTGCTTCTGTTTCTCACGGGTACAAACAGATTGTGCTTACATCAATGTCGGAACCAGACAGGCTTGCTGACCTGCTGTTAATTCCCACAACACAGCATGGTCTCATGGAACCCAACAGACCATACTGAGGTTCTGGAACCTCATGGAACTGCAGCTCAAATGTCTCACAGTGTGGCCTCATAGATCACAGGACACCATTGTGAAGCTATGGAACATCATGGAACCAAGAGTCCAGTGTGACAGAGAGGGGCCTAAATGAACTCAGGAGACCATTGTGATGAAATGAAACTTCATGGAACCAAGGCTCTGATGTGACACAGTGGGGGCTATAGGAGCTCAGGAGACCATAGTGAGGTCACAGAACCTCATGGAACTGCAAATCTCAAATGTCTCACAGTGGGGCATCACGGAACACAGGAGAGCATAGGAAGGCTATGGAATCTTATGGAACCAAGGCTCCAGTGTGACACAGGGAGGCCTAATTGAACACAGGACTCCATTGTGACTCTATGGAACCTCATGGAACCAAGGCTCCAGTGTGACACAGTGGGGAATCATGGAATAAAAGAAACCACAGTTAGCTTCTGGAACCCAGTGGAACCAGGGTTCTAATGTGACTCAGAGGAGCCTCATGGAATCCAAGATGCCATAGTCATGGTATGGAACCTCATGGAACCAAGGATCCAGTGTGAGACAGCAGGTCTGAATGCACCTCATGAGTAAATCCAGAGCGAGGTTATGGAACCTCATAACCTCAACAAAGGCTCTAAAGTGACACAGCATGGTCTCATGGAACCCAAGGGACCATAGTGAGGTTCTGGAACTTCATGGAACTGCAGCTCAAATATCTCACAGCAGGGCCTCATGGAACGCAGGAGACCATAGTGAGGTTATGGAACCTTGTGGAACCAAGGCTCCAATGTGACACAGTGGTGCATCATGTCACCCAAGAGACCATAGTGAGGTTATGGAACCCCATGGAACCAAGGCTCCACTGCCTTACAGCAGGGCCTAATGGAGCTCAGGAGACCACAGTGAGGTTATGGAACCTCATGGAACCAAAGTTCTAAAGTGACACTGATATGCTGGGTGTAGGGGGGGGTGGAAAGAGTGTCACATCCATCCCAATCACGTCCCACCAGAGCTGCTCCGGGGGGTGCCACGCGAACGAACTTGGACACACTCTGACACACTGTAGTAGGTGGATACTCGCTGCCACACACACACACAGAGCCTGACAGCTTCTGCAGCATTGCCCAGGACAGAGAGGTGGGAGGGGTCCTTCATACAGAGTTCCATACAAAGGGGTTTATTGAGGTCCCTGCCCGAAGGGATCCAGGGACAAAGAACACAAAATACTGCAAGGTCCAGGGTTTTATCTGGATCGGCACCAGGGGAGGGGCAGAACATCAGAGCTTATTCTTTGGGGACCAGGGGGTGGAGAGGGAGTGGGATGACAGGACAGTGACCAGTGGGAAAGGCGAGGGGTGGAACAAGAGACACGGGAACCAGTGGGGTATCAAGGAAAGGAGAACTATCTAGAACATGAACTTAAAAAGGTCGAAAGGGGGGTGGTCTTAGACCACTGAGCCTGCCCACCAGCGGACCTCCACTGTTCTGAGGCTGTGTGGCTTCCTGGTCATTCCTGCAGTGGATTCAACCACTGCAACATCTCCCCCTTCTTTACTTAAAAAGAAGGCTTTTCCCACAGCATTCAACAAAAAACTCTTAAGACAACTAAAAAGAAATAGAACCAGAAAAATGATCAAAATAACCCATAGGATAGTTTTAATATCAAGGCCACCCAACTTGACAGTCCTCACTTCCCCAGGAGTCCATCAAACCATCTGCCTACATCCTTCTTTAGGTCTTTTATGTGGTCCTGCATCTTCTGGATCATCCCATGGATGCTCTGGCTGTGCGAGGAAAGGTTGAAACAACAGAGTCCCTCAAACTCCTCGCAGCCGTGGCTGTGTGCCAGTAACAGGGAGTCAATTGCAGCCCTATTCTGGAGCATGGCTTGCCTGGTGGTTTCCTCGTCTTTGAGGAGCTGGCTGAGTGCACTCGATGTTAAATTGGCTTGCTTGCCAAGCCAGCACTCAAGGTGACTAATATCACCTAAGGCCTTGGCCCTATTCTTTCCATGGAAGGAATAAGGATGCCATGGCCTTTTTTGTGTGAGACCAATCGACAATTTCACTATTACAATTTTCATCCAATTGTTGAATGGATCTTTTTTTGCGGGCCAATTGATTTCTGTTACGCCAATTGATAATTTGTGTTTTGTTGGGTGCTAGCAGGGTAAGCTTTCCAAGAGTGCACAGCCCTCCTTGAAGACGGGAAGGGATTGCAGCCCAAACCCTGTCTCTGCAAATAAGAAACACTCCCCAGTGGAGCACTCTGGGTTTGATAGTGGACGCCAACAGTGTGGAGCTGGTGTAATTGCACCAGTAGGCAGCATCATACTCTCTTTTTGTGGGGTTGACATCTTTGGTGAAACTCTTTTTGTGATGTGCGGATTTGAGCCACTCGGAGTTGGTTAATTTGACCACACCCCAATGACCACACCTCCACTGACCACAAACATTGACTGCACCCCACTGACCACATCCTCCCTAATGACCACATCCCCATTGACCATATCCTGATTGACCACACTCCCTTTATTACCACACTCTCACTGACCACACCCTCAGTGCCCACACCTCCACTGACTACACCCATTTACCACATCCCCTTGGACCACCCCAATGACCACATCCATTGACCACACCTCCATATTGACTACATGCAGCCCAATGACCAAACCCCGTTGACCACACTTCCATTGACCACACTGTAATGACCATACTCACCCCATTCACCACACCCCTCCCATTTACCACACCCCTTCCACTGACCACACCCCTCACATAGACCACACCCTACCTGTTGGCAATTAAAGCATGGACCCAGGCAGGGGATCTGAATCATTTATTCAAAGGAATGAGCTGCTTTTATACACTTTTCTAAGGCGCAGTATTTCCTTATATGCTAATCCTCACTACCCTGTGACCTATCCCATGTTGCCACATCAGCAGCACACTTCCTTCTATGGGATGATCACTCACTGTTAACCCGTCTGTCAGCTCCCGGCAGGCTCCTCTCCATAGGGGTCTGCCATGTGACACCTTCTCCCCCCAGGGTCCGGTGGGGACAACCTTCTCTGTGCTGTCATGTGCTCCTTTGTGCTGCCATGTGCCTCTGCAGGCAGGTCTTACAGCTCACAACCCAATTCTATCTTATTTCTCCCCATAAATCCCCGTTTTTTGTTTTATACAAATAGGAATTATGAAACAAAACACTTCTAACATTAGAACATGTTTGGCCCACTGCCCAAACCAAATAAGCTCTTACAGTGTTACAGTGAATAAGTTACAGTGAATAAACAGACATAACTTTGAGGAGCAACGTAAAGTTGTCTAAAACTTTTTCAATCACTCAGAGTCTGCAACTGCTGGGAGGTCCTGTTTCACACAGAAGACTCAGAAAGTCTTTCCTAGGCAAAACTTCCAAATTTACTTTGAAAGAGGGTCCAGCTTTGAAAAGAGCAAATCAACAAGTCAAAGTGACTTGATTACACTTTTAGAGCAGAAACAACTGGGTTTGATGGTATCATCTCCAGTATGCCAGGGCTAGGGCTTGGCCAGAGCCTTAAACCTCGACTGAGAGGGTTTCCCTAAAATCCTTATAAAATTGCCTAAAAACCTTATTAAGATCAGTTAGGAACATGACTTCAGGAGAGTTTATCTTCCCCACAAGCTGATTATGAAGCTAGAGTACCCAAGGCTGGTCGGACAACTCTTGCAGGTAGCCATCTTGGACTGGAATCTGTGGAAACACAAGCATATCCTCACCCCCAGGTTATCAATGGAAAGGGGCCTTCCCATTTTCCACTTTCAAGATTCTTAATGAGTACCTCAGCTTTTTTTAAGTGAGCATGTGAACCTGAAAAAATGTCAATGCTAACATGTACGTATTTAAGCCTCCCAAATTCCACAATGTGGGTAACATCCATTTGCCATAGCTGCCGACAAGAGAGCCCCCGGGGGTTTATCCCCACGCCCAGTGCTGGAAGTTGATATTGTTGGCAATTAGGGCATGTCACCACTACCGCGCCTGTTTGATCTCTCTTGAATCCAAACATTCTCATTAGAGCGGGAACGTTCTGATGAAAGAAATGGTGGCTCAATTTAGCCTGTTCCAAGGTATTTGGTAAGTTAGGGATTTGGACAGGCATCTCCAGAACATCTGCTCTCCGATTCCCCTCTGTGATTGGTCCAGGTAGGTCAGCATGTGATCTTACATGCATGACATAAAAGGGGTGCTCTCGGTGGGAGATGAAGTATATTAACTGTGAGAGTAGCCTAGGTAAGCGTGGATTTGCAACCTCCTTTAATAAGGCGTGTTCTGCCCTGGCAATTATTCCAGCCACGTAAGCCAAATCCGTCATCAAATTAAATGGTTACTTGAACCTCTCGAAGGCCCTGACGACAGCTGCCAGTTGTGCCACGTGCAGAGAACCCGTCCACTACTTTAACATCAGTCTCCCACTCTTGGGTCAGAGGATCCCGCCAAGTCATCACCGACTTCTGGGATGATCCAGAGCCATCTGTGAACACAGTCAGGGTAAAATTCCCTTTAAGGGAATTTTACTCTGGAGCTGTTTTGGAGTCAAATTAAAATTAGCACTGAAGAGCTTATGTTGCGGTTTGTGAACTGACATTTGGCCTGGATAACTGTCCAGGGCGAACTGGAGGTGCTCATTGTTCTGTAACAAATGTTCTAAGTCACCAATCATTAATGGAAGGTGTATGCATGTAAAATCGCATCCCGCAAGGGTACGGAGGCAAGCTCTGGCCCTGATGATCAGTTGAGCCATACATTCCTGCGGCATTGTTATACTCTTGGACGGTTGGTGTGGCAGAAAGACCCACTCTATAAGAAGAGGATCCTTCTGCACCACGTCCCATTGGAAAATGAGGGAAGGGTAGTGTGGTGTCTTACCCAAAATGATCAGACTATAGGGTAAGTCTGGTCTAGCCTGGTGTGCTTGCCTCAAGGCTAAGGCTAGCTGTACCTTACTGATTGCCTCCTAGGCCTCTGCGGTGACAGTCCAGGGAGAGTCAAGGTCCTCACAGCCCCTTAGCAGCTGGAACAAAGGCGCGAGGTCCTCCATCATGAGTCCCAGCAAAAGACGGACCCAATTGATGGACTCACAGAGTTGATGGAGATCTCTTAGGGTCCTCGGGTTGTCTTGAATGGTAATCTTCTGGGGCACGATGGTCTTTTCCCCGATGCGAAGACCCAGATAGGTCAATGGGGTGGTACACTGTATCTTGTCAGGGTGTATCTCAAAGCCCTTTTCCTTGATGGCATGAATGGTGTAGTTTAATGTCTTTTTCAGTTGGTCTTCATTGGGTGCGCAGATCAAGATATCATCCATGTAGTGAAGGATGATTGCTCTAGGAAATGTTTTGCGGATTGGGGACAGGACTTCCGCTATGTACCACTGGCAGATGGTTGGGGACTTCTTCATGACTTGCGGCAAGACTCACCAATGGTACCTGCCGGTTGATAGATGGGACAGAGAAGGCAAACTGAGGAGTGTCACATGGATGAAGAGGGATTCTGAAAAAACAGTCTTTAATATTGATGACACTACTGGCCAATGCTGAGGGAGCATAGAGGGCGATGGCATGCCTGGTTGGAGGGGACCCATGTCCTCAATCACCTCATTGATTTTTCTGAGGTCGTGGAGGAGCCTTTACCTGTCTTTGCCTGGTTTTTTAAGTACAAAAACAGGGGACTTCCAAGGGCTATTTGATGGAACTATATTGCCTTTGGCCCTCCTCCACTAGGGACTCAAGGGTGCTTAATTTTTCCCGGGTCAAGGGCCACTGGTCAACTCACACTGAAGTGTCGGTTTTCCAACTTAGGTGTGGGGTATTGCACCCCGCAGTGGCCCCTACTGAAGATCCCAGGGTGAGGGAATCTAAAGGTGAATCCCCCATTGGGACAATAGGTCCCGTCGCCACAGGGTAAGGCCAGTGTCAATGATAAGCGGTCCGACTGACACAATGTATTTGTCAGGACCCTCGATAAGAATATTTTCAATGCTCTGCTCAGCAGCAGCTGTCCTCTCAATTCTGGTGACTCTCCCACCTACCAGTTTCATTCTCCATCCCTGGGGTGATTCTGTTCTAGAGACAACTGTCACATCGGCCCCCATGTCTACCGTGCCAGACAAGCTGATGATGTCTTTGTCGTTGCGCAGGTGGCAGTTGATGGTGGGTTTGTGCCGTCCCACAAGTTCCGTCCACCACATGGAAGGGGTTCTGCAGCACCTAGGATAGTCCTTAGGAACGATGAGAGCTTGAGCAACCACCTGTCCTTCAGCTAGGAAGAAGGGTGGGTTGCCACAAGCTGCAAAAAATGTAACAGTCCCGTCCGAGTCAATTTCCTGAACACTGGGTTCAATGTAAAGTTCTTGTGGACCCCGCATGGGATCAGTCATAACCAAGAGCTCTGCATTTGCTGGAACTAAAAAAGCCCATTTGGCCACAATTTGTCTCTGAACCTACCTTTTAAAGTGGATGGAGGAAGCACTCACCAGGGAAACCCGTCATTCTAGTTCCCACCTTTTCAAGACTTTCTCGTTGTCAAAGTTAGCAGGCTTGGGGAGCTCAGCCATTAATTTTGTGTCATCGCACGGTGCCACTCCGCACTCTGCTTCTGGTTTCCCTGGTTTGTTGGTGTTGACAGTACCTGCACGCCGAGCACTTAGAGCAGTCTGCAGGAACAGGCTCAGAAGGTTTATTAGGTGTGGGGAATTGGTGAAAACTTTGAGGCTTAGGACAGTTTTTTGCAAAGTGGCCAGGGCTTCCACAATTAAAGCAATTGCGTGTGTCTCTGCAGCCCGATGGAAGGTTCCCTGGCCGGGAATTCTCCATAGCTTCCACTACACCCCCCCCCCCCCAGCTTATTTGGATGGTGGCAGTGTCCAAAGGGACCAGCTTCATAACATGCCTCGATCATGTGATCAAGGGTGGGAGGCGAGTCCAGGGGGAGCGCCCTCAACATCAATTGGCAGGCTTCACTGGCGTTTGTTTTAGCCAGAGTGCTGAGCAGCTCTCCCTGGGCCTCTATGTTGTTAACTTGCCTCACCACAGCTTCCTGGAGCCTGTCCACAAACTTAACAAATGACTCTTGGGGAGCCTGTTTGATGTGTGTAAAGCTGGCCATGGGGGTCAGGGATAAGGCCTGTTGTGCTGTGATTTTTTATGTCACTCGGGATTGGCTCGGGAAGGTTCGCAGCCTGATCCTGGGGCTTTGAAAGCTGACCCTCACCACACAACTGGTCCATTGTGAGATGTGCCTTAGCAGGATCCCTTTGGTATGTCAAAAGGAGATCCCTAAGCTGCTTTTTCCAAGTCCTCTCCCATGGGAGGTACTCAGCCAGGGAAAAGGATGCATGACATAATTGTTTTTATATCATGCGAAACCAGAGCATTGGTGGTGAAGGTAGCTTGGATTAAGCCTTTGAAGTAAGGGGACTCCCACCCAAATTCCTTGCCAGATTTACACAGTTCCTTCAGGGGGGCATATGGAAATGGTTCCCACCAGGAATTCCCAGTCCTGTTGTACAAGACCGGGACAGCGAAAACTGCACCCTCCCCGCCCTGGTTCTGGCCTTTGTCACTCCCACTTCTGGCCCCAGGAACATGGGAACCAGAAGAGGTGGCGTGGGAACCAGAAACCAGTAAGGGGCAGGGCTGCCGATGGAAGGGGTGGGGAGTTGGGTAGAATCCATGACCAGAAAGGGATTCTCGGTGAAAGGGGAGGGTTGTGGAACGGTTACACTCAGTGATGCAAGGGGTGCAAGGGAGGGGTCCAAAGGAAGGGCACCTATCACTGCAAGGGGTGGAACAAGGGAGGAGCTGTGGTTTTCGGTGGGAATGATGGGGCAGGACGGGGACAAAATGGCGGGCCTGGCCACGAGGCTGGCGTCATTTTGTGAACAGTCTGGGGGCAGTGGTGCACTCACTGTCATGGAAAGAGAAACGGGGAGACCGAGAGGAGTCAGGGAGATGGTGGCAACCGTGCACCGCAAGGTGGGCTACACCTCCCAGTTCCCCCAGAAACAGGTTAAAGAGATTAGGAACATGGGGATAGGGTAGAGGCGGATGGGGAACGTTCCAAAAGGGATTAGGACTTTTACAAACACCCAAGCTACTCCCCATATTTCTAACTGTAAATCGAAACCAGTAAAGGAAAAAACTTCCCCACAGAACGATCCGTGTTTCTCCCCAACACCGACAATCTCTCCCCAACTCTATCCCAAAAACTTAATGTCTTAACCGACTCAACCATCACATTTGGAAAGTATAAAAAATTCCAGTGAACAAAGTGTTTAAGAAGCCCCTTAGAAAACTTATGTTTGCCTGCTTTTAGGGAACCCTCAGCTTAGAGGAATATCTCCTGTTGGGGCTGGGATAGACTTGCTCCCATCTCCCCAAAACTACCTCACCCACCACCAAAAGGAAAGGGACAAATGAACAAAACAGCCCTGCCAGGCGCTACTCACCAGTCTCAAAGCATCGGCAGGAAAAAAGGCTTTTTGCGGTAGTCCTCTGGCCTAGCCGATCCTCTTTAACTCAGAGGGTTGCTGGCCATCCCTCGGAGGACACTTAATGAAACTGAAGTGCCTACTCAGAGAAGCAGCTGACCTGAGGCGAACACTCAGCGATTTTTTGACTGCCAAGGACACACTCCACAGGAACCTCTGGGAGAGGTCCCTGTTTGGGCGCCACTATGACACACTCTGGCTTGTTGGTGTGGGGGGCCACCATGTCCTTCCTGGAGAGCGTCCTGGTTGGGGCTGCTTCCACTAGTATCCCGGATACTCAGCTTCAGCATGACAGCGCCAGGCTCTGCTCACAGAAGCCTTGCGCCAACATGAGCCCTGATGGATATCAAGTCACGTCACCAGAGATAAAGAGGCGAAATAGGCCTTTTGTGTAGATTCCAATGAGGTTTATTCCAAAACACACGCAGGAGGGTCCAGTGACAAAATGGTCCTGACAGAGGAGGGTTCAAGGATATATTTTTTTCTTTTAATTTTTATTTTTTGGGGTTTTGGGGGCAGGCAGAGTGCCAGAAACCAATCAGGTGAGGGCTAGATAGAGGAGGGAACCTGGAGTGACAGGGGAACAACAAACCAGGGAAGGGGGGAGGCAGAAATAGGGACAGAGAACTATGGGGTGTCAAGGAGTGGAGAAACTTCCAGAACATTACACATATTAACTAGGGGGCATACATATTCAATGAGATCTACACAGAACTAGGCGGAGGGCCAACTGGCCAACTATAAAACAATTTACATACCACAGTAAAGGACTGTGGGAACTCTCCATAACCCAGGGAGAGATTCTACACTTCGGTGCCAGCCCACCGTGAGTCCAATGTTGCCCTGGCCCTTCTTGGCTCCCTGGTTACCTCAGCAGCAGCTGCTACCATCGCCACACCCAAAAAACCCCTCAGGAACAGGGAATAACCCAAATGCCCTCAGATGTGGGAGATACCAAGAAAAGAGATTCCCCCCAGCTTCATCATCCCCAGCCTTCAGCCCCTCATTCCAAACCCCTGCCCCCCACCCATTACTCACCCCCCCACACCCTCCCCCCACCCCCCCTCACCATGTACCTCCCACTCCGTCCAGACCCTCTGAATGCCCATCCAGCCCCTCCTGGCGATTTTGAGGGGGCTGTAGGGTCAAGTACTTTTGGAATGTGACTGAGACATTTGGAGTGGGAACTCAACATTTTTCACTGGGATTCAGTGGTTTTAAGGTGACAGATCGAGGCCTCTCATCTTCTGGAGTGCAAAGCGATGCAGAAAACTCTTTCATATCTCCTCAGAACCCCCAAATCCTCCCAAACATTATCTTCCCTGGTGCCTATGGGGATTCAGAAGGATATGGAGACAACCAGCCAGGTATCTTCCCAACATGGATACAGGGAATGTGGGTCCTTCAGTGGGGGATGAAGTTGGAGCAGCGGATGAAGCTCTTCCGCAGCCGGGGCACTCGCAGGGCTTCACTTACCGGTGCTTCTGTTGGTGTCTGATCAAGGCTGAGCTCTGGGTGAAGCTCTTCCCACACTCGGGACACTCGTAGAGCCCCTCCCTGGTGTGGATCTTCTGGTGGCAGATGAGGTTGTATCTCTGGCTGAAGCTCTTCCCACACTCGGGACACCCATAGGGCCTCTCCCCAGTGTGGGTGAGCCGGTGCCTGATGAAGTGGGGGCTGCGTTTGAAGCCCTTCCCACATTCGGGGCAGCGGAAGGGCCTGTCCTCTGTGTGAAGCTGCTGGTGCTTGAGGAGACTGGAGCTGGTCTGAAACCTCTTCCCACACTCGGGACACTCATAGGGCCCCTCCCCAGTGTGGATTCGCCGGTGCCTGACAAGGTGGGAGTTGCGTTTGAAGCCCTTCCTGCAGTCAGGGCAGCGGAAAGGCCGCTCCCCCGTGTGAGTCCGCTGGTGCAGGAGGAGATGAGAGCTGGTCTGAAACCTCTTCCCACACTCAGGACAATCGTAGGGCCTCTCCCCGGTGTGGCTCCTCTGGTGGATGATCAGCTCAGAGCTCTGTCTGAAGCTCTGCCCACATTCCCCACACTCATAGGGCCTCTCCCCAGTGTGGAGCCTCTGGTGGACAGTCAGGCTGGATCTGTGCCTGAAGCTCCTCCCACATTCCAGGCACTCATACGGCCGCTCCCTAGTGTGGGTTCTCCGGTGGATGATCAAGCTGGAGCTTTCTCTGAAGCTCTTCCCACATTCCCCACACTCATAGGGCCATTCCCCAGTGTGGATCATCTGGTGGCGAAGCAGGTCAGAACTGCCTCTGAAGCCCTTCCCACATTCACCACATTCGTAGGGCCTCTCCCCAGTGTGGATCATTTCGTGGCGGATCAGGGCGGAGCTCTTGTTGAAGCTCTTCCCACATTCCAAGCACTTGTGGGGCTTCTCTCCAGTTTGAAGCTGCTCGTGGACCACCAGGTCCAAGCTCTGGCTGGATCTCTGGTTGCCTTCCCAGCACAGGGTGGGTCTTTCCTCCTCACAGCTCTCCGGGCTGTGTTTGCAGCCTCTCCTCCTGCAGGATCTCCAGGGCTTTTCCTTCCCGTTGGATTCCTGCGCCATGGAGCCGCTCAAAACAGCCTCTTCCACCAGGTTCTGCTGCAGGGATTTGTCCTCCCTGGGCTCCACCCTCAGCTCCTTGTCTGGGGGAGGAAGGACAAGGAAAGGATGGGATTTGCCTACGTGCCACATGGAAGGGGAAGGAGATCCCTCCAGTCCATCCCTGGCAGGACGGCATCGGCAGTGGGGTTGTCCTGCAGCCAGGGGCGATGCTGGGCTGGGAGATGGAGCAGAGGAGAGGGGGAAAGGGGCAGGGACTTCCTCTTCACCTCCCTGGGGGTCCTGGGACATCTTCCTCTTCCTCACAGCCTCCTCCTCCATCTGGCCAAGGTTTGGGAATGGGAAATAATGGTTTGGGGGAAAAACAAAGAATGAGCATGTTAAGTTTGAATGTCCCCCTGCTCAAGTCCATCTCTACAAGTCAACGGGCATCTGGGGCCCAGAAAAACCTCCCAAACACCAAGATTCAGCCCTGAAAAAGCCTCACAGGAGCTCCCCCTCTCTAGTCCCCCTGCTCTGATGTTGGGGGGTTCCCCCCTGTCCCAGCTGCTGGGAGTCATGCTTGTATTGGGGTCCCCCATCTACTTGGTCCCTGCCCTCCCCAGGCTGCTGGGAGTCCAGCAATCCAAAAAGCTCCCACCTTGGTCTCCCGACTAAGGGGATGCTGGGGGTTATGGGGTCCAAGGGGTCCTTCTCCCGTTATTCTCTGCTTCGGGGTGAGGGGGGCCCTAGGAGTTCCCCTCCCCTTCACCAGGCTGTTGAGGGTCCCGCGAAACATGGCACTGCCCCCTCTCTGGGCTCTCCCCTCTCTGGGCTCCCCACTTTGGGCTCCTGGGGGTCACAGGGGTCTCCTCCTCCAGACTGCCAGGGCTCCCCTGGTCCTGGTACCATTCCTCTCTGCTCCCCCCACTCTGGGGGTCCTGAGGATGCCCCCTCTAGCTCTCCTGGGGGTCCCGCAGCTACATGGCTCTGGGCTGGAGGTGGCCATGCCTGACCCAGGCAGACCCAACCCCCACTGCAGGGGGAGACCTCACATCCCCCTGCCCGCTGCCAGGGCTCTGCTGGCACCACCACCAGGACCCGTCAAAAAAACCTCCTGGGGATTCCCCCAATTTTCCTGCAAGGAGCATTTTCTTCTCAGCTTTGGAGTTCTTCAAACTCCAAACATCCCCCCAAAAAACCCAATCCAGGGACCCCCAGGATATCTGGGCCAAGCTCCCCCTTCCCGGGCACCTGTGGAATGAGGGAGCAATGCTCCCTTGGGTGGGGGGCTGCAAATTCAGGGAGCGCTCAACCTTGTACTTCCTTCTCCTTTTCTTCATCCTCCCTTGTCCCTCCTCTTCCTCCTCCTCCCACTCCTCCTATCCCACCCCTCCTCCTCCTCTCCCCAGGACCAGCGACACCCTGGGTCTGCCAATCCCAAGCCCTTCGCAGCCCGCAGGAGCAGCGGGGATGGAGCCAGGACAGGTCGGGATGGGCAGCGCGGGGCTCTCAGCTGCTCCCACCTGCTGGGGGTGGGGGAACCCGGCCCGGGGAAAGGAGAGGGAAACTGGGAACACTGGGGGCTGCAGATCCCAACTGGCCCTTACTGGGGACCCTAGGTGGGGACTTGCAGCCCTTGGGGCTCCTCTCGGAGCCTGGAGAGCGGGGAGGGGGAACACAGAGAAGGCTGGGGGATCCCAGGAGTGGCATCACTGGCAGTGACTGCTTTGTACTGGGGTAACTGGAACCTTACTGGGGCAACTGGGTGGGACTGGGAATGACTACAAGCATGCTGAGGCCAACTGGGATATACTGGGAGTATCTGTAACCATACTGGGATTGACTGGGATTGAATGGGAACAACCAGGACCATGCTGGGGAGAAATGGACCATGCTGGGAGCTACTGGGAGAAAGTGGGAGTGACTGGGTCTGAACTGGGGGCAACTGGGCACGACTGGGACAATGCTGGGAGGGACTGGGATCATATGGGGAGTGACAGGGACTATACTAGGGGTAAGTGCATTAAACTGGAACCACACTGGAAGATCATGAGAGCAGCTGTGCCCATGCCGCAGTCATACTGGGATCCTACCAGAACTGGCTGGGATCATACTGGCAGTGACTGGAATAGTACTGGGGGTATCTGAGAGTGACTGCAATCATACTGGAATCAGACTGGGAGTAACTGGAAAGGTGCTGGCCGTGACTGGAACCATACTGGAGGTGACTGGGAGCAAAAGAGACAATGCTGGGAACAAATGGGATCATATTTGGAGTGACTGGATTCATACTGGGAGCAACTGGGCCCACACTGGCAGTGACAGGGAATCACTCTAGGCATGACTGAAATAATACTGGGAGTATCTGGGAGTGACTGGGATCATACTGGCATTGAGAGGGAGCATTTGGGATCACATTTGGGGAGAACTGGGATCATATTGGGGGTCTGGGACAACACTTTGGCAACTGCCAGAAACTGGGACCATGCTGGAAGCAACTGAGAGAAACTGGGAAAGACTGGGATCATTTTGAGGGAACTAGAACCTTACTGGGGCAACTGGGAGTGTGTGGGAATGACTACAAGCATGCTGAAGCAAACTGGGATATACTGGGAGTGTCTGTAACCATACGGGGGCTTACTGGAATCACACTGGGAACAGCTGGGACCATGCTGGGGACAACGGGGACCATGCTGGGGACAACTGGGACCATGCTGAAGGTACCTGGGAGCAACTGGATCTATCCTGGGGCAACTGGGCGTGACTGGGACTGTTCTAGGGGCAACTGGGATGATATTGGGAGGAACCAGGAACAACTGGAACTATGCTGGGGGCAAGTGGGATCATACTGGAATCACGGTGGGAGCAGCTGGGTGAGACTGGGATCATACTGAGGGTTGAAGGAATCATCCTGGGATTGACTGGGAATGGCTGTGAGCAACTGGAATCATGCTGAAAGCAACTGGGAAGAAGTGGGAAGGACTGGGAGCATGCTGAGAGTGAATGGGACATACTGGGAGAGACAGGGAGTCACGGGGATCATACAGGAGGCTACTGGGCTCATGCTGGCACTGGCAGGCAACAACTGGGAGCACACTGGGGGCCACTGGCATCATACTGGAAGTGACTGGGATCATACTGGGATTATAGTGGGTGTCAACGGACCCTGACTGGGAGCCACCTGGCCAATGCTGAGAGCCTACTGGGGATACACTGAGATCAGACTGGGAGCAACTGGGAATGATAGGATGCATGCTGGTGACAACTGGGATGTACTGGCAGTGACTGGGATAAAATTGGGGGTTAACTGCACCATGCCAAGGTAACTGGGAGTGCCTGGGAATGACCACGAGAATGTTCAGGGCAACTGCAATATACTGGGAGTGTCTGAGACCATGCGGGTGGTGACTGGGACCACACTGGGAGCAACTGGGAATGTGCTGGGGGGAACGGGGACCACACTGGAGCCACACTGGGGGCAAGTGTGAGTGACTGGGGCCCTGCTGGGAGAGACTGGCATCATACTGGGAATGACTAGGACTATGCTGGGGCAACTGGAAGAACTGGGAACACACTAGACAAAAGGGGAAGGAACTGGGAGCAACTGGGACCATGCTGGGGGCAAATTGCATCATAATGGTAAAATGACTGGGAGTGACTGGGCTCATACTGGGAGCAGCCATTTCCCGACCCCGGGATCCCCGAGCCCCCTTCCCGGCCATGCCGCCCCTCCAGCCCCCAGACCCCCCTGCCGGGGTCCCGCCAATCCCAGGGGTCCCCCCCCTCGGGGTCCCCGCTTTGGGGTTCTGGGGGTCTCCTCTCTCTGGGGTCCCGCTTAGGGAAGCCGGGGCTCCCGGGGGTCCCCAAAACCGGTGTCCCCCCGCCCCCGCGTGGTCCCCACGTGGCCCCGGCAGAGCTCGGAGGGCCCGGCCCGGGAAGCCCAACCCCCAACGCGGGGGGACCCGCATCCCCCCGCCCCCGCCGGGGCTCTGCCGGCACCGGGACCCCCAAAAACACCGCCCGGGACCCCACGATGTCCCCCCGAGGGCATCTGCGGCTCGGCTTTGGAGTCCCGCAAGCTCCAAACATCCCCCCAAAAAACCCCAAACCCAGGGACCTCCCGGGACATTTGGGGCGAGCTCCCCCTCCCCGGGCACCTGCGGGACGGGGGGCGATGGTCCCGGGGGGCTGCGAGTTCAGGGAGCGCTGGAGCCCAGCGCTTCCTCCTCTCCTCCAGCTTCCCGCTGCTGCTCCGCCTCTTCCTCCCTCCTCCCTCCTCCCTCCTCCCTCCTCCTCCTCCCGCCCCTCCCCAATCCCACCTCCGCCTCCTCCTCCTCCCCTTCCCCCTGCCCCGTTCCCGAGCCCCTCGCAGCCCGCGGGAGCAGCGGGGATGGAGCCGGGACAGGTCGGGATGGGCAGCGCGGGGCTCTCGGCTGCTCCCACCCGCTGGGGGCGGGGGAACCCGGCCCGGGGAAAGGAGAGGGAAACTCGGAACACTGGGGGCTGCACATCCAAACTGGGCCTTGCTGGGGACCCTGGGTGGGGACTTGCAACCCTTGGGGTTCCTCTCGGAGCCTGGAGAGCCGGGAGGGGGAACGCAGAGAGGGCTGGGGGATCCCAGGAGTGGCTTCACTGGCAGTCACTCCTTTGTACTGGGATCGTACTGAGATCATACTGGGAGCAGCTGGGCCCATGCTGGGGGAGACTGCAATCACACTGAGGGAGACTGGGATCATACTGGGATCATACTGGGAGTGAGTAGGAGCCTTTGGGGCCAATTGAGACCATGCTGGGGGCAAATGGGATACACTGGGAGTGACTGGAATCATGCTGAGGGTGACCGGGAGCAGCTGGGAGCAACTGGGATTGTGCCAGGAGCAACTGGGAGTGACTGGGTGCATGCTGGGGGTGATTGGAAGCAACTGGGCTTCTACTGTGATGAACTGGGATGATGCTGGAGGTGACTGGGATCATACTGGCAGTGAGTGCGACTACACAGAGGCTGACTGGGAGTGGTTGTGAGCAAATGGGATCATGCTGGAAGCTACTGGGACGAATTTGGAGTGACTGGGAGTGACTGGAACAAAAGTGAGGGTGAAAGAGAGCAACTGGAACCTGTGGGGGGCAACTGGTTCATACTGGCAGTGACTGGGAGCACACTGGGGTCATATTTGGATCCTATTGGGAGTGACTGGACTAATACTGGGAGTATCTGAGAGTGACTGGGAACACAGCATGCATATCATCCCCCATACTGGGGGTAACTGCTAGCACGCTGGGAGCAAATCACGTACTGGGATTGACTGGGTTGATCTAGGAAGCAACTGGAACCATGCTGGAGCCAACTGGGACCGTACTGGGAGTGATTGGAAATAACTGGGATGAAACTCTGACCATACTGGGAGTGATTGGAAATAACTGGGATTATACTGGGACCATACTGGGAGTGCTGGCATGTGACTGGGATCATACTGGAGGTGACTGGGATCATATTGGTGTTGAAATGGAGCAACTGGGATCACACTTTGGGCTACTGGGAGCAACTGAGAGAAACTGGGATCATGCTGCAAGCAAACTGGAGTAACTGGGAAGGACTGGATGCATGCTAGAGGCAACTGGGATATACTGGGCATGACTGGTATGATACTGGGATAACAAACACCTTCCTGGGACCACTGGGAGCGTCTGGGAATGACTAGGTGTCGAAACTGATGGTGATGATGGTGATGAGGGTGTGGGTTCGGTCGGGCCCGGCGGGGATGGACGGATGGAGACGAGAGATCTCTATAAGCAGGTCTTTGGAGCATGCAGTTTATTGCAGAGGGCGTGGGTACAGAGGCACTGCTTAGAGCTGCCAGCTGCAGCTCCAAGCAGGCCCAAGGTGTAAGAGAGGGAGAGAGAGTGAGCGAGAGAGCTAAGAGCTAAGAGAGTTACTAAGAGAGTTACTAAGAGGAGAAGAGCATTACTAAGAGGAGAGGAGTTAAGAGAGCGAGGAGCTTGTTACAATACAATAAATCATCTTCTGTAGTGAATATTCTAATTCTCACTAGCCAATCTAATACAAGGTACAAATCCTATAGCATTTACATACAGCCTATAAGAGTTATTACATTACCATAGAGTGTTACATTTTAACTTCTAAAAACTACTCCTTGGACCCCTTCAGCTGAGCTAGTAGGGTCTGCTCTGACCCTTGGACCTGTCTGCAAGCAGAGGGTATTGTTCAATCAAGAGGGGATTACCTTCAGCCGGCTATACCATTGTTTTCTAGTTGTTCAGTAACTAAGACTTTATATCTCAAAGATGGCCTTCATTTCGATGTCGCTTATAGTTTTCATATTCCCAAAATCTTTTGTTAGGCAATCATATTTATAAGGCTTTCCTGTTTCATCTTCCCCAACAACTAGGGACATGCTGAGGGCAACTGGGATATACTTGGAGTGTGTGTAACCATACTGGGGGTGGCTGGGGACACACTGGGAGCGACTGGGATTGCCTGGGATTTACAGAGCCTTCCCTGGGGACAGCTGGAAGTGATCCCCCCTTTCCCCCTGCCCTTCCTCGGACACTGCTGCATCTCCCAGCCTGCGCCACCGGGATCTGCCCGGAGCAGCGCGATGGCTCCAGCGCTGGGGCTGGGGGCTCCTGGGGGCATTGAGGGGGGAGTGGGACCTCGGCACCCCCTGGGACCCCCCTGAACCGCCATTCCCAGGAACAGGACTCCCTGAACCCCCATTCCCGGGAATGGGAACCCCCTGAACCGCCATTCTGAGGGCCCCTGGCACCCCCTTTCCTGGGCACAGGATTCCCTGAGCACCCCATCCCACCTCTCCCAGTCCCTGCACCCCCTTTCCTTGACTCTGAGCCCCTGAACCTCCTTCCCAGCTCTCCCAGCTCTTCAAGTCTCTCCTCTCCTTGACCTGCAGACCCCCCTGGATCTCCAAACTCCCACACCCTCCCAGATCTCTGTTTCCTCCCCGTTCTCCCCTCCCTGCAATACCTGGAAGTGGCGCTGTCAGGGCCTGGCCCAGGGGTCCCTAAGTCCCTGATCATGGGAACGTGGACATGACCCCCTCTGAGTGCTGCCACAGTGAGCGGGGCCGGATGGAGCTGCAGGCACGGGGATGGGAGCGGGAGCCGAGCCAGGATACTGGGATAGCCAGACCCGGGTTACTGGGATACCCAGACCCATGATATTGGGATAGCCAGACCCGGCTCAAGGAGAGGAACTTGCACGTGGCTGACAGTCACCTGGAGATGGGGCTGGTACAACCAGAGTGGGGGAAGTGGGGGGAGCTGGGGGCTGGGATCTGTGGGAATGGGGTGGATCTCTAGGGGTGGGATCTGTGGGAGTGGGATGGGATCTGTGTGCCTGGCATAGGAATCCAGGGAGCTGCAAGGGGCTCCGTGGGGCTGGGACACGACTCCATGGGTCCGTTCTCTCCTCGTTCCCAGGTCTCCCCACGGTGCAGGTGGTTTCCAGCTGTGACCTCCTGTCCAACGGGGCGTCCATGGATCCCACCAGCACAGCTACGATGGGTGGGATTTCATCTCCTTCCAGCTGGGATCCGCGAGCTTTGCAGTGTCCAACAGTGCCACCTGGATCCCCCAGAGGTGCTGGGAATCCAAAGGGATCCTGGCAGAGCAGATGAAGCATTACTTGGGACACACCTGTTTGGAAGAGCTCCCAAAACACATTGGATGTGGTCGGGATGCTCTGGAGCACAAAGGTGGGTGTGGGGGGGAATTTCTATGGGAATGTGGGATTCAGGAATGGGGGACTTGGGAATGCAGGAATTCCCATGGAATTTCCATGGATGGATCTCACTCTCATCCCAGTCAGGTGAGAATTCCATGGACGCATCTCCCCCCCAGCCCACTGCCATGGGATTTCCATGGGGAAATGACTGGAATTTATGTCCAATCAAATCCCTGCTGCAATTCACTGGGACATAAATCCCAATCCTTTCCCCAGGCCGGCTCTGTGGTGCCCCTGGCAGCGCCAGGGAAGTGCCCTCTCCCTGCCCTGAGCCAAGCTCGGGCCTTTCCTTCAGTGTTCTCTGCCCTGCCCGGGGCAGGAGGGCACTGACGGAGCAGCTTTGGTGGCACCGGGCTCCAGCCACTGCAGGTGGCTCTGTGGGAATGTCCAGCACCAAAGCTTAAAGCCAACAACAGCTCCTGGAGGGGATTCTCCCCCCTCTGCCTGTCCTGGGAGCCCAAGGGCAACGCCCCGGGCACAACAGCCCAGAGTGCTGGAGCACAGTGTCCCCGGGCCAGGCCATGTTCCCTGGCTGTCCCATGTCCCTCGGCCATTTCATGTCCCTTGTCCATTCCATGTTCCCTTGGCTGTCCCATGTCCCTTGCCCAGGCTGTCCCTCGGTTGTCCCATTTCCCTTGGCTCTGTGGGGCCGGGGGTGGCAGCAGGACCCGGGGCAGCCCTGGGGGAGAACAACCCTGAGCCCCAGCTGGGCCAGTTTCCCCAGTTCCACCCGGGTGCCCAGGTCACCCCCAGCATGGGTCCTGTGGTGTCGGCGATTGAATCGGACCCAGACCAGGAGGGAATCTGAATGGTTTATTCAAAGGAGTTGGTTTTATACACTTTTCTAAGGCACAGTATTTCCATATATGTTGTGACCTATCTTGTGTTGCTACATGTAGTGATTTGATCCAAAATACTCATTACTGTTTATCTTCTGTGAGATAAGAATTAGGAGAAACGCAAAGCAGGCACCAAACTTGAAAGATATACAGAAGTTTATTAATAGACCTAAAAGAGGGGGAAAAAAAAAATTATACCACCTTCAGAGCTCTCCTCCTCCCCCCACCTTCCTCCCTTCTCCCACTGACAATGTAAAAAGACAACCCTTAAGATGTTCAGTCTGTTTACCACTTACATAATAACCTTGTTCAGTCCATTTAGAAAGAGAAGTCTCTTCTTGCTCGTGCTATGAAAACAGTATCACAAGACAGCCGCCCACTTCCAAATATTGTTCAGTCCATTTAGGAAGAGGTCTCTCTGCTCGCAATGTGAGTCCCTTCTCCTGTCGCGATGGAGGGAAAACCCAGACGCTCAATATGAGTGATCAGCAGGATTCCGTTTATTGATCATACTAATGCTTCTTATATACTATCAATAATAGGTTCATGCATATTCTTAAAGGCGCATTCTAAGTGGTTAACGTCGTCTTAGCTGATTTCTAAACCCCACCCTTAGTTCCCCTTTTCTGTGGTCAGCAGTTCCCTTTTTCTTTGTCTTTTCTAACCACAAGCATCTATTGTTTTCCATAAGCATCTATTGTTTTGCTGCCAAAGCCTAACCTTGCTAACTCTGCAATAAATCACATAGCTCAGCAATAAGAACTCAATGGTGGCTCAGTTAATGTGCAGAATTCTGCAATTTCAATTGTTACACAAGATGCGTGCGGTGTTGGACAAGATCTAGCTCAGCAAGCTGCAGAGGTTTTATGTGTCCTTTCTCATGTAGCCAATCTTCCACAATATCCCCCGACTTGTAGCTTTTCCCGCAACTGCCTTCGAGGGTCCACTCTCGAAGTTTTTGGGGTACAATTTTAAGGTTGAGCCGTTCAGAAACAAAAACCAGCGGCCCTTCTCCTTCCCTGGGAGCAAAGGGTCTTCCTCATCTTCATTGTTAGGACTATCTCTGGGAGCATCTCTAGGAACTGAGGTTTTCTCCTTTCCTGTTTGGAGCAAAAGTCCTCATCGCTTCCATCTCTCCCTGTCCAAACTTCTCATGAAATTACAGCTGCGTCAGCATCTGCCTATCTCAGCGCAGGTGCTTTTGCTTACGAGTTGAACACTCCATCCCCCATATCTTCATGAAATTACAACAGGATACTCTGATATATCATAGCTTCACAACAGACTTTCAGTTTTAAGCATCTCCTCTCTCTTCCCTCAGGTTTTCAGCTCTTCACAGCAATAAAAGGGTTAATCTCACCTCAGCCTTGCAGCTGGAATTTTTCTTATCGCAGTGGAGAGGGGGGAGAGCCAAGCCGCTCCAGCTGCCCACAGCAAGGCAGTGGGGGGGGGATTCCACGGCTGGAACAGGCCCATGGATTCAGGATGGCTGTGGCCCGGCCCGGCCTGGCCCAAGCAGGGCCTGGCTGGGCCCGCTGGCCCCCACACGGGGCCTGCAGCCACCTGTCCCAGCGCTGGAAACGAGAGAGGGAGCTGGGGGGGAGTCTGTCTATTCTTAAGTGTGTATCACAGAGGTGATCACAATTTTAAGTGGCTTAAAGAATTGTCCATATTCAAACTGGCCAGCTGATAGGTTCTATCAAGTCTCAGAGGAAGCTGTAAGCACCCCTTAGCAAGGATATCCCTTCCAGGACTATGCTTGCTAACCTATGACACACATCAGCAACACACAGGGGTCTGCCCTGTGATACCTCCTCCCCTCAGGGCCCAGTGGCGACAAGCCTCTCTGGGCTGCCTTGTGCTCCTTTGTCCTGCCATGTGCCTCTGCAGGCAGGTTTTACAGCTCACAACCTAATTCTCCTTTATAATTCCCCATAATTCCCCCTTTTCTGTTTCATACAATTAAGAATTATGACAGTGATTAAACAGATATAACTTTGAGAAACAACGTAAAGTTGTCTAAAACTTTCACCATCACTCAGAGTCTGCAACTGCTGGGAGGTCCTGTTTCACAGTGAAGACTTAGAAAGTCTTTCCTAGGCAAGACTTCTAAGTTTACTTTGAAAGAGGGTCCAGCTTTAGTAAAATCAAATCAACAAGTCAAAATGACTTGATTACACTTTTAGGGCAGAAACACTTGGGTCTGATGGTATAAATTCTTAGTCAGCCAGGGCTAGGGCTTGGCCAGAGCCTTAAGCCATGACTGAGAAGGTTTCCCTAAAATACTTATAAAATTGCTTAGAAATGTTATTAATATCATTCTGAATGCAACTGAAAAATTAAGAACATATAAACTTTTTTAGTCTTTTGTGGGGGGCACACCCCATCTCTGCATTCCACTTTTTCTGTTCTAACAATATGTAACATGAACATTTTTAACATAACATGCAGTTTTCTTACTATGAACAGTAGAATAATACATCTAAATCTAGGTCTTGGAAAATTACAATTATAATAGCATTAACTCTCTAAGTGATTTTAAAAGGTAACAGGCCTAATTCCTGCTTCAGCTGCAGGAACGACATGCTTAGCCTGCAGCCATGCCTCCACAAGCTGGTGCAAATGCTGCATGCTGCAGCTCCCCCAGCCCCGAGGAAGGGGCAGGAGACAGGAGCTCGGCTGTAGCGGCTTGGCTGTAGCGGCTCGTGCCCCGCCGGCCATGTGGGCCCGGGCGGCCACACAGGTCTGGTGGCTGGCAGAGGTCCACCAGCCCATCTCTTCACCTCTCACATGCAGAGAGCCAGCTCCGCCAGCTTTCAGTGCTGCCGATCTCGCCCGTCTGCAGCATGAGGGTGGCCCTGAGCATGGCCGCGGCTTTGCCATGTGCTTGCCACTGTGGCTCGCTGCCATGCGCTCGCCGGTGTGTGCTCCCCGGCGTCACGCGCTTGCTTTCTCCCCTGCCACATCTGCCACCACCGCTGTGATGCCATGAAGATTTTTTACCTTTTCTAACTGTTACACCCTTTTTACAACTGCTGTATTCTTAGTGCTTTTTGCCTACATTCTTGGACTTGTTTGTCAAGCTGAGAGACTAAACATTTTAGAAGTTTCATAGTTAGGGATCAGTGTGCCCCAGACCCCAAGGTCCTTACACATTCTGTAAACTAAGATAGAACCATCCAGAAGAAGGCTCCTTGGGGAGGGGGGCTCATTCAAGCCTCTCATTGGGGAATTTTTGATAGATACGCGAATTAGTAAAACCTATAATGTTATACCAGATCTTCTGGTGGGGGCATTGCAGTGTGGATTTTGATGCATTTGACCTGGAGGTGTGCACCTAAGGATCCTTAAAATAAATATCAAGGTAAAATCCCTTTTCCCCTTCTAACCGTGTTTGACTCTTGATTTTAAGACCAGGAAAAGGCATCAGTTGCTGGCGACCATGAAGGGACCCTAAAGACCTTGAAACTCGCAGCCTTGGGTTAGAACACATCCTGCTTTGCCCCTCTCTTTTCTGGCAAATTACAGAGGGGCCAGAGCAATGATTCAGGACTGTGACCCGGACTTTAAGACCCAGCACACAAAGGCAGAAGCATGGAAAGGGAGGTGAGTGAAAAGGGGAACGATATTACCAATATTGTGCTAGCACTAAGGAAAGAGATCTCCATGGCAGTTGGAAAGGTTGGGGGCAGAGAAGCCCACGAAAGGTGAAAGGTTAAACCTTTCCCCTGCAAACTGTGTGAAGGAGGGGATGCCCTCCGTGGAGTCCACAAGAGCCCAGAGGCTGTACCCTACACAACCGCAGGAGAGGCTCAGAGGTTGGTTGGTTGGTTGGTTGGTTGGTTGGTTGGTTGGGACGTCGGGAGGCTGTGGGTTCGAATCCTGTTAAGACCAGATTTTCGTGCGCACATTTACTGTTTGCTAAAACTAGTTGCTTTTGTATTTTAAAGTGCTGTAGTTTGTGTAGTAAGCTAGATAAACTGCCTAGGAAGTCAGAATTCCGAGGTCAGATTGCAGGCTGAATTCCAGAGTTAAAAGCTTCCCTCTAGCAGAGTTTTTCTGTCTGTGAGCAAACATGGGTGATGTTTTTTCAAATGAAAATTTAAAAATCCCTCTTAACAGCCCGTTAGAGTTCATAATAAAACACTGGAAATGGCTGACAGGGCAAAAAACTACTTTGGACACCCGAGAATTGATCAGACTGTCCACACGAGTTTCACCCACTTTAAAATTAAGTCAAAGAAATTGGCCTCGCTATGGGAGTTTGGAAAGTAACATCATTACTGACCTGATAGTAGAACTGAGATCATTACGTAGGTTTGATGAACTAAGATATACAGAACTTTTTACTATGTATCTGAACAGGGAAGAAGCATAGTAGTAGACAAAAGTAATATGGAAATGACTTTGAGAAGGAGAAAGGGAAAGAAGAAGCCGCCGCAAGCTAGCTCGTATACTAATATGGACAGAATAATCAATATGACAGTTCTAGATATGGTGGCCCCAGCTCTGCGCGATGGGGGGGGGTCTCCCCCCCCCTTTTAAACCACCAGCAGCCTGCACTGGTGGGGCTGGGGGACAGAGGAACGGAGCAGGGGGTGGGGGAGCAGCGGGGGCAGCCCGCACAGGTGGGGGTGGGAGACAAAGGAATGGGGCAGCCTGCACAAGTGGGGGCGGGGAGTGCGGGGGCGGTGGCTCTGCTGCCACCGCTGCCTCCGCTGCTGTCTGAGCAGGGGCAGGGAAGAGAACGAGCAGCCAGCTCCAAGCCAGTGTAGCAGCGTGGGGCCTCCCCACCTCCAGTCTTGTCAGGGGCGGAGAGCAGGCACAGAGGCGGGAGAGATGCAGGCATGCCACCACCCCCTGACCGCCCCAGAGGCAGAGAAGGTGCGGACTGGCCACTGCCCCCTGACTTTTCCAGAGGCAGAGACGGGGACGGGGAGGGGAAGGCGGCGGGTGGGCCACCTTTCCCCGAGTTCCCTGGACATGGAAGTGAAGGCAGAAATGGGCACAGGCGGTTCTGAGTACCTTTGCTAGTGCAGCAAATTGCAAGTTTCCAAGCCAGAGACAGGAGGAGCTGCTCGCTCTCCCCACCCCGCGGTGTGGCCAATGTTAAAGCTGAGGGCAGACAAAATGGCCCTGACCCAGGCACCTCTTGCAGAGCTAGGGATGGGAGAAGCTGCTTGCAGCCCCTGCCTCCCTGCCCCTTCACTGCCGTGAAAAGCAAGGCAGTCCCTGATCAACATTCGGCTGAGACAATCTTTAATACCAATGAAGCAGTTTCAATTGAAAGTGAATGGGATGATTCTGATACGGATGGTTCCCGTCGGGAGGGTAGTAGAAAAAAGGGGAAGATAGCCCAAGGAGCCATGAAAGCAGTCAGTCCCATCGCTAAACACACAAAGTCAAAAGCAGATAAAGGGGGGAAGGAAAGATCTGTATTAGAAGTACCTCTGAGACAGTGTAATAAATGAATTGGTTTCAGGGTGTTGGTTATTACTGTTTAAATGAGATATAAAAGAGGGGAGTTGAGGGTGGAATAGATGGACATGTTAATTGAAGGGAAGTTGCGAGACTGTACGGGTGTAATGCTGGAATGTAACCCTGGATGGGGATATAACAAGGACCCAATGGGTTTAATAGAAGGAACTTTGTAGTACATTGCTTTGTAGGGTACAAGGGATGAGGACGATGCCCTAGACTGTGATTGGCGAATGAGCCAACCAATGATGTGGACTTGTTTGAAAATGATTGGTGAGGAATGCACGGAGGTATAGACCAACCAGCGAACAGGAAAGGGACCAATCAGCACGAGGATTGAGAAATGCACCAGTCCGGTGGCACCAAAGACTTTAAAAGCAACCTGCATCCGGGGGGGAGGGGGGAGTCCTCCTGCGGAACTTGGGGTTCAAGGAAGCACCCAGTGGGTCTCACTGTCTTGCTGGTGTATTGTTTTATTCTGGCTTGTCACGCAGAGCCTGGGCTTACCCTGGGTTCCCTCTCTCAGCAGTTAATAAATAAATGAGTTGACTCTTCCTTTCAAAAGTCTCAGCCTCGTTCACAACAACAGGCTGTGGGAAATCAAGGAGTGATTTATATAAAGACACCATTTTCCCTCAGAGGATTACAGCAGTGGAAAAACTCAATTGGGAAGTACAGGGACAACCCAGAGAGAGTAGCTATGCATGTAGAAATGGCCATAAAATCCCAAAACCCAGATTGGGGTGATCTAAATGTTATGCTAGATGAATTACTGGATAAAACAGAGAGAGAAATGGTCAACAAAGCTGCTATATCTGCTATAGAAACTCAAATTGCAACTGGGAGTCTCCAAGGGTCAGTTAATAACATCTATCCCCTAGCAAACCCTAGCTAGGATCCCAGTGTCCCAGAACAGATAGAAAAGCTGAAGCGGTACCAGAAATGGGTGGTTGTTGGGTTAAAATGTGCCGTTCCTAAAGCAGTGAATTGGGCTAGGTTATATGAGATCAAAAAAAATCCAAATGAGACCCCCACAGAGTTTCTAAATAGGCTTAAAGAGGCTGCACAAAAATATACTACCTTAGACCCTGACTCACCTGAGCAGCAGATCCACCTGGCCTACCTGTTTATAGGTCAATCTGCTAATGACATAAAGACAAAGCTGCAAAAGATAGATGGGCGACCAGATATAAGTAAATTGTTGAATGTAGCCTGGAAGGTATAGCAGAACAGAGACTTAGCAGACAAAGATAAACATAATAAACCCCACCACAAGAAGTATGATAAGGGAAAGTCATCTGACACATCAAAACGGGGTCCCTCTTTTCCCCTAGCTGAGGACCAATGCGCAATTTGCAAAAAGCGGGGGCACTGGAAAAATTAATGGCCATCATGAGCAGGAAAGAAGCCCCCAGTTCCAGAACTAACTGTAAATATGGACTGACGGGGACCGAAGGTAACTACCCCAGCAGAGCCTTCGGTTGTAGCTAAGCTGGGGAATCATCATGTTGAATTTCTGGTTGATACAAGAGCAACGTATTCTATGTTAAACACTTTAAAAGGTAAACTGAGTCAAGACACGGTGGATGCGATCGGAGCTACAGGGGAAAGTGAAACAAGGCCTTTTCTCCAACCTTTAAAATTTAAATTGGGAAAACACTGGGTCACTAACCAGTTCCTGTATATGCCAAATTCCCCAATGCCATTGTTAGGCAGAGATTTATTGGAAAAACTGGAAGCAGAAATTAAGTTTTCCAAGGAGGGGGGAGTGAAAGTTATAGTCCCAGAATCTAAAATTATTGAAGCAGCTGCTATACTTGTACAGGAATGCCATGGAAAAATTCCCAAAGAAGTTGAAGAAGCTGTCATTCAAACAGTGTGGGCCAATGATTCTCCTGGGAGATGCAAAAATGCTGAACCTGTGAGTATCACACTCAAAGCAGGGGCTACACCAGTAAAGCAGAAACAGTATCCTCTGAAATTAGAAGCTCGCAAGGGATTAGTACCTGTGATTGAAAAGTTTCTCAAATTTAGGTTGTTAGTGGAATGTAAATCCAGGTACAACACACCAATTTTGCCAGTAAAGAAAGCTGATGGTAAAAGCTACAGGTTGGTACAGGATTTGAGGGAAATCAACAAGATAACAGAGGACATACACCCAGTGGTAGCAAATCCTTACACACTTTTGACAACACTAACCAATGAATTAGGGTGGTTCACTGTTTTAGATCTCAATAATGCCTTTTTCTGCATTCCTGTGCATAAGAATAGCCAAGAACTCTTTGCTTTTGAGTGGGACAATCCTGAAACAGGGAGAAAGACCCAGCTCACCATGACAGTTTTACCACAAGGATTCAAGAACAGCCCGACCATATTCGGAAACCAGCTAGCAAAGGAGCTTGAGGACTGGAGGAAACAAAAACCAGGAGGAGCGGTTCTCCAGTATGTTGATGACATTTTGATAGTGGCCAAGACACAAGATGACTATATTGAGCTCAATGTAAGTCTGTTGAACCTTTTAGGCCAAAGTGGGTATCAGGTCTCAAAAGAGAAGGCACAGGTTGCCAAGGAAACAGTAGTATACCTGGGCCTGGAAATTTTCCATGGACATTGATAACTCAGCAGAGAATGGAAGGGAAGCCATCTGTTGACTTTCAGAGTCCCATACCGTAAAGGAGATGCAGGCTTTCCTGGGAATGGTAGGTTGGTGTCGCCTATGGATATCAAACTACAGTATATATGAGGTCCTTAGAGCAGCTAAAAAAGGGACAATCACGTGGACAGAGAATGCCAGGGCTGCATTTAAACAGCTGAAACATTGCTTGATATCAGCCCCAGCTCTGGGGCTGCCAGACTTGACTAAACCTTTTGGACTCTTTACGCATGAGCAACTGAATGTTGCTCTGGGGGTACTGGCACAGCACCTTGGAGACCAGCGAAGAGCTGTGGCCTATTTTTCAAAACAACTAGACAATGTAGCCCAGGGTGTGAAGGAATGGCTACGTGACCGAGGACACGTAGACCCTTTGCAGCTTACAGAGCATGATTTAGCAGAATATCGTACTCATCTTGTATAATAGCTGAGCTACGTGACAAAGGATGAATAGACCCTTTGCAGCTAATCAAGGCCTTATACCGATACAGCAGGGACATGCTAGCCTTGATGAGCAGTACAATTAACAATAAAAAGCTTGTGGTCAGGGCATGGGAAAGAGAGGAAAAGAGGAACTTGCTGACCACAAAGGAAGAACTAGAGGGAGGGGTTGGTAGCAGTGCCATCAACCACTCAGCTTGCGCCTTTTGGAATATGCATAAGCCTCATTAGTCACACTATATCTGTAATCCACGACTGATCAATAAACGGAAACTTGCTGATCACTCATATTGAGCGTCCAAGTCTTCCCTCCGTTGTGACACCAGGGTTGGTCAGGATGCTTGAAAGCTGTGGCAGCAACAGTCCTTCTGATACAGGAGGCCTGTAAATTCACCCTTGGGCAGCACATTGTCGTATATGTACCCCATGCAGTGATAAATGTGCTGGAGCAAAAGGAGGACACTGGGTCTCCCCTAGCAGAATGCTCAATTACCATTCTGTGTTATTAGAACAGGATGATGTTACTCTAAAGACAACTTCTGTGGTAAACCCTGCAATGTTTTTATCATCCACGTTACTTGACAGTGTGCCTGAGCATAATTGTTTGCAGACAATAGAGGAAACCTTTTCCAGCAGACCAGACCTGAAAGATGTTCCTTTGAAGGATCCAACTGGGAATTGGACACTCATGGGAGCAGCTTCAAGAAAAACAGTAGGAGGATGACTGGTTATGCCGTAACGACCTCAGATAAAATCATTGAGGCAAAAGCCTTGACCCAGATGTATTATCACAGAAAGCTGAACTCATTGCACTAATGAGAGCTCTGGAACTGAGTGAGGGGAGGAAGGTAAACATATGGACTGATTCCAAATATGCCTTCAGTGTTGTTCATGCCCACAGAGCTATTTGGAAGGAACGTGGCCTGCTGACTGCTCAAGGTAATGAAGTTAAGCATGCTAAACAAATTCTTGCACTTTTACAGAGTATTTGGAAGCCTACGGAAGTGGCTATCATGCATTGCAAGGGTCATCAAAAAGGGAAAACAGCTCCTGAACTGAGAAATCGTTTTGCTGATGAAACAGCAAGGGGGATTGCAGAAAAAGGCATTTTTGCAATAGTACCACAGGAAGAGATAGATTTGTCATCATTTACCCCAAAATACGATCAGAGGGATCACAAATTAATTAATTTCAGCCTTAAGCTGAAATCAAAGAAAGTGGGTAGGCTGTTACCCTGGTAGGACAAATTGTAGTTCCATCCCTGATCCTTCAGGAAATAGCCCAACGAGAGCAGGAAAGTACCCACTGGGGAACAGAAAATCTTTTAAAACATTTGAGGAAAGTAGTGATAGGGAGAGGGATGACTGATATTGTACAATCTGTAACAAGCGTGAAACCTGCTGTAAAAACCCAAGCAAGAGAGTTGTGTTAAGAGTGACAAAAACAGGAGATCTCCCGGGAGGTTATTGGCAAATAGATTTTGCTGAGATGCCATGCAAAGAGGGATGCAAGTATATACTGGTACTGGTTGACACCTTCAGTGGGTGTCGCACCAACACAGCAAAAGCAGTAGTGAAAGCTTTGTTCAATCATATAATACCAAGATTTGGGGTTTCTTTGGGAATGTCATCAGATAGGGGACCACATTTTGTTGCAATGGTGGTTAGAGAAGTTAGCAAGATTTTGAGACTTACCTGGGACCTGCACACACCATACAAGCCCCAGGCAAGTGGCAAAGTTGAACGCATGAACAGGATCCTCAAAACTCAGATTTGCAAGATTTGTCAAGAGACATCCATGACGTGGGTTCAAGCCCTGCCTATAGCCTTGCTGAGGGTCCGCATACAGCCAAGGCGAAGGGACAACATCAGTCCCTATGAAATATTATATGGCAGGCCATACCAGGTTCCACGTATCCCCAGGGGAAATTCATATGAGAGGTAAAAATGATTTGCAAAAGTATTTAATGGCTCTGAGTTCCACTTTGCAGAAGCCCAGAGATTTGTTGTGTTATCCAAACCAACAGGATTGGACACACCTGCTCATCCGTTCCAGCCTGGAGACTGGGTCTACATCAAGTGGTGGGACAGCGACCCCTTGCAAGCCAAGTGGAAGGGACCATTCCAAGTTTTGCTGACCACTTCTACTGCGGTCAAGGTTGCTGGCAAGGGACCGTGGATTCACTATTCGAGGGTGAAGAAAGCTTCTGATCCCAAAACTACCAAGAAGGCAGAGACTGATACAAATCAGAAAGATGCAGTTTAAACTGTTTTTTACATGTTTGCTATTTGCCCAACTGGTAACCATGGTTTAGGGTTCACCCCGTTTTGCATAAGACTGTAGTCCAAAATGTGTCCAAGGTTCAGATGTGGACCAAAGTGAGAGAATTAAGAAAGATTTAGATGAAATTCAGAACAGAACTCAAATTCTACATGGAGTAGCTTCTAGAAATAACACCTTAAATTTTGATCATATTTTTGATATTCTCACCTCATGGTTACCAAACTGGGCCTGGGTAAAAGAAATATTCATCATAGCTGTAATTGTAGTTATTATCTGTGTAATAGCCTGTGGAGCAGCTGGCTGTGTAAACCGGTTCTGCAAGTAAAGAATAGAGTAGAGACTAGACAAGGTAGGGTTTTTTTAGTTAGGGGAGAAATGATGCCATGAAGATTTTTTGCCTTTTCTTTTATACCCATTAATACCCTTTTTACAACTGCTGTATTCTTAGTGCTTTTTGCCTCCATTCTTGGACTTGTCAAGCTGAGAGACTAAACATTTTAGAAGCTTTGTGGCTAGGGATCAAGTGTGCCCCAGACCCCAAGGTCCTCTCCAGAACACATTCTGTAAACTGACAGAACCATCCAGGAGAAGGCTGCTTGGGGAGGGGGGCTCATTCAAGCCTCTCATTGGGGAATTTTTGATAGATATGCTAATTAATAAAACCTATAATGTTATACCAGGTCTTTTGGGGGTGCATTGTGGAGTGCATTTCAGTGCATCTGACCTGGAGGTGTGCACCTAAGGATCCTTAAAATAAATATCAAGGTAAAATCCCTTTTCCCCTTCTAACCGTGTTTGACTCTTGATTTTAAGACCAGGAAAAGGCATCACCTCTACTCTCACAGAAGGCAAACAGAGAGGGAACACGCTACCAGGATGGCACCTCCCAGCTCCAGCCACTTGCCACAACCCAGCTCCAGCTGATGCCGCGTGGCGCAGGGCAGCGTGAGCTTTACGGTACCATCCGGTTTCCCTCCAGGGTCAAACAGGTCGAGGGACAAAGGGCCATCTTCTGGTTCTCCTCCCACAGCACCAACAGGCTTATGGTCGCTTGCTGGCAGTGCAGAAGGGCTTGGCACAGTTACTGCGGTGGCACAAGTGGCTTTTATTGTCCGGTCTCCGGGTGCCACGAGCGCCTTACACACTGTCCTCCATGGATACAAAAGCTTTGTTAGCACTGCGCTGCCGCGTGTAAATCATCCCACAACACATCCTCTAAAGCGTCCCATGTCTGAGGATTAAAAATATTGGTCCTATCTAAAGTTGAATCACAGTCTTTTACCGAAAACAAGGGTCTGTTCAAATATGTAGACTCAACTTTCCTGCCATGTTTCTTTATAATCTGTTTTAACGTCTCTGGGATGTTCTGTTCTTGGGATACTCCATCCCCTATGTCCCCCATGGCTCAGCTACAATTTGTAGGGATTATCGCTGGCCAGCTTTCCCACTTCTCTCAGCGGCACTCCAAGTCCCACGGGGCTCACTGACAGACGCGCAGATAGGCGTATAATAAATTCTCACACGGGGACACCATTTGTCGGCGATTGAATCTCGGACCCAGACCGGCAGGGAATCTGAATGGTTTACTCAAAGGAGTGAGTTGGTTTTATACACTTTTCTAAGGCACAGTAGTTCCTTATATGATGTGACCTATCTCGTGTTGCCACATCAGCAACACACTTTGTAGGGGTCTGCCCTGTGACACCTCCTCCCCCCAGGGCCCAGTGGCGACAAGCCTCTCTGGGCTGCCTTGTGCTCCTTTGTTCTGCCATGTGCCTTTGCAGGCAGGTTTTAAAGCTCACAACCTAATTCTCCTTTATAATTCCCCATACTGTGGCTCCCAGTCACCCCAATATGATCCCAGTCACTTTCAGTTACACTCAGTACGATCCCAGTATGACCCTGGTCACTCCCACTATGATCCCTGCATGGTCTCAGGTGTTCCCCTTCACCCTTAGTATAGTTCCAGGCACTCCCAGTACAGTTCCAGTTTCCCCCAGTATGATCCCAGTCATTTTCAGTTACATTCAGTATGATCCCAGTATGACCCTGGTCACTCCCACTATGATCCCTGCATGGTTCCAGGTGTTCCCCTTCACCCTTAGTATAGTTCCAGGCACTCCCAGTACAGTTCCAGTTTCCCCCAGTATGATCCCAGTCATTCCCACTGTGGCTCCAGTCCTCCCCAGTATGATTCCAGTATGATTCCAGTATGATTCCAGTATGAACCCAGTCACCCTCAGTACAATGCCATTTGCTCCCACCATAGTCCCAGTCACTCCCCGTCTCTCCCAGTATCTCCCAGTAGCTTCTAGCATGATTCCAATCACTCCCTGTATATCCCAGTTGCCCTCAGGATGCTCCTAGTCACTTTCAGTATGATACCAGTATGACCCCAGTCACCCTCAGTGTAGACCCAGCTGCTCCCAGTATGATCCCAGTTGTCCCCAGCATGGTCCCATTTCCTCCCAGTGTGATCCCAGTATCTCCCAGTTGCCTCTAGCATAGACCCAATCACTCCCAGCATGATCCTACTCTGATGCCATGATGATCCCAGTTGTCCCCAGCATTTTCCTAGTTGCTCCCAGTTCCTCCCAGTCTGATCCCAGTGGCTCTCAGTTGCCCCTAGAACAGAGTCAATCATTCCATGTATGATACCTGTATGTGTCCGGTAGGATCCCAGTCTCCCCCAGCATGGTCCCACTCAATCCCAGTTGCCCCCAGTGTAGACCTAGTCACTCCCAGTTGCTCTCAGTGTGGTCCCAGTCACCCTCAGTGTGGTTAGAGACACTCCCAGTATAGCCCAGTTGCCCTCATCTTGCTCATAGTCATTCCCAGTCACAGCCACCAGTAAGCTCCAGTAAGGTTCCAGGGTGCAGTCCTCCAAGGCCAGGCTGATCCAGCCTGGGAGCAGGGCTCTTTGTGAGAATCCAATTCAGTTTGAGTTCAGCCATTTTAGTTTGCCTCATCTCTGGCTGTCAGGGTTTTCAGAGGCACGCGGGGGCAGGGAGTGTACACCTGCCACTTGCAGGAGGTGGCCACGAGCGGGGGAAGCCTCATCTCTGGGGAGCCTTGGCCTGGCAACACCCCACATGAGGAAGGCAGTAGGAGACACTGTGAAGGGGCTTCTCCAGTCAGGTCGCGGAGAGGTCTCCACCAATGGGCGGCCCAGGAAAGCTGGACTGGGCCAATGGTTCCCTGTCCTCAGGCAGCCTTTGGGAGGGGCCGGGGGAGTATAAAACCCAACTGTGTCAGGGCTCGCTGCTGCTTGCTCGGGAGGCCTCGCTACTGTTTGCTGCCTGTGTGAAAAACAACGAGCCAATTCAAAAGTTGAAAGGGTTTTATCAACAAAAATTTAATAATTGACAACTACAGACCCCAAGCGGCAAGCTGCCTGCCTACAAAACAAAGGACAGCAGTGCTGGGCACTTGGCTACGAGGGTTAGCCAAGGGCACAACCCTCGGGGCTTCTGCAAGGCCTGTTCTCCCCTCCCAGTGTCAATCAGGGTATCTGGACACATTTGTCCAGTCAGGGGCCGGGTTGGTTTGGTCCCTCCCTCATGCCTGCCCATAGGGGCCAGCTCATCCCTCTGGAGCATGCCCAGTTGCTGCCTAAAGGAGGGGCCCCAGCCTGAGTGACACATTCTGGTGGTTTTGACTGGCACTTGCACATTCCCCACCCCCAAGAAGATTCTGGAAAGTTATTCCCATCAGCCATTTTGTTTTATATTAATCATTGACAATTCAACTGTAAAAACATCCTGAACACTAAAGCATCCTAACATACAATCTAACTCTAACCATCACTCTCAACTCCCAGCCATTTTCCAACCTGAAATCAGAGAACTTTAACAGTATTAAACTTCTTGATTAACTCTTTAACCCCTTGAATCAGTAACTCCAAATTGAAAACCAACATCTCCCTTCACTGTTTATAAAATCCTGGCCCCAGCCTGCCTTCTGGCTCTGCTGCCCTCGCACCTGTCCTGCCTTCCTGTGCCCCTGAGCACCACCTCACTGCTTCGCCCTGCCTTCCTGCCTGAGCTGCCTGAATCCTTCCCTGCCGCCCCGATCCAGCCGTCACTGCCTGCCCTGCCGCGCTGATACAGCCGCTCACTGCGACCCCGTCCAGGCTCCTGGTCCTCCCGTTTAAGCGCCCGGGAGCTGCGCGGGCTCAGTCGGGCCCGGCTCAGCCACAGGCAGCAGCATGCACAGCCCCCCACCTGGGCGCCGACAGCACTGCCGTGACTTGCTGCTGGTACCCGCCCTCTTTTTCTCTCTGTCCCCTCTCTCCCCTCTCCCCCAGTCTTTTCCCATTTTCCTTTCTTCTGTTCTGTCTCCTCTAGCTGTCTTCTGCTCGGGCAGCTCCTTTTCCTTCTCCTTTTGTTGTCTATAAACGGTTCTCAGGGACAATATTTGCCTCGTTTGGCTTAATTCCGTTCCTGACCATCCATTTTTAAAAGAACACCTCGCAGCTCCCCACAGTGGAACGTGACACCCCCTCTCTCCACTGGGTCTTTCACTGGATCACAGCCTCCTCCAGGCATCTACCCGCTCCGGTGTGATCACCTCCCCTCCGGGCTGCGGGTGGATCTCTGCATCCCCCGTGGATTCCCGGGGACTGTGGGTGGATCTCTGCATCCCCTGTGGATCCCCAGGGACTCCTTCACCATGCTCTTTACCACGGCTTGCAGAGGAATCTCAGCTCTGCAGCCTGGAACACCTCGTCCCCCACCTTCTCCACTGACCTTGGTGTCTCCATGTTGTTTCCTTCACACTTTCTTACCTCCTCCTCTTCTCTGACCAGAAGAAAAACTGTGACTTTGTTTTGATTTTCTTCTTAAATCTGTTATCCCAGAGGCATTACCAGCCTCTCTCATTGGCCCAGTTTTGGCCAGCAGCATGTCCATCTTCAGAGCCAGAAGGGATTGGCACTGCTGCACATGGTGGAAGCTTCCAGCAGCATCTCACAGCAGCCACCTCTGTGGCCCCCTCGCCACTGAAAACCAGGCTGTGCCAAACCAGTACAGGAGTCATCGGTGAGAAAAGCTCTGACTGAGTAAAAATTGTTTTGTGCAGTTTCTGAATGGCTTAAAAGTGTTGTGGTCTCTGGCACCTGCACATCTCCATGGCAACTGCTGAGTCATCACCGCCGCACGCTCTGATTGGCCAAAGGCTGCTTTGGGGTGGGGGCTGGGGGCCTCCGTCAAACGTGGGACCCCCACAAGCTGCTTATAACCACCAAAACTGGGAGTTATAGCCCTCCCTCAGACACCGGTGGAACCGTGGAGTCACCCTAACCCCCCAAAATGAGGCACGGGGCCCACAAGCCATTTATATCCCTGCCCCAGGTTGGTGGAAAGCAGCAAGATCCTCCTGAAAATGGGGTCTCCTCACCATCATTAAAATGAGGAGGGGATGTCACCTCAGCTTCCTGAATTAGTGGGAAAACTCCAAAAGCCACTTCTAGCCCCCAAAATTGGCAGAAAGCAGCAGGATCTTCCCCAAAATGAGCTCCCTGTGTCCCTCCCTGTGGTGTCCACTCCAAGTGCCGGAGCCACGTGTCCTCCCCTGTCTCCCTGTATCCCCTCCTCAGGATTGGGAGGTACCCAAAAAACCCCTCAGGAACTGGGGATAACCCAAATGCCCTCAGATGTGGGGGATACCCAGAAAGGAGATTCCCCCCGGTCTCATCATCCCCAGCATTCAGCTCTTCATTCCAAACCCCTGCCCCCCCCCACCATGTACCTCCCACTCCATCCAGATCCTCTGAATGCCCATCCAGCCCCTCCTGAAGATTTTGAGGGGGCTGTAGGGTCAAGTACTTTTGGAATGTGACTGAGACATTTGGAGTGGGAGCTGTGCATTTTTCACTGGGATCCAGTGGTTTTGAGGTGACAGATCAAGGCCTCTCATCTTCTGGAGTGCAAAGTAATGGAGAAAACTCTTCCATCTCCCCTCAGAACCCCCAAATCCTCCCAAACATCATCATCCCTGGTGCCTATGGGGATCCAGAAGGATATGGAGACAACCAGCCAGGTGTCTTCCCAACAAGGATACAGGGAATGTCCGACCTTCCATAGGGGATGAAGCTGGAGCAGCGGACAAAGCTCTTCCCGCAGTCGGGGCACTTGCAGGGCTTCACTTACCGGTGCCTCTGTTGGTGTCTGGTCAAGGCTGAGCTCTGGGTGAAGCTCTTGCCACACTCGGGACACTCGTAGGGCCTCTCTCCGGTGTGGCTCCTCTGGTGGATGATCAGCTCAGAGCTCTGTCTGAAGCTCTTCCCACATTCCCCACACTCATAGGGCCTCTCCCCAGTGTGGAGCCTCTGGTGGACAATCAGGTTGGATCTGTGGCTGAAGTTCTTCCCACATTCCAGGCACTCATAGGGCCTCTCCCCAGTGTGGCTCCTCTGGTGGATGATCAGGCTAGAGCTCTCTCTGAAGCTCTTCCCACATTCCCCACATTCATAGGGCCTCTCCCCAGTGTGGATCATCTGGTGGCGGATCAGGGTGGATCTCTGTCTGAAGCTCTGCCCACATTCCCCACACTCATAGGGCCGTTCCCCAGTGTGGATCATCTGGTGGCGAAGCAGGTCAGAGCTATACCTTAAGCTCTTCCCACATTCCTGGCACTCATAGGGCCTCTCCCCAGTGTGGATCATCTGGTGGCGGATCAGGGTGGATCTCTGTCTGAAGCTCTGCCCACATTCCCCACACTCGTAGGGCCGTTCCCCAGTGTGGATCATCCGGTGGCGGAGCAGTTCAGAGCTGTCTCTGAAGCTCTTCCCACATTCCCCACACTCATAGGGCCGTTTCCCAGTGTGGATCATCTGGTGGCAGATCAGGGTGGATCTCTGTCTGAAGCTCTGCCCACATTCCCCACACTCATAGGGCCGTTCCCCAGTGTGGATCATCTGGTGGCGGATCAGGGTGGAGCTGTCTCTGAACTTCTTCCAACATTCCCCACACTCGTAGGGCCGTTCCCCAGTGTGGATCATCTGGTGGCGGATCAGCTCAGAGCTTTCTCTGAAGCTCTTCCCACATTCCCCACACTCGTAGGGCCGTTCCCCAGTGTGGATCATCTGGTGGCGAATCAGGTGGGAGCTGTCTCTGAAGCTCTTCCCACATTCCAAGCACTTGTAGGGCTTCTTCCTGGTTTGAAGCAGCTCATGGACCACCAGGTCTGAGCTCTGGCTGGATCTCCGGCCGCCTTTCTGGCACAGGGTGGCTCTTTCCTCCTCACAGCTCCCTGGGCTGCGTTTGCAGCCTCTCCTCCTGCTGGATCTCCAGGTCTTTTCCTCCCTGTTGGATTCCTGCGCCATGGAGCCGCTCAAAACAGCGTCTTCCACCAGGTTGTGCCACGGGGATTTGTCCTCCCTGGGCTCCATCCTCAGCTCCTCATCTGGAGGAGGAAGGACAAGGAGAGGTTAGGATTTGCCTCTGTGCCACAGGGAAGGGGAAGGAGATCCCCCCAGTCCGTCCCCGGCAGGACGGCGTCGGCAGCGGGGCTGTCCTGCAGCCGGGGGCGATGCTGGGCTGGGAGATGGAGCAGGAGAGAGGGGGAAAGGGGCAGGGACTTCCTCCTCACCTGCCTGGGTGTTCTGGGCCACCTTCCTCTTCCTCACAGCTTCCTGCTCCATTTGGCAAAGGTTTGGGAATGGGAAATCGTGGTTTGGGGAAAAAGAAGGGGTGAGCATGTTAAGTTTGAATGTCCCCCTGCTCAAGTCCATCTCTACAAGTCACCGGGCATCTGGGGTCCAGAAAAACCTCCCAAACACCAAGATTCAGCCCTGAAAAAGCCTCACAGGAGTTCCCCTTCTCTAGTCCCCCTGCTCTGATGTTGGGGGGTTCCCCCCTGTCCCAGCTGCTGGGGGTCACACTTGTATTGGGAGTCCCCCATCTACTTGGTCTCTACCCTCCCCAGGCTGCTGGAAGCCCAGGAATCCAAAAAGCTCCCATCTTTGGTCTCCCCACATAGGGATGCTGGGGGTTATGGGGTCCAAGGGGTCCTTCTCCCCTTATTCTCTGCTTCGGGGTGCAGGGGGTTCAAGGAGTCCCCCCTCCCCTCTCCAGGCTGTCAAGGGTCCCATGAATTGCGGCGCTCCCCCCTCTCTGGGCTCCCTACTTTGGGGTCCTGGGGGTCACAGGGGTCTGCTCCTCCAGACTGCCGGGGCTCCCCTGGTCCCGGTACTGCCCCTCTCTGCTCTCCCCATTCTGAGAGTCCCAAGGTTGCCCCCTTGGGCTCTGCCCGCTGCCAGGGCTCTGCTGGCACCACCACCAGGACCCCTCAAAAACACCTCCTGGGGACCCCCCAATGTCCTTGCAAGGGGCATTTTCTTCTCAGCTTTGGAGTTCTTCATACTCCAAACATCCCCCCCAAAAAACCCAATCCAGGGACCCACCAGGATATTTGGGCTGAGCTCCCCCTCCCGGGGCACCTGCGGGATGGGGGAGTGATGCTCCCACGGGTGAGGGGCTGCGAATTCAGGGAGTTCTCAGCCTTGTGCTTCCTTCTCCTTTTCTTGATCCTCTCTTGTCCCTCCTCTTCCTCCTCCTCCCACTCCTCCTCACCCATCCCTCCTCCTCCTCTCCCCAGGACCAGCGACACCCTGGGTCCCCGTTCCCGAGCCCCTTGCAGCACACGGGAACACCAGGGATGGAGCCGGGACAGGTCGGGATGGGCAGCGCAGGGCTCTCGGCTGCTCCCACCCGCTGGGGGCGGGGGAACCCGGCCCGGGGAAAGGAGAGGGAAACTGGGAACATTGGGGGCTGCACATCCAAACTGGGCCTTGCTGGGGACCCTGGGTGGGGACTTGCAGCCCTTGGGGTTCCTCTTGGAGCCTGGAGAGCCGGGAGGGGGGACACAGAGAGGGCTGGGGGATCCCAGGAGTGGCATCACTGGCAGTGACTGCTTTGTACTGGGGTAACTGGAACCTTACTGGGGCAACTGGGTGGGACTGGGAATGACTACAAGCATGCTGAGGCCAACTGGTATGTACTGGGAGTGTCTGTAACCATCCTAGGATTTACTGGAATCACAATGGGAAACAACCATGCTGGGACCATAGGACCATGCTGGGGGCTACTGGGAGCACGTGGGAGTGACTGGGTCTGAACTGGGGGCAACTGGGCACAACTGGGACCATGCTGGGAGGGACTGGGATCATATGGGGAGTGACTGGGACTATACTAGGGGCAACTGGGTTCAACAGGAACCACACTGGAAGATCATGAGAGCAGCTGTGCCCATGCCACAGTCATACTGGGATCCTACTGGAACTGGCTGGGATCATTCTGGCAGTGACTGGAATAGTACTGGGGGTATCTGTGAGTGACTGCAATCATACTGCAATCAGACTGGGAGTAACTGGAAAGGTGCTGGCCATGACTGGAACCATACTGGAGGTGACTGGGAGCAACAGAGACCATGCTGGGAGCAAATGGGATCGTATTTGGAGTAACTGGGAGTGACTGGATTCATACTGGGACCAACTGGGCCCACACTGGGAATGACAGGGAGTCTCTCTGGGCATGACTGAAATAATACTGGGAGTATCTGGGAGTCATACTGGAGGTGACTGGGTGCAACTGGGATCATAATTGAAGTGGCGGGAAGTGTCTGGGATCATACTGGCATTGAGAGGGAGCAGTTGGGATCACGTTTGGGGTAACTGGGATCATACTGGGAGTGACTGGAACCAGACTGGCAGTGGCTACGGTTCCTACTGGGATCATGCAGGGAGCCACTGGGATTACAGCAGGTGTGAACAGATCCGGACTGGGGCTTACTGGGAGCTACTAGGCCCATGTTGGGAGGAAAATGTGGACACATTGGGAGCAGCTGGGATCAGCTGGAATCATACTGGGAGCAACTGGGACAACACTTTGGGTAACTGCCAGAAACTGGGATCATGGTGGAAGCAACTGGGGTTAACTGGGAAAGACTGGGATCATTCGGAGGGAACTAGAACCTCACTGGGGCAACTGGGAGTGCCGGGGAATGACTACAAGCATGCTGAGGCCAACTGGGATATACTGGGAGTGTCTGTAACCATACTGGGGCTTACTGGAATCACAATGGGAACAGCTGGGACCATGCTGGGGACAACTGGGACCACGCTGGAGGCACCTGGGAGCAACTGGATCTATGCTGGGGGCAACTGGGCGTGACTGGGACTATTCTAGGGGCAACGGGGATCATACTGGGAAGAACCAGGAACGACTGGAACTATGCTGGAGGCAAGTGGGATCATACTGGAATCACGGTGGGAGCAGCTGGGTGAGACTGGGATCATACTGAGGGTGTCTGGAATCATCCTGGGATTGACTGGGAATGGCTGTGAGCAACTGGAATCATGCTGAAAGCAACTGGGAAGAAGTGGGAAGGACTGGGAGCATGCTGAGAGTGAATGGGATATACTGGGTGAGACAGGGAGTCAAAGGGATCATACAGGAGGCTACTGGGCTCATGCTGGCACTGGCAGGCAACAACTGGAATCACACTGGGGGCCACTGGCATCATACTGGAAGTGACTGGGATCATACTGGGATTATAGTGGGTGTCAACGGACCCTGACTGGGTGCTACTGGGAGCTACCAGGCCCATACTGAGAGCCTACTGGGGATACACTGAGATCAGACTGGGAGCAACTGGGAATGATAGGATGCATGCTGGTGACAACTGGGATGTACTGGCAGTGACTGGGATAAAATTGGGAGCAACTGAACCATGCCGAAGTAACTGGGAGTGCCTGGGAATGACCACGAGAATGTTCAGGGCAACTGCAATATACTGGGAGTGTCTGGAGACCATGCGGGTGGTGACTGGGACCACACTGGGAGCAACTGGGAATGTGCTGGGGGGAACTGGGACCACACTGGGGCCACACTGGGGGCAAGTGTGAGTGACTGGGGCCCTGCTGGGAGAGACTGGCATCATACTGGCAGTGACTGGGACTACGCTAGGGGCAGCTGGGAGAACTGGGAACACACTGGACAAAAGTGGAAGGAACTGGGTGCAACTGGGACCATGCTGGGGGCAAATTGCATCATAACGGGGAATGACTGGGAGTGACTGGGTTCATACTGGAAGCAAGAGATCCTACAGGGAGTGAGGGGAAGTGACCAGGATCATACCGGGACTGAGTGGGCTCACACTGGGACTGATGAGGAAACTGGAACCACTCGGGGGGGGAACTGGGCTCATACTGGGAGCAGCCATTTCCCGGCCCCGGGACCCCCGAGCCCCTTTCCCGGCCATGCCGCCCCTCCAGCCCCCAGACTCCCCCGCCGGGGTCCCGCCAATCCCAGGGGTCCCCCCCCTCGGGATCCCCGCTTTGGGGTTCTGGGGGTCTCCTCTCTCTGGGGTCCCGCTTAGGGAAGCCGGGGCTCCCGGGGGTCCCCAAAACCGGTGTCCCCCCACCCCCGCGCGGTGCCCACGGGGCCCCGGCAGAGCTCGGAGGGCCCGGCCCGGGGAGCCCAACCTCCACCGCGGGGGGACCCGCATCCCCCCGCCCCCGCCGGGGCTCTGCCGGCACCGCCACCGGGACCCCCTAAAAACACCTCCCGGGACCCCACGATGTCCCCCCGAGGGCATCTGCGGCTCGGCTTTGGAGTCCCGCAAGCTCCAAACTTCCCCCCAGAAAACCCCAAACCCAGGGATCTCCCGGGACATTTGGGGCGAGCTCCCCCTCCCCGGGCACCTGCGGGACGGGGGGCGATGGTCCCGGGGGGCTGCGAGTTCAGGGAGCGCTGGAGCCGAGCGCTTCCTCCTCTCCTCCAGCTTCCCGCTGCTGCTCCGCCTCTTCCTCCCTCCTCCTCCTCCTCCTCCTCCCGCCTCTCCCCAATCCCACCTCCGCCTCCTCCTCCTCCCCTTCCCTCGCAGCCCCGTTCCCGAGCCCCTCGCAGCCCGCGGGAGCAGCGGGGATGGAGCCGGGACAGGTCGGGATGGGCAGCGCGGGGCTCTCGGCTGCTCCCACCCGCTGGGGGCGGGGGAACCCGGCCCGGGGAAAGGAGAGGGAAACTCGGAACACTGGGGGCTGCACATCCAAACTGGGCCTTGCTGGGGACCCTGGGTGGGGACTTGCAACCCTTGGGGCTCCTCTCGGAGCCTGGAGAGCCGGGAGGGGGATCGCAGAGAGGGCTGGGGGACCCCAGGAGTGGCATCACTGGCAGTGACTGCTTTGTACTGGGATCGTACTGACATCATACTGGGAGCAGCTGGGCCCATGCCGGGCGAGACTGGGATCATACTGGGAGTGAGTAGGAGCCTTTGGGGGCAATTGAGACCATGCTGGGGGCAAATGGGATACACTGGGAGTGACTGGGATCATGCTGAGGGTGACCGGGAGCAGCTGGGAGCAACTGGGAGTGATTGGGTGCATGCTGGGGGTGATTGGAAGCAACTGGGCTTCTATTGTGATGAACTGGGATGATGCTGGAGGTGACTGGGATCATACTGGCAGTGAGTGCGACTACACAGAGGCTGACTGGGAGTGGTTGAAAGCAAATGGGATCATGCTGGGCGGAACTGGGAGTGACTGGGAATATGCTGGAAGGAACTGGGAGAAACTGGAAGTGACTGGAACAAAAGTGAGGGTGAAAGAGAGCAACTGGAACCTGTGGGGGGTAACTGGTTCATACTGGCAGTGACTGGGAGCACACTGGGGTCATATTTGGATCCTATTGGGAGTGACTGGACTAATACTGGGAGTATCTGAGAGTGACTGGGAACACAGCATGCATATCATCCCCCATACTGGGGGTGACTGGGAGCAACTGGGAGCATGCTGGGAGAAAATGGCATCATACTGGGACTGACTGGGTTGATCTAGGAAGCAACTGGAACCATGCTGGAGGCAACTGGGCCCATACTGGGAGTGATTGGAAATAACTGGGATGAAACTCTGACCATACTGGGAGTGATTGGAAATAACTGGGATTATACTGGTACCATACTGGGAGTGCTGGCATATGACTAGGATCATACTGGAGGTGACTGGGATCATATTGGTGTTGAAATGGAGCCACTGGGATCACACTTTTGGCTACTGGGAGCAACTGAGAGAAATTGGGATCATGCTGCAAGCAAACTGGAGTAACTGGGAAGGACTGGATGCATATTGGAAGCAACTGGGATATACTGGGCATGACTGGTATGATACTGGGATAACAAACACCTTTCTGGACCACTGGGAGCATCTGGGAATGACTACGGACATGCTGAGGGCAACTGGGATACACTGGGAGTGTGTGTAACCATACTGGGGGTGGCTGGGGACACACTGGGAGTGACTGGGATTGCCTGGGATTTACAGAGCCTTCCCTGGGGACAGCTGGAAGTGATCCCCCCTTTCCCCCTGCTCTCCCTTGGGCACTGCTGCATCTCCCAACCTGCGCCACCGGGATCTGCCCGGAGCAGTGCGATGGCTCCAGTGATGGGGCTGGAGGCTCCTGGGGTGGCGAGGGGGGAGTGGGACCTTGGCACCCCCTGGGACCCCCCTGAACCGCTGTTCCCCGGAACGGGATGCCCTGAACCCCCATTTGCAGCATCGGGACCCCCCTGCTCCCCTTACCCTTCACAGGGACCCCCTTAAATCCTTTATTGCCAGACATCGGGACCCCTCTGCTCCCCTTTTCCTGGCCATCCCATGTCTCCCAGCCTCCAGACGTCCTGTGTTCTGGATCCTGGGATGCCCTGGAATGCCTCGGACCCCCATTCCTGTCTTTCTCAGCCCTGAGCTCCACCTTTCTGCAAAACTGGAGACCCCCTGAACTCCCCTTCCCGGATGTGGCAGTTGTCCCCACCCTGTTATCCCCCTTTTCTGGGAAACCCTGGACTCCCCTGTCCTGGGCACAGGTGTACTAGTTTGAAAACAAAACAGTGGGAGGCACCAAGTCAGAATAACAATTTTATGGGGAAATTAAAGAAAAGGAAAAAAAATAAAAGAAAACACTGGTTCAAACTGACAGAGTCAAGATACAACCTGACTCCCTGTTAATCAGGGTAGTGGTAGCAGTCTGGTAGAATGGTGGCTGCAGTCCTCCTGTAGAAAATGGGTCTGCTCTTCCTCAGAAGGTCCAGTGGTGGCTATGTAGCTCCTGTCCTCTGGAAATCCAGTGGAAGGGTTGTCTCTGATGTTCAGAATCTCAGATTATATCCAGGATGGAATGCTTGGTTCCTCCCTCTGGGTGGAGCATCTCACAATGGGATAATGAGTCATGAGACCAAATGTTGATTAGGCTCATTAACAGAAGATAGTCCGGAGGGAGTTATCTCTGAGTCATGGGGCAGGACAATGATGGGCCATTAACAGCAAGATAGTCTGGGGGGAGGAGGCAAGGAAACACTGCCCCACCTGATTTCAACAGCTCATGAGGATGCTAATAGAACACACTGCAACCCAGGACAACAGGGACCCCCTGGAACTCCCTTCTACCTCTCCACGTCCCTGCACTCCCCTTTCCTTGACCCTGAGACCCCCCTGGACCCCCATTCCTGAGAACCAGGATCCCCTTTTACCCCTTTCCCTGGCACTGAGACCCCCCTGCACCCCCTTATCCGGCACCAACGCAGCCTTTTCCTGGCCACCCCTCCTCTCCCAGCCCCAGACCCACCCTTTTCCTTGACCCTGGGACCCCTGGGTCCCCATTCCTGTATTTCCCAGCCCCCAGCCCCTCCTTTCCTCACACTGAGGGCCCCTGGCACCCCCTTTCCTGGGCACAGGATTCCCTGGACACTCCATCCCACCTCTCCCAATCCCTGCATCCCCCTTCCTTGACTCTGAGACCCTGAACCTCCTTCCAGCTTTCCCAGCTCTTCACGTCCCTCCTCTCCTTGACCTGCGGACCCCCTGGATCCCCAAACTCCCACCCCCTCAGATCTCTGTGTCCCCCCAGTTCTCCACTCCCTGCAGTACCTGGAAGTGGCGCTGTCAGAGCCCGGCCTGGGGTCCCCCAGTCCCTGATCACGGGGACGTGGATGGGACCCCCTCCAAGTGCTGCCACAGCGAGCAGGGCTGGATGGAGCCTCAGGCACGGGGATGGCAGCGGGACTCAAGTAAGGATATTGGGATAGCCAGACCTGGGATATTTGGATAGCCAGATCCAGGATATTGGGACAGCCAGACCCAGGATATTGGGATATCCAGACCTGCGACATTGGGATGGCAAGACCCGGCTCAAGGAGAGGAACTGGCACGTGGCTAACAGTGACCTGGAGATGGGGCTGGTACAACCAGAGCAGGGGAAGTGGGGGGAGCTGGAGGCTGGGCTGGGATCTGTGGGAATGGGGTGGATCTCTAGGGGTGGGATCTGTGGGAGTGGGATGGGATCTGTGTGCCTGGCATAGGAATCCAGGGAGCTGCAGGGGGCTCCGTGGGGCTGGGACACAACTCCATGGGTCCGTTCTCTCCTCATTCCCAGGTCTCCCCACAGTGCAGGTGGTTTCCAGCTGTGACCTCCTGTCCAACAGAGCGTCCATGGATCCCACCGGCACAGCTATGATGGGTGGGATTTCATCTCCTTCCAGCTGGGATCCGCGAGCTTTGCAGTGTCCAACAGTGCCACCTGGATCCCCCAGAGGTGCTGGGAATCCAAAGGGATCCTGGCAGAGCAGATGAAGCATTACTTGGGACACACCTGTTTGGAAGAGCTCCCAAAATACATTGGATGTGGTTGGGGAGGCTCTGGAGCACAAAGGTGGGTGTGGGGGGGAATTTCTATGGGAATGTGGGATTCAGGAAGGGTGGACTTGGGAATGCAGGAATTCCCATGGAATTTCCATGGATGGATCTCACTCTCATCCCAGTCAGGTGAGAATTCCATGGACGCATCTCCCCCCCAGCCCACTGCCATGGGATTTCCATGGGGAAATGACTGGAATTTATGTCCAATCAAATCCCTGCTGCAATTCACTGGGACATAAATCCCAATCCTTTCCCCAGGCCGGCTCTGTGGTGCCCCTGGCAGTGCCAGGGAAGTGCCCTCTCCCTGCCCTGAGCCGAGCTCGGGCCTTTCCTTCAGTGTTTTCTGCCCTGCCTGGGGCAGGAGGGCACTGACAGAGCAGCTTTGGTGGCACCAGGCACCGGCTGGGCTCCAGCCACTGCAGGTGGCTCTGTGGGAATGTCCAGCACCAAAGCTTAAAGCGAACAACAGCTCCTGTTGGGAGGGGATTCTGCCCCCTCTGCCTGTCCTGGGAGCCCAAGGGCAATGCTCTGGGCACAACAGCCTAGAGTGCTGGAGCACAGTGTCCCTGGGCCATGCCATGTTCCCTCGGCTGTCCTGTGTCCCTTGGCTGTTCCGTTTCCCTTGCCTGTCTCGTGTTTTTCGGCTCTGTGGGGCCAGGGGTTGCAGCAGGACCTGGGGTAGCCCTGGGGGAGAGCAACCCTGAGCCCCAGCTGGGCCAGTTCCCCCAGTTCCACCCAGGGGGTGGCCAGGTCACTTCCAGCATGGGCCCTGTGGCTCCCAGCTCACTCCCCAGTATGGTCCCAGCTCACTCCCCAGTATGATCCCAGTTGCTTTCAGTTACGCTCAGTGTGATCCCAGTATGACCCTGGTCACTCCCACTATGATCCCTGCATGGTGCCAGGTGTTCCCCTTTACCCTTAGTATAGTTCCAGGCCCTCCCAGTACAGTTCCAGTTTCCCCCAGTATGATCCCAGTCACTCCCACTGTGGCTCCAGTCCTTGCTGCAATTATTAAAGGATCAGGGGCATGGATCATTGATAGAATTATGGGATCAATAAAAGAACTGTACAAGCAAGGGCCTGCAAGCAAAAGGCCTGTGTGAGAAAAACTCTGCATGAGAAAAAGGCCTTTGTGAGAAAAAGGCCTGGGAAACAAAGAGGGAGTTTTGAAGCGATGCAGCTGTGCTGATAAGATGTGCTAACCAGGAGAGAAGGGAGGGTGAACTCTGAATTCTTTTAATCATAACATAACTGTAGAAGCTTGCCAATGTAAGTCCAATTATGTAGAAGTAGAAATGCGCTTTGATAATTTTTAAGCCGCTTAAGAGTTAACAAGCTGGTATACTATGTAAGTGCCTCTGGATTGCTAATAAATGGAGCTTGCTTTTATCAACCACATTGGCTTGGACTGCAATTTCTCCCCCCCGCCGGAGTCCACGGACCCTTTTTTCCAACATTTGGCACCCTAGTATGGTTCCAGTATGAACCCAGTCACCCTCAGTACAATGCCATTTGCTCCCAGCATAGTCCCAGTCACTCCCAGATACTCCCAGTATTATTCCAGTAACTTCCTTTATGGTTCCTCTATGATCCCAGTCACTCCCAGTGTCTCCCAGTAGCTTCCAGCATGATTTCAGTCACTCCCTATATATCCCAGTTGCCCTCAGGATGCTCCTAGTCACTTCCAGTATGGTCCCAGTATGACCTCAGTCACCCTCAGTGTAGACCCAGCTGCTCCCAATATGATCCCAGTTGTCCCCAGCATGGTCCCATTTTCTCCCAGGATGATCCCAGTCTCTCCCAGTTGCCTCTAGCATAGACCCAGTGTCTTGGGATGACTTTGTTACGTGTGTCCCCTATCACTGCTTTTTGCCCAGAAATTAACTTTGTGCCATTCTGTGCCTTTAAACTGAGCCTGAGAGGGGGGTGAGGAAAAAAACGCGAGTGAACTCTTCAAAGCAGTTTGTTCAAGGACACAGAGATACAGACTCTCTGCTTCTAACAGCAGCAAGAGGGAAGGAAGCACCCTGCTTGCTTTCCAGCTGGTTTTCCAGCTCCTTTTTTCTCTGGAGAGAGACAGAGAGTTGAACTTTGTTTATCCTGGACTTTGGTTTTTTTCCTTCTTCTCTTCTGGATTGTTTCAACATCAGAACACCTTGGGGGAGTTCTCCATCAAGGCCTCAGAGGTGGGCCCAACACGACCCAGCTCCAAGGAGAGGGAGAGAGAGCCTACGGAAGGACTCTGAAACTTTCCCAGGTTTTCTCACCACAGTAATAGCTTTTATTAATTAGCATTATTATCCTTCTCCTGTGTGTTTGTTAAATAACTAGTTTTTATCTCTTTCACTTTCCTCCGAGGAAAATTTTTTTTTCACGAGCCTGGTAGGGGAAGGCTGGTTGTAACCTGCCTTCTATCAGGGGCTAATTTTCCTCCAAATTTGTCCAAACCAGCACACCCCGTCACTCTCAGCATGATCTTACTCTGATGCCACAATGATCCCAGTTGTCACCCGCATGGTCCTAGTTGCTCCCACTTCCTCCTAGTCTGATCCCAGTGGCTCTCAGTTGCCCCTAGAACAGAGCCAATCATTCAAGGTATGATACCTGTATGTGTCCGGTAGGATCCCAGTTTCCCCCAGCATGGTCCCAGTCAATCCCAGTTGCCCCCAGTGTAGACCTAGTCACTCCCAGTCGCTCTCAGTGTGTTCCCAGTCACCCCCAGTGCAGTTACAGGCACTCCCAGTATAGCCCAGTGTCTCGGTTTGAAAGACAGGTGTCTGCTAAGGAAGGCAGAAGCCTCCCTTGGAGTGGCAGATATAACCCCTTTCCCTCTGAGTTATTATAATTTTGAAATCAAGGGTCTTTAGGCAAAGATGTGGGAAATAGGAATAACAGTTCTTTACTATATATATATAGATATATATATATAACTAGTCAAACAAAACAACAACAACTATGACAGTAACAGCAAACACAAACCCAGTCCCAGCCTTCTCGGCTGTCAGGCTATTTCCCCTCGGGTGCAGTTCCGCTCGCAGCCAGCAGGGATCGCTGGCGGCTCCCGGTGAGCAGGGCAGGTGCGATGGTTCCCCCGCGGCTGCAGGGGGCGCTCCGGAGCGAGCTCGGGGAGCACGCGGCTGCTCTGGCGCCCTGGGATCCCGGGGAAGGATGGAACAAAGGAGCTCCACAAACCGGTGGGCAGCTGGTCCCGGGTTCCCGGAAACAGCAGGCTGGACTGGTAGGCTGGAGCGGCAGGCACAAACACAAATCCCGGGTGGCAGACGAGATGTATCCAAAAGGGGAACCCCCCGGGGCTCCAGGCAGGCAGGGTGAGCACGGCTACAGCGTAACGAAGGCTCGAAGCAGCAGCGGGGCAGGGCGGCCGCAGCCCAGGCTCCAGCAGGGCAGGGAAAGCAGCTTTGGGATCCCCAGTGTTGTTTCCAGCAGAAAGGAAAGACGCCGAAAACGGGAACCAGCAGCTCCTTCCTCTGCACCTTCTCCCTCCAGACGCTGAGAGCGAACTGAACTGCCCGCCAGGTGAGAACAAAAGCCTGGACGGGCCCTTTTGTCTTTCTTAAGTATGGCTATCTCCTCTCAAGTATGGCCATTTATCTCCTAGCAACATGCTATGGGAAAAAATTCCTTTAACAGAAAAAAAACTAGGACTAAACTAAAACCCCAACATTATCCACCCCGAATTTTTTCCATACTAACATGTTACATGAAACTTAACTTTTTAACCATATAAATACAAGCATCACCTAAATTATATACATATGTACATGCTGATACTGATACAAGTACAGAGCCATGGGTAGTTCACCCTAAAACAAGGTCCCCTTGCGGTATGCATCGGGTCTCTCCATCCCTTTGCATCACCCACCAGGTGCAACCTGGTCCCTGAGCAAAAACAACCCCACGGATGGGTTTGTCTTTGCTCAAGGCAGACTTTACCCAAACTTTACCCAAAGGCAGACTTTACCCAAACATACCCAAGCATACCTCTCATGTGCACCACTGGAACCTTATCCCCATCTGTCGTTTGTAGGGGTTCGGATTGGGCAGGGCCGGCTCGGCTGGTGGAGCCTCGGGTGTTAACTAACCAGGTGGCTCTTGCTAAATGCACCTCCCAGTTTTTGAAACTCCCCCCACCCAGTGCCTTCACGGTGGTTTTAAGCAGTCCATTACACCGCTCAACCTTCCCAGCTGCTGGTGCATGGTAAGGGATGTGGTACACCCACTCAATGCCATGTTCTCTAGCCCAGGTGTTAATAAGGCTGTTCTTGAAGTGAGTCCCATTGTCAGATTCAATCCTCTCAGGGGTGCCATGCCTCCAAAGGACTTGCTTTTCGAGGCCCAGGATGGTGTTCCGGGCAGTAGCGTGAGGCACAGGGTAGGTCTCCAGCCATCCTGTGGTGGCTTCTACCATTGTGAGCACATGGCGCTTGCCTTGGCGGGTTTGAGGCAGTGTGATGTAGTCAATCTGCCAGGCCTCCCCATACTTGTATTTGGACCACTGCCCACCATACCACAGGGGCTTCACCCGCTTGGCCTGCTTGATCGCAGCACATGTCTCACAGTCATGGATAACCTGGGAGATACTGTCCATGGTTAGATCCACCCCTCGGTCTCGTGCCCACTTATAGGTGGCGTCTCTGCCCTGATGGCCTGAGGCATCATGGGCCCATCGAGCTAGGAACAACTCTCCTTTATGTTGCCAATCCAAGTCTATCTGGGACACCTCTATTTTCGCAGCCTGATCTACCTGCTTGTTATTACAATGTTCTTCATTAGCCCGGCTCTTGGGAATGTGAGCATCTACATGACGGACCTTCACAGATAGCTTCTCTACTCGAGTGGCAATGTCTTTCCACTCTTCAGCAGCCCAGATTGGTTTTCCTCTGCGCTGCCATTTTGCCTTATTCCACCTTTCCAGCCAACCCCACAGAGCATTGGCTACCATCCATGAATCAGTGTAAAGGTAGAGCTTTGGCCACTTCTCCCTTTCAGCAATGTCCAGAGCTAATTGAACGGCTTTGAGTTCAGCAAATTGGCTCGATCCACCTTCTCCTTCAGTAGCCTGTGCAACTTGTCGTGTGGGGCTTCATACAGCGGCTTTCCATTTCCGGCTAGCGCCTACAATTTGGCAGGAACCATCAGTGAAGAGGGCATATTGTCTTTCACTCTCTGGTAGCTCGTTGTATGGTGGGGCTTCTTCGGCACGCGTCACCTGCTCCTCTTCTTCAGAAGATAACCCAAAAGTCTCACCTTCTGGCCAGTTCGTAATTATTTCCAAGATCCCAGGGCGACTTGGGTTTCCAATTCGGGCGCGCTGCGTGATGAGGGCGATCCATTTGCTCCAAGTAGCATCGGTGGCGTGATGCGTGGAGGGAACCTTTCCTTTGAACATCCACCCCAGCACCAGTAGTCGAGGTGCCAGGAGGAGTTGTGCCTCAGTTCCAATTACCTCTGAGGCAGCTTGGACTCCTTCATAGGCTGCCAAGATTTCTTTCTCTGTGGGAGTGTAGTTGGCTTCGGACCCTCTGTAGCTTCGGCTCCAGAATCCCAGCAGTCGGCCCCAAGTCTCACCAGGCACCTTCTGCCAGAGGCTCCAGGACAGACCATTGTTCCCAGCTGCAGAGTAGAGCACGTTCTTCACCTCTGGTCCTGTCCTGACTGGGCCAAGGGCTACGGCGTGAGCGATTTCCTGCTTGATCTGGGCAAAGGCTTGCTGTTGTTCAGGGCCCCAGTGGAAATCGTTCTTCTTGCGGGTAACCAGGTAGAGAGGGCTCACGATCTGGCTGTACTCAGGAATGTGCATCCTCCAGAAACCTATGGCGCCTAGGAAAGCTTGTGTTTCCTTCTTGTTGGTCGGTGGAGACATCGCAGTGATCTTATTGATGACCTCAGTGGGAATCTGACGTCGTCCATCTTGCCACTTCACTCCCAGGAACTGGATCTCTCGGGCAGGCCCCTTGACTTTGCTCTTCTTGATGGCAAATCCAGCTTCCAGGAGAATTTGGATTATTCTCTCTCCTTTCTCAAACACTTCTGTTGCGGTGTTCCCCCACACAATGATGTCATCAATGTACTGCAGATGTTCTGGAGCCTCACCCTTTTCCAGTGCAGCCTGGATCAGCCCATGGCAGATGGTGGGACTGTGCTTCCACCCCTGGGGCAGTTGGTTCCAGGTGTACTGCACACCCCTCCAGGTGAAAGCAAACTGAGGCCTGCACTCTGCTGCCAGAGGAATGGAGAAAAATGCATTGGCAATGTCAATAGTAGCATACCACTTCGCTGCTTTGGACTCCAGCTCGTACTGGAGCTCCAACATGTCCGGCACAGCAGCGCTCAATGGTGGAGTCACTTCATTCAAAGCACGATAGTCCACAGTCAATCTCCATTCCCCATCAGACTTGCGCACAGGCCAAATGGGGCTGTTGAAGGGTGAGTGGGTCTTGCTGACCACCCCTTGGCTCTCCAGCTCACGAATCATCTTGTGGATGGGAATCACAGCATCTCGATTTGTCCGATACTGCCGGCGGTGCACTGTCGAGGTGGCAATTGGCACTCGTTGCTCTTCCACTTTCAGGAGCCCAACTGCAGAAGGATTCTCAGACAGTCCGGACAGGGTGTTCAACTGCCTAATGCTCTCTGCCTCCACAGCAGCAATCCCAAACGCCCACCTGAGTCCCTTTGGGTCTTTGTAATAACCATTCCAGAGGAAGTCTATGCCCAGAATACCTGGGGCCTCTGGACCGGTCACAATTGGATGCTTTTGCCACTCCTTCCCAGTCAGGCTCACCTCAGCTTCCAAAAGGGTCAACTGCTGTGATCCCCCAGTCACCCCAGCAATGGATACAGGTTCTGCCCCCACATGTCCTGATGGCATTAAAGTACACTGTGCCCCAGTATCAACCAATGCATCATATTTTTGTGGCTCTGATGTGCCAGGCCATCGAATCCACACCGTCCAGAAAACCCGGTTCTCCCGTGCCTCTTCCTGGCTAGAGGCAGGGCCCCTCTAGCCCTGGTTATCATTCTTTCCCTGGGCATACATACTAGAGGTACCTTCGAGGGGATCTGACATATCATCCTCCCTTCTGTAATACCTGGCAGCTCGGTCACGGGAGGCTGAGGCTACTTTCACCTTAGCGGAGCCCCCCCGGTTAGTGCCTCCCTCCTTAAGTTCACGCACCCGCGCTGCCAGGACAGAGGTGGGTTTCCCATCCCACCTTCTCATGTCTTCCCCATGCTCACACAGGAAAAACCACAGCTCAGCTCGTGGGGTGTACCCTCTCTCTCTCGCAGGGGGACGACGGGCTCTGACTTGGGGGCCTGTGACTCGCACTGGTGCCACACTGACCTTCCTCATCTCCTCCATCTCCTCCCTCATTTCCTTCATCTCCTCTTTGAGGTCCTGGACCACAGCAGAGACATGAGCTTTCAGCGGACCATTGACCATGCTGTCATAATTCCTGAGCTTGTTGGCAACAGAGCCCACTGTTTCTCGGTTATTGTCAGCATCAATGGTTGCAATGAAAGTGGTGTATTGCGATGGCCCTAGTCTTGCCAGGTTCCACATCATCTGTCCTGTGCACCTGACCTTATCGGGGTCATTACCGTGCTGTCCATCCCTCCCAAAGAGTACCTCTAATACTGCCACTTCTCTTAGCTGTTGGATCCCTTCCTCAAGTGTCTTCCACTGCATTCTATGATGGTACTCCTGCATTCTCTCTTTGTGAATGAACCTTTCTCTCACACTCATTAAGAGCCGCTCCCAGAGAGAAAGGGGCCCTGGCTCCCTCACAAATACCTGGTTCACGCCTGGGTCCTGGGTCAACGATCCCAGATACCTTGCCTCACCACTATCCAATTGCACACTTGTGCCCATAAGGTCCCAAACCCGAAGCAGCCAGGTGGTATAAGGCTCACGCCCCCTTCGCACAATGTCATCTCGCATACCACGGAGACTGTCGTACGACAGGGACTCAATGATGATTTCTGGCTCTGGCTCCCCTGCTGGTTGTGAGGGCCCTGGTTCCCAATCATCATTAACTGGTCGTACTGATTTGGTCTTACACTTCTTCCTCTGCACAGGGGCAACTGCTGCTGGCTGTACTTGTCCTTGGGGTTCAGCTGAAACCTGGGTGGTTGTAACATCCGTGGGTTCCACTGCTGCACCGTCGGACTCACCCTCTTTGGGGCAGGGAGAGGGTTTTTCACTAGCTGAGGAGGTGTATTCCCTTAGCAATTGGCATATCCCCTGGCGCACCTGGCCCATCTCCTGGCACATCTCCTGCATCCCTTTCGCCAGTACCCCCACCCATTTCGGGTAGTCCATTTCTGAGGTGGGCTGTTGGGCGGTATCTGGCTGTGGGGCAGGGTCTCTAGTGTCTGGGGCTGTGTCAGGCTCTGGGGCTGAATCAGGCTCTGGGGTAGGATCTCTAGTGTCTGGGGCCGTGTCAGGTTCCGGGGCAGGATCAGGTTCTGGGGCAGGATCAGGCTCTGGGGCAGGATCTCTAGTCTCTGGGTCTGGGTAGTTATCCAAGCCAATCTCAACTTATCCTTGAATGCTAAATAGAGTAGGCCTACCAGCAGCAGGTGGTTAGTATTCAGAGGGAATCTAAACCCTTCGAAAATTGATGGGGTGGGTCCAAAGAACTGGTTGAGGGGTTGGGGAAAAACTTCCCCTGGTGTCATTTCCTCACAGAAGGTACCGTTGTTAACATAACCCCAAAAACATGCGCTCAGTGTGTGATAGCCGTTTATCCACGTGCCCACATTCTGGAGGAAGTTAAAAACCCATGAATTCCTCACCTTCTCGACCCACAGCACAAGCTGGATAACAGCAATGGTAGCCTTAGTGAGAGGACCCATATTCAAGTAAGGAGCTGCAAAGGGGAAGAATATAGCCACGGCCACATGCCACCCGAACCAGGGCAAAGTAGACCACATAGTGCTGCCTACCAAGGTTCCTACATCCAACACACAAACTTAAGTTATTCAGGAACTGTTATTCCTTTTTCACCTCTCTCTCTTAATGCCCTCAGGCCCCACGGTTGGGCGCCAAGATCTGTCTTGGTTTGAAAGACAGGTGTCTGCTAAGGAAGGCAGAAGCCTCCCTTGGAGTGGCAGATATAACCCCTTTCCCTCTGAGTTATTATAATTTTGAAATCAAGAGTCTTTAGGCAAAGATGTGGGAAATAGGAATAACAGTTCTTTACTATATATATATAGATATATATATAACTAGTCAAACAAAACAACAACAACTATGACAGTAACAGCAAACACAAACCCAGTCCCAGCCTTCTCGGCTGTCAGGCTATTTCCCCTCGGGTGCAGTTCCGCTCGCAGCCGGCAGGGATCGCTGGCGGCTCCCGGTGAGCAGGGCGGGTGCGATGGTTCCCCCGCGGCTGCAGGGGGCGCTCCGGAGCGAGCTCGGGGAGCACGCGGCTGCTCTGGCGCCCTGGGATCCCGGGGAAGGATGGAACAAAGGAGCTTCACAAACCGGTCGGCAGCTGGTCCCAGGTTCCCGGAAACAGCAGGCTGGACTGGTAGGCTGGAGCGGCAGGCACAAACACAAATCCCGGGTGGCAGACGAGATGTATCCAAAAGGGGAACCCCCCGGGGCTCCAGGCAGGCAGGGTGAGCACGGCTACAGCGTAACGAAGGCTCGAAGCAGCAGCGGGGCAGGGCGGCCGCAGCCCAGGCTCCAGCAGGGCAGGGAAAGCAGCTTTGGGATCCCCGGTGTTGTTTCCAGCAGAAAGGAAAGACGCCGAAAACGGGAACCAGCAGCTCCTTCCTCTGCACCTTCTCCCTCCAGACGCTGAGAGCGAACTGAACTGCCCGCCAGGTGAGAACAAAAGCCTGGACGGGCCCTTTTGTCTTTCTTAAGTATGGCTATCTCCTCTCAAGTATGGCCATTTATCTCCTAGCAACATGCTATGGGAAAAAATTCCTTTAACAGAAAAAAAACTAGGACTAAACTAAAACCCCAACACCCAGTTACCCTCAGCTTGCCCGTAGTCATTCCCAGTCACAGCCACTTGCCCCAGTAAGGTTCCAGTCTCCACCAGTATGATCCTAGTGTCGTGGTTTGACACTGGCCCAATGCCAGGCATCCACAGGAGTCCCTCACTCACCCTCCCTTGCCACAGCTGGGCAGAGGAGGAACAAGGAAAAAAAAAAAAAAATGAAGGCTTCGTGAGTCAGATAAGGACTGGGAGAAAGCACTTCAAGGATGAAACAGGCTCAACTTAAATCAGAGGAGGATAATGAGAAATAAAATAAGCCCTTAGAACACCTTCCCCCCCCGCAGGCCCTCCCTCCTTCCCACCGACAGCGCACGGAGACAGGGCATGGGGGTTTGGTCAGTTCATCACCGAGACTTCCTTCTGCTGCTCTGGGAGAGGAGTCCTTCCCCCTGTGAGGCCATGGGCTCCCTCCCACGGGAGACAGTTCTCCGTGAACTTCTCCAGCATGGGCCCACTGTCACAAGCAGCAGCCACACCGCACCTGCTGCAGTGTGAGCCCCTCCCACGGGCACACAGTCCTCCCAAAACTGCTGCACCGTGGGTCTGTCTTCCACAGGGTGCAGTCTTCCAAGGCCAGGCTGCTCCAGCCTGGGAGCAGGGCCCTCTGTGAGGAGCCAATTCAGTTTGAGTTCAGCCATTTTAGTTTGCCTCATCTCTGGCTGTCAGGGTTTTCAGAGGCACGCAGGGGCAGGGAGCGTACACCTGCCACTTGCAGGAGGCGGCCACGAGCGGGGGAAGCCTTATCTCTGGGGAGCCTTGTCCTGGCAACACCCCACATGAGGAAGGCAGTAGGAGACACTGTGGAGGGGCTTCTCCAGACAGGTTGCGGAGAGGTCTCCATCAATGGACGGCCCAGGAAAGTTGGACTGGGCCAATGGTTCCCTGTCCTCAGGGAGGGGCAGGGGGAGTATAAAACCCAACTGCGTCAGGGCTCGCTGCTGCTCCTTCGGGAGGCCTCACTACTGTTTGCTGCCTCTGCCCGCTTTCTCCTTTGCCCTGGCCCCAGCCTACCTTCTGGCTCTGCTGCCCTCGCACCTGTCCTGCCTTCCTGTGCCCCTGAGCACTGCCTCGCTGCTTCGCCCTGCCTTCCTGCCTGGGCTGCCTGCATCCTTCCCTGCCGCCCCGATCCAGCCGTCACTGCCCGCCCTGCTGCGCCGATACAGCCACTCACTGCGACCCCGTCCAGGCTCCTGGTCCTCCCGTCTGAGCACCCACTCACCACGTGTCCGGGGTCATCGCCGTGGGAGCCGCGCCCATTGAGCTACGCCCCTCCAGGAGCTGTGCGGGCTCGGTCGCGCCCGGCCCGGCCACAGGCAGGCAGCATGTACAGCCCCACACCTGGGTGCTGACAGCACTGCCCTGACCCGCTGGGAATAACACCCTCTATTTCTCTCTGTCCCCTCCCTCCCCTCTCCCCCAGTCTTTTCCCATTTTCCTTTCTTCTTTTCTGTTTCCTCTAGCTGTCTTCCGCTCGTGCAGCTCCTTTTCCTTCTCTTTTTGTTGTCTATAAACGGTTCTCAGGGACAATGTTTGCCTCATTTGGCTTCATTCCGTTCCCGACCATCCATTTTTAAAAGAACTCCTCTCAGCTCCCCACAGTGGAACGCGACACCCACTCTCTCCACTGGGTCTTTCACTGGATCACAGCCTCCTCCAGGCATCTACCCGCTCCGGTGTGATCACCTCCCCTCCGGGCTGCGGGTGGATCTCTGCATCCCCCGTGGATTCCCGGGGACTGTGGGTGGATCTCTGCATCCCCTGTGGATTCCCGGGGACTGTGGGTGGATCTCTGCATCCCCTGTGGATCCCCAGGGGCTCCTTCACCATGCTCTTTACCATGGCCTGCAGAGAAATCTCAGCTCTGGAGCCTGGAACACCTCCTCCCCTACCTTCTCCACTGACCTTGGTGTCTCCATGTTGTTTCCTTCACACTTTCTCACCTCCTCCTCTTCTCTGACCAGAAGCCAAAACTGTAATGGAAGACATGGGAGCACTTCAGCAGCATCCGTAAGTCCCTGGAACACACCTACTTTTACTATTCCTAAAAAGAGTGGCACGTGGTGTTTGTTACATGATTTAAGGGAAGTAAATAACGTAATGGAAGACATGGGAGCACTTCAGCCAGGATTACCATCCCCCAGTATGATTCCAAAACACTGGGAAATATTGATAATTGATTTAAAAGATTGTTTTTTCACTATTCCATTGCATCCAGAAGATTGTGAAAACTTTGCTTTTTCTCTTCCCTCTGTTAACAAGCAAGAACCCTACAAGAGATATGAATGGACCTTTTTGCCACAAGGTATGAAAAATTCCCCTACTATGTGCCAGTTGTTTGTGGCCTGGGCTGACTGCCCACACACCCAGATGAAACAAAAAGAGCAGCCAGGTCTTTTGTTTTTCTTAAGTATCTGGCCGTTTGTTCCCCTAGCAACATGTATCCATTCCGTACTTGCTTGATAGGCATACCTGACTTTAACCCTGAACAATTCAAGGGATATATAAATAGACAAATTCCTGCTACTTGCAATACTACAATGCATCCTGCTACATTATCGGCTGGTTCACAAGCAGCAGGAGCCATAGCTAATTGTGCAAAGGACTTGCTTTTGGCACTTAATGCAATCTCAATAGCGCCCCAAGAGCTGTTAGATTCAATGGGAAAGAACGGCAGTTGTGTTGAATTTGGTAATGTTTACAGTGTTCTGGTGCATCTTAATGGAACCAGATAGCAAGACCCAGAAATAAATTATAGCTATTTCCAAAACATCTCACCCAAAGCACCAGAATACCATCAACGTGTTCCAAATCAAACTCGGAAAATAGGGTGCCAGCAGAATGAGTATTTTTTTTGCCCACACCAATTTGTGCATGAAGTAAACAATCCATCTGCTGCTCTTTGGAATAATGATGCACCTGAACGGCTACCACCTGGCATATTTTTAATTTGTGGGGATTGGGCATGGCAAGGGATACCATCAGGAGTAATAGGGGGACCATGTTTCTTGGGAAAACTTACTTTGTTCACGCCTTCCAAGGTAGACCTACTAAATCACACTGTAAGGAACTTTACGAAGAACCTACCACAACGATCATGACAAAGGGCATCTCAGTTAGGTCCTGAATGTAGTGAAAAGATTCAGTTTTGGTCAACACCATCACAGGTTATTACTTCCTTATTAACACCAAGTGTCGCTGCAGCCAGAGCCTTAAGTAACTTGAAGATGCTAGCTTGCTGGATGGGAAAACAATTAAACATCACATCAAATATTATCACTGACATGTTAGTTGATGCAGACAGTGTAAGGCATGCATTATTACAGATAAGGGTTGTCGCTGTTGCGCACAGGGACGGTGAAAAACAACATGAATTCAGGTCAGAGAAGTATGGTCGAAGCCAACCGTTTATTGCCATCTTTTTATAGCATGGATCTCAAAAGAGAAATTACATGATTGGCCCCTTGGCTAGCCACCCACCAAAGTGAGTGGCTGAGCGGTATAACGACCCATTTCAGTGAACCAAAAATACTTCTACTATGTTCTCACAACAGCCCTGCAGGTGTGGAACGTTTACCAAACCGTCTTTCTCTGTTTTGATCCAGCCTGCATGTGAAAGAAAGGCTCTCACAGAATGTGAGAAAAGTGTCACAGAATTATGTAGCAGATGGAAAATTTTCTCTGCCAGCCTTTTAGCATCTACAATTCCCCCTTTTTGTTTTAAAGACCAAAAAGGTCTCGTTTGTAATCCCCTGCGGGATCCCTTGCAGCACAGCATAAAGGGTCTGTTCGGTAGTGGCCAGTTACCAAACAGAATCTAAATCAGATCTTGATTTAAGGCAGGCAGAGAGATTCTCCAGTAGTGCCATGGGAAATACATCTAGCAAATCCAACTATACGTCCAGTCATTAATTCTGAATAGCCTTAAGGGCTCTACATCAATTACTGCTTTTGGATAGCCTTAAGGGCTCTAACATTCTACATAACATTCTGACTCCATCACATAAAATTCAGTCTCTGAAATTCAGTCTCTGCTTGTAGAAGGACCAGGCTGATGGTCGACATCTTGGTCATCATCAGAGGGATCATTCAATGGATGATCTGCATTCTGGTCATCATTTGAAGGTTGTCTTGGAGGTTGCCTGTGCTGCTGCTGGTGCCGCAGGTCAGGGTGAACGCATCTCACAGGTAGCCATCATACCCCAGTATCTGTGGAAACGCAAGCATATCCACGACCCCAAGCAGTGAGCTCCTGTCGGCCTTCCCACTTCTTAGTGAGGAGGTCCTGTACCCAGACTTTCTCTTGAGGCAGGTGTGTCTCACCTGCAGAGTGCAATGAGAGAAAATGATTCAAAATAACAGGATTGTTTGAATTTGGTGGCACTGTAAGATGATTAATTGTATATAATGCTTTTTCTAGTCAGCTCTGTGGGGTTTCTCCATGCATTTCCCCTTTTTGTTTCTCCAAAACACGCTTCAAGGTACCATGAGCGCATTCAACAATGGCTTGGCCAGTAGGAGAATGCGGAATACCCAAAGTATGGTCTACACCCCATAGGTGCACAAACTACCATGTCTTCTGAGAGACATAGGCAGGGCCATTATCAGTTTTCAGAGAAGAAGGTACGCCCAAAATCGCAAAAGCGAGTTTCCAATGGGCAATGACATCATGGCCTTTCTCCCCAGTATGAGCAGACACCCACATAGCTGAGGTCAATAGACACATGCACATACTTAAATCTGCCAAATTCAGAGATGTGTGTTACATCCGTCTGCCAAAGATGTAAGGCCTGTAGGCCTCTAGGATTTACCCCGATGGCAAAGGTGCAGGAAGTCTGTGACAGTCAGCACAAACACTGACAATGTCCCGAGCCTCAGTTGGCATTAAGTGAAACTACTTCTGCAGAGTGTGTGTGCTTTGATGAAAGAAATTGTGCGATGCTTTAGCTTGTGCAATTTTTTCAGGCTGAGGTGCTACCCAGGCAGTGTTAGCTAGCCCGTCAGCCCTAGCATTGCCTTCTGTTATGAAACCTGGCAAATTAGTGTGGCTTTGAATATGCAAAATGTAGTATGGATGCACTCGAGCTTGAATTGTACTCCACAAGGCCCTCAATAGTGAAAACAGAGCTGCATTATTCATTTCCTTCAAAAGCGAACAATCTAAGCATTGAGTTATATCTGCCACATAGGCAGAATCAGTGACCAAATTCAAGGGAACCTGAGAAAACTGCCAAAAAGACATGGCAACAGCCCTAAGTTCAACCAGCTGGGCTAAGCCTGACTAATGGCCTTCCAGCACCTGCCACTCAGATTCTTCCCCTGCCTTTTTGTTTTGGTTTGGTTTGGTTTTATTCTTTGTTTGTTTGGGGTTTTTTTTGTTGGTTTTTTGTTGTTTTTTGGGGGTTTTTTTTTGTTTGTTTCCAATGTTCTAAGTTCACTGTTGCAACGGCATGCACATCCACGCCAGCCAATCCCTGGGTTCCAGCTCTAAGCTGGCTGAGTAGGCCTGTCTCAGAGGAGCTATGCCCTGAGGAAATATTTGACTCCTCTTTACGTTCCTGGGCAATTTCCCTAAATGTATCAGAGGTCAACCATTGGCATGGTAGATAGACTGGCAGTAGTCTGAAGAATGACCTGGCCTACCACATCTTTTATATTGAACAGCTTGCTTGTTCTCCTTGTTTCTCTTCCTTCATTCAAGCTGTTTCTGCATGCTCTCAACCTAAGGTCTCTTTTTTGATGCACCAGAATTTAATTGAAGAGGTACTGCTGCTAAAGCAGATTTATGCTCTCCAGATCCCACCTTAGCACAGGCATCAACCATTTTGTGTGACTGTGAGTTCTCCAGGCAGAGTATCTATGATCCTTCTACATTCATCATTAACATTATCTCTTGCTAGCTGTCTGCATAACAGCTGTCTCACGGTTTCGTCTTCAACCTGTTTTTCCAAGGCAGCAGCAAGCTTTTCCACTAAAGATAAAAAGTTCTCTTTCTGCCCCTGAGATATTTTTACATATCTCATCTTAGGAGCAGCTGTATCGAAGCTCTTTATGAGAGCTGCCATGCCAACCTTTTGAATCTGTTCCAGAATGTGAGGATGCCAGGTAGCCTGAACATCAGCGTCCCAATAATTATTGAGTTCCATGAAAGCATCCACAGGAACTAGATGCCTGGGATCAGTTTGAGGCAATTCCATATTCCCAGCTACAGCCTTCCAGCCATCCTTCACCAATTGGCTTCAGAAAGTGCATATAACATCTGACCTAAATGCTTAATATCATATGGAGAGAGCAGGTCAGTATTCAGCACTCTTACAATCTGCATGAGCTCAGGAGAACTTAATCCATACTGAGCAGCCTTAATTTGCAAATCCTGAATCACTTTCCAAGGGAAACACTCATGTTTGTCAGTCTGACCAGAGTTAGGCAGAGCTTTTTGCACTGGAAAAGCCTGGACAATTCCATCTGTATCATCACTACTTTGCTGCATTGTTACATCGCTTTGCTGCTCCTTTTTTGTATTCTGAGGCAAAGTAGCAGGTTGGTCAAGTACCATTAGCCTAGCTGATAACCCAATTCTTTCTAGCAACTCCCAGTCCCCGGCCTGCAATGCACACACCCCTTAACCTGTTCCCAGAACTGTCTCAGATTTATAGGACACACAGTCACTTCACCACCCAGGAGGGTCCAAGGACAACGGCGGGCTCGCCGCGCTGCATGCTGTTGTCTCTTGAGCGCCTTCATGGAGTCTAGCTGTGGGACAAGCGTCTCCATAGCAACAGAGCTTATCTCGTCCGAGGGTGTGCTGTCTCCCAGGAGACTGGCATACCATGTCTGAGCCAGCGGGAGGGGTATCCACGGAGGCTGGGACTCTGGCACCAGCTGGAGTGGCAGGGGGCGGAGTCACAGAGGCTGGAACAGTGGCTAAGGCAGTGGAAGGTGGAGCAGAGGAGACTGGAACAGCAACTGCCAGGGCCTCGAGGGGTGCAGCCACGGGGGCTGAAGTGGTGGCGGCTTCCGTGGCCACTAAGGCAGAAGCAGCAGCGGCCGCGGCCGCACGCGGTATCTGAAACGTGGCAGGTCGGATCGGCGCTGGTGTCCTGGCAGGCGCGGGTTTTCGCGCGGGCTCCAAAGCCGCCAGCCCCGCACTCAGCTCCGCAAACTGATCTGCGGCCGGAACAGCCAGTGCCGCCCGTTGCTCTGCGGACAAGCCCGACGCCAGCAGTTTGACGGGTCCCGGTTCCAGCGGCACGCCCGCTGACCCCGCGGTCAACTGCGCGGCCGTAATGGCTGGCGCCGCCTGTAGCTCCGTGGACCCCGCTGCTGGCTCTAGTGGGGATCCAGACGCTGCAAGCTGTTGCGACACTTCCTGCTGTACATCAAGCCGCTGCAATATCATGCAAATCTGCTAAGATCTGTTCCCTGAGAGAGTCCGATAACAGCGAGCATGGCCATTGCTGCGTCCCCCCTTGAGCCGAAAAATTCGCATCGTTTGTATTAGCTCCTGCGGTCTGTATCACAGACTGGAATCCGGAAAGTATCGTGCTTTCCTTTGAGGATTTATGCCCCATGTCTCAGTCCATAGTTCCGCACAGCCCCAGAGGGGACCAGTTGCGGTCTGGCACGTACCTTCGTAGAGGCTGCGGTTGCAGTACAAGTCGCGGGGTCACCCGATGTCGCTGTTGCGCACAGGGATTGCAAAAAACTACATGAATTCAGGTCAGAGAAGTATGGTCGAAGCCAACCGTTTAATGCCAAAAACCCATCTTTTTATAGCATGGATCGCAAAAGAGAAATTACATGATTGGCCCCTTGGCTAGCCACCCACCAAAGTGAGTGGCTGAGCAGTATAACCACCCATTTCAGTGAACCAAAACCAATTCCACTATGTTCTCACAACAGCCCTGCGGGTGTGGAAAGTTTACCAAACTGTCTTTCTCTGTTTTGATCCAGCCTGCATGTGAAAGAGAAGGCTCTCACAGAATGAGAGAAAAGCTTCACAGAATTATGTAGCAGATGGAAAATTTTCTCTGCCAGCCTTTTAGCATCTATACAGGGCTGCTACTGACTTTTTGCTGCTAGCACAGGGACATGGTTGTGAGGACTTTGAAGGAATGTGTTGCATGAATTTATCTGATCATTCTGTATCCATCCACAGAAAGCTTAAGGAAATACAGGAAAACATGAAAAAGATCATGACAGGACACGGACTAGACACATGGTTGGAAGGATTTGGGCTTACTGGGTGTTTGAAAGATGTTGTCAAACAAATCCTTACTATAGGAGGTGTGTTTATTTGGTTTTTAATTGTTTTGCCATGTTTAATCACTCATATTTCTAGAATGGTGCAGTAATCAATGCATAGCATATGGCTGGTTCAAGGAAAGAAAGGGGGCAATGTGGAAACCATGTTTTTACTAGAAAATGGACATATAATGAACCAGCCATAAAACAGAAGAACCAGAGCACATAAGACAGAAGGATTTAAGGACATACACAGGGGACAAAGTCCATGGAGAGGTTGTGAGAAAGGAACAAGCAGCATTTGGGAGGATGTGAATGAGGAACAAGCAAAGGAAGCAAAGGATAAGAAAATGCAAACTGAAGGACAGTTGTGACATACGTGACGGATGATTTGACACACATACAAGAGCCAATCATAAAGCATAAATTAGCGTGTGAAAATAGGCCTTAACCAATAATAATTATGCATGATCTCATGTAGGGAAAGCAAGAATTGTATATTAGGGACAGTAGTTCATCAATAAAATGGCTTCTGCCTGATTCACATTGAATCGTGTAGAGTCCATTGTTTCTCTCTGCAATAGGGGTGTTCCAAGGGCAAGGAGATGGACAAATATGGCCTAAAGACAATTGTTCTTCTATGAGCTGTTGTAAGTTTTGTAGCCGTTCCTTTCATAGGGGCCATCAGCCGACCCATACAGGGTCCTCAGTCCACCATGTGAGTTTACATATGTCCAATATTTGATTTCAGAACGGCTGATCCATGGCCCCTGTGAAAAAGGCTTTTTCAATGAGGTTGAGTCTATTTGTATGGTGGTTCCCAGTTGTCCCAGAACATCTCTTCCCCATAATGTACACAGTATAGTGGCAATGAATGGGACAATCCGGGCCAAGGACAAGCCGAAGGTGAGCGCTTTGTCTAGGGTGCTGCATTCCTCCCACCCCAATTAGGCTCGATGTGGGCTGATTGTGGGCCAATTATTAGACTTCACTGCTTTTAATAATGGAGACATCAGCTCCAGTATCAACAAGCCCTTTAAATGTTTTACCATCTATACTGCACATCAAGGTTGGCTCACCTGTTGTAATGGAGCTTGTCCAGAAAACCTGTGGCTGACCTGTGCTGCCAGGCTTACTTGTGCCACGTTTACCCTTACTGCTAGGGGTTTTGTTGGGAAAAGGAATAAGTTGTACAATGTGTTGACCTGCAGGTATAAAGCAGGATGGCACAGGAGTCCATAGCATAATTTGTATTTCACCCTCATAATCCAAATCAATAACTCCAGGCAGCACAAAAAGCCCCAGTTTGGTGGCAGAGGAACGCCCTATTAGTAAAGCATGTATATTATCACCAAGGGGTCCCCACGCTCCAGTAGGAACTTGGTGAACTGAAGATGTCATGAGAGTTATTGACTCTCTGGAGGCCGGGTCCAACCCTGCACTGCCTGTGGTTGCAGGCAGGAGCTCGCTTGCCAAATATTTTGCCTCGCATTTCTTTGATTCTGCGGGGCGCGTGGGCTCACCCCCCACCAGAAGTTTCCTGGTTGTATAGCTTTCCCTTTTACAGTGTACCGCGAACGGCAATCAGTAGCCCAATGTTCCCTCTTCCACACTGGGGACAATCTCTTCCCGGTCAACCAATTCCAAACACAGTAGAAGTTGCTACTGGAGCACTGCACACCCTTCACCACTTTTATCAGTCTCAATTTGGGCCAGCCATTTGTAGCAATGGGGAACAAAGACAACAGACCCCCTTGTACGTCCCAAGAAGATCCCTTTATTTCCAAAAATCACCTCCTCTTTATACCCTTCATCTCAACTGATACCAAACTGAAGAACCATAACAGAACTTAACAGCAGAAGGGCACCCATTGGCTGGCACAGCTGCCGTGCTGCGGTCCACGTGTCCTATCAGCCAATCAGCTTCCCGCTCATATGCTGTGCACGCCTTCCTCCAGCCAATCACAGTCCCTCTGCCAATTGTCACTCAACCGACTCTCTCCTCACTCGCAGCTGCCTCTCACCCCTCACCCAACTTCCAACCGCCCAGCCCGCAGTGGGGCCTTTCCCACAGGGCCTTCTGCTGAGCATAAGCCTCAACCATTTCAACAAATGTAACCCCATGTTCCACAAACATGGAACAAATAGAAATTATTTGCTATTTTATTTATTTATTAGATTTTATCTTCATTTATGGAATTCTAAATTATTCTTCTTATTCTCCTTATTCTCACTATTCTGCTGCTTCTTTTCTTCTTCTAGGTGTTTCTACATTCTTTTTCTACTTATACCCCTTTGTCTTGGTTTGAAAGACAGGTGTCTGGCAAGGAAGGCAGGAGTTTCCCTTGAAATTGAAAAGAAAATGCAATCCCCTTCCCTCTGAATTATTATAATTTCGAAAGTAAGGGGCTTTCAGGCAAAGGTATGAGGAACACGAATAACAGTTCTCTACTATTATATATATATATGTATAACAAGGCAGACAAACAACAATAACTATGGCAGTAACAGCAAACAATCACAAACCCAGTGCCAGCCTTCTCGGCTGTCAGGCCCTTTCCCCTCAGGTGCAGTTCCGCTCTCAGCCGGCTGGGGCGCTGGCGGCTCCCGGTGAGCAGGGCAGGTGCAATGGTTCCCCCGCGGCTGCAGGGGGCGCTCCGGAGCGAGCTCGGGAGCACGCGGCAATGGCGGCCTGGGATCCTGGAGAGGGATGGGACAAAGAAGCTTCACAAACCTCTGGGCAGCCGATCCCAGTGTCCAGCCGGACCCTCGGGAACAGCAGGCTGGAACAGAAGGGACAAGCACGAATCCCAGGCGGCAGACGAGATGGATCAAACTCTGGAGCTGCGGTGGGAAACCCTGGGAGGTCTCGGCAGGCAGGACGTGTGGGGGCTACAGAGTAGCAAAGGTTCAAAGCAACAGCAGGGGCAGGGAAAGGCGGGTTTGGGAATTCCAGGGTTTCTCTGGTAGAAAGAAAGCAGCCAAAAGCAGAAATCCTTCAGTGCTGACGAGATGGCAGCAGCCTCTCTCTCCCTCTGAACGTCCAGCACCAACCGCCCACACACCCAGGTGAAAGAGAGTAGCCTTTTGGACCGCACCCTCAGTGGCTAGGTCCTTTGTCCTCCCCAAGTACCCAGCAATTCGTCGCCCCAGCAACATATATAGGGAAAATTCCTCAAGAGGGAAAAAAACCAGAAGGGGAACTCCCAAAACCCCAACACCCTTCTCCTATGGATTTTAATATTCTTATTCCTATTACTATTCTTCTTCTATAGATTTTTAAATTCTTATTCCTCCTCTTCTATGCATTGCTAAATTCTTATTCTGATCACTATACTTACACTTCTATGTAGCTTTAAATTATTCTTCTTCCTCTTCTTCTTTGTCTTTGTCGTCTTTGTCATCGTCTTCATCTTCTTCATCTCCATCATCTTCATCGTCTTTGTTGTCTTCTTTGTCTTCGTCTTTGTTGTTGTCTTCTTCATCTTCTCTTTGCCATCTCCCTCTTCTCCATGCTCCTGTTCCTGTTGCCGTTGATTCCCGATGCCGTGGTGTCATGGGTTAGTTAGCATAGTCTCGGAAGTGATTTTCTCGCAAAGGAGTGCTTACAGCTTCCCCCATGACCTGATAGAAGCTGTCAGCTGGCCAGTTTGAATATGGACTGTAGATGATTAGGGACAGGCGTTCGGAAGATATCGCGTTGTACAGGACAGGTAGAACTCCTCCCCTCTACAGGTAATACGTGAGCAGAAGGAAGTGGCACGGCAAACCCAAGTTATTTAACCCTATGTAATCCATGAATAAACACCATTTGCCGTCCACCACATTGGTGTCTGTGAGCTGATGGTCTGAAAGACCTGAGGTGGTCGTGCTGTTCCTGAACCAGGTCACTACGCCTCTGAGAGGCAACAATGGACAATTCTTTAAGCCACTTAAAATTGTGACCGCCTCTGTGATCCACACTTAAGAATAGACAAACCCCCTCCCAGCTCTCTCTCTCGTTTCCGGTGCTGGGACAGGTGGCTGTGGGCCCCGTGCGAGGGCCAGTGGGCCTGGCCCAGGCCCGGGGCCCAGGCCGGGCCGGGCCACGGCCATCCTGGAGCCATGGGCCTGTTCCAGCCGTGGAACACCCCCACAGCCTTGCTGTGGGCAGCCGGAGCACCTTGGCTCTCCCCCCTCTCCATTGCAATAAGCCACATTCCAGCTGCAAGGTCAAGGTGAGATTAACCCTTTTATTGCTGTGAAGAGCTGAAAACCTGAGGGAAGAGAAAGAGGAGATGCTTAAAGCTGAAATTCTGTTGTGAAGCTATGATATATCAGAGTATCCCGTTGTAATTTCATGAATATGTGGGGGGTGGAGTGTTCAACTCATAAGCAAAAGCACCTGCGCTGAGATAGGCAGATGCTGAAGCAGCTGTAATTTCATGAGAAGTTTGGACAGGGAGAGATGGAAGCGATGAGGACTTTTGCTCCAAATGGAAAAGGAGAAGACCTCAGTTCCTAGAGGTGCTCCCAGAGATAGTCCTAATGATGAAGATGAGGAAGACCCTTTGCTCCCTGGGAAGGAGAAGGGCCTCTGTTCTTAGAGATGAAATGCTCCTGGAGATGGGTGAAGAGAACTTTTGTTTCTGAACGGCTCAACCTTAAAATTGTACCTCAAAAACCTTCAAGAGTGGACCCTCGAAAGCAGTTGCGGGAAAAGCTGCAAGTCGGGGGAAGGGACTCACATTGCAAGCAGAGAGACTCCTCTTCCTAAATGGACTGAACAATATTTGGAAGTGGGCGGCTGTCTCGTTGTGATAATGTTTTCATAGCACGAGCAAGAAGAGACTTCTCTTTCTAAATGGACTGAACAAGGTTATTATGGAAGTGGTAAACAGACTGAACATCTTAAGGGTTGTCTTTTTACATTGTTGGGGGAGAAGGGAGGAAGGTGGGGGGAGGAGAATTGTTCTGAAGGTGTGGTATGATTTTTTTTCTTATTTTAGGTCTGTTAATAAACGTCTTTATATTCATTCAAGTTTGGTGCCTGCTTTGCATTTCTCCTAATTCTTATCTCACAGAAGATAAACAGTAATGAGTATTTTGGACCAAACCACTACACGTGCGTTGGGAGCCCCGTAGGTGCCACAGCCCTGCAGGAAGGGCGGCTCTGGAGCAATGGCTGCTGTGGGTGCTGTGTCCGTGCTACTCCTCGGGCGGTGCCACCAGGCAGGGACACCGGAACAGCCCCCACAGCGCCTGCAGCACCTGCATGAAGCGGGAGGGATGTTTCCTGGGGGCGGCTGGCTGCCCATGGAGGGCCTGGGCTCCCAGCTGGGCAGGTGAGGGGCTGGGGGTGCAGGGCACGCACCGGGCTCTGTCCCTGCCTCTGGCACCAGCTCCTCAAGGGCAGGAGAAGCCACGTGTCCTAAAGGGTCTTGGCCTTGCAGGGGCGCGGGCAAGGCACAGAGCGGCCCTGGGCTGCATGGCTCCGGTGCCCGGCCCTCAACCCAGGCCTCATGAGGCACAGGCACTGGGAGCCCGTCTGCCACAAAAACTCTCTGGTTTTGCTCTTTGTTTTCTTTCAGGGGCAGCTCCAGAACACTCAGCTCGTCCCACTCATCATCCTCTGGGGCCAAGGGCTTCATCCAGCTGCCAGATTCAGTCCCGACTTCCCAGGGTGTGGAGATGTTCTCAGCTTGCTCAGTTGTTCAGCTCACTGTTCTGTGCCTTGGAAAGCCCCGAGCTGCCTAGAGAGACGGCACGGACAATCCAGCAACTCGATGGCTCTGAAATGCAGCAAGTTATAGCTGTAAAGCTAATGTCAATAGCAGAAGCAAAGAGGTAGAAATATAGCTTGAATGGTGCCTCAATACTGTTTGTTTATTCCTCCCATCCCGAGAGAGAGACAGGGGCAGCTCTTCACAGAAGGGTGGCCAGGACAAGAGGGGACAGATCCTGATCAGCTCACTTTTTATTTGGGGGAAGGGAAAGGGGAGAACTAGGGGTGGACCTGGGATAACCAGCCAATCAGACTGTTTTGGAGGAGTCTGTGTTACTTTAAGTTTTACCCATGCTTAGAACAAAGGGGAATCAGAGCACATGGTTAAAACAAATCTGGACTTGTCTGGCCAGTCCTAGGGCGGTGCTGCACGTCCGGGGCAGGCAGCAACAATTTCCCATTTTTTTCCTTTAAAGCTGGCCTGTGACCCTGAGTAACTTAAGGTGCACAGAACAGTAATGAAACAACAGTGCAAAACATAGTTGAAATCCACTGTCCCTACAACCCAACACTACCTAAGATGTCTTTAAACTTGTCCCCCAGTTAGAAAGCTCAGGAGGTTAGTTGGGACATCTATGGTATGGGGTATCAGGACGGGGATCTACAAAATAAAATACAAAAAGTGAGTGCAAAACAGCATAATTTAATTTAGGGGATTAACATCTAAATACAGTGCAAGGGGCTCAAATGAAGGTGCAAAATCAGAATTTTTCTTACGGCGTTTCCTCCAGGAGGCAGTTTTGACCTCCTTGACCTTTGTGGAAGTAACATAGGGTTTTACCCGCTTGCTGGGGATCCATCTCAATCCCTGAGGGGTGGATACACTAGCGTATCCACATCCCCAAGTTATAAGTTTGTATGGTCCTTGGATTTTTTGAGTCTCTGGGTCCTGGATCAGGACTTGTGGATTTTCCTTCAGCTTCTGTCTCCTGGTGTTCTGGAAATGACAACAGATCGGAGGGTTCAGATCCTCAAAGGAGCCTTTCAGGAAATTTATGGTAAACAGTGCTTTGCTAAGTCTGAGAACAGATGAGTTGAGTTTAGTGGTCCCTGATTGTTGCAGCAGCATTCGTTTAAGAGTTTGATGGGCACATTCAACAATGCCTTGTCCAGCTGAGGAGTGAGCAATACCTGTAACAGAAATCCCCACTGCCAATGAAAGTTTTTAAACTCCTGAGAGGTGTTGGCAGGTCCATTATCATTTTTTATCTCCTCAGGTACACCAAGCACAGCGAAAGCTTGGACAAGATGTTTTTCAACATCCTTAGCTTTTTCACCAGCATATGCAGAGGCATACATAGCACCAGAGAAGGTATCAATAGAAACATGAACGTATTTTAATCTCCCAAATTCAGGCAAATGTGTAACATCCATTTGCCACACTTCACCGCTATTAATGCCTCTGGGATTAACCCCAATGCCCAGTGATGGAAGCTGTAGCTTCTAGCCGTTGGGACATGTGGCCACAATTGCTTTCACCTGTGTCTGCAATAGGTGGAACATGCAGATAAGAGCAGGAATATTTTGATGATACATGGCATGGCTCAATTTTGCCTGTTCAAAAACTTGGGGGAGCTTTGGTAAGTCAGTTGATAAAACTAGGTCTGCTGGCATAGCCAGGGCATCAGCTCTATGATTACCCTCTGCAATAAATCCTGGCAGGTTAGATTAAGAAAGTACTGAAAAAGCCAGCGCACAAAAGATTGAACTAAACTTTTAGGGTATTTATGCCCAGTACAAGAATGGTAGCTTTGAACCATGGTGTGCAGAAACTTCAGATCCCATTATGAAAGCAACACCACAATTCCTCAGCCCCAAATCACTAAAAAAAGGGGGAAAAGAAAAAATTTGCACTAAAACCAGCTTAAGACACGAGCCCCCAAAGCAGCGGGGAAATACTCATCAGAATTCTGGATTCACTACAGGAAAGCAGGTCTGGAGAAAAGAAATCAGTGAAATGGGTCTCCTGCCTTTTCAGCTGTTCCCGTGCCACGTGATGTGGAGAGGGATTAGCTGAAGCTCTGAGCTAGCTATTGCACAAAAAGCAACAGTAGGCTGCAGAGTGCTGGCACTGCACACACAGGGTTTACTCCGGCTGACACGTGGTCTGCCAGGATACCCCAAAAATCCCTGTAGAACCGAGGTTCAGAGATAGTGCATTGAGGGCCAAATGTGGAGATGTTCTCAGCTTGCTCAGTTGTTCAGCTCACTGTTCTGTGCCTTGGAAAGCTCCGAGCTGCATAGAGAGACGGCACGGACAATCCAGCGACTCGGTGGCTCTGAAATGCAGCAAGTTATAGCTGTAAAGCTAATGTCAATAGCAGAAGCAAAGAGGTAGAAATATAGCTTGAACGGTGCCTCAATACTGTTTGTTTATTCCTCCCATCCCGAGAGAGAGACAGGGGCAGCTCTTCACAGAAGGGTGGCCAGGACAAGAGGGGACAGATCCCGCTCGGCTCACTTCTTATTTGGGGGAAGGGAAAGGGGAGAACTAGGGGTGGACCTGGGATAACCAGCCAATCAGACTGTTTTGGAGGAGTCTGTGTTACTTTAAGTTTTACCCATGCTTAGAACAAAGGGGAATCAGAGCACATGGTTGAACAGGTCTGGACTTGTCTGGCCAGTCCTAGGGCGGTGCTGCACGTCCGGGGCAGGCAGCAACACCAGGGGTCTTGCACGAGCTCCTGGTCACTGTCGTCTTCCCAGCTGGAGTGTGCAGAGGGTCCATGGCTGTTCCTTGGGGTCACGTCCTGGCCAAGGGACACTTCCTGTTGGGAAAGGGCTTGACCAACATGTTCTTCCTAGTTGGAAACTTCTTTCTGGCTGTTGATGTCCACCTGGGACAGCTCTTTCTCCAGGTGTTCTTCCCAGTCCGAGAGTTCCTGGGAGCTGTTCGCTTCTCTGAGGGACATCTCTTCTTCCGTGCACTCTTCCCTGTCTGACACTTCCCAGGACAGCTCCTGCTCCGCGCACTCTTCCCCCTGTGACACCCCTTGGGAGCTGTTCCTTTCTCCCTGGGACAGCTCTGCCTCGTGCTCACTCGCTGGGGAACAAGGCTGTGGCTTCTCCTCCTCCTCCATCACTGGGCTCAAGGGTGTCTTCACAGGGCCGAAGGTGACATGGGCCCGGTGGGACAGCATGCTAGGCCCCGCTGGGGAACAAGGCTGCGGCACCACCTCCCTCTCCATCTCTGGGCTCAAGGGTCTCTTCCCAGTGCTGAAGGTGACACCAATCCACTGTGACAGCTCTTGGTGTCTGTCATCTGCCTCTGGGGACCACTCCGTGTCCGTGTCATATTCTCTCTGGGACGGGTCTGTGTCCAGAATGCAGATCATCAGCCTAATGACTCTTCTGATGATGACCAAGATGTCAACCATCAGGCGGATGGTCCTTCCACAAGCAGAGATTGGAATGGTCTTTCCACAAGCAAAGAGTGGGATGGTCCTTCCAACAAGCAGAGACTGAACTTTAAATTTCTTGTTATGGAGTCAGATAGTTAAAGCCCTTAAGGCTATATTTAGAATCTATAACTGATGTAAATTTCTATTTAGGATTAATACCTTGTAGAATTGTTACCTTAAAAAAAAAAAGGGGGGGAATTGTGGATACAAATATGCTGCTAGCAAGAATTTTTCTTGCTTCTTTCCAGTCCCATGAGATATTTTTCTCTCACACAGAATATATTAGTAGAGGTCTATAAGCTATGAACTCCTACGACCTTGCAAAGCTTTGTTTATGGTACAGTAGAAAAATATTTTGACAATGGATGTTTTAGGATTTTAGCTAATCACCCCAAGGGGTGGTTGATCCTTTGACCAATTAAGACTATGAATAAAAAAAGTCTATAAAAGAGTTTGTAAAATAATTAAATAAGGGAATCTTGCTGCACAATGCCTGCTTGCTGGATCTCTCGTCTCCTCCCTACCACTGTGGGGCACCGTGATAAGCCATAGAGGTGACTGCTGTGAAAAGCTGCTGGAAGCTTTCACCATGTCCGACAGAGCCAATCCCTGATGGCTCTGAAAATGGACATGCTGCTAGCCAAAACTGGGCCAATGAGAGAGGCTGGTGACACCTCTGTGAGATTTAAGAAGAAAATCACAACAAAGTGGGCACGCACAGTTTTTTCCTATCCAGAGAAGAGGAGGAGGTGAGAACATGTGAGGGAAACCACACTGAGACACCAGAGTCAGTGGAGAAGGAGGGGCAGGAGGTGCTCCAAGTGCTGGAGCTGAGATTCTTCTGCAGGCTGTGGTGAAGACTATGGTGAAGAAGCTGTGCCCCTGCAGCTTCTGGGGATCCATGGGGGATGCAGAGATCCACCCGCAGCCCATGGGAATCCAAGGGGCATGGAGAGATCCACCTACAGCCTCTGGGGATCCACAGGGGATGCAGAGATCCATCCACAGCCCGTGGGGATCCACAGGGGATGCAGAGATCCATCCACAGCCCGTGGAGGAGGTGCCAATGCCAGTGCATGTGGATGCCTGAAGGTGCCTGTGCTCCAGTGGGAGACCCAGTGAACAGTGAGGGCCCTGCTCCCAGGCTGGAACAGCCTGTCCTTGGAGGACTGAACCCTGTGGAAGACTGATTGACACCACAGCAGTTTTAGGAGGACTGTGTGCCCGTGGGAGGGACTCACGTTGCAGCAGGTTTGGCAGGACTGCTGCTCGTGAGAGTGGACCCACGCTGGAGAAGTTCATGGAGAGCTGTCTCCCATGGGAGGGACCCCAGGGTGCAGCCAGGGAAGGACTCCTCTCCCTGAGCAGCAGGTCACAAACTGAGCAAACCTCTGTAACCTGTCTCCCTATGCTGTTGGTGGGAAGGAGGGAGGGCTTGGGGAAAAAAGGTGTTATTTTTAAGGGCTCATTTTACTTCTCATTATCCTGCTCTGATTTTGTCAGTAATAAACTCACTTTGTACCTCTAAGCTGAGCCTGTTTGGCCCTTGGAGTGTTTTCTCCCAGCCCTTCATTACATTGTTCTCTCCTCTGCCCAGCTGTGGCAGGGGAGGGTCAGTGAGTGACTCTTGTGGGTGCCTGGCACAGGGCCAGTGCCAAACCATGACAGGCACTCATGGCCCTGCTGTGCCCAGAGCCCTGTGTGGGACCTGGATTGACTCCAGGTTTATTCCAAACCCAGGAAAAGGGTTGTTTACCATGGCAAAATCCAGCCTAGAAGCGTCCGACCGTGTGCAGTTCCCATTGCTCCAGGATCCCGTTAAAACCCATCCCTGAGCTGGAAAACCCTTTCCAGGCATTAATTGTTCCCAGTATCCAAGCTGAACCTGGCCTGGAACAGCTGGAGGCCATTGCCTCTCATCCCATCCCTCACTCCCTGGGAGCAGAGCCCAATCCCAGCTGGCTCCAACCTTTCCGGATTCCAGCCAGGAACTCTCCCGTGGGCGCTGAGGCTGAGCCGTCGCTGCTCCCAGGGCACTCCCTGGGACTGAGGTGGGAACTACATCAATGGCTCGGAGACAGGAGAAAGGAAATCTGGAGACTGTGCTCTTGTGCCTTACAAATTTATTGGAAAATGGAAAAATTCTTTAGGAATTTGAACTCTTTTCTATTCAACCTATTGTGTATTCATGTTTTTATATCCTATACTGCAATATAAATATACAATTTGTGTAGCAATGGGGAACAAAGAAGACAGACTCCCTTGTATGTCCAAAGAAGATCCCATTATTTCCAAAAATTGCCCCCTCTTTATACCCTTAATCTTAACCGAACACAACCAAAATCAAACCGAACTTAACAGCAGAAGGGCACAGTCATGAACCACATGGACAGTGCCTCTTTCAAGGGCCAAAAAGCCATTTATTAAACAAAGCAGTCCCTTTTACACACCTTTTGTATGTTATCATTCGTGTTACAGATTCATTGGCTGCTAAACTATTACAATAGACTCATTGGTTATTACTAACTACAACATACTACCATTGGCTACCTATGGCAAAAGCATTCAAGCATTCAGAAAAATAACAGGTGCAGATATGTTGCTGTTTTTCTCCTTCTATTGTTTAACTTTCATGCTTCTGTTGACACTACATTCTCGTGGGAAAAAATTAATTGTTTTTCTTCTCACGGACTTTTCTCATGGTCCTTCTCTAGCACAAGTAATAGGCCTGAGAAATAATTTTAAAAAGGCAAAAAGGCCTTCAATTTATAAGGTTTTACTTAAATGCCACAGATCCAGTTGCTCCCAGGTGCCCTCAGCGTGGTCCCAGTTGTCCCCAGCATGGTCCCAGCTGTTCCCAGTGTGGTTCCAGTAAGCCCCAGTATGGTTACAGACACTCCCAGTATATCTCAGTTGGCCTCAGCATGCTTGTAGTCATTCCCAGGCACTCCTAGTTGCCCCAGTAAGGTTCTAGTTCCCTCAGAACGATCCCAGTCTTTCCCAGTTACTCCCAGTTGCCTCCAGCACGATCCCAGTTTCTGGCAGTTGCCCAAAGTGTTGTCCCAGTTGCTCCCAGTATGAATCCCGTTGCCCCAGTTGTGGTCTCAGTCCCCTCAGCATGGTTCCAGTACCTTCCAGCTGATCCCAGCTGCTCCCAATGTGTCCACATTTTCCTCCCAACATGGGCCCTGTTGCTCCCAGTAAGCCCCAGTCCGGATCTGTTCACACCTGCTGTAATCCCAGTGGCTCTCCGCATGATCCCAGTAGGAACCGTAGTCACTGTCAGTCTGGTTCCAGTCACTCCCAGTATGATCCCAGTTACCTCAAACGTGATCCCAACTGCTCCCTCTCAATGCCAGTATGATCCCAGACACTTCCCGCCACTTCCAGTATGATCCCAGTTGCACTCAGTCCCCCTCCAGTATGGTTAGTCACCCCCAGTATGACACCAGTCACTCCCAGATACTCTCAGTATTATTCCAGTCATGCCCAGAGAGACTCCCTCTCACTGCCAGTGTGGGCCCAGTTGCTCCCAGTATGAATCCAGTCACTCCCAGTTACTCCAAATATGATCCCATTTGTTCCCAGCATGGTCTCTGTTGCTCTCAGTCACCTCCAGTATGGTTCCAGTCACGGCCAGCACCTTTCCAGCTACTCCCAGTCTGATTCCAGTATGATTGCAGTCACTCTCAGATACCCCCAGTACTCTTCCAGTCACTGCCAGTATGATCCCAGCCAGTTCCTGGAGGATCCCAGTATGACTGCGGCATGGGCACAACTGCTCCCATGATCTTCCAGTGTGGTTCCAGATGAACCCAGTTGCCCCTAGTATAGTCCCAGTCTCTCCCCATATGATCCCAGTCCCTCCCAGCATTGTTCCAGTCATGCCCAGTTGCCCCCAGTTCAGACCCAGTCACTCCCACTTTCTCCCAGTAGCCCCCAGCATGGTCCCATTTCTCCTCAGCATGGTCCTGGTTGCTCCCAGTGCGGTTGCAGTCAATCCCAGTATGGTTACGGATACTTCCAGTATATCCCAGTTGGCCTCAGCATGCTTGTAGTCATTCCCAGTCCCACCCAGTTGCCCCAGTAAGGTTCCAGTTACCCCAGTACAAAGCAGTCACTGCCAGTGATGCCACTCCCGGGATCCCCCAGCCCTCTCTGTGTTCCCCCTCCCGGCTCTCCAGGCTCCGAGAGGAGCCCCAAGGGTTGCAAGTCCCCACCCAGGGTCCCCAGCAAGGCCCAGTTCGGATGTGCAGCCCCCAATGTTCCCAGTTTCCCTCTCCTTTCCCCGGGCCGGGTTCCCCCGCCCCCAGCGGGTGGGAGCAGCCGAGAGCCCCGCGCTGCCCATCCCGACCTGTCCCGGCTCCATCCCCGCTGCTCCCGCGGGCTGCGAGGGGCTCGGGAACGGGGCTGCGAGGGAAGGGGAGGAGGAGGAGGCGGAGGTGGGATTGGGGAGAGGCGGGAGGAGGAGGAGGAGGAGGAGGAGGAGGAGGAGGGAGGAAGAGGCGGAGCGGCAGCGGGAAGCTGGAGGAGAGGAGGAAGCGCTGGGCTCCAGCGCTGCCTGAACTCGCAGCCCCCCGGGACCATCGCCCCCCGTCCCGCAGGTGCCCGGGGAGGGGGAGCTCGTCCCAAATGTCCCGGGAGGTCCCTGGGTTTGGGGTTTTTTGGGGGATGTTTGGAGCTTGCGGGACTCCAAAGCCGAGCCGCAAATGCCCTCGGGGGGACATCGTGGGGTCCCGGGAGGTGTTTTTGGGGGGTCCCGGTGGCGGTGCCGGCAGAGCCCCGGCGGGGGCGGGGGGATGCGGGTCCCCCCGCGGTGGGGGTTGGGCTTCCCGGGCCGGGCCCTCCGAGCTCTGCCGGGGCCACGTGGGGACCACGCGGGGGCGGGGGGACACCGGTTTTGGGGACCCCCGGGAGCCGCGGCTTCCCTAAGCGGGACCCCAGAGAGAGGAGACCCCCAGAACCCCAAAGCGGGGATCCCGAGGGGGGGACCCCTGGGATTGGCGGGACCCCGGCGGGGGGGTCTGGGGGCTGGAGGGGCGGCATGGCCGGGAAAGGGGCTCGGGGATCCCGGGGCCGGGAAATGGCTGCTCCCAGTATGAGCCCAGTTATCTCCCCCGAGTGGTTCCAGTTTCCTCATCAGTCCCAGTATGAGCCCACTCAGTCCCAGTATGATCCTGGTCACTTCCCCTCACTCCCTGTAGGATCTCTGTTGCTCCCAGTATGAACCCAGTCACTCCCAGCCATTCCCCGTTATGATGCAATTTTTCCCCAGCATGGTCCCACAGTTGCACCCAGTTCATCCCACTTCTGTCCAGTGTATTCCCAGTTTTCCCAGCTGCCCTTAGCGTAGTCCCAGTCACTGCCAGTATGATGCCAGTCTCTCCCAGCAGGGCCCCAGTCACTCACACTTACCCCCAGTGTGGCCCCAGTTCCCCCCAGCACATTCCCAGTCGCTCCCAGTGTGGTCCCAGTCACCACCCGCATGGTCTCAGACACTCCCAGTATATCCCAGTTGCCCTGAACATTCTCGTGGTCATTCCCAGGCACTCCCAGTTACCTTGGCATGGTGCACTTAACCCCCAGTTTTATCCCAGTCACTGCCAGTACATCCCAGTTGTCACCAGCATGCATCCTATCATTCCCAGTTGTTCCCAGTCTGATCCCAGTGTATCCCCAGTAGGCTCTCACCATGGGTCTGGTAGCTCTCAGTAGCACCCAGTCAGGGTCCATTGACACCCACTATAATCCCAGTATGATCCCAGTCACTTCCAGTATGATGCCAGTGGCCCCCAGTGTGATCCCAGTTTCTCCCTGTCAGTGCCAGCATGAGCCCAGTAGCCTCCTGTATGATCCCCGTGACTCCCTGTCTCTCCCAGTATATCCCATTCACCCCCAGCATGCTCCCAGTCCTTCCCACTTCTTCCCAGTTGCTTTCAGCATGATTCCAGTTGCTCACAGCCATTCCCAGTCAATCCCAGGATGATTCCTTCAACCCTCAGTATGATCCCAGTCTCACCCAGCTGCTCCCCCGTGATTCCAGTATGATCTCACTTGCCCCCAGCATAGTTCCAGTTGTTCCCGGTTCCTCCCAATATGATCCCAGTTGCCCCTAGAATAGTCCCAGTCACGCCCAGTTGCCCCCAGCATAGATCCAGTTGCTCCCAGGTGCCTCCAGCATGGTCCCAGTTGTCCCCAGCATGGTCCCAGCTGTTATCAGTGTGATTCCAGTAAGCCCCAGTATGGTTACAGACACTCCCAGTATATCCCAGTTGGCCTCCGCATGCTTGTAGTCATTCCCATGCACTCCCAGTTGCCCCAGTAAGGTTCTAGTTACCTCCGAATGATCCCAGTCTTTCCCAGTTAACCCCAGTTGCTTCCACCATGATCCCAGTTTCTGGCAGTTACCCAAAGTGTTGTCCCAGTTGCTCCCAGTATGATTCCAGCTGATCCCAGCTGCTCCCAATGTGTCCACATTTTCCTCCCAACATGGGCCCTGTTGCTCCCAGTAAGCCCCAGTCCGGATCTGTTCACACCTGCTGTAATCCCAGTGGCTCCCTGCATGATCCCTGTAGGAACCGTAGCCACTGTCAGTCTGGTTCCAGTCACTCCCAGTATGATCCCAGTTACCCCAAACGTGATCCCAACTGCTCCCTCTCAATGCCAGTATGATCCCAGACACTTCCCGCCACTTCCAGTATGATCCCAGTTGCACCCAGTCCCCCTCCAGTATGATTCAGTCACCCCCAGTATGACCCCAGTCACTCCCAGATACTCCCAGTATTATTTCAGTCATGCCCAGAGTGTCTCCCTGTCACTGCCAGTGTGGGCCCAGTTGCTCCCAGTATGAATCCAGTCACTCCCAGTTACTCCAAATACGATCCCATTTGTTCCCAGCATGGTCTCTGTTGCTCCCAGTCACTTCCAGTGTGGTTCCAGTCATGGCCAGCACCTTTCCGGTCACTCCCAGTCTGATTCCAGTATGATTGCAGTCACTCTCAGATACCCCCAGTACTCTTCCAGTCACTGCCAGTATGATCCCAGCCAGTTCCTGGAGGATCCCAGTATGACTGCGGCATGGGCACAGCTGCTCTCATGATCTTCCAGTGTGGTTCCAGATGAACCCAGTTGCCCCTAGTATAGTCCCTGTCTCTCCCCATATGATCCCAGTCCCTCCTAGCATGGTCCCAGTTGTGCCCAGTTGCCCCCAGTTCAGACCCAGTCACTCCCACTTTCTCCCAGTAGCTCCCAGCATGGTCCCATTTCTCCTCAGCATGGTCCTGGTTGCTCCCAGTGCGGTTGCAGTCAATCCCAGTATGGTTATGGATACTTCCAGTATATCCCAGTTGGCCTCAGCATGCTTGTAGTCATTCCCAGTCCCACCCAGTTGCCCCAGTAAGGTTCTAGTTACCCGAGTACAAAGCAGTCACTGCCAGTGATGCCATTCCTGGGATCTCCCAGCCCTCTCTGCGTTCCCCCTCCTGGCTCTCCAGGCTCCGAGAGGAGCCCCAAGGGCTGCAAGTCCCCACCCAGGGTCCCCAGCAAGGCCCAGTTGGGATCTGCAGCCCCCAGTGTTCCCAGTTTCCCTCACCTTTCTCCGAGCCGAGCTCCCCAGCCCCCAGCGGGTGGGAGCAGTCGAGAGCCCCGCGCTGCCCATCCCGACCTGTCCCGGCTCCATCCCCGCTGCTCCCGCGGGCTGCGAGGGGCTCAGGAATGGGGGACCCAGGGTGTCGCTGGTCCTGGGGAGAGGAGGAGGAGGGATGATAGAGGAGGAATGAAGAAGAAGAGCGAGAAGGGATGGAAGTAGGAGAAGGAGACAAGATTAGGGAGGAGGAGGAGGAGGAGGAGGAATGGAAGTGGAGGAGGAGGATGTGGAGGGACAAGGGAGGATGAAGAAAAGGAGAAGGAAGAACAAGTTCGAGAGCTCCTTGAATTCACAGCCCCCCACCCATGGGAGCATCGCCCCCCATCCCGCAGGTGCCTGGGAAGGGGGAGCTCGGCCCAGATATCTTGGGAGGTCCCTGGGTTGGGTTTTTTTGGGGGGGAAGTTTGGAGTATGAAGAACTCCAAAGCTGAGCAGAAAATGCCCCTTGCAGGGACATAGGGGGTCCCCAGGAGGTGTTTTTGAGTGTTCTTGGTGGCGGTGCCAGCGGAGCTTTGGTAGCGGGCAGGGGGATATGGGGCCCCTCCCCCAGTGGGGGTTGGGTCTGCCAGTGTAAGGCACAGCCAATTCCAGTCCGGAGCCCGGGGGCTGCGGGACCCCCATGGAGAGCCAGAGGGGGGAACCTCAGGACCCCCAGAGATGGGAGAGCAGAGAGGGGCAGTGCCGGGACCAGGGTAGCCCCGGCAGTCTGGAGGAGCAAACCCCTGTGACCCCCAGGACCCCAAAGTGGGGAGCCCAGAGAGGGGGGAGCACCGCCATTCGCGGGACCCTCAACAGCCTGGAGAGGGGGGGGGACTCCTTGGACCCCCTGCACCCCAAAGCAGAGAATAAGGGGAGAAGGACCCCTTGGACGCCATAACCCCCAGCATCCCTAAGTGGAGAGACTAAAGGGGGAGCTTTTTGGATTCTTGGATTCCCAGCAGCCTGGGGACGGCAGGGACCAAGTAGATGGGGGACCCCCAATACAAGCATGACCCCCAGCAGCTGGGACAGGAGGGAATCCCCGAACATCATAGTGGCAGGACTAGAGAGGGGGAACTCCTGTGAGGCTTTTTCAGGGCTGAATCTTGGTGTTTGTGAGGTTTTTCTGGATCCCAGATGCCCGATGACTTGTAGAGATGGACTTGGGCAGGGGGACATTCAAACTTAATGTGCTTATCTCTTGTTTTTCCCCAAACCAGGATTTCCCATTCCCAAACCTTTGCCAAATGGAGAAGGGGACTCTGAGGAAGAGGAAGATGCCCCGGGACCCCCAGGCAGGTGAGGAGGAAGTCAGTGCCCCTTTCCCCCTCTCTCCTGCTCCATCTTCCAGCCCAGCATCACCCCCGGCTGCAGGACAACCCCACTGCCGACGCCGTCCTGCCGGGGACGGACTGGGGGGATCTCCTTCCCCTTCCCTCTGGCACGGAGGCAAATCCCATCCTCTCCTTGTCCTTCCTCCCCCAGACAAGGAGCTGAGGATGGAGACCAGGGAGGACAAATCCCCGCAGCAGAACCTGGTGGAAGAGGCCGTTTTGAGCAGCTCCATGGCGCAGGAATCCAACGGGGAGGAAAAGCCCCAGAGATCCCGTAGGAGGAGGGTCTGCAAACGCAGCCCAGGGTGCTCTGAGGAGGAAAGACCCACCCTGTGCCCGGAAGGTGGTCAGAGATCCAAACTGAGCTCAAACCTGGTGGTCCATGAGCAGCTTCAAACTGAGGAGAAGCCCCATAAGTGCTTGGAATGTGGGAAGAGCTTCAGCCGGAGCTCCAGCCTGATCCTCCACCAGAGGATCCACACTGGGGAACGGCCCTATGAGTGTGGTGAATGTGGGAAGGGCTTCAGCACAAGCTCCAGCCTGATCCGCCACCAGATGATCCACACTGGGGAACGGCCCTATGAGTGTGGGGAATGTGGGAAGAGCTTCAGCCACAGCTCCAGCCTGATCATCCACCAGAGGAGCCACACTGGGGAGAGGCCCTACAAGTGCCTGGAGTGTGGGAAGAGCTTCAGGCACAGATACAGCCTGACTCTCCACCAGAGGTTCCACACTGGGGAGAGGCTCTATGAGTGTGGGGAATGTGGGCAAAGCTTCAGACAGAGCTCTGAGCTGATCATCCACCAGAGGAGCCACACCGGGGAGAGGCCCTACGAGTGTCCTGAGTGTGGGAAGAGGTTTCATACCAGCTCCCATCTCCTCCTGCACCAGCGGACGCACACAGATGAGAGGCCCTTCCGCTGCCCTGACTGCAGGAAGGGCTTCAAACGCAACTCCCACCTGATCAGGCACCGGCGCATCCACACCGGGGAATGGCCCTATGAGTGTCCTGCGTGTGGGAAGGGCTTCAGAGACAGCTCCGACCTTATCTACCACCAGAAGATCCACACTGGGGAGAGGCCTTATGAGTGTCCCGAGTGTGGGAAGAGGTTTCAGATGAGCTCTGAGCTCCTCAAGCACCAGCGGATTCACACAGAGGAGCGACTGTTCCACTGCCCTGACTGCGGGCAGGGATTCAACACCAATGCCCACCTCATCAGGCACCAGCGCATCCACACCTGGGAGAGGCCCTATGAGTGTCCTGAGTGTGGGAAGAGCTTCACCGAGAGATACAAACTTATCTACCACCAGAAGATCCACACCGGGGAGGGGCCCTACAAGTGTCCTGAGTGTGGGAAGAGCTTCATCCAGAGCTCTCACTTGAACAGACACCAATGGAGCCACCGGTAAGTGAAGCCCTGCGAGTGCCCCGAGTGTGGGAAGAGCTTCATCCACTGCTCCAACTTCATCCCCCATGGAAGGACTCACATTCCCTGTATCCATGTTGGGAAGACACCTGGCTGGTTGTCTCCATATCCTTCTGAATCCCCACAGTCACCAGGGGTGATGATGTTTGGGAGGATTTGGGGGTTCTGAGGGGAGATGGTGTTGGAGAGAATGAAAGTTTGGTAAGAAAGTTTCACAGATACGTAGGCTTGGCAGAAAGATCTCTGAATATAGAAACTGAGGATGAGATAGAAATGAAAGCAAGTTTTGCTATAGAGTAAAAGATGTTTTGCTGAAACACTAACCACTGAATAACTGAGAAGGCAAAGGTTGGAGATGAGTTGGACGGTGATTTTTATGATTAGGACAAAGGTATGTGACTACAAAGACATGTTTTTCACCAAGTAAATAAGTCTCAAGAAGAGCATAAGTAAATAGAAAACATGTCTTTACCAAAAAGAGTGATATGGCAGGCAAACAAGAAATGTCAATTTAGCAAGAAGAGAGGTCAGAGAATTTCCCATTGTAAGCTTAAATTGTAACATACTTTCTCTTGTGATTGGATAGTAATGACTACAGTATTGTAATGGTAGTAGTTATGATAGGCTATAGGCAAATGTAAAGGTGCTGTGTATGGTGCTTATTGGTCGTTATGTATTAAGCTACTCAGCAAAGAAAAGTATATAATGCTTTATAACTTGAACAGAAAGGGGCTTCAGGAATGCCTACAAGCTGTAGCTGGCAGCTGTAGGGCTGGCTCTGGATACCCACTCCCTGAACTACTGTAACTTTGCCTATGCAATAAACAGCTTTCAGGAGAGCCACCTGAAGTCCAGACATCCTTCGTGAACCTTTCTCGAATAAGATATGGAAGAGTTTTCTCCATCGCTTTGCACTCCAGAAGATGAGAAGCCTCGATCTGTCACCTCAAAACCAGTGAATCCCACTAAAAAATGTTAAGCTCCCACTCCAAATGGCTCAGTCACATTCCAAAAGTACTTGACCCTACAGCCCCCTCAAAATCGCCAGGAGGGGCTGGATGGGCATTCAGAGGGTGTGGGAGGTACATTGGGGGGGGTAGGCAGTGAGAGGGGGGTAGGGGTTTGGAATGAAGAGCTGAAGGCTGGGGATGATGAGGCCGGGGGGAATCTCCTTTCTGGGTATCCCCCACATCTGAGGGCATTTGGCTTATCCCCTGTTCCTGAGGGGATACAGGGAGACAAGGGAGGACACATGGCTCTGGCACTTGGAGTGGACACCACAGGGAGGGACACAGAGAGCCCATTTTGGGGAAGGTCCTGCTGCTTTCTGCCAATTTTGGAGGCTAGAAATGGCTTTTGGAGTTTTCCCGGTAATTTCTGGAAGCTGAGGTGACACCCCCTCCTCATTTTGTGATGGTGAGGAGACACCATTTTGGGGAGGATCCTGCTGCTTTCCACCAACCTGGGGCAGGGATATAAATGGCTTGTGGGCCCCGTGCCTCATTTTGGGAGGTTGGGGTGACCCCACGGTTCCACCGGTGTCTGAGGGAGGGCTATAACTCCCAGTTTTGGTGGTTATAAGCAGCTTGTGGGGGTCCCACGTTTGACGGAGGCCCCCAGCCCCCACCCCAAAGCAGCCTTTGGCCAATCAGAGCGTGCGGCGGTGATGACTCAGCAGTTGCCATGGAGATGTGCAGGTGCCAGAGACCACAACACTTTTAAGCCAATCAGAAAATGCACAAAACAATTTTTACTCAGTCAGAGCTTTTCTCACCGATGACTCCTGTACTGGTTTGGCACAGCCTGGTTTTTGGTGGCGGGGGGACCACAGAGGTGGCTCCTGTGAGATGCTGCTGGAAGCTTCCACCATGTCCAGCAGCGCCAGTCCCCGATGGCTCTGAAGATGGACATGCTGCTGGCCAAAACTGGGCCAATGAGAGAGGCTGGTAATGCCTCTGGGATAACAGATTTAAGAGGAAAATCAAAACAAAGTCACAGTTTTTCTTTTGGTCAGAGAAGAGGAGGAGGTGAGAACGTGTGAGGGAAACAACGTGGAGACACCAAGGTCAGTGAAGAAGGAGGGGAAGGAGGTGCTCGTGATATGCAGAAAAGACTCCACTACTGGAATAAGTAGTAAAGTAGCTATGTTTATTCCAGCGCTGGGATGCATGGGGGATAGTTCCTCCAAAGTCATGTGTGCCGACAGCTGCATTCAGCTTGGTATATACTGGGTTACAAGTTCCATATTCATTAAGTTTCCCAATATGCCTATACATATTCATTACCTAGCCCCACCTAGCCTTACCTCGTATTACAGTGAGCCCAAAAGCCATTTACATCTGTGTTGTGCTTGCACAGTGTTGTCTGGTGGTCGTGGGCAGGGGTCTCCAGGATGAAATAAGAGTCTTCCTCAGATGAAGTAAAGGGTCTTCCTCATCCTGAACTTTTCACCTTGCTTCCCTGCGCCTGCTCTTTATGTCCCTTGCCCAAGTCTAAACTTCAAGACTGGTTTGAGTTAGTTTTAGGTTAAAAACAGGATCATTGGTCAAGATTCCTTCCCTCTATCAATAGTCTCGTATCTTCTCATCCTGCCTTGGTAGGCACAATAAGTGTTGAGCAAGCTGTATGCATTGCTTCTAACAAACAACTTCTTAGCAAATCATTTAACCTTTGCCTCCCCATCCCCCTGATTTCCTCCAGGCTCCGGCGCTGAGGCGCTGAGATTCCTCTGCAGGCCGTGGTGATGAACATGGTGAAACAGCCTCTGGGGATCCATGGGGGATGCAATAATCAACCCACAGCCTGGGGGGAAGGTGCTCACACCGGAGTAGGTGGATGTCTGGAAGAGAATGTGATCCAGTGAAAGACCCAGTGGAGAGAGGGGGTGTCACGTTCCATTGTGGAGAACTGTGAGGAGTTCTTTTAAAAATGGATGGTCAGGAAGGGAATGAAGCCAAACGAGGCAAACATTGTCTCTGAGAACCGTTTATTGACAACAAAAGGAGAAGGAAAAGGAGCTGCCCGAGCAGAAGATGGCTAGAGGAGGCAGAAAAGAAGAAAGGAAAATGGAAAAAGACTGGGGGAGAGGGGAGAGAGGGGACAGAGAGAAAAAGAGGGCGTTACCCCCAGTGGGTCACGGCAGTGCTGTCGGCGCCTGAGGGGGGCTGTACACGCTGCCTGCCTGTGGCCCGGCCAGGCCCAACCGAGCCTGCACAGCTCCTGGAGGGGCGTGGCTCGATGGGCATGGCTCCCGTGGCGACGGCCCTGGACACGTGGTGAGTGGGTGCTCGGACGGGAGGACGAGGAGCCTGGACGGGGTCGCAGTGAGCGCCTGGATTGGCGTGGCAGGGCGGGCAGCGATGGCTGGATCAGGGCGGTAGGGCAGGATTCAGGCAGCTCAGGCAGGAAGGCAGGGCGAAGCAGTGAGGCGGTGCTCAGGGCACAGGAAGGCAGGACAGGTGCGAGGGCAGCAGAGCCAGAAGGCAGGCTGGGGCCAGGATGTTATAAACAGTGAAGGGAGATGTTGGTTTTCATATTTGGAGTTACTGATTCAAGGGGTTAAAGAGTTAATCAAGAAGTTTAATACTGTTAAAGTTCTCTGATTTCAGGTTGGAAAATGACTGGAAGTTGAGAGTGATGGTTAGAGTTAGATTGTATGTTAGGATGCTTTAGTGTTCAGGATGTTTTTACTGTTGAATTGTCAATGATTAATATAAAACAAAATGGCTGATGGGAATAACTTTCCAGAATCTTCTTGGGGGTGGGGAGTGTGCAAGTGCCAGTCAAAACCACCAGAACGTGTCACTCAGGCTGGGGCCCCTCCTTTAGGCAGCAACTGGGCATGCTCCAGAGGGATGAGCTGGCCCCTATGGGCAGGCATGAGGGAGGGACCAAACCAACCCGGCCCCTGACTGGACAAATGTGTCCAGATACCCTGATTGACACTGGGAGGGGAGAACAGGCCTTGCGGAAGCCCCGAGGGTTGTGCCCCAGCTAACCCTCGTAGCCAAGTGCCCAGCACTGCTGTCCTTTGTTTTGTAGGCAGGCAGCTTGCTGCTTGGGGTCTGTAGTTGTCAATTATTAAATTTTTTTAAATAAAACCCTTTCAACTTTTGAATTGGCTTGTTGTTTTTCACACAGGCAGCAAACAGTAGCGAGGCCTCCTGAGCAAGCAGCAGTGAGCCCTGACACAGTTGGGTTTTATACTCCCCCGGCCCCTCCCAAAGGCTGCCTGAGGACAGGGAACCATTGGCCTAGTCCAGCTTTCCTGGGCCATCCATTGGTGGAGACCTCTCCGCGACCTGACTGGAGAAGCCCTTTCACAGTGTCTCCTACTGCCTTCCTCATGTGGGGTGTTGCCAGGCCAAGGCTCCCCAGAGATGAGGCTTCCCCCGCTCGTGGCCACCTCCTGCAAGTGGCAGGTGTACACTCCCTGCCCCCGCGTGCCTCTGAAAACCCTGACAGCCAGAGATGAGGCAACCTAAAATGGCTGAACTCAAACTGAATTGGATCCTCACAAAGAGCCCTGCTCCCAGGCTGGAGCAGCCTGGCCTTGGAGGACTGCACCCTGGAACCTTACTGGAGCTTACTGGTGGCTGTGACTGGGAATGACTATGAGCAAGCTGAGGGTAACTGGGCTATACTGAGAGTGTTTGTAACCACACTGGGGGTGACTGGGAACACACTGAGAGTGACTGGGAGTGACTAGGTCTACATTGGGGGCAACTGGGATTGACTGGGACCATGCTGGGGGAGACTGGGATCCTACTGGACACATACAGGTATCATACATGGAATGACTGGCTCTGTTCTAGGGGCAACTGAGAGTAACTGGGATCAGACTGGGAGCAACTGGGTCCACACTGAGGGTGACTGGGTCATACTGGGATCATACCGAAAGTGACTGGGAGCATCCTGAGGGCAACTGGTATATACAGGGAGTGACTGGAATCATGCTGGAAGCTACTGGTAGATACTGGGAGACACTGGGAGTGACTGGGATCATAGAGGAGCCATAAAGGAAGTTACTGGAACAATACTGGGAGTATCTGGGAGTGACTGGGATCATACTGGGAGTTACTAGGACTATGCTGGGAGCAAATGGCATTGTACTGAGGGTGACTGGGTTAATACTGGAATCATACTGGGGAGGACTGGAGCCACAATGAGAGTAACTGGGATCATACTGGGGGAAACTGGAACTGTACTGGGAGTGCCGTGAACTATACTAGGGGGGAATGGGAACACCTGGGACAATGCAGGGATCATAGTGGGAGTGACCAGGGTCATACTGGGATCATACTGAGTGTAACTGAAAATGACTGGGATCATACTGGGGAGTGAGCTGGGACCATACTGGGGTTACTAGGAGCCACAGGGCCCATGCTGGGAGTGACCTGGGCCCCCTGGAGGAACTGGCCCAGCTGGGGCTCAGGGTTGTTCTTCCCCAGGGCTGCCCCAGGTCCTGCTGCCACCCCCGGCCCCACAGAGCCAAGGGACACGGAATGGCTGAGGGACACGGAACAGCCGAGGGACATGGGACAGCCAAGGAACACGGCCTGGCCCAGGGACACTGTGCTCCAGCACTTTGGGCTGTTGTGCCTGGGGCGTTGCCCTTGGGCTCCCAGGACAGGCAGAGGGGGTAGAATCCTCTCCAGGAGCTGTTGTTGGCTTTAAGCTTTGGTGTTGGACATTCCCATGGAGCAGTGGCTGGAGCCCGGCTGGTGCCTGGTGCCACCAAAGCCGCTCCATCAGTGCCCTCCTGCCCCCGGCAGGGCAGAGACTACCAAAGGAAAGGCTTGAATTTGGCTTGGGGCAGGGAGAGGGCACTCCCCTGGCGCTGCCAGGGGCACCACAGACCCGGCCTGGGGAAGGGATTGGGATTTATGTGTTGGGAAATAGAATTATTGGGATCAATAAAAGAACTGTGCAAGCAATAGGCCTGGAAGCTAAAGGCCTGTGTGTGAGAAAACTCTCCATGAGAAAGTCTCTGTGTGAAAAATAAAAAGTAGGGCTGGGAACAAAGAGGGAGTTTTGAAACGGTGCAGCTGTCCTGATAAGCTGTGCTATCCGGGAGTGAACGAGGGAGATGGGCACTGAATTCTTTTAATCATAACAAGACTATGGAAGCTTGCCAATGTAAGTCCAATTATGTAAAAGTAGAAATGTGTTTTGATAAGCTTTAAGCCACTTAGGAGTTAACAAGCTGGTATACTGTATAAGTGCCTTTGGATTGCTAATAAACAGAGTTTGCTCTAATCAATCATAATGGTTGGACTGCTTCTCTCTCCCCCCACCGGGGACCCGGGCTCCTCGTCTTGTTAAGCTTCTAACATTTATGTCCCATTGAATCACAGCAGGGAATTGATTGGACATAAATTCCAGTCATTCCCCCATGGAGTTCCCATGGCAGTGGGCTGGGGGGGAGATGCGTCCATGGAATTCTCACCTGACTTGGGATAAGAGTGAGATCCATCCATGGAAATTCCATGGGAATTCCTGCATTCCCAGGTCCACCCTTCCTGAATCCCACATTCCCACAGGAATTCCCCCACACACCCACCTTTGTGCTCCAGAGCCTCCTGACCACATCCAATGTATTTTGGGAGCTCTTCCACACAGGTGTGTCCCAGGTAATGCTTCATCCGCTCTGCCAGGATCCCTTTGGATTCCCAGCACCTCTGGGGGATCCAGGTGGCACCGTCAGACACCACAAAGCTTGCGGATCCCAGCTGGAAGGAGATGAAATCCCACCCGTCGTAGCCGTGCCGGTGGGATCCATGAACGCTCCGTTGGACAGGAGGTCACAGCTGGAAACCACCTGCACTGTGGGGAGACCTGGGAACGAGGAGAGAATGGACCCATGGAGTCGTGTCCCAGCCCCACGGAGCCCCTTGCAGCTCCCTGGATTCCTATGCCAGGCCCACAGATCCCATCCCACTCCCACAAATCCCACCCCCAGAGATCCACCCCATTCCCACAGATCCCAGCCCAGCCCCCAGCTCCCCCCACTCCCCCTGCTCTGGTTGTACCGGCCCCGTCTCCAGGTCACTGTCAAGCACGTGCTGGTTCCTCTCCTTGAGCCGGGTCTGGCTATCCCAATATCCCGGGTCTGGCTATCCCAGTATCCTCGCTCGGTTCTCACTCCCATCCCCATGCCTGCAGCTCCATCCGGCCCCGCTCGCTGTGGCAGCACTCAGAAGGGGTCCCGTCCACGTCCCCGTGATCAGGGACTGGGGGACCCCCGGGCTGGGCTCTGACAGTGCCACTTCCAGGTACTGCAGGGAGTGGAGAATTGGGGGACACAGAGATCTGGGGGGGTGGGAGTTTGGGGATCCAGGGGGTCCACAGGTCAAGGAGAGGAGGGACTTGAGCTGGGAGAGCTGGGAAGGAGGTTCAGGGGCTCAGAGTCAAGGAAAGGGGGTGCAGGAACTGGGAGAGGTGGGATGGGGTGTCCAGGGAATCCTGTGCCCAGGAAAGGGGGTGCCAGGGGCCCTCAGTGTGAGGAAAGGAGGGGCTGGGGGCTGGGAAATACAGGAATGGGGGCCAGGGGGCCCAGGGTCAAGGAAAAGGGTGGGTCTGGAGCTGGGAGAGGTGGGGTGGCCAGGAAAAGGTTGTGTTGGTGCCGGATAAGGGGGTGCAGGGGGGTCTCAGTGCCAGGGAAAGGGGTAAAAGGGCATCTTGGTTCTCAGGAATGGGGGTCCAGGGGAGTCTCAGGGTCAAGGAAACGGGAGTGCAGGGACGTGGAGAGGTAGAAGGGAGGTCCAGGGGTTCCCTGTGCCCAGGAAAGGGGAGTCCAGGGTTTCCTAGAAAAGGGGGGTGACAGGGTGGGGACACCCGGCATGTCCAGGAAGGGGAGTTCAGGGGGGTCTCCGGTTTTGCAGAAAGGTGGGGCTGGTGGCTGGGAAAGGCAGGAATGGGGGTCCAAGGAGTTCCAGGGTGTCCCAGCACCAAGAACATGGGAGTTTGGGATGGTGGGAGACATGGGATAGCTGGGAAAAAGGGAGCAGGGGGGTCGTCATTTCCGGCAATAGGGGATTCAGGGGGGTCCCTATGGAGGATAAGGCAGTTCAGGGGGGTCCCATTCCTGGGAATGGGGATTCAGGGGGTCCCGTTCCCAGGAATGGCGGTTCAGGGGGGTCTCAGGGGGTGCCGAGGTCCCACTCCCTCCTCACCGCCCCCAGGAGCCCCCAGCCCCAGCGCTGGAGCCATCGCGCTGCTCCAGGCAGATCCCGGTGGCGCAGGCTGGGAGATGCAGCAGTGCCCGAGGAAGGGCAGGTGGAAAGGGGGGATCACTTCCAGCTGTCCCCAGGGAAGGCTCTGTAAATCCCAGGCAATCCCAGTCGCTCCCAGTGTGTGTCCCCAGCCACCCCCAGTATGGTTACACACACTCCCAGTATATCCCAGCATGTCCATAGTCATTCCCAGATGCTCCCAGTGGTCCCAGGAAGGTGTTTGTTATCCAACTATCATACCAGTCACGCCCAGTATATCCCAGTTGCCTCCAGCATGCGCCCAGTCCTTCCCAGTTACTCCAGTTTGCTTGCAGCATGATCCCAATTTCTCTCAGTTGCTCCCAGTAGCCCAAAGTGTGACCCCAGTTGCTCCCTTTCAACACCAATATGATCCCAGTCACATGCCAGCACTCCCAGTATGGTACCAGTTTCATCCCAGTTATTTCCAATCACTCCCAGTATGGTCAGAGTTTTCATCCCAATTACTCCCAGTATGGGCCCAGTTGCCTCCACCATGGTTCCAGTTGCTTCCTAGATCAACCCAGTCAGTCCCAGTATGATGACATTTGCTCCCAGCGTGCTCCCAGTTGCTCCCAGTCACCCCCAGTATGGGGGATGATATGCATGCTGTGTTCCCAGTCACTCTCAGATACTCCCAGTATTAGTCCAGTCACTCCCAATAGGATCCAAATATGACCCCAGTGTGCTCCCAGTCACTGCCAGTATGAACCAGTTGCCCCCCACAGGTTCCAGTTGCTCTCTTTCACCCTCACTTTTGTTCCAGTCACTCCCAGTGTGCTCCCAGTCTCTCCCAGTTCCCTCCAGCATATTCCCAGTCACTCCCAGTTCCTCCCAGTTGCTTCCAGCATGATCCCATTTGCTCACAACCATTCCCAGTCAGCCTCTGTGTAGTCGCACTCACTGCCAGTATGATCCCAGTCACCTCCAGCATCATCCCAATTCATCACAGTAGAAGCCCAGTTGCTTCCAATCACCCCCAGCATGCACCTAGTCACTCCCAGTTGCTCCTGGCATGATCCCAGTTGCTCCCAGCTGCTCCCGGTCACCCTCAGCATGATCCCAGTCACTGCCAGTATATCCCATTTGCCCGCAGCATGGTCTCAATTGCCGCCCTCAGGCGTCCCAGTATGATCCCAGTACGATTCCAGTCTCCCTCAGTGTGATTGCAGTCTCCCCCGGCATGGGCCCAGCTGCTCCCAGTATGATGACAGTACGATCCCAGTACAGCCCAGTCACTGCCAGTATGATCTCAGTACGATCCCAGTACAAAGCAGTCACTGCCAGTGATGCCACTCCTGGGATCCCCCAGCCCTCTTTGTGTTCCCCCTCCCGGCTCTCCAGGCTCCGAGAGGAACCCCAAGGGCTGCAAGCCCCCACCCAGGGTCCCCAGCAAGGCCCAGTTCGGATGTGCAGCCCCCAATGTTCCCAGTTTCCCTCTCCTTTCCCCGGGCCGGGTTCCCCCGCCCCCAGCGGGTGGGAGCAGCCGAGAGCCCCGCGCTGCCCATCCCGACCTGTCCCGGCTCCATCCCCGCTGCTCCCGCGGGCTGCGAGGGGCTCGGGAACGGGGCAGGGGGAAGGGGAGGAGGAGGAGGCGGAGGTGGGATTGGGGAGAGGCGGGAAGAGGAGGAGGAGGAGGGAGGAAGAGGCGGAGCGGCAGCGGGAAGCTGGAGGAGAGGAGGAAGCGCTGGGCTCCAGCGCTCCCGGAACTCGCAGCCCCCCGGGACCATCGGCCCCCGTCCCGCAGGTGCCCGGGGAGGGGGAGCTCGCCCCAAATGTCCCGGGGGGGTCCCTGGGTTTGGGGTTTTTTGGGGGATGTTTGGAGCTTGCGGAACTCCAAAGCCGAACCGCAAATGCCCTCGGGAGGACATCGGGGGGTCCCGGGAGGTGTTTTTGGGGGGTCCCGGTGGCGGTGCCGGCAGAGCCGCGGCGGGGGCGGGGGGATGCGGGTCCCCCCGCGGTGGGGGTTGGGCTTCCCGGGCCGGGCCCTCCGAGCTCTGCCGGGGCCCCGTGGGGACCACGCGGGGGTGGGGGGACACTGGTTTTGGGGACCCCCGGGAGCCCCGGCTTCCCTAAGCGGGACCCCAGAGAGAGGAGACCCCCAGAACCCCAAAGCGGGGATCCCGAGGGGGGGACCCCTGGCATTGGCGGGATCCCGGCGGGGGGGTCTGAGGGCTGGAGGGGCGGCATGGCCGGGAAAGGGGCTCGGGGGTCCCGGGGCTGGGAAATGGCTGCTCCCAGTATGAGCCCAGTTCCCCCCCCTCCGAGTGGTTCCAGTTTCCTCATCAGTCCCAGTATGAGCCCACTTAGTCCCAGTATGATCCTGGTCACTTCCCCTCACTCCCTGTAGGATCTCTGTTGCTCCCAGTATGAACCCAGTCACTCCCAGTCATTCCCCATTGGGATGCAATTTGCCCCCAGCATGATCCCACAGTTGCACCCAGTTCCTTCCACTTTTGTCCAGTGTGTTCCCAGTTTTCCCAGCTGCTCCTAGCGTCGTCCCAGTCATTCCCAGTATGATGCCAGTCTCTCCCAGCAGGGCCCCAGTCACTCACACTTGCCCCCAGTGTGGCCCCAGTGTGGTCCCAGTTCCACCCACATGGTCTCAGACACTCCCAGTATATCCCAGTTGCCCTGAACATTCTCGTGGTCATTCCCAGGCACTCCCAGTTACCTCAGCATGGTGCAATTAATCCCCAATTTTATCCCAGTCACTGCCAGTACATCCCAGTTGTCACCAGCATGCATCCTATCATTCCCAGTTTCTCCCAGTCTGATCTCAGTGTATCCCCAGTAGGCCCTCAGCATGGGCCTGGTAGCTCCCAGTAACCCCTAGTCAGGGTCCATTGACACCCACTATCATCCCAGTATGATCCCAGTCACTTCCAGTATGATGCCAGTGGCCCCCAGTGTGATTCCAGTTGTTGCCTGCCAGTGCCAGCATGAGCCCAGTAGCCTCCTGTATGATCCCTGTGACTCCCTGTCTCTCCCAGTATATCCCAGTCACCCCCAGCATGTTCCCAGTCCTTCCCACTTCTTCCCAGTTGCTTTCAGCATGATTCCAGTTGCTCACAGCCATTCCCAGTCAATCCCAGGATGATTCCAGACACCCTCAGTATGATCCCAGTCTCACCCAGCTGCTCCCACCGTGATTCCAGTATGATCCCACTTGCCCCCAGCATAGTTCCAGTTGTTCCTGGTTCCTCCCAATATGATCCCAGTTGCCCCTAGAATAGTCCCAGTCACGCCCAGTTGCCCCCAGCATAGATCCAGTTGCTCCCAGGTGCCTCCAGCATGGTCCCAGTTGTCCCCAGCATGGTCCCAGCTGTTACCAGTGTGATTCCAGTAAGCCCCAGTATGGTTACAGACACTCCCAGTATATCCCAGTTGGCCTCAGCATGCTTGTAGTCATTCCCAGGCACTCCCAGTTACACCAGTAAGGTTCTAGTTCCCTCAGAATGATCTCAGTCTTTCCCAGTTACTCCCAGTTGCTTCCAGTAGGATCCCAGTTTCTGGCAGTTGCCCAAAGTGTTGTCCCAGTTGCTCCCAGTATGAATCCAGTTGCCCCAGTTGTGGTCTCAGTCCCCTCAGCATGGTTCCAGTACCTTCCAGCTGATCCCAGCTGCTCTAAATGTGTCCACATTTTCATCCCAACATGGGCCCTGTTGCTCCCAGTAAGCCCCAGTCCGGATCTGTTCACACCTGCTGTAATCCCAGTGGCTCTCCGCATGATCCCAGTAGGAACCGTAGTCACTGTCAGTCTGGTTCCAGTCACTCCCAGTATGATTCCAGTTACCCCAAACGTGATCCCAACTGCTCCCTCTCAATGCCAGTATGATCCCAGTTGCACCCAGTCACCCCCAGTATGATCCCAGTTGCACTCAATCCCCCTCCAGTATGGTTACAGTCACCCCCAGTATGACACCAGTCACTCCCAGATACTCCTGGTATTATTTCAGTCATGCCCAGTGAGACTCCCTGTCACTGCCAGTGTGGGCCCAGTTGCTCCCAGTATGAATCCAGTCACTCCCAGTCACTCCAAATATGATCCCATTTGTTCCCAGCATGGTCTCTGTTGCTCTCAGTCACCTCCAGTATGGTTCCAGTCACGGCCAGCACCTTTCCGGTCACTCCCAGTCTGATTCCAGTATGATTGCAGTCACTCTCAGATACCCCCAGTACCCTTCCAGTCACTGTCAGTATGATCCCAGCCAGTTCCTGGAGGATCCCAGTATGACTGCGGCATGGGCACAGCTGCTCTCATGATCTTCCAGTGTGGTTCCAGATGAATCCAGTTGCCCCTAGTATAGTCCCAGTCACTCCCCATATGATCCCAGTCCCTCCCAGCATGGTCCCAGTCGTGCCCAGTTGCCCCCAGTTCAGACCCAGTCACTCCCACTTTCTCCCAGTAGCTCCCAGCATGGTCCATTTCTCCCCAGCATGGTCCTGGTTGTTCCCATTCAATCCCAGTCAATCCCAGTATGGTTACAGATACTCCCAGTATATCCCAGTTGGCCTCAGCATGCTTGTAGTCATTCCCAGTCCCACCCAGTTGCCCCAGTAAGGTTCCAGTTACCCCAGTACAAAGTAGTCACTGCCAGCAATGCCACTCCTGGGATCCCCCAGCCCTCTCTGTGTTCCCCCTTCCAGCTCTCCAGGCTCCCCAGAGGAGTCCCAAGGGCTGCAAGTCCCCACCCAGGGTCCCCAGCAAGGCCCAGTTTGGATGTGCAGCCCCCAATGTTCCCAGTTTCCCTCTCCTTTCCCCGGGCCTGGTTCCCCCGCCCCCAGCGGGTGGGAGCAGCCGAGAGCCCCGCGCTGCCCATCCCGACCTGGCCCGGCTCCATCCCCGCTGCTCCCACGGGCTGCGAGGGGCTCGGGAACGGGGGACCCAGGGTGTCACTGGTTGTGGGGGAAAGAGAAGAAGGGATGGGAGAGGAGGAAGGGCAGGGACAAGGGAGGATCAAGAAAAGGGGAAGGAAGCATGAGGTTTAGCGCTCTCAGAATTCACAGCCCCCGACCTTTGGAAGCATCACCCCACATCCCGCAGGTGCCCGGGAAGGGGGAGCTTGGCCCAGATATCCTGAGGGGGTTTCTGGGTTGGGTTTTTTTGGAGGGGGATGTTTGGAGTATGAAGAACTCCAAAGCTGAGCAGAAAATGCCCCTTGTGAGGACATTGGGGGTCCCCAGGAGGTGTTTTTGGGGGGTCCTGGTGGTGGTGCCAGCACAGCTTTGGCAGTGGGCAGGGGGATGTGGGGTCCCCCCGCAGTGGGGGTTGGGTCTGCCTGGGTCAGGCATGGCCAACTCCAGCCCGGAGCCAGAGGGCTGCGGGACCCCCTTGGAGAGCCAGAGGGGGAACCTCAGGACCCCCAGAGATGGGAGAGCAGAGAGGGGCAGTACCGGGACCAGGGGAGCCCCGGCAGTCTGGAGGAGCAGACCCCTGTGACCCCCAGGACCCCAAAGTGGGGAGCCCAGAGAGGGGGGAGCGCCGCCATTTGCGGGACCCTCAACAGCCTGGAGAGGGGGAGGGGGGACTCCTTGGACCCCCTGCACCCCAAAGCAGAGAATAAGGGGAGAAGGGACCTGGGGATCCCATAACCCCCAGCATCCCTAAGTGGGAAGACCAAAGGGGGGAGCTTTTGGATTCCTGGACTCCCAGCAGCCTGGGGAGGGTGGAGACCAAGTAGATGGGGGACCCCGATAAAAGAGGGACCCCCAGCAGCTGGGACAGGGGGAACCCCCGAACACCAGAGCAGGGAGACTAGAGAGGGGGAACTCCTGTGAGGCTTTTTCAGGGCTGAATCTTGGTGTTTGGGAGGTTTTTCTGGGCTCCAGATGCCTGGTGACTTGTAGAGATGGACTTGGGCAGGGGGACATTCAAATTCAATATGTTCATCCCTTATTTTTCCCCAAACCACGATTTCCCATTCCCAAACCTTGGCCAGATGGAGGAGGAGGCTGTGAGGAAGATGCCCCGGGACCCCCAGGCAGGTGAGGAGGAAGTCCCTGCCCCTTTCCCCCTCTCTCCTGCTCCATCTCCCAGCCCAGCATCGCCCCCGGCTGCAGGACAACCCCGCTGCCGACACCATCCTGCCGGGGACGGACTGGAGGGATCTCCTTCCCTCTGGCACGGAGGCAAAACCCATCCTCTCCTTGTCCTTCCTCCCCCAGACAAGGAGCTGAGGATGGAGACCAGGGAGGACAAATCCCCGCAGCAGAACCTGGTGGAAGAGGCCATTTTGAGCATCTCCACAGCGCAGGAATCCAACGGGGAGGAAAAGCTGCAGACATCTGGCAGGAGGAGGGGCTGCAAACGCAGCCCAGGGTGCTCTGAGGAGGAAAGAGCCACCCTGTGCCAGGAAGGCGGCCGGAGATCCAGCCAGAGATCAGACCTGGTGGTCCATGAGCAGTATCAAACTGGGGAGAAGCCCCACAAGTGCTTGGAATGTGGGAAGACCTTCTGCTGGAGATCTCACCTGATCCGCCACCAGATGATCCACACTGGGGAACAGCCCTACAAGTGTGGGGAATGTGGGAAGAGCTTCAGCCAGAGCTCCAACCTGATCCGCCACCATATAATCCACACTGGAGAATGGCCCTACGAGTGTGGGGAGTGTGGGAAGGGCTTCAGACACAGCTCCAACCTGATCCGCCACCAGATGATCCACACTGGGGAGAGGCCATATGAGTGTGGGAAATGTGGGAAAAGCTTCAGAGACAGCTCCCACCTGATCCTCCACCAGATGATCCACACTGGGGAATGGCCCTATGAGTGCCTAGAATGTGGGAAGGGCTTCGGACAGAGCTCTGAGCTGATCATCCACCAGAGAAGCCACACTGGGGAGAGGCCCTACAAGTGTCCCGAGTGTGGGAAGATGTTTCAGACCAGCTCCGAGCTCCTCAAGCACCAGCAGATTCACACGGATGAGAGGCCCTTCCTCTGCCCTGACTGCGGGAAGGGCTTCAAACGCAACTCCCACCTCATCAGGCACCAGCACATCCACACTGGGAAGAGGCTCCACAAGTGTCCTGAGTGTGGCAAGAGCTTCATCCAGAGCTCAGCCTTGACCAGACACCAACAGAGGCACCAGTAAGTGAAGCCCTGCAAGTGCCCCGACTGCGGAAGACCTTCGTTCGCTGCTCCAACTTCATCCCCCACTGAAGGACCCACATTCCCTGTATCCATGTTGGGAAGACATCTGGCTGGTTGTCTCCATATCCTTCTGGATTCCCATAGGCACCAGGGATGATGATATTTGGGAGGATTTGGGGGTTCTGAGGAGATATGGAAGAGTTTTCTCCATTACTTTGCACTCCAGAAGATGAGAGGCCTCGATCTGTCACCTCAAAACCACTGAATCCCAGTGAAAAATGCTCAGCTCCCGCTCCAAATGGCTCAGTCACATTCCAAAAGTACTTGACCCTACAACCCCCTCAAAATCGCCAGGAGGGGCTGGATGGGCATTCAGAGGGTCTGGATGGAGTGGGAGGTACATTGGGGGGGGTGAGCAATGGGAGGGGGGCAGGGGATTGCAATGAAGAGCTGAAGGCTGGGGATGATGAGGCTGGGGGGAATCTCCTTTCTGGGTATCCCCCACATCTGAGGGCATTTGGGTTATCCCCAGTTCCTGAGGGGTTTTTTGGGTCCCCCCCAATCCTGAGGAGGGGGTACAGGGAGACAGGGGAGGACACGTGGCCCTGGCACTTGGAGTGGGCACCACAGGGAGGGAGACGGGGAGCCCATTTTGGGGAAGGTCCTGCTGCTTTCTGACAATTTTGGGGGCTTTTGGAGTTTTTCTGCTAATTCAGGAAGCTGAGGTGACACCCCCTCCTCATTTTCTGATGGTGAGGAGACGCCATTTTGGAGGATCCTGCTGCTTTCCACCAAACTGGGGTAGGGATATAAATGGCTTGTGGGCCCCGTGCCTCATTTTGGGAGGTTGGGGTGACCCCACGGTTCCACCGGTGTCTGAGGGAGGGCTATAACTCCCAGTTTTGGTGGTTATAAGCAGCTTGTGGGGGTCCCACGTTTGACGGAGGCCCCCAGCCCCCACCCCAAAGCAGCCTTTGGCCAATCAGAGCGTGCGGCGGTGATGACTCAGCAGTTGCCATGGAGATGGGCAGGTGCCAGAGACCACAACAACTTTTAAGCCAATCAGAAAATGCACAAAACAATTTTTACTCAGTCAGAGCTTTTCTCACCGATGACTCCTGTATTGGTTTGGCACAGCCTGGTTTTTGGTGGCAGGGGGGCCACAGAGGTGGCTGCTGTGAGATGCTGCTGGAAGCTTCCACCATGTGCAGCAGCGCCAATCTCCGATGGCTCTGAAGATGGACATGCTGCTGGCCAAAACTGGGCCAATGAGAGAGGCTGGTAAGGCCTCTGGGATAACAGGTTTAAGAGGAAAATCAAAGCAAAGTCACAGTTTTTCTTCTGGTCAGAGAAGAGGAGGAGGTGAGAACTTGTGAGGGAAACAACATGGAGGGACCAAGGTCAGTGGAGAAGGAGGGAGAGGAGGTGCTCCAGGCTCTGGAGCTGAGATTCCTCTGCAGGCTGTGGTGAAGAGCATGGTGAAGGAGCCCCTGGGGATCCACAGGGGATGCAGAGATCCACCCACAGCCCGTGGAGGATGTGCTCACACTGGAGCAGGTGGATGCCTGGAGGAGGCTGTGATCCAGTGAAAGACCCAGTGGAGAGACAGAGGGCCCTGCTTCCAAGCTGGAGCAGCATGGCTTTGGAGGACTGCACCCTGTGGAAGACAGACCCACGGCACAGCAGTTTTGGGAGGACTGAGTGCCCGTGGGAGGGGCTCACACTGCAGCAGGTGCGGTGTGGCTGCTGCTTGTGACAGTGGGCCCATGCTGGAGAAGTTCACGGAGAACTGTCTCCCGTGGGAGGGAGCCCACGGCCTCACAGGGGACGGACTCCTCTCCCAGAGCAGCAGAAGGAAGTCTCGGTGATGAACTGACCAAACCCCCGTGCCCTGTCTCCCTGCGCTGTCGGTGGGAAGGAGGGAGGGGCTGGGGGAAAAGGTGTTCTAAGGGCTTATTTTACTTCTCATTATCCTACTCTGATTCTGTTAGTAATCCATTCACTTTGCAACTTTAAGCTGAGCCTGTTTCACCTTTGAAGTGTTTTCACCCAGTCCTCACCTCACTCATGAACCTTTCGTTAATTTTTTTTTCCTTTTCCCTCCTCTGCCCAGCTGTGGCAAGGGGGGGGGGGTGAGCAAGCGACTCTTTTGGGTGCCTGGCATTGAGCCAGTGTCAAACCAGGACACCATTGTGACACTTCAAGGCCTCATGGAAGCAAGGAGACCACTGTGACACTTCAAGGCATCATGGAACCAAGGGACCATTGTGACACTGTGGAGCCCCATGGAAGCAAGGGTCACTTTTGACACGGTTACCAAAAATCAATTAAAATGAAAACCCCCTCCTTAAAACCAAGGTAGCATTTAGAAGCATCATTATTTATTTGGCTGGATGCACAAGGGGGTAGTTCTTCCAGAATACCGTGCATGGTGAGTACTGGAGAGTTCCTGTTTATAGACTGTATTTTGCATACATATTCTGTGATTGTCCCAGAATAAACATTCATATGATAATCATTTCCCTGAAATCCTTAACATATTTTCCTTCCCCTTTAAGCATCTGTTCTTCTGTCCTGGGGATCTCTTTGGGGGTCCCTGGTGGTCGGTGACCCCAAAGCCAGCCCTGACTGCCCGGTGAACTGGTGAAAGTTGGCACACCTGGGCTGGTTGCTGCCTACAGAATCAGCCTTGTGCGGTTCCATGGCCAGTGGCTTTTGGAGAAGAAGCATTGTATGAACCCACCAGGTGCAAACGGTTTTTCATCTGGCAAATTTCCCCCCTTGGAGGGTTGGGAAGCTTCTCTTCCCTTCAAGCCTTCGCAAGCCTCACTCTGCTCCTTTACTCACATCCCACGAGTTCCTCAGTTGCTTTCACAACCATGTTCTTTACCCAGTTTAAAACAAGTGTCATACTCACAATTATTGCTATGATCCCAAATATACATAGCAAAAGTGAGGCCAACCAAGCATCTAGAATCCAAGTCCTTTAAATATTTTATTCAACCTGTTACTTTCTAATCCTGCCCTTAATTCCCTGCTGGATGATTTTATCCTCTCTACCTGATCCAATCCAGCATCACATTTGGAATGTGCTCACAACAAGTGTTGTTTCAGTTCAAGAATCCACATACTCCCTGTCCATGTAACAGCAATAGGGCTAAAACCAATCTGCTCTGTGAGGTCATTTTAGCTGTGGCTGGCAATTGTTCCTTTATTTCAGCAAACCCCAAAGGAGCTGCATTCACTCAAGTTTCCATCTGCAGAGCCCAATGGTGTGTGGCTGCTCTGTTCCTAAAGGCAGATCTTTGCGGAGCAGAGATGGATTCTAAAATCCATCCCGCTGTAGTTCCCGCACTGGGATGTTTCCAAGTTCCATCCCCTTTAACCTTTCCCCACAGTCGGGTTCCCGGTGGTGACTCCTTGCACGAGGGACGGAACGTTAATACCCCCAGTGTCCATGGTGCTCCTGATTCTCCCAGGGCCAAACGTGTGCTCCAAATTCCATCACTTCCCACCCATCCTGGGGCTCCTAAGGATCTGACCGCATCCTGCTGACACTCTGTGCCTCTCCAAGGCTCGCTGTTTGTTGGCTGAGCCCAGGTGTCACTGAGAAAGGCAGAATCATTTCTACAAACACAGCCCAGCCTCAGAGCCTGGGCCACAGCCAGGAGCTGCTGCACCTCAGGATTCCACACAGCTCAAGTGTCTGTCCCAGGGCAATCCCACTTTTCCTTTGTCCTGGGATCCTTTGGCCTTGACCTTGTTAAATCAGGATATTTTATACCCACCTGTAAGGGGTCCTGTGGAAGGCCTGGGCTCCCTTCCCAGCCCAGACACCCCTGAACTGGCTGGAAACATTCCCATTGTCCTGTCTGAGGGTGATTCCATACTGCTGGAATTTGATATCCCCAGGGGGTACCAGTGCAATCTGTCAGATGATAAATATTTCCAGGGATTATTTCCAGATCCAGTTTTGAGATATTACAATTCTCAACAGTACCATTCTTATGTGTCCATGGTAAGGAATATTCTCCTTCCATCCCTGTCCAGGTGCCCTGGGTGCTATTTCCTTCCCACCCATGTTCCCAGATTTTTGTCAAATTGCTGACTGAAGCTCCCGACAGAACTGGATTTTCTGCAGAAGTTGGTGTTGGCAAACAAGCTGTTATAGAAGTTATATTCTCTAATCTGTCAAAATCTTGCAGTAATTTGAAAACCACATTTCCCTTCCCAGAGATTAACAACATAGTTTCTATTATTATAATAATAAATATGCATTAATCATCATCTTCACTGATATCTGGAAAATAGTATCACTCTAGAAAATCATATTCTATACCCAAAACAGTCAATAGGATTTATGTCTCTAAGCAGTAAAACAGCAAAACAAATTACCCCCCAAGAACTAAAAGAAAATAAAAACCTAAGGGGTATCAGTCAGTTTTCTTTCCGCTGTGTTTAATGTGTGGGTGCTGGTTTTACCCACGTGTGATGAACCCAGGGTTCCATTCCTGCCACCCTGAGTGCAGTGTAGGTTACCAGGAGGACTTGGAAAGGTCCTTTCCACTTTTCCTTCAAGGGTTCAGGGTTCCAAGTCTTCACATACAGAAAAATCCCAGGCTGGAATGGATGAACAGGGCATCCAAAGCAACTGGTCCTGACAGGGTTATAAACAGACAGAGTCCAGCAAGAGTTTTTCCTAAAGCAACCAAGTATAGATTTAAATCTGTTTCTCCCTTTGAATGGGTTTCTCCTGGAACTGATGGTGTTTGGTACAACTGTCCCTACAGCAATTCATGGGGACTTTCATTTTTGATTGGCTGAATTCTGACTCACAAAAGAGCCTGAGGAAGGGTCTGTGCCCATTTTGAAGAGGTTTCTTGGCACATTTTACTCATTTGTCTCTTCAAATTCTGATTCATCCTTTCCACTTTCCCACTCACCTCTGGTCACCAAGGGCTGTGTCAGTCCCGTTTTATACCCAGGGTTTTGCTCAGCTGGGGCACCAAGTCTGCTATAAAATGGGGGCCTCTCTCTGAAGATAGCCCAAGTGGCCCCCAAATCTCAGTATGATTTCTTTAAGCACAATTTGTACCACTTCCCTGGATTTATTGGTGTGGGAGGGAAAGGCCTCTGGCCATCTGGAAAATGGATCTGCCAATAGCAAAAGATACCGATCCTCATTTTGTCTGGGTAACACAGAGAAATCGATTTGCCAATGACCTCCAGGAGAATTTCCCTGTTTAACTGTTCCAGAAGGTGGTGATACCTTAGGTTTTAACTTTTATATTTTTCAAATCCTGCACTGCCTGGTGTGTAACTCTGAAGTTTCGTGTGGCCTGCTAGCTGCTGTTCGCTCATGCTGGTTAGACATAACAAACCTCTCTAGGTTTCCACCTCAAGGACACCAGGCCCCAAAATATGTAAACTAAAAAGCCTCTGAAAGGGGACAAACCTATGGTAATTACATAATGAACTGAGGTTATAATTGGACAATTAACCCTGATATGCAAATGAACCAAACTTGTAAAAGTGTGAAGAACTCATAACCTCTGGGGTCCATCTTGGGTGTGGCCTTTTGACTCCCCAGCGGGTACCTTGAAGGTATATTCATATAAATATGAAGGCATATTCAAATAAATACTGACCTTTATTCCCTTATTCTTGTCTGGTCTCTGTTTATAGGTGGCCACCCCAGGCAGCAGTGGCCTTTTCCTATTTTTGGGATTGTTTTTTAAACAAATTAAACATTTCACTGTTACCAGCAATTTCAGTCATTCCCACTTCTAAGCACAGAATTTCAGAGATTAGATATCATGGCCTCAATTCCTCGATGGGTTTTGTTATGGGTTTTTTCCTTTCTTCATTACAAAAGGTAATCCCTCCATCCTTCTTGATTCTTAGTGGCTTTTAATTTATTTGCTAAACTTTGATTTTTGCAGGGTTCCACTCCCCTCCCACTCAGTTTGGGGGGGGTCTCACCCCATCTTTTACCCCCCCTTCTCCCCTTTCCCATCTACCAGCCCCACCCCCTGCACCCCCTACTCACTCTGGAGCTCTGCGCCCACAGCTGGGGGTGCTCCCAGCACCACCAGTGCTACCAGCGCAGCCCCAGCTGCGCACACACGCCCCATCCCCAGCGCTGGGCGGTGCTGACAGACCCAAAGCATCCACACTGTGCCCTGGGGAGGTCCCCAAAGAGGCCCCGCCCCGCAAGGCACTGGGAGCACCAGTCTGCCTGGAAACTGGGGAGCTGTCGGGGTTTGACAGTGACCCAATGCCAGGCACCCACCAGAGCCGCTCGCTCACCCTCCCCTGCCACAGCTGGGCAGAGGAGGGAAAAGAATTAAGGAAGGGTTCATGCGCTGAGATAAGGACTGGGAGAAACACTTCAAAGGCTAAACAGACTCAATTTAAAGTTGCAAAGTGAATTGATTACTAACAGAACCAGAGTAGGATAATGAGAAGTAAAATAAGCCCTTAGAACACCTTCCCCCCCAGCCCCTCCCTCCTTCCCACCGACAGCGCAGGGAGACAGGGCATGAGGGTTTGGTCAGTTCGTCACCGGGACTTCCTTCTGCTGCTCCAGGAGAGGAGTCCTTCCCCTGTGAGGCCGTGGGGTCCCAAGATCTGTCTTGGTGTGAAAGACAGGTGTCTGGCAAGGAAGGCAGGAGTCTCCCTTGAAATGAAAAAAAAAAAATGCAACCCCCCTACCCTCCGAATTACTATAATTTTGAAATTAAGGGGCTTTCAGGTAAAGGTATGAGGAACACGAATAACAGTTCTTTACTAATATATATCTATATGTGTATAACAAGGAAAACAAACAGCAATAACTATGGCAGTAACAGCAAACAATCACAAACCCAGTCCCAGCCTTCTCGGCTGTCAGGCCCTTTCCCCTTGGGTGCAGTTCCGCTCGCAGCCAGCAGGGGAGCTGGCGGCTCCCAGTGAGCAGGGCAGGTGCGATGGTTCCCCCGCGGCTGCAGGGGGCGCTCCGGAGCGAGCTTGGGGAGCATGCGGCACTGGTGGCCTGGGATCCCGGGAAGGGTTGGCACAAAGGCTTCACAAACCCTTGGGCAGCCGATCCCAGTGTCTGGCCGGACCCTCAGGAACAGCAGGCTGGAATGGCATGGACGAGCACAAATCCCAGGTGGCAGACGAGATGGCTTAAACTCCGGAGCTGCAGTGGAACCCCCAGAGGTCTTGGCAGGCAGGGCATGCAGGGCTACAGAGTAGTGAAGGCTTGAATGCAACGGTGGGGACAGGGCGGCTGCAGACCGGCTCCCAGCGGGGCAGGGAAAGGCGGGCTTGGGACCTCGGGGTTTCTCCGGTAGAAGGAAGGCAGCCGAAAAAACCAGAAGCTGGCAGTGCTTCTGCAGAATTCCTTCCAGCCTCTCCATCAGAATGCCAAGAAAGCAAACAGCTCACAAGCCCAGGTGGAAAGAGAGTAGCCCGTTGGACCCCTTCCTTCAGTTGCCAGGTCTTTTGTTTCTCCCAAGCACCCAGCAATTTGTTGGCTCAGAAACATATATGGGGAAAATTCCTCAAGAGAAAAAAAACAGAAGGGGAACTCCTCAAAACCCCAACATTATGCACCCGGAATTTTTCCCATACTAACATGTTACATCAAACTTAACCCTTTTAACCATAGAAATACATGCATCACCCAAATTATATACATATATATGTTCAGATATTGATACAAGTACAGTACCACGGGTAGTTCATCCCAAAACCAGGTCCCCTTGAGGTATGCACTGGGTCTCTCCATCCTTTTGCATCACCCACCAGGTGCAATCTGGTCCCTGAGCGAAGACACCCCCACGGATGGGTTTGCCTTTGCTTGAGGCAGAATTAACCCAAACAGTTTTTCCAAGCATACCTCTCATGTGTACCACTGGAACCTTATCCCCGTCTGTTGTCTGTAGGGGTTCGGATTGGGCAGGGCCTGCTCGGCTGGTGGAGCCTCGGGTGTTAACTAACCAGGTGACTCTTGCTAAATGCACCTCCCAGTTTTTGAAAGTCCCCCCAACCCAGTGCCTTCAAGGTGGTTTTAAGCAGTCCATTACGCCGCTCAACCTTCCCAGTTGCTGGTGCATGGTAAGGGATGTGGTACACCCACTCAATGCCATGTTCTCTAGCCCAGGTGTTTATAAGGCTGTTCTTGAAATGAGTTCCGCTGTCAGATTCAATTCTTTCAGGGGTACCATGCCTCCAAAGGACTTGCTTTTCCAGGCCCAGGATGGTGTTCCGGGCAGTAGTGTGAGGCACAGGGTAGGTCTCCAGCCATCCTGTGGTGGCTTCTACCATTGTGAGCACATAGCGCTTGCCTTGGCAGGTTTAAGGCAGTGTGATGTAATCAACCTGCCAGGCCTCTCCATACTTGTATTTGGACCATTGCCCACCATACCACAGGGGCTTCACCCGCTTGGCCTGCTTGATCGCAGTGCATGTCTCACAATCATGGATCACCTGGGAGATACTGTCCATGGTTAGATCCACCCCTCGATCTTGTTCCCACTTATAGGTGGCATCTCTGCCCTGATGGCCTGAGGCATCATGGGCCCATCGAGCTAGGAACAACTCTCCTTTATGTTGCCAATCCAAGTCTATCTGGGACACCTCTATTTTCGCAGACTGATCTACCTGTTTGTTGTAACAATGTTCTTCATCAGCCCAACTCTTGGGGATGTGAGCATCTACATGACGGACTTTCACAGGTAGTTTCTCTACCCGAGTGGCAATGCCTTTCCACTCTTCAGCAGCCCAGATTGGTTTTCCTCTATGCTGCCAGTGGGCCTTCTTCCCCATAGTGCTGCCTAACAAGGTTCCTATATCCAGCACACAAAATTAAGTTACCCAGGAACTGTTATTCCTTTTTCACCCCTTTCTCTTAATGCCCTCAGGCCCCAAATTGGGCACTATGATCTGTCTGGGTTTCAAAGACAGGTGTCTGCCAAGAAAGGCAGGAGTCTCCTTTGAAATGAAAAAATGCAACTCCCTTCCCTCCGAATTATTACAATTTTGAAATTAAGGGGCTTTCAGGCAAAGATGTGAAGAACAGCAATAACGGTTCTTTAATATTATATATATATGTTATAAATGTATTGTGATGTTGGCTTTTCGCATGTTAAATAATTGTTATGAATGTATTGTGATGTTGGCTTTTTGCATGTTCCTTAATGTTAGAAAAACTTTACCTAGGTTCTGTAATGTAATACATGATATAGAATGTCTATTGTTTATGTAGTCAATTTAGAAAAGATAGGCAGAGAAAGTCTTCACATTTCTGGAGTATCTTATCAGAGAAGAAAAACCAGAAACCAGAGAGAGAAGAATTTATGGAGGGAGCAGAGACATAATGGAGCCAAGGAGGAAGATAAGGCTGATGGGATGATACACAGAAACTCCAAAGAATTTATGAATCATGCATGATTGTGATGAATATGCAATAAGAGACATACTTTTAAAGACAATCTTTTGGATGTAGAGGTATGCCTTTGGATCTCTGCCAAAGCACCCGGCTGTAATGCCCTTTTTGCTGTTGTCTCCTAGTTGTCCCTTTTATTAAACTTTTCTTAAAATTTTACTAAGAGTGAACCTCGCTTTTCACATATATAACAAGGCAAACAAACAACATCTATGGCAGTAACAGTAAACAGAACCACAAACCCAGTGCCAGCCTTCTCAGCTGTCTGGCCCTTTCCCCTTTGGTGCAGTTACGGCAGCAGCCCAGCTCCCAGCGGGGCAGGAAAAGGCAGGCTTGGGATCTTGGGTTTCTCCAGTAGAAGGAAGGCAGCCGAAAAAAACAAGCCTGCAGTGCTCACAAATTCTTTCCAGCCTCTCTCTCTGTCCAAATGCTGAGAACTAACTGCCCTCAAGCCCAGGTGAAAAAGAGTAGTTCCTGGGACCCCTCCCTCAGTGGCCAAGTCTTTTGTTTCTCCCAAGCACCCAGCAATTTGTCGGCTCAGAAACATATATGGGGAAAATTCCTCAAGGGAAAAAAGAAAACAGAAGGGGAGCTCCCAAAACCCCAACAAAGAGTGAAACAGGTTCAACTTAAATCAGAGGAGGATAATGAGAAATAAAATAAACCCTTAGAACACTTCCCCCTCCCCCCCCAACTCCTCCCTCCTTCCCACCGACAGCGCAGGGAAACAGGGCACAGGGGTTTGGTCCTTCCCCTGTGAGGCCGTGGGCTCCCTCCCACGGGAGACAGTTCTCCGTGAACTTCTCCAGCATGGGCCCACTGTCACAAGCAGCAGCTGCACCGCACCTGCTGCAGTGTGAGCCCCTCCCACGGGCACACAGTCCTCCCAAAACTGCTGCACCGTGGGTCTGTCTTCCACAGGGTGCAGTCCTCCAAGCCTGGGAGCAGGGCCCTCTCTCTCTCCACTGGGTGTAGTCCTCCAAGCCTGGGAGTTGGGCCCTCTCTCTCTCCACTGGGTGTTTCGCTGGATCACAGCCAGGCATCCACCCACTCTGGCATGGGCACCTCACTCACGGGTGAGGGTGGAGCTCTTTGTCCCCCGTGGATCCCCAGGGGCTGCTTCACCAAAACCTGCAGAGGAATCTCAGCTCCAGAGCCTGGAGCACCTCCTCCCCCACCTTCTCCACTGACCTTGGTGTCTCCATGTTGTTTCCCTCACACGTACTCACCTCCTCCTCTTCTCTGACCAGAAGAAAAACTGTGACTTTGCTTTGATTTTCCTCTTAAATCTGTTATCCCAGAGGCCTTACCAGCCTCTCTCATTGGCCCAGTTTTGGCCAGCAGCATGTCCATCTTCAGAGCCATCGGAGATTGGCGCTGCTGCACATGGTGGAAGCTTCCAGCAGCATCTCACAGCAGCCACCTCTGTGGCCCCCCTGCCACCAAAAACCAGGCTGTGCCAAACCAGTACAGGAGTCATCGGTGAGAAAAGCTCTGACTGAGTAAAAATTGTTTTGTGCATTTTCTGATTGGCTTAAAAGTGTTGTGGTCTGTGGCACCTGCACATCTCCATGGCAACTGCTGAGTCATCACCGCCGCACGCTCTGATTGGCCAAAGGCTGCTTTGGGGTGGGGGCTGGGGGCCTCCGTCAAACGTGGGACCCCCACAAGCTGCTTATAACCACCAAAACTGGGAGTTATAGCCCTCCCTTAGACACCGGTGGAACCGTGGGGTCACCCCAACCCCCCAAAATGAGGCATGGGGCCCACAAGCCATTTATATCCCTACCCCAGTTTGGTGGAAATCAGCAGGATCTTTCCCAAAATGGCGTCTCCTCACCGTGACAAAATGAGGAGGGGGTGTCACCTCAGCTTCCAAAATTAGCGGTGTGATAAACCAGATAGTCCAATCAAAATTAATAAAGAAATAAAATTTATTATGCAGCCGAAATATTAGTCTCAAAAGCCAAGATTGAGAAAAGCAGCACCGAGCCCAGGATCAGAGCAGGGTGAACATGCATAGATCTGACCTCTATCGCATCAGATCTCCCAAGTTCACGCCAGCTGCCTTGTCTGGGTTATTTTTATACGATTTTTGGGGAGTGTTCAAGTCCAGTCCATTCTTCTCGTTCTTTAACATATTCATGAAGTTCTTCTTTCACAGTGCAAGGATGGACAAAGGGTCTTCTAGATGTGATGAATCGCCCATGTTCGGTGATGAATTTGTCTGTCTTCAACTCCTGGAACCCTCAGTGGAGTTCCCGGAATGTCCAATTCCTTATCACCTGAGATGTAGATATCAGAAGACAGTGATCAAGTAATCATAGAGTTAATGTCCCAGTGATAAGATCCAACCCCACCTGGGGTGGAATCCTCACCTATTGATTACTTCTGTGCTGAAAGAACTTCCTTTTCAACTGCTCCAGTGTTGTAAAATTTTCCTCTCAGCCAGGCTGGTGGGGGGGTTTGAAGCTCTGGCTCTGTATAGTTTTACTACAGTTCATTTTTATACATAACAGCACAAATTACAGACTTCATTTATAACAGCGGGAAAACGCCAAAAGACATTTGTAGCCCCCAAAATTGGCAGAAAGCAGCAGGACCTTCCCCAAAATGGGCTCCCCGTCACCCTCCCTGTGGTGCCCACTCCAAGTGCCAGAGCCACGTGTCCTCCCCTGTCTCCCTGTATCCCCTCCTCAGGATCGGTGGGGACCCAGAAACCCCCTCAGGAACTGAGGATAGCCCAAATGCCCTTAGATGTGGGGGATACCCAGAAAGGAGATTCCCCCCGGCCTCATCATCCCCAGCCTTCAGCTCTTCATTCCAAACCCCTGCCCCCCTCCCACTGCCCACTCCCCACCATGTACCTCCCACTCCATCCAGACCCTCTGAATGCCCATCCAGCCCTTCCTGGCGATTTTGAGGGGGCTGTAGGGTCAAGTATTTTTGGAATGAGACTGAGCCATTTGGAGTGGGAGCTGAACATTTTTCACTGGGATTCAGTGGTTTTGAGGTGACAGATCAAGGCCTCTCATCTTCTGGAGTGCAAAGCAATGGAGAAAACTCTTCCCTCTCCCCTCAGAACCCCCAAATCCTCCCAAATATCATCATCCCTGGTGCCTATGGGGATCCAGAAGGATATGGAGACATCCAGCCAGGTGTCTTCCCAACATGGATACAGGGAATGTGGGTCCTTCGGTGGGGGATGAAGTTGGAGCAGTGCACAAAGCTCTTCTGCAGTCGGGGCACTTGCAGGGCTTCACTTACCGGTGCCTCTGTTGGTGTCTGGTCAAGTTAGAGCTCTGGGTGAAGCTCTTCCCACACTTGGGACACGCATAGGGCCTCTCCCCGGTGTGGATGCGCTGGTGGCTGACAAGAATGGAGTTATATTTGAAGCCCTTCCCGCAGTCAGGGCAGCGGAAGGGTCTCTCCTCTGTGTGAATCCGCTGGTGCAGGAGGAGATGGCCGCTGGTCGTAAACCTCTTCCCACACTCAGTACACTCATAGGGCCTCTCCCCAGTGTGGCTCCTCTGGTGGCGGATCAGGCTGGAGCTGTGGCTGAAGCTTTTCCCACATTCCCGACACTCGTAGGGCCGTTCCCCAGTGTGTATCATCTGGTGGAGGATCAGGTTGGAGCTCCGGCTGAAGCTCTTCCCACATTCACCACACTCATAGGGCCTCTCCCCAGTGTGGATCATCTGGTGGCGGATCAGCTCAGAGCTGTCTCTGAAGCTCTTCCCACATTCCCCACACTCGTAGGGCCGTTCCCCAGTGTGGATCATCTGGTGGCGGATCAGGTGAGATCTCCAGCTGAAGCTCTTCCCACATTCCAAGCACTTGTGGGGCTTCTCTCCAGTTTGAAGCTGCTCATGGACCACCAGGTCTGAGCTCTGGCTGGATCTCTGGCCGCCTTCCCAGCACAGGGTGGCTCTTTCCTCCTCACAGCTCCCTGGGCTGCATTTGCAGCCTCTCCTCCTGTGGGATCTCTGGGGCTTTTCCTCCCTGTTGGATTCCTGCGCCGTGGAGCCGCTCAAAATGGCCTCTTCCACCAGGTTCTGCTGCGGGGATTTGTCCTCCCTGGGCTCCATCCTCAGCTCCTTGTCTGGGGGAGGAAGGACAAGGAGAGGATTGAATTTGCCTCTGCCACAGAGAAGGGGAAGGAGATCCCCCCAGTCCGTCCCCGGCAGGATGGCATCGGCAGCGGGGTTGTCCTGCAGCCGGGGGCGATGCTGGGCTGGGAGATGGAGCAGGAGAGAGGGGGAAAGGGGCAGGGACTTCCTCCTCACCTGCCTGGGGGTCCTGGGGCATCTTCCTCACAGCCTCCTCCTCCCTTTGGCAAAGGTTTGGGAATGGGAAATCCTGGTTTGGGGGAAAAACAAGGGAGAAGCATGTTGAGTCTGAATGTCCCCCTGCCCAAGTCCATCTCTACAAGTCATCGGGCATCAGGGGTCCAGAAAAACCTTCAAACACCAAGATTCAGCCCTGAAAAAGCCTCACAGGAGTCCCCTCTCTCTAGTCCCCCTGCTCTGATGTTCGGGGATTCTCCCCTGTCCCAGCTGCCGGGGGTCATGCTTGTATTGAGGTCCCCCATCTACTTGGTCCCTGCCCTCCCCAGGCTGCTGGGAGTCCCAGGAATCCGAAAAGCTTCCCCTTTAGTCTCCCCACTTAGGGATGCTGGGGGTTATGGGGTCCAAGGGGTCCTTCTCCCCTTATTCTCTGCTTTGGGGTGCAGGGGGTCCAAGGAGTCCCCCCTCCCCCTCTCCAGGCTGTTGAGGGTCCCACAAATGGCGGTGCTCCCCCCTCTCTGGGCTCCCCACTTTGGGGTCCTGGGGGTCACAGGGGTCTGCTCCTCCAGACTGCCGGGGCTCCCCTGGTCCCGGTACTGCCCCTCTCTGCTCTCCCCACTCTGGGGGTCCTGAGGTTGCCCCCTCCGGCTCTCCTGGGAGGTCCCGCAGCCCTCTGGCTCCGGGCTGGAGTCGGCCATGCCTGACCTGGGCAGACCCAACCCCCACTGCAGGAGGGACCCCACATCCCCCTGTCTGCAGCCTGGGCTCTGCTGGCACCACCTCCAGGACTCCCCAAAAACACCTCCTGGGGACCCCCAATGTCCCTGCAATGGGCATTTTCTGCTCAGCTTTGGAGTTCTTCATACTCCAAACCTCTCCCCCAAAAAAACCCAATCCAGGGACCCCCAGGATATCTGGGCCGAGCTCCCCCTTCCTGGGCACCCGCGGGATGGGGGGGCGATGATCCCACAGGTGGGGGGCTGTGAATTCAGGGAGCACTAAACCTCATGCTTCCTTCCCCTTTTCTTGATCCTCCCTTGTCCCTCCTCCTCCTCCCGCCCCTCCCCAATCCCACCTCTGCCTCCTCCTCCTCCCCTTCCCCCTGCCCTGTTCCCGAGCCCCTCGCAGCATGCGGGAACACCAGGGATGGAGCCAGGACAGGTCAGGATGGGCAGTGCGGGGCTCTCCGCTGCTCCCACCCACTGGGGGTGGGGGAACCCGGCCTGGGGAAAGGTGAGGGAAACTGGGAACATTGGGGGCTGCAGATCCAAACTGGGCCTTGCTGGGGACCCTGGGTGGGGACTTGCAGCCCTTGGGGCTCCTCTCAGAGCCCGGAGAGCCAGGAGGAGGAACCCAGAGAGGGCTGGCGGATCCCAGGAGTGGCATCACTGGCAGTCACTGCTTTGTACTGGGGTAACTAGAACCTTACTGGGGCAACTGGGTGGGACTGGGAATGACTACAAGCATGCTGAGGCCAACTGGGATATACTGGGAGTGTCTGTAACCATACTGGGATTGACTGGAACTACAATGGGAACAACCAGGACCATGCTGGGGAGAAAAGGGACCATGCTGGGGGCTACTGGGAGAAAGTGGGAGTGACTGGGTCTGAACTGGGGGCAACTGGGCACGACTGGGACCATGCTAGGAGCAACTGGGATCATATGGGGAGTGACTGGGACTATACTAGGGGCAACTGGGTTCAACAGGATCCACACTGGAAGATCATGAGAGCAACTGTGCCCATGCTGCAGTCATACTGGGATCCTACTGGAACTGGCTGGGATCATTCTGGCAGTGAATGGAATAGTGCTGGGGGTATCTGAGTGACTGCAATCCTAATGGAATCAGACTGGGAATGACTGGAAAGGTGCTGGTCATGACTGGAACCATACTGGAGGTGACTGAGAGCAACAGAAACCACACTGGGAGCAAATGGAATCATATTTGGAGTAACTGGGAGTGACTGGATTCATACTGGGAACAACTGAGCCCACACTGGCAGTGACAGGGAGTCACTCTGGGCATGATGGGAATAATACGGGGAGTATCTGGGAGTGACTGGTGTCATACTGGGGGTGACTAACCATACTGGGGGTGACTGGGTGCAACCGGGATCATACTGCAAGTTGCAGGAAGTGACTGGGATCATACTGGCATTGAGAGGGAGCAGTTGGGATCACATTTGGGGTAACTGGGATCATACTGGGAGTGACTGGAACCAGACTGACAGTGACTACAGGTCCTACTGGGATCATGCGGAGAGCCACTGGGATTACAGCAGGTGTGAACAGATCCTGACTGGGGCTTACTGGGAGCTACTTGGCCCATGTTGAGAGGAAAATGGGAACACATTGGGAGCAGCTGGGATCAGCTGGAAGGTACTGAAACCATGCTGAGGGGACTGAGACCACAACTGGGGCAACGGGATTCATACTGGGAGCAACTGGGACAACATTTTGGGCAACTGCCAGAAACTGGGAGCATGCTGGAGGCAACTGGGAGTAACTGGGAAAGAGGGAAAGACTAGGATCCTTCTGAGGGAACTAGAACCTTACTGGGCAACTGGAAGTGCCTGGGAATGACTACAAGCATGCTGAGGCCAACTAGGATATACTGGGAGTGTCTGTAACCATACTGGGGCTTACTGGAACGACACTGGGAACAGCTGGGACCATGCTGGGGACAACTGGGACCATGCTGGAGACACCTGGGAACAACTGGATCTATGCTGGGGGCAACTGGGCATGACTGGGACTATTCTAGAGGGAACTGGGATCATACTGGGAAGAACCAGGAACAACTGGAACTATGCTGGGGGCAAGTGGGATCATACTGGAATCACGGTGGGAGCAGCTGGGTGAGACTGGGATCATACTGAGGGTTGAAGGAATCATCCTGGGATTGACTGGGAATGGCTGTGAGCAACTGGAATCATGCTGAAAGCAACTGGGAAGAAGTGGGAAGGACTGGGAGCATGCTGGGGGTGACTGGCATATACCAGGAGAGACAGGGAGTCACGGGAATCCTACTGGAGGCTACTGGGCTCATGCTGGCACTGACAGGCAACAACTGGGAGCACACTGGGGGCCACTGGCATCATACTGGAAGTGACTGGGATCATACTGGGATGATAGTGGGTGTCAATGGGCCCTGACTGGGCGCTACTGAGAGCTACCAGGCCCATGCTGAGAGCCTACTGGGGATACACTGGGATCAGACTGGGAGCAACTGGGAATGATAGGATGCATGCTGGTGACAACTGGGATGTACTGGCAGTGACTGAGATAAAATTGGGGGTTAACTGCACCATGCCAAGGTAACTGGGAGTGCCTGGGAATGACCACGAGAATGTTCAGGGCAACTGCGATATACTGGGAGTGTCTGAGACCATGCGGGTGGTGACTGGGACCACACTGGGAGCGACTGGGAATGTGCTGGGGGGAACTGGGACCACACTGGGGCCACACTGGGGGCAAGTGTGAGTGACTGGGGCCCTGCTGGGAGAGACTGGCATCATACTGGGAATGACTGAGACTATGCTAGGGGCAGCTGGGAGAACTGGGAATACACTGGACAGAAGTGGGATGAACTGGGTGCAACTGTGGGACCATGCTGGGGAAAAATTGCATCATAATGGGGAATGACTGGGAGTGACTGGGTTCATACTGGGAGCAACAGAGATCCTACAGGGAGTGAGGGGAAGTGACCAGGATCATACTGGGACTGAGTGGGCTCATACCGGGACAGATGAGGAAACTGGAACCACTCGGGAGGGGAACTGGGCTCATACTGGGAGCAGCCATTTCCCAGCCCCGGGACCCCCGAGCCCCTTTCCCGGCCATGCCGCCCCTCCAGCCCCCAGACCCCCCCGCCGGGGTCCCGCCAATGCCAGGGGTCCCCCCCCTCGGGATCCCCGCTTTGGGGTTCTGGGGGTCTCCTCTCTCTGGGGTCCCGCTTAGGGAAGCCGCGGCTCCCGGGGGTCCCCAAAACCGGTGTCCCCCCACCCCCGCGCGGTTCCCACGTGGCTCCGGCAGAGCTCGGAGGGCCCGGCCCGGGAAGCCCAACCCCCACCGCGGGGGGACCCGCATCCCCCCGCCCCCGCCGCGGCTCTGCCGCCACCGCCACCGGGACCCCCCAAAAACACCTCCCGGGACCCCACGATGTCCCCCCGAGGGCATCTGCGGCTCGGCTTTGGAGTCCCGCAAGCTCCAAACATCCCCCAAAAAACCCCAAACCCAGGGACCACCCGGGACATTTGGGGCGAGCTCCCCCACCCCGGGCACCTGCGGGACGGGGGGCGACGGTCCCGGGGGGCTGCGAGTTCAGGGAGCGCTGGAGCCGAGCGCTTCCTCCTCTCCTCCAGCTTCCCGCTGCCGCTCCGCCTCTTCCTCCCTCCTCCTCCTCCTCCTCCTCCTCCTCCTCCTCCTCCTCCTCCTCCTCCCGCCTCTCCCCGATCCCACCTCCGCCTCCTCCTCCTCCCCTTCCCCCTGCCCCGTTCCCGAGCCCCTCGCAGCCCGTGGGAGCAGCGGGGATGGAGCCGGGACAGGTCGGGATGGGCAGCGCGGGGCTCTCGGCTGCTCCCACCCGCTGGGGGCGGGGGAACCCGGCCCGGGGAAAGGAGAGGGAAACTGGGAACACTGGGGGCTGCACATCCAAACTGGGCCTTGCTGGGGACCCTGGGTGGGGACTTGCAGCCCTTGGGGCTCCTCTCGGAGCCTGGAGAGCGGGGAGGGGGAACGCAGAGAGGGCTGGGGGATCCCAGGAGTGGCATCACTGGCAGTGACTGCTTTATACTGGGATCGTACTGAGATCATACTGGCAGTGACTGGGCTGTACTGGGATCGTACTGACATACTGGGAGCAGCTGGGCCCATGCCGGGGGAGACTGCAATCAAACTGAGGGAGACTGGAATCATACTGCGATCATACTGGGATGCCTGCGGGGGGCAATTGAGACCATGCTGGAGCAAATGGGATACACTGGGAGTGACTGGGATCATGCTGAGGGTGACTGGGAGCAGCTGGGAGCAACTGGGAGTGACTGGGTACATCCTGGGGGTGATTGGAAGCAAATGGGCTTCTACTGTGATGAACTGGGATGATGCTGGAGGTGGCTGGGATCATACTGGCAGTGAGTGCAACTACACAGAGGCTGACTGGGAGTGGTTGTGAGCAAATGGGATCATGCTGGAAGCTACTGGGAGGAACTGGGAGTGACTGGGAGTGACTGGAACAAAAGTGAGGGTGAAAGAGAGCAACTGGAACCTGTGGGGGGCAACTGGTTCATACTGGCAGTGACTGGGAGCACACTGGGGTCATATTTGGATCCTATTGGGAGTGACTGGACTAATACTGGGAGTATCTGAGAGTGACTGGGAACACAGCATGCATATCATCCCCCATACTGGGGGTGACTGGGAGCAACTGGGAGCACGCTGGGAGCAAATGTCATCATACTGGGACTGACTGGGTTGATCTAGGAAGCAACTGGAACCATGGTGGAGGCAACTGGGCCCATACTGGGAGTAATTGGAAATAACTGGGATTATACTGGTACCATACTGGGAGTGCTGGCATGTGACTAGGATCATACTGGAGGTGACTGGGATCATATTGGTGTTGAAATGGAGCAACTGGGATCACAATTTTGGCTACTGGGAGCAACTGAGAGAAACTGGGATCATGCCGCAAGCAAACTGGAGTAACTGGGAAGGACTGGATGCATGCTGGAGGCAACTGGGATATACTGGGCATGACTGGTATGATACTGGGATAACAAACAACCTCACTGGGGCCACGGGCAGCATCTGGGAATGACTACGGACATGCTGAGGGCAGCTGGGATATACTGGGAGTGTGTGTAACCATACTGGGAGTGGCTGGGGACACACTGGGAGTGACTGGGAGTGGCTGGGATTTACAGAGCCTTCCCTGGGGACAGCTGGAAGTGATCCCCCCTTTCCCCCTGCCCTTCCTTGGGCACTGCTGCATCTCCCAGCCTGCGCCACTGGGATCTCCCTAGAGCAGCGCGATGGCTCCAGCGCTGGGGCTGGGGGCTCATGGGGCGCCGAGGGGGGAGTGGGACCTCGGCACCCCCTGGTACCCCCCTGAACCCCCATTCCTGGAAATGGGACCCCCATAACCCCCATTCCCAGGAATGGGACCCGCCTGAACCGCCATTCTGAAGGTCCCTGGCACCCCCTTTCCTGGGCACAGGATTCCGTGGACACCCCATCCCACCTCTCCCAGTCCCTGCACCCCCTTTCCTTGACTCTGAGCCCCTGAACCTCCTTCCCAGCTCTCCCAGCTCTTCAAGTCTCTCCTCTCCTTGACCTGCGGACCCCCCTGGATCCCCAAACTCCCAACCCCCCAGGTCTCTGTGTCCCGCCAGTTCTCCCCTCCCTGCAATACCTGGAAGTGGCGCTGTCAGAGCCCGGCCTGGGGTCCCCCAGTCCCTGATCACGGGAACGTGGACGGGACCCCCTCCGAGTGCTGCCACAGCGAGCGGGGCCGGATGGAGCTGCAGGCACGGGGATGGGAGCGGGAGCCGAGCCAGGATATTGGGATAGCCAGACCCCGGATATTGGGATAGCAAGACCCATGATACTGGGATAGCCAGACCCAGGGTACTGGGATAGCCAGGCCCGAGATATTGGGGTAGCCAGACCCAGAATACTGGGTTAGCCAGACCTGGGATATTGGGATAGCCAGACCCGGCTCAAGGAGAGGAACCGGCACATGGCTGACAGTGACCTGGAGACAGGGCCAGTACAACCAGAGGGGGGGGAGTGGGGGGAGCTGGGGGCTGGGCTGGGATCTGTGGGAATGGGGTGGATCTCTGGGGGTGGGATTTGTGGGAGTGGGATGGGATCTGTGGGCCTGGCATAGGAATCCAGGGAGCTGCAAGGGGCTCCGTTGGGGCTGGGACACGACTCCATGGGTCCGTTCTCTCCTCGTTCCCAGGTCTCCCCACAGTGCAGGTGGTTTCCAGCTGTGATCTCCTGTCCAACGGAGCATCAATGGATCCCACCAGCACGGCTACGACGGGTGGGATTTAATCTCCTTCCAGCTGGGATCTGGGAGCTTTGCAGTGTCCGACAGTGCCACCCGGCTCCCCCAGAGGTGCTGGGAATCCAAAGGGATCTTGGCAGAGCAGATGAAGCATTATCTGGAACACACCTGTGTGGAAGAGCTCCCAAAACACATTGGATGTGGTCGGGAGGCTCTGGAGCACAAAGGTGGGTGTGGGGGGGAATTTCTATGGGAATGTGGGATTCAGGAAGGGTGGACCTGGGAATGCAGGAATTCCCATGGAATTTCCATGGATGGATCTCACTCTCATCCCAGTCAGGCGAAAATTCCATGGACGCATCTCCCCCCCAGCCCACTGCCATGGGATTTCCATGGGGAAATGACTGGAATTTATGTCCAATCAAATCCCTGCTGCAATTCAATGGGACATAAATCCAATCCTTTCCCCAGGCCGGCTCTGTGGTGCCCCTGGCAGTGCCAGGGAAGTGCCCTCTCCCTGCCCCGAGCAGAGCTTGAGCCTTTCTTTTGGCGTTCTCTGCCCTGCCCGGGGCAGGAGGGCACTGACGGAGCAGCTTTGGTGGCACCAGGCACCAGCCGGGCTCCGGCCACTGCAGGTGGCTCTGTGGGAATGTCCAACACCAAAGCTTGAAGTGAACAACAGCTCCTGGAGGGGATTCTCCCCGCTCTGCCTGTCCTGGGAGCCCAAGGGCAACACCCTGGGCACAACAGCCCAAAGTGCTGGAGCTCAGTGTCCCTGGGCCAGGCCGTGTTCCCTGGATGTCCCGTGTCCCTCGGCCATTTCATGTCTGTACCGGTTTGACCAAATATAGAAATGTATCCTCTGAGAGAAGGCACAACCACCCCTCCCCCACCAGGTTCGGGAAAAAATAAATTTTCCTCGAAGGAAAGTGAAGAAGATAAAACTATTTATTTAACAAACACACGGGAAGGAAAATAATGCTAAATAATAAAACCTCCCGTTGTGGAAAAAAACCTGGGAAAGCGTTAGAGTCCTCCCTGTGGTCTCCTTGGAGCTGGGGCTTGGGCCAGGGCCAGGCCCTCTGTGCCCGGTGGAAAGTCCTCCTGATGTGTTCTGATGTTAAAGCAATCAAGCAGTCCAGTAGAAAAGGGAGAAAATCTGAAATTCCAGGGAAGGAAAAATTCAACTCTCAGTCTCTCTCCGGAGAACAAAGCAGCTGAACCACTGGCCAAAAAAACCCTGTTCTGGGCGCAGCAAGCTGGGTGCTTTCCTCCCTCCCCTGCTGCAGCTGGGAAAACCAATTGCTATCTGTGTGTGACCTTGAACAAGCTGCAAACTGCTTTGAAAAAGTTTTGCTCATTTTTTTCCTTCCCCCTCTCAGGCTCAGTTTAGAGGCATAGAAAGGCACAGGAATTAATTTCTGGGCATAGGCAGCAATATGGGATACACATCATAAGGTCACCCCAAGACAATGTCCCTTGTCCATTCCATGTTCCCTTGGCTGTCCCATGTCCCTTGCCCAGGCTGTCCCTCAGCTGTCCCATTTCCCTCGGCTCTTTGGGGCTGGGGGTGGCAGCAGGGCCCGGGGCAGCCCTGGGGGAGAACAACCCTGAGCCCCAGCTGGGCCAGTTTCCCCAGTTCCACCCGGGGGGCCCAGGTCACCCCCAGCATGGGTCCTGTGGTGTCAGCGATTGAATCGGACCCAGACCAGGAGGGAATCTGAATGGTTTATTCAAAGGAGTGAGTTGGTTTTATACACTTTTCTAAGGCACAGTAGTTCCTTATATGATGTGACCTATCTCGTGTTGCCACATCAGCAACACACTTTGTAGGGGTCTGCCCTGTGACACCTCCTCCCCCCAGGGCCCAGTGGAGACAAGCCTCTCTGGGCTACCTTGTGCTCCTTTGTTCTGCCATGTGCCTTTGCAGGCAGGTTTTAAAGCTCACAACCTAATTCTCCTTTATAATTCCCCATACTGTGGCTCCCAGTCACCCCAGTATGATCCCAGTCGCTTTCAGTTACGCTCAGTGTGATCCCAGTATGACCCTGGTCACTCCCACTATGATCCCTGCATGGTGCCAGGTGTTCCCCTTTACCCTTAGTATAGTTCCAGGCACTCCCAGTACAGTTCCAGTTTCCCCCAGTATGATCCCAGTCACTCCCACTGTGGCTCCAGTCCTCCCCAGTATGATTCCAGTATGAACCCAGTCACCCTCAGTACAAAGCCATTTGCTCCCAGCATAGTCCCAGTAACTCCCAGTATGATCCCAGTCACTCCCAGTGTCTCCCAGTATCTCCCAGTAGCTTCCAGCATGATTCCAGTCACTCCCAGTTGCCCTCAGGATGCTCCTAGTCACTTTCAGTATGATCCCAGTATGACCCAGTCACCCTCAGTGTGGACCCAGTTGCTCCCAATATGATCCCAGTTGTCCCCAGCATTTCCTCACAGTCTGATCCCAGTTGCTCTCAGTTGCCCCTAGCATAGACCCAGTCACTCCCAGCATGATCCTACTCTGATGCCATGATGATCCCAGTTGTCACCCGCATGCTCCTAGTTGCTCCCAGTTCCTCCCAGTCTGATCCCAGTGGCTCTCAGCTGGCCCTAGAACAGAGCCAGTCATTCCATGTATGATACCTGTATGTGTCCAGTAGGATTCCAATCTCCCCGTGAAAGGTCCCAGTCAATCCCAGTTGCCCCCAATGTAGACCTAGTCACTCCCAGTCACTCTCAGTGTGTTCCCAGTCACCCCCAGTGTGGTTAGAGACACTCCCAGTATAGCCCAGTTGCCCTCAGCTTGCTTATAGTCATTCCCAGTCACAGCCACTTGCCCCAGTAAGGTTCCAGTCTCTACCAGTATGATCCTAGTGTCGTGGTTTGACACTGGCCCAATGCCAGGCATCCACAGGAGTCCCTCACTCACCCTCCCCTGCCACAGCTGGGCAGAGGAGGGAAAAGGGAAAAAAAAATTGAAGGCTTGGTGAGTGAGATAAGGATGGGAGAAAGCACTTCAAGGATGAAACAGGCTCAACTTAAATCAGAGGAGGATAATGAGAAATAAAATAAGCCCTTAGAACACCTTCCCACCCTCAGGCCCTCCCTCCTTCCCACCGACAGCGCAGGGAGACAGGGAACGGGGGTTTGGTCAGTTCATCACCGAGACTTCCTTCTGCTGCTCCGGGAGAGGAGTCCTTCCCCTGTGAGGCCGTGGGCTCCCTCTAGGGAGCCTTGGCCTGGCAACACCCCACACGAGGAAGGCAGTAGGAGACACTGTGGAGGGGCTTCTCCAGTCAGGTCGCGGAGAGGTCTCCACCAATGGATGGCCCAGGAAAGCTGGACTGGGCCAATGGTTCCCTGTCCTCAGGCAGCCTTTGGGAGGGGCCGGGGGAGTATAAAACCCAACTGTGTCAGGGCTCACTGCTGCTTGCTCAGGAGGCCTCGCTACTGTTTGCTGCCTGTGTGAAAAACAACAAGCCAATTCAAAAGTTGAAAGGGTTTTATTTAAAAAAATTTAATAATTGACAACTACAGACCCCAAGCGGCAAGCTGCCTGCCTACAAAACAAAGGACAGCAGTGCTGGGCACTTGGCTACGAGGGTTAGCTGGGGCACAACCCTCGGGGCTTCCGCAAGGCCTGTTCTCCCCTCCCAGTGTCAATCAGGGTATCTGGACACATTTGTCCAGTCAGGGGCCGGGTTGGTTTGGTCCCTCCCTCATGCCTGCCCATAGGGGCCAGCTCATCCCTCTGGAGCATGCCCAGTTGCTGCCTAAAGGAGGGGCCCCAGCCTGAGTGACACGTTCTGGTGGTTTTGACTGGCACTTGCACACTCCCCACCCCCAAGAAGATTCTGGAAAGTTATTCCCATCAGCCATTTTGTTTTATATTAATCATTGACAATTCAACTGTAAAAACATCCTGAACACTAAAGCATCCTAACATACAATCTAACTCTAACCATCACTCTCAACTCCCAGTCATTTTCCAACCTGAAATCAGAGAACTTTAACAGTATTAAACTTCTTGATTAACTCATTAACTCGATTAACCCCTTGAATCAGTAACTCCAAATATGAAAACCAACATCTCCCTTCACTGTTTATAACATCCTGGCCCCAGCCTGCCTTCTGGCTCTGCTGCCCTCGCACCTGTCCTGCCTTCCTGTGCCCTGAGCACCGCCTCACTGCTTCGCCCTGCCTTCCTGCCTGGGCTGCCGGAATCCTGCCCTACCGCCCCGATCCAGCCGTCACTGCCTGCCCTGCCGCGCTGATACAGCCGCTCACTGCGACCCCGTCCAGGCTCCTGGTCCTCCTGTTCAAGCGCCCACTCACCGCGTGTCCAGGGCCGTCACCGCGGGAGCCATGCCTGTCAAGCCACGCCCCTCCAGGCTTGGCTCAGCCACAGGCAGCCCCTTGAGGGCCTGGCTCAGCCACAGGTAGGCAGCGTGCACGGGTGCCGACAGCACTGCCCTGACTTGCTGCTGGTACCTGCCCTCTTTTTCTCTCTGTCCCCTCTCTCCCCTCTCCCCCAGTCTTTTCTCATTTTCCTTTCTTCTGTTCTGTCTCCTCTGGCCGTCTTCCACTCAGGCAGCTCTTTTTCCTTCTCCTTTTGTTGTCAATAAACGGTTCTCAGTGACAATATTTGCCTCGTTTGGCTTCATTCCGTTCCTGACCATCCATTTTTAAAAGAACACCTCACAGCTCCCCACAGTGGAACGTGACACCCCCTCTCTCCACTGGGTCTTTCGCTGGATCACAGCCTCCTCCAGGCATCCACCCGCTCCGGTGTGAGCACCTCCCCTCTGGGCTGCGGGTGGATCACTTTGTCCTCAGTGGATCCCCAGGGGTTCCTTCACCATGCTCTCTACCACGGCCTGCAGAGGAATCTCAGCTCCAGAGCCTGGAGCACCTCCTCCCCCAACTTCTCCACTGACCCTGGTGTCGCCATATTGCTTCCTTCACACTTTCTTACCTCCTCCTCTTCTCTGACCAGAAGAAAAACTATGTGCCCATTTGTTTTTATTTTCTTCTTAAATCTGTTATCCCAGAAGCATTACCAGCCTCTCTCATTGGCCCAGTTTTGGCCAGCAGCATGTCCATCTTCAGAGCCATCAGGGATTGGCACTGCTGCACATGGTGGAAGCTTCCAGCAGCTTCTCACAGCAGCCACCTCTGTGGCCCCCCTGCCACCAAAAACCAGGCTGTGCCAAACCAATACAGGAGTCATCGGTGAGAAAAGCTCTGACTGAGTAAAAATTGTTTTGTGCATTTTCTGATTGGCTTAAAAGTTGTTGTGGTCTCTGGCACCTGCCCATCTCCATGGCAACTGCTGAGTCATCACCGCTGCACGCTCTGATTGGCCAAAGGCTGCTTTGGGGTGGGGGCTGGGGGCCTCCGTCAAACGTGGGACCCCCACAAGCTGCTTATAACCACCAAAACTGGGAGTTATAGCCCTCCCTTAGACACCGGTGGAACCGTGGGGTCACCCCAACCCCCAAAATGAGGCACGGGGCCCACAAGCCATTTACATCCTTGCCCCAGGTTGGTGGAAAGCAGCAGGATCCTCCAAAATGGCGTCTCCTCACCATCAGAAAATGAGGAGGGGGTGCCACCTCAGCTTCCAGAAATTAGCGGGAAAACTCCAAAAGCCATTTCTAGCCCCCAAAATTGGCAGAAAGCAGCAGGACCTTCCCCAAAATGGGCTTCCCGTGTCCCTCCCTGTGGTGCCCACTCCAAGTGCCGGAGCCACGTGTCCTCCCTCGTCTCCCTGTATCCCCTCCTCAGGATTGGGGGGGGACACAAAAAACCACTCAGGAACAGGGGATAACCCAAATGCCCTCAGATGTGGGGGATACCCAGAAAGGAGATTCCCCCCGGCCTCATCATCCCCAGCCTTCAGCTCTTCATTCCAAACCCCTGCCCCCTCCCACTGCCCATCCCCCACCATGTACCTCCCATTCCGTCCAGACCCTCTGAATGCCCATCCAGCCCTTCCTGGCGATTTTGAGGGGGCTGTAGGGTCAAGTACTTTCGGAATGTGACTGAGCCATTTGGAGTGGGAGCTGAGCATTTTTCACTGGGATCCAGTGGTTTTGAGATGACAGATCAAGGCCTCTCATCTTCTGGAGTGCAAAGCGATGGAGAAAACTCTTCCATCTCCCCTCAGAACCCCCAAATCCTCCCAAATATCATCATCCCTGGTGCCTATGGGGATCCAGAAGGATATGGAGACAACCAGCCAGGTATCTTCCCAACATGGATGCAGGGAATGTGGGTCCTTTGGTGGGGGATGAAGTTGGAGCAGTGGACAAAGCTCTTCTGCAGTCGGGGCACTTGCAGGGCTTCACTTACCGGTGCCTCTGTTGGTGTCTAGTCAAGTTAGAGCTCTGGGTGAAGCTCTTGCCACACTTGGGACACGCATAGGGCCTCTCCCCCGTGTGGATGCGCTGGTGGCTGACAAGAATGGAGTTATATTTGAAGCCCTTCCTGCAATCGGGGCAGCGGAAGGGTCTCTCCTCTGTGTGAATCCGCTGGTGCAGGAGGAGATGGCAGCTGGTCATAAACCTCTTCCCACACTCAGTACACTCATAGGGCCTCTCCCCGGTGTGGCTCCTCTGATGGCGGATCAGGCTGGAGCTGTGGCTGAAGCTTTTCCCACATTCCCAACACTCGTAGGGCCGTTCCCCAGTGTGTATCATCTGGTGGAGGATCAGGTTGGAGCTCCGGCTGAAGCTCTTCCCACATTCCCCACACTCATAGGGCCATTCCCCAGTGTGGATCATCTGGTGGCGGATCAGCTCAGAGCTGTCTCTGAAGCTCTTCCCACATTCCCCACACTCGTAGGGCCGTTCCCCAGTGTGGATCATCTGGTGGCGGATCAGGTGAGATCTCCAGCTGAAGCTCTTCCCACATTCCAAGCACTTGTGGGGCTTCTCTCCAGTTTGAAGCTGCTCATGGACCACCAGGTCTGAGCTCTGGCTGGATCTCTGGCCGCCTTCCCAGCACAGGGTGGCTCTTTCCTCCTCACAGCTCCCTGGACTGCGTTTGCAGCCCCTCCTCCTGTGGGATCTCTGGGGCTTTTCCTCCCCATTGGATTCCTGCGCTGTGGAGCCGCTCAAAATGGCCTCTTCCACCAGGTTCTGCTGCGGGGATTTGTCCTCCCTGGTCTCCGTCCTCAGCTCCTTGTCTGGGGGAGGAAGGACAAGGAGAGGATGGGATTTGCCTCCGTGCCAGAGGGAAGGGGAAGGAGATCCCCCCAGTCCGTCCCTGGCAGGATGGCGTCGGCAGCAGGCGATGCTGGGCTGGAAGATGGAGCAGGAGAGAGGGGGAAATAGGCAGGGACTTCCTCCTCACCTGCCTGGGTGTTCTGGGGCATCTTCCTCTTCCTCAGAGTCCCCTTCTCCATCTGGCCAAGGTTTGGGAATGGGATATCCTGGTTTGGGAACAAACAAGAGAGAAGCACGTTGAGTCTGAATGTCCCTCTGCCCAAGTCCATCTCTACAAGTGTCCGGGCATCTGGGGTCCAGAAAAACTTTCCAAACACCAACATTCAGCCCTGAAAAAGCCTCACAGGAGTTCCCCCTCTCTAGTCTCCCTGCTCTGATGTTCGGGGGTTCCCCCTGTCCCAGCTACTGGGGGTCATGCTTGTATTGGGGTCCCCCATCTACTTGGTCCCTGCCCTCCCCAGGCTGCTGGAAGCCCAGGAATCCAAAAAGCTCCCATCTTTGGTCTCCCCACATAGGGATGCTGGGGGTTATGGGGTCCAAGTGATCCTTCTCCCCTTATTCTCTGCTTCGGGGTGCAGGGAGTCCAAGGAGTCCCCCCTCCCCCTCTCCAGGCTGTTGAGGGTCCCATGAATGGCGGCGCTCCCCCCTCTCTGGGCTCCCCATTTTGGGGCCCGGGGGGTCACAGGGGTCTGCTCCTCTGGACTGCCGGGGCTCCCCTGGTCCCGGTACTGCCCCTCTCTGCTCTCCCCACTCTGGGGGTCCTGAGGTTCCCCCTCCGGCTCTCCCGGGGGGTCCCGCAGCCCTCTGGCTCTGGGCTGGAGTCGGCCATGCCTGACCCAGGCAGACCCAACCCCCACTGCAGGGGGGACTCCACATCCCCCTGTCTGCAGCCTGGGCTCTGCTGGCACCACCACCAGGACCCCTCAAAAACACTTCCTGGGGATCCCCAAATGTCCTTGCAAGGAGCATTTTCTGCTCAGCTTTGGAATTCTTCATACTCCAAACCTCTCCCCCAAAAACCCCAATCCAGGGACCCCCAGGATATCTGGGCCGCGCCCCCCTTCCCGGGAACCTGTGGGATGGGGGAGCGATGCTCTCACAGGTGGGGGGCTGCAAATTCAGGGAGCCCTCGACCTCGTTCTTCCTTCTCCTTTTCTTGATCCTCCCTTGTCCCTCCTTTTCCTCCTGTTCCCACTCCTCCTCTTCCATCCCTCCTCCTCCTCTCCCCAGGACCAGCCACACGCTGGGTCCCCACTCCCGAGCCCCTCACAGCCCGTAGGAGCAGCGGGGATGGAGCCAGGACAGGTCGGGATGGGCAGCGCAGGGCTCTCGGCTGCTCCCACCCGCTGAGGGTGGGGGAACCCGGCCCGGGGAAAGGAGAGGGAAACTGGGAACACTGGGGGCTTGCTGGGGACCCTGGGTGGGGACTTGCAGCCCTTGGGGCTCCTCTCCGAGCCCAGAGAGCCGGGAGGGGGAACACAGAGAGGGCTGGGGGATCCCGGGAGTGGAATCACTGGCAGTCACTGCTTTGTACTGGAGAAACTGGAACCTTACTGGGGCAACTGGGTGGGACTGGGAATGACTACAAGCATGCTGAGGCCAAGTGGGATATACTGGGAGTACCTGTAACCATACTGGGATTGACTTGGACCACAATGGGAACAACCAGGATCATGCTGGGGAGAAATGGGACCATGCTGGGGGCTACTGGGATGAAGTGGTAGTAACTGGGTCTGAATTGGGGGCAACTGGGCATGACTGGGACAATGCTGGGAGGGACTGGGATCATATGGGGAGTGACTGGGACTATACTAGGGGCAACTGGGTTCAACTGGAACCACACTGGAAGATCATGGGAGCAGTTGTGCCCATGCCATGGTCACACTCGTATCCTACTGGAACTGGCTGGGATCATACTTGCAGTGACTGGAATAGTGCTGGGGGTATCTGAGTGACTGCAATCCTAATGGAATCAGACTGGGAGTGACTGGAAGGGTACTGGCTGTGACTGGAACCATACTGGAGGTGACTGGGAGCAACAGAAACCACACTGGGAACAAATGGAATCATATTTGGAGTAACTGGGAGTGACTGGATTCATACTGGGAACAACTGAGCCCACACTGGCAGTGACAGGGAGTCACTCTGGGCATGACTGAAATAATACCAGGAGTATCTGAGAGTGACTGGGGACATACTAGGGGTGACTAACCATACTGGAGGATGACTTGGTGCAACTGGGATCATACTGGAAGTAGCAGGAAGTGTCTGGGATCATACTGGCATTGAAAGGGAGCAGTTGGGATCACATTTGGGGCAACTGGGATCATACTGGCATTGACTGGAACCAGACTGACAGTGACTACAGGTCCTACTTGGATCATGCTGGGAGCCACTGGGATTACAGCAGGTGTGAACAGATCCTGACTGGGGTTTTGTTGTGGTTTTAGTTTAGTCCTCGTTTTTTTTTCCTGTTAAAGGAATTTTTTCCCATATGCATGTTGCTAGGGGACAAATGGCTGTACTTAAGGAAGACAAAAGAGCTGCCCACTGTCGGTGGGGTGGGCCTGGCTACTCCTTTGTTTCACCTGGGTGTGGGGTCAGTTCACTCTCTGCTCTGAGAGAGAGGAGTCTGCTTGCTTCAGCTACTTTGCTTTCTGCTGGAAACAACACCGGGATCCCAAAGCCACCCTCCCTGCCCCGCTGGAGGCCGGGCTGTGGTCGCTCTGCCCCACTGTTGCTTCGAGCCTTCGCTGTGTTGTAGTCATGCTCGCCCTGCCTGCCTAGACCTCCGGGGGGTTCTCCGTTTGGATACATCTCGTCTGTCCTCTGGGATTTGTGCTCATCCCTGCTGCTCCAGCCTGCCGTTCCAGCCTGCCGTTCCAGCCTGCTGTTCCCAAAGCTCCAGCTGGACACCGGGGCCAGCTGTCCGGGTTTTGGGTTTGTGAAGCCCTTGTTCCATCCCTTCCCGGGATCCCAGGGCACCAGTGCCACGTGAGCCCCGAGCTCGCTCCGGAGCGCCCCCTGCAGCTGCGGGGGAACCATCGCACCTGCCCTGCTCACCGGGAGCCGTCAGCGATCCCTGCCGGCTGCGAGCGAAACTGCACCCGAGGGGAAAGGGCCTGACAGCCGAGAAGGCTGGGACTGGGTTTGTGATTGTTTGCTGTTACTGCCATCGTTATTGCTGTTTGTTTGACTGGTTATATACATATATATATAATAGTAAAGAACTGTTATTCCTATTTTCCCACATCTTTGCTGAAAGGCCCTTGATTTCAAAATTATAATAACTCAGAGGGAAAGGGGTTACATCTGCCATTCCAAGGGAGGCTTCTGCCTTCCTTAGCAGACACCTGTCTTTCAAAACCAAGACAGGTTTGCTGGGAGTTACTGGGCCCATGTTGGGAGGAAAATGTGGACACACTGGGAGCAGCTGGGATCAGCTGGAAGGTACTGGAACCATGCTGAGGGGACTGAGATCACTGAGACTGGGGCAACTGGATTCATACTGGGAGCAACTGGGACAACATTTTGGGCAACTGCCAGAAACTGGGAGCATGCTGGAGGCAACTGGGAGTAACTGGGAAAGAGGGAAAGACTAGGATCCTTCTGAGGGAACTAGAACCTTACTGGGCAACTGGAAGTGCCTGGGAATGACTACAAGCATGCTGAGGCCAACTAGGATATACTGGGAGTGTCTGTAACCATACTGGGGCTTACTGGAACGACACTGGGAACAGCTGGGACCATGCTGGGGACAACTGGGACCATGCTGGAGACACCTGGGAACAACTGGATCTATGCTGGGGGCAACTGGGCATGACTGGGACTATTCTAGAGGGAACTGGGATCATACTGGGAGGAACCGGGAACAACTGGAACTAGCTGGGGGCAAGCGAGATCATACTGGAATTATGGTGGGAGCAGCTGGGTGAGACTGGGATCATACTGAGGGTGTCTGGAATCATCCTGGGATTGACTGGGAATGGCTGTGAGCAACTGGAATCATGCTGAAAGCAACTGGGAAGAAGTGGGAAGGACTGGGAGCATGCTGGGGGTGACTGGCATATACCAGGAGAGACAGGGAGTCACGGGAATCCTACTGGAGGCTACTGGGCTCATGCTGGCACTGACAGGCAACAACTGGGAGCACACTGGGGGCCACTGGCATCATACTGGAAGTGACTGGGATCATACTGGGATGATAGTGGGTGTCAATGGGCCCTGACTGGGCGCTACTGAGAGCTACCAGGCCCATGCTGAGAGCCTACTGGGGATACACTGGGATCAGACTGGGAGCAACTGGGAATGATAGGATGCATGCTGGTGACAACTGGGATGTACTGGCAGTGACTGAGATAAAATTGGGGGTTAACTGCACCATGCCAAGGTAACTGGGAGTGCCTGGGAATGACCACGAGAATGTTCAGGGCAACTGCGATATACTGGGAGTGTCTGAGACCATGCGGGTGGTGACTGGGACCACACTGGGAGCGACTGGGAATGTGCTGGGAGGAACTGGGACCACACTGGGGCCACACTGGGGGTAAGTGTGAGTGACTGGGTCCCTGCTGGGAGAGACTGGCATCATACTGGGAGTGACTGGGACTAGGCTAGGGGCAGCTGGGGTAACTGGGAACACACTGGACAAAAGTGGAACGAACTGGGTGCAACTGGGACCATGTTGGGGGCAAATTGCATCATAATGGGGAATGACTGGGAGTGACTGGGTTCATACTGGGAGCAACGGAGATCCTACAGGGAGTGAGGGGAAGTGACCAGGATCATACTGGGACTGAGTGGGCTCATACTGGGACTGATGAGGAAACTGGAACCACTCGAGGGGGGGAACTGGGCTCATACTGGGAGCAGCCATTTCCCGGCCCCGGGACCCCCGAGCCCCTTTCCCGGCCATGCCGCCCCTCCAGCCCCCAGACCCCCCCGCCGGGTCCCGCCAATCCCAGGGGTCCCCCCCCTCGGGATCCCCGCTTTGGGGTTCTAGGGGTCTCCTCTCTCTGGGGTCCCGCATAGGGAAGCCGGGGCTCCCGGGGGTCCCCAAAACCGGTGTCCCCCCACCCCCGCGCGGTTCCCACGGGGCCCCGGCAGGGCTCGGAGGGCCCGGCCCGGGAAGCCCAACCCCCAACGCGGGGGGACCCGCATCCCCCCGCCCCCGCCGGGGCTCTGCCGCCACCGCCACCGGGACCCCCCAAAAACACCTCCCGAGACCCCACGATGTCCCCCCGAGGGCATCTGCGGTTCGGCTTTGGAGTCCCGCAAGCTCCAAACATCCCCCCAAAAAACCCCAAACCCAGGGACCCCCCCGGGATATTTGGGGCGAGCTCCCCCTCCCCGGGCACCTGCGGGACGGGGGGCGATGGTCCCGGGGGGCTGCGAGTTCAGGGAGCGCTGGAGCCCAGCGCTTCCTCCTCTCCTCCAGCTTCCCGCTGCCGCTCCGCCTCTTCCTCCCTCCTCCTCCTCTCCTCCTCCTCCTCCTCCCTCCTCCTCCTCCTCCTCCTCCCGCCTCTCCCCAATCCCACCTCCGCCTCCTCCTCCTCCCCTTCCCCCTGCCCCGTTCCCGAGCCCCTCGCAGTCCGCGGGAGCAGCGGGGATGGAGCCGGGACAGGTCGGGATGGGCAGCGCGGGGCTCTCGGCTGCTCCCACCCGCTGGGGGCGGGGGAACCCGGCCCGGGGAAAGGAGAGGGAAACTGGGAACACTGGGGGCTGCAGATCCCAACTGGGCCTTGCTGGGGACCCTGGGTGGGGACTTGCAGCCCTTGGGGCTCCTCTCGGAGCCTGGAGAGCGGGGAGGGGGAACACAGAGAGGGCTGGGGGATCCCGGGAGTGGCTTCACTGGCAGTGACTGCTTTGTACTGGGATCGTACTGAGATCATACTGGCAGTGACTGGGCTGTACTGGGATCGTACTGACATCATACTGGGAGCAGCTGGGCCCATGCCGGGGGAGACTGCAATCACACTGAGGGAGACTGGAATCGTACTGGGATCATACTGGGACACCTGCGGGGGGCAATTGAGACCATGCTGGGGGCAAATGGGATACACTGGGAGTGACTGGGATCATGCTGAGGGTGACCGGGAGCAGCTGGGAGCAACTGGGATCATGCCAGGAGCAACTGGGAGTGACTGGGTACATGCTGGGGGTGATTGGAAGCAACTGGGCTTCTACTGTGATGAACTGGGATGATGCTGGAGGTGACTGGGATCATACTGGCAGTGAGTGCAACTACACAGAGGCTGACTGGGAGTGGTTGTGAGCAAATGGGATCATGGTGGAAGCTACTGGGAGGAACTGGGAGTGAGTAGGAATATGTGGGAGGGAACTGGGAGAGACTGGGAGTGACTGGAACAAAAGTGAGGGTGAAAGAGAGCAACAGGAACCTGTGGGGGGTAACTGGTTCATACTGGCAGTGACTGGGAGCACACTGGGGTCATATTTGGATCCTATTGGGAGTGACTGGACTAATACTGGGAGTATCTGAGAGTGACTGGGAACACAGCATGCATATCATCCCCCGTACTGGGGGTGACTGGGAGCAACTGGGAGCACGCTGGGAGAAAATGGCATCATACTGGGACTGACTGGGTTGATCTAGGAAGCAACTGGAACCATGGTGGAGGCAACTGGGCCCATACTGGGAGTGATTGGAAATAACTGGGATGAAACTGTGACCATACTGGGAGTGCTGGCATGTGACTAGGATCATACTGGAGGTGACTGGGATCATATTGGTGTTGAAATGGAGCAACTGGGATCACAATTTTGGCTACTGGGAGCAACTGAGAGAAACTGGGATCATGCTGCAAGCAAACTGGAGTAACTGGGAAGGACTGGATGCATGCTGGAGGCAATTAGGATATACTGGGCATTACTGGTATGATACTGGGATAACAAACAACCTCACTGGGGCCACTGGCAGCATCTGGGAATGACTACGGACATGTTGAGGGCAACTGGGATATACGGGGAGTGTTTTTAACCATACTGGGGGTGGCTGGGAACACACTGGGAGCGACTGGGATTGCCTGGGATTTACAGAGCCTTCCCTGGGGACAGCTGGAAGTGATCCCCCCTTTCCCCCTGCCCTTCCTTGGGCACTGCTGCATCTCCCAGCCTGCGCCACTGGGATCTGCCTGGAGCAGCGCGATGGCTCCAGTGATGGGGCTGGGGGCTCCTGGGGGCATTGAGGAAGGAGTGGGACTCGGCACCCCCTGAGACCCCCCTGAACCGCCATTCCCGGGAACGGGAGCCCACTGCTCCCCTCCTTATCCTCCACAGGGATCCCCCTAAATCCCCCCTGAATTCCCTATTGCCAGATATCAGGACCCCCCTGCTCCCCCTTTCCTGGCCATCCCATGTCTCCCAGTCTCCAGACCTCCCGTGTGCTTGACCCTGGGATGCCCTGGAACGCCTCAGACCCCCATTCCTGCCTTTCCCAGCCACCAGCCCCACCTTTCTGCAAAACCGGAGACCCCCCTGAGCTCCCCTTCCTGGACATGCCGGTTGTCCCCACCCTGTCACCCCCCCTTTTCTGGGAAACCCTGGACTCCCCTTTCCTGGGCACAGGGAACCCCTGGAACTCCCTTCTACCTCTCCCAGTCCCTGCACTCCCCTTTCCTTGACCCTGAGACTCCCCTGGACCCCCATTCCTGAGAACCAAGATGCCCTTTTACCCCTTTCCCTGGCACTGAGATCCCCCTGCACCCCCTTATCCGGCACCAACGCAGCCTTTTCCTGGCCACCCCACCACTCCCAGCCCCAGACCCACCCTTTTCCTTGACCCTGGGACCCCAGGGCCCCCATTCCTGCATTTCCCAGCCCCCAGACCCTCCTTCCCTCACACTGAGGGCCCCTGGCACCCCCTTTCCTGGGCACAGGATTCCGTGGACACCCCATCCCACCTCTCCCAGTCCCTGCACCCCCTTTCCTTGACTCTGAGCCCCTGAACCTCCTTCCCAGCTCTCCCAGCTCTTCAAGTCCCTCCTCTCCTTGATCTGCAGACCCCCCTGGATCCCCAAACTCCCACCCCCCAGATCTCTGTGTCCCCCCAGTTCTCCACTCCCTGCAGTACCTGGAAGTGGCGCTGTCAGGGCCCGGCCCGGGGGTCCCCCAGTCCCTGATCACGGGGACGTGGATGGGACCCCCTCCGAGTGCTGCCACAGCGAGCGGGGCCGGATGGAGCTGCAGGCACGGGGATGGCAGTGGGACTCAAGTAAGGATATTGGGATAGCCAGACCTGGGATACTGGGATAGCCGGACCCGGGATATTGGGATAGCTGGACCCGGGACATTGGGATAGCCAGACTTGGGATTTTGGGACAGCCAGACCCAGTATATTGGGATAGCAAGACCGCGCTCAGGGAGAGGAACTGGCACGTGGCTGACAGTGACCTAGAGACAGAGCCGGTACAACCAGAGCAGGGGGAGTGTGGGGAGCTGGGGGCTGGGCTGGGATCTGTGGGAATGGGGTGGATCTCTAGGGGTGGGATTTGTGGGAGTTGCATGGGATCTGTGGGCCTGGCGTAGGAATCCAGGGAGCTGCAAGGGGCTCCGTGGGGCTGGGACACGACTCCATGGGTCCATTCTCTCCTCGTTCCCAGGTCTCCCCACAGTGCATGTGGTTTCCAGCTGTGACCTCCTGTCCAACGGAGAGTCCATGGATCCCACCGGCACGGCTATGATGGGTGGGATTTCATCTTCCAGCTGGGATCCACGAGATTTGTGGTGTCCGACGGTGCCACCCGGATCCCCCAGAGGTGCTGGGAATCCAAAGGGATCCTGGCAGAGCAGATGAAGCATTACCTGGGACACACTTGTTTGGAAGAGCTCCCAAAATACATTGGATGTGGTCGGGAGGCTCTGGAGCACAAAGGTGGGTGTGGGGGGGAATTTCTATGGGAATGTGGGATTCAGGAAGGGTGGACCTGGGAATGCAGGAATTCCCATGGAATTTCCATGGATAGATCTCACTCTCATCCCAGTCACGTGAGAATTCCATGGATGGATCTCCCCCCAGCCCACTGCCATGGGATTTCCATGGGGAAATGACTGGAATTTATGTCCAATCAAATCCCTGCTGCAATTCAATGGGACATAAATCCCAATCCTTTCCCCAGGCCGGCTCTGTGGTGCCCCTGGCAGTGCCAGGGAAGTGCCCTCTCCCTGCCCCGAGCCGAGCTCGGGCCTTTCCTTCAGTGTTCTCTGCCCTGCCCGGGGCAGGAGGGCACTGACGGAGCGGCTTTGGTGGCACCAGGCACCAGCCGGGCTCCAGCCACTGCAGGTGGCTCTGCGGGAATGTCCAACACCAAAGCTTGAAGTGAACAACAGCTCCTGGAGGGGATTCTCCCCGCTCTGCCTGTCCTGGGAGCCCAAGGGCAACACCCTGGGCACAACAGCCCAAAGTGCTGGAGCACAGTGTCCCTGGGCCAGGCCGTGTTCCCTGGATGTCCCCTGTCCCTTGGCTGTTCCGTGTCTCTCGGCTCCCTGGGGGCGGGGGTGACAGCAGGACCCAGGGCAGCCCTGGGGGAGAACAACCCTGAGCCCCAGCTGGGCCAGTGTCGCTGTTATTCCCAGAGAGACAGTGAAAATCATGGCATAAGTCCAGATCAGATTTGTGTAGCCGAGGCGGCCTCGTTTAATCACCCATACCTTTTATAGCATGGTTTGCAAAAGAGAAATTACATGATTGGCCTATTGACCCACCACCTCTCAAGGTGATATGTTGAGCAGTAATACACCCATTTCCAAATATTATTCTTAAAGAAGGAAAATAATTTTCACAGTTCTCAAAACAACCTGCAGGTGTAGAAATGGTTTACGTTCTCTCAAACTGTTGTCCATCCAGTTCACATGACAGCGAAAGCTTTCACAGAGAAGCTGTGAGAAGCTGGATTTCTCTAACTACTTTTTTACGAGAAAGAAAAGTTCACAGGAAAATTCCTCTGTCAGCCCTTGCTAGCATCCACAAAACAGTTCCCCCAGTTCCCCCCAGGGGGGCCCAGGTCACTCCCAGCATGGGCCCTGTGGCTCCCAGTCACCCCAGTATGGTCCCAGCTCACTCCCCAATATGTAACTTTCAGTTAGCACGATCCCAGTCATTCCCACTGTGGCTCCAGTCCTCCCCAGTATGATTCCAGTATGAACCCAGTCACCTTCAGTACGATGCTATTTACTCCCAGCATAGTCCCAGTAACTCCCAGTATGATCCCAGTCACTCCCAGATACTCCCAGTATTATTCCAGTAACTTCCTTTATGGCTCCTCTATGATCCCAGTCACTCCCCGTCTCTCCCAGTAGCTTCCAGCATGATTCCAGTCACTCCCTGTATATCCCAGTTGCCTTCAGGATGCTCCTAGTCACTTCCAGTATGATCCCAGTATGATCCCAGTTGTCCCCAGCATGGTCCCATTTCCTCCCAGTGTGATCCCAGTCTTTCCCAGTTGCCTCTAGCATAGACCCACTCACTCCCAGCATGATCCTACTCTGATGCCATGATGATCCCAGTTGTCCCCAGCATGGTCCTAGTTCCTCCCAGTTCCTCCCAGTCTGATCCCAGTTGCTCTCAGTTGCCCCTAGCACAGAGCCAGTCATTCCATGTATTCCCCAGTATGTGTCCAGTAGGATCCCAGTCTCCCCCAGCATGGTCCCAGTCACCCCCAGTGCAGTTACAGACACTCCCAGTATAGCCCAGTTGCCCTCAGCTTGCTCATAGTCATTCCCAGTCACAGCCACTTGCCCCAGTAAGGTTCCAGTTCCCTACAGCATGATCCCAGTCACTCCCAGTCTCTCCCAATATATCCCGGTTGCCTCCAGCATGCACCCCATCACTCCCATGTACCGCCAGTTGCTTCCAGCATGCTCCCAATTGCTCCCAGTAGCCCTCAGTGTGGTCCCACTTACTCCCAGTATGACCCCTGTTGTCCCAGTTCTGGTCACACTGCGTCCTGGTCCTGCTGTATCCCAGTGTCCCAGCCTCTCCCAGTCCATCCCAGCCTGTCCCACTCCATCCCGGTCCCTTCCTGGCAGCCATGCACCTTTCCTGGATCCTGCTCCTCCCGCCCCCGGAGCTGCCGCCGGACGCCCCCCCAAGATGCTGATGGGGGTCGGGGGCTTCGTGTTGGGCTTCATCCTCCTGGGCTGGGGCTCGGCCTCCACCTATGGGAGGAGGTGACAGGGGTCCCCAGGAGTCATGTCCCCCCTTGAGCATGTGAGCCCCTCCCGGGATTCCCCCCATCCTGGGGTCACCCCCTTTTCTCTCCCCTAGAGCTCCTGACCCAGCTCCTGCTCCCCCCTGGGAGGGGGTTTTGGGGAGCCTCCCTTTTCCTTGGGGCCCCCCTTGAATCCCCATTCCTGGGCATTGGGACCCCTCTGCACCCCCTTTCCCAGATATCCTCCTCTCCCAGCCCCTGGATCCCTGTTTCCTTGACCCCAGCGACCCCTAGACCCTCATTCCTGGCCATCCCGGGGCATCTCAGCCCCAGGCCTCCCTTTCCTGGGAAACCCGAACTGGGCACGGGGCTCTGCAGCCACTCTGGGATTTATTGTCACCCAAAGGAAAGGGACAGGAGAGGAGAGAGAGAGAGAGAGAAGGAGATTGGGAATCAGGGATCGGGGTCACAGCGCCCAGTCCTGCTCCGCTGGGGCTGGGGCCCCGCAGCCGCAGGACAGAATGGATCCACAGGTCCTGGTGCTTGCCCCGCTTCGGGCCGAACCCAGCGGGTTCCAGGCAGAGTTTGGCCACAGGGCCCGGGAGCTCAGCCCAGCCCGGCCTGGGGGTCCCGCATTGCACGGCCAAGGAGGGTCCCAAAAGGGTCACAGGAAGATCCAGGCAGGTCCCAGGAGGGGATCCAGGTGAATTCCCTGGAATTTCTGAGCACCAGGCCCCCCTGAACTTCCATTTCCCATCACTAGAACACCGTGCACCCTCATTCTCATGAAGGCCCTTAAGCCCCCCATTCCTGCGTACTGGGACCCCTCTGCACCTCCCTCTCCAGCAGTAGGACCCAACTGTACTCCTATATCTGGCACTGCAACCCCCCTGAACCTCTATTTTGAGGCACCCAGACCCCCTTGAACCCAGATTCCCAGGAACTTCCCTGAACCCCTATTCCCTGCCATGGGAAACCCCCTGATCCACCATTCCTGGGCCTCGGAACCCTCTTGAAACTCCAATTCTTGGCCAGCAGTGAGACCACTTGACCCCCCCCATTACCAGCAGTGGGACCCCCGTGCAGCCCATGGGTCCAAACCCCCCATTCTCAAGCATGAGGAACCCCCTGCACCTCCATTCCCAGCTCCAGGACGCTCCTGAACCCCCTTATCCTGCACCAATAACCCCCTGCACCCCCTTTCCTGGCCATCTCGCCTCTCTCAGCCCACAGACCCCCCCTTTTCCTTGACCCAGGGACCCTCTAGAGTCCCATTCTTGCCTTTCAGCACCCAGACCCCACTTTGCTCAACAGGAAGAGACCCAGGGTTCCGTCAGCTTCGCCAGCATCCCCACGGTCTCCAAGGCTCCCTGAGCTTCTGTGGTGTCACAGTGGAGGCAGGGTTGCATCAGGTTCCATAGCATCACCACAGTCTCCAGGGCTCCCTGAGCTTCTGGGCCAGGGCCCCTGGACATCCCTTTGCTGGGCACAAGGACACCCTGGATCTCCCATCCCGCCTCTCAGAGCCTTTGCAACATCCCCATTCCGTGACCCTTCCCGGCTCTCCCAGTTCCGCTTCCTCGACCCTTGGACACCACCAGACTCCGCCAATCTCTGCATCCCCCCAGTTCTCCACTCCCTGTGCTTCCTGCAGGGGGGTACCAGGGGGTTCGTAAGGTTCCCTGCGGGGGTCCCAGGAGAGATCCAGGGGAATTCCCAGGAAATGTCCCCTGTCCCTGCCTCCCGCGGTCCCTCGGTCACTTTCCCGTTTCCCAGCCTGCGCCACCGGGATCTGCCCGGAGACCGGTGATTTCCCCCGGCACCGGGACCCTGCTGAATCGCAGTTCCTGGGCACCGGCACCTGTCTGAGCCCCCATTCCTCAGTACCGGGACCCCCCTGCACCCCCTTATCCAGCACCGGGACACCCCTGCAATCCCTTCCTGGCCATCCCGTCTCTCCCGGCTCACAGACGTCCTTTTCCTTGACTTTGAGCCTCCCGGGACCCCCACTCCTGGCTTTTCCAGCTCCCAGCCTCCTACTTCCTCAACACTGGAGAGCCGTGTACCCCCCTTTCCTGCTCAGAGGAACCGCCTGGACACCCATCCCGCCGCTCCCCGTGCCCTCACTCCCTTTTCCTTGACTCTGTGACTCCCCTGAACCTTCATTCCTGGGAATGCGGACCCCCTGCATCCCGTTATGCGGGACTGGGACCCCCGCCTGCACCCCCTTCACGTACTCTGGGACTCGCCTGCAACCCCTTATTCGGCACCGGGACGCCACTGCACCCGCATTCCTGTGCCCAGAGAGCCCCCTACACCCCCTTATCGTGCACCAACACACCCTTGCATCCCCTTCTCAGGCATCCCGCTTTTCCCAGCTCCCAGACCCAGTTTTCCTTGACCGTTGGATCCCTGAGACCTCCGAAATTTCCATGTGCCCCCAGTTCTCCACTTCTGGCGCTTCCTGAAGAGGGGTCCCAGGGGCTCCCGGAGAGCCCCAGGGGTCCCGAGGGGTTTAGAGGGGTCGCAGCGGGGATCCAGCGGGATCCAGACGAATTCCCAGGAACTACGCTTATCCCCTGCCCCCGCGCTCCCTCCGTCTTTTCGCTTCTCCGTCTCCCGACCTGCGCTTCTGGGATCCGCCAGGCGGCCGGTGACGTCCCGAGCGTCCCGAGCTGCCATTGGCGGGCAGGAAAGAGCGGGGCCAATGGCGGGGCCGGAGGCGGCTCTGGGGGCGGGGCCGGAGCGCTGGGGGCGGGGCAGGGCCGGGCTGGGGGCGGGGCCCAGCGGAGCAGCGCGATGGCTCCAGCGCTGGGGCCGGGGGCGCTCCTGGGGGATTCGGGGGGGGCGACGAGAGGTGAGGGGGACCCCCGGCACTGGGACCCCCTGAACCGCAATTCCCGGGCACCGGGACGCCCCTGAACTTGCATTTCCGGGAACTAAAACACCCTGCACCCTCATTCCCTGGTACAGGAAACCCCCCCCTGAATCCACATTCCTGGGTACTGTGACCCCCCTGCAACCCTTCCCCCGCACCGGGAGCCCCCTGTCAGCCTTATCGGGCATCGAGATCCCCCTGAACCTCCATTCCTGGGCACGGAGACCCCCCTGAATCGCCACTCCCGGGCATTGGCATTCACAGAACCCCCATTCCTGGGCAAGGGGACTCCCCCTGCCCCCGTTCTCCTGCACCGGGACCCTCTGAATCACCATTCCTCTGCACCAGGATCCCCCTGAACCCCCATATCCAGCACTGGGACACCCCTGCGCCCCATTATCCTGCATCAATACCCCCCTACACCCCCTTTCCCGGCCATCACACCTCTCCCAGCCCACAGACCCCCCTTTTCCTCGACTTTGAAACTCCCTGGACCCCCATTCCTGCCTTTCCCAGCACCCAGACCCCACTTTCCTCAACACCGGGGACCCCTGCAACCCCCTTTCCTGGGCACAGGGACCCTCTGGACCCCCCCATCCCACCTTTCTTAGTCCCTGCACTCCCCTTTCCTTGAGACTTAGACCCTTCCCTTTTCCCAGTTCCTCTTCCTGACCCTTGGACCTCCAAGACCCTGGCAGTCTCTGCATCCCCCCAGTTCTCCACTCCCTGCGCTTCCTGCAGGGGGTCCCAGGGGGTCCAGAAGGCTACCTGCAGGGGGTCACAGAGTGTCCCAGGGGGGATCCAGGGGAATTCCCAGGAGTTCCCCCTGTCCCTGCCCCCCACCCTCTGTGCTCCCTCAGTCATTTTCGTGTCTCTCAACCCGCACCACTGGGATCTGCCATGCGATTGGGGACTGCCCCCGGCACCGGGACCCTGCTGAACTGCAATTCCTGGGCACCAGGATCCCCCTCTATTTCCATTTCTGTTTCCTTTCACCCCCTTATCCGGTCTTGTCACCTCTGTGACCCTCCTTCCCTGGCATGGGGACCTCCCTGGGCTCCCTTATTCTCCACCAGTAACCTCCTACAACCCCTTTCCTGGCCAATGCACCTCTCTGTTACTATCCGGTTTAAACCCAGAAAAGCAAAGCAAGCTAACTCTCTGTGCACAAACCAGAAAGAACTTTAGAAGGTTCAAAATATTCCCAGAAACAAGATTGAAACAAAACGAGGTTAGATGTTGATGCAAAAAAATTGATGTGTTTTATTTAATAGTAAAATAGGCAAAGAGAAAGAAAGAGAAAAGAAAGAAAGAGGGAGAAAGATGTGTGCGTGGGGGGTGGGGGAACAGGGAAAGGTGACAGGGGTTAGGTGGAAGCATATCACCCATCCGAGGGTCCCAACGGCATCTCGTTGCTGCCCTCCAACTGGTCTGCTGGTGGTGAGGGTCCCCCATCGCTGCCGTGGCCACGCCGCCACACCACACGCCAAAGAGTACAGAATCCTGTGGATTAATACACGCTTTGGGCCAGGTGGGAATGCCCATGTGCCTCTCTTGCAGGGGCCAGCTTGACACACTGTCCCTTGCAACACTGAGGGTCTGTTGCATCATCTCTGGTGCTCTGGTGCAGGGTCTGGGGACCCCTTTGAGAGGGGCCCCTGTGATGGGCCATGTCCCCCCCTTTTGCTGTGGATAAGCTTCGCCCCCCTACCCCCCACCCCAGTGAGGACTCCTCAGCTGGGCTCCTCTGCACAGTGGAGGATGGGCAGTCACTGCGCCTCTGACCACAGGCATTTCCAAGACACCCAAAGCCTCTCCTCCCCTCCACCCTTTGGTGGAGGGTCTGTTCGAGCCTGGCAGCTGATAGCCCTGGGGCTGTGGTCTCCTGTGGAGGTGTTAAGCCTGTGCTCCATGAAATGTCTCCAGCCCTGAGTTGTTATCTTCATCAGCGAGCGGTGTAAGGTATCAGTCAGGGCCCCATTCAGGGTGAGGTAGTCTTCTCTGCAGCTTTTGTAATACAGTTTTAAAAGTCCTTCATGAAAATGTTTAAGTTATAAACTATATTTCAGTCTCTGACACTCTCTCAGACCCCAACCATGGCCTTTTCCTTGACCTGGGGATCCCCTGGCACCTGGACCACCCCGAGTCCCCATTCCTGCACACTGGGAACCACCTGCACCCCGTTATCTGGCACTCCCAAACCTTACATTTCTCAGCACTGGGACCCCCCTACAACCCCTTATCCAGCACGGGGAAATCCCTGCAATCCCTTCCCCAGCCATCCCACCTCTCTCAGCCTCTGGATCCTTGACCATGTGACCCCCTTGAACCTTCCTTCCATAGCACCAGGAGCCCCCTGAACTGCCTTATCTAGCACAAGGACCCCACTACACCCCCTCATCCAGCACTAATACCGCCCTGTGCCCCCTTTGCCAGCCATCCTGCCTCTCCCAGACCCCCCTTTTCCTTGACCCTGGGATCCCCTGGAGCTCCATTCCTGCCCTTTCCCACCCCCATATCCCTCTTTCCTTAACACTGAGGAGCCCCATGACCCCCCTTTCCACCCATTCTGGATCTCTCCACCACGTGATACCCCTTTTCCCAACACCGGTGTGCCCTGGACCCCTCTTTTGTTGAGGTCTGCCAATTTTGCTGCAGGCTTCTATCATTTGTGATAAAGTAGGTTCTTGTTCAGGTAGGCTTCAAATGACTTTTCTACATTCTTCATTGGCATTCTCATATGCAAGGTTCAAAGTAAGAGTGGTCGGGTTTCATCATCCTCACACTGCCTTTCCAAGGCTTGTGTCAGGCGATCAATGAATGCTGTATAGGGCTCTAATGGCCCCTGCTTTACTGATGTGTAAGTCCCTTCCGGAGTCCCCACCGGCTGTGTCAATAAAAAAGCTTTGCAGGCTGCTTTTTTTATGTCCCCTAATACTACTCTCGGTAAATCTATTTGTTCTTCAGGCTTATTGTTGGGGGGTCACCTGTTATCTGGGCTATTGTAAGTGCTGCGTGGGGACCCCCAGCATATGTTACAATTTTTTGATTCAAGAATTTCCTCCACTTCATGTCCCATAGGATGTATTGTGATTCTGTTAGAATTGATGAAGCAACATATCTGCAATAAAGAGGTGTTAAGTCCTCATTATCAACTATTGCTTTTAGCAGCCGTTTAAAATATGGTGAGCCTATCCCATTTTCTCGAATCGCTCTTCTGAAATCCTTGATATCATCATGGTCTACCTTCACCCATCTTGGTTCGGCATTCCCTTGGCCATATCTAATTGGCAAGGCTAGAAGTGGCTCTTGGGCTAAATTAAAATCTTTTCCCTTTAGTGCCTTTTGTCTAACTTCAGCCCAGTCTGTTGTAACTGGCTTTTGACTTTCCCTCGGAGGGTGTCTTGATGAAGGAGAGATAGTTTTTCTTCTTCACCAGAAGCAGAACAATCATTGTCCATTCTTCTGTGTTTATTATTCCAGCAGCTGTTTCCTTCTGGTCCATCTCCCCCCTTTCTGTGGAATAGGATGGGTTCCGAGGCAGGCTGTATCTGTGGGTAAGTATTTGAGGGTGCAATAACAGAAGCGGCCACAGGTGGCGCTGCAGTTGGAGGGTGAGCTACGTGGTTGCACGATGGTGTCGCCATTGTGCACGGAAGTGACGAGGGCGCCGCCATGTTGCTGTAGTTCTTCAGGACAGCATGGTCAAAGTTTTGTGGTGAAGTTGTCTTTCGGCCTGGCACCGGCCCGAACAAAGGAGGTTTGATCCGCATTAGGAGCCATGGGCGGAGGATTGCAGTCAGGGTGGTCCTGCCACTGGCTGGCCGGCGCAGGCGGCGGCCGCACGGATGACGGTGAAGCGAAGGCGGGTGCCGAGCGCTGCTCCGGTACGGACCCCGCAGCAGGTCCGCATGGGACAGAAGATGCGAGCTGCGGAGGCTGAGACTCTGCCCGAGCCACGCCAGGCGGGAAGAAAGCCGCAAAAGGCAACAGCGGAGACCCTGCCCAAACCGCACCGCTCGAAGTGGAAGACGCGACTTGCAGCGGCAAAGAGTCTGCCCGAGCCGCGCCAGGCGTGGGGAAAGCCGTGCCCGGCAGCTGAGAGGAGCCTGCCCGAGCCGCACCAGGCGTGGGGAAAGCCGTGCCCGGCAGCTGAGAGGAGCCTGCCCGCGCCGCACCAGGCGTGGGGAAAGCCGTGCCCGGCAGCTGAGAGGAGCCTGCCCGCGCCGCGCCAGGCGTGGGGAAAGCCGTGCCCGGCAGCTGAGAGGAGCCTGCCCGAGCCGCGCCAGGCGTGGGGAAAGCCGTGCCCGGCAGCTGAGAGGAGCCTGCCCGAGCCGCGCCAGGCGTGGGGAAAGCCGTGCCCGGCAGCTGAGAGGAGCCTGCCCGAGCCGCACCAGGCGTGGGGGAGGAGGCGCCGAAGGCAGCAGCGGAGTCTGCCTGCGCCGCGGCGAGCGGAGGGGAAGACGCGAACGGCAGCAGCAGAGAGCCTGCCTGAGCCGCGTCCGGCGCCTGGATCGGGCTGCGGGATTGACTCAGCCCTAGAGGCAAAAGGTAAAGCCTTTTCAGAAAAGGAGGGGAGAACCCCTCCTGTTTTCACGGCTCGGGAGGGGGATGGGAAACCTGATGAAAAAGTAAGGGCAGCGCCTGCAGAAAGCTGCTCCGTTGCCCGTAGCGACGGGGCGGAGTTTGCAGCGTCTGGGGGCAGGGGGGGCCAGTTCGCGACCTCCAAAGCGTCCGCAGGGATGCCGCCTGCGTCGCTCCGGGGAACGTGGGGAGGCACCGGGGCTGCACACGATGCTGTTTGAACTAGCTGTGCAAGCCGAGAACACGGCTGTGCCCTGTCCTCTGGTCCCGAGTGTTCACGCGGTTGCTGGCTAGGAGCAGTGAAAGAATGCAGAGGTTTCGGGGTAGGCCCACCCTCGCTCGGGTCGCTGCATCCCAATTCGCCCGCATTTGTGTCTCCTGTATTTGCTATGTCTGGCTGAGAGCCCTCTCCACCCACGTAATGTCTAGCTGCGATATAGAATTTGAAACTAGAGTTTGCAATATTTCGTTATCAGACTCTACTGCAGGGACTGTAATTATGAATTTAGAGAAGGGATTATTCAATATTTCAACAATTATTCGCCATATGAGCAATATATTTGACATGGATTTATTTCCACGGGTGGAATAATCAAATAATTTTATACCAATTTGGTCCCATAATTTTTTATTTAATGCAGAGCCTGCTTTAACTTCTGGGAAGTTTTTTTGAGGATATATTAAAAGATCTTTCAAATCTTTGCTTGGGACCTCATAATCATTACATATTAATAAATACTTTAGATGTTCATAAATCTGCCTCTGCTCTTTTGATATATTGTTCCCCATCTAGATTACTTCAAAGGATGCTTACCTTAACTCCTGTAAGGCAAGCTTCAGCGTGTCTCTCTCCGATTTGTCCTGCGACTCGGGATTTATGCTTCGTTTCAGCGTTCAGTAGAGCACACATCACCTTTAGTTTCAAGGTCCACTTGTTCCTGGGATTTTTCTGTTTCTTCCAAACAGCCTTTTTCTTTCTACTTTGAAGATGCTTCAACCGGAAATTATTTAAAGTCGTTCCCCCTTAAAATAGAGGCACCATTTGTTGAGCTTTTGACAGGGTACCCTCCCTTCTCGGACCAGGGTAAAAGAGCAGAGGAGGCTGCTGTTCTACTAAGTTCTTTATTTCATAGTCTCACAGCTTTCTTGAAGGCAGAGTTCAAAGGGGCTTACATGATAAAGGCAAACAGCAACAGCAGGCAAAAACCAGCTTCTTCTATATGTTCTACATGCTCCATATACTTTATATGCTCTATACACTATACACTATATTTTTTCTTACAGAAGTGTGGATTATATTTGTTAACTGACCAATAAGATTAACACACGATTCTTGTTTTCCTTTTCTTAACCTATCCTGGTCTAATTCTAACAGTCGTAAGCCTTACACAAGTGTTACATAGGTATTACACAGATTTGCATATACAGTTTCTATCAGTTCTTATTGTTTATGTGAACACTCTATCTAAAAAATGTGAACAGTATAATTCTATCTATGTTTTGCCTAAAGAATTCTGTGAAAAGGTAACACTGCTGCAGCAAGAACTGTGTTTAAGGTCTCTGCTACAGCTTTTTAATGTTTAAGGCACTTAGCATATATTTCTACTAAAAGTTAAAAATCTGTATCTCTATTCCATTTTGGTGTGGCTTCATGGATCTCAGCTTGTCCAAAGGTTTTAATTCAACCCCTGTGCTTTGGCTTCCCTCTGGGCCTGAGTCCAGAGGAGCCTTCACTCCAACACAGCCCCAGATTGCTCCAGGGAAGCTGACCTTGATCCATTTTTGGTTTTGCAATGAACGTGCATCTTGCAGGATCTCCCTGAGACTCCTCCCAGGCATCTCCTGCAGTCTGTGACACACAGAGCTCTGAGGAGCTGAGATCCCGGGTAGCAGCCCCAGAGGGCTCCAGGGAAGCTGCCCGAGGGGATTTTGTGCCGGGAAAGAGGGAGCTGTGCAGGCCTGGAGGAGCCCAGGGGCAGCCGCTCTGTGCTGCCTGAGGAGCAGCTGAATGTGCCTCCTCTTGTGCCGGGGCTGCGTCTGTGTGCCCCGCTGGGCATGCTGAAGAGCAGCTGAATGTGCCTCTGGCTGCAGGCTCTGTGTGCGGGCTGCTGCTGGACACAGAAGCCACCTTGGCCTCCTGGTGCGGGGCGGGCGCAGGGCTGGGCAGTGCCCCTGGTGCTGCTGAGCGCTGGGCAGGGCTGGCTGGGGCTGTGGCACTGGCCGGGCTGCCCGGCTGCAAGGGCCAGCCAGGACAGCAGCTGCCCCACTGCAGCCCTTGTCCCTGCCAGGGCCCCTGGGCCAGGCCGCGATGGCTCCGCTGCTGCTGGAGCTGCGGGGCTGTGGGGCTGCGGGGCCATGGCGGCCCGTCCCTGTCCTCATGGAGGGACGAGGCCCGGCCCTGGCTGCCCTGAGGCTGCCGCTGCTGCAGCTGCGGCCGGACCAGGAGGAGGAGGAGGAAGAGGAGGGGGCGTGGGATGGAGGCGCTGCCTTGGCCCAGTGCTGCGGGATGGAGGCGCTGCCTTGGCCCAGTGCTGCGGAGCCCCGGCGCTGTCCCAGCAGCGGCCTCTCCCTCCCGGCCCGGCCCTCAGCTGGTACCGCCCTTGGGGCACTGGGCCTTGGACTTCCTCTTCTCCAGGGGCATCCCCTGACGCCCAGAGTGTCCTGGTGAGCTGCTGCCTCCTGAGCCGGGGGCTCTGCTCTGCTGCCCCGGGCACCCCGGGGCTCCTGAAATACCCCACGGGCAGGGCGGGGCCCAGAGGGTCACAATGTCCCCTTGCTTCCATGGGGCCCCGCAGTGTCACAGTGCTCCCTGCGCACCCTGAGGCCCCACTTCGGCCAGCCCAGGCCATTGCCATGCTTCCAATCACTCCCAGCATGATCCCAGTGACTCCCAGTGAATCAGGGGGATGGGGAAGCAGAGGTTAAATGATTTGCTAAGTTGTTTGTTAGAAGCAATGCATACCGCTTGTCCAACACTTATTGTGCCCACCAAAACAGGATGAGAAGATGTGAGACTATTGATAAGGCGAAGGAATCTTGACCAAAGATCCTGTTTTTAATCTAAAACTAACTCAAACCAGTCTTGAAGTTTGGACTTAACCCAGGGGCATAAAGAGCAGGCGCAGGGAGGAAAGGTGAAAAGTTCAGGATGAGGAAGACCCTTTACTTCATCTGAGGAAGACTCTTACTTCATCTCGGAGACCCCTGCCCACGACCGCCACACAACACTGTGCAAGTGCAACGCGGATGTAAATGACTTTTGGGCTCATTGCAATACAAAGTGAGGCTAGGTGGGGCTAGGTGATGAATATGTATAGGTGTATTGGGAAACTTAATGAATATGGAACTTGTAACCCAGTATATACCAAGCTGAATGCAGCTGTCGGCACACATGAGTTTGGAGGAACTATCCCCCATGCGTCCCAGCGCTGGAATAAACATAGCTACTTTACTACTTATTCCAGTAGTGGAGTCTTTCCCGCTCATCACCAGTCTCTCTCAGTATATCCCAGTTGCCCGCAGCATGGTTTCAGAGGCCCCCAGGACAATCTCATTCATTCCCAGTATATCCCAGTTGCGTCCAGCATTTACCCATCATTCCCAGTTGCTCCCAGTAGCCCTCAGTGTGGTCCCAGTGGCTCCCAGAATTTCCATGTCCCTGGTCCCAGTGCTGCTCCCAGCCCTGATCCGTGGGGATGGGAATGTCCCGCTCCCTTCCTGGGGCAGGCTCACACCTGAGCCAGGTGTGCAGGGCAGGACCTTGCCCTGAGCCCAAGCCCTGTCCCCCCTGCAGGATCTGCTTCCCATCGGCCTCTTCCTCCTGCGGCCCCAAGCCCAGCTCGGTGCTGAACGAAGGGCGCTGGGCCGGGGTCATCCCCCGGCGGGGGCTGCATACCCCCTCTGCCCCCTCCCCAAATTCCCTCCCGGGGCAGCAGGGGCTGGCTCAGGAGCCCTGTGGGCAGGGAAAAGGGGGTGACACCGGGATGGGGGGGTCACACACACTCTGGGGGGACACACACGGCCCCTGGGGACCCCCCTCACCTTCTCCTGCAGTGCCAGGAGGATGAACCCCAACATGGAACCCCCCACCCCCGGCAGCATCTTGAGGGGTGGGGTCTGGTGGCAGCTTTGGGGGTCTGGGGGGAGGTCACAGCTGCTCTAAAACCCCCTCCCAGCCACACAGCCACTCCTGGACCCCTCAAACCACCCCACAGCTCCCAGCCAGGACTCCCCCAACCACTCCCTGCAATGTAAATGGCCCCAAGAGCCACCAAAACCCCTTCCCATCTCCCCCAACACCCACCCAAATTCTCTCCAAGCCATATGGCACTGCCAGCACCCCAAAACTCCCTCACAGACCCCGCCAAACTCCTCCCAGCACCACAAATGCCCCCAAGAGCCACAAAAGCTCCTCCCAGTCCTCCCAGGAGCCACTAAAACCCCTCCCAGCCCCCATGGCACCGACCAGGACAGGTTGGTGGACAGGAACATCCCCAGCTGGGAGCAGCTCAGGCACTTCAGCAGCGATTTGGACACTTTGTGGGGGACACCCCAGATGGGCAGACCCAGGGCAGGGGCTGGGACAGACAACTGGAATTCCTGGAGAGCAGATTGGCTCAGGCAGAAACGTTCTGCCAGAACAACTCTAATCATGGCCCCATCTGCCTGGTTGGGCTGCTCCACAACACCCAAATCCTCCCAAAAAATCCTGTGAACCAACCCCAAATTCACCCCCAAATCCCAGTAAAATGGTGCAGCTTTAGATCTCTTTAATTTTTTTACTTTTACCTCAGTTCTGGGTGTTTCAATGGGATAGACATGGAAATTACTTAGGTTGGAAAAGATGTCCAAGATCATCCAGCATTGCTTGATGCCACCAGAAGAAACAACTGGACAGACCAGGTGACATTTTTTAGGGTGTAAAGTTAAAAAATCAGCTCTTCCCAATGAATTTCCAATGTCAATCTGAGTCCCGATGGATGTTCCTGCCTCTGCCTTCGTCCAGGTGCCTACGGGGTGTGGAGGGCTGGGACCCCTTGGCACAAGAGCCCTCTGCTCTCCCTTGGAGAAGAGAGGCCTGAGGGCAAGACAACCTTCCCCAGAGATAAGCAACCTTCCTCTAGGTCATGGTGATAAAGTGAACCACCCCCAGCATGCCTTGTTTCTATATGGTAATACCCAGTTGGCTAGTTGGTTTCTACCCCATCCCCTGCCTACCCCATATAACCTCTGCCCCCTAGCCCTGATGTAGGGAGCCTTGTCCCTGGCCTTCCCTTCACAGGGACTGCTGGACAACAAAAGCTGCCTCTGTGGAACTGCTATACAAGGCTCCTGTCTCTCTATCCCCGAGTTCTCCTTGGGTGATTTTACAAAGAGCTGAATCATAAGAGCTGGAATCACTTGTAGCTGAGAAATCGCTACACTTGCTGAAATCACTTGTTGCCCAGGGAAGCCGGCCACTGCCCCTGGAAGAGATGTTCCTTGCAGGACACTCTCTAGGAAGGTCGTGGCACACCGGGTTGTCCACCCCTGGCCTCCTTTGGAAGAAACAACAGGGATCCAGGAGGATCTAGAGACCACCAGCCAGGTGTTTTCCCAGCGTGGATCACTGGCAATGTGGGTCACCAGGGCTCTTCCCAATTTGGGTCCCCTGATGAAGGATGAAGTTGGAGCAGCAAAGCTCCTCCCGCAGTCAGGGCACTCACAGGGCTTTGCTTACCAGTGCCTCCGCTGGTGTTGGGTCAAGGCTGAGCTATGCCTGAAGCTCTTCCCACACTCGGGACATTCATAGGGCCTCTCCCCGGTGTGGATGCGCCGGTGGATGATGAGGTGGGAATTGTCCTTGAAGCCCTTCCTGCAGTCGGGGCAGCGGAAGGGTCTCTCTTCTGTGTGCGTACGCTGATGCTTGAGGAGATCTGAGCTGGTCTGAAATCTCTTCCCACACTCGGGACACTCATAGGGCCTCTCCCCAGTGTGGATCTTCTGGTGGGAGGTCAGGTGGGAGCTCCGGCTGAAGCTCTGCCCACATTCCAAGCAGTCATAGGGCCGTTCCCCGGTGTGGATGCGATGATGGATGACCAGGCCAGAACTGTCTCTGAAGCCCTTCCCACATTCGGGACACTCGTAGGGTCTCTCCCCAGTGTGGATCATCTGGTGATGGATCAGGCGGGATCTCCAGCTGAAGCTCTTCCCACATTCCAAGCACTTGTGGGGCTTCTCCCTGGTTTGAAGCTGCTCATGGACCACCAGGTCCGAGCTCAGTTTGGATCTCTGGCCACCTTCCCAGCACAGGGTGGGTCTTTCCTCCTCACAGTTCCCTGGGCTGCGTTTGCAGCCCCTCCTCCCACCAGATCTCTGGGGCTTTTCCTCCCCGTTGGATTCCTGCGCTGTGGAGATGCTCAAAACGGCCTCTTCCACCAGGTTCTGCCGTGGGGATTTGTCCTCCCTGGGCTCCGTCCTCAGCTCCTTGTCTAGAGGAGGAAAGACAAGGAGAGGATGGGATTTGCCTCCGTGCCAGAGGGAAGGGGAAGGAGATCCCCCCAGTCCATCACCGGCAGGACAGCGTTGGCAGCGGGGTTGTCCTGCAGCCTGGGGTGATGCTGGGCTGGGAGACGGAGCAGGAGAGAGGGGGAAAGGAGCAGTGACTTCCTCCTCACCTGCCTGGGTGTCCTGGGGCATCTTCCTCACAGCCTTCTCCTCCCTTTGGCAAAGGTTTGGGAATGGGAAATCCTGGTTTGGGGAAAAAAAAGGGAGAAGCATGTTGAGTTTGAATGTCCCCCTGCCCATGTCCATCTCTACAAGTCACCGGGCATCTGGGGTCCAGAAAATCCTTCCAAACACCAACATTCAGCCCTGAAAAAGCCTCCCAGGAGTTCCCTGTCTCTGGTCTCTCTTCTTTGGTGTTCGGGGGTTCCCCCCTGTCCCAGCTGCTGAGGGTCACGCTTGTATTGGGGGTCCCCCATCTACTTGCTCTCTGCCTTGCCCAGGCTGCTGGGAGTCCCAGGAATCTGAAAAGTTGCCCCTCTTCCTTTTCCCCACTTAGGGATGCTGGGTTACTGGGTCCAAGGGGTCCTTCTCCCCTTATTCTCTGCTTCGGGGTGCAGGGAGTCCAAGGAGTCCCCCCTCCCCCTCTCCAGGCTGTTGAGGGTCCCGCGAATGGCGGCGCTCCCCCCTCTCTGGGCTCCCCACTTTGGGGTCCTGGGGGTCACAGGGGTCTGCTCCTCTGGACTGCCGGGGCTCCCCTGGTCCCGGTACTGCCCCTCTCTGCTCGTCCCACTCTGGGGGTCCTGAGGTTCCCCCCTCCGGCTCTCCCAAGGGGTCCCGCAGCCCTCTGGCTCTGGGCTGGAGGTGGCTGTGCCTGACCCCGGCAGACCCAACCCCCACCACGGGGCGTACCCCACATCCCCCTGCCCGCTGCCAGGGCTCTGCTGGCACCAGCACCAAGACCCCCCAAAAACACCTCCTGGGGACCCCCAATGTCCCTGCAAGGGGCATTTTCTGCTCAGCTTTGGAGTTCTTCATACTCCAAACATCCCCCTCCAAAAAAACCCAACCCAGGGACCCCCCAGGATATCTGGGCCGAGCTCCCCCTTCCCAGGCACCTGCGGGATGTGGGGAGTGATGCTCCCACGGGTGGGGGGCTGTGAATTCAGGGAGTGCTCGGCCTCGTTCTTCCTTCTTTTCTTGATCCTCCCTTGTCCCTCCTCTTCCTCCTCCTCCCTAATCCCACCTCCTTCTCCTACTTCCATCCCTTCTCCCACTCCTTCATCCCTCCTCTCCCATCCTTCCTCCTCCTCCCCCAGCACCAGCCACACCCTGGGTCCCCCGTTCCCAAGCCCCTCGCAGCCCGCGGGAGCACTGGGGATGGAGCCGGGCCAGGTCGGGATGGGCAGCGCGGGGCTCTCGGCTGCTCCCACCCGCTGGGGGCGGGGGAACCCGGCCCGGGGAAAGGAGAGGGAAACTGGGAACATTGGGGGCTGCACATCCCAACTGGGCCTTGCTGGGGACCCTGGGTGGGGACTTGCAGCTCTTGGGGTTCCTCTCGGAGCCTGGAGAGCCGGGAGGGGGAACGCAGAGAGGGCCGGGGGATCCCAGGAATGGCATCACTGCCAGTCACTGCTTTGTACTGGGGTAACTGGAACCTTACTGGGGCAACTGGGTGGAACTGGGAATGACTACAAGCATGCTGAGGCCGACTAGTATGTACTGGCAGTGTCTGTAACCATCCTGGGATTGACTGGAAACAACCAGGACCATGCTGGGGGCTACTGGGAGGAAGTGGGAGTGACTGGTCTACACTGGGGGCAACTGGGCACGACTGGGACCATGCCGGGAGGGACTGGGATCATATGGGGAGTGACTGGGACTATACTAGGAGCAACTGGATGCAACTGGGATCACACTGGGAGGAACAGGGAGTGACTGGAACCATGCTGGGGGAGACTGGGATCATACTGGCTCATACTGGCAGCTACTGGGACTGCACTGAGGGTGACTGGGAGTGGCTGTGAGCAACTGGGATCAGACTGGAAGCAACTCAGGGCAATGGGGAGTGACTGGGAAGATGCTGGGAGCAACTGAGATGCACTGGGAGAGACTGAAACCATAGTGGGGTAAATGGGAGCAACTGGAACCACACTGGAAGATAATGGGAGCAGCTGTGCCCATGCTGGGGTCATACTGGGATCCTACTGGAACTAGCTGGGATCATACTGGGAGTGACTGGAATAGTACTGGGAGTATCTGAAAGTGACTGGGATCCTACTGGAACCAGACTGGGAGTGACTGGAACCATACTGGAGGTGACTGAGAGCAACGGAGACCACACTGAGAGGAAATGGGATCATATTTGGAGTGACTGGGAAGTACTGGATTCATACTGGGAACAACTGGGCCCACACTGGCAGTGACAGGGAGTCACTCTGGGCATGACTTGAATAATACTGGGAGTATCTGGGAGTGACTGGTGTCATACTGGGGGAGACTGTAACAATGCTGGTGATGACTGGCTGCACCTGGGACCATACTGGGAGTGACTGGGATTGTAGCCAAAGTGACTGGGATCATACTGGAACTGACTGGAACCATACTGGCAGTGACCATGGGTCCCATTGGGATCATCCTGGGAGCCACTGGGATTACAGTGGGGGTGAATAGAACCTGACTGGGGGATACTAGGAACTACTGGGCCCATATTGGGAGGAAAATGTGGACACATTGGGAGACACTGAGATCAACTGGAAGGTACTGGAACCATGCTGAGGGGACTGAGACCACAACTGGGGCAACTGGAATCATACTGGGAGCAACTGGGAAAGACTGGGATCGTTCTGAAGTAACTAGAAGCTTACTGGGTCAACTGGGAGTGACTGGGAATGACTACAAGCATGCTGAGGGTAACTGGGATATACTGGGAGTGTCTGTAACCACACTGGGGGGACTGGAACCACACTGGGAACAGTTGAGACCACACTGGGGGCAACTGGGAGCATGTTGCAGTGACTGGGGCCACACTGGGGGAAACTGGGCGTGACTGGGACCATGCTGAGACTGGGACTATACTAGAGGCAACTGGGGGCAATATGGATCATACTGGGAGGAACTGGGAGCACCTAGAACTACGCTGGGAGCAAAAAGGATCATACTGGGATTACAGTGAGAGCAGCTGGGTCCGTGCTGGGTGAGACTGGGATCATACTGAGGGTGACTGGAATCATTTTGGGATTGGCTGGGAGTGGCTGCGAGCAAGTGGAATCATGCTGAAAGCAACTGGGAAGAAGTGGGAAGGACTGGGAGCATGCTGGGGGTGACTGGGATATACTGGGAGAGACTGGGAGTCACAGGGATCCTACTGGAGGCTACTGGGCTCATGCTGGCACTGACAGGGAGCAACTGGGAGCACACTGGGAGCCGCTGGCATCATACTGGAAGTGACTGGGATTAGACTGCAAGCAACTGGGATCATACTGGGAGTAGCTACAATCATACTGGGATTATAGTGGGTGGGAATGAAAACTTACTGGAAGTTACTGGGAACTATCAGGCCCATGCTGGGAGCCAACTGCTCACACACTAGGAGCAACTGGGACCAACAGGGTGCATGCTGGTGACAACTGGGATGTACTGGCAGTGACTGGGATAAAATTGGGAGCAACTGAACCATGCTAAGTGGGAGTGCCTGGGAATGACCACGAGAATTTCAGGGCAACTGGGATATACTGGGAGTGTCTGAGACCATGCAGGTGGTGACTGGGACCACACTGGGGCCACACTGGGGGCAAGTGTGAGTGACTAGGGCCCTGCTGGGAGAGACTGCCATCATACTGGGAGTGACTGGGACTACACTATGGGTAACTGGGAGAACTGGGAACACACTAGACAAAAGGGGAAGGAACTGGGAGCAACTGGGACCATGCTGGGGGCAAATTGCATCATAATAGGGAATGACTGGGAGTGACTGGGTTCATACTGGGAGCAACAAGAGATCCTACAGGGAGTGAGGGGAAGTGACCAGGATCATACCGGGACTGAGTGGGCTCATACTGGGACTGATGAGGAAACTGGAACCACTCGGGGGGGAGAAAACTGGGCTCATACTGGGAGCAGCCATTTCCCAGCCCCGGGACCCCCGAGCCCCTTTCCCGGCCGTGCCGCCCCTCCAGCCCCCAGACCCCCCTGCCGGGGTCCCGCCAATCCCAGGGGTCCCCCCCCTCGGGATCCCCGCTTTGGGGTTCTGGGGGTCTCCTCTCTCTGGAGTCCCGCTTAGGGAAGCCGGGGCTCCCGGGGGTCCCCAAAACCGGTGTCCCCCCACCCCCGCGCGGTGCCCACGGGGCCCCGGCAGGGCTCGGAGGGCCCGGCCCGGGAAGCCCAACCCCCACCGCGGGGGGACCCGCATCCCCCCGCCCCCGCCGCGGCTCTGCCGCCACCGCCACAGGGACCCCCCAAAAACACCTCCCGGGACCCCACGATGTCCTCCCGAGGGCATTTGCGGCTCGGCTTTGGAGTCCCGCAAGCTCCAAACATCCCCCAAAAAACCCCAAACCCAGGGATCTCCCGGGACATTTGGGGCGAGCTCCCCCTCCCCGGGCACCTGCGGGACGGGGGGCGATGGTCCCGGGGGGCTGCGAGTTCAGGGAGCGCTGGAGCCCAGCGCTTCCTCCTCTCCTCCAGCTTCCCGCTGCTGCTCCGCCTCTTCCTCCCTGCTCCTCCTCCTCTTCCTCCCTCCCTCCTCCTCCTCCTTCTCCTCTTCCCGCCCCTCCCCAATCCCACCTCCGCCTCCTCCTCCTCCCCTTCCCCCTGCCCCGTTCCCGAGCCCCTCGCAGCCCGCGGGAGCAGCGGGGATGGAGCCGGGACAGGTCGGGATGGGCAGCGCGGGGCTCTCGGCTGCTCCCACCCGCTGGGGGCGGGGGAACCCGGCCCGGGGAAAGGAGAGGGAAACTGGGAACACTGGGGGCTGCACATCCAAACTGGGCCTTGCTGGGGACCCTGGGTGGGGACTTGCAACCCTTGGGGCTCCTCTCGGAGCCTGGAGAGCCGGGAGGGGGAACACAGAGAGGGCTGGGACATCCCAGGAATGGCTTCACTGGCAGTGACTGCTTTGTACTGGGATCGTACTGACATCCTACTGGGAGCTGCTGGGCCCATGCCAGGAGAGACTGCAATCACACTGAGGGAGACTGAAATCATACTGGGATCATACTGGGATCATACTGGGAGTAGGAGCCTTTGGGAGGCAATTGAGACCCTGCGGGGGGCAAATGGGATAAACGCTCACCCTCCTCTGCCATAGATGTGCAGAGGAGAGAGGTGAAAAAAATTAATGAAGGCTTCATGAGTGAGATAAGGACCGGGAGAAACACTTCAAGGGCAGAACAGCCTTAACTTAAAGTTACAAGGTGAATATATTGCTAACAGAATCAGAGGATGACAATGAGAAGTAAAATAAGCCTTTAGAACACCTTTTCCCCCAGCCCCTCCCTTCTTCCCACGAACAGCGCAGGGAGACAGGGCACGGGCGTTTGGTCAGTTCATCACCGAGACTTCCTTCTGCTGCTCTGGGAGAGGAGTCCTTCCCCCTGTGAGGCCGTGGGCTCCCTCCCACGGGAGACAGTTCTCCGTGAACTTCTCCAGCGTGGGCCCACTGTCACAAGCAGCAGCCACACCGCACCTGCTGCAGTGTGAGCCCCTCCCACGGGCACACAGTCCTCCCAAAACTGCTGTGCCGTGGGTCTGTCTTCCACAGGGTGCAGTGCTCCAAAGCCAGGCTGCTCCAGCCTGAGAGCCTCTCTCTCCACTGGGTCTTTCACTGGATCACAGCCTCCTCCAGGCATCCACCTGCTCCAGTGTGAGCACATCCTCCACGGGCTGTGGGTGGATCTCTGCATTCCCTGTGGATCCCCAGGGACTCCTTCACCATGCTCTTCACCACAGCCTGCAGAAGAATCTTGGCTCCAGAGCCTGGAGCACCTCCTCTCCCCGCTTCTCCACTCACCTTGGTCCCTCCATGTTTTTTCCCTCACACGTTCTCACCTTCTCTTCTTCTCTGACCAGCAGCCAAAACTGTGACTTTGTTTTGATTTTCTTCTTAAATCTGTTATCCCAGAGGCGTTACCAGCCTCTCTCATTGGCCCAGTTTTGGCCAGCAGCATGTCCATCTTCAGAGCCATCGGGGATTGGCGCTGCTGGACATGGTGGAAGCTTCCAGCAGCTTCTCACAGGAGCCACCTCTGTGGCCGCCCTGCCACCAAAAACCCGGCCATGCAAAACCATGCCTTTCCCAGCCCCCCGCCCCACCTTTCTGCAAAACTGGAGACCCCCTGGACTCCCCTCCCCGGACATGCCGGGTGTCCCCACCCTGTCACCCCCCTTTTCTGGGAAACCCTGGACTCCCCTTTCCTGGGCACAGGGACCCCCTGGAACTCCCTTCTACCTCTCCCAGTCCCTGCACTCCCCTTCCCTTGACCCTGAGACCCCCCCTTATCCATTCCTGAGAACCGGGATGTCCTTTTATCCCTTTCCCTGGCACTGAGATCCCCCTGCACCCCCTTATCCAGCACCAACGCAACCTTTTCCCGGCCACCCTGCCTCTCCCAGCCCCCAGCCCCACCCTTTTCCTTGACCCTGGGACCCCAGGCCCCCCATTCTTGCGTTTCCCAGCCCCCAGACCCTCACACTGAGGGCCCCTGGCACCCCCTTTCCTGGGCACAGGATTCCTTGGACACCCCATCCCACCTCTCCCAGTCCCTGCACCCCCTTTCCTTGACTCTGAGCCCCTGAACCTCCTTCCCAGCTCTCCCAGCTCTTCAAGTCTCTCCTCTCCTTGACCTGCAGACCCCCCTGGATCCCCAAACTCCCACCCCCCCAGATCTCTGTGTCCCGCCAGTTCTCCACTCCCTGCAATAGCTGGAAGTGGCGCTGTCAGAGCCCAGCCCGGGGGTCCCCCAGTCCCTGATCACGGGGACATGGATGGGACCCCCTCCGAGCGCTGCCACAGCGAGCGGGGCCAGATGGAGCTGCAGGCATGGGGATGGGAGCGGGAGCCGAGTTAGGATATTGGGATAGCCAGACCCGGGATATTGGGATAGCCAGACCTGGGATACTGGGATAGCCAGACCCATGATGCTGGGATAGCCAGACCCGGCTCAAGGTAAGGAACCGGCACATGACCTGGAGATGGGGCTGGTACAACCAGAGCGGGGGGAGTGAGGGGAGCTGGGGGCTGGGCTGGGATCTGTGGGAATGGGGTGGATCTCTGGGGATGGGATCTGTGGGAGTGGGATGGGATCTGTGTGCCTGGCATAGGAATCCAGGGAGCTGCAAGGGGCTCCGTGGGGCTGGGACACGACTCCATGGGTCCGTTCTCTCCTTGTTCCCAGATCTCCCCACGGTGCAGGTGGTTTCCAGCTGCGATCTCCTGTCCAACGGAGAGTCCATGGATCCCACTGGTATAGTGTCTCAGTGTGAAAGAGAGATGTCTGCCAAGAAAGTCGGGAACCTCCCTTGGAATAGAGAATATGACCCCCTTCCCTCCAAATTATTATAACTTTGGAATTAAGGGACTTTCAGGCAAAGATATGGGAAAAGGAATAACACATCTTTACTATAACAAGGCAAACAAACAACAACAACAGCAGTAACAAACAAAACCAGAAACCCAATCTCTCCTTGTTCTCCTTCTTTTCTTCCTCTCCTTGATCCTTTTTCTCTCCTTTCTTCCCCTTGTTCTTCCCTTTCCTTCCTTCTACTTTTTCCTTCTTGTTTTCCCCTTCTTCCTTCCTCTCCTTCCTTTCTTTTTCTTCCTGCCCCTTCATGTTTCTTCCTTCTCTTTGTTCCTTTTTCTCCTCCTCCTTTCTCCATTTTTCTTCCTCACCTTCTTCCTTCCTCTCCTCCTTCCACTCCTCACTACTTTCTTTACATGTTCCTTCCTCTCATTCTTTTTTCTCCTTTTTCCTTCTCCTTGCTCATTTCTCTCCTTTTTTATTTTTTTTTAAATTCCATCCTCTTTCTTCCTTCTTTTTATTCTTTCCTCTCCTTCTTCCTTCCTCCCTCAGGGAATGAGCTGTGGACAGAGACCAAAGAGGACAAATTCCCCCAGCAGAACCTCGTGGAAGAGGCCATTTTGAGTGGCTTCATGGCGCAGGAATTCAACAGGGAGGAAAGAGGATCCTGCACGAGGAGGGGCTGCAAACCCAGCCTATGGAGCTCCAAAGAGGAAAGACCCATCCTGTGCCACAAAGGCAGCTGGAGATCCAGCCAGAGCTCGGACCTGGTGGTCCAGCAGCAGTTTCACAATAGAGAGAAGCCCCACAAGTGCTTGGAATGTGGGAAGAGTTTCAGCCAGAGCTCCAAACTCCTTACCCACCAGCGCCTGCATACAGGGGAACAGCCCTTCAAGTGCCCTGAGTGCAGGAAGAGCTTTGTCCACAGGTCCGACCTTGCCATCCACTGGTGCATCCACAGCGGGGAGAAGCTTTACGAGTATCCCGAGTGTGGGAAGAGGTTTCAGAGCAGCTCACTTCTCATCAGGCATCAGCAGACACACACACAGGAGAGGCCCTAAGACTGTCCAGAATGTAGGAAGAGGTTCAACCAGAGCTTTGCCTTGGCCAGACACCAACGGACCCACCAGTAAGGGAAGCCTTGCAAGTGCCATGACTGCAGGAAGAGCTTGAATCGTAACTCCAAGCTCATCACCCACCAGCACCTGCACATTGGGGAGAAGCCATACAAGTGCTTGGAATGTGGGAAGAGCTTCAGCTGGAATTCCAGCCTCATCACCCACCAGTGTCTGCACACTCAGGAACAGCCCTACAACTGTGGGGAATGCGTATTGAGCTTTAGACAGAGCTACTGCCTGATTCACCAGCAGATGATCCACAGAAGAGAACAGCCCTACCAGTGTGAGGAATGCAGGAAGAGTTTCAGCAACGGCTCCAACCTCATTACCCGCCAGTGCTTGCACACTGGGCAATGGCCCTACAAGTGTTAGGAATGTGGGAAAAGCTTTGGCATCAGCTCCGACCCGATCTGCCACCAGAACATCCACATTGAGGACCAGCCTTACGAGTGCCCTGAGCGTGGGAAGAGGTTTCAGAATAGCTCAGATCTCATCAGGCATCAGGGGATGCACACAGAATAGAGGCCCCTCCACTGTACCAACTGCAGGAAGAGCTTCAACTGTAGCTCCAATCTCATCACCCACCAACACATCCACATTTGGGAGAAACCCTATGAGTGTTGGGAGTGTCGGAGGAGCTTCTCCTGCAGCTCTGCCTTGACCTCACACAAATGCACCCACCAGTAAGGGAAGCCCTATGAGCACCCCAGCTGGGGGAAGAGCTTTGTTTATTGTTCCAACTTCTTCACCCATCGGAGGACCCACACTGGATGATCCACAGTGACCCACATTGTGCAGAGACTTGGTGATCCATGTCCAGAGCTGGAATGCATTCAAAAAGAACTGGTTTTTTGAGGCCTGTGACCAAACAGGGATAATTTGAGGAATGGGATGTTCCCCAAGTCACCACCAGAGACCCTCAAATGACCCCTACTCTAATGTAAATGAGTTCCAAGAAATGGTTGAAATATGTAAAAGAGTTCGAGGGGAATGTTTAGCATATATGTATGAGTTTGGGAAATGTATTAATATGTATTAGTTATATAGATACAAACAAATTCTAGCTGAATGTGTATGATACAGGGAGACATCCCCTGCACACACCTGGCACCAAAATAAAGTAAAGCTGCTTTCTATTAGTGAAATTACACAGTTAGAGAGTTTAGTTCTCAATTTCCAGTGACATTTTCTTGTTACCAAGCTCCCCCCCCCACGCACAATCCCCAGCGCCAAACGTGTGCTGACACTCCAAAAGCAGCCGGGCTGTGCAGTGGGAGGTCCCTGTGTCCCCACCTTGCCCATCAGTGGGAGCTCCAGTCCTTGAGGGGTGTCCTTATTCCAGGGAAGAATCTCCACATCCCTCTCCCCCTAAGAATGGATATGTCAGGACCCTGCAGTCAAAATCTGGGATGGGGTTGTTACAGTCTGAAGTCCTGCACTGTCAGTCAGATGTGCTCAGGCAGCTGTGCCAGCTCAGCAGCTTTGGATAAATTATCAGTGGAATCACTTGGTTGTTCCTTTATCCTGGTATTTTAACAGATCTACTGTATCTTACCTCACTCTCATTCAACCCCAAAAGCAGTGGGAGCCCCCTTCTTCACTTACTGCTTGGCATTTATGCAAACAGGGCATTGTTAGTGTTGTTTGACCTCATTTGAGCAGAGCATCCGGCTACAGGACCCGCGTGAGATGCCCCTGCCCACTGTCGCACCTCCAGTTTTCCTTATTCTCCCATCCATTTCCCATGGTCCCTGCAATCCCCAGCTCCCCTCACAGCTTGGTTTCAGGGTGTCCCCAACCCCCTGGTTCGGTATTGGGAACTCAGCCCCTTCACACTGATTTTGGAAGTCAAAAGACCCTCTTCTCCACCCTCTCACACTCCCTTCCCATCATACCTCCAATCTCCAGGTTTCCCTAGAACTTGGTTTAGGGATGCCACGCGCCTCCCACTATGGGGGTCTGACTTGCCCCTTTCACTGAGCTTTGTGGATCCCATATCCCTCCCAGACCAAACCTTCCATCCCTTTCTCATCGTCCCCAGATCCCCAGCCCACCATCCCCCGCTCTTGGTTTGGGGGGTTTTACCACACGTTTTCCCGTCCTTCCCCCACTGCTTCCCATCGTCCCCCTCCCTCTCGCCCTCCTCCCACCCCACCCCCGCAGAGAGAGAGCTCCGCACTCGCAGCCGGGGGGGCTCCCAGCACCACCAGTGCCACCAGTACGGACCCAGATGTCCCATCCCCATACCCAGCGCCGGGCGCTGCCGACAGCCCCAAAGCAGCCGCGCTGTGCCCTGGGGGGTCCCCAGAGCGGCCCCGCCCCGCACGGCACTGGGAGCACCAGTCCGGAGCAGTGCGGAGCGCGGGCGGGCGGCATCAGCCGTGCCCGGGCAGGGCCGGGCCCCGCGGGGCTCCCGCCCGCACTCGGCCCCCGCCGGGACAGCGCGGGGGGGCCCGGCCTGGCCGCCCCCACCTCCCCCTCCCCAAATTCCGCTCCGGGGGGCGCTGGGGGCGGGGGCGGCTCAGGTGGGTTCCGAGTGGGGAGCGCTGAGCGCTGCGGGTCTGCCTGGCACCCGGGGAGTCCTCGGCGCCGAGCGCCGTGCTCGGCCGAGCGCTGCCTCAGGGGTGAGGCTGCAGGAAGGGGACACAACCTGCATCCAGCTGGGATGTCCCGCAATCGGGGGACCCCCACAAGCCGGTTATAACCCCTCAGCCATCGGAGGAACCATGGAGTCACCCCAACCCCCCAAAATGAGGGCAGGGGGCCTCCACAAGCTATTTACAACCCTGAAAATTGGAGGAAGGCAGCAGGATCCTCCCCAAAATGGGGTCACCTCATCCTCCCACGAGGAGGCATCACCACAGCCCCTGAAAACGAGCAGTATATTCCCAAAAGCCATTTATAATGCCCCAAAACTAGCAGAAAGCAGCAGGGTCCTCCCCACAACGGGCTCCCTGTATCACTCCCTATGGAGCCCCCTTTCCAAGTGCCAGAGCCACATGCCTCCCCCCTCTCCCACTACCCCCCACTCAAGACTCTGGGTATCCCAAAAACTCGCTCAGGATTGGGGGGTGCCCAAAAATCCCCTCAGGAATGGGGACTATCCCAAAATCCCTTCCGGAATGGCAGATACCCCAAAACCTCCACAGATTTGGGGGATACCCTGGAACACCTGCAGGCACCTGCCCCCCCCCTTCATCCTTAACATCCCCAGTCTTTCGCTATCTTATTCCAGCTCCCTTCCCACCCCTCCCAAACTTCATTCCAGCCCCTAACCTGCATCCCACCACTCCCAATCCCACCCCTCCTGGATATGAAGGTCCCCTTTCCAAACCCTATTTCCTCCATCCCACCACTCCCAAATCCCATTCCTCTCTTCCATCCCACTCCTCCCAATCCACATCCCACCCCATCCCAAACCTCATCCTACCCCTCCTGGAGGTTTTGGGGGTGCTGTGGGATTGCGTAATTTTTGGGGTGGAACTGAACCATTTTGAGGTGGGATCGTGCCCTTTCGGGGTGGGATCGAGCTATTTTAGGTTGGGATTGAGCCATTTTCAGTGGGATTGAGTCATTTTAATGTAACAGATTGATCCCTCTGGGATTTGGGATGCAAAGCAATGGAGGAAACTCTCCCACATTTTCCCAAATATTCCCTTGAATCCCAAAATCCCAGTAAAATGGTGGGAGTTTAGAGGTCTTTATTCAATTTCTTTATTTTTACCCCAACCTTAGGTGTTTTTAAGGGATAAACAGGAATCAAAAGACAATCAAGACCAAAAAAAAAGATTTACATGTCAGCATCATGTGAGTATTCATGGGGTTGGGGTTGGTGGGTGAAAGAGCCTTTTTTAGAGGGGTCTCCACCCCATTGTCTTCAAAATTTTGCTCCAGTCCATCACCATTTTGCCATTCAAGACGCCCATGGTCCAGAGAGAATTAGAATAATGGAATTACTTAGGTTGGAAAAGACCCCAAAGACCATCCAGTGTTGCTTGATGCCACAGGAAGAAATGATTGGATGGAGCAGGTGAGATTTTTTGGGATCTTCCAAGTCAACAAATCCACTCTTCCCAATAAATTTCCAACGTCAGTCTGTGTTCCAATGGATGCTCCTGCCCCTGTGTTCATCCAGGTGCCTATGAGGAACCAGGAGGATGTGGAGACCACAAGCCAGGTGTCTTCCAGTGTGGATCACCAGGAACATGGGTCACCAGGCCTCTGCTCAACATGGATCCTCCAATGCTCTTCCTGCAGCTGGGGCACTTGTAGAGCTTCTCTTACCAGTGGGTCCGTTGGTGTGAGGTCAAGGCAGAACTCTGGGTGAAGCTCTTCCCACACTTCAAGCACCTGTAGGGCCTCTCCCCGGTGTGGACGCGCCAGTGCTTGACTAGGTCAGAGCTACGGATGAAGCTCTTCCCACAATCAGTGCAGCGGAAGGGCCTCTCCTCCGTGTGCATCCGCTGATGCATGAGGAGATCGGTGCTGGTCCGAAACTTCTTCCCACACTCGTGACACTCATAGGGCCTCTCCCCAGTGTGGACACGCTGGTGGATGACAAGGCTGAAGCTGCGGTTGAAACTCTTCCCACATTCCAAGCAGTTGTATGGTCGTTCCCCTGTGTGCAGCCGGCGGTGGCTGATGAGGTGGGAGCTCTGGCTAAAGCTCTTCCCACATTCCAAGCAAATGTACGGCCGCTCCCCAGTGTGGAAGCGCTGGTGGTATATGAGGCTGGACCTCTTGCTGAAGCTCTTTCCACATTCCAAGCACATGTACGGGCGTTCCCCTGTGTGAAGGCGCTGGTGGACCACTAGGTCAGAGCTCTGGCTGAAGCTCTTCCCACATTCCCCACACTCATAGGGCCGTTCCCCAGTGTGGATCATCTGGTGGCGGATCAGGTGAGATCTCCAGCTGAAGCTCTTCCCACATTCCAAGCACTTGTGGGGCTTCTCCCTGTCATGAAGTTGCTCATGGACCACCAGGTCTGAGCTCTGGCTGGATCTCCGGCCGCCTTCCCGGCACAGGGTGGGTCTTTCCTCCTCAGAGCTCCCTGGGCTGTGTTTGCAGCCCCCTCTCGTGAGGGACCTCCAGGGCTTTTCCTCCTTTTTGACTTCCTGTGCCCTGGAGCTGCTCAAAACGTCCTCTTCCACCAGGTTCTGCTGCAGGGATTTGTCCTCTTTGGTCCCTGTGTGCAGCTGATTCCCTGGGGGAGGAGGGAAGAAGGAGGGGAAGGGAAAAAGAGAGGAAGAAGGAATGAGCGAGTCAAAGGAACAAGGAGAGGAGGGATAGAGGAGACAGAGGAAGGAAGAAGGAGCAGGAAGAGGTAGAGGAAAGAAGTGAGGAAGGCAGAAGAAGGAAGAAGGGGAGGAATGAAAAAGGAGGAGGAAGGAGAAGAGAGAACAAAGAGAAGGAAGAAGGGGAAGGAGAAAGGAGAGGAAGAAATGAGGAAAAGGAAGTCAGAGGAAGGAGGATGAAGAAAAAGGAGGAAGGAGAGACAGGAAAGAGAAGGAACAAGGAGAATGAACAAGGAGAGGAAGGAAAAAGCAGAAGAAAGGGGAGGGAGAAACACGGAGAAGGGAGAAGGAAGAAAGAAGGAGATGAAGGAGATTTGCCTCTGTGACAGACGAAGGAGGACGACATCCCCCCCCAGTCCGTCCCTGGCAGGACGGCGTCGGCAGCGGGGTTGTCCTGCAGCCGGGGGCGATGCTGGGCTGGGAGATGGAGCAGGAGAGAGGGGGAAAGGGGCACTGACTTCCTCCTCACCTGCCTGGGGGTCCCGGAGCATCTTCCTCTTCCTCACAGCCTCCTCCTCCATCTGGCCAAGGTTTGGGAATGAGAAATCCTGGTTTGGAGGGAAAAAACAAGATGTGAGTGTGCTGGATTGGAGATTCCTCCTGCCCAAGTCCTTCTCTAGAAGCCACTGGGCATACTCTATCAAAGCCTCCAAAACACTAAGACACAGCCCCCAAAACCCCAATATTCAGCCAAAAAACTCTCTAAAATAGGAAGTTCAACTCCAAAAACTACAAACCACCAAGATTTAGCTCAAAAAACAACCAAAATATCAAGATTCACCCTCCAAAAACTTCAAAAGATCAAGATTCTGCAAAAGAAAAATCTCCCAGGAGTTCCCCCTCTCTGGTCTCTCCACTTTGGTGTTTCAGTGGTCCCCCTTATCCAGGCTGCTGGGGGTCCTCCGTGTATTGGAGATCCCCACTCTCTGGGATGCCAAGCGTCCTGAGAATCCCAGAGGTCTCCCCGATTTGGGAGTTCTGGTGGTCGCTCTTCTCTGGGCTGCTGAGGGTCCAGTGGGTCCCCCCTGCCTCTCCGTGGTCCCCCTGCTTAGGGATACCGGGGGTTTTGGGAGTCCTGGGAGTGTTTTCTCCCCTGACTCTCTGTTTCAAGATGCTGGGGGTTCCAGAGCTCCCCGCACTCTGGGTTTCCCACTTCGGTGTTCCTTGGGGGAGCCCTCTCCAACCTATCCCTTCCCGTGGCTGCCGGCGGTGCCCCCTCTCTGGGTACTCCGCTTCTGGTTCCCGAGCGTACTCCCCCTCTCCAGGCTTCTCCGTCTCCGTGCTCGACCCCTCTCCAGGCTGCCGGGGGTCCCCCAGCTCCGGTATCGCCGCTCTCCGGGGCTCCCCCCACACACCTCGGCTCTTCCGAAGGGCCCCCAAAACCGGTGTCCCACCCCCCAGCCAGTACCGAGCGATCGCCACGAGGCCGGGCTGACAATGGAGGCGGCGGGACCTGACCAGGAAGCCCAACCCCCACTGCGGCTCCGGGAACCCGGTACCCCCTCGCCCACCGCCGGGGCTCTGCCGGCAGCCGCCACCGGGACCACCCCAAAAACGCCACCTCCCGGAGACCCTTCAATATCCCCCCCAAGGGGCATTTCCGGCTCAGCTTTGGAATCGCGGAAGATCCAAAGATGAAAAGATCCCAGAAAAACTCTCCCAGGAACCCCCCATGATATTTGCGGCGAGTTCCCGCTCCCCGGTCACCTGCGGGATGCGGAGGGGAGGACCGATGCTCCCAGGGCGGGGGTGCTGCAGTTACAAAGAGCTGTGGACTTGTGGCTCCTCCTCTTCCTGCCCTTGCTCCTGCTCCTGCTCCTGCTCCTCCTGCTCCTCCTGCTCCTCCTGCTCCTCCTGCTCCTCCTCCTCCTCTCTCTCGTCTTCCCCTCCTCCTCCTCTGACTACTTCTTTTGCTGCTGAATCCTTACTCCTCTTCCTCGTCCTTCATCCGTCCTCCCCCTGCTTCCCCTTCTTCATCCCTTCTTCTTCTCTTCCTCCTCCTCTTCCCGGCGCCCTGTTTGTGCGTATAGACTGGGAAAGGAGAGTCTGGAGAGCAGCTGCGGGAAGGGAGCCGGGGGTCCTGATCGATGCCCAGCTGGATCTGAGTCAGCAGTGCCCTGGCAGCCAGGAGGGCCATCCGTGTGCTGGGTGCATCAGGCCCAGCATCGCCAGCCGGGCCAGGGACAGCACTCACGGACAAAACAGTCTGGTGGGGATAGGAATTGAATTAATTAGCTATCAAAATCATAGCAGGATAATGAGAAGTAAAATAGATCTTATAAACACCCTTCCTCGACCCCCTCCCTCCTTCCCGGGCTCTCCCTCCTCCTTCCAGTGGCACAGGGAGACGGGAATGGGGGTCACGGTCAGTTCATCACACCTTGTTCCTGCTGCTGCTCAGGGAGAGGAGTTGAGAGTCCTTCCCCTGTGTCAGCGTGGGTCCCCCACAAATCCTTCCAGCAAAGCTGCTCCAGCATGGGCTCCTCTCCCCAGGGATCCACAGGGATCCCAGCACAGGCTTCCCACGGGCTCACATCCTTCTTTTCGGGCATCCCCCTGCTCCAGCGTGGGCTCCTCCAGGGGCTGCGGGGGAATCTCAGCTCTGGCACCTGGAGCAGCTCCTGCCCCTCCTTCTGCACTGCCCTGGGTGTCTGCAGAGCTGTTCCTCTCACATGTTCTCACTCTGCTCTTCTCTGGATCCACTTCCATCTGCCCAAGAACTTTTTCCTTCTTGAATCCATTATCCCTGAGGTGTCACTGCCATCTCTGTGCGACCCACTCTTGGCCAGTGGTGTGTCCATCCTGGAGCCAGCTGGTGTTGACTCTGCTGGACACGGGAAAGCTTCTGGCAACTTCTTGCAGAAGCCATCCCTGTAGCTCCCCCACCACCAAAACCTGGCTGCACAAACCCAATGCAGGCACTAATGAAAGAACCCTGGAAGCCCCTTGCTTTCCCTTTGGGAACCATTGATCAGGCCCCCCCTCACTTCACAGCTCCTACCTGGCCTGCCCCATTTGTCCCACAGCACAGAAAGAAAAGAGAGAAGAGAAAAACAGGAGGAAGGAGAGATGGAGGTAGAGAAAGAGCCAGAAAATGAGATCCAGGGAACAAGAGAGGGATGGGGAGATGCACTGGGATGGTGAGAGAGACAGAGAAGTGGAGAGGGGTATCTGTGATTACTCTGGGCCCTGCTTTTTGCACAGATGACAAATGGGAACCTGGTGGCACCAAATTCTGCTGGTGGGCTCCTGAAGTGGATGTCAGTGCCTTTCCTTGGGTAGTACAACACCTGGGCCCATTGTTGCTGTGCAGGTGATGGCTGCCCAGAGGAGGGAAAGGCCAGCAACAGCTTTCTGTCCTGGCATCTTTTGTGTGGGAGCAATCCCTGAGCTTACTCGATTTTGAGAGCTGGGCTCAGGAGGAGGCTGAGCAATCTCAATAACCCACCATCAAAATTTGGAGCCCGGCTCCCTGGTCAACCTCAGAGCTGGGGCATCCCCATGTACAGGAGACACTCCAGGAATGCCCTCCATTCCCCTGCCTCCTGACTGGGCCCCAGTCACTGCTGACCTTGTGCAGGTAGAGGAAGGATGATGAGCCCCAGCATGAATCCCCCCATCCCTGTTGCCATCTAACTGCAGCTCCACCCCAAGCACCCCAGGGAACTGTTGGGAGAGGTACAGAGGATGTCATGGGACCCCCCTTCACATCTCACTCCCTCTTTTCCACCTTTCTCCTATGCCTTTTCTATAGCACCTCCAATCCCCAGCTGCACCCTGAACTCCGTTTGAGGTCCCAGCCCCCTCCCATTCCCCACACTGTGTGTCTGAGCTCACCTAAGAGCTGGATGTGCTCCCAGCACCACCGGTACCACCAGTACCATGTATGGCCTCAGCTCCCAGGAAATGGAAGACAAGGAGGTGATTGGTGGCAGCCAACATGGCTTTACAAAGGGGAAATCATGCCTGACAAATTTGGTGGCCTCCTATGGCAGGGCTACAGCATTGGTGGATGGGGCAGAGCAACTGATGTTATCTGTCTAAACTTATGCAAAGCTTTGGACACTGTCCCTCATGACATCATTGTCTCCAAAGTGGAGAGACATGGATTTGATGAATGGAGCACTTGGTGGATAAAGAACAGTCCGGATGGCTGAATGCAAAGAGTTGTGATCAATGGCTCATTGTCCATGTGGAGACCGGTGATGAAGTGGGGTCCATACTGGGGCCAACACTGTTCAGCATCTTTGTCGGTGACATGGACAGAGGGATTGAGGCACCTGCAGCATGTTTGCTGATGACACCAAGCTGTGTGGTGCACCGCACACTGGAGGGAAAGGTTGGGCCATCCAGAGGGACCTTGACAGGCATGAGAGGTGGGGCCCATGAAACCCTCATGAAGTCCAACAAAGAGAAGTTCAAGGCCCTACACTATAGTCATGGCAGTCCCAGACACACCAACAGGCTGGGTGGAGAAATGATCAAGAGTGGCCCTGCGGAGAAAGACTTTGGGGTGATGGTAGATAAAAAACTCACCAGGTGCTGGTAGTGAGCACTCCCAGCCCAGAAAACAATGGAGTCTTGGGCTGCGTCCAAAGGAGTGTGGCCAGCAGATCGAGAGAGGTGATTCTGCCCCTCTACTCTGCCCTTGTGAGACCCCACCTGAAGTTCTGCGCACAGGTTTGGTGTCTCCAACATAAGAAGGACTTAGAACCATCAGAGAAAGTCCCAAGGAGGTCATGAAGTTGATAAGAGAACTGGAGCATCTTCTCTATGGAGACAGGCTGAGAGAGCTGAGGCTGTTCAGCCTGAAGAAGACCAGGTGGTGTGGAGACCTCAGAGCACCTGTGCTAGTTCTGGCTGGGGTGGAGTTAATTTCCTTTACACAGGCAGCAGGGGAGCTGTGTTTGGGGTTGTGCTGAGCACAGGGCTGAGAGCACAGACATGGGCTTGTTCTTGCTGAGCTCAGCCAGAGCTGAGGCCTTTCCTGCCCCTCCTACAGCCTCAGTAGGGAGGGGGTGGGGGTGCATGGGAAGTTGGGAGGGCTCACAGCTGGGACAGGTGACCCTGACTCACCCAAGGGATACTCCAGACCTTATGGCATCATGCTAAGGATATAAAGTGGGGGGAAGAGGGAGGAAGGTGGGGACATTTGCGGTAGTGGCATTTGTCTTTCCAAGCCACTGTTCTGTGGGATGGGGCCCTGCTGTCCTGGAGGTGATAAGCACCTGCCTGCCCACTGGAAGCAGTGAATGAGTTCCTTCTTTTGCTTTGCTTATGTGATGGTTTTTGCTTTCTGTATTAAACTGTCTTAATCTCAACCGACAGATTTTCCAGCTTTTACCCTTCCAATTCTCTCCCTGATCCTGCTGGGGGAAGAGTGAGCAAGTGTCCTGGGTTGCAGTGTGTTCTATTACCATCCTCATGAGCTGTTGAAATCAGGTGGGGCAGTGTTTCCTTGCCTCCTCTCCCCAGACTATTTTTCTGTTAGTGGCCCATCATTGTCCTGCTGCATGACTCAGAGATAACTCCCTCTGGACCATCTTCTGTTAATGAGCCTAATCAACACTTGGCCTCATGACTCATTATCCCATTGTGAGATGCTCCACCCAGAAGGAGGAACCAAGCATCCCATCCTGGATATAATCTGAGATTCTGAACACCAGAAACAACCTTTCCCACTGGATTTCCAGAGGACAGGAGCTACATAGCCACCACTGGACCTTCTGAGGAAGAGCAGACCCTTTTTCTACAGGATCACCTCTTCAGGAGGACTGCAGCCACCATTCTTCCAGACTGCTACCACCCCCCTGACTAACAGGGTGTCAGGTTGTATCCTGACTGTCAGTTTAACCCAGTGTTTTCTGCCTTTATTTTTGGGTTTTTTTTCCTCCTTTTATTTCCCTATTAAATTGTTATTCTGACTTGGTGACTCACACTAGTTTGTTTTCAAACTAGTACATATTTTTGGTGCCCAGTGTGGAGCTCGACTGCTGAGAAAATCAGAATTACAATTTTGTATTGTAGAAGCCACCTACTCACTATGATGTTCAACATTCTTACATGGGTCTTGTACCTAGCTCTCTATATTTTTCCGCACATGAGGAACTATCTGCCGATTGTAATGCTCCTGTGTAGACCAGGGTATGGTATAAAATTTGCTTTATTAGTCTATTATACTGCATGATAACCTCCAAGACAATGAACATAATTCGGAATATATACTCAACTTTGTCTGCTTGTACTACTCTAGGCTGCTACATCTGGGGCCTCAACAATCATACTCAGCCCCTGGGGGGAGGATTAAAGAATGTTTTTTTCTAGCCTTTCAGGCCTGACACAGCAGTTTTTGAAAATATTTAGTTCCCTGTGGATGTTGAGGATGGCATAATCTTCTTGTCAGTTCTTTTTTCTTTTTTCTCTATGACCTGCACTGTGTACACCATGCTGTCTCGGTTTGAGAGACAGGTGTCTGCTAAGGAAGGCAGAAGCCTCCCTTGGAGTGGCAGATATAACCCCTTTCCCTCTGAATTATTATAATTTTGAAATCAAGGGTCTTTAGGCAAAAAATGTGGGAAATAGGAATAACAGTTCTTTACTATATATATATATATATATATAACTAGTCAAACAAAACAACAACAACTATGACAGTAACAGCAAACACAAACCCAGTGCCAGCCTTCTCGGCTGTCAGGCTACTCCCCCTCGGGTGCAGTTCCGCTCGCAGCCGACAGGGATCGCTGGCGGCTCCTGGTGAGCAGGGCAGGTGCGATGGTTCCTCCGCAGCTGCAGGGGGCGCTCCGGAGCGAGCTCGGGAAGCACGCGGCTGCTTTGGTGCCCTGGGATCCCGGGGAAGGATGGGACAAAGGAGCTTCACAAACCGGTGGGCAGCTGGTCCCGGGTTCCCGGAAACAGCAGGCTGGACTGGTAGGCTGAAGCGGCAGGCACAAACACAAATCCCGGGTGGCAGACGAGATGTATCCAAAAGGGGAACCCCCCGGGGCTCCAGGCAGGCAGGGTGAGCACGGCTACAGCGTAACGAAGGCTCGAAGCAGCAGCGGAGTAGGGCGGCCGCAGCCCACGCTCCAGCAGGGCAGGGAAAGCAGCTTTGGGATCCCCGGTGTTGTTTCCAGCAGAAAGGAAAGACGCCGAAAACGGGAACCAGCAGCTCCTTTCTCTGCACCTTCTCCCTCCAGACGCTGAGAGCGAACTGAACTGCCCGCCAGGTGAGAACAAAAGCCTGGACGGGCCCTTTTGTCTTTCTTAAGTATGGCTATTTATCTCCTAGCAACATGCTATGGGAAAAAATTCCTTTAACAGAAAAAAAACTAGGACTAAACTAAAACTCCAACATTATCCACCCCGAATTTTTTCCATACTAACATGTTACATGAAACTTAACTTTTTAACCATATAAATACAAGCATCACCTAAATTATATACATATGTACATGCTGATACTGATACAAGTACAGAGCCATGGGTAGTTCACCCTAAAACAAGGTCCCCTTGCGGTATGCATCGGGTCTCTCCATCCCTTTGCATCACCCACCAGGTACAACCTGGTCCCTGAGCAAAAACAACCCCACGGATGGGTTTGTCTTTGCTCAAGGCAGACTTTACCCAAACAGTTTTTCCAAGCATACCTCTCATGTGCACCACTGGAACCTTATCCCCATCTACTGTATGCAGGGATTCAGATTGGGCAGGGCCTGCTCGGCTGGTGGAGCCTCGGGTGTTAACTAACCAGGTGGCTTTTGCTAAATGCACCTCCCAGTTTTTGAAACTCCCCCCACCCAGTGCCTTCAAGGTGGTTTTAAGCAGTCCATTACACCGCTCAACCTTCCCAGCTGCTGGTGCATGGTAAGGGATGTGGTACACCCACTCAATGCCATGTTCTCTAGCCCAGGTGTTTATAAGGCTGTTCTTGAAGTGAGTCCCATTGTCAGATTCAATCCTCTCAGGGGTACCATGCCTCCAAAGGACTTGCTTTTCCAGGCCCAGGATGGTGTTCCGGGCAGTAGCGTGAGGCACAGGGTAGGTCTCCAGCCATCCTGTGGTGGCTTCTACCATTGTGAGCACATGGTGCTTGCCTTGGCGGGTTTGAGGCAGTGTGATGTAATCAACCTGCCAGGCCTCCCCATACTTGTATTTGGACCACCGCCCACCATACCACAGGGGCTTCACCCGCTTGGCCTGCTTGATCGCAGCGCATGTCTCACAATCATGGATCACCTGGGAGATACTGTCCATGGTCAGATCCACCCCTCGGTCTCGTGCCCACTTATAGGTGGCATCTCTGCCCTGATGGCCTGAGGCATCATGGGCCCATCGAGCTAGGAACAACTCTCCTTTATGTTGCCAATCCAGGTCTATCTGGGACACCTCTATTTTCGCAGCCTGATCTACCTGCTTGTTATTACAATGTTCTTCATTAGCCCGGCTCTTGGGAATGTGAGCATCTACATGACAGGCCTTCACAGATAGCTTCTCTACTCGAGCGGCAATGTCTTTCCACTCCTCAGCAGCCCAGATTGGTTTTCCTCTGCGCTGCCATTTTGCCTTATTCCACCTTTCCAGCCAACCCCACAGAGCATTGGCTACCATCCATGAATCAGTGTAAAGGTAGAGCTTTGGCCACTTCTCTCTTTCAGCAATGTCCAGAGCTAATTGAACGGCTTTGAGTTCAGCAAATTGGCTCGATCCACCTTCTCCTTCTGTAGCCTGTGCAACTTGTCGTGTGGGGCTCCATACAGCGGCTTTCCATTTCCGGCTAGCGCCTACAATTCGGCAGGAACCATCAGTGAAGAGGGCATATTGTCTTTCACTCTCTGGTAGCTTGTTGTATGGTGGGGCTTCTTCGGCACGCGTCACCTGCTCCTCTTCTTCTTCAGAAGATAACCCAAAAGTCTCACCTTCTGGCCAGTTCGTAATTATTTCCAAGATCCCAGGGCGACTTGGGTTTCCAATTCGGGCGCGCTGCGTGATGAGGGCGATCCATTTGCTCCAAGTAGCATCAGTGGCGTGATGCGTGGAGGGAACCTTTCCTTTGAACATCCACCCCAGCACTGGTAGTCGGGGTGCCAGGAGGAGTTGTGCCTCAGTTCCAATTACCTCTGAGGCAGCTTGGACTCCTTCATAGGCTGCCAAGATTTCTTTCTCTGTGGGAGTGTAGTTGGCTTCGGACCCTCTGTAGCTTCGGCTCCAGAATCCCAGCGGTCGGCCCCGAGTCTCACCAGGCACCTTCTGCCAGAGGCTCCAGGACAGACCATTGTTCCCGGCTGCAGAGTAGAGCACGTTCTTCACCTCTGGTCCTGTCCTGACTGGGCCAAGGGCTACGGCGTGAGCGATTTCTTGCTTGATCTGGGCAAAGGCTTGCTGCTGTTCAGGGCCCCAGTGGAAATCGTTCTTCTTGCGGGTAACCAGGTAGAGAGGGCTCACAATCTGGCTGTACTCAGGAATGTGCATCCTCCAGAAACCTATGGCGCCTAGGAAAGCTTGTGTTTCCTTCTTGTTGGTTGGTGGAGACATCGCAGTGATCTTATTGATGACCTCAGTGGGAATCTGACGCCGTCCATCTTGCCACTTCACTCCCAGGAACTGGATCTCTCGGGCAGGCCCCTTGACTTTGCTCTTCTTGATGGCGAAACCAGCTTTTAGGAGAATTTGGATTATTCTCTCTCCTTTCTCAAACACTTCTGTTGCGGTGTTCCCCCACACAATGATGTCATCAATGTACTGCAGATGTTCTGGGGCCTCACCCTTTTCCAGTGCAGCCTGGCTCAGTCCATGGCAGATGGTGGGACTGTGCTTCCACCCCTGGGGCAGTCGGTTCCAGGTGTACTGCACACCCCTCCAGGTGAAAGCAAACTGAGGCCTGCACTCTGCTGCCAGAGGAATGGAGAAAAATGCATTGGCAATGTCAATAGTAGCATACCACTTTGCTGCTTTGGACTCCAGCTCATACTGGAGCTCCAACATGTCGGGCACAGCAGCGCTCAATGGTGGAGTCACTTCATTCAAGCCACGATAGTCCACAGTCAATCTCCATTCCCCATCAGACTTGCGCACAGGCCAAATGGGGCTGTTGAAGGGTGAGTGGGTCTTGCTGACCACCCCTTGGCTCTCCAGCTCACGAATCATCTTGTGGATGGGAATCACAGCATCTCGATTTGTCCGATACTGCCGGCGGTGCACTGTTGAGGTGGCAATTGGCACTCGTTGCTCTTCCACTTTCAGGAGCCCAACTGCAGAAGGATTCTCAGACAGTCCGGACAGGGTGTTCAACTGCCTAATGCCCTCTGCCTCCACAGCAGCAATCCCAAACGCCCACCTGAGTCCCTTTGGGTCTTTGTAATAGCCATTCCGGAGAAAGTCTATGCCCAGAATACACGGGGCCTCTGGGCCGGTCACAATCGGATGCTTTTGCCACTCCTTCCCAGTCAGGCTCACCTCAGCTTCCAAAAGGGTCAACTGCTGTGATCCCCCGGTCACCCCAGCAATGGATACAGGTTCTGCCCCCACATGTCCCGATGGCATTAAAGTACACTGTGCCCCAGTATCAACCAATGCATCATATTTTTGTGGCTCTGATGTGCCAGGCCATCGGATCCACACCGTCCAGAAAACCCGGTTCTCCCGTGCCTCTTCCTGGCTAGAGGCAGGGCCCCTCTAGCCCTGGTTATCATTCTTTCCCTGGGCATACATACTAGAGGTACCTTCGAGGGGATCTGACATATCATCCTCCCGTCTGTAATACCTGGCAGCTCGGTCACGGGAGGCTGAGGCTACTTTCACCTTAGCGGAACCCCCTCGGTTAGTGCCTCCCTCCTTGAGTTCACGCACCCGCGCTGCCAGGACAGAAGTGGGTTTCCCATCCCACCTTCTCATGTCTTCCCCATGCTCACACAGAAAAAACCAGAGCTCAGCTCGTGGGGTGTACCCTCTCTCTCTAGCAGGGGGACGACGGGCTCTGACCTGGGGGCCTGTGACTCGCACTGGTGCCACACTGACCTTCCTCATCTCCTCCCTTATCTCCTTCATCTCCTCTTTGAGGTCCTGGACCACAGCAGAGACATGAGCTTTCAGCGGACCATTGACCATACTGTCATAATTCCTGAGCTTGTTGGCAACAGAGCCCACTGTTTCTCGGTTATTGTCAGCATCAATGGTTGCAATGAAGGTGGTGTATTGCGATGGCCCTAGTCTTGCCAGGTTCCACATCATCTGTCCTGTGCACCTGACCTTATCGGGGTCATTACCGTGCTGTCCATCCCTCCCAAAGAGTACCTCTAATACTGCCACTTCTCTTAGCTGTTGGATCCCTTCCTCAAGTGTCTTCCACTGCATTCTATGATGGTACTCCTGCATTCTTTCTTTGTGAATGAACCTTTCTCTCACACTCATTAAGAGCCGGTCCCAGAGAGAAAGGGGCCCTGGCTCCCTCACAAATATCTGGTTCACACCTGGGTCCTGGGTCAATGATCCCAGATACCTTGCCTCACCACTATCCAGTTGCACACTTGTGCCCATGAGGTCCCAAACCCGAAGCAGCCAGGTGGTATAAGGCTCACGCCCCCTTCGCACAATGTCGTCTCGCATACCACGGAGACTGTCGTACGACAGGGACTCAATGATGATTTCTGGCTCTGGCTGCCCTGCTGGTTGTGAGGGCCCTGGTTCCCCATCATCATTAACTGGTCGTACTGATTTGGTCTTACACTTCCTCCTTTGCACAGGGGCGACTGCTGCTGGCTGTACTTGTCCTTGGGGTTCAGCTGAAACCCGGGCGGTTGTAACATCCGTGGGTTCCACTGCTGCACCGTCGGACTCACCCTCTTTGGGGCAGGGAGAGGTTTTTTCACTAGCTGAGGAGGTGTATTCCCTTAGCAATTGGCATATCTCCTGGCGCACCTGGCCCATCTCCTGGCATATCTCCTGCATCCCTTTCGCCAGTACCCCCACCCATTTCGGGTAGTCCATTTCTGAGGTGGGCTGTTGGGCGGTATCAGGCTGTGGGGCAGGGTCTCTAGTGTCTGGGGCTGTGTCAGGCTCTGGGGCTGAATCAGGCTTTGGGGTAGGATCTCTAGTGTCTGGGGCTGTGTCAGGTTCCGGGGCAGGATCAGGCTCTGGGGTAGGAACTCTACTCTCTGGGGCCATGTCAGGTTCTGGGGCAGGGTCAGGCTCTGGGGCAGGATCTCTAGTCTCTGGGGCTGGTGTCTGGGTACTTATCCAAGCCAATCTCAACTTATCCTTGAATGCTAAATAGAGTAGGCCTACCAGCAGCAGGTGGTTAGTATTCAGAAGGAATCTAAACCCTTCAAAAATTGATGGGGTGGGTCCAAATAACTGGTTGAGGGGTTGGGGGAAAACTTCCCCTGGTGTCATTTCCTCACAGAAGGTACCATTGTTAACATAACCCCAAAAACATGCGCTCAGTGTGTGATAGCCATTTATCCACGTGCCCACATTCCAGAGGAAGTTAAAAACCCATGAATTCCTCACCTTCTCGACCCACAGCACAAGCTGGATAACAGCAATGGTAGCCTTAGTGAGAGGACCCATATTCAAGTAAGGAGCTGCAAAGGGGAAGAATATAGCCACGGCCACATGCCACCCGAACCAGGGCAAAGTAGACCACATAGTGCTGCCTACCAAGGTTCCTATATCCAACACACAAACTTAAGTTATTCAGGAACTGTTATTCCTTTTTCACCTCTCTCTCTTAATGCCCTCAGGCCCCACATTGGGCGCCAAGATCTGTCTCGGTTTGAGAGACAGGTGTCTGCTAAGGAAGGCAGAAGCCTCCCTTGGAGTGGCAGATATAACCCCTTTCCCTCTGAATTATTATAATTTTGAAATCAAGGGTCTTTAGGCAAAAAATGTGGGAAATAGGAATAACAGTTCTTTACTATATATATATATATATATATATATATATATATAACTAGTCAAACAAAACAACAACAACTATGACAGTAACAGCAAACACAAACCCAGTGCCAGCCTTCTCGGCTGTCAGGCTACTCCCCCTCGGGTGCAGTTCCGCTCGCAGCCGACAGGGATCGCTGGCGGCTCCCGGTGAGCAGGGCAGGTGCGATGGTTCCTCCGCGGCTGCAGGGGGCGCTCCGGAGCGAGCTCGGGAAGCACGCGGCTGCTTTGGTGCCCTGGGATCCCGGGGAAGGATGGGACAAAGGAGCTTCACAAACCGGTGGGCAGCTGGTCCCGGGTTCCCGGAAACAGCAGGCTGGACTGGTAGGCTGAAGCGGCAGGCACAAACACAAATCCCGGGTGGCAGACGAGATGTATCCAAAAGGGGAACCCCCCGGGGCTCCAGGCAGGCAGGGTGAGCACGGCTACAGCGTAACGAAGGCTCGAAGCAGCAGCGGAGTAGGGCGGCCGCAGCCCACGCTCCAGCAGGGCAGGGAAAGCAGCTTTGGGATCCCCGGTGTTGTTTCCAGCAGAAAGGAAAGAAGCCGAATACGGGAACCAGCAGCTCCTTTCTCTGCACCTTCTCCCTCCAGACGCTGAGAGCGAACTGAACTGCCCGCCAGGTGAGAACAAAAGCCTGGACGGGCCCTTTTGTCTTTCTTAAGTATGGCTATTTATCTCCTAGCAACATGCTATGGGAAAAAATTCCTTTAACAGAAAAAAAACTAGGACTAAACTAAAACTCCAACACATGCTTAGGATCAGAGCTATGGCACAGCATCCTCAGGATGAAACGGAAAAAAAGAGCAGAGCAACAAGCACCATGTCTACACAGGCTGTCTCAAAGAAGAAAGGAACCAAAAGCATAGTGACAGCATCTATCTCTAAGCAGACTGTCACAGGAGAAAGAAACCAACACATGACAGCAGCATCCATGTCTATGCAGACTGACACAGAGGAGAAAGAAACCAAACACAAGACAACAGTGTCCATGTCTACACAGACTGACACAGAGGAGAAAGAAACTGTCATAGGTTAGCAAACATAGTCCCAGAAGGGATGTCCTTGCCAAGGGGTGCTTACAGTTTCCTCTGGGACCTGATAGAACCTATCAGCTGGCCAGTTTGAATATGGACAATTCTTTAAGCCACTTAAAGTTGTGACCGCCTCTGTGATCCACACTTAAGAATAGACAAACTCCCCCCAAGCTCTCTCTCGTTTCCGGCGCTGGGACAGGTGGCTGCGGGCCCCGTGTGGGGGCCAGCGGGCCTGGCCAGGCCCTGCTTGGTCCAGGCCGGGCCGGGCCATGGCCTGCCTGGAGTTGATGGACCTGTTCCAGCAGTGGAACCCCCCCCGACTGCCTTGCCGTGGGCAGCCGGAGCGGCTCAGCTCTCCCCCCTCTCCACTGCGATAAGAAAAATTCAACATTCCAGCTGCAAAGCTGCAAGGCCGAGGTGAGATTAACCCTTTTATTGCTTTGAAGAGCTGAAAACCTGAGGGAAGAGAGGAGATGCTTAAAGCTGAAATTCTGTTCTCTGAACTGCAGCTGCAGATGCTTCACTTCCACCAAGGACTCTGCCACCTTGAGAGAAGGATGCGCTCTATGGAGTTGAGAAAGAAAGCGCGTCTCACTAGCTTCTTTCCTCTACTTCATAGACAGCAAAGGGGCTATGAAAGGCAGCACTGGCTTTTTGTTCTAGGACTTCTTCTTTACAAGCAGCTGCTGGATGTTTGGACGGGGGTTTGGGATATGCAAAAATGAGAGGGTAAGATGGTAAGAGGGTAAGATGGAAGTCATCTGGCAAAAGCAGAGCTCACAAAAGGGCCAGCTGAGAAAGCTCTTGCTGCCTACAACTTCAACTGCACCCCTCAAAGCAGCAGCACACACGCTGCTCTCGGCACTTTCCTTCTCAGCTCTACGCACCATCCTAAGCCTTGCCTCTCCCACACTCAGGATCCAAAGACAACGGCACCAGGGACTGCTCACACACTAAAGGCACCAGGACAAAAGGCTCACCAGCTTGGCCTTTGCATTCCCGCTGACAGCTCCACAGCTCGAACCCAGAGAACTGCCTGCTGGCAACAGCCTTTCCAATCACTCCGAACACCTCATGACAAGGAGCTGCAGCGTGTGGGGAATGAATCTCCAGCAGCCTCCTGCCCCAGGCTGTCCCCCGGGAGCAGCCCTGCTCCAGGCCGTGACTGCCACCTGCACAGCCAAAGGACCCGGAGCCGGTGTTACACACCACGGCTGTGCCTGGCACAGAGACACCAGTGGCCACACAAGTGGCCATGGCACTGTCCGGACGCTGTCCCTGCTGCTTCTCCCCCAGCCGCTGGTGGGGCACCAACTCCCAGCCACCCACTCCTAAAGCCACGGGCCCACTGGGACACTGCGGGGGCTCGTGGAAGCCAGCGGCCATTGTGACACAGCGGGGCTGCACAGAGCCCACGGTGCTTCGTGACCCGTGGCTCCCAGGAGAGCTTTTGTGATGCTGGGGAACTACAAGGAAGCCTGGCTCCTCTGTGACACCACCACAGAAGCTCAGGGAGCCCTGGAGACCGTGGTGATGGTATGGAACCTGATGCAACCCTGCCTCCACTGTGACACCACAGAAGCTCAGGGAGCCCTGGAGACCGTGCTGATGCTATGGAACCTGATGCAACCCTGCCTCCACTGTGACACCACAGAAGCTCAGGGAGCCCTGGAGACTGTGGGGATGCTGGCGAAGCTGACGGAACCCTGGGCACCACAGTGACACTATGGAACCTGGTGGAACTGAGGGGCCACAGTGACACTGTGGGGCCTTTTGGAAGCAACAAGACCCTGGTGGGAAGCCACGGGATGATTAATCCTGGACAAACCTGCTCCAGGTGGGCTCCTCTCTCCCGGCTTCCACAGGTGCTGCTAGGATCCCACTCTGGTACTGGCTTGTCACGGGCTCACAGCTTCCTTTGGCAATGGCTCTGCTCCAGGATGGCATGCTGCAGAGAATGCAGGTAGATTTTGTGCTCACTCCTGGCATGCAGCTGGACAATAAAGCCTGATCCAGCCCCCCTCAGCCCATGTCTGGCTCTGGCATTGGGGCGGGGCAACTTTGGGAGCAGCCCCAGCCCTGCTCCTGCTCCCGGCTGGGCACCCAGCTGCTGGGACACAGGTGTGTCCTGATGCCACCGTCTACTCCTTTGAGAAGGGGAGGACAGAGTGCATCAGGGAGTTTGGTGTGGCTTACATGCAGCAAGAAGGTGCAGCCCCGAACTGGCTTTCACTTCTAGAACCTTTTGCTATTGCGGGAGCAGCTGCTGGAGCTTTTCAACCGAGCTGCAAGAGTGAAAAGCGTGATGGCATGTCTATCTGAGAAGGAAGGTTCGGTGCCGCAGCCTGTTGTGCACAATTTATATGCTGATAAGAGAAGGGGCTGCTTTTGGAACGTTTTCCTTCCTGACACTTCTGTCTCTGTGAGCTTTAGCTGCTTGGACTCAGGGGTACCGAAGGTGTGTGAAAGTGACTGGGATGCGAGAATCATGTTGCACAGGGAACAGGGAAGGTCAGCAAATGTTTCCTGTCCTGGCACATCTCTCAGTCTGAACTGCAGCTGCAGATGCTTCACTTCAGCCAAGGACTCTGCCACCTTGAGAGAAGGATGCGCTCTATGGAGTTGAGAAAGGAAGCGCGTCTCACTAGCTTCTTTCCTCTAGTTCATAGACAGCAAAGGGGCTATGAGAGGCAGCACTGGCTTTTTGTTCTAGGACTTCTTCTTTACAAGCAGCTGCTGGATGTTTGGACGGGGGTTTGGGATATGCAAAAGTGAGAGGGTAAGATGGTAAGAGGGTAAGATGGTAAGAGGGTAAGATGGAAGTCATCTGGCAAAAGCAGAGCTCACAAAAGGGCCAGCTGAGAAAGCTCTTGCTGCCTACAACTTCAACTGCACCCCTCAAAGCAGCAGCACACACGCTGCTCTCGGCACTTTCCTTCTCAGCTCTACGCACCATCCTAAGCCTTGCCTCTCCCACACTCAGGATCCAAAGACAACGGCACCAGGGACTGCTCACACACTAAAGGCACCAGGACAAAAGGCTCACCAGCTTGGCCTTTGCATTCCCGCTGACAGCTCCACAGCTTGAACCCAGAGAACTGCCTGCTGGCAACAGCCTTTCCAATCACTCCGAGCACCTCATGACAAGGAGCTGCAGCGTGTGGGGAATGAATCTCCAGCAGCCTCCTGCCCCAGGCTGTCCCCCGGGAGCAGCCCTGCTCCAGGCCGTGACTGCCACCTGCACAGCCAAAGGACCCGGAGCCGGTGTTACACACCACGGCTGTGCCTGGCACAGAGACACCAGTGGCCACACAAGTGGCCATGGCACTGTCCGCAAACAGTCCCTGCTGCTTCTCCCCCAGCCGATGGCACCAACTCCCAGCCACCCACTCCTAAAGCCACGGGCCCACTGGGACACTGCGGGGGCTCGTGGAAGCCAGCGGCCATTGTGACGCAGCGTGTGGAAGGTTGGCTGCCATAAAGAGGACATGAAACCTAAGAACTGCCGAGAGCTGCTGCAAGCTCAGCAGCTAACCACAAGAATGATCATGGTCAGCAGGACCATGAGCCTGCCTGCTAGACAATGATAGGATCTTGCGGTTAGTTAAACACAGATGTGAGTTACACCCTTAACCACAGCTGGGCAGAGCTAAGAATATTTAACCTTTAAGAATTATCCAATCAACTAAAGACAACTATGATTAGCTAATAAAGCCGGCTATAAATGTAACCGCAGAATCACTAATAAACGAAGCTTGCCTACCAATCATATCGATTGTCCGCATCTTCCCTCGTCCTTCGCAGAGGACAAGGAGGTGGAGGAGGACGAGGACGAGGACGAGGACGAGGACGAGGACGAGGACGAGGAGGAGGACGAGGACGAGGAGGACGAGGAGGACGAGGAGGACGAGGAGAATGAGGAGGACGAGGAGGAGGTGGATGAGGACGAGGAGGACGAGGAGGACGAGGAGGACGAGGAGAATGAGGAAGAGGAGGAGGAGGCAGATGAGGATTAGGAGGAGGACAAGGAGGAGGACAAGGAGGAGGACAAGGAGGAGCAGGATGAGGAGGAGGATGAGGAGGAGGATGAGGAGGAGGATGAGGAGGAGGAGGCAGTGGACGAGGTGCTGGAGGACGAGGAGGAGGGTTAAGGGTGGAGATGAGATCTTCCTCATCCTGCTCCTCCACTGCTGATGTCAAGGAATTCCCTGCAGCTGCCAACATCTGCCTTTCCTGCTGCAGGATCTGGTCTGGCAGCTCTCTCAGGCTCTTCACCTTTGGCAGCGCCCCAGCATCCTTGGAGTCATGGACTGGCAACTGGCACCTCCAGGTCACTTGCTGCTGGGATGCTTTTCTCTGGGGAAATCTTCTTGGACACGGCCTGGCTCCAGTTCTTACTTCCAGCCCTTTCCTGCCCATCTGCATCCTCAGCCACGAGCCGCTTCTGCACATCGCCTTGCCTCTGGGGGAGCAGGGACTCCTGTCCCTGGGCAAACAAAACAAAGACAACTCGTAAGAAGAGAACCTGCAGCTTCTAGTTAGAAGAGAAAGGACTATTCAATCAAGGCAGGGCCGATGGAGAAACTTTCTAAAATGGAACAAGCAGCAGAAGCACAGGAGTTTTGCAGAAGAAATTCCCCTCCCAGCACTTGGCTTAGGGAAAAAGCCTGATGTTGCTAGGAGAGACTTGAGTTCATGTCGACTATTGGGTAGCAGACATCTGAACATTTAGACTATTGGCTTTCCAGGCTCATGCTATTCAAACCTGAGAGTGAAACTATTCTAAAAGCCAGAGATGCTTGGAAGAAGTGTTCCTGCTCACACCACGACTGGGGACCATGCATCATTCTTACCTTGCACCTGTCCAAAGGCCTTCCTCCGTCTGTGCTCCGGCAGCTCTCACCTGGCCTCTGGCAAGGATGGAGGCTCCTGCCACAAGTATCCCAAGTGTGGAGATCCTCCTCATCCTGCTCCTCCACTGCTGACATCAGGGAATTCCCTGGAGCTGCAAACACCTGCCTTTGCTGCGCCAGGACCTTCTCTAGCACCATGCCAAAGGCCTTCTCCTATGGCAGCGCCAGAGCATCCTGCGAGCCACGGACTGGAACTGGCACCTCCAGCAAAGTTGCTGCTGGCAAACATCCGTCAGCCATTCCCTGACTGCAATGAGCTGGACTCCTACTCCTCTGCAAGCCTCTTCCTGGCCAGGTGCATCCTCAGCAATGAGCCGCTTCTGCTGAGAGCTGCGGCTCTGAGGGAGCAGCCAGTCCTGTCCAAAGGGCTTCCTCTGTCTCCAGTCCTGCAGCTCTCACAGGGTACTGGCTATGGTCAAGTCTCCTGCCAGGAGGAGGAGGAGCAATTCATCCTGTGCAATTCATCCTCATCCTTCTTCTCCATTGCTGATGGCTCTAAGTGCCCTGCAGATGGGAACATCTGCCTTTGCTGCTGGAGGCTTTTGTCCAGCACCACACCCAAAGTCTTCTCCTCTGGTACCGCCCCATCCTTCTTGGAACCTTGGTCAGGGAACTGGCAGCTCCAGGACAATCGCTGCTCTGCCTCTGGCTTCTGGGAGCGCCTTACTGGAGGCCTCCTCTTTTCTCTATCCTGCTGAAACAAGAAAGGCTTCGTAACTCGACTGCTCTATGCCAGCCATGAGTTCATCATCTCTTCTGGAACTCTTTTACAGTGGACACAGAGTTTGTTTCAGCTCATTCTCACAACTTTTATCGTGACTATGCCTCATAACTCTTACAACTCTTCTTAGTTCATAACCTGGATTACACATTGTCTCTGTCCAGATTAGAATTTTAAAATATACAATACAATTCTCCAGATCCTCTAGCTACAAGATGTAACCACACATCTTTGTCCTTTTTTTATTTTTGCAAAAACATTGGCAATTGTTTCTCTCTTTTATACTTTTCCCTTCGGAACTCATCTGTTTCCTGTTTTCACTCCCTCTTCTCAGAAGACCTTTCCTTTGGTTTATTCTTGTACTGATTCTCCAATCTTTCCAGGCTACTTTATAGAGATGTAGCTGGTGCAACAGACACTTACTAGATAGTTTTTGTTGGTTTGATTTATACTACAGGAAGATGATAAAACACACGTTTTACATTTCCTCGGACGGCAAAAATTTTTTGCATTTTTAATGGAAAATATATTTTTCAAGTTTGGATAGCATCATTTAAAATAAATAGTTTCATTACCTGCCCACTAGCCATAACATAGATCTGTATCCATCATCTAAAAGTAAAGCCAGCTTTTGATTTGATACACACATTGAGACTTTACCCTGTAGGAAATAAAGCAGAAAAAAGATGCTATTACAGTTTTATCTTCAACTGCACATCACTTCTAACCTTGAGTGAAGGCTCTGCATTATTGAATAGAACCAATTGAGGCAGTGCAGCTCTCAGTTAACACATGATCAGAACCTCAGACTGCTAAGGAAGAGCAGCAAATAGTTTGGCTGCCACCACGAGGCAACAGCACATTCTCCTGTTGACATTCTCATGGTCAGAGTGAAACTGGAACCGAGCAATCCCATTCCTTTGCAACCACCCTTATGCTGCAGAGATGGAGCCCTGAGCTCAGAAATGCCATTTGTGACAGAGCTTTCCCAGGTGGGAAGGCATCCTCCCTTCCCAGAGGTATTGCAAGTTCCCCTCTCCCCACTCCATTCCATCCGGAAATGGAATGCTGACAATCCATAAAGGTTATACACCACAGCACTGGCATGGATTCTTTTCCTTAGGCAGATCTAAGGCAGTCTGGGAGTTGCTCAGCCTCTTGTGCCCTCCTCAAGGGAGCATTTGTAACTTTTCTTCCTACAATCATCCAACCAAACAACTTGGTTACTGCTCCAAGTAATTACCGGAAGCTTTGGCTGTGTTTTCCTATTCCATTTTAGTTAACCCAATCTTTTGCAAATATTGACACTTCTATATTTGGAATTCCCAGCATACTACAGAGATTTGAGAGGGGATCTTCAAACTTGAGAGGTGACATTGACCACAGAGTAGCAATAAATAGGAAATATCAGGACAAAAGTTAATCCAATACACACCCCCAACAATCCTCCAATTTTATTTTTTTTTTTTTATTCTGGAAGAAACAAATTTAACAGCACTGCCATGCATGCAACAAAGGGACCCAGGCATGAAGATGAGCAAGCTGTTGGTCCTTCACATTCCAGTTTTCAAGGGGGACATTAGTGGGACACTGCTTGGAGCACTGCAATGATATCAAAGTAATCCCTTAAACTTCCTGCTAACTGGAAATTTCTTTTAAGATGCATAGATAATATACAGCTCATTACTTACACATACAGGCAAAAGGAAAAAACAAGTTTCACCACATTCTCATAAACCTCTGGAAATAAAATCCTGTAAACTTAACTGCCATTCTTAATCTGACAAATTGCTACTGCTATAACATTACCTGTACTGCACCTTGTCAACTGGATGCTTTTGCCCAGACTCCTTACTCCATAGATGTCATTTACGCCACAGAAAACAAGATAGAATCCCATCCCAGCAAAAATCAGTGGGAATGGAGAGTGACTTACTCGGCAACACCTGATTCTCTCTGTGCAACATGCACTACAGCTTTCTTTCGCTCTGATCAAACACTTCTTACGGTAAAGATCACCATCCTATAGTCTGAACTACGCACTGACTTCCCTCATGGCCGCCACCCTGATCCATTCTCTGCACATTGACTGAGCCTGACCGTACCCTCTGCAACCACCACCTCCCTGGGCAACCTGTGCCAACGCCTGACCACCCCAACAGCGAAAAAACAACGTTAATCTGTCATCCCAATCCCCACTGTCTCATTTGAAGGCCACTCCCTCTAGTAGTCCCTAGGCTTCTTTGCAGAAGCCATGTGACGGGAAGGCGGCTCGCCGCTCCCCTTTGCCCGCGCGGCTGGCTCCCTTCCAGGCCCGATCCCACCCCCGGCAAGGAAGGAACGCACCCACCCACACGCCCGGGGCCGCTCCTCCCCGGGGCTCTGTCAGTCCCCCGCCGGGGGCCGGTCACTCCCTCACCGGGGCTCTGTCAGTCCCCCGCCGGGGCTCGGTCACTCCCTCGCCGGGGGTCACTCCCCCACCGCAGCCCGCTGCCCGCGCCCGCCCCGCCGCCGCCGCTCCCGCTCTGCCGCACCCGCGGCCCCTCAGCGGCCCCGGCCCCTCCGGGCCCCGCCCCCGCCCCGCGGCCCCGCTCAATCCCCGCCGAGCCCCGCCCGTCCCGCGGCTCCCCATTGGTGGCGCGCGCTGCGCCCGCGGCCCGAGCGGCGCGAGCTGCGCAGGCTCCGCCCCCTGTCGCGCTGCGCGCGCCGAGCGCTCGGCCGGGCCCTGGGGAGCGGCGGCCGCGGGGCCCGCGCGGAGCGGCCGCTCCTCCGGGGCTGCGCCGCCAGCACGGCCGGGCAGGAGGGATCGCTGCAGAAACCCAAACGTTCTGCAAGAGCGGGAATCGGTGTCCAAGGACATCGTTTACACCTGCACTTGGCTCACAACATCCCCCTGCAGCGCTACGGGCTGGTTACTTTAGGCGGCCACAGAGCCCTTCAAGGGAACTGGGCCGCCTTGACTTGTTAGCAAAGCGGCCACAGAGTCCCTAAATCAGACTGGGCTGCCTGCAGTTGTTACTAAACTCCCCACATTGCACTGACCGTTCTGTGCAATTTCCAATGGCCCCGCAGAAAAAGACCTGGGGGTGCTGGCCAAGAGCTGCTGAACACGAGCCCAGGTGTGCCCAGGTGGCCAAGAAGGACATTGGTGTTATAAATAAAGTATGTAATTCGTGCTGTTATATATAAAACTAGAATGTAATCAGACCATGTAGAGACAAAGTTTCAAACCCCCCCCCCACCAGCTTGGCTGAGAGAAAAATTTCACAACACCAAAAGAAGTTCTCTCACAATAAGTGAGGATTCGACCTAGGTGGGGGTGGATCTTATCACCGGGACATTTGCACTATGACGATTTGATCAACACCTTCTGGTATCTACATCTCATCTGATAAGGAATTGGACATTCCGGGAACTAAAAATAACTGTTCCAGGAACCAGAGGTGGCCCATCCATCAGCAGAAATGACCCACTCATCACCCGGGATGGACGATTCATCAGACCCAGGAAAGGCTTTGTGCAGCCCAACTCCAGGACAAGAAAACTTCATGAATACGAGAAGAATAGAATTAATTCGGACTTCACCCAAAAACTGTATAAGAAGGGACCAGCCAAAGCAGCAGTCGTGAACTTGGGATGTCTGGTGCGATAGAGATCAGATCTATGCGTGTTCACCCAGCTCCGACGCCGGGCTCGGAGCTGCTTTTCTCGATTGTGGCTTTTGAAACCGATATTTCGGTCGCATAATAAATGTCATTTCTTTATAAATTTTGATTGGCCATTTCGCTTCTATCATTGGCATCCTGGCCGGGGTCAGCAACAGTGCGGCCAGCAGGACCAGGGCAGTGACTGTCCCGCTGTTTTGGGCACCGCTGAGGCCCCACTCGAATCGTGGGGTCAGTTTTGGGTCCCTCACTGCAAGAAAGACTTTGAGGTGCTGGAGCGTGTCCAGACAAGGGAACTGAGCTGGGGCAGGCTCTGGAGCACAAGTCTGAGGAGAAGCGGCTGAGGGAGATGGGGGGGCTCAGCCTGGAGAAAAGGAGGCTCGGGGAGGGCCTTCCCTCTCTCTCCAACTCCCTGGAAGGACACCAGCTTGGGGGGGTTCCTAACCATAAGGTATCTATCCCATGATCTTTTGCGCCAAAAAGATTGTCGCTGTATCTTTAGGTTTGGCAGCCGGGAAACCTTGGGGAGGATGGAGGGCTTTGCTTTAGGGCACGTGTTTTTAAAGGCTGCCCAGGCAGCCGCACATCGTGCAAAAGGTGTACACTCTGCGTGAGACTTACGGCAATCCTGGAATTCAGTGACTGCGGTGTAAAACTGCCTGCTTCCCTTCCGCCGGCCGATCGGGGCAGTCGCTTGCATGGTTGCTGTGGGAGCTTTTGTGCATTCGGCTTCGGGACTTTGCTAGGCTGCAATTCGGCAATGTGATCGAATGTGCCTGCTTTCCCTGCCTCCCTGCCGCTCGGGAACGCACAGACGGTGCACGGTGTTCCACCTGGAGCCGGGCTGTGCCCGCCGTGCCCTGAGTGCCCGGGGAATCGCTCCCTCGGCTCCGTTGTGTCCGAGCCGCCGCTGCCCCCGCCCCGCTGAGGGTCCGAGCGTGCAGCGGAGCGCCCCCTGCCGGCCGCGCGTGCCCCTGGCCCCGCCCCCCGCCGGCCGCAGCGGCCTTAGCCCCGCCCCCCGCCGGCCGCGCGGGATCCCGGCCCCGCCCCGCGCCCACCGCAGCCGCCAGCGGCCCCTGCCGGGCGTGGCCGGAACTACAGCAAAGGGCAACCACGGCCCTCGGCGGGGGAACCTCCTGGGTTTGTGCTGGGCTTTGTTCCGGGCATGTTCTGTACTAAAGACCTGCTACTCCTTGCCTGCATTTTTTCAGCCCCATCATTTTCCAAGTTATCATGATTTGGAGAGAGCAGTCTTCTTGCCATTCCAGGAAGGTTCCCGCCTTCCTTAGCAGACAGGTGACTTTTAAAACAAGACACTTTGTTAAAAAACCAAACCCGAGAACATTTCATGATTTCGTGTACTATGTGATTTCACATCTAAAGAAACCCGGCTGTCTGCCCTTTTCTCCTCAGGCAGTGCGTTCCTCTGTCTTCAAGTACAAAAGCAACAAAGTGATTCTAACCAGTGATCAAAACCAGGGAAACCAGACCCTCCATCTCCTGTCAGTGGGCGAAGAGACAGAGCATGGGTATACCTGAGAATGCTCACTAGAAATAAAACAGGAGATATAATGGTCACAGCTATTACAGGCCCTAAACGGGCACCTGTAACTTTTCTGATTGACACTGGGGCACAAATTTCTGCGCTGACAAAGAAAGATGCCCAGAGGTGTGCAATTGTCCCAACAAAGAACCCATATTGTGTTTTAAATGCCTTGGGAACGACAGAATCTATGGATGTGGCCTTAGTCAAGCTCACTTTGCCTGGAGAGGAAAACCAGCTCTCTATTCATATGGTGATTGGAGATATTCCAACCAATTTATTAGGGATGAATGCCCTTGCTGGGAGGCAGTGGGAGGACTCAGAGGGTCTCCTGTGGTCTTTTGGCACACCACGTTTTAACGTCAGACTGCTCCAAGCCGCACCCTCCCTACCATTCAGCAAAGTAACTGATGTGAAACAATACCCCCTCCCCTGGCTGCCAAAGAGGGCATCAAGCCAGTGATACAGGAGCTGCGAGAACAAGGAGGAATAGTTAATACTCATTCTCCTTTCAATTCTCCGGTGTGGCCAGTGCCAAAGCCTAATGGGAAGTGGAGGCTGACAATAGATTTTCCCAGGCTAAATGCCAATGCAGACCCTCTTACAGCAGCCGTCCCAAATCTGGCAAAAATCATAACATTGATTCAAGAAAAGGCTCATTCAATCATGGCACCTATAGATGTCCAAGACATGTTTTTTATGATACCTTTACAGCCAGAAGATATGGACCGTTCTGCTTTCACATGGGAAAGACAGCAATACACTTTCACTAGGCTTCCCCAAGGGTACAAACATTCCCCCACCCTGGCTCATCACGCTTTAGCCCAAGAGTCAGAAAAAATACCCAAAGCTGACAATGTGGCTGTTTATCAATACATTGATGATATCCTTGTGGGAGATGAAATAGAAGGAGTGAGAGATACCAAACAGAAAATAATCTCCCACTTAGAAAGCCCTGATTTGCAAATTCCCTCCGGAAAAATCTAAAAGCCTTCACATGAAGTGAAATTTTGGGGAATTTGGTGGAAAGGAGGTATGACATGTATCCCACGCGATACCCTAACCTCTTTAGATCAAATTAAAATGCCTGAATCCAAAAAAGATCTCCAACATGCTTTAGGATTATTAGTGTTCTGGAGAAAACACATCCCAGATTTTTCCATAATTGCCAGACCTCTTTATAACTTGTTGAGAAAAGGGTAAAATGGGAATGGAGTGCTTCTCAAGAAGAAGCATTGCAATTGTTGGCTTTTGAAGCAACAGCTCACCAAGCCCTGGGCCCTATTCACCCTACAGATCCTTTCCAGGTGGAATGGGGATTTGCCTCCTCAGGGCTGTCAGTACACATATGGCAGCGGGATCCTGAGGGTCCAACGAGGCCTGTAGGTTTTTACTCCTGTGGCTTCAAAGATGCTGAAAAAAGAGACACTACGGGGAGAAAGGATTGCTTGTGGTTAGCTTAGCTCTCCTAGAAGTGGAGAAGATTGCACAACAACAACCAATTGTTTTGAGAGGCCCTTTCAAAGTTATTAAGGCAGTCTCTACTGGGACCCCCCCACCTGACGGGGTGGCCCAGAGGGCCTCAGGAAGGGAGTGGTATGCTCAGATTGAACATTATTGTAGCGTCTTCTCAGTAACTGAAGGAGCTGTAAAAGATCTGGCAATCCAACAGACTGAAAACTTGGGTAGCAGCCAAGACAAACCTGCCTCAGCCATTAAAGTAGCCCCTCCTTTTCCCCCTGAACAGTCAGCAAATTCTTGGTTTACAGATGCTTCTGCCAAGCGAGAAGGAAAGGTGTGGAAGTACAAGGCTGTAGCCCTGCACACCTCCTCAGGTGAAGGAATTATCACAGAGGGGAAGGCAGAGCCCAAGCTGGCGAGCTGAGAGCTGTTTGGAGTGTTTTCCAACGTGAGGCACAGAATACTTCTCCTGTCTGTATCTACACCGATTCCTATGCTGTGTTTAAGGCATGGACTGAGTGGTTTCCTTCTTGGTAGCAAAATGATTGGGAAGTTAACAGATGAATGTGAAACCAACAAGAAAAAGGAAAAGGACAAGAAAAAAGAAAAGGAAGAAAAAGCAAGCAACAAGAAATAGAAACAGAAAGCAAAAGATATAAAAATGAAAGCAAGAAAGCAGGAAAGCAAAGAAGGAAAGAAGAAAGAGAGAGAGAGAAAGAGAGAAAGAGAGAGAGAAAGAAAGAGAGAAAGAGAGAAAGAAAGAGAGAAAGAGAGAAAGAAAGAAAGAGAAAGAGAGAAAGAGAGAAAGAGAGAAAGAGAGAAAGAGAGAAAGAGAGAAAGAGAGAAAGAGAGAAAGAGAGAAAGAAAGAGAGAAAAGAGAGAGAGAGAAAGAGAGAAAGAAAGAGAGAAAGAAAGAGAGAAAGAGAGAAAGAGAGAAAGAGAGAAAGAGAGAAAGAGAGAAAGAGAGAAAGAAAGAGAGAAAGAAAGAGAGAAAGAAAGAGAGAAAAAGAAAGAAAGAAAGAAAGAAAGAAAGAAAGAAAGAAAGAGAGAAAGAGAGAAAGAGAGAAGAGAGAAAGAGAGAAAGAAAGAGAGAAAGAAAGAGAGAAAGAAAGAGAGAAAGAAAGAGAGAAAGAAAGAAAGAAAGAAAGAAAGAAAGAAAGAAAGAAAGAAAGAAAGAAAGAAAAAGAAAGAAAGAAAGAGAAAGAAAGAAAGAAAGAAAGAAAGAAAGAAAGAAAGAAAGAAAGAAAGAAAGAAAGAAAGAAAGAAAGAAAGAAAGAAAGAAAGAAAGAAAGAAAGAAAGAAAGAAAGAAAGAGAAAGAAAGAAAGAAAGAAGAAAGAAAGAAAGAAAGAAAGAAAGAAAGAAAGAAAGAAAGAAAGAAAGAAAGAAAGAAAGAAAGAAAGAAAGAAAGAAAGAAAGAAAGAAAGAAAGAAAGAAAGAAAGAAAGAAAGAAAGAAAGAAAGAAAGAAAGAAAGAAAGAAAGAAAGAAAGAAAGAAAGAAAGAAAGAAAGAGAAAGAAAGAAGGAAGGAAGGAAGGAAGGAAAGGAAGGAAGATTCTGCGGTGCATAAACTAAGGAAAAAAGTCAATCTCTACTTCCCATTAGCAGCAATGTTTGGACCCTTCCCAGCAAGCTGGGCTTCAGCACAGGGAATGGTTTCTCCAGGAGGCAAACGTTGAGGAATCACAAAAGCCCCCCCACACCCTTCCTCCTCTCTCCCTTAGCTTCAGATATCTGAGCTGGAGTCATACGGTATGGAACATCCCCTTGGCTAATTGGGGTCAGCTGGCCTGCTTGTGTTCCCTGCCAGGATCTTCTAAATGCTGCTGCTCCCTTTAGCTCTTGGACACCTACTGACAGAGCTGGGAAAAAACATCCCCTGGCCGCCAGCTTACAAGGTGAGTTACGCCAAAGTAAGAGCTCTGTGGGAAATCTCTATCCATGCCCATCCTTTTAATCCATCTGTGCACATAGGGGCTGCCCATAGATGTGTCTGGTAGCTGAAGAAGGAGTGCACAAGCACCGGGACTGACACTTTCCCTCTCCATGTGCGTTCCACAGCCACGGGTACACAGACGTGATGGAAAGCCTGGTACAGCCAGAGCCTTCTGTCCCTGCAGAAGGGAGCGCGGCGGGTGGGGGCGGTTGGTGGGCAGCGAGTCCCGGACAGCGGGCGAGATCCGGCTCCACAGGTGCCAGGCCCCGCTAAGGCTTAATGCCGGCTCCTCTGCAACAGCAAAGACCTTCAGCCGTGTCACTGCCCAGAGGGGCGGTGCTGGCCCGGCCGCACAGCTCCTTTTGCCCACAGGTTGCAGGAGATGAGAACACAACGCTTGCAAACACCGACTGCGAGCCACAGCTCTGGGTGCTCAGCGTTAAGCTCAGCTCTGGGAGCCCTGCACCAAGCTTCAGGGGATGCACTGGGAGCCCGGCTGGGCTCTGCCCTGGGGCCATCCTCCAGGGACAGCTGCACACAGGGAGCATTTGGTTGCCACAAAGAGCCAGGCCACGGCTGCAGGGGAGCTGCTCCGGCTGCGGCCTGCACTGTTGTGTGCTGTGCTCTGGGGCTGCTGCTCCCCGCAGAGGGGACTGCATTGGGGTGCCAGAGGAGACAGAGAAGCTCCAGCTTAAGCCTAACTGGGCTGGGTGGCTGGGCTGGGAAGAGTGGCGAGGGTCAAGGGCATTCACAGAGCTCATCCTGCTCTGTGAAGAACGAGGAAAAGGAAGTGGGAAGCCAGCAGTGAGCAGAGCTGAGGCCTGGAGAGCAGCTCTGAATGACCCCCAAATCTCACTGGACCTCTGAGACATTGCTGTTCTTCAGCCAGTGACAGCATGAGTCCCTAAACCTGGGGCTCACTCTTCCTCGTGGCCAGGGGCATCAAGGAAGGCTACAGTGCAATGGGGACTGCGGTGAGCTGGGAACTCACTGGGGGAAAGAGGGAGCACTTGTGGAGCAAAAGGCAGGTGGGGGAGAGAACTGCTCAGAGAAGAGCTGAGCTTCAGCTTGAGCAAGCTGAAAAATGGCATTGGGGGTCATCCCAGACTGATTTCATTTCAGAAGTTACTGAACAAGTTTGTTATTGGGGGGGTGTCATATTTTCCCCCGGAGGTGCACACTCTGCAAACTTGAGCTGCACTGCCGAGCTACTCAAGCACGTCTCTGCTGCAGGTCACGGCGTTTCTTCTTTGGCTTCTCGTGGCCCCGGGGCTGAGCCGCAGCAGAGCCTTGGTGGAGCCCAGAGCAGCCTCAGCATCCACAGAGCCCGGCTGCAAGGAGAGAAAGCAGAAAGCACCCGTCAGCTGAAGGCTCCCGTCCCCCTTGTCCCAGCCGCCCGCGGTGCCCAGGCCGTGCTGGCCGCGCTCAGGGCGCTGCCCAAAGCTGCCCAGCATTGCTGCCTCTGGCAGGAGAGCAGGAGGGCAGGACACGTGCCCAGCCTGCAGCCGGCCGTGGCACAGCCACCTCCTCAGCAGCTGCCCAGAGCAGGATGCCGCTGTGCTTGCTGCCGTCTCCCAAAAGCCCTTATCCCAGCCGTGCCAAGAGGACGGGCACCCACCTCACGCCTCCCGCCGCCAGAAGAAAAGCTGCTCCCAAACGGTGTCCTCAGCCCTTCTCCAAGGGCACGTCCCATCCACGCCACAGCTGCTCCCAAGCACTTCGCCATCCGGACCAGACAGCACCTAGAACGCTTCCTTTGGAAAAACAAACCATAAATCAATGAAAAGAGATTACAGACAAAAAGGGAAAACAAGGAAAAAGGTAAAAAATCTTCTCCCTGCTGGGCCTTGAGGAAGGCCCAAGCCCGCCATGCGAGGGAAAACCCCACCCACGGGCCAGGGCAGCCCACGCTTTCTGCCTTCCCCCTGCACTGCCCCCAAAAGTCATGCTGAGCCCAAAGCAAACAAGGGCACTGGAGCAGCCCAAGCCCTTTCTTGCCTGCAGAGCAAAGCAGCCCATGCACAGCTTCTGGTGTCCAACCTCTGCTCCCACCATGGGGCTTTGTTTGTGTCGGGCTGGCTGCCCCAGCCCCAGCCCCAGCCCCAGTCCCAGCCCCAGCCCCAGCGCGGGCCATGGTGGGTGCTGGGGGCTGTTGGCAGGGCCAGGAGCAGACTCCCAGCCCAGCCCATCCCCCCAGCCCTGCCAAAAAGCAGCTTGGCAGCCGACTGAAGAATTGGTTGCATCTGCCCCAGCAAAGGGGGAAACCTTTGCTTCCCGGCCAGGCTGTGCAATGCACAAATCTGGGAGCATCCCCCTGCGTGTGGACTCATCTGCAAATTCGCTGTGGAGCCTGGCTTTGGAGAAGGTGCCACAATTGAAGTCCATCATCTTCAGCTTGCCAGGTGGAGGAAGAGCTTGTCATCCTTGATGTCACCCTCCATGTCTCCAGCAGCAGCAGCCGCACCTGGCACAGCTTCTCCAGGGGCTCCTTCTTCCCTGGGGCTGGAGCAGGCTGTCAGTGCTCTGCCCAGGGCCCCGGCTGTCACTGAAGCAGAACAAGCAAAAGCAGCTGGCATGGGGGCCACCAGTGCTGGGAAGAGCAGCTCAGTTCCAGCAGCAGGGCTGCGCGTGCCCAGCTGAGGAGCCCTGCGCAGCGATTCAGGCAGGACAAAATCTCTGCCCTTCTTTGCTGCTTCCTGCGTGTGCAGCTGGAACTTACCGGCTCCCTGGGTCAAAGCGTGCGTGTGGCTCTCTCCCTTCTCCTACGGCATGTGAATATCCTGCATCCAAGGATCACAGGACAGGTCTTCTAATGAGGGCCTTTCCGAGGAGAGCACGGATAAACACCGTTGGATGAGATCCTGGCACTCTGCGGAGAGAAAGCAGAAAGCGCCAGTCAGTTGCAGAAGGCTCCTGTCCGCTTTGCCCCACTCTTGCCATGGCCAGGCCGTGCTGCGTGTACTCAGGGCTGTGCCTAAACTTTGCCATCAATTCTTTCTTTTGGAGGAGAGCAGGAGAGCAGGACATTGCCACCTGCTCAGCAGCTGCCAGTGCGGGATGCTCCTGAGCCCGCTGCTGTCTCCCAGCACTGCTATTCCCCCCGTGCTGCAGAGACGAGGATCCACCTGGAGAGAGCCGTCGTGGGAGTGAGAGCCGGCCCCAGGTGCTGTTCCAGCCCCTCCTGAAAGGGTGCTCCCCGCAGACCATCTGGTGCAGCACGATGCCCAGGGACCAGACGGTCGCTGCCTCGCCGTGGTACCAGCCTAACAGGGTCCATTCCGGGGGGCTGTAGGACGGTGTTCCTATGGAATAGAGGTGGAGTTCTTCAGGGGGACGCTGCCTGCTCCCAGAGCCTCGCCCCAGCATCCCTGCGCATGCGGGGGCCGCAGCAGCGGCACGCGGCGTGACCCGCTGCCCTCTCGCCAGCACCTGGGACTTGCGTACAAACTGGGGGTTGGAAAAGAAGCCGCTGGTGTCGCAAGAGGGCAGCGGAAGCCCTGGCAAGGCCCGAGCATTCCATGCAAAGGAAAAACCCACTTGGTGCTGGGGAAAAACCACGCTTTCATCCTCCCTGCCTGCACTGCCCCAGAAACCATTCTTAAGCCAAGGCAAGCACGGGCAGCAGAGCAGTCCAAGCCCTGTCTCGCCTGCAGACCAAACGGGCTGGAGCACAGGTTCTGGGCCCCCCTCTCTGCTACCCCCACCCACGGGTGTTTCTGTGGCGCTGGCTGCCCCAGCCCCAGCGCCAGTCCTGGGCAGAGTGGCTGGCAAAGGCTGCCAGCAGGGCTGGAAGATGGCCCCTCAGCCAGCGCCGCTCAAAAGCAGCTCAGCTGAAGACTCCGGCTGCCATGACTGGCAGCAAAAGGGAGAATCCCCCCTGCCACAGCCGGCTTTGGGCTGTGAGATGTTGGGCCGTGAGATGTTGGGCTGTGAGATGCCGCTACCAGGAGCCTCCCCCTGCGTGGGCTCACCTGCAAAGCTGGTGTAGGCTGCGGCTTGCAGGTAGGTGCCACAGCCAAAGTCAATGAGCTTGGCCTGCCCGGTGGCCAGGTCAACCAGGATGTTCTCCGGTTTGATGTCCCGGTGCAGGACCCCACAGATGGTGCAGTGCCGCACGGCCTCCAGCACCTGGCGGAACAGGTGCCGCGCCACCTCCTCGCACAGGAAGCCCTGTGCCCAAATGAAGTGAAGGAGGTCCTGAGACTGCTCCGGGCGCTCCAGCACCATCACCACGTTGTTGGGGAGCTCCAGCCACTCGTGGAGCTGGACGATGCCAGGGAAGCCAGCGGACACCTTGTCCAGCAGCACGATCTCCAGTGGTGCTCGGGTGCCGTCGGGCTGTGGGAGGAGCACGGTGCTGTCAGCGGGGCTGATGCCGTGCCGGGGCTCGGGAAGCCCTCAGCCAGCCGGGGACGCTCTGCGCGCTCCGCTGGCCCCACGGCCGCTCTCCCTCGAGGCGTTCTGGCGGCTTCCACCCTGCCGGGCCTCGGCTCATCCCTGCCCGTCGCGCCCCGGCTTCTCCCGCTGCCCCTCGCTCACTCACCAGCTCGCCCCAATGGTCGATGTGGTTCCGCGGCACGCGTTTGATGGCCACCTGCAAGGCAAGGGGAGCAGCGGGCTGAGCTCGCCGCCCGCCGTGCCCAGCCCCATGCTCCTTCTCCTCCTCCTTTGCCCCCCGCCTCCTGCGCCCGCCGCCGGCCCCGCCACTCACCGGGGCGCCGTCCGAGAGCCGCGTGGCCGCGAAGACGCTGCCGAAGCCGCCGCGCCCCAGCAGCGAACCCAGCCGGTAGCGCTCCTTCAGGCCCTGCTGCGCCTTCCGTGCCCGCGAGACGCGGCCGTCAGCGCTCGGCCCGGGGCCAGGAACGGCCCCCGAGCGCCGCTCAACCGCCCCGGGCCGGCCATCCCCACATGGGGGCTCTTTTGGAGGGGCCACCGGCGGCTCGGGGCCGGCGGCCGCGCTCAAGAGCGGCGGAGCTCGGAGCGGGGAAGACGCTGCGGAGGCGGCGGGAGCGGCCGCGCCGCCTGTGTCCCCGGCGGGCCCCGGGAGGAGCCGAGGCCGGGACCGGGGCCGGGGCCGGGGCCGGGGTAGGGGTCGGGCCAGCCGGAGCCAGGGGCTGGCGATGCTGCCCAGGAGCCAGGCACTGATGCCCGCCCAGCAGCGCCACAGCCAGGACGGCGAGAGCCGGGCGGAGGCGGGACCGCGGCGGGACGCCCGGGGGCGGGGAGGGGGCAGCCCCGCCCGGGGCCGGGGGCGGGCCGGGGGCATGGCCCGGCCGGGCCTGGGGAGAGGGAGGCCGCGGGAGGGGGGGTTGGGGAACGAAAGGGAGAGCGGGAGAGGCTGCGAGACACTGGGAGAGGAGGAGCAGGAGAAGGGACGCAGAGGGTTCGTGGACTCGCTGCTTTTGCGCTGCTGCCGCTGCTGCCGCTGCTGCCGCTGCTGCCGCTGAAGCGCTGGGAGCGTTTGTCCGCGTGTCCGTGTGTCCGGTGCCCGTGTGTCCGTTCCCCCCCGCGCGCCCCACGGCCGAGCCCCGCGCGCCCCGCGCCAGCACGGGCCGCTCCGCTCCGGGGCCGAGGCGGAGTCCCGGAGCATCTCTTCCTCCCGCAGCCACACCAAACCCGCTCGGCCATTGGGAGCAGTTTTGCACACGTTTCCCTTTGAAGGGCTCCTCTCTACCCCCATTTCCAAGGAGTCTCCCTGGGGTTTTGGCACCTGCAGCGACAGGGCAGCGATTGGGCTTCAAAGTGCAAGAAAGACATGGAGGGGCTGGAGCACGTCCAGAGATGGGAATGGAGCTGGGGAAGGCTCTGGAGGACTTCTGAGGGGCAGCTGAGGGATCTGAGGGGGCTGAGCCTGGAGGAAAGGAGGCTCAGGGGGGACCTGGCTCTCTCCAAGTCCCTGACAGGAGGGGGCAGCCAGGAGGGGTGGGGCTCTGCTGCCAAGGGAAAGGACGAGAGGAAATGGGCTCGGGGGAATCTTTGGGGTGGATGGTGGGGAAATGCTCATCCTCCGTGTCTCGACAAAGGGGGAGGGGGGCAGGGGTGGGGCACGACCTGGGGACACGGGGGTGGTGACGCTGGGCTGGGGACACGGGAAAGGGCACGGGAAGCCAAAGCCCCGCTGAGCGCTGGCGCTGGGCTGGCACGGGGTGAGCCGGCAGCAGGGCCCCGCAGCCCTGAGGGACTCGCCCTGACGGCCGGGGAGTATTGATCCTGGTCTCTAAAAAATAAGACTCAATAAAATATCATTAAAAGGTGCCTCCTTCTCCTTCTCCTCCTCCCCCATCCTTTCTCCTGCTCCCCCCGGGCCCAGCGCCCACCCTTGGCCCCCCGTTTTCCCAGCGCGGTCGCATCCCGCGGGAGGAGCCGGGATGGAGCCGGGAGAGGTCAGGCTGGGGCAGCGCTGGGCTCTGGGCCCGGCCTGGGCGCCCCCCACGCGCCCCCTCCTCAAATTCCCCTGGCGGGGGGCGCTGGGAGCGAGGGGGGGGCGCAGGCGGGGTCCGGGTGGGGAGCGCTGAGCGCTGCGGGTCTGCCTGGCAACTGGTGAGTCACCAGCGCCGCGCGCTCTGATTGGCTGAAGGTTGTTCAACGCCTTCTCTGATTATCTGATACTCGCGGGGGATTTTGGTTGGTCGTTGGGGGCTGTGGGGCGGCTTAGGGGGGGTCTCTGCGCCTTTGGGGTTCGCTGGGTGCCGATTTGGGGTTCAGGTGCCTCCCAAGGGCCCCCCGGGGGGGGGCGTGACACAGGGGTGACACACGGGGGTCCCCATTCTCGATACATCCTGGGGCCGGTTCTGCCCCCTCCACTCTCGGTCCCCCCGCGGGATCCCCCAAAGTCCCTTCCCACTGTTTCCCAATAAACGGGACCGGGGCGAACTGGGAAGCCTTCCTGGGAACACTGGGAGCAGCCGGGCAGGGGCAGAGTGACAGCGGGGCTGGGGGGGACACACGACCCCCAAAATCAGCGCGGGGATGGAGCGGGGGGTCCCGGCCGGGCCCGAGGCCACGGGGAGGGGCTGCGGCCGCCAGAGGCTCAGGAGCTCTGTGGGCAGAGCAAAGGGGGTGACACCGGGCTGGGGGGCCCCAGGGGACCTCAGAGCTCCAGGGGAGGGGGGACACGACCCCCGGGCCCCTCCCGTCACCTGCTTGTGCAGGTAGAAGCCGAGCCCCAGCGCCAGGAAGACGAAGGCCAACACGAAGCCCCCGATCCCCGTCAGCATCTTGGGGGGTGGGGGGGCAGCCTTGGGGGGGGAGGGGAACACAGATACAGGAAACGGCGGTGGCTGTCGGGAAGGGACCGGAAAGGACTGGGACAGAATGGGATGAACTGGGAGAGAATGGGACACCAGGATACACTGGGACCAGTGAATCAGGGGGATGGGGAGCAGAAGAATTCGTTTGTCAGGAGCAATGCATCTAGCTTGGTCAGCATAGCAGAGCAGGAAGAAAAGATAGGAGACCGCTGATAAGACCAGCGGGAGTCTCAGACAGACATCCTGCCTCATCCCAAAACTAGCTCAAACCAGTGCCAAAGCTTAAACCCAGGCCAAAGGTATAAAAGAGCATGTGCAGGAGAGAAAGGTGAAAAGTTCAGACGAGGAAGACTCCCCCTGACTTCATCAAAAGACCCTCGGAAGACCCCTACCACAACCACCAAACAACACTGCGCAAGCGCTACGCGGATGTAAATGACTTTTGAGTTCATTATAGTACGAAGCGAGGCTGGGCGGGGCTAGGTGATGAATATGTATAAGTTTGTTAGGAAACTTAATGAATATGGAACTTGTAACCCAGTAAATACCGAGCTGAATGCAGCTGTCGGCACGCGTGATTTTGGAGGAGCGATCCCCTGTGTGTCCCAGCGCTGGAATAAAGCATACCCACCTACTTTACTACTTATTTAGTAGTGGAGTTCTGTCCGCTTTTCATTATAACTCAAGCTATATTAGCATCTTGTTACTTTGACCCCAGTTATAATGTTAACTAGTTAATATCTGCATAGAAAGGTTATTCTTAACATGTTTACACATCATTTACAAGCAGCAGTTTTTTCCTCCTAGTTGTAGAAAGAGGAGGAAGTGCGGACATGTAGAGAAAGACAACTTGACGGCACCAAGGTCAGTGGAAAGAAAGAGGGGCAGGAGATGCTCCCAGCATCGGAGTCGAGATTTTCTCTGCAAGCCGTGCTGAGGACTGGGATAAAACAAACTGTCTCCCTGGGATCCATGAAGTCCACGGGGGGATGCAGAGATCCACTCCCAGCCCGTGGGAAAAGGTGCTCACAGCGGAGCGGCTGGGTGCTACAAAAGCTGTAATCCAGGGGGAGACCTGAACAGGGAGAGAGGGCTCCTGCTTCCAGAGATAGAGAAAGAGGGCCCTTGCTTCCGAACTGAAGCAGCTGATCCTTAAAAGACTACACCCCATTGTTGCCTCTCGGAGGCGTAGCGACCTGGTTCAGGAATGGCACGACGACCACCTCAGGTCGTTCGGACCATCAGCTCACAGACACCAATGTGGTGGACGGCAAAATGGCGTTTATTCGTGGATTACATAGGGTTAAATAACCTGGGTTTGCCACGTCACTTCCTTCTGCTCACCTATTACCTGTAGAGGGGAGGGGTTTGACCTGTCCCATACAACGCGATATCTTCCGAACGCCTGTCCCTAGTCACCTACATTTCCCCCCCCTATCCTGAATTACCCGCATTTCCCCCCCCACCATGATTTATTAAGAAACATACAAAGTATAAATGCTATAAAATTTCAAGAACTAGTAAAACCTACATAACAAGTTACAAAAAGTGATATAACATTCACAAAATAGATGTGTTCTAGAGCAATTGTTGGCGGTCAACAAACAGAATGTTAACCTTTTCTAACCGGCTTTTAACAAATGACACCAATTTGTTTAGTATGCAAGGCCCAAAAGCCAACGTTAGGAGTGACATAGTGAGGGGGCCTATTAGAGTGGAAACAAGGGTGGTCAGCCATGGAGACTGGTTAAACCATGACTCAAACCATCCTTGTTGGACTTCTCTTTCTCTTTTCCTCTGGGCTAGCCTTTCCCTTAGTTCAGTCATTGAGTCCCGTACGACTCCGGTGTGGTCTGCATAAAAGCAGCATTCTTCTTTCAAGGCGGCACACAGGCCTCCTTGTTGCATGAGCAGGAGGTCCAGTCCTCGCCTGTTCTGCAGGACGACTTCTGAGAGAGAGGAGACAGATTTCTCTAGAAAGGAGATGGATTTTTCAATTCTTTGTAAGTCCTCATCAATAGTCATCTGCAGCTGAGAAAGTCCCTGGTGTTGGGTCACGAGGGCTGAAACACCTGTGGCTGCGCCGGTGGCTCCGAGGCCGAGCAGCATTGCGATGGTTATGCCTGTTATTATTTCTCTCTTGTGGAGCCGGCTAGGTTCTTCAAGAAGGTGGTACATTTCTTCTTCTTGGTGATACAGGACTCTAGGAACAATTAAAACTTGGACACAAAAGTCAGTAGAGTTATCGAACTTATCAAGAAGCACACAGGGGCTTATTCCGGATCGCTGGCAAACATACATTCCTGATGCGAATGGGACCACCCACTTATTGATCGTTTTGTTAAGTTTGACAAATTCAGTACAGACATTGCCTATTCGTTTTGCTAAGGCCGCATTGCCAAAGCACTTGCCTCGGCCTGTGATCTGACTCAGAGTAACTCCCCTTCGGGGGGCGTCCCACCTGCACTGATGTGGATTTAGTACTGTTGAGTAGCCAAGAGGAACATTGAGTGCAATGCCTTCGTAAAAAGGGGGTTGCGCATCATAACACAACCAGCATGATTCTGTAAAGTTTGGGTTTGATTGATTCAATGACAAAAAGGTAGCGTTTAGTACGCTGAGAAACTGATCGTAAGGAGCTGACTTAGTTGTTCGGTGGGTGGCTAATGGGCCACGTGGGGAGAAGATGGGATTTCTATTTACTGTAAGAATCGGATTAGGCCCGACTGGTTGGGATTCTGACGGTGGGAGCTTGACAATTTGTACGTTCACCCAATAGCTGGTAGGGGCGTGAACATACACTGTCCATGCTCTACCCGAGGCCCAACTCTTATGGGCCGGCTGTAGAATTGTCATTCTATAGTGTTCGCAAGTGTGTCTACTCCCATCTTGGGGCAGGTATATTCGCTTGTCAAGTGAGAATTTTGGTTCGCGACAGCCTTGAGGTGCATACTTAACTTGGAGGAACTCATCAGGTCGCTGTGGTTGCCATCTATTGCCTGTCACGATAGTCTCACACCCCCAATACCCACAATGTCCATACCCTGGATAGTTACAGTAGCCTTTACCTGGGTTTGAAGCAGGACACCAATAGGTTTGGTACAGTGAGGAATCACCAAAATTAGGGAATTGTAGATACGAGGGAAAAATGTCTTTTAGCTTAAAATCGAACGATGGACTGCCTGGTGTGATGGTTTCTTTGATTGCGTTATCACTCGAAAGGTGGCGTAGGACCCACCTGAATGGCTGGTGAGGATGATGTTCTGCATTGGCTTGCCCTCTGCCAAGAAGCTGTAAAAGCAAAATTATGCAAAGATACCGTTGTTGTTTGGATTTCACTGGTGCAGGATTCTCGGGCGCTGTCGGGCTGCTCGATGACTTGTTGCTCTCTTTGCGCACTGGGATGTATCGGTCATGGAGGCATCCAAAGATCCAGTCCTGCAAACAAAACCTCGCAGTTTTCATTAGTCTTATTCTGAAGGTCAGGTTTGATTGACCTAAGTGGACACCATTTGACTCTACCATCTTTTTTAACAGCCGCGTACCCTCGCCCCGTGAGCACTAGTCTCCAGCCTTGTTCCCATTCCCCCAACTCGTTTTTGATTACAACTTGCGGGCCTTCGTCTAGTGCTCGAGTGACCCAGTGTTTTTGAGCGGGACTATTTGTCTCATCCCCCCTAGGGAATTGGTTCAGTGCTAGCAGGGCAGTTGCCAGTATGCATGCCTGGTCCCCTGGGGGAATGGAATTGGTAAAGCCCTCTGTTTTTGCTAGCACTTCCAATTTGGTTTTTAGGGTTTGATTTGCCCGCTCAACAATGGCCTGCCTGGTGCTATTGTACGGGATGCCATGTACCAGAGTGATACCCCACTTTGAAACAAATGTTTGGCTCGATTTTGAAATAAAGTTCGGGCCGTTGTCTGTCTTGATTTGCTTCGGAACACCGAGCCACGCCATAGCTGTCAGCCAATGTTGGATGGTTGCTTTAGAATCAGTTCTTAGGTGTTGTGTGGCCACAATCATTCCGCTATATGTGTCCACAGTCACAGCAAGCCATGCTCGGGGCTTCAGTAGATGACATAGTGTAAAGTCTGTTTGCCATATTTCTGAGGCTTTAAGGCCTCTGGGGTTGACTCCACTGGACCACAGCGGTGATTTTTGACAGTGGGGGCACGTGGCTACGATGTGTTTCGCATCAGTGGTCGAAATCCCACATCTTTTTGCCAGTGCTTTAGCTCCGATGTGGAGAGACTCATGTAGCTGACGGGCATCTCTCAGTGTCCACAGTCCTTTTGCGGCGGCGTCTGCTTTGTCGTTTCCGATTTGAAAGAATCCTTTAACCGAATTATGGCTGTTGACGTGGATGACAGATATGGTGCCCTTCCGCGAAGAGAGTGCTTCTTCAAGCATCACAGCCACTGTGGACACTGACACGCCAGGCCCTGACATGGCTAGGCAAAGCTTAGCCACAAACATAGAGTCAGTTACAATGTTGAGGTGCTCCTCCGGGAACAGTCCACACGCCAGCACTACGGCGGCTGCTTCGAGTTGCTGGACCGAAAGCGTAGGGTCGGTTGCTTTGATGCACTGCCACTGCTCTCCCGACTGCCATACCGCTGCTGCAGTTGAGGTCAGCGACGATGCGTCTGTGAAGACTGTCGGTCCTGGTAGCGGTCAGTCGATGACTTTTGGCGGGAGATCGATGTCGATGATCGCAAGGAGCTGGGTCCATGGGGGTTTTGCAGCATAGCGAATCTCTCCTCCAAAACCAGTGAGGGCTATGGCTAAAAGCTCTGATATTGTCGGTGATTGCGCGGAGAGCTGCTTGCGGAAGGGTAGGTATATCCTGGCGGGCTCCGTGCCCAAGTGCCCTAGGGCAAGTCTTCTCCCTTTCATGATAAGGTTGCCAAGACACTCAACTCCCGGGGAGAATGCGCGTGACGGTTTTCCCAAGACTACCCACTGTATCGGTTGGGCTTTGTCAGGGGTCCCTGGGCTAGCGCTCCTACCCCTCCTTTCTTTGTAAAGTGTACATATAAATCAAGTGGTGCTCCCGGGTCCCACCTAGCAAGCGTGCTCACAGACATTTGCTGCTCGATAAAGTCGAGCGAGCTTGTCGCTTCTGGTGTCAGAGCTTTCTGTTCCCATGAGTTTTTTCCTCTCAGGAGGTCGTTCAAGGGGTCCATGACCTCGGGAGGAATCAGGATGATGTTACGGAGCCATTGTAGAGATCCCACTAGCTGCTGCATATCATGGAGCGTCTTGATATCTCTGCGAATTTTTATCTGGAGCGGGGTTATGTAGGAGCTTGTAATTCCTTCTCCTAGAAAGGTTACACATGGTCCCTTTTTTATTTTCGCGCTCGCGATTTCAAAGCCATTTGCTTTCAGGGTCTCTGAGACTGTTGACACTAGTCGGTCTACCTGGCTCGCTGATGGCGCAGCAATCAGGATGTCATCCATGTACTGAATAATGGTTGCGGCTGGGTCGCTGTGGCGGACTGGTGCTAGTGCTCGGTCAACCGTGATTTGGCAGATGGTGGGGGAGTTGACCATCCCTTGGGGCAACACCTTCCACTGGAAGCGCAGGTTAGGCCGTTGGCTGTTCGGGAAGACGATGGAAAAGGCAAACCGCTCTTTGTCTTCATCATGCAGGGGTATGGAAAAGAAACAGTCTTTAATGTCAAGCACCGCGCAGGGCTGCCCTTTTGGTATCATCGAGTTCATGGGCAGCAAGGTTTGGACTGGACCTATTGGTTGGATTTTCTTGTTCACCTCCCGCAGGTCGTGCAGGAGGCGGAAGCCCTCGCCAGATCGTTTGGGTATTATGAAAACCGGGGTGTTCCATGGGCTTGTGGAGGGCTCTATATGGTCCCGCTGTAGCTCGCGGCTAACGAGCTCAAGGAGGGCGGTCATTCGAGGCTTTGACAAGGGCCACTGCTCGATCCACACCGGGTCAACCGATTTCCATACCAGTTTGATGGGCGGCGGTGGGTATGCGGCAGTGGCCCTTAGAATAAATTTGTCACCCTGACTTTCAGCAGGGCAAGGGCATCCCTCCCCAACAAGGGTGGACATTTTGGCATAACATATGGGAAAAGGGCGATAGTTTTCTCCGGTCCTTTTTTGGTGCGGAGCGTTATCGCTATCAGTTGGGTGCTTTTTTGGGCCCGAGATAATCCCCCAACTCCACCCACCATGGGGGCCTCCTCCAGTTCCCAGTGTATAGGCCAGTACGTTTCTGGGATGACGGTAACATCTGATCCTGTATCAATCAAAAAGGGGAGACGAATAGCAGGGTCGCCTGGGTTGTTGTGGAGACAGCAAACTCCCCACACTATCAGCGGGTGGCTGCCCACTTTCATGGCCAAAGCCACCCAGGGATCTCGCTCCCAGGGGGTTGTTCCTGCTGTGCCTGGAGCGCAGACAGGTTTAACTGAGCCATCGGTTGAGCTGTGGAATTGGTCATTTCCCGGGGGGGCAGTGGGTGCGGGAGCTCCGTGGCCCATTGAGGATTGGCATAGCTGGGCCGCTTCATGTCCCGAGTGGGAGGGAGCTGTGTGCGGCCCGGATGCCCCCTCCCCCTCCCGTTTCCCTGGAGCTTGGATCTGCATTCTCTGGCAAAATGTCCCTTTTTCCCACATGCCCAGCATGGCCCTCTAGGTCGCGTCTGGTATGGGGGAACTGCTGTTGATGGAGGCTCCAATTGGGGGCAATTTGTTACAGCGTGGCCTGCCTGGCCACACTTAAGGCATGCCATTACACTCGTTATCGCAGTGCGGACAGCTGCCTGGATTGGGGCCAGATGTTCTTCTTTTGTGACATGCTTAATCATATCTGCGATACTGGACCCGGCTGGTAATGACCGTAAAATGTCCTTAGTGGTAGAGTTGCATTGTTGGCGCAAGCATTCTGCCGCCACAGGGCCCTTTGCTTCTGAGGGCAAGTTAGAGGAATCAACCGCTGCCTGGAGGCGGTCCACAAACTGTGTGAAACTTTCACTCTCGCTCTGCTTTATTGTGGACCATGGCGATGGTCTAGCAATAACTCTGGAAGCAGAGCGGATAGCTTCTCTAGCGGCACGGGTAGTTACCGTGACTTCATGGGCCCGTAGGCCCTCGGCCTGCGCCTGGGGGGTGATCATGGTTGGGTCCGTGCCCATTAGCCGCTGTAGGCTGGACCTGTGGAGGGGGTGGTCTGCCCCAGTTACTAGGGCTAGTTGCTTTGCGCAATTCTCCTCCCATTCTTGTTTGAAAACAATCATCCCTGCCCCATCAAAAATTAATCTGCAGGTTTGTTTAATGTCAAATAGGAGCAGGTCATCCCCTCCAAAAACGCTGTCAATGAGGGTGGAAACCATAGCCGAATTGATCCCTTTGTCTGCAATTGCTTTAACAATTGCTTGTATATCTTTAGGATTTATCGGTGAGTAAATCCTCTGGTTTCCGGCTTGCCCTCCTACTCGGACCGGGAAAGCTAGCGAGGCTGAAGGAGCCCATTCAGCACAGGCTGTTTTTATCTTTCTCCAGTCTGTAAGCGGAGTACATTCTTTTTCAAATTTCCCCTTGGCCCGAGTAGGAGCGCGGTGGTTATAGCTTTTATCTATTCTGAAATCATCTTTGTCAGAGTCGGAGTCGGTTACGGACCATTCGTCAAGCCACTCGCTCCAGCTATAGTCCGACTCAGAGCCGGAAGTCGACTGACTGGATACTTCCGGGCTCCGGAGCTTTTTCCCCGGGCTTCTACCCCGCCCCCTTCTCTTAGGATTGGGCCACTCCTTCCCCCTGGGCTCGCCCCGCCTCCTGCTGAGGGAGGCTCTTGCTATATGAGGGCATGTTTCCGGGAGAGCGCTCTGGTTGGCCTTGGCTCCCCCTCCGGGATTCCCTCCCCTTTTCCGTTCACGCGCGTCTGCGGCATCCAGCGGACCTCCCCCGCTCCCGCTGGCCACGTGTGTGCACCCCGGCAAACCTCCGCCGCTCCCGCCGGCCACGCGTGTGCACCCCGGTGGACCTCCGCCGCTCCCGCCGGCCACGTGTGTGCACCCCGGCGGACCTCCGCCGCTCCCGCCGGCCACGCGTGTGCACCCCGGCGCATCTCCCCCGCTCCCGCCGGCCACGTGTGTGCACCCCGGCGCATCTCCCCCGCTCCCGCCGGCCACGTGCGCACACCCCGGCGGACCACCGCCGCTCCCGCCGGCCACGTGTGTGCACCCCCCATGCCCTCCGGGGTCGGCGCCATTCTGCGGGGCATAGGGCGGGGGTCTCGCCCATGCCGTTTCGGACTCCGCTTTAATGGCAGCCCCCCTGGCCTCCTCCACCAGCCCTCCCCAGAATGACTGCGCCCGCTCCTTTCCCTCTGTAGGTAGGGTTGGGCTGGGGGGCCGTGGAGAGGGTGCTTGCTCCTGCGAGTCTGTGCGCTCGGCAGGGCAGCTTTCATCTGTAGTTTGCGTGGCCGCACCAACTCCCAACCGCGGTGTGGCCAGCAAACAGTTCCGTGCGGCTTTCCAGGTCTCCTGCTCTTGCAGGGCCTTACGCAAAGCCTGCACGACTTTTCCCCATAATTTAAGGTATTTCCCCGAACCCGAGGACATTGTTTCATCGGCTAGAGCCTTAGTACATTTGTCCCATACTTCTGGGTGGAGGATATCCACCGGTCGGTCTATGACCCCAATTTCCAATAGCCTCGCAACAGCGAGTGTAAAATCTTTCGGTTTGCAGTCGATACCACATTGCTTATGAATCTGAGATACGACCTTCGCGAGAGCTTCCATCCTCCTCGCTGGTCCGGGAGCGTCCTCCCCGCCGGGCTGGTCCTGCCGCACCGGCCGCCGTTCACCCGTCCAGGCGAATTCCCGATCCCGATTCCGATTCTGGTTCCCGGGTTTCGGCACCACTTGTTGCCTCTCGGAGGCGTAGCGACCTGGTTCAGGAACGGCACGACGACCACCTCAGGTCGTTCGGACCATCAGCTCACAGACACCAATGTGGTGGACGGCAAAATGGCGTTTATTCGTGGATTGCATAGGGTTAAATAACCTGGGTTTGCCACGTCACTTCCTTCTGCTCACCTATTACCTGTAGAGGGGAGGGGTTTTACCTGTCCCGTACAACGCGATATCTTCCGAACGCCTGTCCCTAGTCACCTACACCCCATGGACTAATGACCACACCTGCAGTTTTGGGAAGACTGTTTTGCCCGTGGGAGGGACTCACGTTACAGCAGGCTGGGCGGGACTGATACTCATGAAATTAGAAAGGCGCTGGAGAAGTGCACAGAGAACTGTCTCCTGTGGGAAGGAGCCCATGGCAGAGCAGAAGAAAGAGACTCCCCTCCCTGAGGGAACTGAAGAAAGATCTCGAGTGATGAACTGGCTTGAACACTCCCAGGCCCTGTCTCCCTGTGCTGTTGGAGGGAAAGAGGGAGGGGATGGAGAGGAAAAAAGGTGTTTGAAAGGCTTATTTTCTTCCTCATTATCCTACTCCGTTAACAGTAAATTGACTTTATGCCTTTAAGTTTGAGCCTGTTTTGAACTTAGAATGTTTTTCTCCCAATCCTTATCTCAACTCATGAGCCCTTCGTGATGATTTTCATGGCTACCTGATATTTGAGACAGTGTCAAACCACGACAGTGGCCCTTGTGTTCCATGTGGCCCCTCTCTGTCACAAGTGACCCTTGGTTCCATGAGATTGTCACAATGGTCCCCATGTAGCCCTGAGGCTGCGCTGTGTCACAATGGACGCTGGATTCCACAGGAGCTGGCAATGGCCCAGTGGCACCTGCGTCCTCTGAGGCCCCGCCTTGTCAGTGGAGCCGTGTTTCCATGAGATTCCATGTTGGCACAGGGGCCTGCTGAGTTCCATGAGGCTGCGCCGTGTCCCAATGGACAATCTCGCTGCCCTCGGCTCTGCGCTGCCATTGCCAGCCCTGCCCTGACCTCTGCCCAGCCTCACCCTCTGTGCCTTGGACACACACACATGCCCTGAGCTCATCCTCCCTCTGGGTGCTTCTCCTGCCCCAGCGCTGCCCTGGGAGGGTTCATTCCTCACAGGAGCTGCTGTGTTTGTACTGGTGCATTTTATAGCTCTGCTTCTGCCTCTCTGTCACTTGTGTCTCCACAGAGCTCTGCAGGGAGAAGATTCATGGAATGACAGAGGTGGGAAGAGCCCCCTGAGCCCCCTTGGCCAGGCTGTGGCTGGGCTGGAGTTGCCTTTGTCCAGAGCAGCCCCTGGGCTGCTGTGCTTGCCACTTGTGGCTGCAGCGGGCTTGGTCCCAGCCCAAGGCTTTGGCTGTCCCTGAGCAGGGCTGGCCCCGCATGAGGCGTCTCTGCAGCCTCCCCAAACCATGGGCTGGGGGTGGGCAAGTGTTCCCGAGGGCACAGGGAGGGGACAGCTGGGCTGGACTGACCCAAGGGATCTCCCATTCCATGGGACGTCATGGTCAGCAATGGACTGGGGGAAAGGAAGGGGGCGAGAGGGTGTCTGGATTTTCTGTATTGATCCATTTGTCTTCCAAGGCAGCCACTCCATGCACTGAATTCTTGCCTCCCTGTGGTTTCTTTGCTTCTGCATTTGGCCTTTGCTCTTTACTTCCTTTCCCCAACCATTAATCTCTCTTCATGGTGACTCAGTTTTCTCAGCTTATTTTCTCCCGGTGCCTGGCTGGGGAGGGACAGTGCCAGAGACACTTGGTTGTCACTTGATGGACAGAGAGGTTTTACCACGGTCACCTTGCCCAAGCCTTCTCTTATGGGCACACCCAGAAGTGTCAGGGCTCTGTCGGGTGCCCACCCCTGAGCTGGGCTCATGCCCTGCTCACAGCCCCAGGGCTGCTCAGGGACACGAGTCCTTCCCTGGCACGCTCACAGACAGTTCATTGCAGCACGGGCAGGGGCTCCCTGGGCTCTGCTGCCGCTGCCAGAGCCTGGCAGGGAGCTCAGCCCTGCGGGTGTCACCCTGCCCTGCCCCTGCCCGAGGTGCCCCACGGCCGCAGGGATGGGCACGGGGAGCTCTGTGCACAGGAGCTCATCCCAGCCCCGCATCCAGGGGGTTCCCAGGGGACGGCACTCTCTGGGAACTCCAGGAACAGCTGAAGGTGTTTGTCCTCGCTGGGTTTATGTCCCCCCACACACACAGGGTGTTCAGGGCTGTGTCTTGTCTGTGCACTGCAAACACGGAGCCCTGACCCGGTCCCTGGATGTCCCTCCATGAAGGGAAGAACAACCTCTGTGAGCTGGGCAGAGAGGCCCCTGCTGGCAGCGGCGCTGGCTTTGCCAGGGCACTGCTGGGTGCCCCCACCCTGAACACTGCCACCCTTTGCTGCTCAGGGCTGGTTTCCTCTCCAGGGTGCTGCGTTGGGCACATCCTGGAGACAAAACTGGGAAGGAGATTGAAGCTTTCAGGCCCTGCACTGGGGAGATGCCCTCGCATGATGGAAATGCTGCTGCAGAGCCCAGCTCTGTCCCAGCAGTGCCCACGGCCTGTCCCTGCCTGCAGTCCCTGGGCAGTCACACAGCAGGACTGGGACCCAGCTGACAGAGCCCTGAGGCCTGAAACCAACGCAGGAGCTCTGCAGGGGAGTGTGGAAGGGAAGGAAGAGGAGTTACGGAGGAGAAGTCCTGGGGCTCCCTGGCAGTGCTCTCCTGCTGGGACTCTTTTCTCCCCCAGCTCTGCCCAGAGGCACCGACCCTGCAGCTCCAAAGAAGTCAGGGAGGAAAGATGTCAGGGAAACAAGACAACACAGGCTTCTTTCTTTTGTTCCAGCACACACATACTGTAGTGCAGCTCCCCGTTTCTACAGTCTCTGGGTCACACTGGAAAGGCAAATACCAAATTAAAAATGGAACAGACAAAGACTTTTGTGTGAACAAATTCACAGCAGCGTAACACCTGTGTCAGCAGCAACAAACACAGGACACAGAGTGGGCATTAATGAGTCACATCAGAGCAGCTCTGCAGGAGAATGAGAGTTTATTGCTGCTGAAAACCAGCCGTGATCCTTTTCCTCAGGGCATCCCTGAGCTCCTGGTTCCTCAGGCTGTAGATGAGGGGGTTCAGGGCTGGAGGCACCACCGAGTACAGAACTGACACTGCAACATCCAGGGATGGGGAGGAGATGGAGGGGGGCTTCAGGTAGGAAAACATAACAGTGCTGAGGAACAGAGAGAGCACGGCCAGGTGAGGGAGGCACGTGGAAAAGGCTTTGTGCCGGCCCTGCTCAGAGGGGATCCTCAGCACGGCCCTGAAGATCTGCACATAGGAGAAAACAATGAACACAAAACAGCCAAATACCAAACAGACACTGACAGCGATGAGCCCAAGTTCCCTGAGGTAGGATTTGGAGCAGGAGAGCTTGAGGATGTGTGGGATTTCCCAGAAGAAGTGGCCCAGGCCATTGCCCTGGCACAGGGGCAGGGAAAATGTATTGGCCATGTGCATGAGAGTGTAGAGAAAGGCACTGGCCCAGGCAGCTGCTGCCATGTGGGCACAAGCTCTGCTGCCCAGGAGGGCCCCGTAGTGCAGGGCTTTGCAGATGGACATGTAGCGGTCGTAGCACATGATGAGGAGGAGGGAATACTCTGCTGAGATGAAGAACAGAAAGAAAAACACCTGAGCAGCACATGCTGAGTAGGAGAGGTGCCTGGTGCCCCAGAGGGAATTGTGCATGGCCTTGGGGACAGTGGTGCAGATGGAGCCCAGGTCGGTGAGGGCCAGGCTGAGCAGGAAGAAGAACATGGGGCTGTGCAGGTGCTGGCCGCAGGCTCCGGCGCTGATGATGAGGCTGTTGCCCAGGAGGGCAGCCAGGGAGATGCCCAGGAAGAGGCAGAAGTGCAGGAGCTGCAGCTGCCACGTGTCTGCCAATGCCAGCAGGAGGAAGTGCCTGATGGAGCTGCTGTTGGACATTTCTTCACTCTGGACTGTTGGAAGAAGGCATTGACAAGCTGGGACAGATTCCCCTGAGTCAATCCTATGCTATTTTCTTAGGAATCCCCTCAAAACAACTTCTCCTCCTGTGACAGAACTTGGCTAAGCTTTTTGATTTCTGAGCTCAGGTTTGTGCTGCTGCCTCATCCTCAGCGTTGCTCTCAGCCTGAACACTGGGGGTCCAGAGGGAAAACAGGGCTCCCTGTGCCCCAGTGTGTCGGGAAAGGCGCGGGAGACGAGCTCATGATTTCATGATCGGCAAGCCTCGATTTTATTGTCTTTTCATCTCTTATTTATACAACACTTAAAAAGCTCATACATATTGCAAAACCTGAGCTCACGATTGGTCATCTTCTCTCGTGGGAACAACACACCCCGCGGTGATGGTTTCTTCATTCCAATCTGCTCTGGCTTGTGTCCTGTTGGACACCTTGTTGATAAGAAACCCCTTTTCCCACGACAGGCTAACTCCTACATCCTGCAAGGCTCTATCTTATCATGTCCTCTGCTGCGCAGCCATTCCTCAGATAAGCTCTCTACACTTCCCCCGTTTTCTTTATGTGCTATCATGCTCAGAGTTGTTGTTTTTAGCAGTACCCTCTTGATACAAGTTAGAGCGCAGCTGAACAGGACTAATCCTACCAAAACCATGATCAATAAGAGAAACAATGTTTTTACCATGCTTCTTACCCAACCACCCAATCCCAGTTCACTGACCAGCCCATCTAGGCCAAAGAAACCTGTATCTTCCTTAATTTTTTGAGAGTGATTTATAAGCTGTTGAATCTCTGCATGAATAGAGCGAGAATGATCATTTAGATCCATGCAGCATAGTCCCTCAAATCCTTCACACCTGTGTCCATGAGCTAACAACAGAAAATCAATAGCAGCTCTATTTTGTAATACAGCATGTTGGACTGTGCTTAAATCATCTGCAAGCGTGGACAGTACTCTACTTGTTCCATTTGCTTGCTTCACTACCCAGCAGCTTAATCTCTCTATATTGCGATGAGCCCGAGCTGCTTTCCTTGTCTTTCTTCCGGCGTCTGTGAATGCAGTAATAGCATTGTGGATAGGCTTATCTTCTCGCAAGGGTTTTGAAATCCAGTTCCATGCTCCTATCCACTGTAATGCCTTGGGAAACAGGGGACCAGTCTGAATTTTGGCTCCTGAGGACAACAGTGCTTCCGTGAGTGATGAAGAATTTAGCAAGTACCAGTCCAAGGCAGGTTTTTCCATCGGGAGATTGATGCACTCAGGTTCTTGTCCTCCAATTTCCAGAATGCGCAAACGTCCTTTCTTAATTAAATTAGCCAAATTTTCAAGTTTTGTGGTAATAGTTTTTCGTTGCTGCAACTGTGGTGATATCCATTCTAAAACCATCAGCTCCCCCGTTTTCTTTAGCTGCGTAATTGCGCCGAGGAGGTGAGTTTCAGAATTCCAAATAGTAAGAGAGAGGGGGATGTCTGGATTGAGACGCGAAACAAAACCGTCTGTGATACAGGTGGTGATTTGTTGTAGAGCTTCTTGCTGCTGCGGCGTTAGGTGTACCGGTGTGCATGGATCTGATCCTTTTAGTAAGGGACGGAGCTGATCTAAAAGAACATTAGGGATTCCTACTATTGGCTTCAACCACTGCAGATCACCTAATAGTTTTTGAGCGTCATTTAAAGTGGTGATTGAGGCTTGGATATGCAGTTTTTGAGGCTTCACTCTTTGATTGGTGATGACCCATCCTAAATACTTCCACGGGGAGGATATTTGAATTTTGTTAGCAGCTATTACTAAGGACCATTCTTGAAGAGAGGAGGTAATAAGCTGAATTTCTGTTTGGTCAAAAGGCTCTTTCTGCGCAAACAAAATATCATCCATATAATGATAAATGATGGTCTGAGGTAACTTTTGTCGCAGTGGTTGCAACGCTGTATCGACATACAATTGACATATGGTGGGAGAGTTGCGCATTCCTTGCGGCAATACAGTCCACTCAAAACGTTTGTCTGGTTCACCACGATTGAGAGCAGGCAATGAAAAGGCAAATCGCTTTGTATCATCTGGATGTAGTGGAATTGTGAAAAAGCAATCTTTCAAGTCGATAATAAGAAGAGGCCAATCTTGTGGCAACATTGCTGGATTAGGGAGTCCTGGCTGCAGCGCTCCCATAGGCTCCATACGAGCATTGACAGTTCGAAGGTCTTGTAGCAGACGAAACGTGCCATTTTTCTTTTGGATGACAAAAATTGGGGTGTTCCATGGGCTTGTCGACGGCTTGAGATGTCCTTGTTGAAGCTGCTCATTGACTAGAGCGTGTGCTTGAAGCAGATTTTCCCGCTTTAAAGGCCATTGCTTAACCACTACAGGGTTATTGTCAGTCCATCTTAGTGGCAGCGGGAGATTCCAAGCAACGGCCCTTAGCAGAAATGGCGATCATCGGTAAGCACAAAACTCATTTGGGCCAATACATCTCTTCCGATGAGGCAGTCAACTGTGGGGGGTAGAGGGGCGATAGAAAAGGTTGCGGTAGTTTTCTTGCCCTCAATTTCCACAGTTATCAGCGGAGATTTGTGTGCTAGTTTCATTCCTCCGACACCAGTGATGGCTGTCATTGCTGGCAGAAGAGGCCAATGTGAGGGCCATGTGTTCACATCGACAATGCTGGAGTCTGCCCCTGTGTCTAGGAGGCTCTGTAACGTGATTGTTTCTCCTTTATAGGTTAGGGCACACGGCTTCCGTGGACGGCTATTAAGATCAATGGTGAGCAAGGTTAGTTCCCCAGTTGAGCCGTAGCCTGTATGAGCGTTTGGTTGAGCCTGCAAGGGTTGCATGCCTTGTGTGGCTTGAGGCAAAGGTACAAATTGAGCTAGTCTTTGGCCTTTAGGAATCCTTACAGGTGGATGAACAGTATAAGCCAGTATGAAGATATCACCTTGTGAGTCAGCGTCCACCACGCCTGGTTGAACGAACAGTCCTAGGGCAGTGGCAGATGATCGGCCAAGAATCAAGCCTCCTACTGGTGTACCATTGAGGCAGATGGGTCCTGTTAGTCCTGTAGGGATGTTATGGATTTCAGACGTCAGGAGATCACAGTCTACTGAGGCTGCCAAGTCCAGGCCGATGCTGCCACTTGTTGCTGGCTGGAGGCAGGGCAAGGGTTTGCAGCTGCTACTTGTGTCCCTGCGCGGCTGCTGGACGCGCTGCTCCGGGAGTTTCCCCGCTTCTTGTTACGGCAGGCATTCGAGTTATGCGTGTTGGATTGGCATTTGTTGCACCAAACTCCGGATGCTGAGCACTCCCGACGAAGGTGACCCGACTGGCCACATCGATAGCATCTCATTCTGTTTCCCTCTGGAGGCAACCGGGGGCGCGTGGCTGCTGCTTGGAGGGGAGCAAGGGCGGCCATTACCTGCATCTGAGCACTAGCTGCTTGTTCCTTCAATCCCTCCCCCAGCTTTTCTAACGCGTGGACTAAAAAGGCTTGAGCACCTGAGGGCAAGGTCGCAGCTTTATCTAGTAATGCCTGAGTGGTCCAATCACCAGGTATAGAGGTAATCAAAGATCTGGTGCTAGGGTTGCTATTTTGCAAAATGCACTGTTTTAAAATAGCATCTTGCATATGATCGGGTATCCCTGCCCTAGAGATAGCATCCATAACCTTATCAACAAAGGAGCTTAACGATTCATCACGACCCTGCTTGATGCTCATATATAGGGGGGTCCCTCCCGATGTCCTGACTTTATCTATTGCTCTCTTAGCTACTGCCATTGCCTCCCTAAGTTTATGTGGCCCTAGTCCAGCTTGAGCTTCAACTCTGAGATACGGGCCCTGTCCCATAAGCTCGTCTACAGTAAGGCCTGTTAAGGGGTCCCCTTGGGGTCTGGGGAGATTAGCACTACTTGCCGCTTCCTCTCTCCACCTTGCCTCAAAAAGCAATCTCTGAGAGGGGGTGTAAATGAGTTTCGTGATGGCCAGGATATCGGCAGGCAGAAGAATGTGGGCATTAAAAAGATAATCTAACATCTGCTTAGCTGGTTCACTAGACACCCCAAAGTTACTGACTGTTGCTCTCAGCTGGGACAGGAGTTTCCAGTCGAGATGGGCAAACTGCACGTTCTGACCCCCTTGCGCATTAGTAGTGAAAACAACAGGGAAAGCCATCGCTTCTTGTGCCGCTGCTAGGAGCTCGGAATCTCCCCTTTCCATGCCGTCTCGGGCAAGCGCCTGCCACAACTCTCTCCTCCTTGCTGCCATAGCCTCCGCCGGGTCAGATTCTGCCCCAGGGACAGGCTTCGTGGCATTAGAGGGGTCGGGCGGCAGCGGCGGGCATGAGGGGGTTAATGCAGAAACGGCGATTGAAGCGGAAGGCGGGGGAGCGGGCAGGGGGGTAGGCAGCGCGGGGGATTGACTGTCAGTGGGGGGTGGCTCTGGAGGAATCTCAATAGTGGCAAAGGCGGGGGGGTTGGGGGCTGTAGGGAAAACCGAGGAGTCATTATCTTGGTTACGGGAATTCGCTATCTTAAAACCTATGACTGCTTGCTTCTCTGCCTGCACTAACAGTAACTCATTATGAACTGCTTTCCAAAGTTTGCTTATTTTCTTGGCTGACTTATCATCGTCTAAAACAAGGCTAAAAAGTTGATCCCCGTACCTCCGCCATTCTGCTAATTCATGAATGCTGTGAGGGTCGGGAAAGAAGCCATAGGAACGCCGAGTGAGTTAGTAGGGAAGGGAGGTCTTTTTCTAAGTTAAAGGCTTTAAAGTAAAGCATAAGAAGAAAGACTTTAAATAAATCCTGTGCTGCTTGCCTATCCATACTTACGGTACCGTTGCTAGCCCTCCAGGCTTCGGCAGCACATATCAGCGAACCCACCGGTGTGGTCGTTCGGGCACGGAGACGGAAACACGGTTGTTCTCCGCTCTTATTGCCGTCCCTCTAGCTGCAGGACCTGAACCCAACGCACCTTTCCTTGTGGAAGTGGGGGTAGGGGGGGGTGCATGACGTGCCTTCTGTTCGGGCGTCAGATGTCGGGAAAGGCGCGGGAGACGAGCTCATGATTTCATGATCGGCAAGCCTCGATTTTATTGTCTTTTCATCTCTTATTTATACAACACTTAAACAGCTCATACATATTGCAAAACCTGAGCTCACGATTGGTCATCTTCTCTCGTGGGAACAACACACCCCGCGGTGATGGTTTCTTCATTCCAATCTGCTCTGGCTTGTGTCCTGTTGGACACCTTGTTGATAAGAAACCCCTTTTCCCACGACAGGCTAACTCCTACATCCTGCAAGGCTCTATCTTATCATGTCCTCTGCTGCGCAGCCATTCCTCAGATAAGCTCTCTACACCAGTGCAGTCGGACCTGCTGGTCCCCACACAGATGCCCTTTGCTCATTTCACCTCCCTCTATTTCCCGGTGATTGTACTTAAAATGGGCTTGAAAAATAAAATGACTTTTTGAAGGCCCCAATTTCAAAACCATTGCTCTAAACCCTTCTCCCTTTCCCTGTGCAGCTGTGGTTGCTCTGGCTCTCTGCTGCCTGCAGTTGTGCCTCCTGGCAGCTGTTTCTCTGGGTCCAAGGCTTGTCCCTGCCAGTGCTGCCAGAGCCCAGCCCAGCCCTGGGGGCTCAGCTCTGCCCTGCAGAGCCCTCCCAGCACAGGGCACTGCCCAGGGGCATCTCCCTGGCAGCAGGGCTTGAAGGGCAGCTCAGACAAAGCTGCAAGGAGATGCTGCAAGCCAAGGTGCTGCTGGTGCTGTCTGCAGGCAGAGGAGTGTGAGGAGGCACTTCCTGAGGGAGATCTGAGGCAGAGCTGCTGATCCCCAGGGTGGCAGTGCAGGAGTCTCAGTGACACAGACAAACCTGAGAGCCCCTTTCCCTTGCCTTGAGGAGAAAGCTGAGAGCAGCTCTGGCCATGCAGCACCACCTCCCCAGCAGGAGTCTGCCCTGAGGGGGGTCGCTCCTTCCACCTCCAACTCCTCCCCACAGCCCATGGGGAGCTCCCAGGCAGGCTGAGAGCTGCCCCTGGCAGGTGGCAGATGCCCTGGCCTGGCAAAGAGCCCTCAGGGCTGCAGGAGCTGCTGTGCAGGACAGCCCTGGGCACCCCTGGCTGCTGCCCACCTTCAGAGCCTGCAGCCAGCCCTGGCAGCAGGAGCCGTCCTGCCCTGTCCCTCTGACAGTGCCCAGGGCAGCCCCGCTCTGCAGCACATCCTCCCCCAAGGCAGGAAGGGCAGCAGAGCCATCCTCACAGCCATGGCAGCCGTGTCATGGGCCAGCTCTAGAGGATCCCTGCAGCCAGAGACTCACTGTGTCCCACGCTGTGAAGGTTTCTCCACGAATGAGTTCAGAGCTGTCCTTCCAGCTGCTTTAGCCAGCTCTCTGCTCACTCCTCCCAGGTACCTGCAGGCAGTGCCCTCAGCCCTGCTGGGCTGGCAGAGGAGCTGCTCCTCAGCAGAGCTGCCTCTTTGAAGCTCTCGCTGGTTGCCAGGAGCTTGAGAGTTCCCTCTGTGCCAGGAGCCCGGCCCAGCTCAGCAGCACAGCAGCAGCACAAGGACTTTAATGACCCTCTCAGGCCTTTGGCGTTGTTCACATCAGACTCAGTCCCTCAGAGCGTCTTCAAAAAACTTCTCAAGAACTCAAAGATTCAAAGTCCAAAGTTTCTTGAACTTTTAATGGGTCCCATCAGGACACGACTCACGTGAAAGTGTCCCCAGGTTCCAGTGAGAGCAGAACTCTGGAGGCAGCGATGGCAGGTGGGGACAAGCAAGGGAAAGGTGTCTCTGGTGCTGAGCAAACCTGGCTGTGTTCCCTGTGTGCAAAGGGCCAAGGCCTGAGCCCCAGCCCCTGGCAAGGCAGATCCTGTCCCTCCCTCAGTGCTCAGGGCTCTTGCCGGGGCACTGGGAAGTGGGGATGGGCAGTGCCCAGGGCAGCACCATGGGGCGGCCCCTGCCAGGCTGCTGGGCAGGGACAAGGAGGCACTGAGGCCCCAGGGCTGCAAGGGTCACTTGTCTCCTGCTGGCCTCAGGGCCAGGGCCAGCAGCCGTGGCCAAAGGGCTGCACAAGTTGGCTCTGTCAGGGCCTTGCAGCTGCTGCCCATCCCTCTGCCCTCTGCAGCCCAGGCTGTGCCACGCTGTCCCTGCCCTGCGCCTCTGTCCCTGCAGGCTGTCCTCATCCCCCCGGCTGCCCCACCTGGCTGGTCCCTTCCTTTGCCGGCAGCTCTGCGTCCTGCCTGCCTCTACCTGGGCACACAAAGCCTTGGGCTGCTCCAGGCTCCTTCTGGGGGACGTGTTGCACCCCAGCCCTGCCTGGGAGGGAAATTCCTTTCTCCTGGTGTCCACTCTGGACCTCCCCAGCTGCCCTGTCACAAAGGCCCCTCGGTTCTTTGGGGCCCAGCAGTGCCACAGTGGCCCCTTGGCTCCATGGAACGCCACAGGGTCACAATGGTTCCCTTGGTGCCACCAGCCCTGCAGGGTCACAACGGCCCCTGGGTTCCACGAGGCCACGCGGGGTCACAGTGGTCTCCAGAGGAAGGGCAGCACCGAGCCCCAGGGTTTCAGGGGCAGATGAGACACAGCCACCAGAGGCCAAGGCCAGCCACATCTGTCTGTCCTGGCAGGTTTGTCTGGGAGCAGCCCTTGGATATTGGGAATTTGGGAGGTGGAATCCCAATTTTGGCCATGGGCACCTTGTTGAGAAGGATGGGTTTATTCCACATGAAAGAAAAGCACAAAGTCCAAGAGTTTAGGAAGAAGATGAGAGGTGGCCACCATGGGTGAGGGCAGCCAGACCTGTCTCTCATGGCAGCTTTTGTCTGGGAGCAATCCTTGGATAGACAGAATTTGGGAGGTAGAATCTCAGTTTTGGCCATGGGAGCCTGGATGAGAAGGACGGTTCTTTTCCTTAGGAAGGAAAGCACGGAGCCCCAGGAGCCCCAGGGCTCCTGAGCCAGCCCCTGCTGCCCCGGGAGGGAATTTGGGGAGGGGGCAGAGGGGGTGCGCAGCCCCCGCCGGGGGATGACCCCGGCCCAGCGCCCTTCGTTCAGCACCGAGCTGGGCGTGGGGCCGCAGGAGGAAGAGGCCGATGGGAAGCAGATCCTGCAGGGGGGACAGGGCTTGGGCTCAGGGCAAGGTCCTGCCCTGCACACCTGGCTCAGGTGTGAGCCTGCCCCAGGAAGGGAGTGGGACATTCCCATCCCCACGGATCAGGGCTGGGAGCAGCACTGGGACCAGGGACATGGAAATCCTGGGAGCCACTGGGACCGCACTGGGGGGTGAATTATCCCCCCCAGCACCTTTCCAGGCCGCCCTGTGACCTGAGAAATGCTCGCTCGGCCTCAGCCTTGGCCAAGAGCCCCCGGGCTCAGCTGCTCTGAGCTCAGGCGCTGCCGGCTCCCGCAGCCCGCCCAGGGCCGCCCTGCCCGTGCCGGGGCTGTGCTGGAATTCTCTGCTGCTGCTGGGCCACTCGGGGGGTCTGGCCCAGCAGGAAAGGTGACCTTGAGCCAGGAGCTTTCCTTGGCCGCAGCAAAGCCTTAGCATGGAAAGACCTTCCCAGCGCTGTGCCCTGGGCCGGGAGGGATTGTGCCACCAGAGCTGTCCCTCCATTTCTTCTGCCAGGCAGCTCTAGGACATGGAAAGTGGAGAAGCCAGAGCTGCTTCTCAGCTTTCCGCAGTCCTGCAGAGGAATCCTGTGTGGGAAGCAGCCTGGGAACAGGGTTTAGGTGCCAGGGCAGGGGAATTCAGAGCCCTTTCCTCCCCCGTGGACCGAGGCTCTGGCCCTTGCCCTTTGCAATGGCCCTGCAGCTGCCAGAGGGGCCTTTTTGGCTCAGCTGAGAGCAGTCCTGCTGCAAGGCTGTCCTCGAGCTGCTTGGGCTGCACATGTGCCCAGGGAATGCTCATTGCTTGCAGTCTCAGGCGCTGTGGGTGTGCAGGTGTAACTACTGCAGGAGGGAACAGCTCTGCTGGGGGGAGTTCTCTTTTTCTTGGTGGTTTTTATGTTGAATGAACGTTCCCTGCCAGCTCTTCCCTGCAGAGCTCTGTAGCTGTATGTGCCACTTCTCTGTGGCACTGTGGCACAGGAGGTGGCCAAGGGGAGCTTGGCCGAGGTGTGGGCAGAGGAATGGCCATCAGGCCAGGCTGGGGGGTCAGCGGCCGGTCAGTTGCCTTGCGTGACCGCGGCTCTGGACGCTTGTGTGGGAGCGTGTGCAGGGCTGGAAGGCTGGGGCTGCCGCCGCTGTGTCGCAGAGCCGGGAAGGCCGGGGCTGGCCCGGCCCTGGCCCGGCCCCGCCAGCTCTGCCAGCTGCCGGCGGGGACACAAAGGGCAGCTCCGAGCTGCGGCCGCTGCGGTGCGGCCGCACAAACGCAGCGCCCGCAGAGCTCCAGGGCAAGGTGCTGGCCCTGGCTCGGGGCTGGGCCGGGGCCAGCGGCAGAAAATCAACTTGCAGCTCGGGCCCCGCAGCAGGGAGGAGCAGCAATTGCTGGGGGAGAGAGACTCTTGCCAAGGGCCTGCGGGGCCGGGCCCCAGGGAACGGCTTCCCGCTGCCCGAGGGCAGGCTGGGATGGGATGTGGGGCAGCAATGGTTCCCTGGCAGGGCGCTCAGGGCCTGGCACAGGCTGGCCGAGAAGCTGCGGCTGCCCCCGCATCCCTGCAAGTGTCCCAGGCCGGCTCGGCCATTGGGGCTTCCTGCCCAGGAGGGCTGGGCTGGGCTGGGGCTGCTGAGGGCGGGATGGGCTCTGGCTGAGCCAGCTGAAGGCTGCGCATGATGAGGCCAGGGGGACCCCGTTGCTGAGTGGGTTCTGGGGTATCCCACATTCCTGAAGGGATTTCAGGGTATGTCCCATTCCTGAGGCAGTTTTGGGGTCCCCCCAATGCTTCGGGAGGGGTTCTGAGAGGGTGGCTCTGGTGCTTGGAAGGGGGACCTATTGTCAGGGAGCCGGGGAGCCCATTTTGGGAAGGATGCTGCTGTTTCTGGCAATGTTGAGAGGTTCTGAATGGGCTGTGGGGCCCTGGCTCTCATTTTGGGACTTGAGGTGAGCCCATGGGCACAGCAAGGGCTGAGGAGAGGTTCCAAGCTCCCATTTGGGATGGAGGGATTGAGCGGGTGCCTCCAATAAACTCAATCCCAGCCCCAATGTGTCGATGGCAGCCCCAAATGGCTCGATCCGTCAGCCCCAAGGCCTGGCTGTGGGGAGTCAGGAGCCACAGAAGGGGAATTGGTGTCCAGGAGGGATGGGATGGGATGGGATGGGATGGGATGGGATGGGATGGGATGGGATGGGATGGGATGGGATGGGATGGGATGGGATGGGATGGGATGGGGGTGGCATCATGGGGGTGGGATGAAGTTTGGGATTGATGGGGTGGTTTGAACACTTGGAGTGGGGCACTCCAGGGAGGAAAACCAAGAGTTGCTTTTGGGGAGGCACCTGCTGCTTTTTGACAATTTTGGGGCCTCTAAGTGGATTCTGGGAGGTTGCAGTGAATTTGGGGAAGGTGCCGTAAACCCCCCCACAATTTGGGGGGCTGAGGTGAAATCCCCACATTTTGGGAGGGTGAGAGGACCCTAATTGGGAGGGGATCCTGCTGCTTTGCACCCCTTCAATGGGGTGAGAAGTGGCTTGTGAGGGACGGAAGGAATTCGGAAGGAATTCGGAAGGAATTCGGAAGGAATTCGGAAGGAAGGAATTCGGAAGGAAGGAAGGAATTCGGAAGGAATTCAGAAGGAATTCGGAAGGAATTCGGATGAAATTCGGAAGGAAGGAAGGAAGGAAGGAAGGAAGGAAGGAAGGAAGGAAGGAAGGAAGGAAGGAAGGAAGGAAGGAAGGAAGGAAGGAAGGAAGGAAGGAAGGAATTCGGAAGGAAGGAAGGAAGGAAGGAAGGAAGGAAGGAAGGAAGGAAGGAAGGAAGGAAGGAAGGAAGGAAGGAAGGAAGGAAGGAATTCGGAAGGAAGGAAGGAAGGAATTCGGAAGGAAGGAAGGAATTCGGAAGGAAGGAATTCGGAAGGAAGGAATTCGGAAGGAAGGAAGGAAGGAATTCGGAAGGAAGGAATTCGGAAGGAAGGAAGGAAGGAAGGAAGGAAGGAAGGAAGGAAGGAAGGAAGGAAGGAAGGAAGGAAGGAAGGAAGGAAGGAAGGAAGGAAGGAAGGAAAGAAAACAATGTAAGGACTGAACGAAACAAAAAAAAGATAAATAACAGAGTTCTCTTTTAAAAAATACCAATTCCCTCTGAATCCAAAGTTGCAGAAGACTTTTCACTACACATTTGGGTTTTGTTTTTATTTCTCATACTTCTTCTGGTTCTTTTCTTTTTTCTCTTGTTTTTAATAGATAACCCCTGCTAGGAAAGGAATGCAGAGCAAAATGAGACCCATTTCTGGCAGGCAATGAAAGTGTGGGCTCCTGGTCGGGTTCCTTTTGTGTGGATCCCTCATCTCTGTGGCACGGGGGGAATAGCAGTGCTGGGAGCCAGCAGCGGGCTCAGGAGCATCCCGCTCTGGCAGCTCTGAGGAGGTGGCACATGTCCTGCTCTCCTGCTGCCCTCCAAAGCACAGAATCCATGGGCAAGTTTAGGCCCAGCTCTGGGCACAGCCAGCATGGCCTGAGCACGGGAACGGGGGGCAAAGCGGACGGGATCCTTCTGCAGCTGCCTGGTGGTTTCTGGTTTCTGTGCCCAGAGTGCCAGGATGTTCTTAAGAGGTGCTTGTCCATGCAGCCCTTGGACAGGCCGTCCTTGGAAGAGCTCTTCAGTGCCCCTTGGCTGCAGGGTGTTCATGTGCCCTAGAGGATGGCAGAGACCCACAGGCACAGTGTGATCCAGGGGCCTGGCAGGTAACAGCCCCACACATCTCTTGGCAATCAGTGGCAAAGCAAAGCAGACTATTTTGTCCTGTCTGTAGCCCTGAGCAGGGAGCATCAGAAGGGAACACACAGCTCTTGAGCTGCAGCTGAGCTGGAGGCCTGCTCTGGCAAGCACTGGGGGCCACCATCCCCCCCTGGTTTTGCTTGTCTGGTTCATTGATGGCTGGGGCCCTGGGCAGAACCCTGAGAGCCTGGTGTGGCCCCAGGGAAGGAGAAGGAGCCCCTGGAGAAGCTGTAGCAGGTGGGGCTGCTGCTGCTGGAGACACCAAGGACAAGCTCAAGACTGACAACCTCTTCCTGGAGCTGGCCAGTGGCAGCTGAAGATGATGGCCTTTGATTCTGGCACTTTCTCCAAAGACACGCTCCACGGCCAGTGTGCAGGTGAGTCCAGAGCCAGGGGGATGCTGCCAGAGCTGGGCATGGCACGGCCTGGCTGGGCACCAAAGGTTCCCCCTTTGCTGGGGCGGCTGCAGGGAATTCTTCAGTGGCTGCCAAGCTGCTTTTGGGCTCTGGGCAGCTGCTGAGGAGGTGGCTGTGCCATGGCTGGCTGCAGGCTGGGCACATGTCCTGCCCTCCTGCTCTGCTCCCAAAGGCAGCAATGCTGGGCAGCTTTGGGCCCAGCTCTGAGCACGGCCAGCACGGCCTGGGCACTGCGGGCCGCTGGGACAAGGGGACAGGAGGCTTCAGCTGACGGGGGGGTTCTGGTTTCTCTCCTTACAGCCGGGCTCTGCGGATGCTGAGGCTGCTCTGGGCTCCTCCAGGGCTCTGCTGGGGCTCAGCCCCGCGCACCGCTGGGCCCGCTCTCCCCTCACAGGGCTCTGACAGCTTTGCATCAGACGAGCCCCTTGCGAGCACAGCAACGGAGCTTTCTGCTTTTGCAGGTGAGTGAGACTCTCATGCAGGCCAAGAGCTTGCAGTCAGGGACACACATCCCACTGGCAAGAAGCCAAACTCTGCACAGTCCCAGCTGAACGCCTGGATCTGCACAGGGGGTTCTGTCTGTCCCACTCTTCCTTCCTTTTGGGCTGGAATTGTGCCATTGCACTTTCTTCCTCCTCTAGAAGTGCCATGAGTGGGCCCAACCTGGCAAGTGGGCCGTGTTCCTGAGGCAGTGCAGTCTGGAGCTGATGGATGAAGAATTGCCCTTCTCCAGTGCCAAACCAGAGCAAAAAGCCCTAAGTGGGACTTGGTGTCTTTAAGAACCCCCTGACAATTTCCAAGGGAATGTGCAGCTCATTGGCAGGGTGAGAAGGAAGGGCATCTTCTCAGTGAGTTGGGGTGGGACAGAGTTTAGATTGCCAGTCCTGCTCGGAGCTGGCAGAGCACAATCAATTTCCTATTGCTTCAACCACAACTTAAAATAACAATGTTGGAAACAAAGCCCAAAATCTTTGAAAAAGGACTGCTGAGGTCAGTAAGATGGATCAATGCAATCAGCATATTTACAAATACCTGAGTTTTCTTTTTGAAAAGATCAGTTACCTCTTAATCCAGAGTTACATAAGACTTTTCACTCCACATTTGGGTTTTGGTTTTATGTTTCATAATATTTTCTAGTCTTTTTCTTTTGTTTTTTTCTATTAATTAAACCTAAAACATCCTAAATGATGGAGCAGCACTGCTGAACACGGGGACACGCAGAGGGACCAGAAGCAGCTGCCTTTGTCCCCCTGCAGCTCCAAGGCCCAATCTCAGAGCAGACAGGGCTGGCAGAGACTGGCAGGCTCCCTGCTTGCTGTGCTGCCCCACTTGTGAGCGGCCCAGCTTTGCGTGAGGCACAGGGAGAACAAGGGGCAGCTCCCTGCCAGCCCCGCAGCCCAGGCACCCCTCGGGCCCCGGGGCTTGGGGCACTGTCAGCACCCGCTGCTCCAGCGCCCGCTCCTGCTGGCACTGACAGCAACGCCCAAACTGTGGCTGATCCCGAGGGAGCAGCAGCAGGGCCTGGATCTGATCCCTGACTCTGGGGCAGGGCTGGACAAATGACCCCCGCAGCAGCAGCAGCAGCAGCAGCAGCAAATGGAGCTGACTTTCAGCACAGCCCCTGCTGCTGTTCCCTCCCGTTGGCAGCGGTGTCACAGCAGCCTGGGGCACCTGGGAGCCCTCAGTGCCAGCAGGGACTGGAGATGGCAGCCCTGGGCTCCTGCAGGGTGTGCAAGGAGCAGAGGTGGGCACTCCCTGTCCATGTGGAGCTTGCAGGTGGAAAAGGCTGCTGTGAGCAGGCAGCTCCAAGGGCAGGGAAAGGAGGGTCTCGAGCACTGGATCTGTGCCAGTGCCACAGCCCTGGGCAGCAGCCACCGAGCCCCGGGGGCACAGAGGGCACAGCAAGAGGGACAAAAGCAGTCAAGGGCAGAGACTGGGAAGGGCGAGAGCTGGGAGCAGGAAGAGCTGCTTCATTGCCCTCTTGGAGAAAGCTCTTGGCTGTTTCAAAGTGCTGAAAGGCGTGAAGGGCACAGAGGAGGCCACAGCAAACAATGCTCCTGTTTTCACAGCCTCCCCTCTCCGTGTGCCAGAAGGAATTGGATGAACTGTATTCTTCTCTCCGAGTCGTCTCGTTCAGCATGAGCAGCTCAGCACCAGGAGCTGAAGGAGCTGAAGCCTTAGGCCACAAGAACTGAGCAAGAGGAGCCTTTTTGACCAAAGCAATGCTGGTGCCATGGACCTGGCTGAATGCAGCAGACAGAATCCTGGAATTACAGAATCCTTTCTGTTAGAAAAGACCTCTGAGCTCATCAAGTTGAACCATTAACCCAGCACTGTCAAGCCCAGCACTAAACCACGTCCCTGAAGTGCCAAGGCCTGGACAAGAGGCCTGACTGAGGCCTGAACAACAGGCCCTGAGCCAAAGGTGACCTCTGGATGAGCCTTCCAACCAAAGGTTATCTTTGTATCTGCTCATTACCGAAATTTCCGTGATCATTAGCGTTGTGATTGATGTATCCTCTCGTTAGTGAAACATGTATTGACCTTTCTGTGTTTAGATGCCAGACAAGGCCATGAAATCCGACGTCTGGCCTTGTTTGGGGCTGTATGGTCAAAGTCAGCTCCCTTGGCTCCTCCTTGAGCCCTGGCCAGGCTTAGGAGGAAGCCAAGAGGAGGATGAAAGCTGATGTTCCCACACTGGAAGTGCTGTCAGGTTGTTTCTCCAGCACTGTCAAAGCTGGGCCCTCTCCCAGCGGGGTTGGAGCCTCAGCTGTGGCTGGAGGCAGCTGCAGGAATTCCCAGTGTCCGGGAGTGGCTCTCCAGTCCTTGGCTGGGACAGCTTCCCCCAGCTGATGGGTGGCTCTGGGTGATGGTAAAGTCTGAGGGTAACTGGGGCTGGATCTTGGTTAATCACTGCAGGCAATCTTTGGCACTGATGATTGGGGGCATTGCTGAGCTGCTCCTACTGTGATTCTTTGCTGCTTTGAGCTGTAGCAAATGACGCAGTTCCTTCAGTTGGTGTCTGTGTCTTTGGTGCTGGCCCTGCCCACTGGTACAACAAAATTGGCGTAGTCTGGCCGGATCACACCAAAATGTCGCTTTTTAAATGTAAATGTAAGGAATCAGTCCTGTCCAAAATCCCGGATGGGAAGAGCTTCCCTGGAGTTCGCTGGCTCTGGAGTGGGCTGAGGTCGGAGCACCGTGTGAGCAGTGGGGCAGTCGGTTAAAAGGAGCTGAAGCGCTGAATGTCTTAAAATGCATCCCGAAATTGGATATGGAAAAAGGAAAAGAGCTTGTGGGTTCGGGAAGAGGAGGATGGATTTTGTTAACAGCGTATTGGAAACAGCACCAACAGAAGGAGCAATTGTTGTTGGAATGCTCCCACATGGAGCAATAGAAGAAGTTTTTAATCTTGAGCTCAAATTTCTTTGTGCAAGTGAACTAGTATAATATCCTAGTTTATATATCTATAAAATAATATTTATATTGTATAGATAATAAATAATAATGTGAAATAGTGCTGACAATACAAATTCTTTAGCCATGGCTGCTCAGGGATGTAACACTAAATACCCTCCAGAAAATGCTTGGCCAGGACCCAAAGGTCACTGGTAAATTTTGTGAGATTGCACACAATGAATAAAGGAGGAAGGGATGGAATTGGCTGTTTTTATAGGGTTTGCTGATACTGTGATCTGGAATGCTTTGTCTGTTCCTGTGAAAAAGACAGTGATGAAGACTGCTGGGTTTTTCATATCCCAGACTATCCACAAGCTGCAGGATTGGTTGAACAGATGGAGGGGTTGTTAAAAGAGCAGCTGAAAAAATGAGGAGATGGGAACCCGTCCCGATGGAGAACCCATCTCCCAGATGTGCTCCATACCCTTAACAACGGCCCCGCTGGGGAAATGGAAACCCCTGGGTGTGCCCGGCTGCACCCAGTCTGCAAATCCACCCATGGACAGGGAGACTTGGACTTCCTGGGAAATCCTTCTGGGTGCGATGGGCCCTGACAGGGCCACCCCAGAGGCTGCAGGGCTGGGCCTTCCTGCATTAGGATTAATTGGGATAAATCAGAAGCAAGTGAGAGTTATCAATGCAGGAATAGGAATTCAGATTCCTCCAGGACACTTAGGTTTGATAACTGCTCGCTGGAGCTTGGCCCTGCAAAGCGTTCATGTCATGGGAGGAGGAATTGATGCAGATTATCAAGGAGAAATCAAAGTAATGCTGTTAAACAATAATGAACAAGATTGGATTATTTAACTCCATGACAGGCCAGCACAATTCTTGATATTGCAGTTTTATAAACAATTGTGAAAAAAGGAGATCCACCTCAAATGACCACTGTTGGTGGAGATAAAGGGTTTGGATCCAGCAATCCTAATAATGGAGCCAGAGTGTGGGTCCAGAGGCCCAATGGCCCTCCCGAGGCAGCTGAAGGAACAGCTCCGGGGAAAGACAGCACTGTTTGAATCCTGGAACCTGGGCAGAACGATGGGAATGTGTCCCTGCAGCCAAGTGTTCTGTGTGAAAACAAGGAGATGTTACAGGATATTGTTTTACAGATCCTGCCAGACCCAATCTCCCTGTTTGCCCCCAATGGCCCCCTTTGGAAAAGCCACGGGGCTCCGTGTGAAGGCTGATGTGACTCTGAGTGACTTCCACATGAATTCCAGCCAGGAGCCTGGGTGCCCCTCAGGGACTGGGACCCGGCACCTCTCCAGCCAAAGGGGAAAGGACCCACCAAGCCTTGTTACCCCTGACACCGCGGTAAAGCTGAACAGCAAAGGACCTTGGGGGCATTATTCTGGAATTAAAAAGGTGCCAGCTCCATGGACAATGGAATTATTGTTCCTAACCCGAATGAGACTGAGGAAAAAGAGTGATGCCTCCCTTTAGGGTACTTCAGCAACAAACACAAGCAAGAGTTTAATGTTAAGAGAGCATTTCCCACCCAAAGAGTGCCTTGGATTTCAGAAAGCCAAAGATTCTGGTTCACCCTGTGCCCCCCATGCGCTGCCTCGTCCTGTGGAGTTCACATTAACGAGCTAAATTGATTATTAGAAGAAGCAGCAAATGATACTGTTAAAATATCCAACAGCACATCCTGTGAGCTCCAACAAACACGAACGGGGGCCCTGCAGACCCGCATGGCCTTGGATTATCTGCTTGCTGGCCAAGGAGGAGCCTGGGCGATTCTAGGACAGGAATGCTGCACTGTTATCAGGGATGGGTTTGAAGTCCAACAGTCAGGAATCACCTTGATGGAAAGAGCAGTGGAAGAGTGGCAGAAAGAAGAAAATTCTTCTTGGTGGGATTGGCTTTGGGGCTGCCAAACTGGAGGCTGCTGCGAAATGCATTTGTGGCAGTCACTGTAATCACTGCAGTGTGAGCACTTGGTGTGTTTTGATTCCATGTTAGAGCTGTTGTGACACTTTGTGCTGGGAAATGGAGCACTGAGACTTGTCTAAAAAGAGACACAGTCTCTAGAAAAAAAGGGGATTTGATAAATAACAGAGAATAGCAACTAATGAGGCTTGTTTTAAAAGGAATGTGAATTATAGCTGTGAGTGATGACTTTGAGCAGCACTTAATTGGAGAACAAGATGCAACGCCTTTATGCCTAATACCTAAATCTAAGACTCTGTTATTGAAAGAATTGTTGTGAAGGTTGTAGTTCATCTCTAGGTCAAAGTAGCAATTGAAGTTCCAAGGTCTGAACACCAGGCCCTGAGTGAGGCCTGAACAACAGGCCCTGGGCCAAAGCTGACCTCCTGATGAACATTCCAACCAAAGGTTATATTTGTATCCCACTCATTAACTCATTAACAAAGTACTATTAACAATATGTTCTATGTACCTGTGCATTGGTGAAACATAGATTTACCTTTCTGTATGTAGAAACTGGACAAGGCCACATCTGGCCTTGTTTGGGGCTGTATGGTCAAAGTCGGCTCCCTTGGCTCCTCCTTGAGCCCTGGCCAGGCTTAGGAGGAAGCCAAGAGGAGGATGAAAGCAGATGTTCCCGCACTAGAAGTGCTGTCAGGTTGTTTCTCCAGCACTGTCAAAGCTGGGCCCTCTCGCAGCGGGGTTGGAGCCTCAGCTGTGGCTGGAGGCAGCTGCAGGAATTCCCAGTGTCCGGGAGTGGCTCTCCAGTCCTCGGCTGGGACAGCTTCCCGCAGCTGATGGGTGGCTCTGGGTGATGGTAAAGTCTGAGGGTCACTGGGGCTGGATCTTGGTTAATCACTGCAGGCAATCTTTGGCACTGATGATTGGGGGCATTGCTGAGCTGTTCCTGCTGTGATTCTTTGCTAATGATTATGTGCTTTGCTGAGCTTATGCTTTTGTAATTCTTTGCAGATTTGCATTTTATAAATTGCACAACCCCTTCAGTAGTGTCTGTGTCTTTGGTGCTGACCCTGCCCACTGGCAAAACAGGGCCCCATCCTGCCTGAGTGTTACCTGAGAAGACAAAAACCCTCACTCCAAATGTCCCCCCTTCCTCCTTGTTCCCCCATTTTATACACTGGCCATGATGTCCTGTGGTCTGGGATATCCCTGGGGTCAGTTGGGGTCACCTGTCCTGGCTGTGACCCCTGCCAAGCTCCCCCGCACCCCCACCCCTCCCCAGCGTGGCCGGACGAGGGGCAGGAAAGGCCTTGGCTCTGTGCAAGCTCAGCAAGAACAAAACCATCTCTGTGTGATCAATGCTGTGCTCAGCACAGAGCCAAACACAGCCCCACAGAAAGGCCTGGCAAGGAAATTCCCTTTGCCCCAGCCCACAGCAGCACCCCATGGCCATCCACCATCACCACGGCTCCACGGGTTCCTTTCCATGGCCCCGGCCCTGGCCACGGGACCTTGGGCTGGTGGCCACGGCAGCCGACTGTGGCCCAGGGCTCAGTGCCCGTGTCCATGGCAGCAGTGGCCGGCCACGGGCCCTGAGTGCAGGTGAGCGTGCCAATCCCCATGGCAGCGGGGCCAAGCGTTGGTGTCCGTGGCACCAAAGTGAGGAACGGGTCCCTGTGGCCGCTGCCGTGGCACCTGAGGGCATCAGCGAGTGTCAGTGCAATTGTAGCTGGCACCAGCCCCGGCACCGCTCTGTCCTGAGGGCTGCCATGGCGGCCGAGGGCAGCCACAGGTCTGCGGGCAAGTGGCCATGGACCCTGAGTGCAGCAATGGGTCCTGGGGGGGTTTCCAAGGGAACTGGAACTGATGAGGGTTGCCATGGCATCCAACCCCCTGGGATGTCACACAGCCACCCTGGGATGTCCCACAGCCACCCTGGGATGTCACAACCACTCGGTGATGTCATAGTCTGCTCTATGATGTCAGACCTCTGCCCTGTGATATCACAGCCTTATCTGCAATGTCACAGCTCACTCTGTGATGTCACATAGCAACCCTGTGATGTCATATCCACTCGGTGCTGTCACACCACCTGTGATGTCACAGTCCTCTCTCTGACATCACACAGCGACTCTGTGATGTCACAGCTGACTCTATGATGTCATACAGCCCCCCTGTGATGTCACAATCCACTCTGTGATGTCACAGCCTGTTCTGGGATGTCACATGACCACTCTGTGATGTCACACAAACACCCTGTGATGTCACAGCCCTCTGATGTCACAACTCTGCACTGTGGTGTCACACCAGCACCCTGTGATGTCACAGCCTCCTCTGTGATGTCACAATTGCTCTGTGATGTCATAGTCTGCTCAATGATATCTGACCTCTGCCCTGTGATGTCACAGCACCACTCTGTGATGTCACAGAGCTGCTCCATGATGTCACAGTAGAATCTATGATATCATACAGCCACCCTGTGATGTCACAACCCACTTCCTGATGTCACAACCCACTCTGTGATGTCACAGCCTCTTCTGGGATGGCCCAGCCCTCTCTGTGATGTCACACCAATACCCTGTGATGTCTCAGCCCACTCTGTGATGTCACACAGCCCCTTTCTGACATCACAGCTGCTCTGTGGCTCTGTGACACAGGCACAGAGGTGTTACCAACACTTCAGGGAAACAAAACCTCCTCAGCACCAGCGCAGCACGAAGCAGCAGCATTCTTTATTGGGCCGGATGCACGAGGGGAGAGCCCCTCCCAAGGTCGTGTGTGCCGAGTTCAGGAATGTTCCTGTTTGCAGACTGTGTTTCACAGACTCATTCCCAGATTGTCCCACAATAAACACACACACGATAATCATTTCCCCAAAATCATTGCATATTTCCCCCACCCCTTTGCACATCCGTTCTTCTGCCCTGGGGCTCTCTTTGGGGGTCCCTGGTGGTCGGTGACCCCAAAGCCAGCCCTGACTGCCCGGTGAACTGGTGAAAGTTGGCACACCTGGGCTGGTTGCTGCCTACAGAATCAGCCTTGTGCGGTTCCATGGCCAGTGGCTTTTGGAGAAGAAGCATTGTATGAACCCACCAGGTGCAAACGGTTTTTCATCTGGCAAATTTTCCCCCTTGGAGGGTTGGGAAGCTTCTCTTCCCTTCAAGCCTTCAGAAGCCTCACTCTGCTCCTTTACTCACATCCCACGAGTTCCTCAGCTGCTTTCACAACCATGTTCTTTACACAGCTCAAAGCGTCACAAGCACAAGTATTGCTGGGATCCCAGTTAGACTTTGCAAAAGTGAGGCCAACCATCAGTCAGAGAAAATCCAAGCCCTTTAAATATTTTATCCAAACAGTTACTGTCTAACCCTCCCCTTAATTCCCTGCTGGATGCAGCAACTGATTTTATCCTCTCACCCATATCATCCCATCCAGCATCACGTTTGGAATGTGCACACAAGTGCTGCTGTTTCAGTTCAAGAATCCACATACTCCCTGTCCATGTCACAGCAATAGGGCTAAAACAAATCTGCTCTGTAAAGTCATTTGAGCTGTGGCTGGCAATTGTTCCTTTATTTCAGCAAACCCCAAAGGAGCTGCATTCACTCAAGTTTCCATCTGCAGAGCCCAATGGTGTGTGGCTGCTCTGTTCCTAAAGGCAGATCTTTGCGGAGCAGAGATGAATTCTAAAATCCATCCCGCTGTAGTTCCCGCACTGGGATGTTTCCAAGTTCCATCCCCTTTAACCTTTCCCCACAGTCGGGTTCCCGGTGGTGACTCCTTGCACGAGGGACGGAACGTTAATACCCCCAGTGTCCATGGTGCTCCTGAGTCTCCCAGGGCCAAACGTGTGCTCCAAATTCCATCACTTCCCACCCATCCTGGGGATCCTAAGGATCTGACCGTGTCCTGCTGACACTCTGTGTCTCTCCAAGGCTTGCTGTTTGTTGGCTGAGCCCAGGTGTCACTGAGAAAGGCAGAATCATTTCTACAAACACAGCCCAGCCTCAGAGCCTGGGCCACAGCCAGGAGCCGCTGCACCTCAGGATTCCAAACAGCTCAAGTGTCTGTCCCAGGGCAATCCCACTTTTCCTTTGTCCTGGGATCCTTTGGCCTTGACCTTGTTAAATCAGGATATTTTATACCCACCTGTAAGGGGTCCTGTGGGAGGCCTGGGCTCCCTTTCCAGCCCAGACACCCCTGAACTGGCTGGAAACATTCCCATTGTCCTGTCTGAGGGCGATTCCATACTGCTGGAATTTGACAGCCCCAGGGGGTATCAGTGCAATCTGTCAGCTGATCAGTATTTCCTGAGATAATTTCCAGATCCAGTTTGGAAATGTTACAATTCTCAGCAGTATCGTTCTTATGTGTCCATGGTAAGGAATATTCTCCTTCCATCCCTGTCCAGGTGCCCTGGGTGCCATTTCCTTCCACAAGTGTTCCCAGATTTTTGTCAAATTGCTGACTGAAGCTCCCCACGGAACTGGATTTTCTGCACAGGTTGGTGTTGGCAAACAAGCTGTTACAGGGGTCACATTCTGTCATCTGCCAACATCTTGCACTGACTTTGAAAACCGCATTTCCCTTCCCAGAAGTCAGGAACATCGTTTCTCTTATTATTATAGATACACAATTATTGATCATCTTCATCTAGATCCAATAAATAGTATCCCCTTAGAAAATCCTATTCAATACCTAAAACAATAGGATTGATGTAAAACCCCAAACTCCACGGTGTCAGTCAGTCTTGTTTCTGCTGTGTTTAATGTGTGCCCGCTGCTTTTACCCGCATGTGATGAACCCCGAGTTTGATTCCTTCTACCTTGAGTGCAGGGTAGGTTACCAGGAGGACTTGAGATGGTCCCTTCCACTTTGGCTGGATTGTTCCAAAATTCCAGGTTCTGATGCACACCGCATCTCCTGGTTGGAAAGGATGTACAGGCGAGTCCAGCCCCAATGATCTGTTGAGAACCATGCACCTTTTAAGGCTTACAAGAGTTAGTCCCAGTGCTATTAAATATTCATTTCAGCAAAACTTCTGAGACTTCCCTTGTCTTGTTGGTGCCACATGGGAAAGCTTCTGGCCATCCAGAAAAAGGATCCACCAATGCCAAAATGTGCCAGTCCCCCTTCTGCCTAGGCAGTTCTGCAAAATCAGTTGGCCAAAATCACCTGGTGATTCCCATGTAACGAGCCCTGGAGGCAGCCTTCTTCCTTCAACACCAACCACATCTTTCTCAACAACTGATCTATTATCTTTTGCCATTTTTGTGCTTACTAGATGCCTTTGTAAACTGGCCACCATATTCTCCATTTCCTAATGTGTTTCCTGATGTTTTAGTTCCGTTATACATTAATTGTGGAGCTACAATTACCTGCCCACACGGGGTTACCAATCACCTGCTGGGATTTTCCGTACCTGCTGCTGATGGGGCTGACTGCCTGTCCTGATCACTGGAATCTGGTTTTTGTTGCAGAACATTCCAGTTTTTGCCAGGTATTAGTGCAAGGAGAGCTTTTTCAGCACCCTCGTGAGCTGTTTGGTCAGCCAATGGATTCCCTGGATTAACTGGGAGTCTCCAAACCCATGGGCTTTACAAGGGCATCAGGGCCACTTCTTTTGGCTTTGGCACACTCTGCAGTAGGTGACTGATTTCTTTTTGTACTCACTGGAGACCTCTGTGCCCTTTCCTTCCATGTGGCTCCCTGGGCGTCTATTACTCCAAACCCATAGTTCAAATCAGTCCATATGTTCACCCTTTTTCCTTCAGTGATTTCTAGGAAAGGTCATTCATTCTGCTTTTTGTGCTGCTGTGTTCAAAGCTAAAGCCTGGGCTTCTATGACCTGGGTTGAGGTTCCCACTGCACACCCAGCTGCCCGTTTTCCATCCGTACCACGCTGCTCCCACCAGGGTGCAGGTCCAGTGCTGGCTCCTGGATGGGATTGCTCTTGAGGTCCCAGAGTCTGCCAGAACACACTTGTTCCATGGATCCCAGGCAGCCATAGCACAAAGACTCCAACCCTTCTCTTAGAAGGGACTCGAACACTTCCCTGTTCCAGCCTTGGGTACCTTGAACCAAACCCTGCAAAGCTTTTGCTGCACCTTACAGGCAGGTCAACAGTTTACACCAGGAAAGGAAAGGGAAAGGGAAAGGAGAAGGAGAAGGAGAAGGAGAAGGAGAAGGAGAAGGAGAAGGAGAAGGAGAAGGAGAAGGAGAAGGAGAAGGAGAAGGAGAAGGAGAAGGAGAAGGAGAAGGAGAAGGAGAAGGAGAAGGAGAAGGAGAAGGAGAAGGAGCCTTTATCTTACCAGGGGTCTTTCTCTGATTTCCTTTGGAGCAGGGATCAAAGGTTGTCCCCAGAATCCTTCAGTGCTGCCTGCAGGTCCTGCCATCCCTCAGATCTGTTGAAATTCAAGAGGATGAGGCCACGGGGTGTCCCAATGGTCCCTTGGTTCCATGGGCCCCACAGTGTAACCATGGTGTCCTTGGTTCTGCAGTGTCACAATGGACCCTTCATTCCATGAGGCCCCACAGTGTGGCAATGGTCCCTTGAGTCCATGAGGCCCCACAAGGTCACAATGGTCCCTTGGTTCCATGGCCCCGCACTCTCACAATGCTCTCCTTGGCTGCACAAGGTCCCGTAGTGGCACAAGGGTCTCCTTGGTGCAGAGACCAGGGCAGAAGGGTTCCACAAGGCCCCACAGTGTCACAAGGATCTCTTTGGATCTGCAGTGTCAGAACTGACCCTTGGTTACACGAGATCCTCCTGTGTCCCAAGGGCTCGTTGGTTCCACAGGGCCTGATTCTCTGACACTTCAGAGATGGTGTAGGACAGTTTCTATTTTCCTGCAGTTTGGTGACGAAAGGAGCACGCTGGGCAGAGCACAGAGATGCTGCTGCTGTCTGCTCAGGGGAAAGGGTCCAACAAGGCTGAGGGGCTGGGAGGCTGCTGGAAGGGCCGTGCCCCACATGGTACAGCTTTCCTGGGAGGCAGGGAACAGCAGGAGAGACACGCACTGCCCCACAGAGCAGCTGGGAAGGGGGACACTGGGCATGAGGAGGAGGAAATGTCCCTCCCAGGGCAGCGCTGGGGCAGGAGAAGCATCCAGAGGGAGGATGAGCTCAGGGCATGTGTGTGTGTCCAAGACACAGAGGGTGAGGCTGGGCACAGCTCAGGCCAGGGCTGGAGGTGGCAGGGCAGAGCTGGTGGTGGGGCAGCGAGATGGGAGTGTGCAGCCTGCAGGGACACAGCAGCAGCGGTGGGAAAGCGCAGGACAAGCTGTGCTGGACATGGCCAAGGGCCCTGGCAGGGCTGGCAGTGCCCAGGAGAAGCCAAGTCTTGGTGCCCTGGGGCACAGCAGCGTCTGTGCCACCAAGGGCTGGGAGGAAACACCTTGTCCTGAGGCCCTGGGAACTCCTGGCACAGCCCCAGCAAGGCTGGGCACTGTCAGCCCCTTGTCCTGCCCTCAGCATCCCCCCACATCCCAGTGGCCTCAGGGATCTGCTGGAAGGAGTCCCTGGGGAGCCTTGGTCAGGAATGGCCCTGGGGGCTCTTGAATGCTCCCAGGGACTGCAGGGTTTTCAAAGGACTTTGGCTTTGGCTTTTCCCTGGGAGTCTCTGAGAGCTTTGTGCAAACCTGGCCCCCAATTATCTGCTCTAATGAGTCCCTGGAGATTCTTTGTCAGTAACAACACTCACTGGGGTTCATTAATGCTTTGAGATACTCCAGGGTAATTAAAGCACCTCTTTTTGACACTGAGTCTCTGAGAGGTTTCTGCAGTCATGGTCCCCAATTATCTGCTTTAATCAGTCCCTTGAGAGCCTTGGTCATTAACAACAGTTCATTAATGCTTCAAGGTACTTCTGGTTTTTCTAAGGTACTTTCCTTTTTCCACACTTGAGTCTCTGAGAGCTTTGTGCAGTCATGGTCTCCAGTCCTCTGCTTTAATCAGTCCCTTGAGTGCTTTGTACTGACACACATGTATTGGCAGCCACTGAAGAATTCCCTGCAGCCGCCCCAGCAAAGGGGGAACCTTTGGTGCCCGGCCAGGCCATGCCATGCCCAGCTCTGGCAGCATCCCCCTGGCTCTGGACTCACCTGCACGCTGGCCGTGGAGCATGTCTTTGGAGAAGGTGCCAGAATCAAAGGCCACCATCTTCAGCTGCCACTGGCCAGCTCCAGGAAGAGGTTGTCAGTCTTGAGCTTGTCCTTGGTGGCTCCAGCAGCAGCAGCCCCACCTGCTACAGCTTCTCCAGGGGCTCCTTCTCCTTCCCTGGGGCCACACCAGGCTCTCAGGGTTCTGCCCAGGGCCCCAGCCATCAATGAACCAGACAAGCAAAACCAGGGGGGATGGTGGCCCCCAGTGCTTGCCAGAGCAGGCCTCCAGCTCAGCTGCAGCCCAAGAGCTGTGTGTTCCCTTCTGATGCTCCCTGCTCAGGGCTACAGACAGGACAAAATAGTCTGCTTTGCTTTGCCACTGATTGCCAAGAGATGTGTGGGGCTGTTACCTGCCAGGCCCCTGGATCACACTGTGCCCGTGGGTCCCTGCCATCCTCTAGGGCACATGAACACCCTGCAGCCAAGGGGCACTGAAGAGCTCTTCCAAGGACGGCCTGTCCAAGGGCTGCATGGACAAGCACCTCTTAAGAACATCCTGGCACTCTGGGCACAGAAACCAGAAACCACCAGGCAGCTGCAGAAGGATCCCGCCCGCTTTGCCCCCCGTTCCCGTGTCCAGGCCATGCTGGCTGTGCCCAGAGCTGGGCCTAAACTTGCCCATGCATTCTGTGCTTTGGAGGGCAGCAGGAGAGCAGGACATGTGCCACCTGCTCAGAGCTGCCAGAGCGGGATGCTCCTGAGCCCGCTGCTGGCTCCCAGCACTGCTATTCCCCCCGTGCCACAGAGATGAGGGATCCACACAAAAGGAACCCAACCAGGAGCCCACACTTTCATTGCCTGCCAGAAATGGGTCTCATTTTGCTCTGCATTCCTTTCCTAGCAGGGGTTATCTATTAAAAACAAGAGAAGAAAGAAAAGAACCAGAAGAAGTATGAGAAATAAAAACAAAACCCAAATGTGGAGTGAAAAGTCTTCTGCAACTTTGGATTCAGAGGGAATTAGTATTTTTTAAAAGACAACTCAATTATTTACCTTTTTTTTTGTTTCATTCAGAACTTACACTGTTTTCCTTCCTTCCTTCCTTTCCTTCCTTCCTTCCTTCCTTCCTTCCTTCCTTCCTTCCTTCCTTCCTTCCGAATTCCTTCCTTCCTTCCGAATTCCTTCCGAATTCCTTCCTTCCTTCCTTCCTTCCTTCCGAATTCCTTCCGAATTCCTTCCTTCCTTCCCTCCTTTCTTCCTTCCCTAACAAGCCGCTTCCCAACCCATTGAAGGGGTGCAAAGCAGCAGGATCCCCTTCCAATTGGGGTCCCCTCACCCTCCAAAAATGTGGGGACTTCGCCTCAGTCCCACAAATTGCGGGAGGCTTACAGCACCTGCCCCAAAATCACTGCAACCTCCCAGAAACCACTTAGAGGCCCCAAAATTGTCAAAAAGCAGCAGGAGTCTCCCCAAAAGCAGCTCCTGCTTTTCCTCCCTGGAGTGCCCCACTCCAAGTGCCCAAACCACCCCATCCCATCACACAGCACCCCTCCCCATCCCATCCCACCCCTCCTGGACACCAATTCCCCTTCTGTGGCTCCTGACTCCCCACAGCCGGGCCTTGGGGCTGACGGATCGAGCCATTTGGGGCTGCCATCGACACATTGGGGCTGGCATTGAGTTTATTGGAGGCACCCGCTCAATCCCTCCATCCCAAATGGGAGCTTGGAACCTCTCCTCAGCCCTTGCTGTGCCCATGGGCTCACCTCAAGTCCCAAAATGAGAGCCAGGGCCCCACAGCCCATTCAGAACCTCTCAACATTGCCAGAAACAGCAGCATCCTTCCCAAAATGGGCTCCCCGGCTCCCTGACAATAGGTCCCCCATCTGTAGGTGACTAGGGACAGGCGTTCGGAAGATATCGCGTTGTACGGGACAGGTCAAACCCCTCCCCTCTACAGGTGATAGGTGAGCAGAAGGAAGTGACGTGGCAAACCCAGGTTATTTAACCCTATGTAATCCATGAATAAACGCCATTTTGCCACCCACCACATTGGTGTCTGTGAGCTGATGGTCCGAACGACCTGAGGTGGTCGTCGTGCCGTTCCTGAACCAGGTCGCTACGCCTCCGAGAGGCAACAAGTGGTGCCGAAACCCGGGAACCGGAATCGGGATCGGGAATTCGCCTGGACGGGTGAACGGCGGCCGGTGCGGCAGGACCAGCCCGGCGGGGAGGACGCTCCCAGACCAGCAAGGAGGATGGAAGCTCTCGCGAAGGTCGTATCTCAGATTCATAAGCAATGTGGTATCGATTGCAAACCGAAAGATTTTACACTCGCTCTTGCGAGGCTATTGGAAATTGGGGTCATAGACTGACCGGTGGATATCCTCCACCCAGAAGTATGGGACAGATGTACTACGGCTCTAGCTGATGAAACAATGTCCTCGGGTTCGGGGAAATACCTTAAATTATGGGGAAAAGTCGTGCAGGCTTTGCGTAAGGCCCTGCAAGAGCAGGAGACCTGGAAAGCCGCACGGAACTGTTTGCTGGCCACACCTCGGTTGGGAGTTGGGGCGGCCACGCAAACTACAGATGAAAGCTGCCCTGCCGAGCGCACAGACTCGCAGGAGCAAGCACCCTCTCCACGGCCCCCCAGCCCAACCCTACCTACAGAGGGAAAGGAGGGGGTGCAGTCATTCTGGGGAGGGCTGGTGGAGGAGGCCAGGGGGGCTGCCATTAAAGCGGAGTCCGAAACGGCGTGGGCGAGACCCCCGCCCTATGCCCCGCAGAATGGCCCCGACCCCGGAGGGGATGGGGGGGGCGCACATGGGGCCGGAGGGAGCGGGGGAGGTGCGCCAGGTAACACAGACGCGGCCGGAGGGAGCGGGGGAGGTGCGCCAGGTAACACAGACACGGCCGGAGGGAGCGGGGGAGGTGCGCCAGGTAACACAGACACGGCCGGAGGGAGCGGGGGAGGTGCGCCAGGTAACACAGACACGGCCGGAGGGAGCGGGGGAGGTGCGCCAGGTAACACAGACACGGCCGGAGGGAGCGGGGGAGGTGCGCCAGGTAACACAGACACGGCCGGAGGGATCAAAGAAGGTCCGCTGGATGCCGCAGACGCGCGTGAACGGAAAAGGGGGGGAAATCCCGGAGGGGGAACCAAGGCCAACCAGAGCGCTCGTCCGGAAACATGCCCTCATATAGCAAGAGCCTCCCTCAGCAGGAGGCGGGGCGAGCCCAGGGGGAAGGAGCGGCCCAATCCTAAGGGAAAGGGGCGGGGTAGGAGCCCGGGGAAAAAGCTCCGGAACCTGGAAGTATCCAGTCAGTCGACTTCCTGCTCCGAGTCGGACTATAGCTGGAGCGAGTGGCTTGACGAATGGTCCGTAACCGACTCCGACTCCGACAAAGATGATTTCAGAATAGATAAAAGCTATAACCACCGCGCTCCTACTCGGGCCAAGGGGAAATTTGAAAAAGAATGTACTCCGCTTACAGACTGGAGAAAGATAAAAACAGCCTGTGCTGAATGGGCCCCTTCAGCCACGCTAGCTTTCCCGGTCCGAGTAGGAGGGCAAGCCGGAAACCAGAGGATTTACTCACCGATAAATCCTAAAGATATACAAGCAATTGTTAAAGCACTTGCAGACAGAGGGATTAATTCGGCTATGGTTTCCACCCTCATCGACAGCGTTTTTGGAGGGGATGACATGCTCCCATTTGACATTAAACAAACCTGCAGATTAAGTTTTGATGGGGCAGGGATGATTGTTTTCAAACAAGAGTGGGAAGACAATTGCACAAAGCAATTAGCCCTAGTAACTGGGGCAGACCACCCCCTCCACGGCTCCAGCCTGCAGCGGCTAATGGGCACGGACCCGACCATGATCACCCCCCAGGCGCAGGCCGAGGGCCTACGGGCCCACGAAGTCACGGCAACTACCCGTGCCGCTAGAGAAGCTATCCGCTCTGCTTCCAGAGTTATTGCTAGACCATCGCCATGGTCCACAATAAAGCAGAGCAAGAACGAAAGTTTCACACAGTTTGTGGACCGCCTCCAGGCAGCTGTCCGCACTGCGATAACCAGTGTAATGGCATGCTTTAAGTGTGGCCAGGCAGGCCACGCTGTAATGAATTGCCCCCAATTAGAGCCTCCATCAACAGCAGTTCCCCCACGCCAGACGCGACCTAGAGGGCCATGCTGGGCATGTGGGAAAAAGGGACATTTTGCCAGAGAATGCAGATCCAAGCTCCAGGGAAACGGGAGGGGGAGGGGGCATCCGGGCTGCACACAGCTCCCTCCCAACTCGGGACATGAAGCGGCCCAGCTATGCCAATCCTCAATGGGCCGTGGAGCTCCCGCACCCACTGCCCCCCCGGGAAATGACCAATTCCACAGCTCAACCGATGGCTCAGTTAAACCTGTCTGCACTCCAGGCACAGCAGGAACAACCCCCTGGGAGCGAGATCCCTGGGTGGCTTTGGCCATGAAAGTGGGCAGCCACCCGCCGATAGTGTGGGGAGTTTGCTGTCTCCATAACAACCCAGGTGACTCTGCTATTCGTCTCCCCTTTTTGATTGATACAGGATCAGATGTTACCGTCATCCCAGAAACGTACTGGCCTTTACATTGGGAACTGGAGGAGGCCCCCATGGTGGGTGGAGTTGGGGGATTATCTCGGGCCCAAAAAAGCACCCAACTGATAGCGATAACGCTCTGCACCGAAAAAGGACCGGAGAAAACTATCGCCCTTTTCCCATATGTTATGCCAAAATGTCCACCCTTGTTGGGGAGGGATGCCCTTGCCCTGCTGAAAGTCAGGGTGACAAATTTATTCTAAGGGCCACTGCCGCATACCCACCGCCGCCCATCAAACTGGCATGGAAATCGGTTGACCCGGTGTGGATCGAGCAGTGGCCCTTGTCAAAGCCTCGAATGACCGCCCTCCTCGAGCTCGTTAGCCGTGAGCTACAGCGGAACCACACAGAGCCCTCCACAAGCCCATGGAACACCCCGGTTTTCGTAATACCCAAACGATCTGGCGAGGGCTTCCGCCTCCTGCACGACCTGCGGGAGGTGAACAAGAAAATCCAACCAATAGGTCCAGTCCAAACCTTGCTGCCCATGAACTCGATGATACCAAAAGGGCAGCCCTGCGTGGTGCTTGACATTAAAGACTGTTTCTTTTCCATACCCCTGCATGATGAAGACAAAGAGCGGTTTGCCTTTTCCATCGTCTTCCCAAACAGTCAACGGCCTAACCTGCGCTTCCAGTGGAAGGTATTGAGGTATTGCCCCAAGGAATGGTCAACTCCCCCACCATCTGCCAAATCACGGTTGACCGAGCACTAGCACCAGTCCGCCACAGCGACCCAGCCGCGACCATTATTCAGTACATGGATGACATCCTGATTGCCGCGCCATCAGCGAGCCAGGTAGACCGACTAGTGTCAACAGTCTCAGAGACCCTGAAAACAAATGGCTTTGAAATCGCGAGCGCGAAAATAAAAAAGGGACCATGTGTAACCTTTCTAGGAGAAGGAATTACAAGCTCCTACATAACCCTGCTCCAGATAAAAATCTGCAGGGATATCAAGACGCTCCATGATATGCAGCAGCTGGTGGGATCTCTACAATGGCTCCGTAACATCATCCTGATTGCTCCTGAGGTCATGGACCCCTTAAATGACCTCCTGAGAGGAAAAAACTCATGGGAACAGAAAGCTCTGACACCAGAAGCGACAAGCTCGCTCGACTTTATCGAGCAGCAAATGTCTGTGAGTACGCTTGCTAGGTGGGACCCGGGAGCACCACTTGATTTATATGTACACTTTACAAAGAAAGGAGGGGTAGGAGCGCTAGCCCAGGGACCCCTGACAAAGCCCAGCCGATACAGTGGGTAGTCTTGGGAAAGCCATCACGTGCATTCTCCCCGGGAGTTGAGTGTCTTGGCAACCTTATCATGAAAGGGAGAAGACTTGCCCTAAGGCACCTGGGCACGGAGCCCGCCAGGATATACCTACCCTTCCGCAAGCAGCTCTCCGCGCAATCGCCGACAATATCAGAGCTTTTAGCCATAGCCCTCGCTGGTTTTGGAGGAGAGATTCCCTATGCTGCAAAACCCCCATGGACCCAGCTCCTTGCGATCATCGACATCGATCTCCCGCCAAAAGTCATCGACTGACCGCTACCAGGACCGACAGTCTTCACAGACGCATCGTCACTGACCTCAACTGCAGCAGCGGTATGGCAGTCGGGAGAGCAGTGGCAGTGCATCAAAGCAACCGACCCTACGCTTTCGGTCCAGCAACTCGAAGCAGCCGCCGTAGTGCTGGCGTGTGGACTGTTCCCGGAGGAGCACCTCAACATTGTAACTGACTCTATGTTTGTGGCTAAGCTTTGCCTAGCCATGTCAGGGCCTGGCGTGTCAGTGTCCACGGTGGCTGTGATGCTTGAAGAAGCACTCTCTTCGCGGAAGGGCACCATATCTGTCATGCACGTTAACAGCCATAATCCGGTTAAAGGATTCTTTCAAATCGGAAACGACAAAGCAGACGCCGCCGCAAAAGGACTGTGGACACTGAGAGATGCCCGTCAGCTACACGAGTCTCTCCACATCGGAGCTAAAGCACTGGCAAAAAGGTGTGGGATTTCAACCACTGATGCGAAACACATCGTAGCCACGTGCCCCCACTGTCAAAAATCACCGCTGTGGTCCAGTGGAGTCAACCCCAGAGGCCTTAAAGCCTCAGAAATATGGCAAACAGACTTTACACTATGTCATCTACTGAAACCCCGAGCATGGCTTGCTCTGACTGTGGACAGCTACAGCAGAATGATCATGGCCACACAACACCTAAGAACTGATTCTAAAGCAACCATCCAACATTGGCTGACAGCTATGGCGTGGCTCGGCGTTCCGAAGCAGATCAAGACAGACAACGGCCCGAACTTTATTTCAAAATCAAGCCAAACATTTGTTTCAAAGTGGGGTATCACTCTGGTACATGGCATCCCGTACAATAGCACCGGGCAGGCCATTGTTGAGCGGGCAAATCAAACCCTAAAAACCAAATTGGAAGTGCTAGCAAAAACAGAGGGCTTTAGCAATTCTATTCCCCCAGGGGACCAGGCGCTCATACTGGCAACTGCCCTGCTAGCACTGAACCAATTCCCTAGGGGGGATGAGACAAATAGTCCCGCACAAAAACACTGGGCCACTCGAGCACTAGACGAAGGCCCGCAAGTTGTAATCAAAAATGAGTTGGGGAAATGGGAACAGGGCTGAAGACTAGTGCTCACGGGGCGAGGGTACTCAGCTGTTAAAAAAGATGGTAGAGTCAAATGGTGTCCACTTAGGTCAATCAAACCTGACCTTCAGAATAAGACTAATGAAAACTGCGAGGTTTTGTTTGCAGGACTGGATCTTTGGACGCCTCCATGACCGATACATCCCAGTGCGCGAAGAAAGCGACAAGTCATCGAGCAGCCCAACAGCGCCCGAGAATCCTACACCAGTGAAATCCAAACAACAACGTTTTAATTGTTCCTAGAGTCCTGTATCACCAAGAAGAAGAAATGTACCACCTTCTTGAAGAACCTAGCCGGCTCCACAAGAGAGAAATAATAACAGGCATAACCATCGCAATGCTGCTCGGCCTTGGAGCCACCGGCGCGGCCACAGGTGTTTCAGCCCTCGTGACCCAACACCAGGGACTTTCTCAGCTGCAGATGACTATTGATGAGGACTTACAAAGAATTGAAAAATCCATCTCCTTTCTAGAGAAATCTGTCTCCTCGCTCTCAGAAGTCGTCCTGCAGAACAGGCGAGGACTGGACCTCCTGCTCATGCAACAAGGAGGCCTGTGTGCCGCCTTGAAAGAAGAATGCTGCTTTTATGCAGACCACACCGGAGTCGTACGGGACTCAATGACTGAACTAAGGGAAAGGCTAGCCCAGAGGAAAAGAGAAAGAGAAGCCCAACAAGGATGGTTTGAGTCATGGTTTAACCAGTCTCCATGGCTGACCACCCTTGTTTCCACTCTAATAGGCCCCCTCACTATGTTACTCCTAACGTTGATTTTCGGGCCTTGCATACTAAACAAATTGGTGTCATTTGTTAAAAGCCAGTTAGAAAAGGTTAACATTCTATTTGTTGGCCGCCAACAACTGCTCTAGAGCGCATCTATTTTGTGAATGTTATATCACTTTTTATAACTTGTTATGTAGGTTTTACTAGTTCTTGAAATTTTATTCCATTTATACTTTGTATGTTTCCTAATCAATCATGGGGGGGGGGAAAATGTGGGTCATTCAGGATAGAGGGGGGGGAAATGTAGGTGACTAGGGACAGGCGTTCGGAAGATATCGCGTTGTATGGGACAGGTCAAACCCCTCCCCTCTACAGGTAATAGGTGAGCAGAAGGAAGTGACGTGGCAAACCCAGGTTATTTAACCCTATGTAATCCATGAATAAACGCCATTTTGCCGTCCACCACATTGGTGTCTGTGAGCTGATGGTCCGAACGACCTGAGGTGGTCGTCGTGCCGTTCCTGAACCAGGTCGCTACGCCTCCGAGAGGCAACACCCATCCAAGCACCAGAGCCCCCCTCTCAGAACCCCTCCCTAAGCATTGGGGGGGACCCCAAAACTGCCTCAGGAATGGGACATACCCTGAAATCCCTTCAGGAATGTGGGATACCCCAGAACCCACTCAGCAACGGGGTCCCCCTGGCCTCATCATGCGCAGCCTTCAGCTGGCTCAGCCAGAGCCCATCCCGCCCTCAGCAGCCCCAGCCCAGCCCAGCCCTCCTGGGCAGGAAGCCCCAATGGCCGAGCCGGCCTGGGACACTTGCAGGGATGCGGGGGCAGCCGCAGCTTCTCGGGCCAGCCTGTGCCAGGCCCTGAGCGCCCTGCCAGGGAACCATTGCTGCCCCACATCCCATCTCAGCCTGCCCTCGGGCAGCGGGAAGCCGTTCCCTGGGGCCCGGCCCCGCAGGCCCTTGGCAAGAGTCTCTCTCCCCCAGCAATTGCTGCTCCTCCCTGCTGCGGGGCCCGAGCTGCAAGTTGATTTTCTGCCGCTGGCCCCGGCCCAGCCCCGAGCCAGGGCCAGCACCTTGCAAGAACTGCCCCCAGCAGAGCTGTTCCCTCCTGCAGTAGTTACACCTGCACACCCACAGCGCCTGAGACTGCAAGCAATGAGCATTCCCTGGGCACATGTGCAGCCCAAGCAGCTCGAGGACAGCCTTGCAGCAGGACTGCTCTCAGCTGAGCCAAAAAGGCCCCTCTGGCAGCTGCAGGGCCATTGCAAAGGGCAAGGGCCAGAGCCTCGGCCCACAGGGGAGGAAAGGGCTCTGAATTCCCCTGCCCTGGCACCTCAACCCTGTTCCCAGGCTGCTTCCCACACAGGATTCCTCTGCAGGACTGCGGAAAGCTGAGAGGCAGCTCTGGCTTCTCCACTTTCCATGTCCTAGAGCTGCCTGGCAGAAGAAATGGAGGGACAGCTCTGGTGGCACAATCCCTCCCGGCCCAGGGCACAGCACTGGGAAGGTCTTTCCGTGCCGAGGCTTTGCTGTGGCCAAGGAAAGCTCCTGGCTCAAGGTCACCTTTCCTGCTGGGCCAGACCCCCCGAGTGGCCCAGCAGCAGCAGAGAATTCCAGCACAGCCCCGGCACGGGCAGGGCGGCCCTGGGCGGGCTGCGGGAGCCGGCAGCGGCTGAGCTCAGAGCAGCTGAGCCCGGGGGCTCTTGGCCAAGGCTGAGGCCCAGCGAGCATTTCTCAGGTCACAGGGCGGCCTGGAAAGGTGCTGGGGGGGATAATTCACCCCCCAGTGCGGTCCCAGTGGCTCCCAGGATTTCCATGTCCGTGGTCCCAGCGCTGCTCCCAGCCCTGATCCGTGGGGATGGGAATGTCCCGCTCCCTTCCCGGGGCAGGCTCACACCTGAGCCAGGTGTGCAGGGCAGAACCTTGCCCTGAGCCCAAGCCCTGTCCCCCCTGCAGGATCTGCTTCCCATCGGCCTCTTCCTCCTGCGGCCCCAAGCCCAGCTCGGTGCTGAACAAAGGGCGCTGGGCCGGGGTCATCCTCCGGTGGGGGCTGCGCACCCCCTCTGCCCCCTCCCCAAATTCCCTCCCGGGGCAGCAGGGGCTGGCTCAGGAGCCCTGTGGGCAGGGAAAAGGGGGTGACACCGGGATGAGGGGGGTCACACACGCTCTGGGGGGACACACACGGCCCCTGGGGACCCCCCTCACCTTCTCCTGCAGTGCCAGGAGGATGAACCCCAACATGGAACCCCCCACCCCCAGCAGCATCTTGGGGGTGAGGTCTGGTGGCAGCTTTGGGGGTCTGGAGAGGTCACATCTGCCCTAAAACCACCTCCCAGCCCCACAGCTGCTCCTGGATGCCTCAAACCACCCCACAGCTCCCAGCCAGGACTCCCCCAACCACTCCCTGCAATAGAAATGGCTCCAAGAGCCACCAAATCCCCTTCCCATCTCCCCCAACACCCACCCAAATTCTCTTAAAGCCACAGAGCCATGCCAGGACCACAAAACTCCCTCACAGACTGCCCCAAAAGCCCCCCAAATCCCCTCCCACCCAGTTCCCCCAGACCCCCTCCCAGACCCCATGGCACTGACCAGGACAGGTTGGTGGACAGGAACATCCACAGCCCAGAGTAGCTCGGGCACTTCAGCAGCAATTTGGGCACTTTGGAGGTCACACCCCAAAGGGGGAGACCCAGGGCAGGGACTGGGACAGACAACCGGAATTCCTGGAGAACAGATGGGCTCAGGTGGACACGTTCTGCCAGCACAACTACGAGATTGTGGCTCCAATCTGCCTGGCTTTGCAGCCCTGCAACACTCAGATCCTCCCAAATATTTCCCTGAACCACAAATTCATCCCCAAATTCCAGGAAAATGGTGGAGCTTTAGATCTCTTTGTTTAATTTCTTCATTTTTACCCCAATTTTGATTGTTTTGACAGGATAAACATGGAAATTACTTAGGCTGGAAAAGACCTCCAAGATCATCCAGGGTGGCTTGATGCCAGCAGAAGAAACATTTGGACAGAGTAGATGACATTTTTTAGGGTGTAAAGTTAAAAAATCAGCTCTTCCCAATGAATTTCCAATGTTGATCTGAGTCCCGATGGATGTTCCTGCCCCTGCGTTCACCCAGGTGCCTATAGGGATCCAGGAGAACATGGAGAGCACCAGCCAGGGGTCTTCCCAACACGGATCACAGGGAATGTGGGTCACCAGGGCTCTGCCAAACGTGGCTCCTCTGATGGGAGATGGAGCTGGAGCAGAGGACAAAGCTCTTCCCGCAGCTGGGGCACTCGCAGGGCTTCCTTAGCGGTGCCTCCGTTGGTGTCGGGTCAAGTTGGAGCTGTCTGAGCAGCTCTTCCCACACTGGGGACACTCGTAGGGCCTCTCCCCAGTGTGGATGCACCGGTGGGTGACGAGGGTGGAGTTTTGCTTGAAGCCCTTCCTGCAGTCGGGGTAGCGGAAGGGCCTCTCATCCGTGTGAATCCGCTGGTGCCGGAGGAGACTGGAAAGAGGTGTGAAACCTCTTCCCACACTCAGAACACTCGTAGGGCCTCTCCCCAGTGTGGATGCGCTGGTGGATATACAGGCTGGATCTCTGTGAGAAGCTCTTCCCACACTGGGGACAGTCGTAGGGCCTCTCCCCAGTGTGGATCCTCTGGTGGCAGAGCAGGTGAGAGCTGTGGCTGAAGCTCTTCCCACATTCCCCACACTCATAGGGCCTCTCCCCAGTGTGACTCCTTTGATGGACAATCAGGTTGGAGCTCCACCTGAAGCTCTTCCCACATTCCCCACACTTGTGGGGCTTCTCCCCATTGTGAAGCTGCTCATGAACCACCCGCTCTGACCTCTGGCTGGATCTCCGGCCGCCTTCCCGGCACAGGGTGGGTCTTTCCTCCTCAGAGCACCCTGGGCTGCGTTCGCAGCCCCTCCTCCTGCGGGATCTCCAGGGCTTTTCCTCCCTGTTGGATTCCTGCACCGTGGAGCCGCTCAAAACGGCCTCTTCCACCAGGTTCTGCCGCGGGGATTTGTCCTCCCTGGGCTCCGAGCTCAGCTCCTTGTCTGGGGGAGGAAGGACAAGGAGACGATGGGATTTGCCTCCATGCCACAGGGAAGGGGAAGGAGATCCCCCCAGTCCGTCCCCGGCAGGACGGCGTCGGCAGCGGGGTTGTCCTGCAGCCGGGGGCGATGCTGGGCTGGGAGATGGAGCAGGAGAGAGGGGGAAAGGGGCAGGGACTTCCTCCTCACCTGCCTGGGGCTCCCGGGGTATCTTCCTCTTCCTCACAGCCTCCTCCTCCATCTGGCCACGGGTTGGGAATGGGAAATCCTGGTTTGGGGAAAACAAGGAATGAGCACATTGAGTTTGAAGGTCCCTCTGCCCAAGTCCATCTCTAGAAGTCACTGGGCACTGTGTGTCCATAAAAATCTGCTCTGAAAAAGCCTCTCAGGAGTTCCCTGTCTCTGGTCTCTCCCCTTTGGTGTTTGGGGGTTCCCCCTGTCCCAGCTGCTGGGGGTCCCTCTTTTATCGGGGTCCCCCTCTCTACTTGGTCTCCACCCTCCCCAGGCTGCTGGGAGTCCAGGAATCCAAAAGCTCCCCCTTTGGTCTTCCTACTTAGGGATGCTGGGGGTTATGGGATCCCCAGGTCCCTTCTCCCCTTATTCTCTGCTTTGGGGTGCAGGGGGTCCAAGGAGTCCCCCCTCCCCCTCTCCAGGCTGTTGAGGGTCCCGCGAATGGCGGCGCTCCCCCCTCTCTGGGCTCCCCACTTTGGGGTCCTGGGGGTCACAGGGGTCTGCTCCTCCAGACTGCCGGGGCTCCCCTGGTCCCGGTACTGCCCCTCTCTGCTCGTCCCACTCTGGGGGTCGCGAGGTTCCCCCTCCGGCTCTCCCAAGGGGTCCCGCAGCCCCCTGGCTCTGGGCTGGAGGTGGCTGTGCCTGACCCGGGCAGACCCAACCCCCACCACGGGGCGTACCCCACATCCCCCTGCCCGCTGCCAGGGCTCTGCTGGCACCGCCACAGGGACCCCCAAAAACACCTCCTGGGGACCCCCAATGTCCTCACAAGGGGCATTTTCTGCTCAGCTTTGGAGTTCTTCATTCTCCAAACATCCCCCCCAAAAAAACCCAACCCAGGGAACCTCCCCGGGATATCTGGGCCGAGCTCCCCCTCCCCGGGCACCTGCGGGATGGGGGGCGATGATCCCACGGGTGGGGGGCTGTGAATTCAGGGAGCCCTCGACCTCATGTGGGGAGTGACTGGGTCTGAACTGGGGGCAACTGGGTTCAACTGGAACCACACTGGAAGATAATGGGAGCAGCTATGCCCATGCTGGGGTCATACTGGGATCCTATTGGAAGTGACTGGGATCATACTGGGAGTATCTGTGATCATACTGGAATCAGACTGGGAGGGACTGGAAAGGTGCTGGACATGACTGGAACCACACTGGAGGTGACTGGGAGCAACAGAGACCATGCTGGGAGCAAATGGGATCGTATTTGGAGTAACTTGGAGTGACTGGATTCATACTGGGAGCAACTGGGCCCACACTGGGAGTGACAGGGAGTCACTCTGGGCATGACTGGAATAATACTGGGAGTATCTGGGAGTGACTGGGGTCATACTGGAAACATGTAACCATGCTGGGGGTGATTGGGTGCAACTGGGATCATACTGGGAGTGACTGAAAGCAACTGGGATCATACTGGCATTGAGAGGGAGCAGTTGGGATCACATCTGGGGACACTGGGACCATACTGGAAGTGACTGGAACCATACTGGGAGTGACTATGGGTCCTACTGGGATCATCCTGGGAACCACTGGGATTACAGCAGGCGTGAATGGAACCTGACTGGGGGTTACTGGGAGCTGCTGGGCCCATGTTGGGAGGAAAATGTGGACACATTGGGAGCAACTGGGATCAACTGGAAGGTACTGGAACCATACTGAGGGGACTGAGACCACAACTGAGACCACAACTGGCATCATACTGGGAGCAACTGGGACCACACTTTGGGAAACTGACAGAAACTGGGATCATGCTGGAGGACCCTGGAAGTAACTGGGAAAGACTGGGATCATCCTGAGGTAACTGGAACCTTACTGGGGCAACTGGGAGTGCCTGGGAATGACTACAAGCATGCTGAGGCCAACTGGGATATACTGGGAGTGTCTGTAACCATCCTGGGGGTGACTGGAACCGCACTGGGAACAGCTGGGATCATGCTGGGGGGAAATGGGACCATGCTGGGGGCACCTGGGAGCAACTGGATCTATGCTGGGGGCAACTGGGCATGACTGGGACTATTCTAGGGGCAACTGGGATCATACTGGGAGAAACTGGGAACAACTGGAACTATGCTGGGGGCAACTGGGATCATACCAAATCACAGTGGGTCCATGCTGGGCGAGACTGGGATCATACTGAGGGTGACTGGAATCATACTGGGATTGACTGGGAGTGGCTGTGAGCAACTGGAATCGTGCTGAAAGCAACTGGGAAGAAGTGGGAGTGACTGGGAGCATGCTGGGGGTGACTGGGATATACTGGGAGAGACAGGGAGTCACGGGGGCTCATGCTGGCATTGACAGGGAGCAACTGGGATCACACTGGGGGTCACTGGCATCATATTGGGAGTGACTGGGGCCTTGCTGGGATTATAGTGGGTGTCAATGGGGGTTACTGGGAGCTACCAGGCCCATGCTGAGAGCCTACTGGGGATGCACTGGGAAAAACTGGGAATGATAGGATGCATGCTGGTGACAACTGGGATGTACTGGCAGTGACTGGGATAAATCTGGGGGCAACTGATCCAACTGATGCTAAGGTAACTGGGAGTGCCTGGGAATGAGCATGAGAATGGTCAGGGCAACTGGGATATACTGGGAGTGTCTGAGAGTATGCGGGTGGTGACTGGGACCACACTGGGTGTGACTGGGAATGTGCTGGGGAGAACTGGGACCACGCTGGGGGCAAATGTGAGTGACTGGGGCCCTGCTGGGAGAGACTGGCCTCATACTGGGAGTGACTGGACTATGCTGGGGCAACTGGGAGAACTGGGAACACACTGGACAAAAGTGGGAAGAACTGGGAGCAACTGAGACTGTGCTGGGGGCAAATTCCATCATAATGGGGAGTGACTGGGAGTGACTGGGTTCATACTGGGAGCAACAGGGATTCTGCAGGGAGTGAGGGGAAATGACCAGGATCATACTGGGATCATACTGGGCTCATACTGGGAGCAGCCCTTTCCGGCCCCGGGACCCCCGAGCCCCTTTCCCGGCCATGCCGCCCCTGCAGCCCCCAGATCCCCCGACGGGGTCCCGGCAATCCCAGGGGTCCCCCCTCTCGGGGGCCCCGCTTTGGGCTTCTGGGGCTCTCCTCTCTCCGGGGTCCCGCTTAGGGAAGCCGCGGCTCTCCCGGGGGTCCCCAAAACCGGTGTCCCCCCGGCCCCGCCGGCCCCGCGCCGTCCCCACGGGGCCCCGGCAGAGCTCGGAGGGCCCGGCCCGGGAAGCCCAACAGCCACCGCGGGGGGACCCGCATCCCCCCGCCCCCGCCGCGGCTCTGCCGCCACCGGGACCCCCAAAAACACCTCCCGGGACCCCCCGATATCCGCCCGAGGGGCATCTGCGGCTCGCCTTTGGAGTCCCGCAAGCTCCAAACATCGCGCCCGCCCCGACAGAGAGGATGAAAACAGCGAGCCCCAAATAGATTTCCTGGGAGCTCCAAATATCCCTCCCCCCTCCAAAAGCACCGCCCGGGATGTTTGGGCAGAGCTCCCCCTCCCCGGGCACCTGCGGGATGCGGGGCGGGCGATGCTCCCGGCCCGAGCGGCTGCGGATGCAGAGAGCGCTGCCCGCACGTGGAGCCTCCTCCGCCTGCTCCGCCTCCTCCTTCTTCCCCCCGGCCCTCCTCTTCCTCCTCCTCTGTCCCGCCTCCTCCTCCTCCTGCCCTTCCTCCGTCGCAGCGGCCGCGGCCCGGGAGCTCTCGGGGCAGCGGGGCCGGGCCGGGCCACGATGGGAAAGGGCTGGGTCAGCCCAGGGCGAGCTGGGGCAGCGGAGGTTTGGGGCAACAACGGGAAAGGGGTGGGAGAGGGGGGATCCGGGGAGGTGGGGCAGCGGGAAAGGGGTTCCAGTGGGGTCCCCCAGTTAACCCCAGCACCCCCAAACCCCGTCCCAGCCCTCCCCGTTCCCTCCCCACCTCCGGCTGAGTGGGGGGCTCAGCCCAGGACCCGTCGCCGTTCGGGGCTCCCCCGAGTGCAGCAAACGGGAGAGTGCCCCCCGAGTGAATTTTTTGGGGTTCGCTCTACCATCGGCGCTTTAAGATGCCCTGGTAAAGTCGGTGCCCACTATAACTCCCGTTAAAAGGGCAACACCACTCCCGTTGATTCCGGCAGCAGAGCCCCGGGGGGGTTTGGGGGTCCCGGCAGGGTTTGGGGGCCCGGGGAGGGTTTGGGGGTACCTGGGTGGTGCCGATGATGTCTATGGGGACCCCGTGCCGGCTGTGAACATTCGCGAGGGACTCTTAGGGGGTTTTTGGGGTCCCGGGGGTTTTTGGCGGTTCCTGAGGGGGGTTTTCAGGCATCTCAAAGCGAGGGTTTGGGTGATCCCGGTGGGAATATTTGGGGGTCCCAAGGCTGTTTTGGGGTCCCTGCCGGTGATGGAGATGGGGACTCCGTGCTAGGTATAAACCTTCTCAAGGGGGTTCTGGGGGTGTTGGGAGGTGCCGTGGAAATTTTGGTGTCCTGAGAGGGTTTTGGGGGGTCTGTATGGGGCTTTGCGGTCCTGGGGAGTTTTTGGAGGGTCCCGGGGATATTTTCGGGGTCCCAGGAGAGGTTGGGGTTCCCCGGGGGGGTGTTGGGGATTCCCGGGAGGTTTTGGGGTACCTGGGCGATGCCGGTGACAGAGCTGGGGACCCCGTGCCGGGTATGAACCTTCTCGCTGCGCACGGGCAGCGTCAGCGTGTTCAGGGAGATCCTGGGGGGCCCGGGGGGTTCACCCCCAATCCCGGGGGACCCCAAATGCTGAGGGACCCCCTGAACTCCCCTCACCGCTGGATCTGCTGCAGGCAGGGGGGCACCAGCACTCGGCCCCCACCCCCACTCTCCCGGGGGGCTGCAGAAGAAATCTGGGGGGCACAGACGGGTGAATGGGAGCTGGGGGTCCAGGCCTGGGAGCCGAGGGCTGGTGGTTCCAGAGCTGGGTGAGGGGGCTGGGCAGGTCCAGGGCTGGATGCTGGGAGCTGGGGGGATCCAGGGCTGGATGCTGGGAGCTGGGGGCATCCAGAGCTGATGCTGGGTGTGAGGTGCTCAATGGATGCTGATTCTGGTTGCAGATTCTACTTCACTCTGCATCAGGAAGACTCTCGAGCTGATAGTTTCTTCTGTCACTTCCCTACCTACAAGTCCCTGGCCCCGCCTCCCAGCAGATTCAGAGGGTCTGTTTGCAGAGACACATTCATCACATTCCTTTCAATGTTTCCCTGAAATCGCTGTATTGTTACACTGAATTCAACAAACCTCTGCTTTTGGTGGATGCCTTTTTCTTGGAATGGACAAGAGACCTTCATGTGTGCAAGCCGTGTGCCTTCCTGCTTGCTCTGCTCTGAGGGCAAAAGTCGCTTTCTCTGTTCAGCTGTGCTGCTCCTTTCCACTGTGGTGGCTCCAACAATGGACACTGGCACTTCAAACCAGTGGGAGGAGTTGGAAAATTTGAGTGAAAATAGATTATCCAGAACCCCCCTTGATCTGTCCTCGATCACTCACTGGGCTTGAGGAGATCCTTGATAAGTGCTGCCCGGGAAGCCTGTGAAAACAGGAGTCAATCTGATTTTACCACCCGTGTGCTGTAATGCAGCCTCCAAAAGGAGCGATGCTTTTCTGCACCTGTGCATGCACGTGTCTAAAGCACGTGAATCCTCCATTAGTTCCACATTCATTCTGAGGCTTTGCACCCAACTGTTGATTTGGTCCTGATGTTGCTCATTTTAGCTTCAATGCCCGTAAAACAAAGCAGATCAGAGGAAACAAGAAATTTAAAAACTCAAGAACAACCTCTGATGAAAATGCAGAAGAAAGATTTTATTACAGCATAGTTTTTCTTTTATTAAATCTTTTGTCAGTAGATATGTTGTGCCCAACTACTTCTTTATGCCTTTTGAGCCACAGGTATTTATCATTATTCTTTTTAGTATTTTGAACACCATGTACAACTGACTGATGCAATCTCAAGTAGTTTTCTGTCCAAAGAGATCAAAAATCACGTTTCTTCATCCCAAAGAGACTAAAGCCGGTGTGTTTGGTGTCCCATCTCCCACAGCCGGTCCCGGTGTCTCCGCAGGGGATTTCTGCCCTGGGGCAGCCCCGTGGCCATGGTGACACCCTGAAACACAAATTTAAAAGAAACATAAAGATTTTTGTTATAGGCTAGCTGTGTTGAAATGAGTTAGAATAAGAAAGAAGTTGAGCTGGACTAGAGTTAATTAAAATAATTAATAAGAGATTTGAAATGGTTTTTAAGATGTTAGTAATTGATTACAGAATACTTGATGATCTGTCATTTGTATGTTTGTTTAGCTGTGCTTAGAATTAGAACGGGGAACAGAAATATTGATCAGTTGGTGTAGGGAACAAGGACAATTCCCAATTTCCTCCCTCTGTGGGAACCTATTCAAAAGTCAGGCAAGAGGAAATTTGGAGGTCACTAAAGTAATTAAGATTGTTAAAGTTCAGAGAGGCAAAAAAGGTCCAAGTGAGGGAGATGAACTTACTTTATCTGTCTGGGACCACCAACCCAATTCGAGAGCAGCGACTCAATTCAGAGCACGCACTGCGCATGCTTAGTGACATTAAAGCTCATTTCCATACGAAGCGGAGAACGGCAGGGGTCACTGTTATAAATATGTATTTGTAGTTTGGATATTCATCACTTTTGTGGCTAAATGAACTCTGTAACCGTTCATACCTGGGCACTGCGCATTAGGAAGCTGTTCCACGCCGCTGTCCGGCGCCAATAAAACATTCACTTTCTACTCTAAACTGTTAGCTTTTGTCTGTGTCAGCTGGATATCGATATGAGATCGATATTCACATCTTGGTAAATCAAGCCCCGAGCACGGACACTGGGGCCGGTGTGCGAAGGCGTTTGGGACTGCACGGACGTTCTTTAGCAGCAATGTTTGTGTTTATTCTCTCTGTCTTTATTCCCTCTCTCTTTACTCTCACTCCATTCTCTTTCTTCTTATCGTGTCTCTCTTTTACCCCCTCTCTTTATCCCCTCTCTCTTTACTCTCACTCTATTCTCTTTCTTCTTATCGTGTCTCTTTTCCCCCCTCTCTTTATTCCCTTTCTCTTCACTCTCTCTCTTTATTCTCCCTCTGAAGAAAATGAATACAAAACCTACATATTTTAGCAATATAATATTGAACATTTATTAGTAGAACAAAGGCAAATCACAGCGCTGGGGCGCTTGGCAATATTGCCAGAGGCGCCCTCCATTCATTTTACTGTGGGCTTAAGGACTCTCTTAAACTGTTCCATATTCATTAAGCCCACAAAGTCATTTACACTTCACTCACCTTTCCCCCTCTCCGGTCTCTGCCCCTTCCCCCAGCACGCCGCCGCCTCGGTGCTCGGGATCGCTTCAGAACTGAAGGCAGGCACCCCCCTCCGGTGCCTCCCCAGTCTCCAGCCTCATTTGCAGCTGCCAGTTCCCTTGGGAGGGGTGAGTTCTGAGGAGAGAACAGTCTTCCTGGGATGCACGCGGTTTGTCTTCTTTGTTCCTCTAAGATATCTCGGTTCCTGACTCTGTAGTTTCTCAGCTCAAAAGACATTTATTACCATGTGTTTATAGAGAAAAAAAACGAGGTACTAGAAGGAAAAAAAAAAAACCTAAAAGTAAAATAGATTTTACAGTAAAATAGCATAAAATGATTATGGGAAAAAGAAGAAAATAACGGCAGAGGTCATTCTGTTGGGACTTTGGGTCTCTTCTCCGAGCTCCGAGCTGGGTCTGAGCCAAGAACCGGTGGGCTGGGACAGACATCGCTGCTGAGGGGCTGAATATTTCCGAAACTGTCTTGGGGTGACCTTATGATGCGTATCCCATATCGCTGCCTATGCCCAGAAATTAACTTTGTGCCTTTCTATGCCTCTAAACTGAGCCTGAGAGGGGGAAGGAAAAACTGAGCAAAACTTTTTCAAAGCAGTTTGCAGCTTGTTCAAGGTCACATAGAGATAGCAGGCTTTTTTTTTTCCCCCTAGCTGTGGCAGGGGAGTGAGGAAGCACCCGGCTTGCTGCTTTCCAGTCAGCTTTTGGCCAGTTGTTTCAGTTTCTTGTTTTCTGGAGAGAGAGACTGAGAGTTGGACTTTGCTTTTGCTTCCCTGGAATTCCGGATTTTCTCCCTTTACTACTGGACTGCTTTCAACCTCAGAGCACATCGGGAGGACTTTCCACTGGGCACAGAGGGCCTGGCCCTGGCCCAAGCCCCAGCTCCGAGGAGACCAAAGGGAGGACTCTGACACTTTCCCAGGTTTTTCCTCTACAGCGAAACATTTCATTATTTAGCATTATTTTCCTTTTCCTGTGATTTTGGTAAAGAAATAGATTTATCTCCTTCACTTCCCTTCAAGGAAAACTTATTTTTTCCCGAATCTGGGGGGGGAGTGGGGGGGGAAGGGGTGGTTGTGCCTTCTCTCAGAGGATATATTTCTAAATTTGGCCAAACTGGAACAAATTTAGTGGTGCCCAACTGCGTGGCTCGAAGGAAAGTGAAAAATAACCCTGTGCTAATTACATTTTGGTTTGAATTTACTTATTCTGTGTTGGGGTAAAGTAGTCACCATGCTGGTTGAGTTCATAATGTCTCTCTGGATCAATGTACTCATGTCTTTCTGGTCCTTAGGCTTCATTGAGGTACTAGTGCTTTTTTGGTCCCTAGGGTTGTTTGCCTATCCACAACTTGCTCCAATCTTGTCCCTGATATGTAAATTTTACAGAGCAGGGAGACGAATCAGGATTTCTATTTTGCTGTGCTCGGTGATAATGATTTATAAGAAGCTGACAGAGGCACAGGCAGCTGTTCGAGGTGTGTATGATAAGTGGTTTCTCCGTCCTAACCCCAGTCCTAGCTTCGGTAGCCTGTTTTGGGAATTTATTAGTAATTGCAGCCAGATTGTTAGAGGAGGAGGAGACGGGATTTCCCTTCCCTTTAAATTTGATAGGTTATCTTTTGAGAATGTTCAGTATCCCCTGGATGTTAAAGAGACCACCTTCCTGGCATTTAATCTGATAAGCTTCCTCTATGTGCTCTGTATGTCTCGCAGCTTGTCTAGAATGAGAGCTCAGATTTCCAGGGTGACTGCTGAGACACCTGACCCAGAGGTGGAAAATCCTGAGTGGTGTGGGGAATGGGAGGACATCGGCCAAACCCTAAAGAAATTCTCTGACCCGATAGTTTGGGATTTCCCATCTGAACAAATTCAGAAACCAGCTGAGGTGGGGAAATATCTGAAAGAGAAATACAATGACAATTGCAATGAGAACAAGCTCCTTGCAATATGTTGGGCTTTGGCATATGCCTATTGCACGCTGCAGCAGGTAATGGTAGAGAGGCAGGAAGATCAATCAGCAAAGCCTGCAGATACCCCAGTCACTCAGGCTGCAGATAAACCAGACAGCCAGCCCAAACCAGATGGAGAGTCTAAGCCACTGACAGTGGCTCCTGTCACGAGGAAAAAGCACACAACCAAAACTGATCGCCCAGTGAAAGATGATGATGATGCAGGGGAAGGAACCTCAAAAGATGCAGGGGAAGGAACCTCAAAACCACCAACGGAGTCAGGCACAGAAACCATTACTGAGTCCATGTCCATAAAGGACCTTCACAGCCTAAGAAAGGATTACACCCGACAGTCAGATGAATCCATAGTAAGTTGGATGGTCCGTATTTGGGATGCAGCAGGTGATGATGTGATGCTGGACGGTGCTGAAGCGAGGCATTTGGGATCCCTGTCACATGATCCAGTGATCAACCAAGCGATGAAAAGGGGGGCTGACTCTACCAGTGTCTGGAGACGGGTTCTGACAGGCGTGACTGAAAGATACATGTGCGGAGATGATCTCTACATGCAGCAAACCCCGTGGAAGACCACAGAACAAGGGAGAGAACTAAGGGTGGGAGAGGTTATCTTCGCAAATGACCCAGGATTGAAAAGTCCAGACCAGGCCAGAGTTATTCCATACATGTGGCAAAAACTCATACAACTTGGGCCACCAGAATACGCTTCTGCTTTAGCAATAATGAAACTGGACTACGATGCGAATGAGACCGTGAGGGATATGGCAGTGAAGCTCTGAGCATCTGCAGACTCTGTGCATGGCCCAACACATGCAAGAATCGCAGCTGTGGAAACACATATGCAGAAAATGGAAGATGAAATGAAGAAGAGTCTCCAGGAGATTAAAGAGTGCCTTCTCCAGAGAGAAGGTACATCCCATGAAGTGAGCTGTGGAATTTCCTGTGTGACAGTGGGGAAAACATGAGGAAGTGGGGTGGACAACCCACTTCTGCTCTGGCAGCACGAGTGAGTGAACTGAAGGAGCGCACGTCTCAGAAAGGAGGATCTGCCAAAAAGGAAGTAGCTCCAGTTGCCTGTAGCCAAACTGCCAGAAATGATGGAAAAGACGATGGCATGTCCAATTCCCATGAAGGAACCTCTAAGATACAGGCCCAGGGAAAGAAGGATAACCAGGCATAGAGGGGCCCTGCCTCTAGCCAGGTAGAGGTCAGGGAAAACCGTGGTTTTTGGACTGTGTGGATTCGTTGGCCTGGTACATCAGAACCACAAAAATATGATGCCTTGGTTGACACTGGTGCGCAGTGTACAATAATTCCATCGCAGCATGTGGGGGTAGAATCTGTTTCTATTGCTGGTGTAACAGGTGGATCACAAAATTTGACCTTGGTGGAAGCTGAGGTGAGCCTGACTGGAAATGAGTGGAAGAAACATCTCATTGTGACTGGCCCAGAGGCCCTGTGCATTTTGGGCATAGACTTCCTCCGGAACGGGTATTTTAGAGACTCAAAGGGACTCAGGTGGGCTTTTGGAATAGCTGCTGTGGAGACAGAGGGCATTAAGCAATTGAACACTTTGCCTGGGCTGTCAGAGAACCCATCTGCAGTCGGCCTTCTGAAGGTGGAAGAACAAAGAATACCAAGTGCTACCTCAACAGTGCATCGCCGACAGTACCGGACAACTTGAGATGCTGTGATCCCCATCCACAAGATGATCCGTGAGCTGGAGAGCCAAGGGGTGGTCAGCAAGACCCACTCACCCTTCAACAGCCCCATTTGACCTGTGCGCAAGTCTGATGGGGAATGGAGATTGACTGTGGACTATCGTGCTTTGAATGAAGTGACTCCACCGCTGAGCGCTGCTGTGCCGGACATGTTGGAGCTCCAGTACGAGCTGGAGTCCAAAGCAGCAAAGTGGTATGCCACTATTGACATTGCCAATGCATTTTTCTCCATTTCTTTGGCAGCAGAGTGCAGGCCTCAGTTTGCTTTCACCTGGAGGGGTGTGCAGTACACCTGGAACCGACTGCCCCAGGGGTGGAAGCACAGTCCCACCATCTGCCATGGACTGAGCCAGGCTGCACTGGAAAAGGGTGAGGCCCCAGAACATCTGCAGTACATTGACGACATCATTGTGTGGGGGAACACCTCGACAGAAGTGTTTGAGAAAGGAGAGAAAATCGTCCAAATTCTCCTGGAAGCTGGATTCGCCGTCAAGAAGAGCAAAGTCAAGGGACCTGCCCGAGAGATCCAGTTCCTGGGAGTAAAGTGGCAAGATGGACGGCATCAGATTCCCACTGAGGTTGTCAATAAGATCAAAGCAATGTCTCCACCGACCAACAAGAAGGAAACACAAGCTTTCCTAGGTGCCATAGGCTTTTGGAGGATGCATATTCCTGAGTACAGCCAGATTGTGAGCCCTCTCTACCTGGTTACCCGCAAGAAGAACGATTTCCACTGGGGCCCCGAACAGCAACAAGCTTTTGCCCAAATCAAGCAGGAAATCGCTCACGCCGTAGCCCTTGGCCCAGTCAGGACAGGACCCAAAGTGAAGAACGTGCTCTACTCTGCAGCTGGGAGCCATGGTCTGTCCTGGAGCCTTTGGCAGAAGGTGTCTGGTGAGACTCGAGGTCGACCACTGGGATTTTGGAGCCGAAACTACAGAGGGTCTGAAGCCAACTACACCCCAACAGCGAAGGAAATCTTGGCAGCCTATGAAGGAATCCAAGCTGCCTCAGAAGTAATCGGCACTGAGGCACAACTCCTCCTGGCGCCTCAACTATCGGTGCTGGGGTGGATGTTCAAAACAGAGGTTCCCTCTACCCACCACGCCACTAATGCCACATGGAGCAAATGGATTGCTCTCATCACACAGTGCGCCCGTATCGGAAAACTGAATCGCCCTGGGATTTTGGAAATAATCACAAACTGGCCTGAAGGTGAAAACTTTGGTCTCGCTGATGAAGAAGAACAAGTGACACGTGCTGAAGAAGCTCCACCGTACAACCAACTGCCATCAGAAGACACACGCTACGCTCTTTTCACCGACGGTTCTTGTTGCATCATAGGGATGAAACGAAAGTGGAAAGCAGCCGTATGGAGTCCCCCATGATGGGTTGCAGAAGCTACTGAAGGAGAAGGTGGATCAAGCCAGCTGGCTGAACTCAAAGCTGTTCAACTAGCCCTGAACATTGCTGAAAGAGAGAAGTGGCCAAAGCTCTACCTCTACACTGATTCATGGATGGTAGCCAATGCTCTGTGGGGATGGCTGGAAAAGTGGGAAAAAGCTAATTGGCAGCGTAGGGGAAAACCAATCTGGGCTGCTGAAGAGTGGAAAAACATCGCTGCCCGAGTAAGAAAGCTGGTTGTGAAAGTCTGCCATGTAGATGCCCATGTCCCCAAGAGTAGGGCTAATGAGGAACACCAAAACAACAAGCAGGTAGATCAGGCTGCAAAGATAGAAGTGTCACAGATAGATTTAGATTTGGAAATGTAAAGGAGAGTTGTTCTTAGCTCGATGGGCCCATGATGCCTCAGGCCATCAGGGCAGAGATGCCACCTATAAGTGGGAACGAGATCGAGGGGTGGATCTAAGCATGGACAGTATCTCCCAGGTGATCCATGATTGTGAGACATGCGCTGCGATCAAGCAGGCCAAGCTGGTGAAGCCCCTGTGGTATGGTGGGCGGTGGTCCAAATACAAGGATGGGGAGGCCTGGCAGATTGATTCCATCACACTGCCTCAAACCCGCCAAGGCAAGCGCTGTGTGCTCACAATGGTAGAAGCCACCACAGGATGGCTGGAGACCTACCCTGTGCCTCACGCTACTGCCCGGAACACCATCCTGGGCCTGGAAAAGCAAGTCCTTTGGAGGCATGGTACCCCTGAGAGAATTGAATCTGACAATGGGACTCATTTCAAGAACAGCCTTATAAACACCTGGGCTAGAGAACATGGCATTGAGTGGGTGTACCACATCCCTTACAATGCACCAGCTGCAGGCAAAATGGAACAGTGCCATGGATTGTTGAAAACCACCTTGAAGGCACTGGGTGGGGGAACTTTCAAAAATTGGGAGCAGCATCTGGCAAAGGCCACCTGGTTAGTTAACACCCGAGGTTCCACCAATAGAGCTGGTCCAGCCCAATCTGAATCCCTGCATACAGTAGATGGAGATAAGGTCCCAGTAGTGCATGTCAGAGGCCTGTTAGGAAAGACTATGTGGATAAATTCTGCCTCGAGTACAGACAAACCCATCTGTGGGGTTGTCTTTGCTCAGGGATCTGGTTGCACGTGGTGGGTAATGCAGAAAGATGGAACAACACGTTGTGTACCGCAGGGAGATCTGATTGTTGTGTGAAAACCATCTGTAATGTGGAATGCCTGTGTACCACTGCTTGCTGATTGTCTCTGTCACTGTTCGTACATAGCTGTGTATATGTATATGTATATGTATATGTATATGTATATGTATATGTATATGTATATGTATTGATGTGGGTGTGTAGAGTTAGAATATCTTAGTTTGGGCATTGAGCCAATGATATGGGATAAGGGGTGGAATGTCTTGGGGTGACTTTGTGATGTGTATCCCGTATCACTGCCCTATGCCCAGAAATTAACTTTGTGCCTTTCTATGCCTCTAAACTGAGCCTGAGAGGGGGAAGGAAAAATCTGAGCAAAACTTTCTCAAAGCAGTTTGCAGCTTGTTCAAGGTCACACAGAGATAGGGACTTTCTTCTTCCCAGCTTGCTGCTTCCCTGGTCAGCTTTTGGCCAGTTCTTCAGCTTCTTTTTCTCCAAAGGGAGACTGAGAGCTGAATTTTTTTTCATTCCCTGGAATTTTGGATTTTCTCCCTTTTCTGATGGGCTGCTTCAATATCAGAGCACATTGGCAGGACTTGCCACTGAGCACAGAGGGCCTGGCCCTGGCCCAAGCCCCAGCTCCGAGGAGACCAAAGGAAGGACTCTAACATTTTCTCAGGTTTTCCCTCCACACTGAAAGATTTTATTATTTAGCATTATTTTCCTTTTCCCGTGTGTTTGTTAAATAAATAGTTTTTATCTCCTTCACTTTCCTTTGAGGAAAACTTATTTTTTCCTGAACCAGGTTCAGGGGAGGGGTGGTTGTGCCTTCTCTCAGAGGATATATTTCTAAATTTGGCCAAACTGGCACATATGCAAATGAACCAAACTTACAAAACTGTGAAGAACTCCTGACCTGTTGTCCATCTTGGGGTCCCTCTTGGCAGTAGCCTCTGGCTACCCTGGGTGTACCTTTGAAGGCCTTGCAAATAAATACCTACCTTTATTCCCTTATTCTGGTCTAGCCTCTGTTTTTAGGTGGCCTCTCAAGGCATCAGCAGGGGCTGCGATTCCACACTTGTGGAGACCAGAACCGCCCCCAGGATCCCAACACTGCCTGACAGCGCTCCGGACACCGGGATGGTCGCGCGTCCGAGTCTTGGCCACTGTGCTGCTGCTTCGTTTGCTCGTAGGCAAACACCCAGAGGCCACTGTTAAGCCCGGATGGTCTCTGCTTCTGCCCTCTTCCTGATCCCGTGCAGGGATGGAGCACTGCTGTGCTTTCAGGAAGCTGCTCTTGAAAGCTTCCAGCATTCCAAGCTCCTTTGCCCTCCGTGGAGGCTTGCCACGGAATCCCTCACAGCTGCCTCCAGAGCATACTCCTGTTGGCTGTTCTAAAATCCAGGGCGTATCAGGGTGCTCAGCAAGACCTCTGACTCCACAGTGTTGTGGAACTGGACCTTCAGGACAGGGACCTTTCCAGCCTGAGCTGCCCTCGTTCCTCTGTGTCTCTGCACAAAACATGGCATGGTGTGGATACAAAAATGCTGCTAGCAAGGATTTTCTTGCTATTTTCTAAGCCCGTGAGAGACTTTTCTCTCTCACAGAAGAGGCAGCAGAGTTATGTAAACAACCAAACACCTGCAGCTTTGAAAAGTCTTGTTTATAGTACAGTAGAAAAATATTTTGACAATGGATGCTTTAGGATTTTAGCCAATCACGCCAAGGGGTGGCTGATCCTTTGTCCAATTAGACTATGAAGAAAAAAGTCTATGAAAGAGTTTGTAAAATAATTAAATAAATCAATCTTGCTGCACAATTCCTGCCTGCTGGATCTTCTCTCCTCCTTCCTACGGCTGCAGGACACGGTGATATACCCTAGGGTTGCAGTAATAGCACGGAAGAGAGCGGCAGGAGGGGCCTGTGTGTCCCAGGGCTCAGGTTTTGCGCCGCTTCAGCACCGCAGAGATGCAGGTCAAGTGAAGAAGCCAAACTGTTTATTAATAGGAGGCGAAGCAAAGGGGATGAGCTGGGAGGAAAAAAGGGGATGGGCAGGGTCTGAGGGCTGGAGGGATGGAGCTGTCAAAAGGGAGGGAGAGGGCAGAAGCTATGGGAGCTTTCCACAGGCTCAGCTGTGACCAGCATCAGCTGTGCCTGGAGCTCCAGCTGCTCTACTCTGTCTCCAGATGGTCTCATCTTCCAGGATATCTGGACATCTTAAAGGGACTCTGGTTCTGAGCCAGCAGATGAACGTAGTTCTGCAGCTCTTTTGTTGAATATTTCCTGAACTACGATGTTTGTCTGGGAAGGGCTGTCGTCTCTCCTCAGGGCTTGAAGGGCTGGAAGAGACAGGAACAGAGCCACGGTCAGAGCCTGGATCTGCGGGAATCCAAGCAGACCTTCCTGCCAGGGCCATCTCGCCCAGCTCCTGCCATGGCCAGAAGACAGCAGGGGCCAAGGAGATCAGCCAGAAGGTGCTGGCCATGAAGCTCCCCACCGTGTCCCTGAAACCTCTCTGTGCTCTGCCCACGTCACCCCGAGTCCACACATGGAGCAAAGCCCCCCACAGCCAGGGCAGGGATTGCAGCTCCCGAGCCAGGCATTGCAGCTCCCCCCGCCAGCCCCCGCTGACAGCCCGCTGCCCTCACTCACCCTCACTGAGGACCTGGAGCTCTTCCTTCTGCCCCCTCAAGAACACCCTGGCAGTCCCTGGGAGCACAGAGGCGGTCACGGCCCCGCGGCACAGCTCCCTCGCAGCGGCGCTGCCAGCCCCGTGGCCACACGCTCTCCTGCCCCGGCAGGGCTCAGCCCGGGCCCGTGCCGCATCCTGACGCCCGAGGGCACGGCTGCGAGAGGGCGGCAGCGGCCCCGAGGGCAGGCGGGGCTCCACGGCCCCGGGCACGGCTGCGAGAGGGCGGCAGCGGCCCCGAGGGCAGGCGGGGCTCCACGGCCCCGGGCACGGCTGCGAGAGGGCGGCAGCGGCCCCGAGGGCAGGCGGGGCTCCACGGCCCCGGGCCCGGATGCCGCTGCCGGGGCAGCAGCCGGGGCCGGGGCCGAGCTGCGGCGGGGCGGGGAGGGGCCCCGGGCTCGTGGCTCACCGATGAACCTGACGGCCGCCTCTCGCAGGGACTGCTGTGGGCTGTCCACGAACGGCAGGGCCTGGTGCAGGCGCTCGGCCGCTCGGCTCCTGTCCTCTGCCAGCTGCAGAGAGCGCCAGGAGGGAAGGGTTGGCGCGGGCTCAGCCCCTTGGCCGGGCTCTCTGCGCCCAGCCCTGGCCTCCCCTGCCCGCACGGCCCCGAGGCCCGGCCAGCAGCCGCTGGCGCCGGGCTCTGGAGGGGGCCGAGGGCCGGCTGCTGCCCGGGGAGCCGCGGTGCCGCCCCACGCCACGGCCCAGCGGGGCCGGGGCTCCATCGGCAGCCGGCTCGGGGCCACAGGAGCCTGGAGAAGAGCCCAGGCAAGGGAGCGGCGTGTGGGGCGCAGGCTGGCGCCCCTGGTGCAGCACTGGGCAGGGGCACAGCTGCCAGCCCCACACACTGGGCTTCTCCAGGCTGTGGCTCAGGCTTCTCTGGTCAGGCTTTACCAGGCACTCGGCAAACATCGACAGCTGCTTCTTCTTCACCAGTTGCATGAGATTCGTCCTCTTCAGGAACCCGGCCGCACAAAGAAGAGTTTCCATGGAGGCCTGGAGAGCAGCAGAGGCACAGAGATGACACTGCATCCCAGGGCACAGGACTCATGTCCCTGTTCCAAGGCCAGGAGGATGCTGGAGCCCAGGAGGTACCAGGGCAGGAGGCAGCTGAGCCCCGTCCTTGTGATGCAGCAGCATCACACAAAACCTCACCTCTGCCACGTGCCGGTTCTCCTCATGGCAGTGCAAGAAGAGTAGGAGCATGCTCTGGCTCACAATCTTCTTCAGGGGCTTTTTTCCCTCCTCCACTACCAAGTCCATCACCTTGCAGAAGAGGTGAATGGAGAAGAGCTGCACATGGCTGTTGTCCTGGTGGAAAAGGATAAGACCCTATGACCAATTACTCCAGGTCCACCTAGGAAAAGGCCTGAAAATCCATAAGGCTTGAAGTTTTGCAGGTAGCACCCAGTGCCTATGGCTGGGGCACAGAGCCTTACATTTTCAAAGAGTGGCAGGAGCGCCTCAGCCAGTTTCGGGGCGGTGGTGCTGGATACCAGGATGTCTTTGTTCTCGAGCGCGTTCATGAACACAGAGAGGGACATCCTGACCACCTCTCCATCTGCATCATCCAGCAGCTCCACAAGCCGTTGGGACAGGCTGCCCATCCTTCTGGCCTGTGTGGAACACAAGGCTGTGCTGTGAAGCCATGAACGGCTGCACTGCCTACACCACCGTGGCCCTGCAAGCCCACCCTGCTGCCGCAGGGCCCAGAGGCCAAAGGCCTGTCCCAAAGCACTGGGGCAGCTGAGCCGGGAGGCAGGAGAGCTGGGAGCAGCTGCCTCAGCTCCTGAAGCCCAGCCAAGCCCATGTGACTGCTTTCCCCAGCGCAGCTTCAGCCGCTGCCGCCTTCTCACCATCGCGGGATCCTTGCTGAGCACCAGGAGGCCTCTGAGTGCCAGGCGACATCTCTGCCTGCACTCGCTCAGCAGGTACCTGGACATGATCTCCAGGACACTGTCACCGCATTCCCTCAAGTCCAGGCACTCGAGGACCTGAAAGGCACAGGGCAGTGACAGGGGAGCCGGCCGGCAGGAGCCCGGAACCGCCCAGGGCTGGGCCCAGGCAGCAGCGCAGGGCGCGGGCACCGTCCCAGGCAGCTGCGGCTACGAGAGGGCAGAGAGGCGGGAGGCAGCTCAGCGAGGCAGTGCTGGCCGTCAGGCTCACCTCCACAAGGAATGCCAGGAAGGGCAGATCCCAGCCTGGCTCCTTCCTGCTCAGCAGCCCAAGCAGGAGGAGTGCAATCCCAGAACACATGGGGAGGGAGACCCGGCGCATCTCTCTGGCAGAGGGAAAACGGCATCAAGGCTGTGAGCTGGGGGGGCAATCATCTCCCAGGACTGACTCACAGAGGTCTGGTCTTTCCCCAGCATCCCTGCAGGGGATGTGGGTGCTCTGGGAGGTGGCTGCTCCTGAGCACCCTTCTCCAGCCTTTTCCAGTGCCCTTGGCCATCCCTCATTGACCAGGCCCTCTGGCCCATGGCCACAGGGGCTGTGTGGGGCACCTCGGGCACAGGGCACAAGTGCCGGGGGCAGTGGGGAGAAGGGGGTCTCACCTGGCCAGCAGACCCACTGCATAGTGCTGGGTGTCAGCACACAGCAGCGTGTCCCAGCCACGCTTGCGCTCCATAGCCACCACCTCATTGTCACAGCGCAGTTGACAGAGCAGAGCCTTCATGGCCTGCACTGCAAACCTGTGTGCAGAACAAAGCCCAGGTCACACTGGGAGCACTGGCGCTGGCCACAAGGGCATGGGAAGGACAGGAGGACTGGGACCTGTTGGAGTTGGTGGGAAGGCGGTGTTCCTCCCGGCACGCTCTCCAGAAGCGATCAACTTCCTCTGGCATCTGCTGTGTGGTGATGACAACATGGGAGAGCAGAGCCACAAAGATGCGGGAGGAGTAAAGGTTCATTGCCTCGTGGCACCGAGGCACCTGGACAATCACCCACAGTGCCAGAGTTGCCTGAAAAAGAAGCAGCCCAAGACAGCGCTCAGTGCTGAGCTGTCCATGTGGCAGGGCCTGAGGGGAGACGCAGGGGGAGCACCGGGCCTGGTGCCCCCTGAGCCTGCCCCTAGCTCAGGTTTCAGCCCAGCGCCTGAGGCAGGGAGAGGATGGAGAGCTGCTGGAGCGGCAGCTTGGGGGCAAGCAAAGGCCAGTTCCAGAAACTCACAGCCAGGGCAAAAATGTCCTTGTTGTCCCCATCAGAGGTGGACATGCTGTGCAGAGGCCAGTCCTCCATCACACAGAGCAGTGTTGGCAGCACCTTCTCCAGTGTGCTGCCTGACAAGCCTATGAGTCTCCACATCATTGTGGCAGCTCTGTGGGATCAGAGCTCTAAGTCAGGGGCGTCTCAGTCACAGTACCATGCCCTGTGCAGCTGTGGGGGCCCAGGTGACAGAGCCCCGGTGCCCTGAGGGGCAGGGAGGGAGCATGGCAGCAGGCTCAGGAAACAGAGGGGCCCGAGGGTCCTGGAGCTCTCCGCCTGTCTGGCAGACCCCATTGGATAGGCGGCACAGGGCAATGGGCCCTAAGGGCTGGTGAGCCCTGAGCTCTCAAGGCAGCTGGGCCCCGTACCTGTCGCACGATGGGGCACAGCGCAGGAGGGTCAGCACCACATCAGCGGGGTGCTCTTCAGCCAGCCTCAGAACGTTAAAGCCCAGCCTGGGATCCACAGTGACATGGGACCCGAGTCTCTGGTGAATGTTCCTCACCATGGCTGGCACCTGGAGGAGGCATGGGGAAGACTTGGAGCACTGTCCAAGGGAGCAACTTCCCCAGCTGCCCCCAAGAAATGCTTCCCTTCTCGACTCACTGTTCTGGTCTCAAAGGCTGAGGGGGCCCAGCAGCTGTGGCTTGAGGGGGCACAAGATCCTTGGAGTGTCCAGCCCTGGCCCCAGGCTGCTTACCTGCTGCTGAGAAGAATCAGCACTCTCCTTGAAATAACCCAGTTTGGGAGCATGAATCCCAGTGGGAATGGGCATAGTGTCAGTATTTGGGATGCCCTGAGTCTCTCCGGTGTCGGTGTTTGTGATGGCCATGTCCTCAGTCCCTGCCATGAGAGTCTTCGCCGTGTGATCATTCATTGGACTGTCAGAGTCTTCTGAGGGTGCAGTGATATCTGTGCTGACACCAGGCTCTGCCTGGAGCTCGGTCAGCCCAGAGTCAGGCTCAGCTGTGCCCTCAGTTGCTTTGGTGCTGGTCTTTCCACGCCGAATGCGCATGAACTTCCGGAACATCTGCAGGAGAACAAAGGACAGGGAAGAGAGGGATGTTCCAAGGGGTGCTCCAGGAGCGGTGCTCGGCTGAGCAGCGACAGCAGGCCCAGCCCAGGTGGGGATGGCTGCAGGTACCTGCACTGTTCTCCGGAAGCGGCCATGGGCACGGTCCTTCTTTTGTGTCCGGTCCAGGGCTGCATCTGGCAAAGAGCGAGCGCAGCCAGAGCTGAGGGGCTGCGGGAGAGGCCGGAGAACGCAGCCCAGCCCTGCGCTCCCCAGGCAGGGACAGCCCCGGGATGCCCAGGGGATGGAACATGACTGCTGCAGGGGGTCTGGCCTGGCCCCTCTTCCGTCCTATCCATGGGCCTGTTCTCCAGGGATGGGATGGGATGGGATGGGATGGGATGGGATGGGATGGGATGGGATGGGATGGGATGGGATGGTGCCAAGCTGGCTGCCGCCATCAGCCCTGTGGCCCAGCTCTGTCACTCACTGTCCTGCCGTGGCTGGAACTGCTCCAGCTCTTCAGGCTGTTGTGCTGGGGCAGCTCCAGGGCCTTTTTTCCCCCTGAACACTTTGAACAGGCCACGGAATCTGCCCGCCATGCCGCAGTCTGGCCTCAAGGGCACCTTCAAGAGAGATGCCTGGGGAAAGCTCTGAGTGAACAAGTCCTGCACTTGTGCCTTGAAGGCACCAGCAGCAGAGAAGCCTCAGGAAGGCTACAGGACAGCAAGTCCTGCACCCTGGTCTCAGAGGGCTCCTGCCACAAGGACAGGAGACTCCTCGTCAAGGATTGTGGTCAGCAAAGCCAAGGGTCTGGCCTTGAGGGCACCGGCCACAGGGATGGGAGATGCCTCGGAAAAGCTCCGGGGCACCAAGTCCCACGGTCTGCCCTTGAGGGCACCTGCAAAAGAGAAGCCTCGAGAAGGCCACAGGTCACCAAGTCCTGTGGTCTGGCCTCGAGGTCACCTGCAGGAATAACGCCTCGGAAAAGCTCCGGGTCAGCGAGGAACGAGTGCGCTGTGCGGGGGCTCCTCACGGCACCGCTCTGTCCCGTCCTGTCCCGTCGCGTGCTCCGAGCACTGTGGCGTGGCCGCGTCGCCGCCAGCCCCTATGTCAGCACGTGTCACAAAGGGCCCTGGGACACCCTGTCCCGTTCCACCCCACGGTGACCGTGCTGCACCATGTCACAAAGGGCCCTTGCACACGCTGCCACCTGCCCTGGGGCCACCCCCAGCCCACCCCAAGTGGCCCAGGTTGGAAGGAATGCCCTGCCCCAAGTGTCCAAGGCAGCCCAACAGGAATTTTAGCATCGGCTCCAACCATAAGCAAATGCTCCCCTGCTCTGTGGGCTCGGGGCAGCACCAGGAGCCCCCACGGCTGCCGCCGCAGCCGCCGCGGGAAGGGCTCGGGGTCTTCCACAGAAGCTGGCACGGCCTCCTTGGGACACGTCCCGGCCGGTGGCCATCCTAAAGCCGGGGCTGTGACACAGACAAGGAACGTGTGGGCCAGGGCACGAATGCTGCTCTGACCCCTGAGGCCCAGGGAGCGCTGAAATCAGCAGGTGTGGCAGAGTCCCCTCCGAAGCAGACCTGCCACCCCTGAGCCCTGGCAGCGCTGGTGCCCATCTCCTGCCCCCGAGACCTGTGCCCCCAGGGGCTTCTCTGCCAGAGGGCAGCCAAAGCCAAGGTGCATTGGGGTCTGTGCTCCTTCCTACAGGGGGCTGTTGGCAGGAGCAGCTGGAGTGACTGGGGGCAGCGCTTGGTATCCAACAGGAGATGTTGCTCCTTCCTGGAGTGAATTTTTTCATGGAAGGGATTAGCAGTAGCGCCAGAACAGCATCAGCTGCTGAGTTTCACAGGGCAAAGAGATTCTACAGAGACACTGTGACGTTTCCTTGTGCTTTTCTGTCTTTCTTGCATTCTGGAAATGAAAGAATTGGCCCAGCCTCTGATATTCAACATTCCCGTTGCTGCGTGTCTGGCTGTGGCAGCTCACGTCCAAACACAACTGCGTCCCTGCTGAGCAGGGCAATGGACGGCCACAAACAGGGAGGCTCCCCAGGGAACATCAAGGGAGACACCTGGGGAAGTGCAGAGGATAGGGATAGCTGTGGGAGGAGAAGCTGTTCTGTGTCTCTGATGATGGTGCCAGCACCCTGAAGGAGCAGCCAAGACAGGCGCTGGAAGCACACAGGTCCCACCCTTTTCTGCTGTCACATGGACTCGGGACACACTTGTTGCCACAGGTCCAGCAGCCGTGATGCAGGAACAACGGAGGGCCATGCATTGGTAGGGAATGGCCTCCAGCAAGAGCAAAGCAGGATCCTCTGGCAGCAAAGCCTGAGCTTGTGAACCGGGCCATCTCCTCTGCACACAGCAAAGTGCTTCCCTCCGCCCCTGAACGTCTGCCAGCTTTTCTTTAGTGCCGGCTGCATCTTCCTTTGTTCCAAGCAAGTCCAGGATTTAGTTTGGAAGCTCATGTACGTGTCTTTAAGGGGCCTGCATGCAGGAGAGGGATGGCACCTGCAGTGCAGGGCTTGTGTCCCATCAGAGTCTCTCTCTCACGATGGCACCAATGCTGCCGCCTTGGGACGCCTGACTGTGGAAGGCGAGTCTGCCCTCAAGCACGGCCACTGAAGTCAGTCAGGGGCACAGGCTGCAGCTGAAGCTGCCAAGCGTCACTGTGAGGCTGGCAAGGCAAGAGGAAGCCATTGTGGCCAATTCTGCTGGAGCCTTTTGCCCAGCCACGTGCAGCTGTGCCCACAGTATGGCCCCGTTTGGCGTCCCGGCTGGTGCGGATGCCTTGTTGAGCTGGTGCCGGCATTGGGGCTCCTGCTGTTCCTGTGCACGCTCTGGTGCTGTTTCTGTGGCGTCCAGAGCTGTTTCGGCAGCAGCGACTCGGCAGCCCTGCTCGAGGAGACATCGCCGCCCTCCCCATGGTGGCAGCAGCTGTGCGGGCCCAGAGCTCTGTGCCAGGGGGGCCTCGGTCACAGCCCCGTGGCCTGGGCAGCCGCGGGGGCCCGGGCTGGCCGCCAGCCCTGCCTCTGCCCACTGCCCCTTCTTGGCAGCAGCCAGGGGCCGTGCCCCAGCAGGGCTCCCCGCCCTCCTTGTCCCCAGCCAGCCCAGCCTCGGCACCTCGGGGTGCTCCCCACCCTCCTGCTGAGGCCCGGCCTTGAGGGCTTCTGCCGCAGGCCTGGGAGATGCTTCGGGGAAGCGCCAGAGCAGCCGGGCGGCAGGAACGAGGCGGCTGCCTGGAGGCTGCTTATGGCCTCTGACAGCCACTTCCTCGGGCCTTCCCACCACCCCAGCCCCTCAGGGGCCTCCTGTTGTTCTGCCAGGGGGCAGAGGCGATTTAAAGGACACAGCACCGGGAAGAATGCTCTTATTTTACTGTGAAATTAAGGAACCGCAAATGTAAAACGATACATTCAATAAAACTAGGGGCTTGGATTTAGCAACAAGCAAAAATAAGCAAGGCAATGCACCTAATTATTACTATCCAAGAGAAAGGAGAGTGATTTAGAAAGATGCATCACCAATTGCCTAAATACCTTGCCATCATCCAGATCCGCAGTCGTTGGGGAGCCCCGTTTTGCAGCAAGGAGCTGGAGAACCCTTCCTGTCAATTGGGAGAATCCTATGGGTGCATCTACCCGTATGTGAGGCCTCCAAATTTGCCCCAAATGTGGATCCAGCTTTTAGAGGCCCAAATCAGGAAGTCCAAGCGACTTGATTGTGTTTTTAGTCTGGAAACACCTGGGTCTGATGGCACACTTTGCAACCAGCAGGGGCCACAGCTTGGCCAGTGCCCAGGCCTTGCCTGGGAGGGTTTCCCCTCAAACACCCTGCAAACAAACCTTTATTCATGTCAGCTGGGGAAAGTTTCTTAAATTATCCATTTCTTGCAGATAACTGTACACGATTATGGGAAAGTTTCTAAAGCAGCCCGTTTGGCATTAAACAGCTAGCATAAGCATCTTTGTCATCTGTTTTTAGCTGAATAATACTGATGGTGTTAGTCACAGATTGGCCAGGGTTCATCTTGTAGGTCAGCTCCGGCTGAGGCCTGCTGCTCAGGCCTCAGCACATCAGTCGCTCCTCTGACTTACAGGATGAATCATGGTTGTCAGATTGCCTCTGCAGTTGTTGCATATGGGGTTGGTGGATCTTGAGGTGTAGCTGCGAGCTGCCTTCCCTGTACTGTGTGCTGGATGAGTCGTACAATACAAGGAACAAAACAAGGAATAAACAGGAAGGTAGCAGCTGCACTGTTCCAGTTTGGCCAAATTTAGAAATATATCCTCTGAGAGAAGGCACAACCACCCCTTCCCCCCCCCCCCCCCCAGCATTAATTTCTGGGCACAGGCAGCGATATGGTATACACATCATAAGGTCACCCCAAGACATTCACAAAGGGAAAGGAGAAAGGGCCCCTTTGAGCCACAGACTCCCTGGCAGCCACAAGAATATATCTGGTTCCCAACATTCCCATGTCTGGGTTGGTACATGGGCTAATTTTCTCATCTCCCGAGTTGTCTGTTTTCCTACTTTTCCATTGTCATCAATTTGTAAGTGACAGTTGGATTCATTTTCTTTCCTGCAAACTCCTCCTTCTTCTGCCGGTAGTCTAAAACCCCGCGATGCTGGAAAATCGCATTCCGCGTTTGTGTGGATTGGTCGGCCATAAGGTCAGGGGCGGCAGCCCTCTGGTTAGTTATTATCTCCGAGACAGCTTGCAGTCTTCTTATCCAATTCAGATTATAGGCAGGTTCTCTGGCCCCTGACACCAACTGGCTAGGGCTCCATGGAGCCGCTCCATAATGTTGTAGAACTCTCTCAAGTGGCCATTCATCATGTCCCCATCTTTGGGAGCTTCCCTTACTTAGGGAGGTGTCAAGAGACCATGTTTCTCTGACCAAATCATGATATACTTTGATTCTGAGCGCTGTCCCCTGACTTTGTGTCCGTGTCCCTGATGGGCCTATTGTTAAGGATGTGCAGTGCATCAGTGAGATGGGTTCTCCACCAGGACAGGTGCCCATCTCCCAGGTTTCTCCACTGCTCTTTCAACAGCCCATTCATTCGCTCAGGTAATCCCACAGCTTGGGGATAATATGGTGTGTGAAAACCCCACTGAATGTTTTTCTGCTCAGCGTACTGCTGAATGAATTTGTTCTGGAAATGAGACCCATTATCTGTTTGACTGGGTAATGGCATTCCGTAATACAGAATTATTGTGTCTATAGTACAGATGGTGCTGTGCTGAGCGGCCTTCTCACAAGGATGGGCAATCAAATACCCAGGATATGTGTCTATGGCAGATATATTTACACCCTCGGTCCTGGGGTAGAGGTCCAATGTAATCCATTTGCCAAGTTGGTCCAGGCAATTTTCCTCTCCCCAGCTGTCCTTTTACAATGTTTGGCACCGGGCGTTTGTACATATGTTGGCACATGGGGCATTGAGCAATTCTAGTTCTACTCATATCGAGTGACATGGCAATGCCGTGCTCTTGAGCCCACCTGTAAGGGGCTTTTTGTCCAAGGTGCACACATTTTTGGTGTGCACATTTTGCCAGGCCTTCGTGATCCTCCTTTGGAGGGAACTCCGGTCTGGCTTGGGAAATCTTTGCCCGGTTGCCTGCAACAGAGTTATAAAGTCACTCTAAAGTGTCTGTGTCACTATGGACATCAACATGAATCACAGTCACATCAGTTCTTTGCACCATTTCCCAAAGGTCACTCCACAGTTCCTTTCCCCAGACCTCTTTGGAGTAGATTTTCCAGGCTCTGCCCACCCATGTTGGTAGCCACGGAGCGAACCCATTTAGCTACCGACCAAGAAGCAGTATAGGAAAGGCATTCTCCTAGATCTTCTTGTTTTAAAGCCATATCAATTGCATAGAATTCAGCATATTGACTGCTTTTCCCCTCTCTGGTCATTTCTAAAAACTTTTCTGAATGAGGATGGTCAGCTACTGCTTTCCAAAACCTTTTCCCTCCTATATATTTAGCTGACCTGTCGAGAGAGGCGCGGGAGACAAGCACCACGATATCATGATCAGCAAGTCTCAACTTTATTGTCTTCTCATCTCATATTTATACAGCACTTAAACAGCTCATACATATTGCAAAAGCTGAGCTCATGATTGGTCATCTTCTCTCGTGGGAACAACACGCCTTGCGGCAACAGTTTCCACATTCCAGTTTGCTCCTTCTGCGGGGCTGGCTGGTTTCGTATCCTGTTACACATCCTGCTGATAAGAAACCGCTTTTCCCAGGATAAGCTGACCTTTACATTCCGCAAGGCTCTATCTTATCATGTCCTCTACTGCGCAACCATTCCTCAGATAAGCTCTCCACACTGACCCATCCGTAAACCAACCATGTTCTTTCACCTGTGGCGTTAGTTGATTTGAAGGCTTTTCCCACTTCCCTGGAGATTCTCTCTCAGCTGTGAAGTTGGCACTCACCTCTTGGTCCCTCCCGGGGGCAGCTGCTATTGGCTCATGAAGAGTGGCTATCCGCCCCGTTCCCACCTTGGCCCAATCCCGAATATACCACTTCCACTTTACAGTACCACACTCCGGAGCGTGCCCAATCCAATGGGCTTTTGGGGACCTTCTGACCCACTGCACTATAGGAATTTCCGGATGAAGAGCCACTTCATACCCTATGGTAAGTTGTTCTGTTTCCATCAGTGCCCAATAACCTGCCAATAACTGTTTCTCAAAAGGTGTGTAGTTGTTTCCTGCTTCTGGCAGCTTCCTCCCCCAAAACCCCGGGGGAACCTTTTTCTTTCCCTGTTTCTGCCAGAGGCTCCCATCAGTATGTGACCCATTTACAGGTACATTTAACTCAACTTCTCCCTTTTGCATAGGCCATAGATCTAAAGGCCTTTTTGGCTAATAGCCTCTTTGGCTAATTCAAAGGCAGCCTGCTGCTCACTTCCCCATTCCAATTCCCTATTTCCCCTGGTTACTTTATGCAGAGGGGTTGAGATTTGTCTCAGATGCAGAATATGTTCTCTCCAAAAGACGAATAATCCAATAAATCTTGGTGCCTTCTTTTTATTTGGTGGCACAGCAAACTCTAAAATTTTCTGTTGGGCTTTGGGGAAGATTTCCTGATGCCTGCATTGCCACTGAATTCCCAAAAATTTCACTTGAATTTTGGTAGGGTTAATTTCCCAGTCTTTCTGTTTCCTATGATCCACAACTAATTCAAGGACTTGTTGCATTTCCTCCTCATTGCTGCCCTGGACCAAGATGTCATCTATATAATGAATGAGTTGTGTATGAGGAGTCAGTTTGATTTCATCCAAGTGTTCAGCCGCTGTTCCATGACAAAGCATTAATGAGCCCCAGTAAGTGTTGTTACTGACAAAGGCTCTCCAGGGACTCATTAGAGCAGATAATTGGGGGCCAGGATTGCACAAAGCTCTCAGAGACTCCCAGGCAAAAGCCAAAGCCAAAGTCCTTTGAAAACCCTGCAGTCCCTGGGAGCATTCAAGAGCCCCCAGGGCCATTCGTGACCAAGGCTCCCCAGGGACTCCTTCCAGCAGATCCCTGAGGCCACTGGGATGTGGGGGGATGCTGAGGGCAGGACAAAGGGCTGACAGTGCCCAGCCTTGCTGGGGCTGTGCCAGGAGTTCCCAGGGCCTCAGGACAAGGTGTCTCCTCCCAGCCCTTGGTGGCACAGACGCTGCTGTGCTCCAGGGCACCAAGGCTTGGCTTCTCTTTGTCCCCCGTCCTCCCTGCCTCCAGTTCTCTGCTCTGACTGCAGCCTGGGGACACTTTCTCAGTCGTGTCCCTCACTGGGACCCATGAAAACTTCCAGAAACTTTGAAGTTCAATTCTGACTTGAATTCTCGAGAGGTTTCTGCCAGTCCCTGCCAGGGACTGATGTTCAGGGCCTCAGCACCAAGGCCCGAGAGGGTCATTCCAGTCCTTGTGCTGTGTCTGTGCTGCTGAGCTGGGCTGGGCTCCTGGCACAGAGGCAGCTCCAGACAAGCGGCAGCGCTGCAGAGAGACAGCTCTGGCCAGGAGCAGCTCCTGGGCACAGCCCAGCAGGGCTGGGGCACTGCCTGTAGCCAGCCCGGGCACAGCACAGAGGCACACAGGGCTTCAACTCAGCCGGGGCTGGGAAAGGGCTGGGAAGTGACTGCGGGAGAATCACTCCCAGCCCCTGGCCCAGGAAGCCTCTGGCTGCAGGACACGGCAGCTGCAGCTCCTGGAGGGATCTCCTAAAGCTGCAACATCCCCGTGCCTACGGATTCTGTGAGTACAACTCAGAGCATCTCGAGTGCAGGGGAGGTGAAATGCTCATGAGGCTCTGATGGGCTGAGGGTTTCTGATCACTCCCAGAATATTTCCAATTCAAGGATTTTGATAGAAATGAGGACATTTCCTGAGACTTTGTTTTCAGTTTCCTGCCACTGGAGAATGGTGGGGAGGGAGGATAAATATTAAAGGTATTATGAATTTTGTCAGGTCCCTGGGACATCTGAACTGTTCCTTTTAGTGATCAGCAGGTGCACAGGAGATCCCTCCTGTGCTTTCAGCCACTCCTGTGCCCATGGACAGCACCAGCATCACCTTGGCTGGACCCATCAGGCTCAGTCTGAGCTGTCCTTTCTCCAAGCTGCAAGCAGAACCTGTCCCAGCCAGTGCCCTGCACACAGGCAGGTTTCTGTAGGGCCAAGGAGAGTGCACAGAGATTTGGGGTCTGTGAGTGCTGGCAGGGAGAGATCAGGAACAGGGAAACAGCTCCAGGAGGAAAATGCCCCGGAAGCAGAGATGAGATCAGGGAAGGAGAGAAAACAAACCCAGCAATGTGTCAGGGAGAGTTTAGAGATCCCCACAGGATCCCCTCCAGTGCAGCCCCTCCCTCTGAAGAAGCCCCCTCCCTGCTGTGCCCCTCAGCCAAGCCTCTGCCCTCAGGGCCGGGGCTCCAAGGCGTGAAGCCCCTCCTGTGCAGGCAGAGCTGCAGCAGAGCCGTGGGGCAGCTCTGCAGCCCCGGGCCCAGTTCCCTCTGCAGAGCACAGGGCTGGGAGCAGCTGCCCGGCCCTGGGGGCTCTGGGAGGGGGCACAGGTGGCTCAGGGTGACGCTGGCCCCAGTGCCCGGCTCTGGGCAGGGCTGTCAGTGCAGCCAGGGCAGCAGCTCAATCTCCCTTCATCCAGTGCCAGCTCTGGGACTCTTGGCTCTCTCCCCAAGGTTTCCTTCCAAGCTGGGAGTTCCCTCCAGGATGCAAATCTGTCCTGTAGCATCTTTGTGCTATCTGAAAGCCTCAGACAGAGGAGAAAAGCAGAGATGCTACAAGTGTGAAAATGCTGTAGGGTTGGTGAAATGAGCCAGGGGTGTCCTCGGCTACGAATGTGGTGCTGAGACCTTGAGAGAGGGACGGACATTTGGGGATCTGTGGTGGATCCATCTGCTCCCAGCAGCACCTGGTGATCTTTAAGGGAAACATGGGAGGGTGAACCTTCTGCATTTGAGAAAAGTGAAACAGAGAAACTCTGAACAGGTCAGAATGACAGAGCACCTCCCCTGAGTCTCCACTCATCATCTTGCCTTGCAAAAGTTGCTCTGTTCTCCCTGAGTGCAGCAGAAAGGTTGAGGATTTCTGATATCCAAGAATACCAGGAGAGATATGGGGGGAGCTTAAAAACAGAAAACTCAGAACTCTTAAACACAAAAGGGTGTCTGTGTGTGTTCCAGGGAGGATGTACAGAAAATGGCTTTGATTGTGCTTACAGATCTCCTCTAACTCTTCACTGTCTTTTTCTCCGTGGCAGAACCCAATGCCCGGACACAGCCAATGTCCAACAGTAGCTCCATCAGCCCCTTCCTCCTGCTGCCATTGGCAGACATGCGGCAGCTGCAGCTCCTGCACTTCTGCCTCTTCCTGGGCATCTCCCTGGCTGCCCTCCTGGCCAACGGCCTCATCATCAGCGCCGGAGCCTGCGGCCAGCACCTGCACAGCCCCATGTTCTTCTTCCTGCTCAGCCTGGCCCTCACCGACCTGGGCTCCATCTGCACCACTGTCCCCAAAGCCATGCACAATTCCCTCTGGGGCACCAGGCACCTCTCCTACTCAGCATGTGCTGCTCAGGTGTTTTTCTTTCTGTTCTTCATCTCAGCAGAGCATTCCCTCCTCCTCATCATGTGCTACGACCGCTACGTGTCCATCTGCAAAGCCCTGCACTACGGGGCCCTCCTGGGCAGCAGAGCTTGTGCCCACATGGCAGCAGCTGCCTGGGCCAGTGCCTTTCTCTACACTCTCATGCACATGGCCAATACATTTTCCCTGCCCCTGTGCCAGGGCAATGGCCTGGGCCACTTCTTCTGGGAAATCCCACACATCCTCAAGCTCTCCTGCTCCAAATCCCACCTCAGGGAACTTGGGCTCATCGCTGTCAGTGTCTGTTTGGTATTTGGCTGTTTTGTGTTCATTGTTTTCTCCTATGTGCAGATCTTCAGGGCCGTGCTGAGGATCCCCTCTGAGCCGGGCCGGCACAAAGCCTTTTCCACGTGCCTCCCTCACCTGGCTGTGCTCTCTCTGTTCCTCAGCACTGGCTTTTTTGCCTACCTGAAGCCCCCTCCATCTCCTCACCATCCCTGGATGTGGCCCTGTCAGTTCTGTACTCGGTGGTGCCTCCAGCCCTGAACCCCCTCATCTACAGCCTGAGGAACCAGGAGCTCAGGGATGCCCTGAGGAAAGTGATGACTGGATACTTTTCACAAGGTAAAATCTTTCTATTTCCTTCTGCCGTGCAAGGAAAATGATGACTAGGATGCTTCTCAGAAGCAATAAACTCTCTCTTTTCTGCTCCAGAACCTTCAGAATGTAACTCTACAATCTTGGCCTTTTTTTTCTCTTTGTCCATATTTTCACTGGTGCTTTTCCTTATTCTTTTTCTGGTGTTATTCTGCTTTTTATAAAGTATTGTAGTACTACTCCTAGCATTTCTACATGAACATCTACCTTTCTTTTGAAACACAAAGACTTCCAGGAGGCTTCTCCTCTGTGCATTTGAATAAAAACAAGGGGCTGCCCTGACCTTTGTGTCCAAGGTTTGTTCCTCAGCCCTTCTCTGGCTCTGCAGGGGCAGTGCCTGTGGGCAGAGCTGGAGGGAAGAGACTCCCAGCACAGCAGCACGGCCAGGGACAATGGCCCTGCCTCTTCCCACCTCTGCTCTTCCCAGCTCCACACTCCCTTTCCCAGCCCTTCTGGGGGTGCAAGGCCGGAGTGCTCGGGCAGCTCGGTCACTGTCCTGCTGCTTGTCCGTGCTGTGACCACAGGCAGGGACAGGCCACGGGCACTGCTGGGACACAGCCGGGCTCCAGCACAGCAGCTCCATCAGCAAAGGGCATCTCCTGAGGGCAGGGGAGGAAGGCTTCGCTCTCCTCCAGAGCTGCTGTCAGGAATGTGCCCCAGGAATGCCCTGGCAAAGCAAACCCCAGTGCCCAGGGGCAGGGGGGAGTGTGCAGGGGGGGCACGCAGCAGTGTCCTGGCCCAGCCAGAGCTCCTGGGATGGACCTGAGGGAGCAGCAGAGCAGGGCCTGGGCTGGGCCTTTGTTCCGGGGAAAGCCTGGGAAGGTGCCCAGGGCAAGTGTCCCACAGCAGCCCCTGCCACCACCAATCCCAGCACTGGCCTCTGCCCTCACCTGCAGGAGGTTGTTTGTCCCTGCACGGAGGGACACCAAGTGCCCAGGCCAGCAGTCCGTGTTTGCTCTGTCCTGAGGAGCCTTCAGCAGTGCATCGAGTGGGTGTGGGGAGATGAACCCGAGTGAGCACAAACACCATCAGCAGCACTGGGGGCTGGCACAATTCCAGGGGCACAAACAGTGCCCTGAGGCCACTTCACCCCCAGAGTAATGTCCTCTGGGAAACCATCTGAATTCTTTGCTGGGCTGTGCTGAGAACTGCATGGAGAGAAACGTCCAGGGCAGGGAGGCTCCAGGGAAAGTGCTCAGGACAGCCAAGGGCTGCACAGAGAGACACCGGAGTGGTGGGTCTGTGGGGAGAAATCACAGCTGCCTCCCTTTGGAATCACCCCCAGGACCTGGACAGGCCTGTGCTGTGTTCTGGGCACTGACCTGGAACTGAGGGATGTGGAAAAGGCCTTTGGTGTCAGGGATGTTGGGAAGGCTGGGCAGGCACTGGCATTTGTCCCTCAGGGATTCCATGAGGGTCCTGCCAAGATGAGCTCTGCTCCTCCTTGAAGCCCTTCATGGGCACAGAGGGCTGGGAGACCTTTCCAGGACAGGCTCAGGCCAAGGAGTCCTTGAGTCTCTCAGCCCCACGTCGGTGCCTGCTGGAATTCAATCCCCGTCCCCATCCCGCAGCAGCCCCGCATTTCCCTCCTCCAGCCTTGGTCTCCAGCACAGCCACAGGGGCTCTTGGGGCTCTTGGCTTTTCCTGCAGCCACCGAGGCCGGCTGAGCTCTGCCTTCCCCACACTCAGCCCTGCCCAGCGCAGGCAATGCACAGAAATTCCCTGTCTGTCCCTGGCCTTGCTGCCAGCCCCGGCAGCGGCTCCGCGGCCCCTCTGTGCCCCGCTGCCCCAGCCATGGTGCCACAGCCCCTGTGCAGGCCCAGCCCAGGACAGGAGCGCTGCGGGTGGGAACGGCCCCTGGGCCCTGCTGCCCACAGCAGCCTTGGGGCTCTGCGCTGCTGAGCTTTTGACGGGGTACCCTTCCTTCCCGGAGCAGGGTGAGAGAGCAGAGGAGGCTGCTGTTCTGCTGAGCTCTTTATTTCATAGTCTCACAGCTTTCTTGAAGGCAGAGTTCGAAGGGGGTTACATGAAAAAGGCAAGCAGTGACAGCAAACAGCAGGCAAACACAGCTGCTTCTTCTTCTGTATGCTCTGTATGCTCTATACTCTATATGCTCTATACTCTATATGCTCTGTACTCTAGACTCTATATTTTTTCTTACAGAAGTATGGATTATATTTGTTAATTGTGTTAACACACAATTCTAGTTTTCCTTTTCTTAACCTATCCTGGTCTAATTCTAACAGTCGTAAGCCTTACACCAGTGTTACACAGGTATTACACAGATTTGTGGATGCAGTTTCTATCAGCTCTTATTGTTTATGTGAACACTCCATCTAAAAAATGTGAACAGGGTAATTCTATCCATATTTTGTCTAAAGTAAAGAATTCTGTGAAAAGGTAACACTGCTGCAGTAACAACTGTGTTTAAGGTCTCTGCTACAGCTTTTCAATGTTTAAGGCACTTAGCATATATTTCTACTAAAGGGTAAAAAATCTATATTTCTATTTCACTTTGGTGTGACTTCATGTATCTCAGCTTGTCCAAAGGTTTTAATTCAACCCCTGTGCTTTGGCTTCCCTCTGGGCCTGGGTCCAGAGGAGCTTTCACTCCAACAAAACAGAACACTACAAGAAAAGTAAATGGAGTGGGACCTCATGAGAGATTGAATTTTCTCTGATTCAACTCAAGGATTAATGCCATAGACTTCTGAGTGGAAGAATAATTAATTCATTCTCCTTAAGACAAAAAAGCAAGAGAATAAATTAGACTTTTGTATCAGGTCTGAGGGAGTAGATTGCATCCAACACAAGTTTGTCCTGTAGGATTTTTATTTTATTTTTTATTTTCTCAGGAGGTTGTATCAAGGCAGAAGAATTAAATTCAAGATATTTGTAGCAAAGAGATCTCTGCTGAACTGATTTTCCCAAATAAACATATCCCTTACCCCATATTCCATGACAGTAAGATTTTTAAATTTTGGACTCTAGTATATTGTACTGTATGTGTATTCAGAATACTTTGCAACAGTTAAATTTGCTTAAATTTAATTTCAGACATTTACTTAATTTTAAGAATTCACCTAATTTCAGCCATCTTTTAAAAAAGTGTTTTCACACTTTTTTTTTTTTTTGTCTGTTACCTTTTCTGTGAGGAGGATCATCATTTGGGTTTTCTCCTGGTACCTCACTAATGCACTCTGAGAGCCATGCTCTGTGTTATTAATGTAGTAGTGATCCGGGGTTCATGGATGGCTACTGCAGGAAACTTGATGGCCAGTAGTGAAAACAGCAAACATAATGATGAGAGGAGCCACAGACGTTCTGCTGTCTGAGAACTGTGAACTGCCAAAATCAAAAGGTCAGTGCTCTTCTGGTTCAGAATGCCCTTCAGTTGGAGCTGGAACATTGGGCTAAGAGCCTGAGCACAAGAGGCTGTAGCACCTCCTTTGTTGAGCAGTTCCCTATTTCCCTACTCCATACTCCACTGCATTCCAGCATGTGATTTGCTGAGCTGCAGAATGTCCCTGAGTGGTGTGATTGCCTGGAATGCTCGAAAATTTGGCTTCACCTTCCTCAGTTTCTTTTCAGCATTTTCTCTGTTCCCCTCGTTGCCTCACACCAGCCCCTGTTTTACTTCTAGATGGAGAACAAGGTTACAAAATACAACTTCTCTTCCTGTGTACTTAGAGGGGTTCTCACCTGTAATAATAAATGAAATAGCTTTCATTCCTTTTGATTCCTCCTGGTATGATGCAAAGAAAGGAAAGGTAGCTGGAACTATGGCTTTTTGGGGTGGCTGTTATACCAGAGCCCTGGATCTGTATTAGGGATATTCGTGTTGTCCAGACTGTCTTAGCAGAAAGAGGGAGGAGTGGAATGTTAATGTCAGGAGCTCATCCCTATCCGTGATTTATTAAAAGAAGCCTGGCTTCATGTCTTAGACCCTGAATTAAATACCTGCAGTTTGGCTGCATGAGTTTGTATCAATGTATCCCACTTCTGTGCAATGTCTGAAGGCCAGGGAACTGCCTTTGTTACCTCTCCTACTGGCACTGCTACAGGAGAAGAAAGAAATCCAACTAATTTTTAATCATCTAACATGTCCCTTTTGGATACAGAATTCACTGAGAGCCATAAATACAGTGCATGGCTTTAATAAAGCACAAACGTGAATTTTAAACCACACCTGGAGCTGATGTTGCTTGGACTGAATGTGTGCACAGCCCAATGTTTCTCCTCATCGTCCCTATTATGAATTTCTGCCATTTTGCCGCTTCATTCCTGTCTGAACAAAAGCAGACTCTGTGCCACTGAGTTGAGAACATCCTTCTCAGGCATCAGGAAACTGCCCCATCTCTTTGTTCACCATCTCGAGTGCTTTTCTCACTCAGAGAGGATGGCAACACCACCGGGATTCGTGTACTGACTGTGAGCAGCAAACTTTGGCCCTGGTGAAGCTGAAGGACCATAAGGCAGGGCAGGAATTTGTTAGGAAGTTCTCACTAATCCCTGGATTTGAAGGAATGATGGAATAAACTGCAAACCTTTTGCTTCAGGCACTGGAGCAGATGATTTTTCTAACAAATAATATTGTTTTGAGTGTTACTGAGCTCATTCACGTTGTGAGGGATTTTTTCTTTAAAAAAAACATTGATTTCTTTGTACCTGAATAGCACAGCTTTTGAACAGCTGGGTGCTTTTGTGTTCCTTCTCCCGTTGATGATGTCAGTGTGCCTTTTACTGCATATCCAAGGACAGCTTTTAATTTTTCTCATTTTTAGCTTCACTTCCTAGTTTTTACAGTTAAGTACATTTTTTATGTTGTAGGTCACCTGTCACATTTCCCTCGGGCAGTATCTGTTCACTGCAAGTAATTCAGCCTCTCTTTCTGTTTCATCTCATGCTAATGGCTGGGAGAAGTTATCTGGGTTAGCCAGGCTAAGGAACATCCTGTTCTTGCCTGATTTTCTTTAGCTGAGAATCTTCTGGCTATCTCACTGCTCCTTGGAGTATCATATTGCTCTGGGTTCTGCAGATAGTTATCTGAGGTGTGAACTGGCCAGATGAATTGCTGCCCTTTGTAAATGGCTCTGTTTAAATTTCTGTGCTATCTTGGACACCGCTAAAGGTGTTGGGTCCTTCTTGCTTCAGGTGCTGTAAATGGGAAGATGAGAAATTCCTTCCCATCACTGATGAAAGTCCTGGCCAATCTCCATATCAGGGGAGATCTGTAATGTGATGAATTTCCTTTGCTGCAGCATCTGTGCCAGCTTTTCTCCCTTGTGTTTGATTGCTTATAACATACACAGATATATGTTTTACTTCGGGAAAATTTGGGAGCATGGTGTGTTCATACCTACTCGGTAACATATTTTCAGTACATATAACACGTGAATGGAAAAAGGGAAGTGCAGCACAATGAGTGTGTTTTGGGTATCTCCTGCAGATGTTGAATCTGGCCATAAGAAGAGCTTTCTAAGAAAGTTTTATTAATGAATGTTGCATCATTGCTTTTTTTATGCTTGCAGCTGCTCAGAGGGAAGGAAAGTCCCACGTCTCTCTTACACTTGTTGAAACACAGCATGGTTTGTTGGTGTGTATAAATTTAAGCTAGCTATTTCTCATTTGACTTCATTTTGTTTTGTGCCAAGGTCTTCTGGAGTAACTGAAACAAAAGTAAAATGCCTGTTCTGATGTAATGATTGAATAAAATGTAAAAGGATAGCAACAGTCAAATTCGATCCCCTTGCTGCTCATTGCCAGGAAGAGCTGGTTCATTAAACCAAAGCAGGATGGAAGTGATGAGCAATGTGCTTGCTTAAAGGATTCCTCTCTTGAGAGGGTGATGGTGTCACCTGGATCCTTGCAATCATCATCTGCTGCTTGCTGACAGCCTCTGAGGAACAAGCCTCAGTGTCATCTGACCTGTCTGTGATCCATCGGCCTCAGGAAACAGCTGCTTTCTCTCATGCTGCACTGGTTTGGAAAAGAAGGAAGAGGCAGGAAATTTGTGACTTTCACCTGTGTGAGTGCTTTGGTGGGAACAAGATTGTGTCTTTTTATGTAAGAAAGTGTGTCTCCCTCTTGAAAAGCCTGGTGCTTGTTATTTTTGCTAAGCAATTGCAAAGAACCAATGAAATAGAGAGACAGTGTTGTGGTGGATATTAACTTTTAATGAGCTTACAGCATAGAGCCTCTCATAATTGGAATTCCTTAGCTCTACATAGATATTGAAAATAAGAATGTAGTGAAGTTGCTATATACGCTAGCAGATGATTTCCAAACACTTCAACCCAAAGGATTTAAAATTTATTCTGCTAAGAAATTGCTTGGGACATGCAACTCTTGGACAGTAACTACATTTCATGCTAAGCAGACATCATCTGGTTATGTTGAAATGTAAAGACTCAACTGGGGTCTTGCTGAAAGCAGTGGTAGAAGTACTGTTGGCTTCACTAAATGCAGACCTGGGGCAGTGGGAACGATCCTGGTGCTGGGAGACAACAAGGTCTGCACGGAGGCGGGGGTGGGGGAAATCACGGTCAGGGGTTGGCCGCAGTATTTTAAGAACTATAAAGGACTTGGAATGGCCTGGGAAATTCTGTTCCGGGTAGAGATGATGATGGGATGGGTCAGCATTTAGGAAATGCTGATTAAATGAAGGGCACGTAGGGAGTTGAAGACATTGTGTTAAGGTGAGGAACAAGACCGGGACACCGCGCTGGGGCCCCGCGCACTTTTCAAGCCCGGCCGCCCCCACGGGCCGGGCCCCGCGGCTCCCGCTGCCGCCCCCCAGCACGGGGCTGTGTCCCAGACCCCACGCTCCAGCCCGAGGTTTGGGGGCGGCAGCGGAGCTGCTGAACGGAGCTTCCAGCCCCGCCAGCCGCAGCTCCCATCCCTTGGGCCGTGACGCCGGGGACGGGTGTCCGTCGGCGCTCGGGGTCTGTCTGTCAGCTTTTGCAATCCAGAGGGAGAAACTGAGTCCCAAGGGATGTCGGTTTCCATCAATCGCTATTTCTCCTCCATGACGGATTTCACAGCGCTTCCTTTCGCCCCAGAGATTTGGAAAACAAAATTCCCGGCTGCCCCGGCATCCCTGCAGCTCTCCACAGCTCCAGCCTCGTCCCTCCTCTCCCGTTTCCTTCTCTCCAGTCTCTCCCGCCTGGCCCTGCCGGCTCGGAGGAAGGAGATTCCCCCGGCACCCGCTGCCTCCTCCTCCTGTCCCGTGGGGCGCAGTTGGTGCTTCTGGAGCCGCCTGCCCGCGCAGCCGGACCCGCCCTGCGGCCGCTCAGCGCCGGAGCCGAGGGAATGAATTGCAGGCACCGCTGGGCTGGGCTGGCCCTGGCCGGGTGCCCGGTGCCACCAAAGCCGCTCTGGCACTCTGCCCACAGCTGCAGCACACGGAACACAGAAGGAAAGGCTCGAGGGCTGGGATCGGGGCAGGGAGAGCTCACTCACTGCTCACTGCCAGGACCACAACAGACCCAAGCTGGGGAAATTAATGGAATTTATTTCCAAACCAATCACACCAGGAGAAGGAGAACTCAAACAAATCCTAAAGAAACACCTCCCCCACCCCTCCCTCCTTCCCGGGCTCCCAGGCTCCGTCCGCAGTCCCTCCTCTGCCCTCCCTGCACGGCATCTTGCCACCAGCCATGAACTTGGCTTTTGCCTCATCCCGGGATCTCTTCCCGGACACGAAGAAGTTTTCCCAGCACAGATTCAGGCCGTGGCGGCCTTTGAGGCTCAGGGTGTTTCTCCTGCAGCTCCTTGCAGGTCTCCTCTCCCCGAGCCGGCTCTCCTGCGCCACAGAACTCTGCCGGCTGCAGCTTCGCAAACGTCAGGTCCACGTCTGGATGTTCCCGCACAATTTGCTCGAGGTCCTTGGGGGCTGCAGCCGATCCATTGTTGCTCTGTTCCCCCTCGGCACGGAGCCCATGGATCTCATGGCCCCTGGCCAGGCCCTGGCACAGGAGGTGGAACCTGGGTGCTGCTGCAGCGGCGCCGGGGGAGCCCCAGGACTCGCTGTGGCCGCTGTGGCAGCCGCAGCACAGCCCGTTCCCAGCCAGGAGCCGAGGGCTCCGTGGGGCTCTGCAGGACCTCGGCCCTGGGGCTCGTCTGCATCAGCCCGGGCAGCTGGGCTGGACTTGGCTTCCTTTGTGTCTCTGGCTGCCCTGGCACAGCAGCTGCCCAGCGCCCAGGGGACAGCAATGGGAGCGGGGCAGGTCGGGGTGAGCTTCAGTGTCTGTGCCCGGTAGAAATGCCAAAGCCTTCCGTAAGGAGGAGGGAGTGCTGCCAGAGCACAGGATGATGCTGCTGCTGCTGCTGAGCACGGGACGGCCCCAGGGCTGATGCCAGACAAAGCCGGGATGGGAGCCACAAACAACAGGAGGAGGAGGAGGAGCGGGAGGAAGAGGAGGGGATAAAGGGGGAGGGGCGGGAGGAAGAGGCGGGCCAGAGGAGGCAGGAAGAGGAGCCTCCAAGTGCATGCATCGCTCTCTGTGTCCGCAGCTCTCGGCTCCGGGAGCATCGTTCCCCTCATCCCGCAGGTGACCGGGGAAGGGCAGCTCGCCTGCGGGGTATCCGCCAGCTCCGAGGGAGTTTTGGGGCACCCCTAATCCTGAGGGGGCGGTGCTGGCAGCGGTGGGACACGTGGCTCCGGCACCTCTGGCCCCAGCTGAGCCCCCCCCGCCCCCAGCGCCCCCCGGAGCGGAATTTGGGGAGGGGGAGGTGGGGGCGGCCAGGCCGGGCCCCCCCGCGCTGTCCCGGCGGGGGCCGAGTGCGGGCGGGAGCCCCGCGGGGCCCGGCCCTGCCCGGGCACGGCTGATGCCGCCCGCCCGCGCTCCGCACTGCTCCGGACTGGTGCTCCCAGTGCCGTGCGGGGCGGGGCCGCTCTGGGGACCCCCCAGGGCACAGCGCGGCTGCTTTGGGGCTGTCGGCAGCGCCCGGCGCTGGGCATGGGGCGTGTGGGGGCAGCTGGGGCCGCACTGGTGGCACTGGTGGTGCTGGGAGCCCCCCCGGCCGCGGGGTGAGCGGTGAGAAGGGGGGCGGGTCTGGGACCCCAAATTGAGCGAAATGGGGAATGGAACCCCCAAAACCAAGGCCGGGGGAGGGGAGGCGGGGATTGGGGACGGGGAAGGTGCAGAAGGGGGTGGGGGGGCGAGAGGGGGCTGAGACCCCCAAAGAAAGTGGGAGGGGGATGGGACACCCAAATTGAGCTGGAATGGGGCTGTGGATTGGGGGAACGCTGAGAAAGGGGAGGAGAGGGGAGGGAAAGGTGGGGTTGGGACAGCAGAAGAGCGGTTCCATGGGGGTGCAGCCCTGTCCCCCAGCACCTGAGCCCTGGAGCGATTCCCCGGGGCTCTGGGGAAGGGAGGGATCCACACTGGGGGGTCCCCAACCCCCCTGTCCATCCCTGGGGCTGATCGGGGGCTCCCCCCACACAGCAGCCGGTGCTGCGGCAGCCGTGGGGCAGAGCGGGTGGGAAAGGGGGGGCAGGGTGGGAGTGGAGGAGGAGCGGGAGGAAGAGGAGGGAGAGAGGAGGAGGAGGAGCTGGAGAACCACAAGGTTCCACTGCCCACCCACTGTGTCCGCAGCACCCCCAGCCCCGGTAGCATCTTCCCCCCCATCCTGCAGGTGAGCCGGGAGGGGGAGCTCACCCCAAATCTATCGGGGGGTCACCAGAGGGGTTTTATTGGAGGGGTGTTTGGAGCTTGCAGATTCTGGAATCGAGCCCAAGCTGTCCTTGCATGTCCCTGGGAGGGATTTTTTGGGCCAGAGGGGATATCTGGATCTTACAGGACTCCAAAGCTGAGCCATAATTGCCCCTTGGGGGTCTTGGGGGGTCCATGTGAGGATTGCCCAGTACTGGCAGGGTGGGACATTGGCTTTGGGGATCCCCAGGAGAGCAGGGGGCTGGAACACGGGACCCCTGGAGGGGGGAGAGCAGAGAGGGACGATACCAGAGCTGGGGGACCCCCAAGAGCCTGGAGGGGTGGGGGGGCCTGGAGATGAGTTGGGGCTGGGATCTCTCAGCCCTAAAAGGGGCGGTGAGGAGAGGGGGGAGCCCCAAGTGCCTGGAGTGAAGGGAGCGTGAAGAGGGGGACCCTGGGACCTCTGGGAGCCAAAGCAGAATCAGGAAAAAAGGGACCTGTGGGACCCCCAAAACCGCCCAGCATCCCTAAGCAGGACCCCAGAGAGGGGGGATCCCCAGGACCCACAGGACCCCCAGCAGCCCTGACAAGGGGGACCCCAGAAGCCCAAAGTGAGGAGACTGGAAAGGGGGAACTCCTGGAGGCTTTTTTTGGACTCACTGTCAATTTTTTGTTGGTTTTTATGGACACCAGGTACCGGTGACTTCTACCCAAGGTGGACTTGGGCGGTAGGAGCCCCCAACCCAACACACTCATCCCTTGTTTTCCCCAAACCAGGATTTCCCATTCCCAACCCTTGGCTGGATGGAGGAGGAGGCTGTGAGGAAGAGGAAGATACCCCGGGACCCCCAGGCAGGTGAGGAGGAAGTCCCTGCCCCTTTCCCCCTCTCTCCTGCTCCATCTCCCAGCCCAGCATCGCCCCCGGCTGCAGGACAGCCCCGCTGCCGATGCCGTCCTGCCGGGGACGGACTGGGGGGATCTCCTTCCCCTTCCCTGTGGCACAGAGGCAAATCCTAACCTCTCCTTGTCCTTCCTCCCCCAGACAGGGAGCTGAGGGTGGAGCCCAGGGAGGACAAATCCCCGCGGCAGAACCTGGTGGAAGAGGCCGTTTTGAGCGGCTCCACGGCGCAGGAATCCAACAGGGAGGAAAAGGCACGGAGATCCCACAGGAGGAAGGGCTGCAAACACAGCCCAGGGTGCTCTGAGGAGGAAAGATCCACCCTGTGCCGGGAAGGCGGCCGGAGCTTCAGCTGGATCTCCAACCTGGTGATCCAGCAGCAGCTTCACACCAGGGAGCGGCCCTACAGGTGCCTGGAATGTGGGAAGAGCTTCAGCCAGAGCTCCAGCCTCATCACGCACCAGCGCCTGCACTCCGGGGAACGGCCCTACAAGTGTGGGCAATGTGGGAAGAGCTTCAGCCAGAGCTCAACACTAGTCAAGCACCAGAGGATTCACACAGGGGAGAGGTCCTATGACTGTCTTGAGTGTGGGAAGAGGTTTCAGACCAGCTCCAATCTCCTCCTGCACCAGCGGATTCACACGGAGGAGAGGTCCTTCTGCTGTCCTGACTGTGGGAAGGGCTTCAGGCAAAACTCCCACCTCATCACCCACCGGCGCATCCACACTGGGGAGAGGCCCTACGAGTGTCCCCAGTGTGGGAAGAGCTGCTCAGACAGCTCCAACTTGACCCGACACCAACGGAGGCACTGCTAAGGGAAGCCCTGCGAGTGCCCCAGCTGCGGGAAGAGCTTTGTCCTCTGCTCCAGCTCCATCTCCCATCAGAGGAGCCACGTTTGGCAGAGCACTGGTGACCCACATTCCCTGTGATCCGTGTTGGGAAAACCCCTGGCTGGTGCTCTCCATGTTCTCCTGGATCCCTATAGGCACCTGGGTGAATGCAGGGGCAGGAACATCCATCGGGACTCAGATCAACATTGGAAATTCATTGGGAAGAGCTGATTTTTTAACTTTACACCCTAAAAATTTTCATCTATTCTGTCCAATTGTTTCTTCTGCTGGCATCAAGCCACCCTGGATGATCTTGGAGGTTGTTTTCAATCTAAGTAATTTCGATGTTTATCCCATTGAAACAAACAAAACTGGGGTAAAAATAAAGAAATTAAACAAAGAGATCTAAAGCTCCACCATTTTCCCACCATTTGGGGATGAATTTGGGGTTCAGAGGAATATTTGGGAGGATCTGAGTGTTGCAGGGCTGCAAAGCCAGGCAGATTGGGACGACAATCTCGTAGTTGTGCTGGCAGAACGTGTCCACCTGAGCCCATCTGTTCTGCAGGAATTCCAGTTGTCTGTCCCAGTCCCTGCCCTGGGTCTGCCCATCTGGGGTGTCCCCCCCAAAGTGCCCAAATCTCTGCTGAAGTGCCCGAGCTGCTCTGGGCTGTGGATATTCCTGTCCACCAACCTGTCCTGGTCAGTGCCATGGGGTCTGGGAGGGGGTCTGGGAGCTCCTTGGGACTGGGAGGGGCTTTTGTGGCTCTTGGGGCCATTTTTGGTGCTGTGATGGGGATTGGGGGGCTTTTGGGGCAGTCTGTGAGGGAGTTTGGGGTGTTGGCATGGCTCTGTGGCTTTAAGAGAATTTGGGTGGGTGTTGGGGGAGACGGGGAGGGGATTTGGTGGCTCTTGGGGCCATTTCTATTGCAGGGAGTGGTTGGGGGAGTCCTGGCTGGGAGCTGTGGGGTGGTTTGAGGGGTCTGGGAGTGGCTGTGGGGCTGGAGGGAGTTTTTGGGATATGTGACCCCCAGATCCGCAGAGCTGCCACCAGACCCCACCCCCAAGATGCTGCTGGGGGTCGGGGATTCCATGTTGGGGTTCATCCTCCTGGATCCATGGGAGAAGGTGAGGGGGGTCCCCAGGGGCCGTGTGTGTCCCCCCAGAGTGTGTGTGATCCCCCCATTCTGGTGTTACCCCCTTTTCCCTGCCCACAGGGCTCCTGAGCCAGTCCCTGCTGCCCCGGGAGGGAATTTGGGGAGGGGGCAGAGGGGGTGCGCAGCCCCCGCCGGGGGATGACCCCGGCCCAGCGCCCTTCGTTCAGCACCGAGCTGGGCTTGGGGCCGCAGGAGGAAGAGGCCGATGGGAAGCAGATCCTGCAGGGGGGACAGGGCTTGGGCTCAGGGCAAGGTTCTGCCCTGCACACCTGGCTCAGGTGTGAGCCTGCCCCAGGAAGGGAGCGGGACATTCCCATCCCCACGGATCAGGGCTGGGAGCAGCACTGGGACCAGGGACATGGAAATCCTGGGAGCCACTGGGGCCGCACTGGGGGGTGAATTATCCCCCCCAGCACCTTTCCAGGCCGCCCTGTGACCTGAGAAATGCTCGCTGGGCCTCGGCCTTGGCCAAGAGCCCCCGGGCTCAGCTGCTCTGAGCTCAGGCGCTGCCGGCTCCCGCAGCCCGCCCAGGGCCGCCCTGCCCGTGCCGGGGCTGTGCTGGAATTCTCTGCTGCTGCTGGGCCACTCGGGGGGTCTGGCCCAGCAGGAAAGGTGACCTTGAGCCAGGAGCTTTCCTTGGCCGCAGCAAAGCCTCGGCACGGAAAGACCTTCCCAGCGCTGTGCCCTGGGCCGGGAGGGATTGTGCCACCAGAGCTGTCCCTCCATTTCTTCTGCCAGGCAGCTCTAGGACATGGAAAGTGGAGAAGCCAGAGCTGCTTCTCAGCTTTTCACAGTCCTGCAGAGGAATCCTGTGTGGGAAGCAGCCTGGGAACAGGGTTGAGGTGCCAGGGCAGGGGAATTCAGAGCCCTTTCCTCCCCTGTGGGCCGAGGCTCTGGCCCTTGCCCTTTGCAATGGCCCTGCAGCTGCCAGAGGGGCCTTTTTGGCTCAGCTGAGAGCAGTCCTGCTGCAAGGCTGTCCTCGAGCTGCTTGGGCTGCACATGTGCCCAGGGAATGCTCATTGCTTGCAGTCTCAGGCGCTGTGGGTGTGCAGGTGTAACTACTGCAGGAGGGAACAGCTCTGCTGGGGGCAGTTCTTGCAAGGTGCTGGCCCTGGCTCGGGGCTGGGCCGGGGCCAGCGGCAGAAAATCAACTTGCAGCTCGGGCCCCGCAGCAGGGAGGAGCAGCAATTGCTGGGGGAGAGAGACTCTTGCCAAGGGCCTGCGGGGCCGGGCCCCAGGGAACGGCTTCCCGCTGCCCGAGGGCAGGCTGAGATGGGGTGTGGGGCAGCAATGGTTCCCTGGCAGGGCGCTCAGGGCCTGGCACAGGCTGGCCCGAGAAGCTGCGGCTGCCCCCGCATCCCTGCAAGTGTCCCAGGCCGGCTCGGCCATTGGGGCTTCCTGCCCAGGAGGGCTGGGCTGGGCTGGGGCTGCTGAGGGCGGGATGGGCTCTGGCTGAGCCAGCTGAAGGCTGCGCATGATGAGGCCGGGGGGACCCCGTGCCTCAGTGGGGAGGCTCCTGCTGCTTTTTGACAATTTTGGGGCCTCTAAGTGGCTTCTGGGAGGTTGCAGTGAATTTGGGGAAGGTGCCGTAAGCCCCCCGCTATTTGGGTGGCTGAGGTGATTTCCCCACATTTTGAGAGGGTGAGGGAACCCCAATTGGGAGGGGATCCTGCTGCTTTGCACCCCTTCAGTGGGTTGGGAAGCGGCTTGTGAGGGAAGGAAGGAAGGAAGGAAGGAAGGAAGGAAGGAAGGAAGGAAGGAAGGAAGGAAGGAAGGAAGGAAGGAAGGAAGGAAGGAAGGAAGGAAGGAAGGAAGGAAGGAAGGAAGGAAGGAAGGAAAGTAAAATGGAAGAAAGAAAAAAAGAAAGAAAGAAAGCAACAAGAAATAATAAAGAAAAAAAAGAAAGAAAAACATTTAAAAATGAAGTAAGGAAGCAAGCAAAATATAATAAAAATTAAAGGAAGAAAGAAAAGAAGAAAGGAAGAAAATCAAAAGACAGATATAAAAAAGAAAATGAAAATGATGAAAGAAGAGAAGAAAAAGAAAGAAAGACTAAATAACATGAAACCAACAAGAAAAAAATTATTAAAAAACAAAGAAAAATCATTAAAAAATGAAGCAAGCACGTTAAAAGATAATAAAAATGAAGGAAATAAAGAAAAGAGGAAAGAAAGAAAAAGAAAGAAAGAAAGGAAAAAAGAAAGATAGAAGAAAAATTAACAAGAAAATGAAAAAATGAAGAAAAAAGAAGAAAGAAACAAAGAAACAATGAAAGCAAGAGTACATAACATGAAACCACCAGGAAAATAAAAGAAAAAGAAAAAAAAAGAAGAAAGAAAAAAGCAAGGAAAAAAGAAAAAAAGAACAGAAAGAAAGACACAAGAATGAAACTAAAGAAGGAAAGAAAGCAAAAAGAGAAAGAAGGAAGACAGAAAGCAACAATAAAAATTTAAAAGAAAGAAAAAAGATAAAAGAATGAAGAAAGAAAGCTAAAAGAAATCAAATTTAAAAAGCAAAGAACAGTAAAAGATAAAAGAAAGATTCAATAACGTGAGACTAAGAAGAAAAACAACAACAACAAAAAGAAATGAAGAAGAAAGCAGCAAGAAACAATAAAAAACCAAGAAAAATAATGAAAAATTCAGAAAGAAAGAAAAAAGCAAAAAGATAATAAAAATGAAAGAAGGAAAGGAAGAAAAAAAGGAAGACTGAAAACATGAAACCAAGAAGAAAATAAATGTTAAGAAAAGTGAAAAGCAGAAAGAAAGAAACAAGGAAGAAAGAAAATGAAGAAAGAAAGACACGAGAAAAAATAAAAGTACATGAGAAACAAAGACAGCAAAGAAAGAAAGAAAGATGAAAGACAGAAAGTAACAAAAAAGAAAGAAAAAAGAAAAAAGGTAAAAAATGAAGGAAAGAAAAAAGAAGGAAAGAAAACAAAAAGAAATCAGCAAGAAAATTTAAATAGTGAACAAAAAGAGAAGAAAGAAAGACTAAGTAACGTGAAACAAAAAAACTTTTAAAAAAGGAGGAAAGAAAGAACCAAAAAAAAAGAAAAAAAAAAGAAAAAATAAAAGAAGAAAAGAAAGAGAGAAGAAAGAAAGCAACAAAAAAAATAGGAAAAAGAAAGAAAAAAGATGAAAGAAGAAAGAAAGAAAGAAAGAAAGAAAGAAAAAGAAAGCTAAGGGAAATCAAGAAGAAAATGAAAACCTTGTGCCACTACGGGACCTTGTGCAGCCAAGGAGAGCATTGTGAGAGTGCGGGGCCATGGAACCAAGGGACCATTGTGACCTTGTGGGACCTCATGGACTCAAGGGACCATTGCCACACTGTGGGGCCTCATGGAATGAAGGGTCCATTGTGACACTGCAGAACCAAGGACACCATGGTTACACTGTGGGGCCCATGGAACCAAGGGACCATTGGGACACCCCGTGGCCTCATCCTCTTGAATTTCAACAGATCTGAGGGATGGCAGGACCTGCAGGCAGCACTGAAGGATTCTGGGGAGAACCTTTGATCCCTGCTCCAAAGGAAATCAGAGAAAGACCCCTGGTAAGATAAAGGCACCTTTTCCTTTCCCGCTGTAAACTGTTGACCTGCCTGTAAGGTGCAGCAAAAGCTTTGCAGGGTTTGGTTCAAGGTACCCAAGGTTGGAACAGGGAAGTGTTCGAGTCCCTTCTAAGAGAAGGGTTGGAGTCTTTGTGCTATGGCTGCCTGGGATCCATGGAACAAGTGTGTTCTGGCAGACTCTGGGACCTCAAGAGCAATCCCATCCAGGAGCCAGCACTGGACCTGCACCCTGGTGGGAGCAGCGTGGTACGGATGGAAAACGGGCAGCTGGGTGTGCAGTGGGAACCTCAACCCAGGTCATAGAAGCCCAGGCTTTAGCTTTGAACACAGCAGCACAAAAAGCAGAATGAATGACCTTTCCTAGAAATCACTGAAGGAAAAAAGGTGAACATATGGACTGATTTGAACTCTGGGTTTGGAATAATAGACGCCCAGGGAGCCACATGGAAGGAAAGGGCACAGAGGTCTCCAGTGAGTACAAAAAGAAATCAGTCACCTACTGCAGAGTGTGCCAAAGCCAAAAGAAGTGGCCCTGATGCCCTTGTAAAGCCCATGGGTTTGGAGACTCCCCAGTTAATCCAGGGAATCCATTGGCTGACCAAACAGCTCAAGAGGGTGCTGAAAAAGCTCTCCTTGCACTAATACCTAGCAAAAACTTGAATGTTCTGCAACAAAAGCCAGATTCCAGTGATCAGGACAGGCAGTCAGCCCCATCAGCAGCAGCTACGGAAAATCCCAGCAGGTGATTGGTAACCCCGTGTGGGCAGGTAATTGTAGCTCCACAATTAATGTATAACGGAACTAAAACATCAGGAAACACATTAGGAAATGGAGAATATGGTGGCCAGTTTACAAAGGCATCTAGTAAGCACAAAAATGGCAAAAAATAATAGATCAGTTGTTGAGAAAGAAGTGGTTGGTTTTGAAGGAAGAAGGCTGCCTCCAGGGCTCGTTACATGGGAATCACCAGGTGATTTTGGCCAACTGATTTTGCAGAACTGCCCAGGCAGAAGGGGGACTGGCACATTTTGGCATTGGTGGATCCTTTTTCTGGATGGCCAGAAGCTTTCCCATGTGGCACCAACAAGACAAGGGAAGTCTCAGAAGTTTTGCTGCAATGAATATTTAATAGCACTGGGACTAACTCTTGTAAGCCTTAAAAGGTGCATGGTTCTCAACAGATCATTGGGGCTGGACTCGCCTGTACATCCTTTCCAACCAGGAGATGCGGTGTACATCAGAACCTGGAATTTTGGAACAATCCAGCCAAAGTGGAAGGGACCATCTCAAGTCCTCCTGGTAACCTACCCTGCACTCAAGGTAGAAGGAATCAAACTCGGGGTTCATCACATGTGGGTAAAAGCAGCGAGCACACATTAAATACAGCAGAAACAAGACTGACTGACACCGTGGAGTTTGGGGTTTTACATCAATCCTATTGTTTTAGGTATTGAATAGGATTTTCTAAGGGGATACTATTTATTGGATCTAGATGAAGATGATCAATAATTGTGTAGCTATAATAATAATAGAAACGATGTTCCTGACTTCTGGGAAAGGAAATGCGGTTTTCAAAGTCAGTGCAAGATGTTGGCAGATGACAGAATGTGACCCCTGTAACAGCTTGTTTGCCAACACCAACCTGTGCAGAAAATCCAGTTCCGTGGGGAGCTTCAGTCAGCAATTTGACAAAAATCTGGGAACACTTGTGGAAGGAAATAGCACCCAGGGCACCTGGACAGGGATGGAAGGAGAATATTCCTTACCATGGACACATAAGAACGATACTGCTGAGAATTGTAACATTTCCAAACTGGATCTGGAAATTACCTCAGGAAATATTGATCAGCTGACAGATTGCACTGATAGCCCCTGGAGATGCCAAATTCCAGCAGTATGGAATCACCCTCAGACAGGACAATGGGAATGTTTCCAGCCAGTTCAGGGGTGTCTGGGCTGGAAAGGGAGCCCAGGCCTCCCACAGGACCCCTTACAGGTGGGTATAAAATATCCTGATTTAACAAGGTCAAGGCCAAAGGATCCCAGGACAAAGGAAAAGTGGGATTGCCCTGGGACAGACACTTGAGCTGTTTGGAATCCTGAGGTGCAGCGGCTCCTGGCTGTGGCCCAGGCTCTGAGGCTGGGCTGTGTTTGTAGAAATGATTCTGCCTTTCTCAGTGACACCTGGGCTGAGCCAACAAAGAACGAGCCATGGAGAGGCACAGAGTGTCAGCAGGACACAGTCAGATCCTTAGGAGCCCCAGGATGGGTGGGAAGTGATGGAATTTGGAGCACACGTTTGGCCCTGGGAGAATCAGGAGCACCAAGGACACTGGGGGTATTAACGTTCCATCCCTCGTGCAAGGAGTCACCACCGGGAACCCGACTGTGGGGAAAGGTTAAAGGGGATGGAACTTGGAAACATCCCAGTGCGGGAACTACAGCGGGATGGATTTTAGAATCCATCCCTGCTCCGCAGAGATCTGCCTTTAGGAACAGAGCAGCCACACACCATTGGGCTCTGCAGATGGAAACTTGAGTGAATGCAGCTCCTTTGGGGTTTGCTGAAATAAAGGAACAATTGCCAGCCACAGCTAAAATGACTTTACAGAGCAGATTGGCTTTAGCCCTATTGCTGTGACATGGACAGGGAGTATGTGGATTCTTGAACTGGAACAGCAGCACTTGTTGTGTGCACATTCCAAACGTGATGCTGGATGGGATGATCAGGGGGAGAGGATAAAATCAGTTGCTGCATCCAGCAGGGAATTAAGGGGAGGGTTAGACAGTAACTGTTTGGATAAAATATTTAAAGGGCTTGGATTTTCCCTGACTGATGGTTGGCCTGACTTTTGCAAAGTCTAACTGGGATCCCAGCAATACTTGTGCTTGTGACACTTGCTTTGAGCTGTGTAAAGAACATGGTTGTGAAAGCAGCTGAGGAACTCGTGGGATGTGAGTAAAGGAGCAGAGTGAGGCTTACGAAGGCTTGAAGGGAAGAGAAGCTTCCCAACCCTCCAAGGGGGGAAATTTGCCAGATGAAAAACCGTTTGCACCTGGTGGGTTCATACAATGCTTCTTCTCCAAAAGCCACTGGCCATGGAACCGCACAAGGCTGATTCTGTAGGCAGCAACCAGCCCAGGTGTGCCAACTTTCACCAGTTCACCGGGCAGTCAGGGCTGGCTTTGGGGTCACCGACCACCAGGGACCCCCAAAGAGAGCCCCAGGGCAGAAGAACGGATGTGCAAAGGGGTGGGGGAAATATGCAATGATTTTGGGGCAATGATTGTCGTGTGTGTGTTTATTGTGGGACAATCTGGGAATGAGTCTGTGAAACACAGTCTGCAAACAGGAACATTCCTGAACTCGGCACACACGACCTTGGGAGGGGCTCTCCCCTCGTGCATCCGGCCCAATAAAGAATGCTGCTGCTTCGTGCTGCGCTGGTGCTGAGGAGGTTTTGTTTCACTGAAGTGTTGGTAACACCTCTGTGCCTGTGTCACAGAGCAGCTGTGATGCCAGAAAGGGGCTGTGTGACATCACAGAGTGGGCTGAGACATCACAGGGTATTGGTGTGATGTCACAGAGAGGGCTGGGCCATCCCAGAAGAGGCTGTGACATCACAGAGTGGGTTGTGACATCACAGGGTGGCTGTATGACACCAGAGAGTCTACTGTGAAATCATGGAGCAGCTCTGTGACATCACAGAGTGGTGCTGTGACATCACAGAGTGGGTTGTGACATCACAGGGCAGAGGTCAGACATCATCCAGCAGACTACGACATCACAGAGCAATTGTGACATCACAGGGTGCTGGTGTGACATCACAGTGCAGATTTGTTACATCACAGACAGGGCTGTGACATCACAGGGCACTTGTGTGATATCACAGAGTGGTCGAGTGACATCCCAGAACAGGCTGTGACATCACAGAGTGGGTTGTGACATCACAGAGTGGCTGTATGACATCATAGAGTCGGCTGTGACATCACAGAGCAGCTGTGTGATGTCACAGAGACGACTGTGACATCACAGATGGTGTGACATCACAGAGTGGATATGACATCACAGGGTGTCTATGTGACATGACAGAGTGAGCTGTGACATTGCAGATAAGACTGTGATATCACAGGGCAGAAGTCTGACATCATAGAGCAGACTATGACATCACCGAGTGGTTGTGACATCCCAGGGTGGCTGTGTGACATCCCAGGGGGTTGGATGCCATGGCAACCCTCATCAGTTCCAGTTCCCTTGGAAACCCCCCCAGGACCCATTGCTGCACTCAGGGTCCGTGGCCACTTGCCCGCAGACCTGTGGCTGCCCTCGGCCGCCATGGCAGCCCTCAGGACAGAGCGGTGCCGGGGCTGGTGCCAGCTACAATTGCACTGACACTCGCTGATGCCCTCAGGTGCCACGGCAGCGGCCACAGGGACCCGTTCCTCACTTTGGTGCCACGGACACCAACGCTTGGCCCCGCTGCCATGGGGATTGGCACGCTCACCTGCACTCAGGGCCCGTGGCCGGCCACTGCTGCCATGGACACGGGCACTGAGCCCTGGGCCACAGTCGGCTGCCGTGGCCACCAGCCCAAGGTCCCGTGGCCAGGGCCGGGGCCATGGAAAGGAACCCGTGGAGCCGTGGTGATGGTGGATGGCCATGGGGTGCTGCTGTGGGCTGGGGCAGAGGGAATTTCCTTGCCAGGCCTTTCTCTGGGGCTGTGTTTGGGTCTGCGCTGAGCACAGCGTTGCTCACACGGAGATGGTTTTGTTCTTGCTGAGCCTGCACAGAGCCAAGGCCTTTCCTGCCCCTCGTCCGGCCACGCTGGGGAGGGGCTGGGGGTGAGGGGGAGCTTGGCAGGGGTCACAGCCAGGACAGGTGACCCCAACTGACCCCAGGGATATCCCAGACCACAGGACATCATGGCCAGTGTATAAAGTGGGGGGAACAAGGAGGAAGGGGGGACATTTGGAGTGAGGGTTTTTGTCTTCTCAGGTAACACTCAGGCAGGATGGGGCCCTGTTTTGCCAGTGGGCAGGGTCAGCACCAAAGACACAGACCCTACTGAAGGGATTGTGCAATTTATAAAATGCAAATCTGCAAAGAATTACAAAAGCATAAGCTCAGCAAAGCACATAATCATTAGCAAAGAATCACAGCAGGAACAGCTCAGCAATGCCCCCAATCATCAGTGCCAAAGATTGCCTGCAGTGATTAACCAAGATCCAGCCCCAGTGACCCTCAGACTTTACCATCACCCAGAGCCACCCATCAGCTGGGGGAAGCTGTCCCAGCCAAGGACTGCAGAGCCACTCCCGGACACTGGGAATTCCTGCAGCTGCCTCCAGCCACAGCTGAGGCTCCAACCCCGCTGGGAGAGGGCCCAGCTTTGACAGTGCTGGAGAAACAACCTGACAGCACTTCTAGTGCGGGAACATCTGCTTTCATCCTCCTCTTGGCTTCCTCCTAAGCCTGGCCAGGGCTCAAGGAGGAGCCAAGGGAGCTGACTTTGACCATACAGCCCCAAACAAGGCCAGATGTTGGATTTCACGGCCTTGTCCCAGCCGCCCGCAGTGCCCAGGCCGTGCTGGCCGTGCTCAGAGCTGGGCCCAAAGCTGCCCAGCATTGCTGCCTTTGGGAGCAGAGCAGGAGGGCAGGACATGTGCCCAGCCTGCAGCCAGCCATGGCACAGCCACCTCCTCAGCAGCTGCCCAGAGCCCAAAAGCAGCTTGGCAGCCACTGAAGAATTCCCTGCAGCCGCCCCAGCAAAGGGGGAACCTTTGGTGCCCGGCCAGGCCGTGCCATGCCCAGCTCTGGCAGCATCCCCCTGGCTCTGGACTCACCTGCACACTGGGCGTGGAGCGTGTCTTTGGAGAAGGTGCCAGAATCAAAGGCCATCATCTTCAGCTGCCACTGGCCAGCTCCAGGAAGAAGTTGTCGTCCTTGAGCTCATCCTTGGTGGCTCCAGCAGCAGCAGCCCCACCTGCTACAGCTTCTCCAGGGGCTCCTTCTCCTTCCCTGGGGCCACACCAGGCTCTCAGGGTTCTGCCCAGGGCCCCAGCCATCAATGAACCAGACAAACAAAACCAGGGGGGGATGGTGGCCCCCAGTGCTTGCCAGAGCAGGCCTCCAGCTCAGCTGCAGCTCAAGAGCTGTGTGTTCCCTTCTGATGCTCCCTGCTCAGGGCTACAGACAGGACAAAATAGTCTGCTTTGCTTTGCCACTGATTGCCAAGAGCTGTGTGGGGCTGTTACCTGCCAGGCCCCTGGATCACACTGTGCCCGTGGGTCCCTGCCATCCTCTAGGGCACATGAACACCCTGCAGCCAAGGGGCACTGAAGAGCTCTTCCAAGGACGGCCTGTCCAAGGGCTGCATGGACAAGCACCTCTTAAGAACATCCTGGCACTCTGGGCACAGAAACCAGAAACCACCAGGCAGCTGCAGAAGGATCCCGCCCGCTTTGGCCCCCGTTCCCGTGCCCAGGCCATGCTGGCTGTGCCCAGAGCTGGGCCTAAACTTGCCCATGCATTCTGTGCTTTGGAGGGCAGCAGGAGAGCAGGACATGTGCCACCTGCTCAGAGCTGACAGAGCGGGATGCTCCTGAGCCCGCTGCTGGCTCCCAGCACTGCTATTCCCCCCGTGCCACAGAGATGAGGGATCCACACAAAAGGAACCCGACCAGGAGCCCACACTTTCATTGCCTGCCAGAAATGGGTCTCATTTTGCTCTGCATTCCTTTCCTAGCAGGTCTTATCTATTAAAAACAAGAGAAAAAAGAAAAGAACCAGAAAAAGTATGAGAAATAAAAACAAAACCCAAATGTGGAGTGAAAAGTCTTCTGCAACTTTGGATTCAGAGGGAATTGGTATTTTTTAAAAGACAACTCAATTATTTACCTTTTTTTTGTTTCATTCAAAACTTACACTGTTTTCCTTCCTTCCTTCCTTCCTTCCTTCCTTCCTTCCTTCCTTCCTTCCTTCCTTCCTTCCTTCCTTCCTTCCTTCCTTCCTTCCTTCCTTCCTTCCTTCCTTCCTTCCGAATTCCTTCCTTCCGAATTCCTTCCTTCCTTCCGAATTCCTTCCTTCCTTCCTTCCGAATTCCTTCCTTCCTTCCTTCCTTCCTTCCTTCCTTCCTTCCTTCCTTCCTTCCTTCCTTCCTTCCTTCCTTCCGAATTCCTTCCGAATTCCTTCCGAATTCCTTCCTTCCTTCCTTCCTTCCTTCCGAATTCCTTCCTTCCTTCCTTCCGAATTCCTTCCTTCCTTCCTTCCTTCCTTCCTTCCTTCCTTCCTTCCTTCCTTCCTTCCTTCCTTCCTTCCTTCCTTTCTTTCTTTCTTTTTCTTCCTTCCTTCCTTCCTTCCTTCCTTCCTTCCTTCCTTCCTTCCTTCCTTCCTTCCTTCCTTCCTTCCTTCCTTCCTTCCTTCCTTCCTTCCTTCCTTCCTTCCTTCCGAATTCCTTCCTTCCTTCCTTCCGAATTCCTTCCTTCCTTCCTTCCGAATTCCTTCCTTCCGAATTCCTTCCTTCCGAATTCCTTCCTTCCTTCCGAATTCCTTCCTTCCGAATTCCTTCCTTCCGTCCCTCACAAGCCACTTCCCAACCCATTGAAGGGGTGCAAAGCAGCAGGATCCCCTCCCAATTAGGGTCCTCTCACCCTCCCAAAATGTGGGGATTTCACCTCAGCCCCCCAAATTGCGGGGGGTTTACGGCATCTTCCCCAAATTCACTGCAACCTCCCAGAATCCACTTAGAGGCCCCAAAATTGTCAAAAAGCAGCAGGAGCCTCCCCAAAAGCAGCTCCTGCTTTTCCTCCCTGGAGTGTCCCACTCCAAGTGTTCAAACTACCCCATCAATCCCACACTTCATCCCACCCCCATGATGCCACCCCCATCCCATCCCATCCCATCCCATCCCATCCCATCCCATCCCATCCCATCCCATCCCATCCCATCCCATCCCATCCCATCCCATCCCATCCCATCCCATCCCATCCCTCCTGGACACCAATTCCCCTTCTGTGGCTCCTGACTCCCCACAGCCAGGCCTTGGGGCTGACGGATCGAGCCATTTGGGGCTGCCATCGACACATTGGGGCTGGGATTGAGTTTATTGGAGGCACCCGCTCAATCCCTCCATCCCAAATGGGAGCTTGGAACCTCTCCTCAGCCCTTGCTGTGCCCATGGGCTCACCTCAAGTCCCAAAATGAGAGCCAGGGCCCCACAGCCCATTCAGAACCTCTCAACATTGCCAGAAACAGCAGCATCCTTCCCAAAATGGGCTCCCCGGCTCCCTGACAATAGGTCCCCCTTCCAAGCACCAGAGCCACCCTCTCAGAACCCCTCCCGAAGCATTGGGGGGACCCCAAAACTGCCTCAGGAATGGGACATACTCTAAAATCCCTTCAGAAATGTGGGATACCCCAGAACCCACTCAGCAACGGGGTCCCCCCGGCCTCATCATGCGCAGCCTTCAGCTGGCTCAGCCAGAGCCCATCCCGCCCTCAGCAGCCCCAGCCCAGCCCAGCCCTCCTGGGCAGGAAGCCCCAATGGCCGAGCCAGCCTGGGACACTTGCAGGGATGCGGGGGCAGCCGCAGCTTCTCGGGCCAGCCTGTGCCAGGCCCTGAGCGCCCTGCCAGGGAACCATTGCTGCCCCACATCCCATCTCAGCCTGCCCTCGGGCAGCGGGAAGCCGTTCCCTGGGGCCCGGCCCCGCAGGCCCTTGGCAAGAGTCTCTCTCCCCCAGCAATTGCTGCTCCTCCCTGCTGCGGGGCCCGAGCTGCAAGTTGATTTTCTGCCGCTGGCCCCGGCCCAGCCCCGAGCCAGGGCCAGGACCTTGCAAGAACTGCCCCCAGCAGAGCTGTTCCCTCCTGCAGTAGTTACACCTGCACACCCACAGCGCCTGAGACTGCAAGCAATGAGCATTCCCTGGGCACATGTGCAGCCCAAGCAGCTCGAGGACAGCCTTGCAGCAGGACTGCTCTCAGCTGAGCCAAAAAGGCCCCTCTGGCAGCTGCAGGGCCATTGCAAAGGGCAAGGGCCAGAGCCTCGGCCCACAGGGGAGGAAAGGGCTCTGAATTCCCCTGCCCTGGCACCTCAACCCTGTTCCCAGGCTGCTTCCCACACAGGATTCCTCTGCAGGACTGCGGAAAGCTGAGAAGCAGCTCTGGCTTCTCCACTTTCCATGTCCTAGAGCTGCCTGGCAGAAGAAATGGAGGGACAGCTCTGGTGGCACAATCCCTCCCGGCCCAGGGCACAGCGCTGGGAAGGTCTTTCCGTGCCGAGGCTTTGCTGCGGCCAAGGAAAGCTCCTGGCTCAAGGTCACCTTTCCTGCTGGGCCAGACCCCCCGAGTGGCCCAGCAGCAGCAGAGAATTCCAGCACAGCCCCGGCACGGGCAGGGCGGCCCTGGGCGGGCTGCGGGAGCCGGCAGCGCCTGAGCTCAGAGCAGCTGAGCCCGGGGGCTCTTGGCCAAGGCCGAGGCCCAGCGAGCATTTCTCAGGTCACAGGGCGGCCTGGGAAGGTGCTGGGGGGGATAATTCACCCCCCAGTGCGGCCCCAGTGGCTCCCAGGATTTCCATGTCTGTGCTCCCAGCGCTGCTCCCAGCCCTGATCCGTGGGGATGGGAATGTCCCGCTCCCTTCCCGGGGCAGGCTCACACCTGAGCCAGGTGTGCAGGGCAGAACCTTGCCCTGAGCCCAAGCCCTGTCCCCCCTGCAGGATCTGCTTCCCATCGGCCTCTTCCTCCTGCGGCCCCACGCCCAGCTCGGTGCTGAACGAAGGGCGCTCGGCCGGGGTCATCCCCCGGCGGGGGCTGCGCACCCCCTCTGCCCCCTCCCCAAATTCCCTCCCGGGGCAGCAGGGGCTGGCTCAGGAGCCCTGGGGCTCCTGGGGCTCCGTGCTTTCCTTCCTAAGGAAAAGAACCGTCCTTCTCATCCAGGCTCCCATGGCCAAAACTGAAATTCTACCTCCCAAATTCTGTCTATCCAAGGATTGCTCCCAGACAAAAGCTGCCATGAGAGACAGGTCTGGCTGCCCTCACCCATGGTGGCCACCTCTCATCTTCTTCCTAAACTCTTGGACTTTGTGCTTTTCTTTTACGTGGAATAAACCCATCCTTCTCAACAAGGTGCCCATGGCCAAAATTGGGATTCCACCTCCCAAATTCCCAATATCCAAGGGCTGCTCCCAGACAAACCTGCCAGGACAGACAGATGTGGCTGGCCTTGGCCTCTGGTGGCTGTGTCTCATCTGCCCCTGAAACCCTGGGGCTCGGTGCTGCCCTTCCTCTGGAGACCACTGTGACCCCGCGTGGCCTCGTGGAACCCAGGGGCCGTTGTGACCCTGCAGGGCTGGTGGCACCAAGGGAACCATTGTGACCCTGTGGCGTTCCATGGAGCCAAGGGGCCACTGTGGCACTGCTGGGCCCCAAAGAACCGAGGGGCCTTTGTGACAGGGCAGCTCGGGAGGTCCAGAGTGGACACCAGGAGAAAGGAATTTCCCTCCCAGGCAGGGCTGGGGTGCAACACGTCCCCCAGAAGGAGCCTGGAGCAGCCCAAGGCTTTGTGTGCCCAGGTAGAAGCAGGCAGGACGCAGAGCTGCCTGTGGAAAGGTCGGGAGGGTTCGGTCGGGCCCGGCCGGAGATGGACAGACGGAGACGAGAGATCTCTATAAGCAGATCTTTGGAAGCACGCTGTTTATTGCAAAGGGTGTGGGCACAAGGGCACTGCTTAGAGCTGCCAGCTGCAGCTCCAAGCAGGCCCAGGGTGTAAGAGAGAAGGGAGAGAGGGAGAGCAAGAGCAAGAGGCTAAGAGAGTTAAGAGCGTAAGAGAGACGAATTAAGAGAGCTAGAGCAAGAGCGCGAGGTCCTTGTTACAATACAATAAATCATCTTCTGTACTGAATATTCTAATTCTCACTAGCCAATCTAATACAAGGTACAAATCCTATAGCATTTACATACAGCCTATAAGAGTTATTACATTACCATAGAGTGTTACATTTTAACTTCTAAAAACTACTCCTTGGACCCCTTCAGCTGAGCTAGTAGGGTCTGCTCTGACCCTTGGACCTGTCTGCAAGCAGAGGGTATTGTTCAATCAAGAGGGGATTACCTTCAGCCGGCTATACCATTGTTTTCCAGTTGTTCAGTAACTAAGACTTTATATCTCAAAGGTGGCTTTCATTTCGATGTCGCTTATAGTTTTCATATTCCCAAAATTTTTTGTCAGGCAATCATATTTATAAGGCTTTCCTGTTTCATCTTCCCCAACATCTCCCCCGTTCTGATGAACAACTAAGATATTAGATACAGTCCTACTCGTTATTTTTTGCACACACTGAAGTATACAAGGTACTGCTACTAAAACTATAATTATTACTACTAGAATAATCAAGCCTATTTTACAGAGTTCCCTTAGCCAAGGTGCAAAGCTCCAACCATCAAACAAACTGTCTAGCCAAGACGGGTCATCTGTTGTAATTTGGTTAGCTAGGTCAGATTTATCAATTTTAGAATTATCAATATAAGTTTGGTGTCTATGGCTGGGAGTTGGATACATGATGATCGTCATATGGCCAATACTTATCAAGAGTAACATTATCAAAACCTTCTGGAAGAGGTATTCCAACTAAACAGGTTGAAAAAGGTTTGTCAGGGCTTGTGTCATATAGACAGATGGTATCGGAGCCTGCAGATTTGGCTAAAGCAACCCAGACATTTGTCTTTGGTTGATTTACAGATAAAGCTTCACTACAAAAACTAAAACAAAAGAATAAAAGCAACATGCACGCGCACAAATGAGAAAACTCCATTCTTTTCTTGAGCTGTTTTTGGCAGGTCACTTTCTTCTGATGATTCTGCGCAGTTCAGGTCTGGGTGCTTGCTTCCTGGCTTCCACTTGCAGGGTCACTGGCTGGTGTGGAGGCGTCGGCAGGCTTTGATGCGAGGTATGGCTTCACGTTTTTTGCTGGAACCCACTTGATTCCTTCACCTGTGGAAACACACGCAAACCCCTTCCCCCACATTATAAGATTGTATGGTCCTTCTATTTTTCCTGAATCTAGATTTTTAATCAAAACTGGGGGGCGCTCTTTCAGTTTTGCTTTTTTGTTGTTCAAAAAATGTCTATAAATGGGGGGATCAGGCTCTTCTGCAGAGCTATTCAAAAAACTGTAAACATACAAAGCCTTGTTCAACCTCCTTTGAGGTGTATCCTGGGCTTCTCCCCCTTTCTGTTGATCTAAAATGCGTTTTAGGGTTTGATGTGTTCTTTTTAGGGTACTTTTTAGCAGTTGTTTAAGATACGGTGAGCAAATACCACTATCTCTTACAGCCCTTCTTAGTTCTTTAATTTCGTGAGTGGGGATGGGAACCCACGTTTTAGGACTGTCAGGCTGTTGGCTAGCTATCACAGGCTTAGCTAATAGACTTTCATCTTTACAGCTTTGGAGTCTTATTTCATGCCAATCTGTTAATTGAGAATAATCTGAGCACTTTGGAGGATTTTTTGATTCAGAAAGTAGCGCTAACAAACTCTCAGAACTCGTTTTCTCCTTATGGGTTGCAAGATCCCAGCCGCTCGCTGGCGGGACTCTGGGGCTCATTGCAAACAAATCTGGCTGCTTTTCAGGGTTTCCTGGTGTTAGATTTAAAGCATCAGCTCGGGCAGAGCGGCTCTCCGTCTTCCCTGCCACTGGAGCTGCACCACTGCCCTCCGTTCCCCCCCTGTTTGCGGCTTGTGAGGCGAGGCTGAGCTGCGCGGAGGGATGTTGCTGGGCGGCGGTAGCCGAGGGATACAGCTGCACGGTGCCGGAGGGCCCCGGCGGGGGCGGCGATGGCACGGCCGATCTCCGCGGTGGCGGGCGAGGAGGCGGCGGGGCCGCGGGGGCCTGGCTCCGTGACTCCGGCACGGCCGATCTCCGTGGCAGCGGGCGAGGAGGCGGCGGGGCCGCGGGGGCCTGGCTCCGTGGCAGCGAGCGACGGGGTGCGGGTGGCTGTATCAAAGGCGAGGTGAAAGCCGTGAGGGGCGGTGGCGGAGCTAGTTCCGTGAGCAGTGCTGTGGTTGGAGGAGTGTGAGCGTGCGTCAGGTCAACGTGGCGGGCTGTGATGGCGCCTGTCTGTGTGTCGGGCTCTCCGGGGGGAGCGGGAGGTGGCAGGGCTGCGGAACCAGGGGCTGGGGCTGCGGCCGCGGTCGAGGAAGGGGGCGACGGGACGGTCATAGATGCAGGTGGCGGTGGGCCTGCGCTGTTGAGCAGTTGAGAAGCGGGAGGCTGCGATGGAGGCGGCGCGACCCGGCCTGGGACCACGGAGGCGAGCGGCGGTGGCAGGGCTGCCCCGTCGGCAGGAGATGATCCCGGAGCGGCGGGAGGCAGGAGCGGCAGGCCGGGGCGGCGGTGCCAGGAGACGGGGCTGGAGCAGCGGCAGGCACGGGGGAGGGCAGCAGCCATCAGTGCAGGCGCTGCAGCGCTGGCACCAGGTGGCTCGTGGGGGTGGGGCGCTCCGTGTCCCAGCACGGCCGATGTTGTGCCGGGATCGGGGAATTGCGCAGGTACGCCAGCATGGACAGGAGTAAGCATAGGAGTCTGTGCCGCCGCGGGGCCGGGGCACAGGTCGGGGCGCGCTGTGTGCGTTTGCACGGCAGGGCAAGGGGGCAGGGTTCCCGCGGCGACTTGCCCAGGTGGTGCCGGGCACGGCAGCGCGGCGCCGACAGGCGTTTTCGGCACCGGGGGTTGGGGGGCGGCAGGAAACTGTGAAGACGCGGCAGCGACGGACTCGGACGGGACACTGGCAATTACCGGCGCCGTATCGGCGGCGGCGAGGAGGACCTGGGGGGCTGGAAGAAGGGTCGCCGCCTGGCTTTGCGGGGGGCCGGCTATGATGGCGGCTACAGCCAGAACAGGCGCGGCTGGGGCAGCGGTAGGACCCGTAGGTGGCAGGGGAGCAGCCGCTGGCCCCGCGGGGCTATCGGCGGGGGGGGGGGGCCACCATGATGGCAGCAGCGGGGGGCGGGGTAACAATGAGGGCAGCAGTGGGGGGTGGGGCCGCGATGACGGAAACGGGGGGGGGCACGTGGGGGCGGGGGCAAGGGGCGGGGCCGCGATGACGCTGGCGGACGGGGTGGGAGGAGCGAGGGACGGGGCCGCGAAGGCGCTGGCGGACGGGGTGGGGACCGCGGGAGCCGGGGCAGCAGGGAGGAACGGGATGGCGGGGGCGGGGATGGCGGGAGCGGTGGGGGGGGTCGTAGGGTCCGGTGGGACAGGGGTGACGGCTGCCGGGACAGCGGGGGCGGGGGGCGGGGCGGCACGAGTCAGTCGGACCGCGGGTACCGGAGCCGTGAGGTCCGGCGGCGGGGCGGGGGCCGTGCCCGGTTGCAGGCTCGCGGCGGTGAGGGGCGGGCTCGCAGCAGGAGCGGGACCCGGCGAGGTGGCTGCTGCGGGCGGCGCCTTCGCAGCAAACAGCTCCACGAGCGCTCTGCAAGCCGGGACCAGCTCCGCGGCAGCCATATCCCGGCGGGAGATATTATTAAAGAGTTTAACCCCAACTGTGTCCCAGAAGTCTCTTGTAAAGACGGCTGAACGGTCAGCATTTGGGAAATTAATCAGAGTCCATTCTAAGAGGTTTTTTAGCTCCTGTTCAGGTAATTGACTTGGACCGGAGCTTAGTAAATACTTAAGTTGCTTATAGAGATGTCTGTCATGGGCAGAGTGAGTTTGTCCCATTATTGACCAGTATGATACTCACCTAGATGTCGCAGGGGCAGGGTCCTTAGTCAGAGGTCCGTCGTGGGGGGCCGGCCAGGCTCTCCACATGGCGCTCAGGACGCTGCTGTTGGGTCCCTCCTTAGAGCTCTGGTTTTAGGCGTCGCGTGGCAACGGCTTTCCGCGCTCAGGACCTCGCAGGTGGGTCTGCACTCAGAGCTCCAGCGCGGGCGGTGCTGAGCAATACCCGCCTGTGCTCGGGCGCGCGGCTGGGTCCCTCCGTAGAGCTCCGGTCTGCACTGCTTAGCAGCGTGGCCGTGCTCGAGGGGTGCCGCGGCAAACTTCCTCAAAGAGCTCCAGGTAGCCGCTGCGCAGCAGTGGCCGTCTGTGCTCGAGGACTGCCAGGCAATTTCCTCCCTCCGAGAGCTCCAGGTAATCGCTACGAGGTAACGGCTCCCCGTGCTCGAGGGCTGCCTCGGCAGAGTTATAGAGCTCCGGCTTTTACGCTGCGCAGCAACGGTATGCCGTGCTCACGACACGTTCCAGGTGGCTATAACTGGTCTTTTAGTTACCGTCCATGGAGAAGTCTCCCACAGGTGGAAAAAGCTGAATCGGGCCTTCAGTCGCGTTGGGCGCCAGTCTGTAGAAACTCATCGGGATGGTTCGGATGGTACGGACGGAGGGACGGACGGTGACGAGGATCTCTATAAGCAGGTCTTTGGAGGCATGCAGTTTATTGCAAAGGGCGTGGGTACAAGGGCACTGCTTAGAGCTGCCAGCTGCAGCTCCAAGCAGGCCCAAGGTGTAAGAGAGAGAGAGAGTGAGCTAAGAGCTAAGAGCTAAGAGCAAGAGGCTAAGAGAGTTAAGAGCGTAAGTAAAAGAGAAGAGCTAAGAGAGACGAATTAAGAGAGTAAAGAGCTAAGACCTAAGAGAGCGAGGTCCTTGTTACAATACAATAAATCATCTTCTGTACTGAATATTCTAATTCTCACTAGCCAATCTAATACAAGGTACAAATCCTATAGCATTTACATGCAGCCTATAAGAGTTATTACATTACCATAGAGTGTTACATTTTAACTTCTAAAAACTACTCCTTGGACCCCTTCAGCTGAGCTAGTAGGGTCTGCTCTGACCCTTGGACCTGTCTGCAAGCAGAAGGTATTGTCTAATCAAGAGGGGATTACCTTCAGCCGGCTATACCATTGTTTTCCAGTTGTTCAGTAACTAAGACTTTATATCTCAAAGGTGGCTTTCATTTCGATGTCGCTTATAGTTTTCATATTCCCAAAATCTTTTGTCAGGCAATCATATTTATAAGGCTTTCCTGTTTCATCTCCCCCAACAAGCAAGCAGCAGATGATGATTGCAAGGATCTAGGTGTCACCATCACCCTCTCAAGAGAGGAATCCTTTAAGCAAGCACATTGCTCATCACTTCCATCCTGCTTTGGTTTAATGAACCAGCTCTTCCTGGCAATGAGCAGCAAGGGGATCAAATTTGACTGTTGCTATCCTTTTACATTTTATTCAATCATTACATCAGAACAGGCATTTTACTTTTGTTTCAGTTACTCCAGAGGACCTTGGCACAAAGCAAAATGAAGTCAAATGAGAAATAGCTAGCTTAAATTTATACACACCAACAAACCATGCTGTGTTTCAACAAGTGTAAGAGAGACATGGGACTTTCCTTCCCTCTGAGCAGCTGCAAGCATAAAAAAAGCAATGATGCAACATTCATTAATAAAACTTTCTTAGAAAGCTCTTCTTATGGCCAGATTCAACATCTGCAGGAGATACCCAAAACACACTCATTGTGCTGCACTTCCCTTTTTCCATTCACGTGTTATATATACTGAAAATATGTTACCGAGTAGGTATGAACACACCATGCTCCCAAATTTTCCCGAAGTAAAACATATATCTGTGTATGTTATAAACAATCAAACACAAGGGAGAAAAGCATGGCACAGATGCTGCAGCAAAGGAAATTCATCACATTACAGATCTGCCCTGATATGGAGATTGGCCAGGACTTTCATCAGTGATGGGAAGGAATTTCTCATCTTCCCATTTACAGCACCTGAAGCAAGAAGGACCCAACACCTTTAGCGGTGTCCAAGATAGCACAGAAATTTAAACAGAGCCATTTACAAAGGGCAGCAATTCATCTGGCCAGTTCACACCTCAGATAACTATCTGCAGAACCCAGAGCAATATGATACTCCAAGGAGCAGTGAGATAGCCAGAAGATTCTCAGCTAAAGAAAATCAGGCAAGAACAGGATGTTCCTTAGCCTGGCTAACCCAGATAACTTCTCCCAGCCATTAGCATGAGATGAAACAGAAAGAGAGGCTGAATTACTTGCAGTGAACAGATACTGCCCGAGGGAAATGTGACAGGTGACCTACAACATAAAAAATGTACTTAACTGTAAAAACTAGGAAGTGAAGCTAAAAATGAGAAAAATTAAAAGCTGTCCTTGGATATGCAGTAAAAGGCACACTGACATCATCAACGGGAGAAGGAACACAAAAGCACCCAGCTGTTCAAAAGCTGTGCTATTCAGGTACAAAGAAATCAATGTTTTTTTTAAAGAAAAAATCCCTCACAACGTGAATGAGCTCAGTAACACTCAAAACAATATTATTTGTTAGAAAAATCATCTGCTCCAGTGCCTGAAGCAAAAGGTTTGCAGTTTATTCCATCATTCCTTCAAATCCAGGGATTAGTGAGAACTTCCTAACAAATTCCTGCCCTGCCTTATGGTCCTTCAGCTTCACCAGGGCCAAAGTTTGCTGCTCACAGTCAGTACACGAATCCCGGTGGTGTTGCCATCCTCTCTGAGTGAGAAAAGCACTCGAGATGGTGAACAAAGAGATGGGGCAGTTTCCTGATGCCTGAGAAGGATGTTCTCAACTCAGTGGCACAGAGTCTGCTTTTGTTCAGACAGGAATGAAGCGGCAAAATGGCAGAAATTCATAATAGGGACGATGAGGAGAAACATTGGGCTGTGCACACATTCAGTCCAAGCAACATCAGCTCCAGGTGTGGTTTAAAATTCACGTTTGTGCTTTATTAAAGCCATGCACTGTATTTATGGCTCTCAGTGAATTCTGTATCCAAAAGGGACATGTTAGATGATTAAAAATTAGTTGGATTTCTTTCTTCTCCTGTAGCAGTGCCAGTAGGAGAGGTAACAAAGGCAGTTCCCTGGCCTTCAGACATTGCACAGAAGTGGGATACATTGATACAAACTCATGCAGCCAAACTGCAGGTATTTAATTCAGGGTCTAAGACATGAAGCCAGGCTTCTTTTAATAAATCACGGATAGGGATGAGCTCCTGACATTAACATTCCACTCCTCCCTCTTTCTGCTAAGACAGTCTGGACAACACGAATATCCCTAATACAGATCCAGGGCTCTGGTATAACAGCCACCCCAAAAAGCCATAGTTCCAGCTACCTTTCCTTTCTTTGCATCATACCAGGAGGAATCAAAAGGAATGAAAGCTATTTCATTTATTATTACAGGTGAGAACCCCTCTAAGTACACAGGAAGAGAAGTTGTATTTTGTAACCTTGTTCTCCATCTAGAAGTAAAACAGGGGCTGGTGTGAGGCAACGAGGGGAACAGAGAAAATGCTGAAAAGAAACTGAGGAAGGTGAAGCCAAATTTTCGAGCATTCCAGGCAATCACACCACTCAGGGACATTCTGCAGCTCAGCAAATCACATGCTGGAATGCAGTGGAGTATGGAGTAGGGAAATAGGGAACTGCTCAACAAAGGAGGTGCTACAGCCTCTTGTGCTCAGGCTCTTAGCCCAATGTTCCAGCTCCAACTGAAGGGCATTCTGAACCAGAAGAGCACTGACCTTTTGATTTTGGCAGTTCACAGTTCTCAGACAGCAGAACGTCTGTGGCTCCTCTCATCATTATGTTTGCTGTTTTCACTACTGGCCATCAAGTTTCCTGCAGTAGCCATCCATGAACCCCGGATCACTACTACATTAATAACACAGAGCATGGCTCTCAGAGTGCATTAGTGAGGTACCAGGAGAAAACCCAAATGATGATCCTCCTCACAGAAAAGGTAACAGACAAAAAAAAAAAAAGTGTGAAAACACTTTTTTAAAAGATGGCTGAAATTAGGTGAATTCTTAAAATTAAGTAAATGTCTGAAATTAAATTTAAGCAAATTTAACTGTTGCAAAGTATTCTGAATACACATACAGTACAATATACTAGAGTCCAAAATTTAAAAATCTTACTGTCATGGAATATGGGGTAAGGGATATGTTTATTTGGGAAAATCAGTTCAGCAGAGATCTCTTTGCTACAAATATCTTGAATTTAATTCTTCTGCCTTGATACAACCTCCTGAGAAAATAAAAAATAAAATAAAAATCCTACAGGACAAACTTGTGTTGGATGCAATCTACTCCCTCAGACCTGATACAAAAGTCTAATTTATTCTCTTGCTTTTTTGTCTTAAGGAGAATGAATTAATTATTCTTCCACTCAGAAGTCTATGGCATTAATCCTTGAGTTGAATCAGAGAAAATTCAATCTCTCATGAGGTCCCACTCCATTTACTTTTCTTGTAGTGTTCTGTTTTGTTGGAGTGAAAGCTCCTCTGGACCCAGGCCCAGAGGGAAGCCAAAGCACAGGGGTTGAATTAAAACCTTTGGACAAGCTGAGATACATGAAGTCACACCAAAGTGAAATAGAAATATAGATTTTTTACCCTTTAGTAGAAATATATGCTAAGTGCCTTAAACATTGAAAAGCTGTAGCAGAGACCTTAAACACAGTTGTTACTGCAGCAGTGTTACCTTTTCACAGAATTCTTTACTTTAGACAAAATATGGATAGAATTACCCTGTTCACATTTTTTAGATGGAGTGTTCACATAAACAATAAGAGCTGATAGAAACTGCATCCACAAATCTGTGTAATACCTGTGTAACACTGGTGTAAGGCTTACGACTGTTAGAATTAGACCAGGATAGGTTAAGAAAAGGAAAACTAGAATTGTGTGTTAACACAATTAACAAATATAATCCATACTTCTGTAAGAAAAAATATAGAGTCTAGAGTACAGAGCATATAGAGTATAGAGCATATAGAGTATAGAGCATACAGAGCATACAGAAGAAGAAGCAGCTGTGTTTGCCTGCTGTTTGCTGTCACTGCTTGCCTTTTTCATGTAACCCCCTTCGAACTCTGCCTTCAAGAAAGCTGTGAGACTATGAAATAAAGAGCTCAGCAGAACAGCAGCCTCCTCTGCTCTCTCACCCTGCTCCGGGAAGGAAGGGTACCCCGTCAAAAGCTCAGCAGCGCAGAGCCCCAAGGCTGCTGTGGGCAGCAGGGCCCAGGGGCCGTTCCCACCCGCAGCGCTCCTGTCCTGGGCTGGGCCTGCACAGGGGCTGTGGCACCATGGCTGGGGCAGCGGGGCACAGAGGGGCCGCGGAGCCGCTGCCGGGGCTGGCAGCAAGGCCAGGGACAGACAGGGAATTTCTGTGCATTGCCTGCGCTGGGCAGGGCTGAGTGTGGGGAAGGCAGAGCTCAGCCGGCCTCGGTGGCTGCAGGAAAAGCCAAGAGCCCCAAGAGCCCCCGTGGCTGTGCTGGAGACCAAGGCTGGAGGAGGGAAATGCGGGGCTGCTGCGGGATGGGGACGGGGATTGAATTCCAGCAGGCACCGACGTGGGGCTGAGAGACTCAAGGACTCCTTGGCCTGAGCCTGTCCTGGAAAGGTCTCTCAGCCCTCTGTGCCCATGAAGGGCTTCAAGGAGGAGCAGAGCTCATCTTGGCAGGACCCTCATGGAATCCCTGAGGGACAAATGCCAGTGCCTGCCCAGCCTTCCCAACATCCCTGACACCAAAGGCCTTTTCCACATCCCTCAGTTCCAGGTCAGTGCCCAGAACACAGCACAGGCCTGTCCAGGTCCTGGGGGTGATTCCAAAGGGAGGCAGCTGTGATTTCTCCCCACAGACCCACCACTCCGGTGTCTCTCTGTGCAGCCCTTGGCTGTCCTGAGCACTTTCCCTGGAGCCTCCCTGCCCTGGACGTTTCTCTCCATGCAGTTCTCAGCACAGCCCAGCAAAGAATTCAGATGGTTTCCCAGAGGACATTACTCTGGGGGTGAAGTGGCCTCAGGGCACTGTTTGTGCCCCTGGAATTGTGCCAGCCCCCAGTGCTGCTGATGGTGTTTGTGCTCACTCGGGTTCATCTCCCCACACCCACTCGATGCACTGCTGAAGGCTCCTCAGGACAGAGCAAACACGGACTGCTGGCCTGGGCACTTGGTGTCCCTCCGTGCAGGGACAAACAACCTCCTGCAGGTGAGGGCAGAGGCCAGTGCTGGGATTGGTGGTGGCAGGGGCTGCTGTGGGACACTTGCCCTGGGCACCTTCCCAGGCTTTCCCCGGAACAAAGGCCCAGCCCAGGCCCTGCTCTGCTGCTCCCTCAGGTCCATCCCAGGAGCTCTGGCTGTGCCAGGACACTGCTGCGTGCCCCCCCTGCACACTCCCCCCTGCCCCTGGGCACTGGGGTTTGCTTTGCCAGGGCATTCCTGGGGCACATTCCTGACAGCAGCTCTGGAGGAGAGCGAAGCCTTCCTGCCCTGCCCTCAGGAGATGCCCTTTGCTGATCAAGCTGCTGTGCTGGAGCCCGGCTGTGTCCCAGCAGTGCCCGTGGCCTGTCCCTGCCTGTGGTCACAGCACGGACAAGCAGCAGGACAGTGACCGAGCTGCCCGAGCACTCCGGCCTTGCACCCCCAGAAGGGCTGGGAAAGGGAGTGTGGAGCTGGGAAGAGCAGAGGTGGGAAGAGGCAGGGCCATTGTCCCTGGCCGTGCTGCTGTGCTGGGAGTCTCTTCCCTCCAGCTCTGCCCACAGGCACTGCCCCTGCAGAGCCAGAGAAGGGCTGAGGAACAAACCTTGGACACAAAGGTCAGGGCAGCCCCTTGTTTTTATTCAAATGCACAGAGGAGAAGCCTCCTGGAAGTCTTTGTGTTTCAAAAGAAAGGTAGATGTTCATGTAGAAATGCTAGGAGTAGTACTACAATACTTTATAAAAAGCAGAATAACACCAGAAAAAGAATAAGGAAAAGCACCAGTGAAAATATGGACAAAGAGAAAAAAAAGGCCAAGATTGTAGAGTTACATTCTGAAGGTTCTGGAGCAGAAAAGAGAGAGTTTATTGCTTCTGAGAAGCATCCTAGTCATCATTTTCCTTGCACGGCAGAAGGAAATAGAAAGATTTTACCTTGTGAAAAGTATCCAGTCATCACTTTCCTCAGGGCATCCCTGAGCTCCTGGTTCCTCAGGCTGTAGATGAGGGGGTTCAGGGCTGGAGGCACCACCGAGTACAGAACTGACAGGGCCACATCCAGGGATGGTGAGGAGATGGAGGGGGCTTCAGGTAGGCAAAAAAGCCAGTGCTGAGGAACAGAGAGAGCACAGCCAGGTGAGGGAGGCACGTGGAAAAGGCTTTGTGCCGGCCCGGCTCAGAGGGGATCCTCAGCACGGCCCTGAAGATCTGCACATAGGAGAAAACAATGAACACAAAACAGCCAAATACCAAACAGACACTGACAGCGATGAGCCCAAGTTCCCTGAGGTGGGATTTGGAGCAGGAGAGCTTGAGGATGTGTGGGATTTCCCAGAAGAAGTGGCCCAGGCCATTGCCCTGGCACAGGGGCAGGGAAAATGTATTGGCCATGTGCATGAGAGTGTAGAGAAAGGCACTGGCCCAGGCAGCTGCTGCCATGTGGGCACAAGCTCTGCTGCCCAGGAGGGCCCCGTAGTGCAGGGCTTTGCAGATGGACACGTAGCGGTCGTAGCACATGATGAGGAGGAGGGAATGCTCTGCTGAGATGAAGAACAGAAAGAAAAACACCTGAGCAGCACATGCTGAGTAGGAGAGGTGCCTGGTGCCCCAGAGGGAATTGTGCATGGCTTTGGGGACAGTGGTGCAGATGGAGCCCAGGTCGGTGAGGGCCAGGCTGAGCAGGAAGAAGAACATGGGGCTGTGCAGGTGCTGGCCGCAGGCTCCGGCGCTGATGATGAGGCCGTTGGCCAGGAGGGCAGCCAGGGAGATGCCCAGGAAGAGGCAGAAGTGCAGGAGCTGCAGCTGCCGCATGTCTGCCAATGGCAGCAGGAGGAAGGGGCTGATGGAGCTACTGTTGGACATTGGCTGTGTCCGGGCATTGGGTTCTGCCACGGAGAAAAAGACAGTGAAGAGTTAGAGGAGATCTGTAAGCACAATCAAAGCCATTTTCTGTACATCCTCCCTGGAACACACACAGACACCCTTTTGTGTTTAAGAGTTCTGAGTTTTCTGTTTTTAAGCTCCCCCCATATCTCTCCTGGTATTCTTGGATATCAGAAATCCTCAACCTTTCTGCTGCACTCAGGGAGAACAGAGCAACTTTTGCAAGGCAAGATGATGAGTGGAGACTCAGGGGAGGTGCTCTGTCATTCTGACCTGTTCAGAGTTTCTCTGTTTCACTTTTCTCAAATGCAGAAGGTTCACCCTCCCATGTTTCCCTTAAAGATCACCAGGTGCTGCTGGGAGCAGATGGATCCACCACAGATCCCCAAATGTCCGTCCCTCTCTCAAGGTCTCAGCACCACATTCGTAGCCGAGGACACCCCTGGCTCATTTCACCAACCCTACAGCATTTTCACACTTGTAGCATCTCTGCTTTTCTCCTCTATCTGAGGCTTTCAGATAGCACAAAGATGCTACAGGACAGATTTGCATCCTGGAGGGAACTCCCAGCTTGGAAGGAAACCTTGGGGAGAGAGCCAAGAGTCCCAGAGCTGGCACTGGATGAAGGGAGATTGAGCTGCTGCCCTGGCTGCACTGACAGCCCTGCCCAGAGCCGGGCACTGGGGCCAGCGTCACCCTGAGCCACCTGTGCCCCCTCCCAGAGCCCCCAGGGCCGGGCAGCTGCTCCCAGCCCTGTGCTCTGCAGAGGGAACTGGGCCCGGGGCTGCAGAGCTGCCCCACAGCTCTGCTGCAGCTCTGCCTGCACAGGAGGGGCTTCACGCCTTGGAGCCCCGGCCCTGAGGGCAGAGGCTTGGCTGAGGGGCACAGCAGGGAGGGGGCTTCTTCAGAGGGAGGGGCTGCACTGGAGGGGATCCTGTGGGGATCTCTAAACTCTCCCTGACACATTGCTGGGTTTGTTTTCTCTCCTTCCCTGATCTCATCTCTGCTTCCGGGGCATTTTCCTCCTGGAGCTGTTTCCCTGTTCCTGATCTCTCCCTGCCAGCACTCACAGACCCCAAATCTCTGTGCACTCTCCTTGGCCCTACAGAAACCTGCCTGTGTGCAGGGCACTGGCTGGGACAGGTTCTGCTTGCAGCTTGGAGAAAGGACAGCTCAGACTGAGCCTGATGGGTCCAGCCAAGGTGATGCTGGTGCTGTCCATGGGCACAGGAGTGGCTGAAAGCACAGGAGGGATCTCCTGTGCACCTGCTGATCACTAAAAGGAACAGTTCAGATGTCCCAGGGACCTGACAAAATTCATAATACCTTTAATATTTATCCTCCCTCCCCACCATTCTCCAGTGGCAGGAAACTGAAAACAAAGTCTCAGGAAATGTCCTCATTTCTATCAAAATCCTTGAATTGGAAATATTCTGGGAGTGATCAGAAACCCTCAGCCCATCAGAGCCTCATGAGCATTTCACCTCCCCTGCACTCGAGATGCTCTGAGTTGTACTCACAGAATCCGTAGGCACGGGGATGTTGCAGCTTTAGGAGATCCCTCCAGGAGCTGCAGCTGCCGTGTCCTGCAGCCAGAGGCTTCCTGGGCCAGGGGCTGGGAGTGATTCTCCCGCAGTCACTTCCCAGCCCTTTCCCAGCCCCGGCTGAGTTGAAGCCCTGTGTGCCTCTGTGCTGTGCCCGGGCTGGCTGCAGGCAGTGCCCCAGCCCTGCTGGGCTGTGCCCAGGAGCTGCTCCTGGCCAGAGCTGTCTCTCTGCAGCGCTGCCGCTTGTCTGGAGCTGCCTCTGTGCCAGGAGCCCAGCCCAGCTCAGCAGCACAGACACAGCACAAGGACTGGAATGACCCTCTCGGGCCTTGGTGCTGAGGCCCTGAACATCAGTCCCTGGCAGGGACTGGCAGAAACCTCTCGAGAATTCAAGTCAGAATTGAACTTCAAAGTTTCTGGAAGTTTTCATGGGTCCCAGTGAGGGACACGACTGAGAAAGTGTCCCCAGGCTGCAGTCAGAGCAGAGAACTGGAGGCAGGGAGGACGGGGGACAAAGAGAAGCCAAGCCTTGGTGCCCTGGAGCACAGCAGCGTCTGTGCCACCAAGGGCTGGGAGGAGACACCTTGTCCTGAGGCCCTGGGAACTCCTGGCACAGCCCCAGCAAGGCTGGGCACTGTCAGCCCTTTGTCCTGCCCTCAGCATCCCCCCACATCCCAGTGGCCTCAGGGATCTGCTGGAAGGAGTCCCTGGGGAGCCTTGGTCACGAATGGCCCTGGGGGCTCTTGAATGCTCCCAGGGACTGCAGGGTTTTCAAAGGACTTTGGCTTTGGCTTTTGCCTGGGAGTCTCTGAGAGCTTTGTGCAATCCTGGCCCCCAATTATCTGCTCTAATGAGTCCCTGGAGAGCCTTTGTCAGTAACAACACTTACTGGGGCTCATTAATGCTTTGTCATGGAACAGCGGCTGAACACTTGGATGAAATCAAACTGACTCCTCATACACAACTCATTCATTATATAGATGACATCTTGGTCCAGGGCAGCAATGAGGAGGAAATGCAACAAGTCCTTGAATTAGTTGTGGATCATAGGAAACAGAAAGACTGGGAAATTAACCCTACCAAAATTCAAGTGAAATTTTTGGGAATTCAGTGGCAATGCAGGCATCAGGAAATCTTCCCCAAAGCCCAACAGAAAATTTTAGAGTTTGCTGTGCCACCAAATAAAAAGAAGGCACCAAGATTTATTGGATTATTCGTCTTTTGGAGAGAACATATTCTGCATCTGAGACAAATCTCAACCCCTCTGCATAAAGTAACCAGGGGAAATAGGGAATTGGAATGGGGAAGTGAGCAGCAGGCTGCCTTTGAATTAGCCAAAGAGGCTATTAGCCAAAAAGGCCTTTAGATCTATGGCCTATGCAAAAGGGAGAAGTTGAGTTAAATGTACCTGTAAATGGGTCACATACTGATGGGAGCCTCTGGCAGAAACAGGGAAAGAAAAAGGTTCCCCCGGGGTTTTGGGGGAGGAAGCTGCCAGAAGCAGGAAACAACTACACACCTTTTGAGAAACAGTTATTGGCAGGTTATTGGGCACTGATGGAAACAGAACAACTTACCATAGGGTATGAAGTGGCTCTTCATCCGGAAATTCCTATAGTGCAGTGGGTCAGAAGGTCCCCAAAAGCCCATTGGATTGGGCACGCTCCGGAGTGTGGTACTGTAAAGTGGAAGTGGTATATTCGGGATTGGGCCAAGGTGGGAACGGGGCGGATAGCCACTCTTCATGAGCCAATAGCAGCTGCCCCCGGGAGGGACCAAGAGGTGAGTGCCAACTTCACAGCTGAGAGAGAATCTCCAGGGAAGTGGGAAAAGCCTTCAAATCAACTAACGCCACAGGTGAAAGAACATGGTTGGTTTACGGATGGGTCAGTGTGGAGAGCTTATCTGAGGAATGGTTGCGCAGTAGAGGACATGATAAGATAGAGCCTTGCGGAATGTAAAGGTCAGCTTATCCTGGGAAAAGCGGTTTCTTATCAGCAGGATGTGTAACAGGATACGAAACCAGCCAGCCCCGCAGAAGGAGCAAACTGGAATGTGGAAACTGTTGCCGCAAGGCGTGTTGTTCCCACGAGAGAAGATGACCAATCATGAGCTCAGCTTTTGCAATATGTATGAGCTGTTTAAGTGCTGTATAAATATGAGATGAGAAGACAATAAAGTTGAGACTTGCTGATCATGATATCGTGGTGCTTGTCTCCCGCGCCTCTCTCGACAGGTCAGCTAAATATATAGGAGGGAAAAGGTTTTGGAAAGCAGTAGCTGACCATCCTCATTCAGAAAAGTTTTTAGAAATGACCAGAGAGGGGAAAAGCAGTCAATATGCTGAATTCTATGCAATTGATATGGCTTTAAAACAAGAAGATCTAGGAGAATGCCTTTCCTATACTGCTTCTTGGTCGGTAGCTAAATGGGTTCGCTCCGTGGCTACCAACATGGGTGGGCAGAGCCTGGAAAATCTACTCCAAAGAGGTCTGGGGAAAGGAACTGTGGAGTGACCTTTGGGAAATGGTGCAAAGAACTGATGTGACTGTGATTCATGTTGATGTCCATAGTGACACAGACACTTTAGAGTGACTTTATAACTCTGTTGCAGGCAACCGGGCAAAGATTTCCCAAGCCAGACCGGAGTTCCCTCCAAAGGAGGATCACGAAGGCCTGGCAAAATGTGCACACCAAAAATGTGTGCACCTTGGACAAAAAGCCCCTTACAGGTGGGCTCAAGAGCACGGCATTGCCATGTCACTCGATATGAGTAGAACTAGAATTGCTCAATGCCCCATGTGCCAACATATGTACAAACGCCCGGTGCCAAACATTGTAAAAGGACAGCTGGGGAGAGGAAAATTGCCTGGACCAACTTGGCAAATGGATTACATTGGACCTCTACCCCAGGACCGAGGGTGTAAATATATCTGCCATAGACACATATCCTGGGTATTTGATTGCCCATCCTTGTGAGAAGGCCGCTCAGCACAGCACCATCTGTACTATAGACACAATAATTCTGTATTACGGAATGCCATTACCCAGTCAAACAGATAATGGGTCTCATTTCCAGAACAAATTCATTCAGCAGTACGCTGAGCAGAAAAACATTCAGTGGGGTTTTCACACACCATATTATCCCCAAGCTGTGGGATTACCTGAGCGAATGAATGGGCTGTTGAAAGAGCAGTGGAGAAACCTGGGAGATGGGCACCTGTCCTGGTGGAGAACCCATCTCACTGATGCACTGCACATCCTTAACAATAGGCCCATCAGGGACACGGACACAAAGTCAGGGGACAGCGCTCAGAATCAAAGTATATCATGATTTGGTCAGAGAAACATGGTCTCTTGACACCTCCCTAAGTAAGGGAAGCTCCCAAAGATGGGGACATGATGAATGGCCACTTGAGAGAGTTCTACAACATTATGGAGCGGCTCCATGGAGCCCTAGCCAGTTGGTGTCAGGGGCCAGAGAACCTGCCTATAATCTGAATTGGATAATAAGACTGCAAGCTGTCTCGGAGATAATAACTAACCAGAGGGCTGCCGCCCCTGACCTTATGGCCGACCAATCCACGCAAACGCGGAATGCGATTTTCCAGCATCGCGGGGTTTTAGACTACCGGCAGAAGAAGGAGGAGTTTGCAGGAAAGAAAATGAATCCAACTGTCACTTACAAATTGATGACAATGGAAAAGTAGGAAAACAGACAACTCGGGAGATGAGAAAATTAGCCCATGTACCAACCCAGACATGGGAATGTTGGGAACCAGATATATTCTTGTGGCTGCCAGGGAGTCTGTGGCTCAAAGGGGCCCTTTCTCCTTTCCCTTTGTGAATGTCTTGGGGTGACCTTATGATGTGTATACCATATCGCTGCCTGTGCCCAGAAATTAATGCTGGGGGGGGGGGGGGAAGGGGTGGTTGTGCCTTCTCTCAGAGGATATATTTCTAAATTTGGCCAAACCGGAACAGTGCAGCTGCTACCTTCCTGTTTATTCCTTGTTTTGTTCCTTGTATTGTACGACTCATCCAGCACACAGTACAGGGAAGGCAGCTCGCAGCTACACCTCAAGATCCACCAACCCCATATGCAACAACTGCAGAGGCAATCTGACAACCATGATTCATCCTGTAAGTCAGAGGAGCGACTGATGTGCTGAGGCCTGAGCAGCAGGCCTCAGCCGGAGCTGACCTACAAGATGAACCCTGGCCAATCTGTGACTAACACCATCAGTATTATTCAGCTAAAAACAGATGACAAAGATGCTTATGCTAGCTGTTTAATGCCAAACGGGCTGCTTTAGAAACTTTCCCATAATCGTGTACAGTTATCTGCAAGAAATGGATAATTTAAGAAACTTTCCCCAGCTGACATGAATAAAGGTTTGTTTGCAGGGTGTTTGAGGGGAAACCCTCCCAGGCAAGGCCTGGGCACTGGCCAAGCTGTGGCCCCTGCTGGTTGCAAAGTGTGCCATCAGACCCAGGTGTTTCCAGACTAAAAACACAATCAAGTCGCTTGGACTTCCTGATTTGGGCCTCTAAAAGCTGGATCCACATTTGGGGCAAATTTGGAGGCCTCACATACGGGTAGATGCACCCATAGGATTCTCCCAATTGACAGGAAGGGTTCTCCAGCTCCTTGCTGCAAAACGGGGCTCCCCAACGACTGCGGATCTGGATGATGGCAAGGTATTTAGGCAATTGGTGATGCATCTTTCTAAATCACTCTCCTTTCTCTTGGATAGTAATAATTAGGTGCATTGCCTTGCTTATTTTTGCTTGTTGCTAAATCCAAGCCCCTAGTTTTATTGAATGTATCGTTTTACATTTGAGGTTCCTTAATTTCACAGTAAAATAAGAGCATTCTTCCCGGTGCTGTGTCCTTTAAATCGCCTCTGCCCCCTGGCAGAACAACAGGAGGCCCCTGAGGGGCTGGGGTGGTGGGAAGGCCCGAGGAAGTGGCTGTCAGAGGCCATAAGCAGCCTCCAGGCAGCCGCCTCGTTCCTGCCGCCCGGCTGCTCTGGCGCTTCCCCGAAGCATCTCCCAGGCCTGCGGCAGAAGCCCTCAAGGCCGGGCCTCAGCAGGAGGGTGGGGAGCACCCCGAGGTGCCGAGGCTGGGCTGGCTGGGGACAAGGAGGGCGGGGAGCCCTGCTGGGGCACGGCCCCTGGCTGCTGCCAAGAAGGGGCGGTGGGCAGAGGCAGGGCTGGCGGCCAGCCCGGGCCCCCGCGGCTGCCCAGGCCACGGGGCTGTGACCGAGGCCCCCCTGGCACAGAGCTCTGGGCCCGCACAGCTGCTGCCACCATGGGGAGGGCGGCGATGTCTCCTCGAGCAGGGCTGCCGAGTCGCTGCTGCCGAAACAGCTCTGGACGCCACAGAAACAGCACCAGAGCGTGCACAGGAACAGCAGGAGCCCCAATGCCGGCACCAGCTCAACAAGGCATCCGCACCAGCCGGGACGCCAAACGGGGCCATACTGTGGGCACAGCTGCACGTGGCTGGGCAAAAGGCTCCAGCAGAATTGGCCACAATGGCTTCCTCTTGCCTTGCCAGCCTCACAGTGACGCTTGGCAGCTTCAGCTGCAGCCTGTGCCCCTGACTGACTTCAGTGGCCGTGCTTGAGGGCAGACTCGCCTTCCACAGTCAGGCGTCCCAAGGCGGCAGCATTGGTGCCATCGTGAGAGAGAGACTCTGATGGGACACAAGCCCTGCACTGCAGGTGCCATCCCTCTCCTGCATGCAGGCCCCTTAAAGACACGTACATGAGCTTCCAAACTAAATCCTGGACTTGCTTGGAACAAAGGAAGATGCAGCCGGCACTAAAGAAAAGCTGGCAGACGTTCAGGGGCGGAGGGAAGCACTTTGCTGTGTGCAGAGGAGATGGCCCGGTTCACAAGCTCAGGCTTTGCTGCCAGAGGATCCTGCTTTGCTCTTGCTGGAGGCCATTCCCTACCAATGCATGGCCCTCCGTTGTTCCTGCATCACGGCTGCTGGACCTGTGGCAACAAGTGTGTCCCGAGTCCATGTGACAGCAGAAAAGGGTGGGACCTGTGTGCTTCCAGCGCCTGTCTTGGCTGCTCCTTCAGGGTGCTGGCACCATCATCAGAGACACAGAACAGCTTCTCCTCCCACAGCTATCCCTATCCTCTGCACTTCCCCAGGTGTCTCCCTTGATGTTCCCTGGGGAGCCTCCCTGTTTGTGGCCGTCCATTGCCCTGCTCAGCAGGGACGCAGTTGTGTTTGGACGTGAGCTGCCACAGCCAGACACGCAGCAACGGGAATGTTGAATATCAGAGGCTGGGCCAATTCTTTCATTTCCAGAATGCAAGAAAGACAGAAAAGCACAAGGAAACGTCACAGTGTCTCTGTAGAATCTCTTTGCCCTGTGAAACTCAGCAGCTGATGCTGTTCTGGCGCTACTGCTAATCCCTTCCATGAAAAAATTCACTCCAGGAAGGAGCAACATCTCCTGTTGGATACCAAGCGCTGCCCCCAGTCACTCCAGCTGCTCCTGCCAACAGCCCCCTGTAGGAAGGAGCACAGACCCCAATGCACCTTGGCTTTGGCTGCCCTCTGGCAGAGAAGCCCCTGGGGGCACAGGTCTCGGGGGCAGGAGATGGGCACCAGCGCTGCCAGGGCTCAGGGGTGGCAGGTCTGCTTCGGAGGGGACTCTGCCACACCTGCTGATTTCAGCGCTCCCTGGGCCTCAGGGGTCAGAGCAGCATTCGTGCCCTGGCCCACACGTTCCTTGTCTGTGTCACAGCCCCGGCTTTAGGATGGCCACCGGCCGGGACGTGTCCCAAGGAGGCCGTGCCAGCTTCTGTGGAAGACCCCGAGCCCTTCCCGCGGCGGCTGCGGCGGCAGCCGTGGGGGCTCCTGGTGCTGCCCCGAGCCCACAGAGCAGGGGAGCATTTGCTTATGGTTGGAGCCGATGCTAAAATTCCTGTTGGGCTGCCTTGGACACTTGGGGCAGGGCATTCCTTCCAACCTGGGCCACTTGGGGTGGGCTGGGGGTGGCCCCAGGGCAGGTGGCAGCGTGTGCAAGGGCCCTTTGTGACATGGTGCAGCACGGTCACCGTGGGGTGGAACGGGACAGGGTGTCCCAGGGCCCTTTGTGACACGTGCTGACATAGGGGCTGGCGGCGACGCGGCCACGCCACAGTGCTCGGAGCACGCGACGGGACAGGACGGGACAGAGCGGTGCCGTGAGGAGCCCCCGCACAGCGCACTCGTTCCTCGCTGACCCGGAGCTTTTCCGAGGCGTTATTCCTGCAGGTGACCTCGAGGCCAGACCACAGGACTTGGTGACCTGTGGCCTTCTCGAGGCTTCTCTTTTGCAGGTGCCCTCAAGGGCAGACCGTGGGACTTGGTGCCCCGGAGCTTTTCCGAGGCATCTCCCATCCCTGTGGCCGGTGCCCTCAAGGCCAGACCCTTGGCTTTGCTGACCACAATCCTTGACGAGGAGTCTCCTGTCCTTGTGGCAGGAGCCCTCTGAGACCAGGGTGCAGGACTTGCTGTCCTGTAGCCTTCCTGAGGCTTCTCTGCTGCTGGTGCCTTCAAGGCACAAGTGCAGGACTTGTTCACTCAGAGCTTTCCCCAGGCATCTCTCTTGAAGGTGCCCTCGAGGCCAGACTGCGGCATGGCGGGCAGATTCCGTGGCCTGTTCAAAGTGTTCAGGGGGAAAAAAGGCCCTGGAGCTGCCCCAGCACAACAGCCTGAAGAGCTGGAGCAGTTCCAGCCACGGCAGGACAGTGAGTGACAGAGCTGGGCCACAGGGCTGATGGCGGCAGCCAGCTTGGCACCATCCCATCCCATCCCATCCCATCCCATCCCATCCCATCCCATCCCATCCCATCCCATCCCATCCCATCCCATCCCATCCCATCCCTGGAGAACAGGCCCATGGATAGGACGGAAGAGGGGCCAGGCCAGACCCCCTGCAGCAGTCATGTTCCATCCCCTGGGCATCCCGGGGCTGTCCCTGCCTGGGGAGCGCAGGGCTGGGCTGCGTTCTCCGGCCTCTCCCGCAGCCCCTCAGCTCTGGCTGCGCTCGCTCTTTGCCAGATGCAGCCCTGGACCGGACACAAAAGAAGGACCGTGCCCATGGCCGCTTCCGGAGAACAGTGCAGGTACCTGCAGCCATCCCCACCTGGGCTGGGCCTGCTGTCGCTGCTCAGCCGAGCACCGCTCCTGGAGCACCCCTTGGAACATCCCTCTCTTCCCTGTCCTTTGTTCTCCTGCAGATGTTCCGGAAGTTCATGCGCATTCGGCGTGGAAAGACCAGCACCAAAGCAACTGAGGGCACAGCTGAGCCTGACTCTGGGCTGACCGAGCTCCAGGCAGAGCCTGGTGTCAGCACAGATATCACTGCACCCTCAGAAGACTCTGACAGTCCAATGAATGATCACACGGCGAAGACTCTCATGGCAGGGACTAAGGACATGGCCATCACAAACACCGACACCGGAGAGACTCAGGGCATCCCAAATACTGACACTATGCCCATTCCCACTGGGATTCATGCTCCCAAACTGGGTTATTTCAAGGAGAGTGCTGATTCTTCTCAGCAGCAGGTAAGCAGCCTGGGGCCAGGGCTGGACACTCCAAGGATCTTGTGCCCCCTCAAGCCACAGCTGCTGGGCCCCCTCAGCCTTTGAGACCAGAACAGTGAGTCGAGAAGGGAAGCATTTCTTGGGGGCAGCTGGGGAAGTTGCTCCCTTGGACAGTGCTCCAAGTCTTCCCCATGCCTCCTCCAGGTGCCAGCCATGGTGAGGAACATTCACCAGAGACTCGGGTCCCATGTCACTGTGGATCCCAGGCTGCCCATTTACGTTCTGAGGCTGGCTGAAGAGCACCCCGCTGATGTGGTGCTGACCCTCCTGCGCTGTGCCCCATCGTGCGACAGGTACGGGGCCCAGCTGCCTTGAGAGCTCAGGGCTCACCAGCCCTTAGGGCCCATTGCCCTGTGCCGCCTGTCCAATGGGGTCTGCCAGACAGGCGGAGAGCTCCAGGACCCTCGGGCCCCTCTGTTTCCTGAGCCTGCTGCCATGCTCCCTCCCTGCCCCTCAGGGCACCGGGGCTCTGTCACCTGGGCCCCCACAGCTGCACAGGGCATGGTACTGTGACTGAGACGCCCCTGACTTAGAGCTCTGATCCCACAGAGCTGCCACAATGATGTGGAGACTCATAGGCTTGTCAGGCAGCACACTGGAGAAGGTGCTGCCAACACTGCTCTGTGTGATGGAGGACTGGCCTCTGCACAGCATGTCCACCTCTGATGGGGACAACAAGGACATTTTTGCCCTGGCTGTGAGTTTCTGGAACTGGCCTTTGCTTGCCCCCAAGCTGCCGCTCCAGCAGCTCTCCATCCTCTCCCTGCCTCAGGCGCTGGGCTGAAACCTGAGCTAGGGGCAGGCTCAGGGGGCACCAGGCCCGGTGCTCCCCCTGCGTCTCCCCTCAGGCCCTGCCACATGGACAGCTCAGCACTGAGCGCTGTCTTGGGCTGCTTCTTTTTCAGGCAACTCTGGCACTGTGGGTGATTGTCCAGGTGCCTCGGTGCCACGAGGCAATGAACCTTTACTCCTCCCGCATCTTTGTGGCTCTGCTCTCCCATGTTGTCATCACCACACAGCAGATGCCAGAGGAAGTTGATCGCTTCTGGAGAGCGTGCCGGGAGGAACACCGCCTTCCCACCAACTCCAACAGGTCCCAGTCCTCCTGTCCTTCCCATGCCCTTGTGGCCAGCGCCAGTGCTCCCAGTGTGACCTGGGCTTTGTTCTGCACACAGGTTTGCAGTGCAGGCCATGAAGGCTCTGCTCTGTCGACTGCGCTGTGACAATGAGGTGGTGGCTATGGAGCGCAAGCGTGGCTGGGACACGCTGCTGTGTGCTGACACCCAGCACTATGCAGTGGGTCTGCTGGCCAGGTGAGACCCCCTTCTCCCCACTGCCCCCGGCACTGGTGCCCTGTGCCCGAGGTGCCCCACACAGCCCCTGTGGCCATGGGCCAGAGGGCCTGGTCAATGAGGGATGGCCAAGGGCACTGGAAAAGGCTGGAGAAGGGTGCTCAGGAGCAGCCACCTCCCAGAGCACCCACATCCCCTGCAGGGATGCTGGGGAAAGACCAGACCTCTGTGAGTCAGTCCTGGGAGATGATTGCCCCCCCAGCTCACAGCCTTGATGCCGTTTTCCCTCTGCCAGAGAGATGCGCCGGGTCTCCCTCCCCATGTGTTCTGGGATTGCACTCCTCCTGCTTGGGCTGCTGAGCAGGAAGGAGCCAGGCTGGGATCTGCCCTTCCTGGCATTCCTTGTGGAGGTGAGCCTGACGGCCAGCGCTGCCTCGCTGAGCTGCCTCCCGCCTCTCTGCCCTCTCGTAGCCGCAGCTGCCTGGGACGGTGCCCGCGCCCTGCGCTGCTGCCTGGGCCCAGCCCTGGGCGGTTCCAGGCTCCTGCCGGCCGGCTCCCCTGTCACTGCCCTGTGCCTTTCAGGTCCTCGAGTGCCTGGACTTGAGGGAATGCGGTGACAGTGTCCTGGAGATCATGTCCAGGTACCTGCTGAGCGAGTGCAGGCAGAGATGTCGCCTGGCACTCAGAGGCCTCCTGGTGCTCAGCAAGGATCCCGCGATGGTGAGAAGGCGGCAGCGGCTGAAGCTGCGCTGGGGAAAGCAGTCACATGGGCTTGGCTGGGCTTCAGGAGCTGAGGCAGCTGCTCCCAGCTCTCCTGCCTCCCGGCTCAGCTGCCCCAGTGCTTTGGGACAGGCCTTTGGCCTCTGGGCCCTGCGGCAGCAGGGTGGGCTTGCAGGGCCACGGTGGTGTAGGCAGTGCAGCCGTTCATGGCTTCACAGCACAGCCTTGTGTTCCACACAGGCCAGAAGGATGGGCAGCCTGTCCCAACGGCTTGTGGAGCTGCTGGATGATGCAGATGGAGAGGTGGTCAGGATGTCCCTCTCTGTGTTCATGAACGCGCTCGAGAACAAAGACATCCTGGTATCCAGCACCACCGCCCCGAAACTGGCTGAGGCGCTCCTGCCACTCTTTGAAAATGTAAGGCTCTGTGCCCCCAGCCATAGGCACTGGGTGCTACCTGCAAAACTTCAAGCCTTATGGATTTTCAGGCCTTTTCCTAGGTGGACCTGGAGTAATTGGTCATAGGGTCTTATCCTTTTCCACCAGGACAACAGCCATGTGCAGCTCTTCTCCATTCACCTCTTCTGCAAGGTGATGGACTTGGTAGTGGAGGAGGGAAAAAAGCCCCTGAAGAAGATTGTGAGCCAGAGCATGCTCCTACTCTTCTTGCACTGCCATGAGGAGAACCGGCACGTGGCAGAGGTGAGGTTTTGTGTGATGCTGCTGCATCACAAGGACGGGGCTCAGCTGCCTCCTGCCCTGGTACCTCCTGGGCTCCAGCATCCTCCTGGCCTTGGAACAGGGACATGAGTCCTGTGCCCTGGGATGCAGTGTCATCTCTGTGCCTCTGCTGCTCTCCAGGCCTCCATGGAAACTCTTCTTTGTGCGGCCGGGTTCCTGAAGAGGACGAATCTCATGCAACTGGTGAAGAAGAAGCAGCTGTCGATGTTTGCCGAGTGCCTGGTAAAGCCTGACCAGAGAAGCCTGAGCCACAGCCTGGAGAAGCCCAGTGTGTGGGGCTGGCAGCTGTGCCCCTGCCCAGTGCTGCACCAGGGGCGCCAGCCTGCGCCCCACACGCCGCTCCCTTGCCTGGGCTCTTCTCCAGGCTCCTGTGGCCCCGAGCCGGCTGCCGATGGAGCCCCGGCCCCGCTGGGCCGTGGCGCGGGGCGGCACCGCGGCTCCCCGGGCAGCAGCCGGCCCTCGGCCCCCTCCAGAGCCCGGCGCCAGCGGCTGCTGGCCGGGCCTCGGGGCCGTGCGGGCAGGGGAGGCCAGGGCTGGGCGCAGAGAGCCCGGCCAAGGGGCTGAGCCCGCGCCAACCCTTCCCTCCTGGCGCTCTCTGCAGCTGGCAGAGGACAGGAGCCGAGCGGCCGAGCGCCTGCACCAGGCCCTGCCGTTCGTGGACAGCCCACAGCAGTCCCTGCGAGAGGCGGCCGTCAGGTTCATCGGTGAGCCACGAGCCCGGGGCCCCTCCCCGCCCCGCCGCAGCTCGGCCCCAGCCCCGGCTGCTGCCCCGGCAGCGGCATCCGGGCCCGGGGCCGTGGAGCCCCGCCTGCCCTCGGGGCCGCTGCCGCCCTCTCGCAGCCGTGCCCGGGGCCGTGGAGCCCCGCCTGCCCTCGGGGCCGCTGCCGCCCTCTCGCAGCCGTGCCCGGGGCCGTGCAGCCCCGCCTGCCCTCGGGGCCGCTGCCGCCCTCTCGCAGCCGTGCCCGGGGCCGTGGAGCCCCGCCTGCCCTCGGGGCCGCTGCCGCCCTCTCGCAGCCGTGCCCGGGGCCGTGGAGCCCCGCCTGCCCTCGGGGCCGCTGCCGCCCTCTCGCAGCCTGGCCCGGGGCCGTGGAGCCCCGCCTGCCCTCGGGGCCGCTGCCGCCCTCTCGCAGCCGGGCCCGGGGCCGTGGAGCCCCGCCTGCCCTCGGGGCCGCTGCCGCCCTCTCGCAGCCGGGCCCGGGGCCGTGCAGCCCCGCCTGCCCTCGGGGCCGCTGCCGCCCTCTCGCAGCCGTGCCCTCGGGCGTCAGGATGCGGCACGGGCCCGGGCTGAGCCCTGCCGGGGCAGGAGAGCGTGTGGCCACGGGGCTGGCAGCGCCGCTGCGAGGGAGCTGTGCCGCGGGGCCGTGACCGCCTCTGTGCTCCCAGGGACTGCCAGGGTGTTCTTGAGGGGGCAGAAGGAAGAGCTCCAGGTCCTCAGTGAGGGTGAGTGAGGGCAGCGGGCTGTCAGCGGGGGCTGGCGGGGGCGAGCTGCAATGCCTGGCTCGGGAGCTGCAATCCCTGCCCTGGCTGTGGGGGGCTTTGCTCCATGTGTGGACTCGGGGTGACGTGGGCAGAGCACAGAGAGGTTTCAGGGACACGGTGGGGAGCTTCATGGCCAGCACCTTCTGGCTGATCTCCTTGGCCCCTGCTGTCTTCTGGCCATGGCAGGAGCTGGGCGAGATGGCCCTGGCAGGAAGGTCTGCTTGGATTCCCGCAGATCCAGGCTCTGACCGTGGCTCTGTTCCTGTCTCTTCCAGCCCTTCAAGCCCTGAGGAGAGACGACAGCCCTTCCCAGACAAACATCGTAGTTCAGGAAATATTCAACAAAAGAGCTGCAGAACTACGTTCATCTGCTGGCTCAGAACCAGAGTCCCTTTAAGATGTCCAGATATCCTGGAAGATGAGACCATCTGGAGACAGAGTAGAGCAGCTGGAGCTCCAGGCACAGCTGATGCTGGTCACAGCTGAGCCTGTGGAAAGCTCCCATAGCTTCTGCCCTCTCCCTCCCTTTTGACAGCTCCATCCCTCCAGCCCTCAGACCCTGCCCATCCCCTTTTTTCCTCCCAGCTCATCCCCTTTGCTTCGCCTCCTATTAATAAACAGTTTGGCTTCTTCACTTGACCTGCATCTCTGCGGTGCTGAAGCGGCGCAAAACCTGAGCCCTGGGACACACAGGCCCCTCCTGCCGCTCTCTTCCGTGCTATTACTGCAACCCTAGGGTATATCACCGTGTCCTGCAGCCGTAGGAAGGAGGAGAGAAGATCCAGCAGGCAGGAATTGTGCAGCAAGATTGATTTATTTAATTATTTTACAAACTCTTTCATAGACTTTTTTCTTCATAGTCTAATTGGACAAAGGATCAGCCACCCCTTGGCGTGATTGGCTAAAATCCTAAAGCATCCATTGTCAAAATATTTTTCTACTGTACTATAAACAAGACTTTTCAAAGCTGCAGGTGTTTGGTTGTTTACATAACTCTGCTGCCTCTTCTGTGAGAGAGAAAAGTCTCTCACGGGCTTAGAAAATAGCAAGAAAATCCTTGCTAGCAGCATTTTTGTATCCACACCATGCCATGTTTTGTGCAGAGACACAGAGGAACGAGGGCAGCTCAGGCTGGAAAGGTCCCTGTCCTGAAGGTCCAGTTCCACAACACTGTGGAGTCAGAGGTCTTGCTGAGCACCCTGATACGCCCTGGATTTTAGAACAGCCAACAGGAGTATGCTCTGGAGGCAGCTGTGAGGGATTCCGTGGCAAGCCTCCACGGAGGGCAAAGGAGCTTGGAATGCTGGAAGCTTTCAAGAGCAGCTTCCTGAAAGCACAGCAGTGCTCCATCCCTGCACGGGATCAGGAAGAGGGCAGAAGCAGAGACCATCCGGGCTTAACAGTGGCCTCTGGGTGTTTGCCTACGAGCAAACGAAGCAGCAGCACAGTGGCCGAGACTCGGACACGCGACCATCCCGGTGTCCGGAGCGCTGTCAGGCAGTGTTGGGATCCTGGGGGCGGTTCTGGTCTCCACAAGTGTGGAATCGCAGCCCCTGCTGATGCCTTGAGAGGCCACCTAAAAACAGAGGCTAGACCAGAATAAGGGAATAAAGGTAGGTATTTATTTGCAAGGCCTTCAAAGGTACACCCAGGGTAGCCAGAGGCTACTGCCAAGAGGGACCCCAAGATGGACAACAGGTCAGGAGTTCTTCACAGTTTTGTAAGTTTGGTTCATTTGCATATGTGCCAGTTTGGCCAAATTTAGAAATATATCCTCTGAGAGAAGGCACAACCACCCCTCCCCTGAACCTGGTTCAGGAAAAAATAAGTTTTCCTCAAAGGAAAGTGAAGGAGATAAAAACTATTTATTTAACAAACACACGGGAAAAGGAAAATAATGCTAAATAATAAAATCTTTCAGTGTGGAGGGAAAACCTGAGAAAATGTTAGAGTCCTTCCTTTGGTCTCCTCGGAGCTGGGGCTTGGGCCAGGGCCAGGCCCTCTGTGCTCAGTGGCAAGTCCTGCCAATGTGCTCTGATATTGAAGCAGCCCATCAGAAAAGGGAGAAAATCCAAAATTCCAGGGAATGAAAAAAAATTCAGCTCTCAGTCTCCCTTTGGAGAAAAAGAAGCTGAAGAACTGGCCAAAAGCTGACCAGGGAAGCAGCAAGCTGGGAAGAAGAAAGTCCCTATCTCTGTGTGACCTTGAACAAGCTGCAAACTGCTTTGAGAAAGTTTTGCTCAGATTTTTCCTTCCCCCTCTCAGGCTCAGTTTAGAGGCATAGAAAGGCACAAAGTTAATTTCTGGGCATAGGGCAGTGATACGGGATACACATCACAAAGTCACCCCAAGACATTCCACCCCTTATCCCATATCATTGGCTCAATGCCCAAACTAAGATATTCTAACTCTACACACCCACATCAATACATATACATATACATATACATATACATATACATATACATATACATATACATATACACAGCTATGTACGAACAGTGACAGAGACAATCAGCAAGCAGTGGTACACAGGCATTCCACATTACAGATGGTTTTCACACAACAATCAGATCTTCCTGCAGTACACAACGTGTTGTTCCATCTTTCTGCATTACCCACCACGTGCAACCAGGTCCCTGAGCAAAGACAACCCCACAGATGGGTTTGTCTGTACTCGAGGCAGAATTTATCCACACAGTCTTTCCTAACAGGCCTCTGACATGCACTACTGGGACCTTATCTCCATCTACTGTATGCAGGGATTCAGATTGGGCTGGACCAGCTCTATTGGTGGAACCTCGGGTGTTAACTAACCAGGTGGCCTTTGCCAGATGCTGCTCCCAATTTTTGAAAGTTCCCCCACCCAGTGCCTTCAAGGTGGTTTTCAACAATCCATGGCACTGTTCCATTTTGCCTGCAGCTGGTGCATTGTAAGGGATGTGGTACACCCACTCAATGCCATGTTCTCTAGCCCAGGTGTTTATAAGGCTGTTCTTGAAATGAGTCCCATTGTCAGATTCAATTCTCTCAGGGGTACCATGCCTCCAAAGGACTTGCTTTTCCAGGCCCAGGATGGTGTTCCGGGCAGTAGCGTGAGGCACAGGGTAGGTCTCCAGCCATCCTGTGGTGGCTTCTACCATTGTGAGCACATGGCGCTTGCCTTGGCGGGTTTGAGGCAGTGTGATGGAATCAATCTGCCAGGCCTCTCCATCCTTGTATTTGGACCACCGCCCACCGTACCACAGGGGCTTCACCTGCTTGGCCTGCTTGATCGCAGCGCATGTCTCACAATCATGGATCACCTGGGAGATACTGTCCATGCTTAGATCCACCCCTCGATCTCGTTCCCACTTATAGGTGGCATCTCTGCCCTGATGGCCTGAGGCATCATGGGCCCATCGAGCTAAGAACAACTCTCCTTTACATTTCCAAATCTAAATCTATCTGTGACACTTCTATCTTTGCAGCCTGATCTACCTGCTTGTTGTTTTGGTGTTCCTCATTAGCCCTACTCTTGGGGACATGGGCATCTACATGGCAGACTTTCACAACCAGCTTTCTTACTCGGGCAGCGATGTTTTTCCACTCTTCAGCAGCCCAGATTGGTTTTCCCCTACGCTGCCAATTAGCTTTTTCCCACTTTTCCAGCCATCCCCACAGAGCATTGGCTACCATCCATGAATCAGTGTAGAGGTAGAGCTTTGGCCACTTCTCTCTTTCAGCAATGTTCAGGGCTAGTTGATCAGCTTTGAGTTCAGCCAGCTGGCTTGATCCACCTTCTCCTTCAGTAGCTTCTGCAACCCATCATGGGGGACTCCATACGGCTGCTTTCCACTTTCGTTTCATCCCTACGATGCGACAAGAACCGTCGGTGAAAAGAGCGTAGCGTGTGTCTTCTGATGGCAGTTGGTTGTACGGTGGAGCTTCTTCAGCACGTGTCACTTGTTCTTCTTCATCAGCGAGACCAAAGTTTTCACCTTCAGGCCAGTTTGTGATTATTTCCAAAATCCCAGGGCGATTCAGTTTTCCGATACGGGCGCGCTGTGTGATGAGAGCAATCCATTTGCTCCATGTGGCATTAGTGGCGTGGTGGGTAGAGGGAACCTCTGCTTTGAACATCCACCCCAGCACCGATAGTTGAGGCGCCAGGAGGAGTTGTGCCTCAGTGCCGATTACTTCTGAGGCAGCTTGGATTCCTTCATAGGCTGCCAAGATTTCCTTCGCTGTTGGGGTGTAGTTGGCTTCAGACCCTCTGTAGCTTCGGCTCCAAAATCCCAGTGGTCGACCTCGAGTCTCACCAGACACCTTCTGCCAAAGGCTCCAGGACAGACCATGGCTCCCAGCTGCAGAGTAGAGCACGTTCTTCACTTTGGGTCCTGTCCTGACTGGGCCAAGGGCTACGGCATGAGCGATTTCCTGCTTGATTTGGGCAAAAGCTTGTTGCTGTTCGGGGCTCCAGTGGAAATCGTTCTTCTTGCGGGTAACCAGGTAGAGAGGGCTCACAATCTGGCTGTACTCAGGAATATGCATCCTCCAAAAGCCTATGGCACCTAGGAAAGCTTGTGTTTCCTTCTTGTTGGTCGGTGGAGACATTGCTTTGATCTTATTGACAACCTCAGTGGGAATCTGATGCCGTCCATCTTGCCACTTTACTCCCAGGAACTGGATCTCTCGGGCAGGTCCCTTGACTTTGCTCTTCTTGACGGCGAATCCAGCTTCCAGGAGAATTTGGACGATTTTCTCTCCTTTCTCAAACACTTCTGTCGAGGTGTTCCCCCACACAATGATGTCGTCAATGTACTGCAGATGTTCTGGGGCCTCACCCTTTTCCAGTGCAGCCTGGCTCAGTCCATGGCAGATGGTGGGACTGTGCTTCCACCCCTGGGGCAGTCGGTTCCAGGTGTACTGCACACCCCTCCAGGTGAAAGCAAACTGAGGCCTGCACTCTGCTGCCAAAGAAATGGAGAAAAATGCATTGGCAATGTCAATAGTGGCATACCACTTTGCTGCTTTGGACTCCAGCTCGTACTGGAGCTCCAACATGTCCGGCACAGCAGCGCTCAGCGGTGGAGTCACTTCATTCAAAGCACGATAGTCCACAGTCAATCTCCATTCCCCATCAGACTTGCGCACAGGTCAAATGGGGCTGTTGAAGGGTGAGTGGGTCTTGCTGACCACCCCTTGGCTCTCCAGCTCACGGATCATCTTGTGGATGGGGATCACAGCATCTCCAGTTGTCCGGTACTGTCGGCGATGCACTGTTGAGGTAGCACTTGGTATTCTTTGTTCTTCCACCTTCAGAAGGCCGACTGCAGACGGGTTCTCTGACAGCCCAGGCAAAGTGTTCAATTGCTTAATGCCCTCTGTCTCCACAGCAGCTATTCCAAAAGCCCACCTGAGTCCCTTTGAGTCTCTAAAATACCCGTTCCAGAGGAAGTCTATGCCCAAAATGCACAGGGCCTCTGGGCCAGTCACAATGAGATGTTTCTTCCACTCATTTCCAGTCAGGCTCACCTCAGCTTCCACCAAGGTCAAATTTTGTGATCCACCTGTTACACCAGCAATAGAAACAGATTCTACCCCCACATGCTGCGATGGAATTATTGTACACTGCGCACCAGTGTCAACCAAGGCATCATATTTTTGTGGTTCTGATGTACCAGGCCAACGAATCCACACAGTCCAAAAACCACGGTTTTCCCTGACCTCTACCTGGCTAGAGGCAGGGCCCCTCTATGCCTGGTTATCCTTCTTTCCCTGGGCCTGTATCTTAGAGGTTCCTTCATGGGAATTGGACATGCCATCGTCTTTTCCATCATTTCTGGCAGTTTGGCTACAGGCAACTGGAGCTACTTCCTTTTTGGTAGATCCTCCTTTCTGAGACGTGCGCTCCTTCAGTTCACTCACTCGTGCTGCCAGAGCAGAAGTGGGTTGTCCACCACACTTCCTCATGTTTTCCCCACTGTCACACAGGAAATTCCACAGCTCACTTTGTGGGATGTACCTTCTCTCTGGAGAAGGCACTCTTTAATCTCCTGGAGACTCTTCTTCATTTCATCTTCCATTTTCTGCATGTGTGTTTCCACAGCTGCGATTCTTGCATGTGTTGGGCCATGCACAGAGTCTGCAGATGCTCGGAGCTTCACTGCCATATCCCTCACGGTCTCATTCACATCGTAGTCCAGTTTCATTATTGCTAAAGCAGAAGCGTATTCTGGTGGCCCAAGTTGTATGAGTTTTTGCCACATGTATGGAATAACTCTGGCCTGGTCTGGACTTTTCAATCCTGGGTCATTTGCGAAGATAACCTCTCCCACCCTTAGTTCTCTCCCTTGTTCTGTGGTCTTCCACGGGGTTTGCTGCATGTAGAGATCATCCCCGCACATGTATCTTTCAGTCACGCCTGTCAGAACCCGTCTCCAGACACTGGTAGAGTCAGCCCCCCTTTTCATCGCTTGGTTGATCACTGGATCATGTGACAGGGATCCCAAATGCCTCGCTTCAGCACCGTCCAGCATCACATCATCACCTGCTGCATCCCAAATACGGACCATCCAACTTACTATGGATTCATCTGACTGTCGGGTGTAATCCTTTCTTAGGCTGTGAAGGTCCTTTATGGACATGGACTCAGTAATGGTTTCTGTGCCTGACTCCGTTGGTGGTTTTGAGGTTCCTTCCCCTGCATCTTTTGAGGTTCCTTCCCCTGCATCATCATCATCTTTCACTGGGCGATCAGTTTTGGTTGTGTGCTTTTTCCTCGTGACAGGAGCCACTGTCAGTGGCTTAGACTCTCCATCTGGTTTGGGCTGGCTGTCTGGTTTATCTGCAGCCTGAGTGACTGGGGTATCTGCAGGCTTTGCTGATTGATCTTCCTGCCTCTCTACCATTACCTGCTGCAGTGTGCAATAGGCATATGCCAAAGCCCAACATATTGCAAGGAGCTTGTTCTCATTGCAATTGTCATTGTATTTCTCTTTCAGATATTTCCCCACCTCAGCTGGTTTCTGAATTTGTTCAGATGGGAAATCCCAAACTATCGGGTCAGAGAATTTCTTTAGGGTTTGGCCGATGTCCTCCCATTCCCCACACCACTCAGGATTTTCCACCTCTGGGTCAGGTGTCTCAGCAGTCACCCTGGAAATCTGAGCTCTCATTCTAGACAAGCTGCGAGACATACAGAGCACATAGAGGAAGCTTATCAGATTAAATGCCAGGAAGGTGGTCTCTTTAACATCCAGGGGATACTGAACATTCTCAAAAGATAACCTATCAAATTTAAAGGGAAGGGAAATCCCGTCTCCTCCTCCTCTAACAATCTGGCTGCAATTACTAATAAATTCCCAAAACAGGCTACCGAAGCTAGGACTGGGGTTAGGACGGAGAAACCACTTATCATACACACCTCGAACAGCTGCCTGTGCCTCTGTCAACTTCTTATAAATCATTATCACCGAGCACAGCAAAATAGAAATCCTGATTCGTCTCCCTGCTCTGTAAAATTTACATATCAGGGACAAGATTGGAGCAAGTTGTGGATAGGCAAACAACCCTAGGGACCAAAAAAGCACTAGTACCTCAATGAAGCCTAAGGACCAGAAAGACATGAGTACATTGATCCAGAGAGACATTATGAACTCAACCAGCATGGTGACTACTTTACCCCAACACAGAATAAGTAAATTCAAACCAAAATGTCATTAGCACAGGGTTATTTTTCACTTTCCTTCGAGCCACGCAGTTGGGCACCACTAAATTTGTTCCAGTTTGGCCAAATTTAGAAATATATCCTCTGAGAGAAGGCACAACCACCCCTTCCCCCCCCCCCCCACCCCCCCCCAGATTCGGGAAAAAATAAGTTTTCCTTGAAGGAAAGTGAAGGAGATAAAAACTATTTATTTAACAAACACACGGGAAAAGGAAAATAATGCTAAATAATAAAATGTTTCGCTGTAGAGGAAAAACCTGGGAAAGTGTCAGAGTCCTCCCTTTGGTCTCCTCGGAGCTGGGGCTTGGACCAGGGCCAGGCCCTCTGTGCCCAGTGGAAAGTCCTCCCGATGTGCTCTGAGGTTGAAAGCAGTCCAGTAGTAAAGGGAGAAAATCCGGAATTCCAGGGAAGCAAAAGCAAAGTCCATCTCTCAGTCTCTCTCTCCAGAAAACAAGAAACTGAAACAACTGGCCAAAAGCTGACTGGAAAGCAGCAAGCCGGGTGCTTCCTCACTCCCCTGCCACAGCTAGGGGAAAAAAAAAAAGCCTGCTATCTCTATGTGACCTTGAACAAGCTGCAAACTGCTTTGAAAAAGTTTTGCTCAGTTTTTCCTTCCCCCTCTCAGGCTCAGTTTAGAGGCATAGAAAGGCACAAAGTTAATTTCTGGGCATAGGCAGCGATATGGGATACGCATCATAAGGTCACCCCAAGACAGTTTCGGAAATATTCAGCCCCTCAGCAGCGATGTCTGTCCCAGCCCACCGGTTCTTGGCTCAGACCCAGCTCGGAGCTCGGAGAAGAGACCCAAAGTCCCAACAGAATGACCTCTGCCGTTATTTTCTTTTTTTTCCCATAATCATTTTATGCTATTTTACTGTAAAATCTATTTTACTTTTAGGGTTTTTTTTTTTTTTTCCTTCTAGTACATCGTTTTTTTTCTCTATAAACACATGGTAATAAATGTCTTTTGAGCTGAGAAACTACAGAGCCAGGAACCGAGATATCTTAGAGGAACAAAGAAGACAAACCGCGTGCATCCCAGGAAGACTGTTCTCTCCTCAGAACTCACCCCTCCCAAGGGAACTGGCAGCTGCAAATGAGGCTGGAGACTGGGGAGGCACCGGAGGGGGGTGCCTGCCTTCAGTTCTGAAGCGATCCCGAGCACCGAGGCGGCGGCGTGCTGGGGGAAGGGGCAGAGACCGGAGAGGGGGAAAGGTGAGTGAAGTGTAAATGACTTTGTGGGCTTAATGAATACGGAACAGTTTAAGAGAGTCCTTAAGTCCACAGGAAAATGAATGGAGGGCGCCTCTGGAGAGGGGGGAAAGTTGAGTGAAGTGTAAATGACTTTGTGGGCTTAATGAATATGGAACAGTTTAAGAGAGTCCTTAAGTCCACAGGAAAATGAATGGAGGGCGCCTCTGGCAATATTGCCAAGCGCCCCAGCGCTGTGATTTGCCTTTGTTCTACTAATAAATGTTCAATATTATATTGCTAAAATATGTAGGTTTTGTATTCATTTTCTTCAGAGGGAGAATAAAGAGAGAGAGTGAAGAGAAAGGGAATAAAAAGAGAGGGGGGAAAAGAGAGACACGATAAGAAGAAAGAGAATAGAGTGAGAGTAAAGAGAGAGGGGATAAAGAGAGGGGGTAAAAGAGAGACACGATAAGAAGAAAGAGAATGGAGTGAGAGTAAAGAGAGAGGGAATAAAGACAGAGAGAATAAACACAAACATTGCTGCTAAAGAACGTCCGTGCAGTCCCAAACGCCTTCGCACACCGGCCCCAGTGTCCGTGCTCGGGGCTTGATTTACCAAGATGTGAATATCGATCTCATATCGATATCCAGCTGACACAGACAAAAGCTCTCTAACAGTTTAGAGTAGAAAGTGAATGTTTTATTGGCGCCGGACAGCGGCGTGGAACAGCTTCCTAATGCGCAGTGCCCAGGTATGAACGGTTACAGAGTTCATTTAGCCACAAAAGTGATGAATATCCAAACTACAAATACATATTTATAACAGTGACCCCTGCCATTCTCCGCTTCGTATGGAAATGAGCTTTAATGTCACTAAGCATGCGCAGTGCGTGCTCTGAATTGAGTCGCTGCTCTCGAATTGGGTCGGTGGTCCCAGACAGATAAAGTAAGTTCATCTCCCTCACTTGGACCTTTTTTGCCTCTCTGAACTTTAACAATCTTAATTACTTTAGTGACCTCCAAATTTCCTCTTGCCTGACTTTTGAATAGGTTCCCACAGAGGGAGGAAATTGGGAATTGTCCTTGTTCCCTACACCAACTGATCAATATTTCTGTTCCCCGTTCTAATTCTAAGCACAGCTAAACAAACATACAAATGACAGATCATCAAGTATTCTGTAATCAATTACTAACATCTTAAAAACCATTTCAAATCTCTTATTAATTATTTTAATTAACTCTAGTCCAGCTCAACTTCTTTCTTATTCTAACTCATTTCAACACAGCTAGCCTATAACAAAAATCTTTATGTTTCTTTTAAATCTGTGTTTCAGGGTGTCACCATGGCCACGGGGCTGCCCCAGGGCAGAAATCCCCTGCGGAGACACCGGGACCGGCTGTGGGAGATGGGACACCAAACACACCGGCTTTAGTCTCTTTGGGATGAAGAAACGTGATTTTTGATCTCTTTGGACAGAAAACTACTTGAGATTGCATCAGTCTGTTGTACATGGTGTTCAAAATACTAAAAAGAATAATGATAAATACCTGTGGCTCAAAAGGCATAAAGAAGTAGTTGGGCACAACATATCTACTGACAAAAGATTTAATAAAAGAAAAACTATGCTGTAATAAAATCTTTCTTCTGCATTTTCATCAGAGGTTGTTCTTGAGTTTTTAAATTTCTTGTTTCCTCTGATCTGCTTTGTTTTACGGGCATTGAAGCTAAAATGAGCAACATCAGGACCAAATCAACAGTTGGGTGCAAAGCCTCAGAATGAATGTGGAACTAATGGAGGATTCACGTGCTTTAGACGCGTGCATGCACAGGTGCAGAAAGGCATCGCTCCTTTTGGAGGCTGCATTACAGCACACGGGTGGTAAAATCAGATTGACTCCTGTTTTCACAGGCTTCCCGGGCAGCACTTATCAAGGATCTCCTCAAGCCCAGTGAGTGATCGAGGACAGATCAAGGGGGGTTCTGGATAATCTATTTTCACTCAAATTTTCCAACTCCTCCCACTGGTTTGAAGTGCCAGTGTCCATTGTTGGAGCCACCACAGTGGAAAGGAGCAGCACAGCTGAACAGAGAAAGCGACTTTTGCCCTCAGAGCAGAGCAAGCAGGAAGGCACACGGCTTGCACACATGAAGGTCTCTTGTCCATTCCAAGAAAAAGGCATCCACCAAAAGCAGAGGTTTGTTGAATTCAGTGTAACAATACAGCGATTTCAGGGAAACATTGAAAGGAATGTGATGAATGTGTCTCTGCAAACAGACCCTCTGAATCTGCTGGGAGGCGGGGCCAGGGACTTGTAGGTAGGGAAGTGACAGAAGAAACTATCAGCTCGAGAGTCTTCCTGATGCAGAGTGAAGTAGAATCTGCAACCAGAATCAGCATCCATTGAGCACCTCGCACCCAGCATCCAGCCCTGGATCCCCCCAGCTCCCAGCATCCAGCCCTGGATCCCCCCAGCTCCCATCATCCAGCCCTGGACCTGCCCAGCCCCCTCACCCAGCTCTGGAACCACCAGCCCTCGGCTCCCAGGCCTGGACCCCCAGCTCCCATTCACCCGTCTGTGCCCCCCAGATTTCTTCTGCAGCCCCCCGGGAGAGTGGGGGGTGGGGGCCGAGTGCTGGTGCCCCCCTGCCTGCAGCAGATCCAGCGGTGAGGGGAGTTCAGGGGGTCCCTCAGCATTTGAGGTCCCCCGGGATTGGGGGTGAACCCCGCGGGCCCCCCAGGATCTCCCTGAACACGCTGATGCTGCCCGTGCGCAGCGAGAAGGTTCATACCCGGCACGGGGTCCCCAGCTCTGTCACCGGCATCGCCCAGGTACCCCAAAACCTCCCGGGAATCCCCAACACCCCCCCGGGGAACCCCAACCTCTCCTGGGACCCCGAAAATATCCCCAGGACCCTCCAAAAACTCCCCAGGACCGCAAAGCCCCATACAGACCCCCCAAAACCCTCTCAGAACACCAAAATTTCCACGGCACCTCCCAACACCCCCCGAACCCCCTTGAGAAGGTTTATACCTGGCACGGAGTCCCCATCTCCATCACCGGCAGGGACCCCAAAACAGCCTTGGGACCCCCAAATATTCCCACCGGGATCACCCAAATCCTCGCTTTGAGACGCCTGAAAACCCCCCTCGGGAACCGCCAAAAACCCCCGGGACCCCAAAAACCCCCTAAGAGTCCCTCGCGAATGTTCACAGCCGGCACGGGGTCCCCATAGACATCATCGGCACCACCCAGGTACCCCCAAACCCTCCCCGGGCCCCCAAACCCTGCCGGGACCCCCAAACCCCCCCGGGGCTCTGCTGCCGGAATCAACGGGAGTGGTGTTGCCCTTTTAACGGGAGTTATAGTGGGCACCGACTTTACCAGGGCATCTTAAAGCGCCGATGGTAGAGCGAACCCCAAAAATTCACTCGGGGGGCACTGTCCCGTTTGCTGCACTCGGGGGAGCCCCGAACGGCGACGGGTCCTGGGCTGAGCCCCCCACTCAGCCGGAGGTGGGGAGGGAACGGGGAGGGCTGGGACGGGGTTTGGGGGTGCTGGGGTTAACTGGGGGACCCCACTGGAACCCCTTTCCCGCTGCCCCACCTCCCCGGATCCCCCCTCTCCCACCCCTTTCCCGTTGTTGCCCCAAACCTCCGCTGCCCCAGCTCGCCCTGGGCTGACCCAGCCCTTTCCCATCGTGGCCCGGCCCGGCCCCGCTGCCCCGAGAGCTCCCGGGCCGCGGCCGCTGCGACGGAGGAAGGGCAGGAGGAGGAGGAGGCGGGACAGAGGAGGAGGAAGAGGAGGGCCGGGGGGAAGAAGGAGGAGGCGGAGCAGGCGGAGGAGGCTCCACGTGCGGGCAGCGCTCTCTGCATCCGCAGCCGCTCGGGCCGGGAGCATCGCCCGCCCCGCATCCCGCAGGTGCCCGGGGAGGGGGAGCTCGGCCCAAACATCCCGGGCGGTGCTTTTGGAGGGGGGAGGGATATTTGGAGCTCCCAGGAAATCTATTTGGGGCTCGCTGTTTTCATCCTCTCTGTCGGGGCGGGCGCGATGTTTGGAGCTTGCGGGACTCCAAAGGCGAGCCGCAGATGCCCCTCGGGCGGATATCGGGGCGTCCCGGGAGGTGTTTTTGGGGGTCCCGGTGGCGGCAGAGCCGCGGCGGGGGCGGGGGGATGCGGGTCCCCCCGCGGTGGGGGTTGGGCTTCCCGGGCCGGGCCCTCCGAGCTCTGCCGGGGCCCCGTGGGGACGGCGCGGGGCCGGCGGGGCCGGGGGGACACCGGTTTTGGGGACCCCCGGGAGAGCCGCGGCTTCCCTAAGCGGGACCCCGGAGAGAGGAGAGCCCCAGAAGCCCAAAGCGGGGCCCCCGAGAGGGGGAACCCCTGGGATTGCCGGGACCCCGTCGGGGGATCTGGGGGCTGCAGGGGCGGCATGGCCGGGAAAGGGGCTCGGGGGTCCCGGGGCCGGAAAGGGCTGCTCCCAGTATGAGCCCAGTATGATCCCAGTATGATCCTGGTCATTTCCCCTCACTCCCTGCAGAATCCCTGTTGCTCCCAGTATGAACCCAGTCACTCCCAGTCACTCCCCATTATGATGCAATTTGCCCCCAGCACAGTCTCAGTTGCTCCCAGTTCTTCCCACTTTTGTCCAGTGTGTTCCCAGTTCTCCCAGTTGCCCCAGCATAGTCCAGTCACTCCCAGTATGAGGCCAGTCTCTCCCAGCAGGGCCCCAGTCACTCACATTTGCCCCCAGCGTGGTCCCAGTTCTCCCCAGCACATTCCCAGTCACACCCAGTGTGGTCCCAGTTACCACCCGCATGGTCTCAGACACTCCCAGTATATCCCAGTTGCCCTGACCATTCTCATGCTCATTCCCAGGCACTCCCAGTTACCTTAGCATCAGTTGGATCAGTTGCCCCCAGATTTATCCCAGTCACTGCCAGTACATCCCAGTTGTCACCAGCATGCATCCTATCATTCCCAGTTTTTCCCAGTGCATCCCCAGTAGGCTCTCAGCATGGGCCTGGTAGCTCCCAGTAACCCCCACTGACACCCACTATAATCCCAGCAAGGCCCCAGTCACTCCCAATATGATGCCAGTGACCCCCAGTGTGATCCCAGTTGCTCCCTGTCAATGCCAGCATGAGCCCCCGTGACTCCCTGTCTCTCCCAGTATATCCCAGTCACCCCCAGCATGCTCCCAGTCACTCCCACTTCTTCCCAGTTGCTTTCAGCACGATTCCAGTTGCTCACAGCCACTCCTAGTCAATCCCAGTATGATTCCAGTCACCCTCAGTATGATCCCAGTCTCGCCCAGCATGGACCCACTGTGATTTGGTATGATCCCAGTTGCCCCCAGCATAGTTCCAGTTGTTCCCAGTTTCTCCCAGTATGATCCCAGTTGCCCCTAGAATAGTCCCAGTCATGCCCAGTTGCCCCCAGCATAGATCCAGTTGCTCCCAGGTGCCCCCAGCATGGTCCCATTTCCCCCCAGCATGATCCCAGCTGTTCCCAGTGCGGTTCCAGTCACCCCCAGGATGGTTACAGACACTCCCAGTATATCCCAGTTGGCCTCAGCATGCTTGTAGTCATTCCCAGGCACTCCCAGTTGCCCCAGTAAGGTTCCAGTTACCTCAGGATGATCCCAGTCTTTCCCAGTTACTTCCAGGGTCCTCCAGCATGATCCCAGTTTCTGTCAGTTTCCCAAAGTGTGGTCCCAGTTGCTCCCAGTATGATGCCAGTTGTGGTCTCAGTTGTGGTCTCAGTCCCCTCAGTATGGTTCCAGTACCTTCCAGTTGATCCCAGTTGCTCCCAATGTGTCCACATTTTCCTCCCAACATGGGCCCAGCAGCTCCCAGTAACCCCCAGTCAGGTTCCATTCACGCCTGCTGTAATCCCAGTGGTTCCCAGGATGATCCCAGTAGGACCCATAGTCACTCCCAGTATGGTTCCAGTCACTTCCAGTATGGTCCCAGTGTCCCCAGATGTGATCCCAACTGCTCCCTCTCAATGCCAGTATGATCCCAGTTGCTTTCAGTCACTCCCAGTATGATCCCAGTTGCACCCAATCACCCCCAGCATGGTTACATGTTTCCAGTATGACCCCAGTCACTCCCAGATACTCCCAGTATTATTCCAGTCATGCCCAGAGTGACTCCCTGTCACTCCCAGTGTGGGCCCAGTTGCTCCCAGTATGAATCCAGTCACTCCAAGTTACTCCAAATACGATCCCATTTGCTCCCAGCATGGTCTCTGTTGCTCCCAGTCATCTCCAGTGTGGTTCCAGTCATGTCCAGCACCTTTCCAGTCCCTCCCAGTCTGATTCCAGTATGATCACAGATACTCCCAGTATGATCCCAGTCACTTCCAATAGGATCCCAGTATGACCCCAGCATGGGCATAGCTGCTCCCATTATCTTCCAGTGTGGTTCCAGTTGAACCCAGTTGCCCCCAGTTCAGACCCAGTCACTCCCCACATGAGGTCGAGGGCTCCCTGAATTCACAGCCCCCCACCCGTGGGATCATCGCCCCCCATCCCGCAGGTGCCCGGGGAGGGGGAGCTCGGCCCAGATATCCCGGGGAGGTTCCCTGGGTTGGGTTTTTTTGGGGGGGATGTTTGGAGAATGAAGAACTCCAAAGCTGAGCAGAAAATGCCCCTTGTGAGGACATTGGGGGTCCCCAGGAGGTGTTTTTGGGGGTCCCTGTGGCGGTGCCAGCAGAGCCCTGGCAGCGGGCAGGGGGATGTGGGGTACGCCCCGTGGTGGGGGTTGGGTCTGCCCGGGTCAGGCACAGCCACCTCCAGCCCAGATCCAGGGGGCTGCGGGACCCCTTGGGAGAGCCGGAGGGGGAACCTCAGGACCCCCAGAGTGGGACGAGCAGAGAGGGGCAGTACCGGGACCAGGGGAGCCCCGGCAGTCTGGAGGAGCAGACCCCTGTGACCCCCAGGACCCCAAAGTGGGGAGCCCAGAGAGGGGGGAGCGCCGCCATTCATGGGACCCTCAACAGCCTGGAGAGGGGGAGGGGGGACTCCTTGGACCCCCTGCACCCCAAAGCAGAGAATAAGGGGAGAAGGGACCTGGGGATCCCATAACCCCCAGCATCCCTAAGTAGGAAGACCAAAGGGGGAGCTTTTGGATTCCTGGACTCCCAGCAGCCTGGGGAGGGTGGAGACCAAGTAGAGAGGGGGACCCCGATAAAAGAGGGACCCCCAGCAGCTGGGACAGGGGGAACCCCCAAACACCAAAGGGGAGAGACCAGAGACAGGGAACTCCTGAGAGGCTTTTTCAGAGCAGATTTTTATGGACACACAGTGCCCAGTGACTTCTAGAGATGGACTTGGGCAGAGGGACCTTCAAACTCAATGTGCTCATTCCTTGTTTTCCCCAAACCAGGATTTCCCATTCCCAACCCGTGGCCAGATGGAGGAGGAGGCTGTGAGGAAGAGGAAGATACCCCGGGACCCCCAGGCAGGTGAGGAGGAAGTCAGTGCCCCTTTCCCCCTCTCTCCTGCTCCATCTCCCAGCCCAGCATCGCCCCCGGCTGCAGGACAACCCCGCTGCCGACGCCGTCCTGCCGGGGACGGACTGGGGGGATCTCCTTCCCCTTCCCTGTGGCATGGAGGCAAATCCCATCCTCTCCTTGTCTTTCCTCCCCCAGACAAGGAGCTGAGCTCGGAGCCCAGGGAGGACAAATCCCCGCGGCAGAACCTGGTGGAAGAGGCCGTTTTGAGCGGCTCCACGGCGCAGGAATCCAACAGGGAGGAAAAGCCCTGGAGATCCCGCAGGAGGAGGGGCTGCGAACGCAGCCCAGGGTGCTCTGAGGAGGAAAGACCCACCCTGTGCCGGGAAGGCGGCCGGAGATCCAGCCAGAGGTCAGAGCGGGTGGTTCATGAGCAGCTTCACAATGGGGAGAAGCCCCACAAGTGTGGGGAATGTTGGAAGAGCTTCAGGTGGAGCTCCAACCTGATTGTCCATCAAAGGAGTCACACTGGGGAGAGGCCTTATGAGTGTGGGGAATGTGGGAAGAGCTTCAGCCACAGCTCTCACCTGCTCTGCCACCAGAGGATCCACACTGGGGAGAGGCCCTACGACTGTCCCTAGTGTGGGAAGAGCTTCTCACAGAGATCCAGCCTGTATATCCACCAGCGCATCCACACTGGGGAGAGGCCCTACGAGTGTTCTGAGTGTGGGAAGAGGTTTCACACCTCTTTCCAGTCTCCTCCGGCACCAGCGGATTCACACGGATGAGAGGCCCTTCCGCTGCCCCGACTGCAGGAAGGGCTTCAAGCAAAACTCCACCCTCGTCACCCACCGGTGCATCCACACTGGGGAGAGGCCCTACGAGTGTCCCCAGTGTGGGAAGAGCTGCTCAGACAGCTCCAACTTGACCCGACACCAACGGAGGCACTGCTAAGGGAAGCTCTGCGAGTGCCCCAGCTGCGGGAAGAGCTTTGTCCTCTGCTCCAGCTCCATCTCCCATCAGAGGAGCCACGTTTGGCAGAGCACTGGTGACCCACATTCCCTGTGATCCATGTTGGGAAGACCCCTGGCTGGTGCTCTCCATGTTCTCCTGGATCCCTATAGGCACCTGGGTGAACGCAGGGGCAGGAACATCCATCGGGACTCAGATCAACATTGGAAATTCATTGGGAAGAGCTGATTTTTTAACTTTACACCCTAAAAAATGTCATCTACTCTGTCCAAATGTTTCTTCTGCTGGCATCAAGCCACCCTGGATGATCTTGGAGGTCTTTTCCAGCCTAAGTAATTTCCATGTTTATCCTGTCAAAACAATCAAAACTGGGGTAAAAATGAAGAAATTAAACAAAGAGATCTAAAGCTCCACCATTTTCCCGGAATTTGGGGATGAATTTGTGGTTCAGGGAAATATTTGGGAGGATCTGAGTGTTGCAGGGCTGCAAAGCCAGGCAGATTGGAGCCACAATCTCGTAGTTGTGCTGGCAGAACGTGTCCACCTGAGCCCATCTGTTCTCCAGGAATTCCGGTTGTCTGTCCCAGTCCCTGCCCTGGGTCTCCCCCTTTGGGGTGTGACCTCCAAAGTGCCCAAATCGCTGCTGAAGTGCCCGAGCTACTCTGGGCTGTGGATATTCCTGTCCACCAACCTGTCCTGGTCAGTGCCATGGGGTCTGGGAGGGGGTCTGGGGAGACTGGGTGGGAGGGGATTTGGGGGGCTTTTGGGGCAGTCTGTGAGGGAGTTTTGTGGTCCTGGCATGGCTCTGTGGCTTTAAGAGAATTTGGGTGGGTGTTGGGGGAGATGGGAAGGGGATTTGGTGGCTCTTGGAGCCATTTCTATTGCAGGGAGTGGTTGGGGGAGTCCTGGCTGGGAGCTGTGGGGTGGTTTGAGGCATCCAGGAGCAGCTGTGGGGCTGGGAGGTGGTTTTAGGGCAGATGTGACCTCTCCAGACCCCCAAAGCTGCCACCAGACCTCACCCCCAAGATGCTGCCGGGGGTGGGGGGTTCCATGTTGGGGTTCATCCTCCTGGCACTGCAGGAGAAGGTGAGGGGGGTCCCCAGGGGCCGTGTGTGTCCCCCCAGAGCGTGTGTGACCCCCCTCATCCCGGTGTCACCCCCTTTTCCCTGCCCACAGGGCTCCTGAGCCAGCCCCTGCTGCCCCGGGAGGGAATTTGGGGAGGGGGCAGAGGGGGTGCGCAGCCCCCGCCGGGGGATGACCCCGGCCCAGCACCCTTCGTTCAGCACCGAGCTGGGCTTGGGGCCGCAGGAGGAAGAGGCCGATGGGAAGCAGATCCTGCAGGGGGGACAGGGCTTGGGCTCAGGGCAAGGTTCTGCCCTGCACACCTGGCTCAGGTGTGAGCCTGCCCCGGGAAGGGAGCGGGACATTCCCATCCCCACGGATCAGGGCTGGGAGCAGCACGGGGACCACGGACATGGAAATCCTGGGAGCCACTGGGGCCGCACTGGGGGGTGAATTATCCCCCCCAGCACCTTCCCAGGCCGCCCTGTGACCTGAGAAATGCTCGCTCGGCCTCGGCCTTGGCCAAGAGCCCCCGGGCTCAGCTGCTCTGAGCTCAGCCGCTGCCGGCTCCCGCAGCCCGCCCAGGGCCGCCCTGCCCGTGCCGGGGCTGTGCTGGAATTCTCTGCTGCTGCTGGGCCACTCGGGGGGTCTGGCCCAGCAGGAAAGGTGACCTTGAGCCAGGAGCTTTCCTTGGCCGCAGCAAAGCCTCGGCACGGAAAGACCTTCCCAGCGCTGTGCCCTGGGCCGGGAGGGATTGTGCCACCAGAGCTGTCCCTCCATTTCTTCTGCCAGGCAGCTCTAGGACATGGAAAGTGGAGAAGCCAGAGCTGCCTCTCAGCTTTCCGCAGTCCTGCAGAGGAATCCTGTGTGGGAAGCAGCCTGGGAACAGGGTTGAGGTGCCAGGGCAGGGGAATTCAGAGCCCTTTCCTCCCCTGTGGGCCGAGGCTCTGGCCCTTGCCCTTTGCAATGGCCCTGCAGCTGCCAGAGGGGCCTTTTTGGCTCAGCTGAGAGCAGTCCTGCTGCAAGGCTGTCCTCGAGCTGCTTGGGCTGCACATGTGCCCAGGGAATGCTCATTGCTTGCAGTCTCAGGCGCTGTGGGTGTGCAGGTGTAACTACTGCAGGAGGGAACAGCTCTGCTGGGGGCAGTTCTTGCAAGGTCCTGGCCCTGGCTCGGGGCTGGGCCGGGGCCAGCGGCAGAAAATCAACTTGCAGCTCGGGCCCCGCAGCAGGGAGGAGCAGCAATTGCTGGGGGAGAGAGACTCTTGCCAAGGGCCTGCGGGGCCGGGCCCCAGGGAACGGCTTCCCGCTGCCCGAGGGCAGGCTGAGATGGGATGTGGGGCAGCAATGGTTCCCTGGCAGGGCGCTCAGGGCCTGGCACAGGCTGGCCCCAGAAGCTGCGGCTGCCCCCGCATCCCTGCAAGTGTCCCAGGCCGGCTCGGCCATTGGGGCTTCCTGCCCAGGAGGGCTGGGCTGGGGCTGCTGAGGGCGGGATGGGCTCTGGCTGAGCCAGCTGAAGGCTGCGCATGATGAGGCCAGGGGGACCCCATTGCTGAGTGGGTTCTGGGGTATCCCACATTCCTGAAGGGATTTCAGGGTATGTCCCATTCCTGAGGCAGTTTTGGGGTCCCCCCCAATGCTTCGGGAGGGGTTCTGAGAGGGGGGCTCTGGTGCTTGGATGGGTGTTGCCTCTCGGAGGCGTAGCGACTTGGTTCAGGAATGGCACGACGACCACCTCAGGTCGTTCGGACCATCAGCTCACAGACACCAATGTGGTGGACGGCAAAATGGCGTTTATTCATGGATTACATAGGGTTAAATAACCTGGGTTTGCCACGTCACTTCCTTCTGCTCACCTATTACCTGTAGAGGGGAGGGGTTTGACCTGTCCCATACAACGCGATATCTTCCGAACGCCTGTCCCTAGTCACCTACATTTCCCCCCCCTCTATCCTGAATTACCCACATTTTCCCCCCCCCCATGATTGATTAGGAAACATACAAAGTATAAATGGAATAAAATTTCAAGAACTAGTAAAACCTACATAACAAGTTATAAAAAATGATATAACATTCACAAAATAGATGCGCTCTAGAGCAGTTGTTGGCGGCCAACAAATAGAATGTTAACCTTTTCTAACCGGCTTTTAACAAATGACACCAATTTGTTTAGTATGCAAGGCCCGAAAATCAACGTTAGGAGTAACATAGTGAGGGGGCCTATTAGAGTGGAAACAAGGGTGGTCAGCCATGGAGACTGGTTAAACCATGACTCAAACCATCCTTGTTGGGCTTCTCTTTCTCTTTTCCTCTGGGCTAGCCTTTCCCTTAGTTCAGTCATTGAGTCCCGTACGACTCCGGTGTAGTCTGCATAAAAGCAGCATTCTTCTTTCAAGGCGGCACACAGGCCTCCTTGTTGCATGAGCAGGAGGTCCAGTCCTCGCCTGTTCTGCAGGACGACTTCTGAGAGCGAGGAGACAGATTTCTCTAGAAAGGAGATGGATTTTTCAATTCTTTGTAAGTCCTCATCAATAGTCATCTGCAGCTGAGAAAGTCCCTGGTGTTGGGTCACGAGGGCTGAAACACCTGTGGCCGCGCCGGTGGCTCCAAGGCCGAGCAGCATTGCGATGGTTATGCCTGTTATTATTTCTCTCTTGTGGAGCCGGCTAGGTTCTTCAAGAAGGTGGTACATTTCTTCTTCTTGGTGATACAGGACTCTAGGAACAATTAAAACGTTGTTGTTTGGATTTCACTGGTATAGGATTCTCGGGCACTGTCGGGCTGCTCGATGACTTGTCGCTTTCTTCGCGCACTGGGATGTATCGGTCATGGAGGCGTCCAAAGATCCAGTCCTGCAAACAAAACCTCGCAGTTTTCATTAGTCTTATTCTGAAGGTCAGGTTTGATTGACCTAAGTGGACACCATTTGACTCTACCATCTTTTTTAACAGCTGAGTACCCTCGCCCCGTGAGCACTAGTCTTCAGCCCTGTTCCCATTTCCCCAACTCATTTTTGATTACAACTTGCGGGCCTTCGTCTAGTGCTCGAGTGGCCCAGTGTTTTTGGGCGGGACTGTTTGTCTCATCCCCCCTAGGGAATTGGTTCAGTGCTAGCAGGGCAGTTGCCAGTATGCGTGCCTGGTCCCCTGGGGAAATAGAATTGCTAAAGCCCTCTGTTTTTGCTAGCACTTCCAATTTGGTTTTTAGGGTTTGATTTGCCCGCTCAACAATGGCCTGCCCGGTGCTATTGTACGGGATGCCATGTACCAGAGTGATACCCCACTTTGAAACAAATGTTTGGCTCGATTTTGAAATAAAGTTCGGGCCGTTGTCTGTCTTGATCTGCTTCGGAACGCCGAGCCACGCCATAGCTGTCAGCCAATGTTGGATGGTTGCTTTAGAATCAGTTCTTAGGTGTTGTGTGGCCACGATCATTCCGCTGTAGGTGTCCACAGTCACAGCAAGCCATGCTCGGGGTTTCAGTAGATGACATAGTGTAAAGTCTGTTTGCCATATTTCTGAGGCTTTAAGGCCTCTGGGGTTGACTCCACTGGACCACAGCGGTGATTTTTGACAGTGGGGGCACGTGGCTACGATGTGTTTCGCATCAGTGGTCGAAATCCCACACCTTTTTGCCAGTGCTTTAGCTCCGATGTGGAGAGACTCGTGTAGCTGACGGGCATCTCTCAGTGTCCACAGTCCTTTTGCGGCGGCGTCTGCTTTGTCGTTTCCGATTTGAAAGAATCCTTTAACCGGATTATGGCTGTTAACGTGCATGACAGATATGGTGCCCTTCCGCGAAGAGAGTGCTTCTTCAAGCATCACAGCCACCGTGGACACTGACACGCCAGGCCCTGACATGGCTAGGCAAAGCTTAGCTACAAACATAGAGTCAGTTACAATGTTGAGGTGCTCCTCCGGGAACAGTCCACACGCCAGCACTACGGCGGCTGCTTCGAGTTGCTGGACCGAGAGCGTAGGGTCGGTTGCTTTGATGCACTGCCACTGCTCTCCCGACTGCCATACCGCTGCTGCAGTTGAGGTCAGCGACGATGCGTCTGTGAAGACTGTCGGTCCTGGTAGCGGTCAGTCGATGACTTTTGGCGGGAGATCGATGTCGATGATCGCAAGGAGCTGGGTCCATGGGGGTTTTGCAGCATAGGGAATCTCTCCTCCAAAACCAGCGAGGGCTATGGCTAAAAGCTCTGATATTGTCGGCGATTGCGCGGAGAGCTGCTTGCGGAAGGGTAGGTATATCCTGGCGGGCTCCGTGCCCAAGTGCCTTAGGGCAAGTCTTCTCCCTTTCATGATAAGGTTGCCAAGACACTCAACTCCCGGGGAGAATGCACGTGACGGCTTTCCCAAGACCACCCACTGTATCGGTTGGGCTTTGTCAGGGGTCCCCGGGCTAGCGCTCCTACCCCTCCTTTCTTTGTAAAGTGTACATATAAATCAAGTGGTGCTCCCGGGTCCCACCTAGCAAGCGTACTCACAGACATTTGCTGCTCGATAAAGTCGAGCAAGCTTGTCGCTTCTGGTGTCAGAACTTTCTGTTCCCATGAGTTTTTTCCTCTCAGGAGGTCATTTAAGGGGTCCATGACCTCAGGAGCAATCAGGATGATGTTACGGAGCCATTGTAGAGATCCCACCAGCTGCTGCATATCATGGAGCGTCTTGATATCCCTGCAGATTTTTATCTGGAGCAGGGTTATGTAGGAGCTTGTAATTCCTTCTCTTAGAAAGGTTACACATAGTCCCTTTTTTATTTTCGCGCTCGCGATTTCAAAGCCATTTGCTTTCAGGGTCTCTGAGACTGTTGACACTAGTCGGTCTACCTGGCTCGCTGATGGCGCGGCAATCAGGATGTCATCCATGTACTGAATAATGGTCGCGGCTGGGTCGCTGTGGCGGACTGGTGCTAGTGCTCGGTCAACCGTGATTTGGCAGATGGTGGGGGAGTTGACCATTCCTTGGGGCAATACCTCAATACCTTCCACTGGAAGCGCAGGTTAGGCCATTGACTGTTTGGGAAGACGATGGAAAAGGCAAACCGCTCTTTGTCTTCATCATGCAGGGGTATGGAAAAGAAACAGTCTTTAATGTCAAGCACCGCGCAGGGCTGCCCTTTTGGTATCATCGAGTTCATGGGCAGCAAGGTTTGGACTGGACCTATTGGTTGGATTTTCTTGTTCACCTCCCGCAGGTCGTGCAGGAGGCGGAAGCCCTCGCCAGATCGTTTGGGTATTACGAAAACCGGGGTGTTCCATGGGCTTGTGGAGGGCTCTGTGTGGTTCCGCTGTAGCTCACGGCTAACGAGCTCGAGGAGGGCGGTCATTTGAGGCTTTGACAAGGGCCACTGCTCGATCCACACCGGGTCAACCGATTTCCATGCCAGTTTGATGGGCGGCGGTGGGTATGCGGCAGTGGCCCTTAGAATAAATTTGTCACCCTGACTTTCAGCAGGGCAAGGGCATCCCTCCCCAACAAGGGTGGACATTTTGGCATAACATATGGGAAAAGGGTGATAGTTTTCTCCGGTCCTTTTTCGGTGCAGAGCGTTATCGCTATCAGTTGGGTGCTTTTTTGGGCCCGAGATAATCCCCCAACTCCACCCACCATGGGGGCCTCCTCCAGTTCCCAATGTAAAGGCCAGTACGTTTCTGGGATGACGGTAACATCTGATCCTGTATCAATCAAAAAGGGGAGACGAATAGCAGTCACCTGGGTTGTTATGGAGACAGCAAACTCCCCACACTATCGGCGGGTGGCTGCCCACTTTCATGGCCAAAGCCACCCAGGGATCTCGCTCCCAGGGGGTTGTTCCTGCTGTGCCTGGAGTGCAGACAGGTTTAACTGAGCCATTGGTTGAGCTGTGGAATTGGTCATTTCCCGGGGGAGCAGTGGGTGCGGGAGCTCCACGGCCCATTGAGGATTGGCATAGCTGGGCCGCTTCATGTCCCGAGTTGGGAGGGAGCTGTGTGCGGCCCGGATGCCCCCTCCCCCTCCCGTTTCCCTGGAGCTTGGATCTGCATTCTCTGGCAAAATGTCCCTTTTTCCCACATGCCCAGCATGGCCCTCTAGGTCGCGTCTGGCGTGGGGGAACTGCTGTTGATGGAGGCTCTAATTGGGGGCAATTCATTACAGCGTGGCCTGCCTGGCCACACTTAAAGCATGCCATTACACTGGTTATCGCAGTGCGGACAGCTGCCTGGAGGCGGTCCACAAACTGTGTGAAACTTTCGTTCTTGCTCTGCTTTATTGTGGACCATGGCGATGGTCTAGCAATAACTCTGGAAGCAGAGCGGATAGCTTCTCTAGCGGCACGGGTAGTTACCGTGACTTCGTGGGCCCGTAGGCCCTCGGCCTGCGCCTGGGGGGTGATCATGGTCGGGTCCGTGCCCATTAGCCGCTGCAGGCTGGAGCCGTGGAGGGGGTGGTCTGCCCCAGTTACTAGGGCTAATTGCTTTGTGCAATTGTCTTCCCACTCTTGTTTGAAAACAATCATCCCTGCCCCATCAAAACTTAATCTGCAGGTTTGTTTAATGTCAAATGGGAGCATGTCATCCCCTCCAAAAAGGCTGTCGATGAGGGTGGAAACCATAGCCGAATTAATCCCTCTGTCTGCAATTGCTTTAACAATTGCTTGTATATCTTTAGGATTTATCGGTGAGTAAGTCCTCTGGTTTCCGGCTTGCCCTCCTACTCGGACCGGGAAAGCTAGCGTGGCTGAAGGGGCCCATTCAGCACAGGCTGTTTTTATCTTTCTCCAGTCTGTAAGCGGAGTACGTTCTTTTTCAAATTTCCCCTTGGCCCGAGTAGGAGCGCGGTGGTTATAGCTTTTATCTATTCTGAAATCATCTTTGTCGGAGTCGGAGTCGGTTACGGACCATTCGTCAAGCCACTCGCTCCAGCTATAGTCCGACTCGGAGCAGGAAGTCGACTGACTGGATACTTCCAGGCTCCGGAGCTTTTTCCCCGGGCTCCTACCCCGCCCCTTTCCCTTAGGATTGGGCCGCTCCTTCCCCCTGGGCTCGCCCCGCCTCCTGCTGAGGGAGGCTCTTGCTATATGAGGGCATGTTTCCGGGTGAGCGCTCTGGGTTGGCCTTGGTTCCCCCTCCGGGATTTCCCCCCCCCTTTTCCGTTCACGCGTGTCTGTGGCATCCAGCGGACCTTCTTTGATCCCGCCGGCCGCGTCTGTGTTACCTGGCGCAGCTCCCCCGCTCCCTCCAGCCGTGTCTGTGTTACCTGGCGCACCTCCCCCGCTCCCTCCAGCCGTGTCTGTGTTACCTGGCGCACCTCCCCCGCTCCCTCCGGCCGTGTCTGTGTTACCTGGCGCACCTCCCCCGCTCCCTCCGGCCGTGTCTGTGTTACCTGGTGCACCTCCCCCGCTCCCTCCCGGCCCCGTGTGCGCCCCCCTCCCCCATGCCCTCCGGGGTCGGGGCCATTCTGCGGGGCATAGGGCGGGGGTCTCGCCCACGCCGTTTCGGACTCCGATTTAATGGCAGCCCCCCTGGCCTCCTCCACCAGCCCTCCCCAGAATGACTGCGCCTGCTCCTTTCCCTCTGTAGGTAGGGTTGGGCTGGGGGGCCGTGGAGAGGGTGCTTGCTCCTGCGAGTCTGTGCGCTCGGCAGGGCAGCTTTCATCTGTAGTTTGCGTGGCCGCACCAACTCCCAACCGCGGTGTGGCCAGCAAACAGTTCCGTGCGGCTTTCCAGGTCTCCTGCTCTCGCAGGGCCTTACGCAAAGCCTGCACAACTTTTCCCCATAATTTAAGGTATTTCCCCGAACCCGAGGACATTGTTTCATCAGCTAGAGCCGTAGTACATTTGTCCCATACTTCTGGGTGGAGGATATCCACCGGTCAGTCTATGACCCCAATTTCCAATAGCCTCGCAAGAGCGAGTGTAAAATCTTTCGGTTTGCAATCGATACCACATTGCTTATGAATCTGAGATACGACCTTCGCAAGAGCTTCCATCCTCCTTGCTGGTCCGGGAGCGTCCTCCCCGCCGGGCTGGTCCTGCCGCACCGGCCGCCGTTCACCCGTCCAGGCGAATTCCCGATCCCGATTCCGGATCCCGGGTTTCGGCACCAATTGTTGCCTCTCGGAGGCGTAGCGACCTGGTTCAGGAACGGCACGACGACCACCTCAGGTCGTTCGGACCATCAGCTCACAGACACCAATGTGGTGGGTGGCAAAATGGCGTTTATTCATGGATTACATAGGGTTAAATAACCTGGGTTTGGCACATCACTTCCTTCTGCTCACCTATTACCTGTAGAGGGGAGGGGTTTGACCTGTCCCATACAACGCGATATCTTCCGAACGCCTGTCCCTAGTCACCTACAGATGGGGGACCTATTGTCAGGGAGCCGGGGAGCCCATTTTGGGAAGGATGCTGCTGTTTCTGGCAATGTTGAGAGGTTCTGAATGGGCTGTGGGGCCCTGGCTCTCATTTTGGGACTTGAGGTGAGCCCATGGGCACAGCAAGGGCTGAGGAGAGGTTCCAAGCTCCCATTTGGGATGGAGGGATTGAGCGGGTGCCTCCAATAAACTCAATGCCAGCCCCAATGTGTCGATGGCAGCCCCAAATGGCTCGATCCGTCAGCCCCAAGGCCCGGCTGTGGGGAGTCAGGAGCCACAGAAGGGGAATTGGTGTCCAGGAGGGGTGGGATGGGATGGGGAGGGGTGCTGTGTGATGGGATGGGGTGGTTTGGGCACTTGGAGTGGGGCACTCCAGGGAGGAAAAGCAGGAGCTGCTTTTGGGGAGGCTCCTGCTGCTTTTTGACAATTTTGGGGCCTCTAAGTGGTTTCTGGGAGGTTGCAGTGATTTTGGGGCAGGTGCTGTAAGCCTCCCGCAATTTGTGGGACTGAGGCGAAGTCCCCACATTTTTGGAGGGTGAGGGGACCCCAATTGGAAGGGGATCCTGCTGCTTTGCACCCCTTCAATGGGTTGGGAAGCGGCTTGTTAGGGAAGGAAGGAAGGAATTCGGAAGGAAGGAATTCGGAAGGAAGGAAGGAAGGAAGGAATTCGGAAGGAAGGAAGGAATTCGGAAGGAAGGAAGGAAGGAAGGAAGGAAGGAAGGAAGGAAGGAAGGAAGGAAGGAAGGAAGGAAGGAAGGAAAACAGTGTAAGTTCTGAATGAAACAAAAAAAAAGGTAAATAATTGAGTTGTCTTTTAAAAAATACCAATTCCCTCTGAATCCAAAGTTGCAGAAGACTTTTCACTCCACATTTGGGTTTTGTTTTTATTTCTCATACTTCTTCTGGTTCTTTTCTTTCTTCTCTTGTTTTTAATAGATAACCCCTGCTAGGAAAGGAATGCAGAGCAAAATGAGACCCATTTCTGGCAGGCAATGAAAGTGTGGGCTCCTGGTTGGGTTCCTTTTGTGTGGATCCCTCATCTCTGTGGCACGGGGGGAATAGCAGTGCTGGGAGCCAGCAGCGGGCTCAGGAGCATCCCGCTCTGTCAGCTCTGAGCAGGTGGCACATGTCCTGCTCTCCTGCTGCCCTCCAAAGCACAGAATGCATGGGCAAGTTTAGGCCCAGCTCTGGGCACAGCCAGCATGGCCTGGACATGGGAACGGGGGGCAAAGCGGGCGGGATCCTTCTGCAGCTGCCTGGTGGTTTCTGGTTTCTGTGCCCAGAGTGCCAGGATGTTCTTAAGAGGTGCTTGTCCATGCAGCCCTTGGACAGGCCGTCCTTGGAAGAGCTCTTCAGTGCCCCTTGGCTGCAGGGTGTTCATGTGCCCTAGAGGATGGCAGGGACCCACGGGTACAGTGTGATCCAGGGGCCTGGCAGGTAACAGCCCCACACAGCTCTTGGCAATCAGTGGCAAAGCAAAGCAGACTATTTTGTCCTGTCTGTAGCTCTGAGCAGGGAGCATCAGAAGGGAACACACAGCTCTTGAGCTGCAGCTGAGCTGGAGGCCTGCTCTGGCAAGCACTGGGGGCCACCATCCCCCCTGGTTTTGCTTGTCTGGTTCATTGATGGCTGGGGCCCTGGGCAGAACCCTGAGAGCCTGGTGTGGCCCCAGGGAAGGAGAAGGAGCCCCTGGAGAAGCTGTAGCAGGTGGGGCTGCTGCTGCTGGAGCCACCAAGGACAAGCTCAAGACTGACAACCTCTTCCTGGAGCTGGCCAGTGGCAGCTGAAGATGGTGGCCTTTGATTCTGGCACCTTCTCCAAAGACATGCTCCACGGCCAGCGTGCAGGTGAGTCCAGAGCCAGGGGGATGCTGCCAGAGCTGGGCATGGCACGGCCTGGCCGGGCACCAAAGGTTCCCCCTTTGCTGGGGCGGCTGCAGGGAATTCTTCAGTGGCTGCCAATACATGTGTGTCTGTACAAAGCACTCAAGGGACTGATTAAAGCAGAGGACTGGAGACCATGACTGCACAAAGCTCTCAGAGACTCAAGTGTGGAAAAAGGAAAGTACCTTAGAAAAACCAGAAGTACCTTGAAGCATTAATGAACTGTTGTTAATGACCAAGGCTCTCAAGGGACTGATTAAAGCAGATAATTGGGGACCATGACTGCAGAAACCTCTCAGAGACTCAGTGTCAAAAAGAGGTGCTTTAATTACCCTGGAGTATCTCAAAGCATTAATGAACCCCAGTGAGTGTTGTTACTGACAAAGAATCTCCAGGGACTCATTAGAGCAGATAATTGGGGGCCAGGATTGCACAAAGCTCTCAGAGACTCCCAGGCAAAAGCCAAAGCCAAAGTCCTTTGAAAACCCTGCAGTCCCTGGGAGCATTCAGGAGCCCCCAGGGCCATTCGTGACCAAGGCTCCCCAGGGACTCCTTCCAGCAGATCCCTGAGGCCACTGGGATGTGGGGGGATGCTGAGGGCAGGACAAGGGGCTGACAGTGCCCAGCCTTGCTGGGGCTGTGCCAGGAGTTCCCAGGGCCTCGGGACAAGGTGTTTCCTCCCAGCCCTTGGTGGCACAGACGCTGCTGTGCCCCAGGGCACCAAGACTTGGCTTCTCCTGGGCACTGCCAGCCCTGCCAGGGCCCTTGGCCATGTCCAGCACAGCTTGTCCTGCGCTTTCCCACCGCTGCTGCTGTGTCCCTGCAGGCTGCACACTCCCATCTCGCTGCCCCACCACCAGCTCTGCCCTGCCACCTCCAGCCCTGGCCTGAGCTGTGCCCAGCCTCACCCTCTGTGCCTTGGACACACACACATGCCCTGAGCTCATCCTCCCTCTGGATGCTTCTCCTGCCCCAGCGCTGCCCTGGGAGGGACATTTCCTCCTCCTCATGCCCAGTGTCCCCCTTCCCAGCTGCTCTGTGGGGCAGTGCGTGTCTCTCCTGCTGTTCCCTGCCTCCCAGGAAAGCTGTACCATGTGGGGCACGGCCCTTCCAGCAGCCTCCCAGCCCCTCAGCCTTGTTGGACCCTTTCCCCTGAGCAGACAGCAGCAGCATCTCTGTGCTCTGCCCAGCGTGCTCCTTTCGTCACCAAACTGCGGGAAAATAGAAACTGTCCTACACCATCTCTGAAGTGTCAGAGAATCAGGCCCTGTGGAACCAACGAGCCCTTGGGACACAGGAGGATCTCGTGTAACCAAGGGTCAGTTCTGACACTGCAGATCCAAAGAGATCCTTGTGACACTCTGGGGCCTTGTGGAACCCTTCTGCCCTGGTCTCTGCACCAAGGAGACCCTTGTGCCACTACGGGACCTTGTGCAGCCAAGGAGAGCATTGTGAGAGTGCGGGGCCATGGAACCAAGGGACCATTGTGACCTTGTGGGACCTCATGGACTCAAGGGACCATTGCCACACTGTGGGGCCTCATGGAATGAAGGGTCCATTGTGACACTGCAGAACCAAGGACACCATGGTTACACTGTGGGGCCCATGGAACCAAGGCACCATTGGGACACCCCGTGGCCTCATCCTCTTGAATTTCAACAGATCTGAGGGATGGCAGGACCTGCAGGCAGCACTGAAGGATTCTGGGGAGAACCTTTGATCCCTGCTCCAAAGGAAATCAGAGAAAGACCCCTGGTAAGATAAAGGCACCTTTTCCTTTCCCGCTGTAAACTGTTGACCTGCCTGTAAGGTGCAGCAAAAGCTTTGCAGGGTTTGGTTCAAGGTACCCAAGGTTGGAACAGGGAAGTGTTCGAGTCCCTTCTAAGAGAAGGGTTGGAGTCTTTGTGCTATGGCTGCCTGGGATCCATGGAACAAGTGTGTTCTGGCAGACTCTGGGACCTCGAGAGCAATCCCATGCAGGAGCCAGCACTGGACCTGCACCCTGGTGGGAGCAGCGTGGTACGGATGGAAAACGGGCAGCTGGGTGTGCAGTGGGAACCTCAACCCAGGTCATAGAAACCCAGGCTTTAGCTTTGAACACATCAGCACAAAAAGCAGAATGAATGACCTTTCCTAGAAATCACTGAAGGAAAAAGGGTGAACATATGGACTGATTTGAACTATGGGTTTGGAATAATAGACGCCCAGGGAGCCACATGGAAGGAAAGGGCACAGAGGTCTCCAGTGAGTACAAAAAGAAATCAGTCACCTACTGCAGAGTGTGCCAAAGCCAAAAGAAGTGGCCCTGATGCCCTTGTAAAGCCCATGGGTTTGGAGACTCCCCAGTTAATCCAGGGAATCCATTGGCTGACCAAACAGCTCAAGAGGGTGCTGAAAAAGCTCTCCTTGCACTAATACCTGGCAAAAACTTGAATGTTCTGCAACAAAAGCCAGATTCCAGTGATCAGGACAGGCAGTCAGCCCCATCAGCAGCAGCTACGGAAAATCCCAGCAGGTGATTGGTAACCCCGTGTGGGCAGGTAATTGTAGCTCCACAATTAATGTATAACGGAACTAAAACATCAGGAAACACATTAGGAAATGGAGAATATGGTGGCCAGTTTACAAAGGCATCTAGTAAGCACAAAAATGGCAAAAGATAATAGATCAGTTGTTGAGAAAGATGTGGTTGGTTTTGAAGGAAGAAGGCTGCCTCCAGGGCTCGTTACATGGGAATCACCAGGTGATTTTGGCCAACTGATTTTGCAGAACTGCCCAGGCAGAAGGGGGACTGGCACATTTTGGCATTGGTGGATCCTTTTTCTGGATGGCCAGAAGCTTTCCCATGTGGCACCAACAAGACAAGGGAAGTCTCAGAAGTTTTGCTGCAATGAATATTTAATAGCACTGGGACTAACTCTTGTAAGCCTTAAAAGGTGCATGGTTCTCAACAGATCATTGGGGCTGGACTCGCCTGTACATCCTTTCCAACCAGGAGATGCGGTGTGCATCAGAACCTGGAATTTTGGAACAATCCAGCCAAAGTGGAAGGGACCATCTCAAGTCCTCCTGGTAACCTACCCTGCACTCAAGGTAGAAGGAATCAAACTCGGGGTTCATCACATGTGGGTAAAACCAGCGAGCACACATTAAATACAGCAGAAACAAGACTGACTGACACCGTGGAGTTTGGGGTTTTGCATAAATCCTATTGTTTTAGGTATTGAATAGGATTTTCTAAGGGGATACTATTTATTGGATCTAGATGAAGATGATCAATAATTGTGTATCTATAATAATAATAGAAACGATGTTCCTGACTTCTGGGAAGGGAAATGTGGTTTTCAAAGTCAGTGCAAGATGTTGGCAAATGACAGAATGTGACCCCTGTAACAGCTTGTTTGCCAACACCAACCTGTGCAGAAAATCCAGTTCCGTGGGGAGCTTCAGTCAGCAATTTAACAAAAATCTGGGAACGCTTGTGGAAGGAAATAGCACCCAGGGCACCTGGACAGGGATGGAAGGAGAATATTCCTTACCATGGGCACATAAGAACGATACTGCTGAGAATTGTAACATTTCCAAACTGGATCTGGAAATTACCTCAGGAAATATTGATCAGCTGACAGATTGCACTGATACCCCCTGGGGCTGTCAAATTCCAGAAGTATGGAATCACCCTCAGACAGGACAATGGGAATGTTTCCAGCCAGTTCAGGGGTGTCTGGGCTGGAAAGGGAGCCCAGGCCTCCCACAGGACCCCTTACAGGTGGGTATAAAATATCCTGATTTAACAAGGTCAAGGCCAAAGGATCCCAGGACAAAGGAAAAGTGGAATTGCCCTGGGACAGACACTTGAGCTGTTTGGAATCCTGAGGTCCAGCAGCTCCTGGCTGTGGCCCAGGCTCTGAGGCTAGGCTGTGTTTGTAGAAATGATTCTGCCTTTCTCAGTGACACCTGGGCTCAGCCAACAACCAACGAGCCTTGGAGAGGCACAGAGTGTCAGCAGGACACGGTCAGATCCTTAGGAGCCCCAGGATGGGTGGGAAGTGATGGAATTTGGAGCACACGTTTGGCCCTGGGAGAATCAGGAGCACCATGGACACTGGGGGTATTAACGTTCCATCCCTCGTGCAAGGAGTCACCACCGGGAACCCGACTGTGGGGAAAGGTTAAAGGGGATGGAACTTGGAAACATCCCAGTGCGGGAACTACAGCGGGATGGATTTTAGAATCCATCTCTGCTTCACAAAGATCTGCCTTTAGGAACAGAGCAGCCACACACCATTGGGCTCTGCAGATGGAAACCTGAGTGAATGCAGCTCCTTTGGGGTTTGCTGAAATAAAGGAACAATTGCCAGCCACAGCTAAAATGACCTCACAGAGCAGATTGGTTTTAGCCCTATTGCTGTGACATGGACAGGGAGTATGTGGATTCTTGAACTGGAACAGCAGCACTTGTTGTGTGCACATTCCAAATGTGATGCTGGATGGGATGATCAGGGGGAGAGGATAAAATCAGTTGCTGCATCCAGCAGGGAATTAAGGGGAGGGTTAGACAGTAACTGTTTGGATAAAATATTTAAAGGGCTTGGATTTTCCCTGACTGATGGTTGGCCTGACTTTTGCAAAGTCTAACTGGGATCCCAGCAATACTTGTGCTTGTGACACTTGCTTTGAGCTGTGTAAAGAACATGGTTGTGAAAGCAGCTGAGGAACTCGTGGGATGTGAGTAAAGGAGCAGAGTGAGGCTTACGAAGGCTTGAAGGGAAGAGAAGCTTCCCAACCCTCCAAGGGGGGAAATTTGCCAGATGAAAAACCGTTTGCACCTGGTGGGTTCATACAATGCTTCTTCTCCAAAAGCCACTGGCCATGGAACCGCACAAGGCTGATTCTGTAGGCAGCAACCAGCCCAGGTGTGCCAACTTTCACCAGTTCACCGGGCAGTCAGGGCTGGCTTTGGGGTCACCGACCACCAGGGACCCCCAAAGAGATCCCCAGGGCAGAAGAACGGATGTGCAAAGGGGTGGGGGAAATATGCAATGATTTTGGGGCAATGATTGTTGTGTGTGTGTTTATTGTGGGACAATCTGGGAATGAGTCTGTGAAACACAGTCTGCAAACAGGAACATTCCTGAACTCGGCACACACGACCTTGGGAGGGGCTCTCCCCTTGTGCATCCGGCCCAATAAAGAATGCTGCTGCTTCGTGCTGCGCTGGTGCTGAGGAGGTTTTGTTTCCCTGAAGTTTTGGTAACACCTCTGTGCCTGTGTCACAGAGCAGCTGTGATGTCAGAAAGGGGCTGTGTGACATCACAGAGTGGGCTGTGACATCACAGGGTATTGGTGTGACATCACAGAGAGGGCTGGGCCATCCCAGAAGAGGCTGTGACATCACAGAGTGGGTTGTGACATCAGGAAGTGGGTTGTGACATCACTGGGTGGCTGTATGATATCATAGATTCTACTGTGACATCATGGAGCAGCTCTGTGACATCACAGAGTGGTGCTGTGACATCACAGGGCAGAGGTCAGATATCATTGAGCAGACTATGACATCACAGAGCAATTGTGACTTCACAGAGGAGGCTGTGACATCACAGGGTGTTTGTGTGACATCACAGAGTGGTCATGTGACATCCCAGAACAGGCTGTGACATCACAGAGTGGATTGTGACATCACAGGGGGGCTGTATGACATCATAGAGTCAGCTGTGACATCACAGAGCAGATGTGTGATGTCACAGAGAGGACTGTGACATCACAGGTGGTGTGACAGCACCGAGTGGATATGACATCACAGGGTTGCTATGTGACATCACAGAGTGAGCTGTGACATTGCAGATAAGGCTGTGATATCACAGGGCAGAGGTCTGACATCATAGAGCAGACTATGACATCACCGAGTGGTTGTGACATCCCAGGGTGGCTGTGGGACATCCCAGGGTGGCTGTGTGACATCCCAGGGGGTTGGATGCCATGGCAACCCTCATCAGTTCCAGTTCCCTTGGAAACCCCCTCAGGACCCATTGCTGCACTCAGGGTCCGTGGCCACTTGCCCGCAGACCTGTGGCTGCCCTCGGCCGCCATGGCAGCCCTCAGGACAGAGCGGTGCCGGGGCTGGTGCCAGCTACAATTGCACTGACACTCGCTGATGCCCTCAGGTGCCACGGCAGCGGCCACAGGGACCCGTTCCTCACTTTGGTGCCACGGACACCAACGCTTGGCCCCGCTGCCATGGGGATTGGCACGGTCACCTGCACTCAGGGCCCGTGGCCGGGCACTGCTGCCATGGACATGGGCACTGAGCCCTGGGCCACAGTCGGCTGCCGTGGCCACCAGCCCAAGGTCCCGTGGCCAGGGCCGGGGCCATGGAAAGGAACCCGTGGAGCCGTGGTGATGGTGGATGGCCATGGGGTGCTGCTGTGGGCTGGGGCAAAGGGAATTTCCTTGCCAGGCCTTTCTCTGGGGCTGTGTTTGGCTCTGTGCTGAGCACAGCGTTGCTCACACGGAGATGGTTTTGTTCTTGCTGAGCCTGCACAGAGCCAAGGCCTTTCCTGCCCCTCGTCCGGCCACGCTGGGGAGGGGCTGGGGGTGAGGGGGAGCTTGGCAGGGGTCACAGCCAGGACAGGTGACCCCAACTGACCCCAGGGATATCCCAGACCACAGGACATCATGGCCAGTGTATAAAGTGGGGGAACAAGGAGGAAGGGGGGACATTTGGAGTGAGGGTTTTTGTCTTCTCAGGTAACACTCAGGCAGGATGGGGCCCTGTTTTGCCAGTGGGCAGGGTCAGCACCAAAGACACAGACACTACTGAAGGGGTTGTGCAATTTATAAAATGCAAATCTGCAAAGAATTACAAAAGCATAAGCTCAGCAAAGCACATAATCATTAGCAAAGAATCACAGCAGGAGCGGCTCAGCAATGCCCCCAATCATCAGTGCCAAAGATTGCCTGCAGTGATTAACCAAGATCCAGCCCCAGTGACCCTCAGACTTTACCATCACCCAGAGCCACCCATCAGCTGCGGGAAGCTGTCCCAGCCAAGGACTGGAGAGCCACTCCCGGACACTGGGAATTCCTGCAGCTGCCTCCAGCCACAGCTGAGGCTCCAACCCCGCTGCGAGAGGGCCCAGCTTTGACAGTGCTGGAGAAACAACCTGACAGCACTTCTAGTGCGGGAACATCTGCTTTCATCCTCCTCTTGGCTTCCTCCTAAGCCTGGCCAGGGCTCAAGGAGGAGCCAAGGGAGCCGACTTTGACCATACAGCCCCAAACAAGGCCAGATGTGGCCTTGTCCAGTTTCTACATACAGAAAGGTAAATCTATGTTTCACCAATGCACAGGTACATAGAACATATTGTTAATAGTACTTTGTTAATGAGTTAATGAGTGGGATACAAATATAACCTTTGGTTGGAATGTTCATCAGGAGGTCAGCTTTGGCCCAGGGCCTGTTGTTCAGGCCTCACTCAGGGCCTGGTGTTCAGACCTTGGAACTTCAATTGCTACTTTGACCTAGAGATGAACTACAACCTTCACAACAATTCTTTCAATAACAGAGTCTTAGATTTAGGTATTAGGCATAAAGGCGTTGCATCTTGTTCTCCAATTAAGTGCTGCTCAAAGTCATCACTCACAGCTATAATTCACATTCCTTTTAAAACAAGCCTCATTAGTTGCTATTCTCTGTTATTTATCAAATCCCCTTTTTTTCTAGAGACTGTGTCTCTTTTTAGACAAGTCTCAGTGCTCCATTTCCCAGCACAAAGTGTCACAACAGCTCTAACATGGAATCAAAACACACCAAGTGCTCACACTGCAGTGATTACAGTGACTGCCACAAATGCATTTCGCAGCAGCCTCCAGTTTGGCAGCCCCAAAGCCAATCCCACCAAGAAGAATTTTCTTCTTTCTGCCACTCTTCCACTGCTCTTTCCATCAAGGTGATTCCTGACTGTTGGACTTCAAACCCATCCCTGATAACAGTGCAGCATTCCTGTCCTAGAATAGCCCAGGCTCCTCCTTGGCCAGCAAGCAGATAATCCAAGGCCATGCGGGTCTGCAGGGCCCCCGTTCGTGTTTGTTGGAGCTCACAGGATGTGCTGTTGGATATTTTAACAGTATCATTTGCTGCTTCTTCTAATAATCAATTTAGCTCGTTAATGTGAACTCCACAGGACGAGGCAGCGCATGTGGGGCACAGGGTGAACCAGAATCTTTGGCTTTCTGAAATCCAAGGCACTCCTTGGGTGGGAAATGCTCTCTTAACATTAAACTCTTGCTTGTGTTTGTTGCTGAAGTACCCTAAAGGGAGGCATCACTCTTTTTCCTCAGTCTCATTCGGGTTAGGAACAATAATTCCATTGTCCATGGAGCTGGCACCTTTTTAATTCCAGAATAATGCCCCCAAGGTCCTTTGCTGTTCAGCTTTACCGCGGTGTCAGGGGTAACAAGGCTTGGTGGGTCCTTTCCCCTTTGGCTGGAGAGGTGCCGGGTCCCAGTCCCTGAGGGGCACCCAGGCTCCTGGCTGGAATTCATGTGGAAGTCACTCAGAGTCACATCAGCCTTCACACGGAGCCCCGTGGCTTTTCCAAAGGGGGCCATTGGGGGCAAACAGGGAGATTGGGTCTGGCAGGATCTGTAAAACAATATCCTGTAACATCTCCTTGTTTTCACACAGAACACTTGGCTGCAGGGACACATTCCCATCGTTCTGCCCAGGTTCCAGGATTCAAACAGTGCTGTCTTTCCCCGGAGCTGTTCCTTCAGCTGCCTCGGGAGGGCCATTGGGCCTCTGGACCCACACTCTGGCTCCATTATTAGGATTGCTGGATCCAAACCCTTTATCTCCACCAACAGTGGTCATTTGAGGTGGATCTCCTTTTTTCACAATTGTTTATAAAACTGCAATATCAAGAATTGTGCTGGCCTGTCATGGAGTTAAATAATCCAATCTTGTTCATTATCGTTTAACAGCATTACTTTGATTTCTCCTTGATAATCTGCATCAATTCCTCCTCCCATGACATGAACGCTTTGCAGGGCCAAGCTCCAGCGAGCAGTTATCAAACCTAAGTGTCCTGGAGGAATCTGAATTCCTATTCCTGCATTGATAACTCTCACTTGCTTCTGATTTATCCCAATTAATCCTAATGCAGGAAGGCCCAGCCCTGCAGCCTCTGGGGTGGCCCTGTCAGGGCCCATCGCACCCAGAAGGATTTCCCAGGAAGTCCAAGTCTCCCTGTCCATGGGTGGATTTGCAGACTGGGTGCAGCCGGGCACACCCAGGGGTTTCCATTTCCCCAGCGGGGCCGTTGTTAAGGGTATGGAGCACATCTGGGAGATGGGTTCTCCATCGGGACGGGTTCCCATCTCCTCATTTTTTCAGCTGCTCTTTTAACAACCCCTCCATCTGTTCAACCAATCCTGCAGCTTGTGGATAGTCTGGGATATGAAAAACCCAGCAGTCTTCATCACTGTCTTTTTCACAGGAACAGACAAAGCATTCCAGATCACAGTATCAGCAAACCCTATAAAAACAGCCAATTCCATCCCTTCCTCCTTTATTCATTGTGTGCAATCTCACAAAATTTACCAGTGACCTTTGGGTCCTGGCCAAGCATTTTCTGGAGGGTATTTAGTGTTACATCCCTGAGCAGCCATGGCTAAAGAATTTGTATTGTCAGCACTATTTCACATTATTATTTATTATCTATACAATATAAATATTATTTTATAGATATATAAACTAGGATATTATACTAGTTCACTTGCACAAAGAAATTTGAGCTCAAGATTAAAAACTTCTTCTATTGCTCCATGTGGGAGCATTCCAACAACAATTGCTCCTTCTGTTGGTGCTGTTTCCAATACGCTGTTAACAAAATCCATCCTCCTCTTCCCGAACCCACAAGCTCTTTTCCTTTTTCCATATCCAATTTCGGGATGCATTTTAAGACATTCAGCGCTTCAGCTCCTTTTAACCGACTGCCCCACTGCTCACACGGTGCTCCGACCTCAGCCCACTCCAGAGCCAGCGAACTCCAGGGAAGCTCTTCCCATCCGGGATTTCGGACAGGACTGATTCCTTACATTTACATTTAAAAAGCGACATTTTGGTGTGATCCGGCCAGACTACGCCAATTTTGTTGTACCAGTGGGCAGGGCCAGCACCAAAGACACAGACACCAACTGAAGGAACTGCGTCATTTGCTACAGCTCAAAGCAGCAAAGAATCACAGCAGGAGCGGCTCAGCAATGCCCCCAATCATCAGTGCCAAAGATTGCCTGCAGTGATTAACCAAGATCCAGCCCCAGTTACCCTCAGACTTCACCATCACCCAGAGCCACCCATCAGCTGGGGGAAGCTGTCCCAGCCAAGGACTGGAGAGCCACTCCCGGACACTGGGAATTCCTGCAGCTGCCTCCAGCCACAGCTGAGGCTCCAACCCTGCTGGGAGAGGGCCCAGCTTTGACAGTGCTGGAGAAACAACCTGACAGCACTTCTAGTGCGGGAACATCTGCTTTCATCCTCCTCTTGGCTTCCTCCTAAGCCTGGCCAGGGCTCAAGGAGGAGCCAAGGGAGCTGACTTTGACCATACAGCCCCAAACAAGGCCAGACGTCGGATTTCATGGCCTTGTCTGGATTCTAAACACAGAAAGGTCAATACATGTTTCACTGACGAGAGGATACATCAATCACAAAGCTAATGATCACGGAAATTTCGGTAATGAGCAGATACAAAGATAACCTTTGGTTGGAAGGCTCATCCAGAGGTCACCTTTGGCTCAGGGCCTGTTGTTCAGGCCTCAGTCAGGCCTCTTGTCCAGGCCTTGGCACTTCAGGGACGTGGTTTAGTGCTGGGCTTGACAGTGCTGGGTTAATGGTTCGACTTGATGAGCTCAGAGGTCTTTTCTAACAGAAAGGATTCTGCAATTCCAGGATTCTGTCTGCTGCATTCAGCCAGGTCCATGGCACCAGCATTACTTTGGTCAAAAAGGCTCCTCTTGCTCAGCTCTTGTGGCCTAAGGCTTCAGCTCCTTCAGCTCCTGGTGCTGAGCTGCTCATGCTGAACGAGACGACTCGGAGAGAAGAATACAGTTCATCCAATTCCTTCTGGCACACGGAGAGGGGAGGCTGTGAAAACAGGAGCATTGTTTGCTGTGGCCTCCTCTGTGCCCTTCACGCCTTTCAGCACTTTGAAACAGCCAAGAGCTTTCTCCAAGAGGGCAATGAAGCAGCTGTTCCTGCTCCCAGCTCTCGCCCTTCCCAGTCTGTGCCCTTGACTGCTTTTGTCCCTCTTGCTGTGCCCTCTGTGCCCCCGGGGCTCGGTGGCTGCTGCCCAGGGCTGTGGCACTGGCACAGCTCCAGTGCTCGAGACCCTCCTTTCTCTGCCCTTGGAGCTGCCTGCTCACAGCAGCCTTTTCCACCTGCAAGCTCCACATGGACAGGGAGTGCCCACCTCTGCTCCTTGCACACCCTGCAGGAGCCCAGGGCTGCCATCTCCAGTCCCTGCTGGCACTGAGGGCTCCCAGGTGCCCCAGGCTGCTGTGGCACCGCTGCCAACAGGAGGGAACAGCGGCAGGGGCTGTGCTGAAAGTCAGCTCCATTTGCTGCTGCTGCTGCTGCTGCTGCTGTGGGGGTCATTTGTCCAGCCCTGCCCCAGAGTCAGGGATCAGATCCAGGCCCTGCTGCTGCTCCCTCGGGATCAGCCACAGTTTGGGTGTTGCTGTCAGTGCCAGCAGGAGCGGGCGCTGGAGCAGCGGGTGCTGACAGTGCCCCAAGCCCCGGGGCCCGAGGGGTGCCTGGGCTGCGGGGCTGGCAGGGAGCTGCCCCTTGTTCTCCCTGTGCCTCACGCAAAGCTGGGCCGCTCACAAGTGGGGCAGCACAGCAAGCAGGGAGCCTGCCAGTCTCTGCCAGCCCTGTCTGCTCTGAGATTGGGCCTTGGAGCTGCAGGGGGACAAAGGCAGCTGCTTCTGGTCCCTCTGCGTGTCCCCGTGTTCAGCAGTGCTGCTCCATCATTTAGGATGTTTTAGGTTTAATTAATAGAAAAAAACAAAAGAAAAAGACCAGAAAATATTATGAAACATAAAACCAAAACCCAAATGTGGAGTGAAAAGTCTTATGTAACTCTGGATTAAGAGGTAACTGATCTTTTCAAAAAGAAAACTCAGGTATTTGTAAATATGCTGATTGCATTGATCCATCTTACTGACCTCAGCAGTCCTTTTTCAAAGATTTTGGGCTTTGTTTCCAACATTGTTATTTTAAGTTGTGGTTGAAGCAATAGGAAATTGATTGTGCTCTGCCAGCTCCGAGCAGGACTGGCAATCTAAACTCTGTCCCACCCCAACTCACTGAGAAGATGCCCTTCCTTCTCACCCTGCCAATGAGCTGCACATTCCCTTGGAAATTGTCAGGGGGTTCTTAAAGACACCAAGTCCCACTTAGGGCTTTTTGCTCTGGTTTGGCACTGGAGAAGGGCAATTCTTCATCCATCAGCTCCAGACTGCACTGCCTCAGGGACACGGCCCACTTGCCAGGTTGGGCCCACTCATGGCACTTCTAGAGGAGGAAGAAAGTGCAATGGCACAATTCCAGCCCAAAAGAAAGGAAGAGTGGGACAGACAGAACCCCCTGTGCAGATCCAGGCGTTCAGCTGGGACTGTGCAGAGTTTGGCTTCTTGCCAGTGGGATGTGTGTCCCTGACTGCAAGCTCTTGGCCTGCATGAGAGTCTCACTCACCTGCAAAAGCAGAAAGCTCCGTTGCTGTGCTCGCAAGGGGCTCGTCTGATGCAAAGCTGTCAGAGCCCTGTGAGGGGAGAGCGGGCCCAGCGGTGCGCGGGGCTGAGCCCCAGCAGAGCCCTGGAGGAGCCCAGAGCAGCCTCAGCATCCGCAGAGCCCGGCTGTAAGGAGAGAAACCAGAACCCCCCCGTCAGCTGAAGCCTCCTGTCCCCTTGTCCCAGCGGCCTGCAGTGCCCAGGCCGTGCTGGCCGTGCTCAGAGCAGGGCCCAAAGCTGCCCAGCATTGCTGCCTTTGGGAGCAGAGCAGGAGGGCAGGACATGTGCCCAGCCTGCAGCCAGCCATGGCACAGCCACCTCCTCAGCAGCTGCCCAGAGCCCAAAAGCAGCTTGGCAGCCACTGAAGAATTCCCTGCAGCCGCCCCAGCAAAGGGGGAACCTTTGGTGCCTGGCCAGGCCGTGCCATGCCCAGCTCTGGCAGCATCCCCCTGGCTCTGGACTCACCTGCACACTGGCCGTGGAGCGTGTCTTTGGAGAAGGTGCCAGAATCAAAGTCCATCATCTTCAGCTGCCACTGGCCAGCTCCAGGAAGAGGTTGTCGTCCTTGAGCTCGTCCTTGGTGGCTCCAGCAGCAGCAGCCCCACCTGCTACAGCTTCTCCAGGGGCTCCTTCTCCTTCCCTGGGGCCACACCAGGCTCTCAGGGTTCTGCCCAGGGCCCCAGCCATCAATGAACCAGACAAACAAAACCAGGGGGGGATGGTGGCCCCCAGTGCTTGCCAGAGCAGGCCTCCAGCTCAGCTGCAGCCCAAGAGCTGCGTGTTCCCTTCTGATGCTCCCTGCTCAGAGCTACTGACAGGACAAAATAGTCTGCTTTGCTTTGCCACTGATTGCCAAGAGATGTGTGGGGCCTGACCTGCCAGGCCCCTGGATCACACTGTGCCCGTGGGTCCCTGCCATCCTCTAGGGCACATGAACACCCTGCAGCCAAGGGGCACTGAAGAGCTCTTCCAAGGACGGCCTGTCCAAGGGCTGCATGGACAAGCACCTCTTAAGAACATTCTGGGCACAGAAACCAGAAACCACCAGGCAGCTGCAGAAGGATCCCGCCCGCTTTGCCCCCCGTTCCCGTGCCCAGGCCATGCTGGCTGTGCCCAGAGCTGGGCCTAAACTTGCCCATGCATTCTGTGCTTTGGAGGGCAGCAGGAGAGCAGGACATGTGCCACCTCCTCAGAGCTGCCAGAGCGGGATGCTCCTGAGCCCGCTGCTGGCTCCCAGCCCTGCTATTCCCCCCGTGCTGCAGAGATGAGGATCCACCGGGAGAGAGCCATCGTGGGAACAGGATCCGCCCCCAGATGATCTCCTGGCCCCTCCTGAACGGGTGCTTCCCCACCACCAGGTGGTACAGCAGGAGGCCCAGGGACCAGATCGTCGCTGCCTCGCCGTGGTAGCGGTGGTGGTGGATCCACTCGGGTGGGCTGTACAACAGGGTTCCTGTGGAACACAGACCGAGTCCATCAGGGGATGCTGCTGCTCCCAGAGCCTCGCCCCAGCATCCCTGGGCACGCAGGGGCTACACCAGTGGCACACGGGATGACCCGCTGCCCTTTCGCCAGCACCTGGGACTTGTGTACAAACTGGTGTTGGAAAAGAGGCCGCTGGTGTTGGGAAAGGGCAGCGGAAGCCCTGGGGAGGCCCAACCATGACATGCAAATGAAAAACCCACCCAGTGGTGGGGAAAACCCACTCTCCTCCCTGCCTGCAATGCCCCAAGAAACATCAATAAGCCAAGGCAAACCAGGGCAGCGGAGCAGTCCAGGCCCTTCCTCGCCTGCACACCAAACCGGCCGGTGCACGGAGTCTGACCCCCCTCTCTGCTACCCCCATGAGGGATTTTGTTGGGCTGGCTGCCCCCGCTCCAGCCCCAGCCCAGGGCAGAGTGGGTGCTGAAGGCTGCCGGCAGGGCCGGGAACTGCCTCCTCCCAGCCCCACCCAAAAGCAACTTGGCTCAAGAATTAATCCCATCCTGGCAACAATGAGGGGAAGCCCCGGTGCTACTACACCCAGGCTGGGCCATGAGATGCCCAGGAGCATCCCCTGGGAGGGCTCACCTGCAAACTGAGTGTAGGCTGTGTCCTGGAGAAAGGCGCCGCAGCCAAAGTCGATCAGTTTCAGCTGCCTGGTGGCCAGGTCGAGCAGGATGTTCTCGGGCTTGATGTCCCGGTGCAGGACCCCGCAGCTGGTGCAGTGCCGCACGGCCTCCAGCACCTGGCCGAACAGCCCCCGCGCCTCCTCCTCGGGCAGGAACCTCCGCTCCGCCAGCAAACCCGACAGGCCCTGACACCGCTCCGGACGCTCCAGCACCAGCAAGAAGCTGCTGGGCAGCTCAACCCACTCCAGGAGCCGGATGACACCACGGAACCCAGTGGACACCTTGTCCAGCAGCACGATCTCCAGGGGCGCACGGGCGCCGTCGGGCTGCGGGAGGAGCACGGTGCCGTCGGTGGGGCTGAGGCCGTGCCGGGGCTCTGGGACCCCTCACCCAGCCCGGGACGCTCTGCGCCCCCCGCTCACCCCCGCCCGCTCTCCCTCCGGGGCTCCCGGCGGCTCCCACCCCGCCGGGCCCCGGCTCCTCGCCGCCCGGCACGCCCCGCCTCTGCCGCTGGCCCCGCTCACTCACCAGCTCGCCCCAGTGCCGGACGCGGTCCCGCGGCACGCATTTGAGGGCCACCTGCGAGCAAGGGGCAGCAGCGGGCTGAGCTCGCCGCCCGCCCCGCCGCGCCCCGGCCTCCTCCCCCTCCGCCCTCCTCCTCCTGCACCCTCCTTCTCCTTCTCCCCCGCCCTCCTCCTGCACCCTCCTTCTCCTTCTCCCCCGCCCTCCTCCTGCACCCTCCTTCTCCTTCTCCGCCCTCCTCGTCCTCGTCCTCGTCCTCGTCCTCGTCCTCGTCCTCGTCCTCGTCCTCGTCCTCGTCCTCCTCGTCTTTCTCGTCGTCCTCGTCGTCCTCGTCGTCCTCGTCGTCCTCGTCCTCGTCCTTGTCCTCCTCCCCGACCGCCCCCCGACCGCCCCGGCCCGGGCATCCCCATCCGAACGGGACACCGGCGGCTCGGGGCCGGCGGCCGCGCTGCCGAGCGGCGGAGCTCGGGCCGGGGAAGCCGCAGCGGAGGAGGCGGCGGGAGCAGCCGCGCCCCGGGTGTCCTCCGCGGGTCCCGGGAGGAGCCGGGCCCGGAGCCGAGGGCGGAGCCGGGGCCGGGGCCGGGCTCGGGACAGGCGGAGCCAAAGGGTGGCGATGCCGCCCCAGCCCCGGGCACCGATGCCCGCCCGGCAGCGCCACAGCCAGGACGGCGAGAGCCGGGCGGAGGCGAGACCGCGGCGGGACGCCCGGGGCCGGGAAGGGGACGGCCCTGCCCGGGGCCGGGGGCGGGCCTGGGGCATGGCCCGGCCCGGCAGGGGGAGGGGGAGAGACCGGGAGAGGAGGGGGACACGGGGAAGAGGAGGCGGGGAGAAGGTGCGGAACAGAGGGAGAGGAGGAGCAAGAGCAAGAAACGGAGAGTCTGTTGAGTCGATTCGGATTTCGCTGCTGCCGCTGCTGCCGCTGCTGCCGCTGCACTGAAGCGCCGGGGCCGTTTGTCCGAGTGTCCGAGTGTCCGCGTGTCCGCGTGTCCGCGTGTCCGCGTGTCCGAGTGTCCGTTCCCCGCTCGCCCCACGCTCCCTACGGCCGAGCCCGCTCTCCCCGGGGGCAGCCCCTGAGTCTGTGCGAACACGGGAACTTTGCCGTGTCCAGCCCTGATCCAGAGTCCTCGCTCCTGCACGGTGGCAGAGAAATCCCCTCGGCTGCTGCTGTGCCTTGCCCCTGCTGAGGGTCAGACACTGCCGGGCCACATTCCCTGCCTGTAGAATTCGCGTCCCACCCAAGCTCTGCACTTTTGTCTCCAGCATTGCTTTCCAATAAAAACGGGGGAAGGCAAACTGTGTGCAGCTCATGATATTTCAGAGTGTCTAAAACTCGCTAAGGCACAGATCTTAGAGGTGAGATCCATTTGGAATTCATGGGATGGAGAAGCAGTGAAACATGGAAAAGGGGAGCACAGAAATAGAGAGGAGAACACCTTGGATTGTTTCTTTCCATTTTCATTTCACTTCTGGAAAGCTGTTTCAGTTTTCTGGGAATCTTCTCCACAGTCCTGTCTGCTCTTTTCAAGAACCTTTCCGGGAGAACGAGGTGCAGCTCCTGTCACAAGATGTGCCCCCAACTGCAGCTTCTCTTGGCTTCCCACACTGTGAGTGCAGCACGACTGCTGCAGCAAAGCAGGACAAATGCTGGGAGAACTTTACAAGTTGTCCTTTCTTTTCCCTGTGGGCTGGGCAGTTGTGCCATCGGTGAGGTTTTCATTGTGGCTGTTCTAACCTAAGAAACCAGGAGGTGGAACCAGGAATTGTTAGGCACTGCAACCCTGGCTGAACTCAAAGAATCCCCAGAGCCTGCAGCCAGAAATGGAGAGGTGTGTGATAATCATTCCCACATCTCCATGGGCATCTGGAAAGTGATCTAGAACATGAAAATGGGCTGACAGAGGTACTTTGTTTCTGTGTTCAGTTTAGATCAGTCTACATCTCTTGCATTGGTATAAATCAAGAGCACAATCAGTTCATGCAAGCTGGACCTCTCAGACACTGAAATAATCTGAAAAGGAGAAATGCAGAGAATGATTTGGTGAGCTTTGTCTAGAAGAAGGATAATTTTTTCTAATAATTTCTAATCCATTTCCTCTGCTTTTATCCTTCCTAACAAGGCCATTTGCATGCCAGATTCCTCATCAAATGAGAACCCTGAGCTTGTGGAACTGCCTGAAAGATGCCCTGTTCTTCTGCAGGAACACTCAGGCTGAAACAGGAGCCGAGCCCTCTCTTGGGAAGCCTCCTCCCAGCTGGAATTTGTGCCGTGCTGGGAGAGCAGGAGGGGGAGAGCGATGGGCGCTGTGTGGGAGGAGCAGGAGGTTTGGGCCGCAGGACGTTCCCTCTGCGCCGCTGCCCCGCAATCGGCGGCCGTGCCCAGGGCTCCGGGCCTGGCCCCGCGTGCGCTGAGCTCCCGACACTGCGGGAGCTGCCCGGGCTGGGCTCCGGTTCCGCTGGGACCCTGCGGCAGGCTGGGCTCCAGCTGGGATCAGCAGCAGCTGCAAACAGCTCTGGGCGTCTCCCATTTCTGCTGCTGGGAAGAAGCCATGAAGAGAGTCAAGAAGTTCTGTTTTCTCTTCCTCCTGGTGGATTTCTTAGTTTTCTTTGCCACTCCACAGGCAATTTCTGAGATGGGCTCTGTAAGCTGATTTTATTTCAACAGCACCAGCAACAGGGCTGTGTTTGAGCACTGTGACTGTGGTCTGGATGGCTTCAATTCCCCTCAACTGAGTGCTCAAGGACTTGTGAGCATTTCAGTCTCTGCTAATCATGATGCCTGTGACAAAAATACTGAGTTCACTGTCACGAAAGCACCGTGGGTAGTGCTGATCAAAAGAGGCAATTGCAGTTTTCCTGATAAAATTCAGGTGGCAACCAGAAGAGGGGCAAGAGTAGCCGCGATCTCCAGTTCCCAAGACAAAGGCAACAACAGCCCCGTGCTGTCAGCTCAGGGGGAGTAAAACCGTGCTGAGAGCAGCGCTGGAACCCGATCCTTCCTTTCTCTGAAGGCTGGCTCAGGGCAGCACAGCCGGGCCCTGAGGAATCGGGGCTGTTTGGGGGTGATGGTTGCTCTGCTCCAGAATTCACCTGGAAAAAGCCCTTGGGAAGCCGAGGCGGGAGCGGGCGGGAAGGGCCGGCGCTGCTGCTGCTCGTGCCCGGGAGCCCCGGCCGGGCCGGGCCGGCGCCCGCTGCGCTGCGGCTCCTGCTGCTGCCAGAGCCGGGCGGGACTCGGGGACAGGGAACGGGCCCGGGGGACAGCAAAGGCTCGGGGGCTGCAGGGATGTTCGCGCTCGGGCCAGCGCCGGCACAGAGCTTCGGCCTCGGCATTAACCCCGAGGGAAACGCTGGGGAAAGGCTCCGGTTCAGCCTTTCTGTGCTCGTTGCTGTGAAGTGCCCGAAATAAAAGGAGAACAAGCAGGGCCTGACCCCTTCTCCTTGGGAGGAGCCCACGCCTGGGGCTGTGAGGGGCTGAGAGGGGCTGAGAGGGGCTGTGAGGGGCTGTGAGGGGCCGTGAGGAGCGTCAGTCATGGCAGGAGGATGTCCTGCCATGTCCCTCCCTCCCTCCTTTTCTCTCGTTGCCTTTTTTTTTCTTTTCTCTTTCTCTCTCTCTCTCTTGTTGGAGAGGACGAAAGTTTGGTAAGAAAGTTTGGTAAGGTATGTAGGCTTGGCAGAAAGATCTCTGAATGTAGAAACTGAGGATGAGCTAGAAATGAAAGCAAGTTTTGATATAGACTAAAAGATGTTTTGCTGAAACACTGATCGCTGAGTAACTGAGAAGGCAAAGGTTGGAGATGAGTTGGAAGGAGATTTTTATGATTAGGACAAAGGTATGTGACTACAAACAAAGACCTGTTTTTCACCAAGTAAATAAGTCTCAAGAAGAGCATAAGTAAATAGAAAACATGTCTTTACCAAATAGAGAGCTATTGCAGGCAAACAAGAAATGTTGATGTAGCAAGAAGAAGAGAGGTCTAAGAATTTTCCACTGTAAGCTTAAATTGTAACTTACTCTTGTGATTGGATAATAATGACCATAATATGGTGATGGTAGTAGTTATGATAGGCTATAGGCAAATGTAAAGGTATTGTGTATGGTGCTTATTGGTTGTTATGTGTTAAGATACTCTGCAAAGAAAAGTATAAAATGCTTTGTAACTTGAACAGCAAGTGGCTTCAGGTATGCCTACAGCTGGAGCTGGCAGCTGTAGGGCTGGCTCTGGATACCCACTCCCTGAGCTGCTGTAACTTCGCCTATGCAATAAACAGCTTTCAGGAGAGCTGCCTGAAGTCCAGACATCCTTCGTGAAACATTCTCCTATACTTTTGCAAAAAAGACAATAAACACGGCACAATGAGCAGGATGCAAAAAATAACCAATAGGATCAGGCATCTAATTTTAAGCAGATTTTTGATCTATCTTGCAATTTGCCAGTTGCCAAACAAACTGTTGAGCCAATCAGATTCTGATTCTTCGTGCAATTTTGACACGCTTGTTTGTAATTCTTTAATGTGGGCATGAATAGATTTTGAAAGATCAGACAAATTCATACAACACATTCCATTGAAATCCTCACATCTACGTCCATGTGCTAAGAACAAAAAATCAATGGCAGCTCTATTTTGCAGTGTAGCGTGCCTTACTGAACCGACACCTGTTCATAATCCGGCTAAAGCAAGGGAAGTGGTGTTAGCCTGCCAAGCTAGCCAACATCCTAACTTGTTTAACAGTCCCAGGACTTTAGCAGCTGCTATTTGTGGAGAAAGGAAGGAAACAGCCCATCGAGCACCTGATGGCCAAAATTTGGTGTTGTCATCACAATCAGGGGCAAACACACGGGTGCTGCATTTTCCTCTCCGTAGTTTATGCTGTAAAATCATAGCTACGTGTTAGGTGTTAACAGTGAGAGTCGTCCTAAGCTGCAAGGACCTCCCTTGATGTGTGATGGAATCGCAGCCCATGCTCGGGTCTCTGCAAATAAAAAACACCCCTGGAGGCAAAGCCAGAGGAACAGTAGTAGAGTGTGAAATATGTGGTGAACTGGAATTGCACCAGGCACTTTCATTTGCAAATATGGGTTGGTTAGGAGAAACATCCCATACTTTGGACTGATCAGATCCAGAGTAATTAAATTTAGCACAAAGGCCTATTTTCACAGATCCTAAAAGCTCTATTTCTTGCAGCTCAAGAGTTGCCCGGGGAAGGTATGAAGCCCACTGATCTCAAGCATCAGCGTGATTGCGTGATTGTAAAAGCTTGCTAACTGCCTTAGGCTTTGGCCAGTCACCTATTGGCAAGCCAACAAGGCCGGTAGAAAGAGGATTGTCAGGAGTAGCAGTGGCTAAGCACAGAGTATCTTGCCCTGTTGCATTGGCCAGGGTAACTCACACGTTGGTTCTTGGCTGACTGACAGGCCAAGCAGAAACAGCAGGCACTAAGCTCAGCAAAACTGACAAGGACAATATTGGCACCTGCATTTTTTTGTTATTCGTTGCCATTTGCACTCCAGTACATCCCAGTGCAAGCCAATACCCTTGATCACAGGGATATCAGTGCAATACAGTCCTCCTTGCTCTCTAAGAGATTGTCAATCCAGCTGTCAATCTCCCCAGCGTGTCTCACGATAAAATTGATGGGATCCCAGCTCCTGATTTATGGAAGACACAGAAACAGAGAGCATTGCACAAACCTAGCGAGAAAGTGCAGAATGCTAAAGCAAAAAATACGGGAACAACTCGGCCTACGGCACCCCCAGAGCCTCAACGGGACTTCACATCTGCTTGCGGAGGGCCCACCGCGAGCGGGTCGGCTGTTCTGGGGGAGAGGGAGGGCTGGGGACCCTATTCTGACCTGTATCCCTGGAAAGACACTAGGGAAATAGTTCAGCATGTTAAACAAGAATGAGATAATGGCCAAGCTCCCGTGCAATCAGCACAAAAGGACTGGCGGCTTCCCATGGAGCTTCAGATACTTTGGAAAAACTGGTCCTCACAAACTGTAAAAGCCTGGATTCACACCAGAGCGGAGGCCTCTTTACATTTATGGGAACCCCAAGAAATTTAAAGGACAACCAGTGATTATTACAGATTTGGTGGGGGGAAACAAATTGAAGCTGTGCAAACACAAATCAAAATGAAACTAGGGAACCTTCCCAGATGATTGCATTCAGTTATGATTGTCCTGGTCCCTGAATATATAGTTGGGATTGGTATCTTAATGGGACTGGCTTTAAATTTATCCAATGGTTTATATCAGTTTGGGACAAAGCCTTATATCAGTGCCCGGCCAGTTTTAGTCAGGCAGGTGAAAATGCCCCCTGTGCAGATTCCTGCCACAGCTAAATTGGTAACCATGAAGCAGTACCAAATCCCAGGGGGGCATGAAGACATTTCACCGGCAATTAAAGACTTAGTGGGTGTTTTAAAACCCACTAGAATGTCTTGGAATAACCCTGTCTGGCCTGCCAAGAAAAGTGACAGGTCATGGAGAATGACCGTGGACTTTAGAGAATCAAATAAACACAGCCACCTCTTGCAGCAGCTGTACCAGATATTGTTACTTTAATAGAAAAAATCCAGGAACACTCTGGAAGAACCTGGTATGCAGTAATTGATTTGGCTAATGCTTTCTTTGCAGGACCCACTGCTGAGGAGCAGGGGCGTCACTTTGCCTTTACGTGGCAGGGATGACACTACACACTCAGCACATTGCCCCAGGCATGTGTGCACGGCCCAACAATTTGTCATCAGCGGCTGAGCACTTGGATGAAATCAAACTGACTCCTCATACACAACTCATTCATTATATAGATGACATCTTGGTCCAGGGCAGCAATGAGGAGGAAGTGCAACAAGTCCTTGAATTAGTTGTGGATCATAGGAAACAGAAAGACTGGGAAATTAACCCTACCAAAATTCAAGTGAAATTTTTGGGAATTCAGTGGCAATGCAGGCATCGGGAAATCTTCCCCAAAGCCCGACAGAAAATTTTAGAGTTTGCTGTGCCACCAAATAAAAAGGAGGCACCAAGATTTATTGGATTATTCGTCTTTTGGAGACAACATATTCTGCATCTGAGACAAATCTCAACCCCTCTGCATAAAGTAACCAGGGGAAATAGGGAATTGGAATGGGGAAGTGAGCAGCAGGCTGCCTTTGAATTAGCCAAAGAGGCTATTAGCCAAAAAGGCCTTTAGATCTATGGCCTATGCAAAAGGGAGAAGTTGAGTTAAATGTACCTGTAAATGGGTCACATACTGATGGGAGCCTCTGGCAGAAACAGGGAAAGAAAAAGGTTCCCCCAGGGTTTTGGGGGAGGAAGTTGCCAGAAGCAGGAAACAACTACACACCTTTTGAGAAACAGTTATTGGCAGGTTATTGGGCACTGATGGAAACAGAACAACTTACCATAGGGTATGAAGTGGCTCTTCATCCGGAAATTCCTATAGTGCAGTGGGTCAGAAGGTCCCCAAAAGCCCATTGGATTGGGCACGCTCCGGAGTGTGGTACTGTAAATTGGAAGTGGTATATTCGGGATAGGGCCAAGGTGGGAACGGGGCGGATAGCCACTCTTCATGAGCCAATAGCAGCTGCCCCCGGGAGGGACCAAGAGGTGAGGGCCAACTTCACAGCTGAGAGAGAATCTCCAGGGAAGTGGGAAAAGCCTTCAAATCAACTAACGCCACAGGAAAAAGAACATGCTTGGTTTACGGATGGGTCGGCTAAATATATAGGAGGGAAAAGGTTTTGGAAAGCAGTAGCTGACCATCCTCATTCAGAAAAGTTTTTAGAAATGATCAGAGAGAGGAAAAGCAGTCAATATGCTGAATTCTATGCAATTGATATGGCTTTAAAACAAGAAGATCTAGGAGAATGCCTTTCCTATACTGCTTCTTGGTCGGTAGCTAAATGGGTTCGCTCTGTGGCTACCAACATGGGTGGGCAGAGCCTGGAAAATCTACTCCAAAGAGGTCTGGGGAAAGGAACTGTGGAGTGACCTTTGGGAAATGGTGCAAAGAACTGATGTGACTGTGATTCATGTTGATGTCCATAGTGACACAGACACTTTAGAGTGACTTTATAACTCTGTTGCAGGCAACCGGGCAAAGATTTCCCAAGCCAGACCGGAGTTCCCTCCAAAGGAGGATCACGAAGGCCTGGCAAAATGTGCACACCAAAAATGTGTGCACCTTGGACAAAAAGCCCCTTACAGGTGGGCTCAAGAGCACGGCATTGCCATGTCACTCGATATGAGTAGAACTAGAATTGCTCAATGCCCCACGTGCCAACATATGTACAAACACCCGGTGCCAAACATTGTAAAAGGACAGCTGGGGAGAGGAAAATTGCCTGGACCAACTTGGCAAATGGATTACATTGGACCTCTACCCCAGGACCGAGGGTGTAAATATATCTGCCATAGACACATATCCTGGGTATTTGATTGCCCATCCTTGTGAGAAGGCCGCTCAGCACAGCACCATCTGTACTATAGACACAATAATTCTGTATTACGGAATGCCATTACCCAGTCAAACAGATAATGGGTCTCATTTCCAGAACAAATTCATTCAGCAGTACGCTGAGCAGAAAAACATTCAGTGGGGTTTTCACACACCATATTATCCCCAAGCTGTGGGATTACCTGAGCAAATGAATGGGCTGTTGAAAGAGCAGTGGAGAAACCTGGGAGATGGGCACCTGTCCTGGTGGAGAACCCATCTCACTGATGCACTGCACATCCTTAACAATAGGCCCATCAGGGACATGGACACAAAGTCAGGGGACAGCGCTCAGAGTCAAAGTATATCATGATTTGGTCAGAGAAACATGGTCTCTTGACACCTCCCTAAGTAAGGGAAGCTCCCAAAGATGGGGACATGATGAATGGCCACTTGAGAGAGTTCTACAACATTATGGAGTGGCTCCATGGAGCCCTAGCCAATTGGTGTCAGGGGCCAGAGAACCTGCCTATAATCTGAATTGGATAATAAGACTGCAAGCTGTCTCGGAGATAATAACTAACCAGAGGGCTGCCGCCCCTGACCTTATGGCCGACCAATCCACGCAAACGCGGAATGCGATTTTCCAGCATCGCGGGGTTTTAGACTACCGGCAGAAGAAGGAGGAGTTTGCAGGAAAGAAAATGAATCCAACTGTCGCTTACAAATTGATGACAATGGAAAAGTAGGAAAACAGACAACTCGGGAGATGAGAAAATTAGCCCATGTACCAACCCAGACATGGGAATGTTGGGAACCAGATATATTCTTGTGGCTGCCAGGGAGTCTGTGGCTCAAAGGGGCCCTTTCTCCTTTCCCTTTGTGAATGTCTTGGGGTGACCTTATGATGTGTATACCATATCGCTGCCTGTGCCCAGAAATTAATGCTGGGGGGGGGGGGAAGGGGTGGTTGTGCCTTCTCTCAGAGGATATATTTCTAAATTTGGCCAAACTGGAACAGTGCAGCTGCTACCTTCTTGTTTATTCCTTGTTTTGTTCCTTGTATTGTACGACTCATCCAGCACACAGTACAGGGAAGGCAGCTCGCAGCTACACCTCAAGATCCACCAACCCCATATGCAACAACTGCAGAGGCAATCTGACAACCATGATTCATCCTGTAAGTCAGAGGAGCGACTGATGTGCTGAGGCCTGAGCAGCAGGCCTCAGCCGGAGCTGACCTACAAGATGAACCCTGGCCAATCTGTGACTAACACCATCAGTATTATTCAGCTAAAAACAGATGACAAAGATGCTTATGCTAGCTGTTTAATGCCAAACAGGCTGCTTTAGAAACTTTCCCATAATCGTGTACAGTTATCTGCAAGAAATGGATAATTTAAGAAACTTTCCCCAGCTGACATGAATAAAGGTTTGTTTGCAGGGTGTTTGAGGGGAAACCCTCCCAGGCAAGGCCTGGGCACTGGCCAAGCTGTGGCCCCTGCTGGTTGCAAAGTGTGCCATCAGACCCAGGTGTTTCCAGACTAAAAACACAATCAAGTCGCTTGGACTTCCTGATTTGGGCCTCTAAAAGCTGGACCCGAGTTTGGGGCAAATTTGGAGGCCTCACATACGGGTAGATGCACCCATAGGATTCTCCCAATTGACGGGAAGGGTTCTCCAGCTCCTTGCTGCAAAACGGGGCTCCCCAACGACTGCGGATCTGGATGGTGGCAAGGTATTTAGGCAATTGGTGATGCATCTTTCTAAATCACTCTCCTTTCTCTTGGATAGTAATAATTAGGTGCATTGCCTTGCTTATTTTTGCTTGTTGCTAAATCCAAGCCCCTAGTTTTATTGAATGTATCGTTTTACATTTGCGGTTCCTTAATTTCACAGTAAAATAAGAGCATTCTTCCCGGTGCTGTGTCCTTTAAATCGCCTCTGCCCCCTGGCAGAACAACAGGAGGCCCCTGAGGGGCTGGGGTGGTGGGAAGGCCCGAGGAAGTGGCTGTCAGAGGCCATAAGCAGCCTCCAGGCAGCCGCCTCGTTCCTGCCGCCCGGCTGCTCTGGCGCTTCCCCGAAGCATCTCCCAGGCCTGCGGCAGAAGCCCTCAAGGCCGGGCCTCAGCAGGAGGGTGGGGAGCACCCCGAGGTGCCGAGGCTGGGCTGGCTGGGGACAAGGAGGGCGGGGAGCCCTGCTGGGGCACGGCCCCTGGCTGCTGCCAAGAAGGGGCGGTGGGCAGAGGCAGGGCTGGCGGCCAGCCCGGGCCCCCGCGGCTGCCCAGGCCACGGGGCTGTGACCGAGGCCCCCCTGGCACAGAGCTCTGGGCCCGCACAGCTGCTGCCACCATGGGGAGGGCGGCGATGTCTCCTCGAGCAGGGCTGCCGAGTCGCTGCTGCCGAAACAGCTCTGGACGCCACAGAAACAGCACCAGAGCGTGCACAGGAACAGCAGGAGCCCCAATGCCGGCACCAGCTCAACAAGGCATCCGCACCAGCCGGGACGCCAAACGGGGCCATACTGTGGGCACAGCTGCACGTGGCTGGGCAAAAGGCTCCAGCAGAATTGGCCACAATGGCTTCCTCTTGCCTTGCCAGCCTCACAGCGACGCTTGGCAGCTTCAGCTGCAGCCTGTGCCCCTGACTGACTTCAGTGGCCGTGCTTGAGGGCAGACTCGCCTTCCACAGTCAGGCGTCCCAAGGCGGCAGCATTGGTGCCATCGTGAGAGAGAGACTCTGATGGGACACAAGCCCTGCACTGCAGGTGCCATCCCTCTCCTGCATGCAGGCCCCTTAAAGACACGTACATGAGCTTCCAAACTAAATCCTGGACTTGCTTGGAACAAAGGAAGATGCAGCCGGCACTAAAGAAAAGCTGGCAGACGTTCAGGGGTGGAGGGAAGCACTTTGCTGTGTGCAGAGGAGATGGCCCGGTTCACAAGCTCAGGCTTTGCTGCCAGAGGATCCTGCTTTGCTCTTGCTGGAGGCCATTCCCTACCAATGCATGGCCCTCTGTTGTTCCTGCATCACGGCTGCTGGACCTGTGGCAACAAGTGTGTCCCGAGTCCATGTGACAGCAGAAAAGGGTGGGACCTGTGTGCTTCCAGCGCCTGTCTTGGCTGCTCCTTCAGGGTGCTGGCACCATCATCAGAGACACAGAACAGCTTCTCCTCCCACAGCTATCCCTATCCTCTGCACTTCCCCAGGTGTCTCCCTTGATGTTCCCTGGGGAACCTCCCTGTTTGTGGCCGTCCATTGCCCTGCTCAGCAGGGACGCAGTTGTGTTTGAATGTGAGCTGCCACAGCCAGACACACAGCAACAGGAATGTTGAATATCAGAGGCTGGGCCAATTCTTTCATTTCCAGAATGCAAGAAAGACAGAAAAGCACAAGGAAACGTCACAGTGTCTCTGTAGAATCTCTTTGCCCTGTGAAACTCAGCAGCTGATGCTGTTCTGGTGCTACTGCTAATCCCTTCCATGAAAAAATTCACTCCAGGAAGGAGCAACATCTCCTGTTGGATACCAAGCGCTGCCCCCAGTCACTCCAGCTGCTCCTGCCAACAGCCCCCTGTAGGAAGGAGCACAGACCCCAATGCACCTTGGCTTTGGCTGCCCTCTGGCAGAGAAGCCCCTGGGGGCACAGGTCTCTGGGGCAGGAGATGGGCACCAGCGCTGCCAGGGCTTGGGGGTGGCAGGTCTGCTTCGGAGGGGACTCTGCCACACCTGCTGATTTCAGCGCTCCCCGGGCCCCAGGGGTCAGAGCAGCATTCGTGCCCTGGCCCACACGTTCCTTGTCTGTGTCACAGCCCCGGCTTTAGGATGGCCACCGGCCGGGACGTGTCCCAAGGAGGCCGTGCCAGCTTCTGTGGAAGACCCCGAGCCCTTCCCGCGGCGGCTGCGGCGGCAGCCGTGGGGGCTCCTGGTGCTGCCCCGAGCCCACAGAGCAGGGGAGCGTTTGCTTATGGCTGGAGCCGATGCTAAAATTCCTGTTGGGCTGCCTTAGACACTTGGGGCAGGGCATTCCTTCCAACCTGGGCCACTTGGGGTGGGCTGGGGGTGGCCCCAGGGCAGGTGGCAGCGTGTGCAAGGGCCCTTTGTGACATGGTGCAGCACGGTCACCGTGGGGTGGAACGGGACAGGGTGTCCCAGGGCCCTTTGTGACACGTGCTGACATAGGGGCTGGCGGCGACGCGGCCACGCCACAGTGCTCGGAGCACGCGACGGGACAGGACGGGACAGAGCGGTGCCGTGAGGAGCCCCCGCACAGCGCACTCGTTCCTCGCTGACCCGGAGCTTTTCCGAGGCGTTATTCCTGCAGGTGACCTCGAGGCCAGACCACAGGACTTGGTGACCTGTGGCCTTCTCGAGGCTTCTCTTTTGCAGGTGCCCTCAAGGGCAGACCGTGGGACTTGGTGCCCCGGAGCTTTTCCGAGGCATCTCCCATCCCTGTGGCCGGTGCCCTCAAGGCCAGACCCTTGGCTTTGCTGACCACAATCCTTGACGAGGAGTCTCCTGTCCTTGTGGCAGGAGCCCTCTGAGACCAGGGTGCAGGACTTGCTGTCCTGTAGCCTTCCTGAGGCTTCTCTGCTGCTGGTGCCTTCAAGGCACAAGTGCAGGACTTGTTCACTCAGAGCTTTCCCCAGGCATCTCTCTTGAAGGTGCCCTCGAGGCCAGACTGCGGCATGGCGGGCAGATTCCGTGGCCTGTTCAAAGTGTTCAGGGGGAAAAAAGGCCCTGGAGCTGCCCCAGCACAACAGCCTGAAGAGCTGGAGCAGTTCCAGCCACGGCAGGACAGTGAGTGACAGAGCTGGGCCACAGGGCTGATGGCGGCAGCCAGCTTGGCACCATCCCATCCCATCCCATCCCATCCCATCCCATCCCATCCCATCCCATCCCATCCCATCCCATCCCATCCCATCCCATCCCATCGCGTCCCATCGCGTCCCATCGCGTCCCATCGCGTCCCGTTCCATCCCATCCCATCCCATCCCATCCCATCCCATCCCATCCCATCCCATCCCATCCCATCCCATCCCTGGAGAACAGGCCCATGGATAGGACGGAAGAGGGGCCAGGCCAGACCCCCTGCAGCAGTCATGTTCCATCCCCTGGGCATCCCGGGGCTGTCCCTGCCTGGGGAGCGCAGGGCTGGGCTGCGTTCTCCGGCCTCTCCCGCAGCCCCTCAGCTCTGGCTGCGCTCGCTCTTTGCCAGATGCAGCCCTGGACCGGACACAAAAGAAGGACCGTGCCCATGGCCGCTTCCGGAGAACAGTGCAGGTACCTGCAGCCATCCCCACCTGGGCTGGGCCTGCTGTCGCTGCTCAGCCGAGCACCGCTCCTGGAGCACCCCTTGGAACATCCCTCTCTTCCCTGTCCTTTGTTCTCCTGCAGATGTTCTGGAAGTTCATGTGCATCCGGCGTGGAAAGACCAGCACCAAAGCAAGTGAGGGCACAGCTGAGCCTGACTCTGGGCTGACCAAGCTCCAGGCAGAGCCTGGTGTCAGCACAGATATCACTGCACCCTCAGAAGACTCTGACAGTCCAATGAATGATCACACGGCGAAGACTCTCATGGCAGGGACTGAGGACATGGCCATCACAAACACCGACACCGGAGAGACTCAGGGCATCCCAAATACTGACACTATGCCCATTCCCACTGGGATTCATGCTCCCAAACTGGGTTATTTCAAGGAGAGTGCTGATTCTTCTCAGCAGCAGGTAAGCAGCCTGGGGCCAGGGCTGGACACTCCAAGGATCTTGTGCCCCCTCAAGCCACAGCTGCTGGGCCCCCTCAGCCTTTGAGGCCAGAGCAGTGAGTCGAGAAGGGAAGCATTTCTTGGGGGCAGCTGGGGAAGTTGCTCCCTTGGACAGTGCTCCAAGTCTTCCCCATGCCTCCTCCAGGTGCCAGCCATGGTGAGGAACATTCACCAGAGACTCGGGTCCCATGTCACTGTGGATCCCAGGCTGCCCATTAACGTTCTGAGGCTGGCTGAAGAGCACCCCGCTGATGTGGTGCTGACCCTCCTGCGCTGTGCCCCATCGTGCGACAGGTACGGGGCCCAGCTGCCTTGAGAGCTCAGGGCTCACCAGCCCTTAGGGCCCATTGCCCTGTGCCACCTGTCCAATGGGGTCTGCCAGACAGGCGGAGAGCTCCAGGACCCTCAGGCCCCTCTGTTTCCTGAGCCTGCTGCCATGCTCCCTCCCTGCCCCTCAGGGCACCGGGGCTCTGTCACCTGGGCCCCCACAGCTGCACAGGGCATGGTACTGTGACTGAGACGCCCCTGACTTAGAGCTCTGATCCCACAGAGCTGCCACAATGATGTGGAGACTCATAGGCTTGTCAGGCAGCACACTGGAGAAGGTGCTGCCAACACTGCTCTGTGTGATGGAGGACTGGCCTCTGAACAGCTTGTCCACCTCTGATGGGGACGACACACCTGTCCTTGCCCTGGCTGTGAGTTTCTGGAACTGGCCTTTGTTCACCCCCAAGCTGCCGCTCCAGCAGCTCTCCATCCTCTCCCTGCCTCAGGCGCTGGGCTGAAACCTGAGCTAGGGGCAGGCTCAGGGGGCACCAGGCCCGGTGCTCCCCCTGCGTCTCCCCTCAGGCCCTGCCACATGGACAGCTCAGCACTGAGCGCTGTCTCGGGCTGCTTCTTTTGCAGGCAACTCTGGCGCTGTGGGTGATTGTCCAGGTGCCTCGGTGCCACGAGGCAATGAACCTTTACTCCTCCCGCATCTTTGTGGCTCTGCTCTCCCATGTTGTCATCACCACACAGCAGATGCCAGAGGAAGTTGATCACTTCTGGAGAGCGTGCCGGGAGGAACACCGCCTTCCCACCAACTCCAACAGGTCCCAGTCCTCCTGTCCTTCCCATGCCCTTGTGGCCAGCGCCAGTGCTCCCAGTGTGACCTGGGCTTTGTTCTGCACACAGGTTTGCAATGCAGGCCATGAAGGCTCTGCTCTGTCGACTGCGCTGTGACAATGAGGTGGTGGCTATGGAGCGCAAGCGTGGCTGGGACACGCTGCTGTGTGCTGACACCCAGCACTATGCAGTGGGTCTGCTGGCCAGGTGAGACCCCCTTCTCCCCACTGCCCCCGGCACTGGTGCCCTGTGCCCGAGGTGCCCCACACAGCCCCTGTGGCCATGGGCCAGAGGGCCTGGTCAATGAGGGATGGCCAAGGGCACTGGAAAAGGCTGGAGAAGGGTGCTCAGGAGCAGCCACCTCCCAGAGCACCCACATCCCCTGCACCTCTGTGAGTCAGTCCTGGGAGATGTTTGCCCCCCCAGCTCACAGCCTTGATGCCTTTTTCCCTCTGCCAGAGAGATGCGCCGGGTCTCCCTCCCCATGTGTTCTGGGATTGCACTCCTCCTGCTTGGGCTGCTGAGCAGGAAGGAGCCAGGCTGGGATCTGCCCTTCCTGGCATTCCTTGTGGAGGTGAGCCTGACGGCCAGCACTGCCTCGCTGAGCTGCCTCCCGCCTCTCTGCCCTCTCGTAGCCGCAGCTGCCTGGGACGGTGCCCGCGCCCTGCGCTGCTGCCTGGGCCCAGCCCTGGGCGGTTCCAGGCTCCTGCCGGCCGGCTCCCCTGTCACTGCCCTGTGCCTTTCAGGTCCTCGAGTGCCTGGACTTGAGGGAATGCGGTGACAGTGTCCTGGAGATCATGTCCAGGTACCTGCTGAGCGAGTGCAGGCAGAGATGTCGCCTGGCACTCAGAGGCCTCGTGGTGCTCAGCAAGGATCCCGCAATGGTGAGAAGGCGGCAGCGGCTGAAGCTGCGCTGGGGAAAGCAGTCACATGGGCTTGGCTGGGCTTCAGGAGCTGAGGCAGCTGCTCCCAGCTCTCCTGCCTCCCGGCTCAGCTGCCCCAGTGCTTTGGGACAGGCCTTTGGCCTCTGGGCCCTGCGGCAGCAGGGTGGGCTTGCAGGGCCAGGGTGGTGTAGGCAGTGCAGCCGTTCATGGCTTCACAGCACAGCCTTGTGTTCCACACAGGCCAGAAGGATGGGCAGCCTGTCCCAACGGCTTGTGGAGCTGCTGGGCGATGCAGATGGAGAGGTGGTCAGGATGTCCCTCTCTGTGTTCATGAATGTGCTCGAGAACAAAGACATCCTGGTATCCAGCACCACCGCCCCGAAACTGGCTGAGGCGCTCCTGCCACTCTTTGCAAATGTAAGGCTCTGTGCCCCAGCCATAGGCACTGGGTGCTGCCCAGAAATTTTGTGCCTTTTGCATTTTCAGGCCTTTGCCTAGGTGGGCCTGGAGTAGTTTGATGCCTTTTCCTGGTCTTAAAATCAAGAGTCAAACATGGTTAGAAGGGAGAAAGGGCTTTTACCTCTGTATTTATTATAAGGATCCTTAGGTGCACCACGCCCACGTGGAATGGGCCGAAATGCGCCCCGCAATGCACACACACGATAGATTGGGTATAACATTATAGATCTTACTAATTAGCATAGCTATCAAAGATTCCCCAGTGAGAGGCTCAATTGAGCCCCCCTCCCTAAGGAACCTTCCCCCTCGATGGCCCTATCTTAGTTTACAAAATGTGTTCTGGAGAGGACCTTGGTGTCTGCGGTTTCTAAGATGTTTAGTCTCCTAGCTTAACAAAATAAGTCTAAGAATGTAGGCCAAAAACCACTAAGAATATAAAAAGGTATATAAACGGGGTATGAAAGAAAAGGCAAAAAATCATCATGGCATCAAGTTGGTTTCCTTTCCTCCAGGACAATAGCCACGTGCAGCTGCTCTCCATTCACCTCTTCTCCAAGGTGATGGAGTTGGTAGTGGATGAGGGAAAAAAGCCCCTGAAGACGATTGTGAACCAGAGCCTTTACCCACTTATAATCTACTGGGATGATGAGAACTGGCGTGTGGCAAAGGTAAGGTTTTGTGTGATGCTGCTGCATCCCTGGGAGGGGGCTCGGCTGCCTCCAGCCCTGGCACCTCCCAGGCTGCAGCCTCCTCCCAGCCTTGGCACAGGGACACGGGTCCTGTGCCCTGGGCCGTGGTGCCATCTCTGGGTCTCTGCTGCTCTCCAGGCTTCTCGCGAAACACTGATTTGTGCAGCCAAGTTCCTGAAGAGGAGAGATCTCGAGCAGCTGCTCAAGAAGGACCAGAGGTTGAAGTTTGCCAAGCTCCTGGTAAGGACTGCCTGGAAGCCCAAGCTGAGCCTGGAGAAGCCCCCTGCCCCTGGTACCCAGTGTGTGGGGTTGGCTGCGGTGCTGCACCAGGGGCGCCAGCCTGCGCCCCACACGCCGCTCCCTTGCCTGGGCTCTTCTCCAGGCTCCTGTGGCCCCGAGCCGGCTGCCGATGGAGCCCCGGCCCCGCTGGGCCGTGGCGCGGGGCGGCACCGCGGCTCCCCGGGCAGCAGCCGGCCCTCGGCCCCCTCCAGAGCCCGGCGCCAGCGGCTGCTGGCCGGGCCTCGGGGCCGTGCGGGCAGGGGAGGCCAGGGCTGGGCGCAGAGAGCCCGGCCAAGGGGCTGAGCCCGCGCCAACCCTTCCCTCCTGGCGCTCTCTGCAGCTGGCAGAGGACAGGAGCCGAGCGGCCGAGCGCCTGCACCAGGCCCTGCCGTTCGTGGACAGCCCACAAGCAGTCCCTGCGAGAGGCGGCCGTCAGGTTCATCGGTGAGCCACGAGCCCGGGGCCCCTCCCCGCCCCGCCGCAGCTCGGCCCCAGCCCCGGCTGCTGCCCCGGCAGCGGCATCCGGGCCCGGGGCCGTGGAGCCCCGCCTGCCCTCGGGGCCGCTGCCGCCCTCTCGCAGCCGTGCCCGGGGCCGTGGAGCCCCGCCTGCCCTCGGGGCCGCTGCCGCCCTCTCGCAGCCGTGCCCGGGGCCGTGCAGCCCCGCCTGCCCTCGGGGCCGCTGCCGCCCTCTCGCAGCCGGGCCCGGGGCCGTGCAGCCCCGCCTGCCCTCGGGGCCGCTGCCGCCCTCTCGCAGCCGTGCCCTCGGGCGTCAGGATGCGGCACGGGCCCGGGCTGAGCCCTGCCGGGGCAGGAGAGCGTGTGGCCACGGGGCTGGCAGCGCCGCTGCGAGGGAGCTGTGCCGCGGGGCCGTGACCGCCTCTGTGCTCCCAGGGACTGCCAGGGTGTTCTTGAGGGGGCAGAAGGAAGAGCTCCAGGTCCTCAGTGAGGGTGAGTGAGGGCAGCGGGCTGTCAGCGGGGGCTGGCGGGGGGAGCTGCAATGCCTGGCTCGGGAGCTGCAATCCCTGCCCTGGCTGTGGGGGGCTTTGCTCCATGTGTGGACTCGGGGTGACGTGGGCAGAGCACAGAGAGGTTTCAGGGACACGGTGGGGAGCTTCATGGCCAGCACCTTCTGGCTGATCTCCTTGGCCCCTGCTGTCTTCTGGCCATGGCAGGAGCTGGGCGAGATGGCCCTGGCAGGAAGGTCTGCTTGGATTCCCGCAGATCCAGGCTCTGACCGTGGCTCTGTTCCTGTCTCTTCCAGCCCTTCAAGCCCTGAGGAGAGACGACAGCCCTTCCCAGACAAACATCGTAGTTCAGGAAATATTCAACAAAAGAGCTGCAGAACTACGTTCATCTGCTGGCTCAGAACCAGAGTCCCTTTAAGATGTCCAGATATCCTGGAAGATGAGACCATCTGGAGACAGAGTAGAGCAGCTGGAGCTCCAGGCACAGCTGATGCTGGTCACAGCTGAGCCTGTGGAAAGCTCCCATAGCTTCTGCCCTCTCCCTCCCTTTTGACAGCTCCATCCCTCCAGCCCTCAGACCCTGCCCATCCCCTTTTTTCCTCCCAGCTCATCCCCTTTGCTTCGCCTCCTATTAATAAACAGTTTGGCTTCTTCACTTGACCTGCATCTCTGCGGTGCTGAAGCGGCGCAAAACCTGAGCCCTGGGACACACAGGCCCCTCCTGCCGCTCTCTTCCGTGCTATTACTGCAACCCTAGGGTATATCACCGTGTCCTGCAGCCGTAGGGAGGAGGAGAGAAGATCCAGCAGGCAGGAATTGTGCAGCAAGATTGATTTATTTAATTATTTTACAAACTCTTTCATAGACTTTTTTCTTCATAGTCTAATTGGACAAAGGATCAGCCACCCCTTGGCGTGATTGGCTAAAATCCTAAAGCATCCATTGTCAAAATATTTTTCTACTGTACTATAAACAAGACTTTTCAAAGCTGCAGGTGTTTGGTTGTTTACATAACTCTGCTGCCTCTTCTGTGAGAGAGAAAAGTCTCTCACGGGCTTAGAAAATAGCAAGAAAATCCTTGCTAGCAGCATTTTTGTATCCACACCATGCCATGTTTTGTGCAGAGACACAGAGGAACGAGGGCAGCTCAGGCTGGAAAGGTCCCTGTCCTGAAGGTCCAGTTCCACAACACTGTGGAGTCAGAGGTCTTGCTGAGCACCCTGATAGGCCCTGGATTTTAGAACAGCCAACAGGAGTATGCTCTGGAGGCAGCTGTGAGGGATTCCGTGGCAAGCCTCCACGGAGGGCAAAGGAGCTTGGAATGCTGGAAGCTTTCAAGAGCAGCTTCCTGAAAGCACAGCAGTGCTCCATCCCTGCACGGGATCAGGAAGAGGGCAGAAGCAGAGACCATCCGGGCTTAACAGTGGCCTCTGGGTGTTTGCCTACGAGCAAACGAAGCAGCAGCACAGTGGCCGAGACTCGGACGCGCGACCATCCCGGTGTCCGGAGCGCTGTCAGGCAGTGTTGGGATCCTGGGGGCGGTTCTGGTCTCCACAAGTGTGGAATCGCAGCCCCTGCTGATGCCTTGAGAGGCCACCTAAAAACAGAGGCTAGACCAGAATAAGGGAATAAAGGTAGGTATTTATTTGCAAGGCCTTCAAAGGTACACCCAGGGTAGCCAGAGGCTACTGCCAAGAGGGACCCCAAGATGGACAACAGGTCAGGAGTTCTTCACAGTTTTGTAAGTTTGGTTCATTTGCATATGTGCCAGTTTGGCCAAATTTAGAAATATATCCTCTGAGAGAAGGCACAACCACCCCTCCCCTGAACCTGGTTCAGGAAAAAATAAGTTTTCCTCAAAGGAAAGTGAAGGAGATAAAAACTATTTATTTAACAAACACACGGGAAAAGGAAAATAATGCTAAATAATAAAATCTTTCAGTGTGGAGGGAAAACCTGAGAAAATGTTAGAGTCCTTCCTTTGGTCTCCTCGGAGCTGGGGCTTGGGCCAGGGCCAGGCCCTCTGTGCTCAGTGGCAAGTCCTGCCAATGTGCTCTGATATTGAAGCAGCCCATCAGAAAAGGGAGAAAATCCAAAATTCCAGGGAATGAAAAAAAATTCAGCTCTCAGTCTCCCTTTGGAGAAAAAGAAGCTGAAGAACTGGCCAAAAGCTGACCAGGGAAGCAGCAAGCTGGGAAGAAGAAAGTCCCTATCTCTGTGTGACCTTGAACAAGCTGCAAACTGCTTTGAGAAAGTTTTGCTCAGATTTTTCCTTCCCCCTCTCAGGCTCAGTTTAGAGGCATAGAAAGGCACAAAGTTAATTTCTGGGCATAGGGCAGTGATACGGGATACACATCACAAAGTCACCCCAAGACATTCCACCCCTTATCCCATATCATTGGCTCAATGCCCAAACTAAGATATTCTAACTCTACACACCCACATCAATACATATACATATACATATACATATACATATACATATACATATACATATACATATACATATACATATACATATACATATACACAGCTATGTACGAACAGTGACAGAGACAATCAGCAAGCAGTGGTACACAGGCATTCCACATTACAGATGGTTTTCACACAACAATCAGATCTTCCTGCAGTACACAACGTGTTGTTCCATCTTTCTGCATTACCCACCACGTGCAACCAGGTCCCTGAGCAAAGACAACCCCACAGATGGGTTTGTCTGTACTCGAGGCAGAATTTATCCACACAGTCTTTCCTAACAGGCCTCTGACATGCACTACTGGGACCTTATCTCCATCTACTGTATGCAGGGATTCAGATTGGGCTGGACCAGCTCTATTGGTGGAACCTCGGGTGTTAACTAACCAGGTGGCCTTTGCCAGATGCTGCTCCCAATTTTTGAAAGTTCCCCCACCCAGTGCCTTCAAGGTGGTTTTCAACAATCCATGGCACTGTTCCATTTTGCCTGCAGCTGGTGCATGGTAAGGGATGTGGTACACCCACTCAATGCCATGTTCTCTAGCCCAGGTGTTTATAAGGCTGTTCTTGAAATGAGTCCCATTGTCAGATTCAATTCTCTCAGGGGTACCATGCCTCCAAAGGACTTGCTTTTCCAGGCCCAGGATGGTGTTCCGGGCAGTAGCATGAGGCACAGGGTAGGTCTCCAGCCATCCTGTGGTGGCTTCTACCATTGTGAGCACATGGCGCTTGCCTTGGCGGGTTTGAGGCAGTGTGATGGAATCAATCTGCCAGGCCTCCCCATCCTTGTATTTGGACCACCGCCCACCATACCACAGGGGCTTCACCAGCTTGGCCTGCTTGATCGCAGCGCATGTCTCACAATCATGGATCACCTGGGAGATACTGTCCATGCTTAGATCCACCCCTCGATCTCGTTCCCACTTATAGGTGGCATCTCTGCCCTGATGGCCTGAGGCATCATGGGCCCATCGAGCTAAGAACAACTCTCCTTTACATTTCCAAATCTAAATCTATCTGTGACACTTCTATCTTTGCAGCCTGATCTACCTGCTTGTTGTTTTGGTGTTCCTCATTAGCCCTACTCTTGGGGACATGGGCATCTACATGGCAGACTTTCACAACCAGCTTTCTTACTCGGGCAGCGATGTTTTTCCACTCTTCAGCAGCCCAGATTGGTTTTCCCCTACGCTGCCAATTAGCTTTTTCCCACTTTTCCAGCCATCCCCACAGAGCATTGGCTACCATCCATGAATCAGTGTAGAGGTAGAGCTTTGGCCACTTCTCTCTTTCAGCAATGTTCAGGGCTAGTTGAACAGCTTTGAGTTCAGCCAGCTGGCTTGATCCACCTTCTCCTTCAGTAGCTTCTGCAACCCATCATGGGGGACTCCATACGGCTGCTTTCCACTTTCGTTTCATCCCTACGATGCGACAAGAACCGTCGGTGAAAAGAGCGTAGCGTGTGTCTTCTGATGGCAGTTGGTTGTACGGTGGAGCTTCTTCAGCACGTGTCACTTGTTCTTCTTCATCAGCGAGACCAAAGTTTTCACCTTCAGGCCAGTTTGTGATTATTTCCAAAATCCCAGGGCGATTCAGTTTTCCGATACGGGCGCGCTGTGTGATGAGAGCAATCCATTTGCTCCATGTGGCATTAGTGGCGTGGTGGGTAGAGGGAACCTCTGCTTTGAACATCCACCCCAGCACCGATAGTTGAGGCGCCAGGAGGAGTTGTGCCTCAGTGCCGATTACTTCTGAGGCAGCTTGGATTCCTTCATAGGCTGCCAAGATTTCCTTCGCTGTTGGGGTGTAGTTGGCTTCAGACCCTCTGTAGTTTCGGCTCCAAAATCCCAGTGGTCGACCTCGAGTCTCACCAGACACCTTCTGCCAAAGGCTCCAGGACAGACCATGGCTCCCAGCTGCAGAGTAGAGCACGTTCTTCACTTTGGGTCCTGTCCTGACTGGGCTAGGGCTACGGCATGAGCGATTTCCTGCTTGATTTGGGCAAAAGCTTGTTGCTGTTCGGGGCTCCAGTGGAAATCGTTCTTCTTGCGGGTAACCAGGTAGAGAGGGCTCACAATCTAGCTGTACTCAGGAATATGCATCCTCCAAAAGCCTATGGCACCTAGGAAAGCTTGTGTTTCCTTCTTGTTGGTCGGTGGAGACATTGCTTTGATCTTATTGACAACCTCAGTGGGAATCTGATGCCATCCATCTTGCCACTTTACTCCCAGGAACTGGATCTCTCGGGCAGGTCCCTTGACTTTGCTCTTCTTGACGGCGAATCCAGCTTCCAGGAGAATTTGGACGATTTTCTCTCCTTTCTCAAACACTTCTGTCAAGGTGTTCCCCCACACAATGATGTCGTCAATGTACTGCAGATGTTCTGGGGCCTCACCCTTTTCCAGTGCAGCCTGGCTCAGTCCATGGCAGATGGTGGGACTGTGCTTCCACCCCTGGGGCAGTCGGTTCCAGGTGTACTGCACACCCCTCCAGGTGAAAGCAAACTGAGGCCTGCACTCTGCTGCCAAAGAAATGGAGAAAAATGCATTGGCAATGTCAATAGTGGCATACCACTTTGCTGCTTTGGACTCCAGCTCGTACTGGAGCTCCAACATGTCCGGCACAGCAGCGCTCAGCGGTGGAGTCACTTCATTCAAAGCACGATAGTCCACAGTCAATCTCCATTCCCCGTCAGACTTGCGCACAGGTCAAATGGGGCTGTTGAAGGGTGAGTGGGTCTTGCTGACCACCCCTTGGCTCTCCAGCTCACGGATCATCTTGTGGATGGGGATCACAGCATCTCAAGTTGTCCGGTACTGTCGGCGATGCACTGTTGAGGTAGCACTTGGTATTCTTTGTTCTTCCACCTTCAGAAGGCCGACTGCAGACGGGTTCTCTGACAGCCCAGGCAAAGTGTTCAATTGCTTAATGCCCTCTGTCTCCACAGCAGCTATTCCAAAAGCCCACCTGAGTCCCTTTGAGTCTCTAAAATACCCGTTCCAGAGGAAGTCTATGCCCAAAATGCACAGGGCCTCTGGGCCAGTCACAATGAGATGTTTCTTCCACTCATTTCCAGTCAGGCTCACCTCAGCTTCCACCAAGGTCAAATTTTGTGATCCACCTGTTACACCAGCAATAGAAACAGATTCTACCCCCACATGCTGCGATGGAATTATTGTACACTGCGCACCAGTGTCAACCAAGGCATCATATTTTTGTGGTTCTGATGTACCAGGCCAACGAATCCACACAGTCCAAAAACCACGGTTTTCCCTGACCTCTACCTGGCTAGAGGCAGGGCCCCTCTATGCCTGGTTATCCTTCTTTCCCTGGGCCTGTATCTTAGAGGTTCCTTCATGGGAATTGGACATGCCATCGTCTTTTCCATCATTTCTGGCAGTTTGGCTACAGGCAACTGGAGCTACTTCCTTTTTGGTAGATCCTCCTTTCTGAGACGTGCGCTCCTTCAGTTCACTCACTCGTGCTGCCAGAGCAGAAGTGGGTTGTCCACCCCACTTCCTCATGTTTTCCCCACTGTCACACAGGAAATTCCACAGCTCACTTCATGGGATGTACCTTCTCTCTGGAGAAGGCACTCTTTAATCTCCTGGAGACTCTTCTTCATTTCATCTTCCATTTTCTGCATATGTGTTTCCACAGCTGCGATTCTTGCATGTGTTGGGCCATGCACAGAGTCTGCAGATGCTCGGAGCTTCACTGCCATATCCCTCACGGTCTCATTCGCATCGTAGTCCAGTTTCATTATTGCTAAAGCAGAAGCGTATTCTGGTGGCCCAAGTTGTATGAGTTTTTGCCACATGTATGGAATAACTCTGGCCTGGTCTGGACTTTTCAATCCTGGGTCATTTGCGAAGATAACCTCTCCCACCCTTAGTTCTCTCCCTTGTTCTGTGGTCTTCCACGGGGTTTGCTGCATGTAGAGATCATCTCCGCACATGTATCTTTCAGTCACGCCTGTCAGAACCCGTCTCCAGACACTGGTAGAGTCAGCCCCCCTTTTCATCGCTTGGTTGATCACTGGATCATGTGACAGGGATCCCAAATGCCTCGCTTCAGCACCGTCCAGCATCACATCATCACCTGCTGCATCCCAAATACGGACCATCCAACTTACTATGGATTCATCTGACTGTCGGGTGTAATCCTTTCTTAGGCTGTGAAGGTCCTTTATGGACATGGACTCAGTAATGGTTTCTGTGCCTGACTCCGTTGGTGGTTTTGAGGTTCCTTCCCCTGCATCTTTTGAGGTTCCTTCCCCTGCATCATCATCATCTTTCACTGGGCGATCAGTTTTGGTTGTGTGCTTTTTCCTCGTGACAGGAGCCACTGTCAGTGGCTTAGACTCTCCATCTGGTTTGGGCTGGCTGTCTGGTTTATCTGCAGCCTGAGTGACTGGGGTATCTGCAGGCTTTGCTGATTGATCTTCCTGCCTCTCTACCATTACCTGCTGCAGCGTGCAATAGGCATATGCCAAAGCCCAACATATTGCAAGGAGCTTGTTCTCATTGCAATTGTCATTGTATTTCTCTTTCAGATATTTCCCCACCTCAGCTGGTTTCTGAATTTGTTCAGATGGGAAATCCCAAACTATCGGGTCAGAGAATTTCTTTAGGGTTTGGCCGATGTCCTCCCATTCCCCACACCACTCAGGATTTTCCACCTCTGGGTCAGGTGTCTCAGCAGTCACCCTGGAAATCTGAGCTCTCATTCTAGACAAGCTGCGAGACATACAGAGCACATAGAGGAAGCTTATCAGATTAAATGCCAGGAAGGTGGTCTCTTTAACATCCAGGGGATACTGAACATTCTCAAAAGATAACCTATCAAATTTAAAGGGAAGGGAAATCCCATCTCCTCCTCCTCTAACAATCTGGCTGCAATTACTAATAAATTCCCAAAACAGGCTACCGAAGCTAGGACTGGGGTTAGGACGGAGAAACCACTTATCATACACACCTCGAACAGCTGCCTGTGCCTCTGTCAACTTCTTATAAATCATTATCACCGAGCACAGCAAAATAGAAATCCTGATTCGTCTCCCTGCTCTGTAAAATTTACATATCAGGGACAAGATTGGAGCAAGTTGTGGATAGGCAAACAACCCTAGGGACCAAAAAAGCACTAGTACCTCAATGAAGCCTAAGGACCAGAAAGACATGAGTACATTGATCCAGAGAGACATTATGAACTCAACCAGCATGGTGACTACTTTACCCCAACACAGAATAGGTAAATTCAAACCAAAATGTAATTAGCACAGGGTTATTTTTCACTTTCCTTCGAGCCACGCAGTTGGGCACCACTAAATTTGTTCCAGTTTGGCCAAATTTAGAAATATATCCTCTGAGAGAAGGCACAACCACCCCTTCCCCCCCCACTCCCCCCCCAGATTCGGGAAAAAATAAGTTTTCCTTGAAGGAAAGTGAAGGAGATAAAAACTATTTATTTAACAAACACACGGGAAAAGGAAAATAATGCTAAATAATAAAATGTTTCGCTGTAGAGGAAAAACCTGGGAAAGTGTCAGAGTCCTCCCTTTGGTCTCCTCGGAGCTGGGGCTTGGGCCAGGGCCAGGCCCTCTGTGCCCAGTGGAAAGTCCTCCCGATGTGCTCTGAGGTTGAAAGCAGTCCAGTAGTAAAGGGAGAAAATCCGGAATTCCAGGGAAGCAAAAGCAAAGTCCATCTCTCAGTCTCTCTCTCCAGAAAACAAGAAACTGAAACAACTGGCCAAAAGCTGACTGGAAAGCAGCAAGCCGGGTGCTTCCTCACTCCCCTGCCACAGCTAGGGGAAAAAAAAAAGCCTGCTATCTCTATGTGACCTTGAACAAGCTGCAAACTGCTTTGAAAAAGTTTTGCTCAGTTTTTCCTTCCCCCTCTCAGGCTCAGTTTAGAGGCATAGAAAGGCACAAAGTTAATTTCTGGGCATAGGCAGCGATATGGGATACGCATCATAAGGTCACCCCAAGACAGTTTCGGAAATATTCAGCCCCTCAGCAGCGATGTCTGTCCCAGCCCACCGGTTCTTGGCTCAGACCCAGCTCGGAGCTCGGAGAAGAGACCCAAAGTCCCAACAGAATGACCTCTGCCGTTATTTTCTTTTTTTTCCCATAATCATTTTATGCTATTTTACTGTAAAATCTATTTTACTTTTAGGTTTGTTTTTTTTTTTTTCCTTCTAGTACATCGGTTTTTTTCTCTATAAACACATGGTAATAAATGTCTTTTGAGCTGAGAAACTACAGAGTCAGGAACCGAGATATCTTAGAGGAACAAAGAAGACAAACCGCGTGCATCCCAGGAAGACTGTTCTCTCCTCAGAACTCACCCCTCCCAAGGGAACTGGCAGCTGCAAATGAGGCTGGAGACTGGGGAGGCACCGGAGGGGGGTGCCTGCCTTCAGTTCTGAAGCGATCCCGAGCACCGAGGCGGCGGCGTGCTGGGGGAAGGGGCAGAGACCGGAGAGGGGGAAAGGTGAGTGAAGTGTAAATGACTTTGTGGGCTTAATGAATATGGAAGAGTTTAAGAGAGTCCTTAAGTCCACAGGAAAATGAATGGAGGGCGCCTCTGGAGAGGGGGGAAAGTTGAGTGAAGTGTAAATGACTTTGTGGGCTTAATGAATATGGAACAGTTTAAGAGAGTCCTTAAGTCCACAGGAAAATGAATGGAGGGCGCCTCTGGCAATATTGCCAAGCGCCCCAGCGCTGTGATTTGCCTTTGTTCTACTAATAAATGTTCAATATTATATTGCTAAAATATGTAGTTTTTGTAGTCATTTTCTTCAGAGGGAGAATAAAGAGAGAGAGTGAAGAGAGAGGGAATAAAGAGAGGGGGGAAAAGAGAGACACGATAAGAAGAAAGAGAATAGAGTGAGAGTAAAGAGAGAGGGGATAAAGAGAGGGGGTAAAAGAGAGACACGATAAGAAGAAAGAGAATGGAGTGAGAGTAAAGAGAGAGGGAATAAAGACAGAGAGAATAAACACAAACATTGCTGCTAAAGAACGTCCGTGCAGTCCCAAACGCCTTCGCACACCGGCCCCAGTGTCCGTGCTCGGGGCTTGATTTACCAAGATGTGAATATCGATCTCATATCGATATCCAGCTGACACAGACAAAAGCTCTCTAACAGTTTAGAGTAGAAAGTGAATGTTTTATTGGCGCCGGACAGCGGCGTGGAACAGCTTCCTAATGCGCAGTGTCCAGGTATGAACGGTTACAGAGTTCATTTAGCCACAAAAGTGATGAATATCCAAACTACAAATACATATTTATAACAGTGACCCCTGCCATTCTCCGCTTCGTATGGAAATGAGCTTTAATGGCATTAAGCATGCGCAGTGCGTGCTCTGAATTGAGTCGCTGCTCTCGAATTGGGTCGGTGGTCCCAGACAGATAAAATAAGTTCATCTCCCTCACTTGGACCTTTTTTGCCTCTCTGAACTTTAACAATCTTAATTACTTTAGTGACCTCCAAATTTCCTCTTGCCTGACTTTTGAATAGGTTCCCACAGAGGGAGGAAATTGGGAATTGTCCTTGTTCCCTACACCAACTGATCAATATTTCTGTTCCCCGTTCTAATTCTAAGCACAGCTAAACAAACATACAAATGACAGATCATCAAGTATTCTGTAATCAATTACTAACATCTTAAAAACCATTTCAAATCTCTTATTAATTATTTTAATTAACTCTAGTCCAGCTCAACTTCTTTCTTATTCTAACTAATTTCAACACAGCTAGCCTATAACTAAAATCTTTGTTTCTTTTAAATCTGTGTTTCAGGGTGTCACCATGGCCACGGGGCTGCCCCAGGGCAGAAATCCCCTGCGGAGACACCGGGACGGCTGTGGGAGATGGGACACCAAACACACCGGCTTTAGTCTCTTTGGGATGAAGAAACGTGATTTTTGATCTCTTTGGACAGAAAACTACTTGAGATTGCATCAGTCAGTTGTACATGGTGTTCAAAATACTAAAAAGAATAATGATAAATACCTGTGGCTCAAAAGGCATAAAGAAGTAGTTGGGCACAACATATCTACTGACAAAAGATTTAATAAAAGAAAAACTATGCTGTAATAAAATCTTTCTTCTGCATTTTCATCAGAGGTTGTTCTTGAGTTTTTAAACTTAAATTTCTTGTTTCCTCTGATCTGCTTTGTTTTACGGGCATTGAAGCTAAAATGAGCAACATCAGGACCAAATCAACAGTTGGGTGCAAAGCCTCAGAATGAATGTGGAACTAATGGAGGATTCACGTGCTTTAGACGCGTGCATGCACAGGTGCAGAAAGGCATCGCTCCTTTTGGAGGCTGCATTACAGCACACGGGTGGTAAAATCAGATTGACTCCTGTTTTCACAGGCTTCCCGGGCAGCACTTATCAAGGATCTCCTCAAGCCCAGTGAGTGATCGAGGACAGATCAAGGGGGGTTCTGGATAATCTATTTTCACTCAAATTTTCCAACTCCTCCCACTGGTTTGAAGTGCCAGTGTCCATTGTTGGAGCCACCACAGTGGAAAGGAGCAGCACAGCTGAACAGAGAAAGCGACTTTTGCCCTCAGAGCAGAGCAAGCAGGAAGGCACACGGCTTGCACACATGAAGGTCTCTTGTCCATTCCAAGAAAAAGGCATCCACCAAAAGCAGAGGTTTGTTGAATTCAGTGTAACAATACAGCGATTTCAGGGAAACATTGAAAGGAATGTGATGAATGTGTCTCTGCAAACAGACCCTCTGAATCTGCTGGGAGGCGGGGCCAGGGACTTGTAGGTAGGGAAGTGACAGAAGAAACTATCAGCTCGAGAGTCTTCCTGATGCAGAGTGAAGTAGAATCTGCAACCAGAATCAGCATCCATTGAGCACCTCACACCCAGCATCAGCTCTGGATGCCCCCAGCTCCCAGCATCCAGCCCTGGATCCCCCCAGCTCCCAGCATCCAGCCCTGGACCTGCCCAGCCCCCTCACCCAGCTCTGGAACCACCAGCCCTCGGCTCCCAGGCCTGGACCCCCAGCTCCCATTCACCCGTCTGTGCCCCCCAGATTTCTTCTGCAGCCCCCCGGGAGAGTGGGGGGTGGGGGCCGAGTGCTGGTGCCCCCCTGCCTGCAGCAGATCCAGCGGTGAGGGGAGTTCAGGGGGTCCCTCAGCATTTGGGGTCCCCCGGGATTTGGGGTGAACCCCGCGGGCCCCCCAGGATCTCCCTGAACACGCTGACGCTGCCCGTGCGCAGCGAGAAGGTTCATACCCGGCACGGGGTCCCCAGCTCTGTCACCGGCATCGCCCAGGTACCCCAAAACCTCCCGGGAATCCCCAACACCCCCCCGGGGAACCCCAACCTCTCCTGGGACCCCGAAAATATCCCCGGGACCCTCCAAAAACTCCCCAGGACCGCAAAGCCCCATACAGACCCCCCAAAACCCTCTCAGGACACCAAAATTCCCACAGCACCTCCCAACACCCCCCGGGCCCCCTTGAGAAGGTTTATACCTGGCATGGAGTCCCCATCTCCATCACCGGCAGGGACTCCAAAACAGCCTTGGGACCCCCAAATATTCCCACCGGGATCACCCAAACCCTCGCTTTGAGATGCCTGAAAACCCCCCTCAGGAACCGCCAAAAACCCCCGGGACCCCAAAAACCCCCGGGACCCCAAAAACCCCCTAAGAGTCCCTCGCGAATGTTCACACCCAGCACGGGGTCCCCATAGCCATCATCGGCACCACCCAGGTACCCCCAAACCCTCCCGGGGCCCCCAAACCCTGCCGGGACCCCCAAACCCCCCCGGGGCTCTGCTGCCGGAATCAACGGGAGTGGTGTTGCCCTTTTAACGGGAGTTATAGTGGGCACCGACTTTACCAGGGCATCTTAAAGCGCCGATGGTAGAGCGAACCCCAAAAATTCACTCGGGGGGCACTGTCCCGTTTGCTGCACTCGGGGGAGCCCCGAACGGCGACGGGTCCTGGGCTGAGCCCCCCACTCAGCCGGAGGTGGGGAGGGAACGGGGAGGGCTGGGACGGGGTTTGGGGGTGCTGGGGTTAACTGGGGGACCCCACTGGAACCCCTTTCCCGCTGCCCCACCTCCCCGGATCCCCCCTCTCCCGCCCCTTTCCCGTTGTTGCCCCAAACCTCCGCTGCCCCAGCTCGCCCTGGGCTGACCCAGCCCTTTCCCATCGTGGCCCGGCCCGGCCCCGCTGCCCCGAGAGCTCCCGGGCCGCGGCCGCTGCGACGGAGGAAGGGCAGGAGGAGGAGGAGGCGGGACAGAGGAGGAGGAAGAGGAGGGCCGGGGGGAAGAAGGAGGAGGCGGAGCAGGTGGAGGAGGCTCCACGTGCGGGCAGCGCTCTCTGCATCCGCAGCCGCTCGGGCCGGGAGCATCGCCCGCCCCGCATCCCGCAGGTGCCCGGGGAGGGGGAGCTCGGCCCAAACATCCCGGGCGGTGCTTTTGGAGGGGGGAGGGATATTTGGAGCTCCCAGGAAATCTATTTGGGGCTCGCTGTTTTCATCCTCTCTGTCGGGGCGGGCGCGATGTTTGGAGCTTGCGGGACTCCAAAGGCGAGCCGCAGATGCCCCTCGGGCGGATATCGAGGGGTCCCGGGAGGTGTTTTTGGGGGTCCCGGTGGCGGCAGAGCCGCGGCGGGGGCGGGGGGATGCGGGTCCCCCCGCGATGGGGGTTGGGCTTCCCGGGCCGGGCCCTCCGAGCTCTGCCGGGGCCCCGTGGGGACGGCGCGGGGCCGGCGGGGCCGGGGGGACACCGGTTTTGGGGACCCCCGGGAGAGCCGCGGCTTCCCTAAGCGGGACCCCGGAGAGAGGAGAGCCCCAGAAGCCCAAAGCGGGGCCCCCGAGAGGGGGGACCCCTGGGATTGCCGGGACCCCGTCGGGGGATCTGGGGGCTGCAGGGGCGGCATGGCCGGGAAAGGGGCTCGGGGGTCCCGGGGCCGGAAAGGGCTGCTCCCAGTATGAGCCCAGTATGATCCCAGTATGATCCTGGTCATTTCCCCTCACTCCCTGCAGAATCCCTGTTGCTCCCAGTATGAACCCAGTCACTCCCAGTCACTCCCCATTATGATGCAATTTGCCCCCAGCACAGTCTCAGTTGCTCCCAGTTCTTCCCACTTTTGTCCAGTGTGTTCCCAGTTCTCCCAGTTGCCCCAGCATAGTCCAGTCACTCCCAGTATGAGGCCAGTCTCTCCCAGCAGGGCCCCAGTCACTCACATTTGCCCCCAGCGTGGTCCCAGTTCTCCCCAGCACATTCCCAGTCACACCCAGTGTGGTCCCAGTTACCACCCGCATGGTCTCAGACACTCCCAGTATATCCCAGTTGCCCTGACCATTCTCATGCTCATTCCCAGGCACTCCCAGTTACCTTAGCATCAGTTGGATCAGTTGCCCCCAGATTTATCCCAGTCACTGCCAGTACATCCCAGTTGTCACCAGCATGCATCCTATCATTCCCAGTTTTTCCCAGTGCATCCCCAGTAGGCTCTCAGCATGGGCCTGGTAGCTCCCAGTAACCCCCACTGACACCCACTATAATCCCAGCAAGGCCCCAGTCACTCCCAATATGATGCCAGTGACCCCCAGTGTGATCCCAGTTGCTCCCTGTCAATGCCAGCATGAGCCCCCGTGACTCCCTGTCTCTCCCAGTATATCCCAGTCACCCCCAGCATGCTCCCAGTCACTCCCACTTCTTCCCAGTTGCTTTCAGCACGATTCCAGTTGCTCACAGCCACTCCCAGTCAATCCCAGTATGATTCCAGTCACCCTCAGTATGATCCCAGTCTCGCCCAGCATGGACCCACTGTGATTTGGTATGATCCCAGTTGCCCCCAGCATAGTTCCAGTTGTTCCCAGTTTCTCCCAGTATGATCCCAGTTGCCCCTAGAATAGTCCCAGTCATGCCCAGTTGCCCCCAGCATAGATCCAGTTGCTCCCAGGTGCCCCCAGCATGGTCCCATTTCCCCCCAGCATGATCCCAGCTGTTCCCAGTGCGGTTCCAGTCACCCCCAGGATGGTTACAGACACTCCCAGTATATCCCAGTTGCCCTCAGCATGCTTGTAGTCATTCCCAGGCACTCCCAGTTGCCCCAGTAAGGTTCCAGTTACCTCAGGATGATCCCAGTCTTTCCCAGTTACTTCCAGGGTCCTCCAGCATGATCCCAGTTTCTGTCAGTTTCCCAAAGTGTGGTCCCAGTTGCTCCCAGTATGATGCCAGTTGTGGTCTCAGTTGTGGTCTCAGTCCCCTCAGTATGGTTCCAGTACCTTCCAGTTGATCCCAGTTGCTCCCAAAGTGTCCACATTTTCCTCCCAACATGGGCCCAGCAGCTCCCAGTAACCCCCAGTCAGGTTCCATTCACGCCTGCTGTAATCCCAGTGGTTCCCAGGATGATCCCAGTAGGACCCATAGTCACTCCCAGTATGGTTCCAGTCACTTCCAGTATGGTCCCAGTGTCCCCAGATGTGATCCCAACTGCTCCCTCTCAATGCCAGTATGATCCCAGTTGCTTTCAGTCACTCCCAGTATGATCCCAGTTGCACCCAATCACCCCCAGCATGGTTACATGTTTCCAGTATGACCCCAGTCACTCCCAGATACTCCCAGTATTATTCCAGTCATGCCCAGAGTGACTCCCTGTCACTCCCAGTGTGGGCCCAGTTGCTCCCAGTATGAATCCAGTCACTCCAAGTTACTCCAAATACGATCCCATTTGCTCCCAGCATGGTCTCTGTTGCTCCCAGTCACCTCCAGTGTGGTTCCAGTCATGTCCAGCACCTTTCCAGTCCCTCCCAGTCTGATTCCAGTATGATCACAGATACTCCCAGTATGATCCCAGTCACTTCCAATAGGATCCCAGTATGACCCCAGCATGGGCATAGCTGCTCCCATTATCTTCCAGTGTGGTTCCAGTTGAACCCAGTTGCCCCCAGTTCAGACCCAGTCACTCCCCACATGAGGTCGAGGGCTCCCTGAATTCACAGCCCCCCACCCGTGGGATCATCGCCCCCCATCCCGCAGGTGCCCGGGGAGGGGGAGCTCGGCCCAGATATCCCGGGGAGGTTCCCTGGGTTGGGTTTTTTTGGGGGGGATGTTTGGAGAATGAAGAACTCCAAAGCTGAGCAGAAAATGCCCCTTGTGAGGACATTGGGGGTCCCCAGGAGGTGTTTTTGGGGGTCCCTGTGGCGGTGCCAGCAGAGCCCTGGCAGCGGGCAGGGGGATGTGGGGTACGCCCCGTGGTGGGGGTTGGGTCTGCCCGGGTCAGGCACAGCCACCTCCAGCCCAGAGCCAGGGGGCTGCGGGACCCCTTGGGAGAGCCGGAGGGGGAACCTCGCGACCCCCAGAGTGGGACGAGCAGAGAGGGGCAGTACCGGGACCAGGGGAGCCCCGGCAGTCTGGAGGAGCAGACCCCTGTGACCCCCAGGACCCCAAAGTGGGGAGCCCAGAGAGGGGGGAGCACCGCCATTCACGGGACCCTCAACAGCCTGGAGAGGGGGAGGGGGGACTCCTTGGACCCCCTGCACCCCAAAGCAGAGAATAAGGGGAGAAGGGACCTGGGGATCCCATAACCCCCAGCATCCCTAAGTAGGAAGACCAAAGGGGGAGCTTTTGGATTCCTGGACTCCCAGCAGCCTGGGGAGGGTGGAGACCAAGTAGAGAGGGGGACCCCGATAAAAGAGGGACCCCCAGCAGCTGGGACAGGGGGAACCCCCAAACACCAAAGGGGAGAGACCAGAGACAGGGAACTCCTGAGAGGCTTTTTCAGAGCAGATTTTTATGGACACACAGTGCCCAGTGACTTCTAGAGATGGACTTGGGCAGAGGGACCTTCAAACTCAATGTGCTCATTCCTTGTTTTCCCCAAACCAGGATTTCCCATTCCCAACCCGTGGCCAGATGGAGGAGGAGGCTGTGAGGAAGAGGAAGATACCCCGGGACCCCCAGGCAGGTGAGGAGGAAGTCAGTGCCCCTTTCCCCCTCTCTCCTGCTCCATCTCCCAGCCCAGCATCGCCCCCGGCTGCAGGACAACCCCGCTGCCGACGCCGTCCTGCCGGGGACGGACTGGGGGGATCTCCTTCCCCTTCCCTGTGGCATGGAGGCAAATCCCATCCTCTCCTTGTCTTTCCTCCCCCAGACAAGGAGCTGAGCTCGGAGCCCAGGGAGGACAAATCCCCACGGCAGAACCTGGTGGAAGAGGCCGTTTTGAGCGGCTCCACGGCGCAGGAATCCAACAGGGAGGAAAAGCCCTGGAGATCCCGCAGGAGGAGGGGCTGCGAACGCAGCCCAGGGTGCTCTGAGGAGGAAAGACCCACCCTGTGCCGGGAAGGCGGCCGGAGATCCAGCCAGAGGTCAGAGCGGGTGGTTCATGAGCAGCTTCACAATGGGGAGAAGCCCCACAAGTGTGGGGAATGTTGGAAGAGCTTCAGGTGGAGCTCCAACCTGATTGTCCATCAAAGGAGTCACACTGGGGAGAGGCCTTATGAGTGTGGGGAATGTGGGAAGAGCTTCAGCCACAGCTCTCACCTGCTCTGCCACCAGAGGATCCACACTGGGGAGAGGCCCTACGACTGTCCCTAGTGTGGGAAGAGCTTCTCACAGAGATCCAGCCTGTATATCCACCAGCGCATCCACACTGGGGAGAGGCCCTACGAGTGTTCTGAGTGTGGGAAGAGGTTTCACACCTCTTTCCAGTCTCCTCCGGCACCAGCGGATTCACACGGATGAGAGGCCCTTCCGCTGCCCCGACTGCAGGAAGGGCTTCAAGCAAAACTCCACCCTCGTCACCCACCGGTGCATCCACACTGGGGAGAGGCCCTACGAGTGTCCCCAGTGTGGGAAGAGCTGCTCAGACAGCTCCAACTTGACCCGACACCAACGGAGGCACCGCTAAGGGAAGCCCTGCGAGTGCCCCAGCTGCGGGAAGAGCTTTGTCCTCTGCTCCAGCTCCATCTCCCATCAGAGGAGCCACGTTTGGCAGAGCCCTGGTGACCCACATTCCCTGTGATCCGTGTTGGGAAGACCCCTGGCTGGTGCTCTCCATGTTCTCCTGGATCCCTATAGGCACCTGGGTGAACGCAGGGGCAGGAACATCCATCAGGACTCAGATCAACATTGGAAATTCATTGGGAAGAGCTGATTTTTTAACTTTACACCCTAAAAAATGTCATCTACTCTGTCCAAATGTTTCTTCTGCTGGCATCAAGCCACCCTGGATGATCTTGGAGGTCTTTTCCAGCCTAAGTAATTTCCATGTTTATCCTGTCAAAACAATCAAAATTGGGGTAAAAATGAAGAAATTAAACAAAGAGATCTAAAGCTCCACCATTTTCCCGGAATTTGGGGATGAATTTGTGGTTCAGGGAAATATTTGGGAGGATCTGAGTGTTGCAGGGCTGCAAAGCCAGGCAGATTGGAGCCACAATCTCGTAGTTGTGCTGGCAGAACGTGTCCACCTGAGCCCATCTGTTCTCCAGGAATTCCGGTTGTCTGTCCCAGTCCCTGCCCTGGGTCTCCCCCTTTGGGGTGTGACCTCCAAAGTGCCCAAATCGCTGCTGAAGTGCCCGAGCTACTCTGGGCTGTGGATATTCCTGTCCACCAACCTGTCCTGGTCAGTGCCATGGGGTCTGGGAGGGGGTCTGGGGAGACTGGGTGGGAGGGGATTTGGGGGGCTTTTGGGGCAGTCTGTGAGGGAGTTTTGTGGTCCTGGCATGGCTCTGTGGCTTTAAGAGAATTTGGGTGGGTGTTGGGGGAGATGGGAAGGGGATTTGGTGGCTCTTGGAGCCATTTCTATTGCAGGGAGTGGTTGGGGGAGTCCTGGCTGGGAGCTGTGGGGTGGTTTGAGGCATCCAGAGCAGCTGTGGGGCTGGGAGGTGGTTTTAGGGCAGATGTGACCTCTCCAGACCCCCAAAGCTGCCACCAGACCTCACCCCCAAGATGCTGCCGGGGGTGGGGGGTTCCATGTTGGGGTTCATCCTCCTGGCACTGCAGGAGAAGGTGAGGGGGGTCCCCAGGGGCCGTGTGTGTCCCCCCAGAGCGTGTGTGACCCCCCTCATCCCGGTGTCACCCCCTTTTCCCTGCCCACAGGGCTCCTGAGCCAGCCCCTGCTGCCCCGGGAGGGAATTTGGGGAGGGGGCAGAGGGGGTGCGCAGCCCCCGCCGGGGGATGACCCCGGCCCAGCGCCCTTCGTTCAGCACCGAGCTGGGCTTGGGGCCGCAGGAGGAAGAGGCCGATGGGAAGCAGATCCTGCAGGGGGGACAGGGCTTGGGCTCAGGGCAAGGTTCTGCCCTGCACACCTGGCTCAGGTGTGAGCCTGCCCCGGGAAGGGAGCGGGACATTCCCATCCCCACGGATCAGGGCTGGGAGCAGCGCTGGGACCACGGACATGGAAATCCTGGGAGCCACTGGGGCCGCACTGGGGGGTGAATTATCCCCCCCAGCACCTTCCCAGGCCGCCCTGTGACCTGAGAAATGCTCGCTGGGCCTCGGCCTTGGCCAAGAGCCCCCGGGCTCAGCTGCTCTGAGCTCAGGCACTGCCGGCTCCCGCAGCCCGCCCAGGGCCGCCCTGCCCGTGCCGGGGCTGTGCTGGAATTCTCTGCTGCTGCTGGGCCACTCGGGGGGTCTGGCCCAGCAGGAAAGGTGACCTTGAGCCAGGAGCTTTCCTTGGCCGCAGCAAAGCCTCGGCACGGAAAGACCTTCCCAGCGCTGTGCCCTGGGCCGGGAGGGATTGTGCCACCAGAGCTGTCCCTCCATTTCTTCTGCCAGGCAGCTCTAGGACATGGAAAGTGGAGAAGCCAGAGCTGCCTCTCAGCTTTCCGCAGTCCTGCAGAGGAATCCTGTGTGGGAAGCAGCCTGGGAACAGGGTTGAGGTGCCAGGGCAGGGGAATTCAGAGCCCTTTCCTCCCCTGTGGGCCGAGGCTCTGGCCCTTGCCCTTTGCAATGGCCCTGCAGCTGCCAGAGGGGCCTTTTTGGCTCAGCTGAGAGCAGTCCTGCTGCAAGGCTGTCCTCGAGCTGCTTGGGCTGCACATGTGCCCAGGGAATGCTCATTGCTTGCAGTCTCAGGTGCTGTGCGTGTGCAGGTGTAACTACTGCAGGAGGGAACAGCTCTGCTGGGGGCAGTTCTTGCAAGGTGCTGGCCCTGGCTCGGGGCTGGGCCGGGGCCAGCGGCAGAAAATCAACTTGCAGCTCGGGCCCCGCAGCAGGGAGGAGCAGCAATTGCTGGGGGAGAGAGACTCTTGCCAAGGGCCTGCGGGGCCGGGCCCCAGGGAACGGCTTCCCGCTGCCCGAGGGCAGGCTGAGATGGGATGTGGGGCAGCAATGGTTCCCTGGCAGGGCGCTCAGGGCCTGGCACAGGCTGGCCCGAGAAGCTGCGGCTGCCCCCGCATCCCTGCAAGTGTCCCAGGCCGGCTCGGCCACTGGGGCTTCCTGCCCAGGAGGGCTGGGCTGGGCTGGGGCTGCTGAGGGCGGGATGGGCTCTGGCTGAGCCAGCTGAAGGCTGCGCATGATGAGGCCGGGGGGACCCCGTGCCTCAGTGGGGAGGCTCCTGCTGCTTTTTGACAATTTTGGGGCCTCTAAGTGGCTTCTGGGAGGTTGCAGTGAATTTGGGGAAGGTGCCGTAAGCCCCCCGCTATTTGGGTGGCTGAGGTGATTTCCCCACATTTTGAGAGGGTGAGGGAACCCCAGTTGGGAGGGGATCCTGCTGCTTTGCACCCCTTCAGTGGGTTGGGAAGCGCCTTGTGAGGGAGGGAAGGAAGGAAGGAAGGAAGGAAGGAAGGAAGGAAGGAAGGAAGGAAGGAAGGAAGGAAGGAAGGAAGGAAGGAAGGAAGGAAGGAAGGAAGGAAGGAAGGAAGGAAGGAAGGAAAGTAAAATGGAAGAAAGAAAAAAAGAAAGAAAGAAAGCAACAAGAAATAATAAAGAAAAAAAAGAAAGAAAAGCATTTAAAAATGAAGTAAGGAAGCAAGAAAAATATAATAAAAATTAAAGGAAGAAAGAAAAGAAGAAAGGAAGAAAATCAAAAGACAGATATAAAAAAGAAAATGAAAATGATGAAAGAAGAGAAGAAAAAGAAAGAAAGACTAAATAACATGAAACCAACAAGAAAAAAATTATTAAAAAACAAAGAAAAATCATTAAAAAATGAAGCAAGCACGTTAAAAGATAATAAAAATGAAGGAAATAAAGAAAAGAGGAAAGAAAGAAAAAGAAAGAAAGAAAGGAAAAAAGGAAGATAGAAGAAAAATTAACAAGAAAATGAAAAAAGTGAAGAAAAAAGAAAAGAAGAAAGAAACAAAGAAACAATGAAAGCAAGAGTACATAACATGAAACCACCAGGAAAATAAAAGAAAAAGAAAAAAAAAGAAGAAAGAAAGAAGCAAGGAAAAAAGAAAAAAAGAACAGAAAGAAAGACACAAGAATGAAACTAAAGAAGGAAAGAAAGCAAAAAGAGAAAGAAGGAAGACAGAAAGCAACAATAAAAATTTAAAAGAAAGAAAAAAGATAAAAGAATGAAGAAAGAAAGCTAAAAGAAATCAAATTTAAAAAGCAAAGAACAGTAAAAGATAAAAGAAAGATTCAATAACGTGAGACTAAGAAGAAAAACAACAACAACAAAAAGAAATGAAGAAGAAAGCAGCAAGAAACAATAAAAAACCAAGAAAAATAATGAAAAATTCAGAAAGAAAGAAAAAAGCAAAAAGATAATAAAAATGAAAGAAGGAAAGGAAGAAAAAAAGGAAGACTGAAAACATGAAACCAAGAAGAAAATAAATGTTAAGAAAAGTGAAAAGCAGAAAGAAAGAAACAAGGAAGAAAGAAAATGAAGAAAGAAAGACACGAGAAAAAATAAAAGTACATGAGAAACAAAGACAGCAAAGAAAGAAAGAAAGATGAAAGACAGAAAGTAACAAAAAAGAAAGAAAAAAGAAAAAAGGTAAAAAATGAAGGAAAGAAAAAAGAAGGAAAGAAAACAAAAAGAAATCAGCAAGAAAATTTAAATAGTGAACAAAAAGAGAAGAAAGAAAGACTAAGTAACGTGAAACAAAAAAACTTTTAAAAAAGGAGGAAAGAAAGAACCAAAAAAAAAGAAAAAAAAAAAAGAAAAAATAAAAGAAGAAAAGAAAGAGAGAAGAAAGAAAGCAACAAAAAAAATAGGAAAAAGAAAGAAAAAAGATGAAAGAAGAAAGAAAGAAAGAAAGAAAGAAAGAAAGAAAGAAAGAAAGAAAGAAAGAAAGAAAGAAAGAAAGAAAGCTAAAGGAAATCAAGAAGAAAATGAAAACCTTGTGCCACTACGGGACCTTGTGCAGCCAAGGAGAGCATTGTGAGAGTGCGGGGCCATGGAACCAAGGGACCATTGTGACCTTGTGGGACCTCATGGACTCAAGGGACCATTGCCACACTGTGGGGCCTCATGGAATGAAGGGTCCATTGTGACACTGCAGAACCAAGGACACCATGGTTACACTGTGGGGCCCATGGAACCAAGGCACCATTGGGACACCCCGTGGCCTCATCCTCTTGAATTTCAACAGATCTGAGGGATGGCAGGACCTGCAGGCAGCACTGAAGGATTCTGGGGAGAACCTTTGATCCCTGCTCCAAAGGAAATCAGAGAAAGACCCCTGGTAAGATAAAGGCACCTTTTCCTTTCCTGGTGTAAACTGTTGACCTGCCTGTAAGGTGCAGCAAAAGCTTTGCAGGGTTTGGTTCAAGGTACCCAAGGTTGGAACAGGGAAGTGTTCGAGTCCCTTCTAAGAGAAGGGTTGGAGTCTTTGTGCTATGGCTGCCTGGGATCCATGGAACAAGTGTGTTCTGGCAGACTCTGGGAACTCAAGAGCAATCCCATCCAGGAGCCAGCACTGGACCTGCACCCTGGTGGGAGCAGCATGGTACGGATGGAAAACGGGCAGCTGGGTGTGCAGTGGGAACCTCAACCCAGGTCATAGAAGCCCAGGCTTTAGCTTTGAACACATCAGCACAAAAAGCAGAATGAATGACCTTTCCTAGAAATCACTGAAGGAAAAAGGGTGAACATATGGACTGATTTGAACTATGGGTTTGGAATAATAGACGCCCAGGGAGCCACATGGAAGGAAAGGGCACAGAGGTCTCCAGTGAGTACAAAAAGAAATCAGTCACCTACTGCAGAGTGTGCCAAAGCCAAAAGAAGTGGCCCTGATGCCCTTGTAAAGCCCATGGGTTTGGAGACTCCCCAGTTAATCCAGGGACTCCATTGGCTGACCAAACAGCTCAAGAGGGTGCTGAAAAAGCTCTCCTTGCACTAATACCTAGCAAAAACTTGAATGTTCTGCAACAAAAGCCAGATTCCAGTGATCAGGACAGGCAGTCAGCCCCATCAGCAGCAGCTACGGAAAATCCCAGCAGGTGATTGGTAACCCCGTGTGGGCAGGTAATTGTAGCTCCACAATTAATGTATAACGGAACTAAAACATCAGGAAACACATTAGGAAATGGAGAATATGGTGGCCAGTTTACAAAGGCATCTAGTAAGCACAAAAATGGCAAAAAATAATAGATCAGTTGTTGAGAAAGAAGTGGTTGGTTTTGAAGGAAGAAGGCTGCCTCCAGGGCTCGTTACATGGGAATCACCAGGTGATTTTGGCCAACTGATTTTGCAGAACTGCCCAGGCAGAAGGGGGACTGGCACATTTTGGCATTGGTGGATCCTTTTTCTGGATGGCCAGAAGCTTTCCCATGTGGCACCAACAAGACAAGGGAAGTCTCAGAAGTTTTGCTGAAATGAATATTTAATAGCACTGGGACTAACTCTTGTAAGCCTTAAAAGGTGCATGGTTCTCAACAGATCATTGGGGCTGGACTCGCCTGTACATCCTTTCCAACCAGGAGATGCGGTGTACATCAGAACCTGGAATTTTGGAACAATCCAGCCAAAGTGGAAGGGACCATCTCAAGTCCTCCTGGTAACCTACCCTGCACTCAAGGTAGAAGGAATCAAACTCGGGGTTCATCACATGTGGGTAAAAGCAGCGAGCACACATTAAACACAGCAGAAACAAGACTGACTGACACCGTGGAGTTTGGGGTTTTACATCAATCCTATTGTTTTAGGTATTGAATAGGATTTTCTAAGGGGATACTATTTATTGGATCTAGATGAAGATGATCAATAATTGTGTAGCTATAATAATAATAGAAACGATGTTCCTGACTTCTGGGAAAGGAAATGCGGTTTTCAAAGTCAGTGCAAGATGTTGGCAGATGACAGAATGTGACCCCTGTAACAGCTTGTTTGCCAACACCAACCTGTGCAGAAAATCCAGTTCCGTGGGGAGCTTCAGTCAGCAATTTGACAAAAATCTGGGAACACTTGTGGAAGGAAATAGCACCCAGGGCACCTGGACAGGGATGGAAGGAGAATATTCCTTACCATGGACACATAAGAACGATACTGCTGAGAATTGTAACATTTCCAAACTGGATCTGGAAATTACCTCAGGAAATATTGATCAGCTGACAGATTGCACTGATAGCCCCTGGAGATGCCAAATTCCAGCAGTATGGAATCACCCTCAGACAGGACAATGGGAATGTTTCCAGCCAGTTCAGGGGTGTCTGGGCTGGAAAGGGAGCCCAGGCCTCCCACAGGACCCCTTACAGGTGGGTATAAAATATCCTGATTTAACAAGGTCAAGGCCAAAGGATCCCAGGACAAAGGAAAAGTGGGATTGCCCTGGGACAGACACTTGAGCTGTTTGGAATCCTGAGGTGCAGCGGCTCCTGGCTGTGGCCCAGGCTCTGAGGCTGGGCTGTGTTTGTAGAAATGATTCTGCCTTTCTCAGTGACACCTGGGCTGAGCCAACAAAGAACGAGCCATGGAGAGGCACAGAGTGTCAGCAGGACACAGTCAGATCCTTAGGAGCCCCAGGATGGGTGGGAAGTGATGGAATTTGGAGCACACGTTTGGCCCTGGGAGAATCAGGAGCACCAAGGACACTGGGGGTATTAACGTTCCGTCCCTCGTGCAAGGAGTCACCACCGGGAACCCGACTGTGGGGAAAGGTTAAAGGGGATGGAACTTGGAAACATCCCAGTGCGGGAACTACAGCGGGATGGATTTTAGAATCCATCCCTGCTCCGCAAAGATCTGCCTTTAGGAACAGAGCAGCCACACACCATTGGGCTCTGCAGATGGAAACTTGAGTGAATGCAGCTCCTTTGGGGTTTGCTGAAATAAAGGAACAATTGCCAGCCACAGCTCAAAGGACTTTACAGAGCAGATTGGCTTTAGCCCTATTGCTGTGACATGGACAGGGAGTATGTGGATTCTTGAACTGAAACAGCAACACTTGTTGTGTGCACATTCCAAACGTGATGCTGGATGGGATGATCAGGGGGAGAGGATAAAATCAGTTGCTGCATCCAGCAGGGAATTAAGGGGAGGGTTAGACAGTAACTGTTTGGATAAAATATTTAAAGAACTTGGATTTTCTCTGACTGATGGTTGGCCTGACTTTTGCAAAGTCTAACTGGGATCCCAGCAATACTTGTGCTTGTGACACTTGCTTTGAGCTGTGTAAAGAACATGGTTGTGAAAGCAGCTGAGGAACTCGTGGGATGTGAGTAAAGGAGCAGAGTGAGGCTTACGAAGGCTTGAAGGGAAGAGAAGCTTCCCAACCCTCCAAGGGGGGAAATTTGCCAGATGAAAAACCGTTTGCACCTGGTGGGTTCATACAATGCTTCTTCTCCAAAAGCCACTGGCCATGGAACCGCACAAGGCTGATTCTGTAGGCAGCAACCAGCCCAGGTGTGCCAACTTTCACCAGTTCACCGGGCAGTCAGGGCTGGCTTTGGGGTCACCGACCACCAGGGACCCCCAAAGAGAGCCCCAGGGCAGAAGAACGGATGTGCAAAGGGGTGGGGGAAATATGCAATGATTTTGGGGAAATGATTGTCGTGTGTGTGTTTATTGTGGGACAATCTGGGAATGAGTCTGTGAAACACAGTCTGCAAACAGGAACATTCCTGAACTCGGCACACACGACCTTGGGAGGGGCTCTCCCCTCGTGCATCCGGCCCAATAAAGAATGCTGCTGCTTCGTGCTGCGCTGGTGCTGAGGAGGTTTTGTTTCACTGAAGTGTTGGTAACACCTCTGTGCCTGTGTCACAGAGCAGCTGTGATGCCAGAAAGGGGCTGTGTGACATCACAGAGTGGGCTGAGACATCACAGGGTATTGGTGTGATGTCACAGAGAGGGCTGGGCCATCCCAGAAGAGGCTGTGACATCACAGAGTGGGTTGTGACATCACAGGGTGGCTGTATGACACCAGAGAGTCTACTGTGAAATCATGGAGCAGCTCTGTGACATCACAGAGTGGTGCTGTGACATCACAGAGTGGGTTGTGACATCACAGGGCAGAGGTCAGACATCATCCAGCAGACTACGACATCACAGAGCAATTGTGACATCACAGGGTGCTGGTGTGACATCACAGTGCAGATTTGTTACATCACAGACAGGGCTGTGACATCACAGGGCACTTGTGTGATATCACAGAGTGGTCGAGTGACATCCCAGAACAGGCTGTGACATCACAGAGTGGGTTGTGACATCACAGAGTGGCTGTATGACATCATAGAGTCGGCTGTGACATCACAGAGCAGCTGTGTGATGTCACAGAGACGACTGTGACATCACAGATGGTGTGACATCACAGAGTGGATATGACATCACAGGGTGTCTATGTGACATGACAGAGTGAGCTGTGACATTGCAGATAAGACTGTGATATCACAGGGCAGAAGTCTGACATCATAGAGCAGACTATGACATCACCGAGTGGTTGTGACATCCCAGGGTGGCTGTGTGACATCCCAGGGGGTTGGATGCCATGGCAACCCTCATCAGTTCCAGTTCCCTTGGAAACCCCCCCAGGACCCATTGCTGCACTCAGGGTCCGTGGCCACTTGCCCGCAGACCTGTGGCTGCCCTCGGCCGCCATGGCAGCCCTCAGGACAGAGCGGTGCCGGGGCTGGTGCCAGCTACAATTGCACTGACACTCGCTGATGCCCTCAGGTGCCACGGCAGCGGCCACAGGGACCCGTTCCTCACTTTGGTGCCACGGACACCAACGCTTGGCCCCGCTGCCATGGGGATTGGCACGCTCACCTGCACTCAGGGCCCGTGGCCGGCCACTGCTGCCATGGACACGGGCACTGAGCCCTGGGCCACAGTCGGCTGCCGTGGCCACCAGCCCAAGGTCCCGTGGCCAGGGCCGGGGCCATGGAAAGGAACCCGTGGAGCCGTGGTGATGGTGGATGGCCATGGGGTGCTGCTGTGGGCTGGGGCAGAGGGAATTTCCTTGCCAGGCCTTTCTCTGGGGCTGTGTTTGGGTCTGCGCTGAGCACAGCGTTGCTCACACGGAGATGGTTTTGTTCTTGCTGAGCCTGCACAGAGCCAAGGCCTTTCCTGCCCCTCGTCCGGCCACGCTGGGGAGGGGCTGGGGGTGAGGGGGAGCTTGGCAGGGGTCACAGCCAGGACAGGTGACCCCAACTGACCCCAGGGATATCCCAGACCACAGGACATCATGGCCAGTGTATAAAGTGGGGGGAACAAGGAGGAAGGGGGGACATTTGGAGTGAGGGTTTTTGTCTTCTCAGGTAACACTCAGGCAGGATGGGGCCCTGTTTTGCCAGTGGGCAGGGTCAGCACCAAAGACACAGACCCTACTGAAGGGATTGTGCAATTTATAAAATGCAAATCTGCAAAGAATTACAAAAGCATAAGCTCAGCAAAGCACATAATCATTAGCAAAGAATCACAGCAGGAACAGCTCAGCAATGCCCCCAATCATCAGTGCCAAAGATTGCCTGCAGTGATTAACCAAGATCCAGCCCCAGTGACCCTCAGACTTTACCATCACCCAGAGCCACCCATCAGCTGGGGGAAGCTGTCCCAGCCAAGGACTGCAGAGCCACTCCCGGACACTGGGAATTCCTGCAGCTGCCTCCAGCCACAGCTGAGGCTCCAACCCCGCTGGGAGAGGGCCCAGCTTTGACAGTGCTGGAGAAACAACCTGACAGCACTTCTAGTGCGGGAACATCTGCTTTCATCCTCCTCTTGGCTTCCTCCTAAGCCTGGCCAGGGCTCAAGGAGGAGCCAAGGGAGCTGACTTTGACCATACAGCCCCAAACAAGGCCAGATGTTGGATTTCACGGCCTTGTCCCAGCCGCCCGCAGTGCCCAGGCCGTGCTGGCCGTGCTCAGAGCTGGGCCCAAAGCTGCCCAGCATTGCTGCCTTTGGGAGCAGAGCAGGAGGGCAGGACATGTGCCCAGCCTGCAGCCAGCCATGGCACAGCCACCTCCTCAGCAGCTGCCCAGAGCCCAAAAGCAGCTTGGCAGCCACTGAAGAATTCCCTGCAGCCGCCCCAGCAAAGGGGGAACCTTTGGTGCCCGGCCAGGCCGTGCCATGCCCAGCTCTGGCAGCATCCCCCTGGCTCTGGACTCACCTGCACACTGGGCGTGGAGCGTGTCTTTGGAGAAGGTGCCAGAATCAAAGGCCATCATCTTCAGCTGCCACTGGCCAGCTCCAGGAAGAAGTTGTCGTCCTTGAGCTCATCCTTGGTGGCTCCAGCAGCAGCAGCCCCACCTGCTACAGCTTCTCCAGGGGCTCCTTCTCCTTCCCTGGGGCCACACCAGGCTCTCAGGGTTCTGCCCAGGGCCCCAGCCATCAATGAACCAGACAAACAAAACCAGGGGGGGATGGTGGCCCCCAGTGCTTGCCAGAGCAGGCCTCCAGCTCAGCTGCAGCTCAAGAGCTGTGTGTTCCCTTCTGATGCTCCCTGCTCAGGGCTACAGACAGGACAAAATAGTCTGCTTTGCTTTGCCACTGATTGCCAAGAGCTGTGTGGGGCTGTTACCTGCCAGGCCCCTGGATCACACTGTGCCCGTGGGTCCCTGCCATCCTCTAGGGCACATGAACACCCTGCAGCCAAGGGGCACTGAAGAGCTCTTCCAAGGACGGCCTGTCCAAGGGCTGCATGGACAAGCACCTCTTAAGAACATCCTGGCACTCTGGGCACAGAAACCAGAAACCACCAGGCAGCTGCAGAAGGATCCCGCCCGCTTTGGCCCCCGTTCCCGTGCCCAGGCCATGCTGGCTGTGCCCAGAGCTGGGCCTAAACTTGCCCATGCATTCTGTGCTTTGGAGGGCAGCAGGAGAGCAGGACATGTGCCACCTGCTCAGAGCTGCCAGAGCGGGATGCTCCTGAGCCCGCTGCTGGCTCCCAGCACTGCTATTCCCCCCGTGCCACAGAGATGAGGGATCCACACAAAAGGAACCCGACCAGGAGCCCACACTTTCATTGCCTGCCAGAAATGGGTCTCATTTTGCTCTGCATTCCTTTCCTAGCAGGTCTTATCTATTAAAAACAAGAGAAAAAAGAAAAGAACCAGAAAAAGTATGAGAAATAAAAACAAAACCCAAATGTGGAGTGAAAAGTCTTCTGCAACTTTGGATTCAGAGGGAATTGGTATTTTTTAAAAGACAACTCAATTATTTACCTTTTTTTTGTTTCATTCAAAACTTACACTGTTTTCCTTCCTTCCTTCCTTCCTTCCTTCCTTCCTTCCTTCCTTCCTTCCTTCCTTCCTTCCTTCCTTCCTTCCTTCCTTCCTTCCTTCCTTCCTTCCTTCCTTCCTTCCTTCCTTCCTTCCTTCCTTCCTTCCGAATTCCTTCCTTCCGAATTCCTTCCTTCCTTCCTTCCTTCCTTCCTTCCTTCCTTCCTTCCTTCCTTCCTTCCTTCCTTCCTTCCTTCCTTCCTTCCTTCCTTCCTTCCTTCCTTCCTTCCTTCCTTCCTTCCTTCCTTCCTTCCTTCCTTCCTTCCTTCCTTCCTTCCGAATTCCTTCCTTCCGAATTCCTTCCTTCCTTCCGAATTCCTTCCGAATTCCTTCCTTCCTTCCTTCCTTCCTTCCGAATTCCTTCCTTCCTTCCTTCCGAATTCCTTCCTTCCTTCCTTCCTTCCTTCCTTCCTTCCTTCCTTCCTTCCTTCCTTCCTTCCTTCCTTCCTTCCTTCCTTCCTTCCTTCCTTCCTTCCTTTCTTTCTTTCTTTTTCTTCCTTCCTTCCTTCCTTCCTTCCTTCCTTCCTTCCTTCCTTCCTTCCTTCCTTCCTTCCTTCCTTCCTTCCTTCCTTCCTTCCTTCCTTCCTTCCTTCCTTCCGAATTCCTTCCTTCCTTCCTTCCGAATTCCTTCCTTCCTTCCTTCCGAATTCCTTCCTTCCGAATTCCTTCCTTCCGAATTCCTTCCTTCCTTCCGAATTCCTTCCTTCCGAATTCCTTCCTTCCGTCCCTCACAAGCCACTTCCCAACCCATTGAAGGGGTGCAAAGCAGCAGGATCCCCTCCCAATTAGGGTCCTCTCACCCTCCCAAAATGTGGGGATTTCACCTCAGCCCCCCAAATTGCGGGGGGTTTACGGCATCTTCCCCAAATTCACTGCAACCTCCCAGAATCCACTTAGAGGCCCCAAAATTGTCAAAAAGCAGCAGGAGCCTCCCCAAAAGCAGCTCCTGCTTTTCCTCCCTGGAGTGTCCCACTCCAAGTGTTCAAACTACCCCATCAATCCCACACTTCATCCCACCCCCATGATGCCACCCCCATCCCATCCCATCCCATCCCATCCCATCCCATCCCATCCCATCCCATCCCATCCCATCCCATCCCATCCCATCCCATCCCATCCCTCCTGGACACCAATTCCCCTTCTGTGGCTCCTGACTCCCCACAGCCAGGCCTTGGGGGTGACGGATCGAGCCATTTGGGGCTGCCATCGACACATTGGGGCTGGGATTGAGTTTATTGGAGGCACCCGCTCAATCCCTCCATCCCAAATGGGAGCTTGGAACCTCTCCTCAGCCCTTGCTGTGCCCATGGGCTCACCTCAAGTCCCAAAATGAGAGCCAGGGCCCCACAGCCCATTCAGAACCTCTCAACATTGCCAGAAACAGCAGCATCCTTCCCAAAATGGGCTCCCCGGCTCCCTGACAATAGGTCCCCCTTCCAAGCACCAGAGCCACCCTCTCAGAACCCCTCCCGAAGCATTGGGGGGACCCCAAAACTGCCTCAGGAATGGGACATACTCTAAAATCCCTTCAGAAATGTGGGATACCCCAGAACCCACTCAGCAACGGGGTCCCCCCGGCCTCATCATGCGCAGCCTTCAGCTGGCTCAGCCAGAGCCCATCCCGCCCTCAGCAGCCCCAGCCCAGCCCAGCCCTCCTGGGCAGGAAGCCCCAATGGCCGAGCCAGCCTGGGACACTTGCAGGGATGCGGGGGCAGCCGCAGCTTCTCGGGCCAGCCTGTGCCAGGCCCTGAGCGCCCTGCCAGGGAACCATTGCTGCCCCACATCCCATCTCAGCCTGCCCTCGGGCAGCGGGAAGCCGTTCCCTGGGGCCCGGCCCCGCAGGCCCTTGGCAAGAGTCTCTCTCCCCCAGCAATTGCTGCTCCTCCCTGCTGCGGGGCCCGAGCTGCAAGTTGATTTTCTGCCGCTGGCCCCGGCCCAGCCCCGAGCCAGGGCCAGGACCTTGCAAGAACTGCCCCCAGCAGAGCTGTTCCCTCCTGCAGTAGTTACACCTGCACACCCACAGCGCCTGAGACTGCAAGCAATGAGCATTCCCTGGGCACATGTGCAGCCCAAGCAGCTCGAGGACAGCCTTGCAGCAGGACTGCTCTCAGCTGAGCCAAAAAGGCCCCTCTGGCAGCTGCAGGGCCATTGCAAAGGGCAAGGGCCAGAGCCTCGGCCCACAGGGGAGGAAAGGGCTCTGAATTCCCCTGCCCTGGCACCTCAACCCTGTTCCCAGGCTGCTTCCCACACAGGATTCCTCTGCAGGACTGCGGAAAGCTGAGAAGCAGCTCTGGCTTCTCCACTTTCCATGTCCTAGAGCTGCCTGGCAGAAGAAATGGAGGGACAGCTCTGGTGGCACAATCCCTCCCGGCCCAGGGCACAGCGCTGGGAAGGTCTTTCCGTGCCGAGGCTTTGCTGCGGCCAAGGAAAGCTCCTGGCTCAAGGTCACCTTTCCTGCTGGGCCAGACCCCCCGAGTGGCCCAGCAGCAGCAGAGAATTCCAGCACAGCCCCGGCACGGGCAGGGCGGCCCTGGGCGGGCTGCGGGAGCCGGCAGCGCCTGAGCTCAGAGCAGCTGAGCCCGGGGGCTCTTGGCCAAGGCCGAGGCCCAGCGAGCATTTCTCAGGTCACAGGGCGGCCTGGGAAGGTGCTGGGGGGGATAATTCACCCCCCAGTGCGGCCCCAGTGGCTCCCAGGATTTCCATGTCTGTGCTCCCAGCGCTGCTCCCAGCCCTGATCCGTGGGGATGGGAATGTCCCGCTCCCTTCCCGGGGCAGGCTCACACCTGAGCCAGGTGTGCAGGGCAGAACCTTGCCCTGAGCCCAAGCCCTGTCCCCCCTGCAGGATCTGCTTCCCATCGGCCTCTTCCTCCTGCGGCCCCACGCCCAGCTCGGTGCTGAACGAAGGGCGCTCGGCCGGGGTCATCCCCCGGCGGGGGCTGCGCACCCCCTCTGCCCCCTCCCCAAATTCCCTCCCGGGGCAGCAGGGGCTGGCTCAGGAGCCCTGGGGCTCCTGGGGCTCCGTGCTTTCCTTCCTAAGGAAAAGAACCGTCCTTCTCATCCAGGCTCCCATGGCCAAAACTGAAATTCTACCTCCCAAATTCTGTCTATCCAAGGATTGCTCCCAGACAAAAGCTGCCATGAGAGACAGGTCTGGCTGCCCTCACCCATGGTGGCCACCTCTCATCTTCTTCCTAAACTCTTGGACTTTGTGCTTTTCTTTTACGTGGAATAAACCCATCCTTCTCAACAAGGTGCCCATGGCCAAAATTGGGATTCCACCTCCCAAATTCCCAATATCCAAGGGCTGCTCCCAGACAAACCTGCCAGGACAGACAGATGTGGCTGGCCTTGGCCTCTGGTGGCTGTGTCTCATCTGCCCCTGAAACCCTGGGGCTCGGTGCTGCCCTTCCTCTGGAGACCACTGTGACCCCGCGTGGCCTCGTGGAACCCAGGGGCCGTTGTGACCCTGCAGGGCTGGTGGCACCAAGGGAACCATTGTGACCCTGTGGCGTTCCATGGAGCCAAGGGGCCACTGTGGCACTGCTGGGCCCCAAAGAACCGAGGGGCCTTTGTGACAGGGCAGCTCGGGAGGTCCAGAGTGGACACCAGGAGAAAGGAATTTCCCTCCCAGGCAGGGCTGGGGTGCAACACGTCCCCCAGAAGGAGCCTGGAGCAGCCCAAGGCTTTGTGTGCCCAGGTAGAAGCAGGCAGGACGCAGAGCTGCCTGTGGAAAGGTCGGGAGGGTTCGGTCGGGCCCGGCCGGAGATGGACAGACGGAGACGAGAGATCTCTATAAGCAGATCTTTGGAAGCACGCTGTTTATTGCAAAGGGTGTGGGCACAAGGGCACTGCTTAGAGCTGCCAGCTGCAGCTCCAAGCAGGCCCAGGGTGTAAGAGAGAAGGGAGAGAGGGAGAGCAAGAGCAAGAGGCTAAGAGAGTTAAGAGCGTAAGAGAGACGAATTAAGAGAGCTAGAGCAAGAGCGCGAGGTCCTTGTTACAATACAATAAATCATCTTCTGTACTGAATATTCTAATTCTCACTAGCCAATCTAATACAAGGTACAAATCCTATAGCATTTACATACAGCCTATAAGAGTTATTACATTACCATAGAGTGTTACATTTTAACTTCTAAAAACTACTCCTTGGACCCCTTCAGCTGAGCTAGTAGGGTCTGCTCTGACCCTTGGACCTGTCTGCAAGCAGAGGGTATTGTTCAATCAAGAGGGGATTACCTTCAGCCGGCTATACCATTGTTTTCCAGTTGTTCAGTAACTAAGACTTTATATCTCAAAGGTGGCTTTCATTTCGATGTCGCTTATAGTTTTCATATTCCCAAAATTTTTTGTCAGGCAATCATATTTATAAGGCTTTCCTGTTTCATCTTCCCCAACATCTCCCCCGTTCTGATGAACAACTAAGATATTAGATACAGTCCTACTCGTTATTTTTTGCACACACTGAAGTATACAAGGTACTGCTACTAAAACTATAATTATTACTACTAGAATAATCAAGCCTATTTTACAGAGTTCCCTTAGCCAAGGTGCAAAGCTCCAACCATCAAACAAACTGTCTAGCCAAGACGGGTCATCTGTTGTAATTTGGTTAGCTAGGTCAGATTTATCAATTTTAGAATTATCAATATAAGTTTGGTGTCTATGGCTGGGAGTTGGATACATGATGATCGTCATATGGCCAATACTTATCAAGAGTAACATTATCAAAACCTTCTGGAAGAGGTATTCCAACTAAACAGGTTGAAAAAGGTTTGTCAGGGCTTGTGTCATATAGACAGATGGTATCGGAGCCTGCAGATTTGGCTAAAGCAACCCAGACATTTGTCTTTGGTTGATTTACAGATAAAGCTTCACTACAAAAACTAAAACAAAAGAATAAAAGCAACATGCACGCGCGCAAATGAGAAAACTCCATTCTTTTCTTGAGCTGTTTTTGGCAGGTCACTTTCTTCTGATGATTCTGCGCAGTTCAGGTCTGGGTGCTTGCTTCCTGGCTTCCACTTGCAGGGTCACTGGCTGGTGTGGAGGCGTCGGCAGGCTTTGATGCGAGGTATGGCTTCACGTTTTTTGCTGGAACCCACTTGATTCCTTCACCTGTGGAAACACACGCAAACCCCTTCCCCCACATTATAAGATTGTATGGTCCTTCTATTTTTCCTGAATCTAGATTTTTAATCAAAACTGGGGGGCGCTCTTTCAGTTTTGCTTTTTTGTTGTTCAAAAAATGTCTATAAATGGGGGGATCAGGCTCTTCTGCAGAGCTATTCAAAAAACTGTAAACATACAAAGCCTTGTTCAACCTCCTTTGAGGTGTATCCTGGGCTTCTCCCCCTTTCTGTTGATCTAAAATGCGTTTTAGGGTTTGATGTGTTCTTTTTAGGGTACTTTTTAGCAGTTGTTTAAGATACGGTGAGCAAATACCACTATCTCTTACAGCCCTTCTTAGTTCTTTAATTTCGTGAGTGGGGATGGGAACCCACGTTTTAGGACTGTCAGGCTGTTGGCTAGCTATCACAGGCTTAGCTAATAGACTTTCATCTTTACAGCTTTGGAGTCTTATTTCATGCCAATCTGTTAATTGAGAATAATCTGAGCACTTTGGAGGATTTTTTGATTCAGAAAGTAGCGCTAACAAACTCTCAGAACTCGTTTTCTCCTTATGGGTTGCAAGATCCCAGCCGCTCGCTGGCGGGACTCTGGGGCTCATTGCAAACAAATCTGGCTGCTTTTCAGGGTTTCCTGGTGTTAGATTTAAAGCATCAGCTCGGGCAGAGCGGCTCTCCGTCTTCCCTGCCACTGGAGCTGCACCACTGCCCTCCGTTCCCCCCCTGTTTGCGGCTTGTGAGGCGAGGCTGAGCTGCGCGGAGGGATGTTGCTGGGCGGCGGTAGCCGAGGGATACAGCTGCACGGTGCCGGAGGGCCCCGGCGGGGGCGGCGATGGCACGGCCGATCTCCGCGGTGGCGGGCGAGGAGGCGGCGGGGCCGCGGGGGCCTGGCTCCGTGACTCCGGCACGGCCGATCTCCGTGGCAGCGGGCGAGGAGGCGGCGGGGCCGCGGGGGCCTGGCTCCGTGGCAGCGAGCGACGGGGTGCGGGTGGCTGTATCAAAGGCGAGGTGAAAGCCGTGAGGGGCGGTGGCGGAGCTAGTTCCGTGAGCAGTGCTGTGGTTGGAGGAGTGTGAGCGTGCGTCAGGTCAACGTGGCGGGCTGTGATGGCGCCTGTCTGTGTGTCGGGCTCTCCGGGGGGAGCGGGAGGTGGCAGGGCTGCGGAACCAGGGGCTGGGGCTGCGGCCGCGGTCGAGGAAGGGGGCGACGGGACGGTCATAGATGCAGGTGGCGGTGGGCCTGCGCTGTTGAGCAGTTGAGAAGCGGGAGGCTGCGATGGAGGCGGCGCGACCCGGCCTGGGACCACGGAGGCGAGCGGCGGTGGCAGGGCTGCCCCGTCGGCAGGAGATGATCCCGGAGCGGCGGGAGGCAGGAGCGGCAGGCCGGGGCGGCGGTGCCAGGAGACGGGGCTGGAGCAGCGGCAGGCACGGGGGAGGGCAGCAGCCATCAGTGCAGGCGCTGCAGCGCTGGCACCAGGTGGCTCGTGGGGGTGGGGCGCTCCGTGTCCCAGCACGGCCGATGTTGTGCCGGGATCGGGGAATTGCGCAGGTACGCCAGCATGGACAGGAGTAAGCATAGGAGTCTGTGCCGCCGCGGGGCCGGGGCACAGGTCGGGGCGCGCTGTGTGCGTTTGCACGGCAGGGCAAGGGGGCAGGGTTCCCGCGGCGACTTGCCCAGGTGGTGCCGGGCACGGCAGCGCGGCGCCGACAGGCGTTTTCGGCACCGGGGGTTGGGGGGCGGCAGGAAACTGTGAAGACGCGGCAGCGACGGACTCGGACGGGACACTGGCAATTACCGGCGCCGTATCGGCGGCGGCGAGGAGGACCTGGGGGGCTGGAAGAAGGGTCGCCGCCTGGCTTTGCGGGGGGCCGGCTATGATGGCGGCTACAGCCAGAACAGGCGCGGCTGGGGCAGCGGTAGGACCCGTAGGTGGCAGGGGAGCAGCCGCTGGCCCCGCGGGGCTATCGGCGGGGGGGGGGGGCCACCATGATGGCAGCAGCGGGGGGCGGGGTAACAATGAGGGCAGCAGTGGGGGGTGGGGCCGCGATGACGGAAACGGGGGGGGGCACGTGGGGGCGGGGGCAAGGGGCGGGGCCGCGATGACGCTGGCGGACGGGGTGGGAGGAGCGAGGGACGGGGCCGCGAAGGCGCTGGCGGACGGGGTGGGGACCGCGGGAGCCGGGGCAGCAGGGAGGAACGGGATGGCGGGGGCGGGGATGGCGGGAGCGGTGGGGGGGGTCGTAGGGTCCGGTGGGACAGGGGTGACGGCTGCCGGGACAGCGGGGGCGGGGGGCGGGGCGGCACGAGACAGCTGGACCGCGGGTACCGGAGCCGTGAGGTCCGGCGGCGGGGCGGGGGCCGTGCCCGGTTGCAGGCTCGCGGCGGTGAGGGGCGGGCTCGCAGCAGGAGCGGGACCCGGCGAGGTGGCTGCTGCGGGCGGCGCCTTCGCAGCAAACAGCTCCACGAGCGCTCTGCAAGCCGGGACCAGCTCCGCGGCAGCCATATCCCGGCGGGAGATATTATTAAAGAGTTTAACCCCAACTGTGTCCCAGAAGTCTCTTGTAAAGACGGCTGAACGGTCAGCATTTGGGAAATTAATCAGAGTCCATTCTAAGAGGTTTTTTAGCTCCTGTTCAGGTAATTGACTTGGACCGGAGCTTAGTAAATACTTAAGTTGCTTATAGAGATGTCTGTCATGGGCAGAGTGAGTTTGTCCCATTATTGACCAGTATGATACTCACCTAGATGTCGCAGGGGCAGGGTCCTTAGTCAGAGGTCCGTCGTGGGGGGCCGGCCAGGCTCTCCACATGGCGCTCAGGACGCTGCTGTTGGGTCCCTCCTTAGAGCTCTGGTTTTAGGCGTCGCGTGGCAACGGCTTTCCGCGCTCAGGACCTCGCAGGTGGGTCTGCACTCAGAGCTCCAGCGCGGGCGGTGCTGAGCAATACCCGCCTGTGCTCGGGCGCGCGGCTGGGTCCCTCCGTAGAGCTCCGGTCTGCACTGCTTAGCAGCGTGGCCATGCTCGAGGGGTGCCGCGGCAAACTTCCTCAAAGAGCTCCAGGTAGCCGCTGCGCAGCAGTGGCCGTCTGTGCTCGAGGACTGCCAGGCAATTTCCTCCCTCCGAGAGCTCCAGGTAATCGCTACGAGGTAACGGCTCCCCGTGCTCGAGGGCTGCCTCGGCAGAGTTATAGAGCTCCGGCTTTTACGCTGCGCAGCAACGGTATGCCGTGCTCACGACACGTTCCAGGTGGCTATAACTGGTCTTTTAGTTACCGTCCATGGAGAAGTCTCCCACAGGTGGAAAAAGCTGAATCGGGCCTTCAGTCGCGTTGGGCGCCAGTCTGTAGAAACTCATCGGGATGGTTCGGATGGTACGGACGGAGGGACGGACGGTGACGAGGATCTCTATAAGCAGGTCTTTGGAGGCATGCAGTTTATTGCAAAGGGCGTGGGTACAAGGGCACTGCTTAGAGCTGCCAGCTGCAGCTCCAAGCAGGCCCAAGGTGTAAGAGAGAGAGAGAGTGAGCTAAGAGCTAAGAGCTAAGAGCAAGAGGCTAAGAGAGTTAAGAGCGTAAGTAAAAGAGAAGAGCTAAGAGAGACGAATTAAGAGAGTAAAGAGCTAAGACCTAAGAGAGCGAGGTCCTTGTTACAATACAATAAATCATCTTCTGTACTGAATATTCTAATTCTCACTAGCCAATCTAATACAAGGTACAAATCCTATAGCATTTACATGCAGCCTATAAGAGTTATTACATTACCATAGAGTGTTACATTTTAACTTCTAAAAACTACTCCTTGGACCCCTTCAGCTGAGCTAGTAGGGTCTGCTCTGACCCTTGGACCTGTCTGCAAGCAGAAGGTATTGTCTAATCAAGAGGGGATTACCTTCAGCCGGCTATACCATTGTTTTCCAGTTGTTCAGTAACTAAGACTTTATATCTCAAAGGTGGCTTTCATTTCGATGTCGCTTATAGTTTTCATATTCCCAAAATCTTTTGTCAGGCAATCATATTTATAAGGCTTTCCTGTTTCATCTCCCCCAACAAGCAAGCAGCAGATGATGATTGCAAGGATCTAGGTGTCACCATCACCCTCTCAAGAGAGGAATCCTTTAAGCAAGCACATTGCTCATCACTTCCATCCTGCTTTGGTTTAATGAACCAGCTCTTCCTGGCAATGAGCAGCAAGGGGATCAAATTTGACTGTTGCTATCCTTTTACATTTTATTCAATCATTACATCAGAACAGGCATTTTACTTTTGTTTCAGTTACTCCAGAGGACCTTGGCACAAAGCAAAATGAAGTCAAATGAGAAATAGCTAGCTTAAATTTATACACACCAACAAACCATGCTGTGTTTCAACAAGTGTAAGAGAGACATGGGACTTTCCTTCCCTCTGAGCAGCTGCAAGCATAAAAAAAGCAATGATGCAACATTCATTAATAAAACTTTCTTAGAAAGCTCTTCTTATGGCCAGATTCAACATCTGCAGGAGATACCCAAAACACACTCATTGTGCTGCACTTCCCTTTTTCCATTCACGTGTTATATATACTGAAAATATGTTACCGAGTAGGTATGAACACACCATGCTCCCAAATTTTCCCGAAGTAAAACATATATCTGTGTATGTTATAAACAATCAAACACAAGGGAGAAAAGCATGGCACAGATGCTGCAGCAAAGGAAATTCATCACATTACAGATCTGCCCTGATATGGAGATTGGCCAGGACTTTCATCAGTGATGGGAAGGAATTTCTCATCTTCCCATTTACAGCACCTGAAGCAAGAAGGACCCAACACCTTTAGCGGTGTCCAAGATAGCACAGAAATTTAAACAGAGCCATTTACAAAGGGCAGCAATTCATCTGGCCAGTTCACACCTCAGATAACTATCTGCAGAACCCAGAGCAATATGATACTCCAAGGAGCAGTGAGATAGCCAGAAGATTCTCAGCTAAAGAAAATCAGGCAAGAACAGGATGTTCCTTAGCCTGGCTAACCCAGATAACTTCTCCCAGCCATTAGCATGAGATGAAACAGAAAGAGAGGCTGAATTACTTGCAGTGAACAGATACTGCCCGAGGGAAATGTGACAGGTGACCTACAACATAAAAAATGTACTTAACTGTAAAAACTAGGAAGTGAAGCTAAAAATGAGAAAAATTAAAAGCTGTCCTTGGATATGCAGTAAAAGGCACACTGACATCATCAACGGGAGAAGGAACACAAAAGCACCCAGCTGTTCAAAAGCTGTGCTATTCAGGTACAAAGAAATCAATGTTTTTTTTAAAGAAAAAATCCCTCACAACGTGAATGAGCTCAGTAACACTCAAAACAATATTATTTGTTAGAAAAATCATCTGCTCCAGTGCCTGAAGCAAAAGGTTTGCAGTTTATTCCATCATTCCTTCAAATCCAGGGATTAGTGAGAACTTCCTAACAAATTCCTGCCCTGCCTTATGGTCCTTCAGCTTCACCAGGGCCAAAGTTTGCTGCTCACAGTCAGTACACGAATCCCGGTGGTGTTGCCATCCTCTCTGAGTGAGAAAAGCACTCGAGATGGTGAACAAAGAGATGGGGCAGTTTCCTGATGCCTGAGAAGGATGTTCTCAACTCAGTGGCACAGAGTCTGCTTTTGTTCAGACAGGAATGAAGCGGCAAAATGGCAGAAATTCATAATAGGGACGATGAGGAGAAACATTGGGCTGTGCACACATTCAGTCCAAGCAACATCAGCTCCAGGTGTGGTTTAAAATTCACGTTTGTGCTTTATTAAAGCCATGCACTGTATTTATGGCTCTCAGTGAATTCTGTATCCAAAAGGGACATGTTAGATGATTAAAAATTAGTTGGATTTCTTTCTTCTCCTGTAGCAGTGCCAGTAGGAGAGGTAACAAAGGCAGTTCCCTGGCCTTCAGACATTGCACAGAAGTGGGATACATTGATACAAACTCATGCAGCCAAACTGCAGGTATTTAATTCAGGGTCTAAGACATGAAGCCAGGCTTCTTTTAATAAATCACGGATAGGGATGAGCTCCTGACATTAACATTCCACTCCTCCCTCTTTCTGCTAAGACAGTCTGGACAACACGAATATCCCTAATACAGATCCAGGGCTCTGGTATAACAGCCACCCCAAAAAGCCATAGTTCCAGCTACCTTTCCTTTCTTTGCATCATACCAGGAGGAATCAAAAGGAATGAAAGCTATTTCATTTATTATTACAGGTGAGAACCCCTCTAAGTACACAGGAAGAGAAGTTGTATTTTGTAACCTTGTTCTCCATCTAGAAGTAAAACAGGGGCTGGTGTGAGGCAACGAGGGGAACAGAGAAAATGCTGAAAAGAAACTGAGGAAGGTGAAGCCAAATTTTCGAGCATTCCAGGCAATCACACCACTCAGGGACATTCTGCAGCTCAGCAAATCACATGCTGGAATGCAGTGGAGTATGGAGTAGGGAAATAGGGAACTGCTCAACAAAGGAGGTGCTACAGCCTCTTGTGCTCAGGCTCTTAGCCCAATGTTCCAGCTCCAACTGAAGGGCATTCTGAACCAGAAGAGCACTGACCTTTTGATTTTGGCAGTTCACAGTTCTCAGACAGCAGAACGTCTGTGGCTCCTCTCATCATTATGTTTGCTGTTTTCACTACTGGCCATCAAGTTTCCTGCAGTAGCCATCCATGAACCCCGGATCACTACTACATTAATAACACAGAGCATGGCTCTCAGAGTGCATTAGTGAGGTACCAGGAGAAAACCCAAATGATGATCCTCCTCACAGAAAAGGTAACAGACAAAAAAAAAAAAAAAGTGTGAAAACACTTTTTTAAAAGATGGCTGAAATTAGGTGAATTCTTAAAATTAAGTAAATGTCTGAAATTAAATTTAAGCAAATTTAACTGTTGCAAAGTATTCTGAATACACATACAGTACAATATACTAGAGTCCAAAATTTAAAAATCTTACTGTCATGGAATATGGGGTAAGGGATATGTTTATTTGGGAAAATCAGTTCAGCAGAGATCTCTTTGCTACAAATATCTTGAATTTAATTCTTCTGCCTTGATACAACCTCCTGAGAAAATAAAAAATAAAATAAAAATCCTACAGGACAAACTTGTGTTGGATGCAATCTACTCCCTCAGACCTGATACAAAAGTCTAATTTATTCTCTTGCTTTTTTGTCTTAAGGAGAATGAATTAATTATTCTTCCACTCAGAAGTCTATGGCATTAATCCTTGAGTTGAATCAGAGAAAATTCAATCTCTCATGAGGTCCCACTCCATTTACTTTTCTTGTAGTGTTCTGTTTTGTTGGAGTGAAAGCTCCTCTGGACCCAGGCCCAGAGGGAAGCCAAAGCACAGGGGTTGAATTAAAACCTTTGGACAAGCTGAGATACATGAAGTCACACCAAAGTGAAATAGAAATATAGATTTTTTACCCTTTAGTAGAAATATATGCTAAGTGCCTTAAACATTGAAAAGCTGTAGCAGAGACCTTAAACACAGTTGTTACTGCAGCAGTGTTACCTTTTCACAGAATTCTTTACTTTAGACAAAATATGGATAGAATTACCCTGTTCACATTTTTTAGATGGAGTGTTCACATAAACAATAAGAGCTGATAGAAACTGCATCCACAAATCTGTGTAATACCTGTGTAACACTGGTGTAAGGCTTACGACTGTTAGAATTAGACCAGGATAGGTTAAGAAAAGGAAAACTAGAATTGTGTGTTAACACAATTAACAAATATAATCCATACTTCTGTAAGAAAAAATATAGAGTCTAGAGTACAGAGCATATAGAGTATAGAGCATATAGAGTATAGAGCATACAGAGCATACAGAAGAAGAAGCAGCTGTGTTTGCCTGCTGTTTGCTGTCACTGCTTGTCTTTATCATGTAACCCCCTTCGAACTCTGCCTTCAAGAAAGCTGTGAGACTATGAAATAAAGAGCTCAGCAGAACAGCAGCCTCCTCTGCTCTCTCACCCTGCTCCGGGAAGGAAGGGTACCCCGTCAAAAGCTCAGCAGCGCAGAGCCCCAAGGCTGCTGTGGGCAGCAGGGCCCAGGGGCCGTTCCCACCCGCAGCGCTCCTGTCCTGGGCTGGGCCTGCACAGGGGCTGTGGCACCATGGCTGGGGCAGCGGGGCACAGAGGGGCCGCGGAGCCGCTGCCGGGGCTGGCAGCAAGGCCAGGGACAGACAGGGAATTTCTGTGCATTGCCTGCGCTGGGCAGGGCTGAGTGTGGGGAAGGCAGAGCTCAGCCGGCCTCGGTGGCTGCAGGAAAAGCCAAGAGCCCCAAGAGCCCCTGTGGCTGTGCTGGAGACCAAGGCTGGAGGAGGGAAATGCGGGGCTGCTGCGGGATGGGGACGGGGATTGAATTCCAGCAGGCACCGACGTGGGGCTGAGAGACTCAAGGACTCCTTGGCCTGAGCCTGTCCTGGAAAGGTCTCTCAGCCCTCTGTGCCCATGAAGGGCTTCAAGGAGGAGCAGAGCTCATCTTGGCAGGACCCTCATGGAATCCCTGAGGGACAAATGCCAGTGCCTGCCCAGCCTTCCCAACATCCCTGACACCAAAGGCCTTTTCCACATCCCTCAGTTCCAGGTCAGTGCCCAGAACACAGCACAGGCCTGTCCAGGTCCTGGGGGTGATTCCAAAGGGAGGCAGCTGTGATTTCTCCCCACAGACCCACCACTCCGGTGTCTCTCTGTGCAGCCCTTGGCTGTCCTGAGCACTTTCCCTGGAGCCTCCCTGCCCTGGACGTTTCTCTCCATGCAGTTCTCAGCACAGCCCAGCAAAGAATTCAGATGGTTTCCCAGAGGACATTACTCTGGGGGTGAAGTGGCCTCAGGGCACTGTTTGTGCCCCTGGAATTGTGCCAGCCCCCAGTGCTGCTGATGGTGTTTGTGCTCACTCGGGTTCATCTCCCCACACCCACTCGATGCACTGCTGAAGGCTCCTCAGGACAGAGCAAACACGGACTGCTGGCCTGGGCACTTGGTGTCCCTCCGTGCAGGGACAAACAACCTCCTGCAGGTGAGGGCAGAGGCCAGTGCTGGGATTGGTGGTGGCAGGGGCTGCTGTGGGACACTTGCCCTGGGCACCTTCCCAGGCTTTCCCCGGAACAAAGGCCCAGCCCAGGCCCTGCTCTGCTGCTCCCTCAGGTCCATCCCAGGAGCTCTGGCTGTGCCAGGACACTGCTGCGTGCCCCCCCTGCACACTCCCCCCTGCCCCTGGGCACTGGGGTTTGCTTTGCCAGGGCATTCCTGGGGCACATTCCTGACAGCAGCTCTGGAGGAGAGCGAAGCCTTCCTCCCCTGCCCTCAGGAGATGCCCTTTGCTGATGGAGCTGCTGTGCTGGAGCCCGGCTGTGTCCCAGCAGTGCCCGTGGCCTGTCCCTGCCTGTGGTCACAGCACGGACAAGCAGCAGGACAGTGACCGAGCTGCCCGAGCACTCCGGCCTTGCACCCCCAGAAGGGCTGGGAAAGGGAGTGTGGAGCTGGGAAGAGCAGAGGTGGGAAGAGGCAGGGCCATTGTCCCTGGCCGTGCTGCTGTGCTGGGAGTCTCTTCCCTCCAGCTCTGCCCACAGGCACTGCCCCTGCAGAGCCAGAGAAGGGCTGAGGAACAAACCTTGGACACAAAGGTCAGGGCAGCCCCTTGTTTTTATTCAAATGCACAGAGGAGAAGCCTCCTGGAAGTCTTTGTGTTTCAAAAGAAAGGTAGATGTTCATGTAGAAATGCTAGGAGTAGTACTACAATACTTTATAAAAAGCAGAATAACACCAGAAAAAGAATAAGGAAAAGCACCAGTGAAAATATGGACAAAGAGAAAAAAAAGGCCAAGATTGTAGAGTTACATTCTGAAGGTTCTGGAGCAGAAAAGAGAGAGTTTATTGCTTCTGAGAAGCATCCTAGTCATCATTTTCCTTGCACGGCAGAAGGAAATAGAAAGATTTTACCTTGTGAAAAGTATCCAGTCATCACTTTCCTCAGGGCATCCCTGAGCTCCTGGTTCCTCAGGCTGTAGATGAGGGGGTTCAGGGCTGGAGGCACCACCGAGTACAGAACTGACAGGGCCACATCCAGGGATGGTGAGGAGATGGAGGGGGCTTCAGGTAGGCAAAAAAGCCAGTGCTGAGGAACAGAGAGAGCACAGCCAGGTGAGGGAGGCACGTGGAAAAGGCTTTGTGCCGGCCCGGCTCAGAGGGGATCCTCAGCACGGCCCTGAAGATCTGCACATAGGAGAAAACAATGAACACAAAACAGCCAAATACCAAACAGACACTGACAGCGATGAGCCCAAGTTCCCTGAGGTGGGATTTGGAGCAGGAGAGCTTGAGGATGTGTGGGATTTCCCAGAAGAAGTGGCCCAGGCCATTGCCCTGGCACAGGGGCAGGGAAAATGTATTGGCCATGTGCATGAGAGTGTAGAGAAAGGCACTGGCCCAGGCAGCTGCTGCCATGTGGGCACAAGCTCTGCTGCCCAGGAGGGCCCCGTAGTGCAGGGCTTTGCAGATGGACACGTAGCGGTCGTAGCACATGATGAGGAGGAGGGAATGCTCTGCTGAGATGAAGAACAGAAAGAAAAACACCTGAGCAGCACATGCTGAGTAGGAGAGGTGCCTGGTGCCCCAGAGGGAATTGTGCATGGCTTTGGGGACAGTGGTGCAGATGGAGCCCAGGTCGGTGAGGGCCAGGCTGAGCAGGAAGAAGAACATGGGGCTGTGCAGGTGCTGGCCGCAGGCTCCGGCGCTGATGATGAGGCCGTTGGCCAGGAGGGCAGCCAGGGAGATGCCCAGGAAGAGGCAGAAGTGCAGGAGCTGCAGCTGCCGCATGTCTGCCAATGGCAGCAGGAGGAAGGGGCTGATGGAGCTACTGTTGGACATTGGCTGTGTCCGGGCATTGGGTTCTGCCACGGAGAAAAAGACAGTGAAGAGTTAGAGGAGATCTGTAAGCACAATCAAAGCCATTTTCTGTACATCCTCCCTGGAACACACACAGACACCCTTTTGTGTTTAAGAGTTCTGAGTTTTCTGTTTTTAAGCTCCCCCCATATCTCTCCTGGTATTCTTGGATATCAGAAATCCTCAACCTTTCTGCTGCACTCAGGGAGAACAGAGCAACTTTTGCAAGGCAAGATGATGAGTGGAGACTCAGGGGAGGTGCTCTGTCATTCTGACCTGTTCAGAGTTTCTCTGTTTCACTTTTCTCAAATGCAGAAGGTTCACCCTCCCATGTTTCCCTTAAAGATCACCAGGTGCTGCTGGGAGCAGATGGATCCACCACAGATCCCCAAATGTCCGTCCCTCTCTCAAGGTCTCAGCACCACATTCGTAGCCGAGGACACCCCTGGCTCATTTCACCAACCCTACAGCATTTTCACACTTGTAGCATCTCTGCTTTTCTCCTCTATCTGAGGCTTTCAGATAGCACAAAGATGCTACAGGACAGATTTGCATCCTGGAGGGAACTCCCAGCTTGGAAGGAAACCTTGGGGAGAGAGCCAAGAGTCCCAGAGCTGGCACTGGATGAAGGGAGATTGAGCTGCTGCCCTGGCTGCACTGACAGCCCTGCCCAGAGCCGGGCACTGGGGCCAGCGTCACCCTGAGCCACCTGTGCCCCCTCCCAGAGCCCCCAGGGCCGGGCAGCTGCTCCCAGCCCTGTGCTCTGCAGAGGGAACTGGGCCCGGGGCTGCAGAGCTGCCCCACGGCTCTGCTGCAGCTCTGCCTGCACAGGAGGGGCTTCACGCCTTGGAGCCCCGGCCCTGAGGGCAGAGGCTTGGCTGAGGGGCACAGCAGGGAGGGGGCTTCTTCAGAGGGAGGGGCTGCACTGGAGGGGATCCTGTGGGGATCTCTAAACTCTCCCTGACACATTGCTGGGTTTGTTTTCTCTCCTTCCCTGATCTCATCTCTGCTTCCGGGGCATTTTCCTCCTGGAGCTGTTTCCCTGTTCCTGATCTCTCCCTGCCAGCACTCACAGACCCCAAATCTCTGTGCACTCTCCTTGGCCCTACAGAAACCTGCCTGTGTGCAGGGCACTGGCTGGGACAGGTTCTGCTTGCAGCTTGGAGAAAGGACAGCTCAGACTGAGCCTGATGGGTCCAGCCAAGGTGATGCTGGTGCTGTCCATGGGCACAGGAGTGGCTGAAAGCACAGGAGGGATCTCCTGTGCACCTGCTGATCACTAAAAGGAACAGTTCAGATGTCCCAGGGACCTGACAAAATTCATAATACCTTTAATATTTATCCTCCCTCCCCACCATTCTCCAGTGGCAGGAAACTGAAAACAAAGTCTCAGGAAATGTCCTCATTTCTATCAAAATCCTTGAATTGGAAATATTCTGGGAGTGATCAGAAACCCTCAGCCCATCAGAGCCTCATGAGCATTTCACCTCCCCTGCACTCGAGATGCTCTGAGTTGTACTCACAGAATCCGTAGGCACGGGGATGTTGCAGCTTTAGGAGATCCCTCCAGGAGCTGCAGCTGCCGTGTCCTGCAGCCAGAGGCTTCCTGGGCCAGGGGCTGGGAGTGATTCTCCCGCAGTCACTTCCCAGCCCTTTCCCAGCCCCGGCTGAGTTGAAGCCCTGTGTGCCTCTGTGCTGTGCCCGGGCTGGCTGCAGGCAGTGCCCCAGCCCTGCTGGGCTGTGCCCAGGAGCTGCTCCTGGCCAGAGCTGTCTCTCTGCAGCGCTGCCGCTTGTCTGGAGCTGCCTCTGTGCCAGGAGCCCAGCCCAGCTCAGCAGCACAGACACAGCACAAGGACTGGAATGACCCTCTCGGGCCTTGGTGCTGAGGCCCTGAACATCAGTCCCTGGCAGGGACTGGCAGAAACCTCTCGAGAATTCAAGTCAGAATTGAACTTCAAAGTTTCTGGAAGTTTTCATGGGTCCCAGTGAGGGACACGACTGAGAAAGTGTCCCCAGGCTGCAGTCAGAGCAGAGAACTGGAGGCAGGGATGACGGGGGTCAAAGAGAAGCCAAGCCTTGGTGCCCTGGAGCACAGCAGCGTCTGTGCCACCAAGGGCTGGGAGGAGACACCTTGTCCTGAGGCCCTGGGAACTCCTGGCACAGCCCCAGCAAGGCTGGGCACTGTCAGCCCTTTGTCCTGCCCTCAGCATCCCCCCACATCCCAGTGGCCTCAGGGATCTGCTGGAAGGAGTCCCTGGGGAGCCTTGGTCACGAATGGCCCTGGGGGCTCTTGAATGCTCCCAGGGACTGCAGGGTTTTCAAAGGACTTTGGCTTTGGCTTTTGCCTGGGAGTCTCTGAGAGCTTTGTGCAATCCTGGCCCCCAATTATCTGCTCTAATGAGTCCCTGGAGAGCCTTTGTCAGTAACAACACTTACTGGGGCTCATTAATGCTTTGTCATGGAACAGCGGCTGAACACTTGGATGAAATCAAACTGACTCCTCATACACAACTCATTCATTATATAGATGACATCTTGGTCCAGGGCAGCAATGAGGAGGAAATGCAACAAGTCCTTGAATTAGTTGTGGATCATAGGAAACAGAAAGACTGGGAAATTAACCCTACCAAAATTCAAGTGAAATTTTTGGGAATTCAGTGGCAATGCAGGCATCGGGAAATCTTCCTCAAATCCCGACAGAAAATTTTAGAGTTTGCTGTGCCACCAAATAAAAAGAAGGCACCAAGATTTATTGGATTATTCGTCTTTTGGAGAGAACATATTCTGCATCTGAGACAAATCTCAACCCCTCTGCATAAAGTAACCAGGGGAAATAGGGAATTGGAATGGGGAAGTGAGCAGCAGGCTGCCTTTGAATTAGCCAAAGAGGCTATTAGCCAAAAAGGCCTTTAGATCTATGGCCTATGCAAAAGGGAGAAGTTGAGTTAAATGTACCTGTAAATGGGTCACATACTGATGGGAGCCTCTGGCAGAAACAGGGAAAGAAAAAGGTTCCCCCGGGGTTTTGGGGGAGGAAGCTGCCAGAAGCAGGAAACAACTACACACCTTTTGAGAAACAGTTATTGGCAGGTTATTGGGCACTGATGGAAACAGAACAACTTACCATAGGGTATGAAGTGGCTCTTCATCCGGAAATTCCTATAGTGCAGTGGGTCAGAAGGTCCCCAAAAGCCCATTGGATTGGGCACGCTCCGGAGTGTGGTACTGTAAAGTGGAAGTGGTATATTCGGGATTGGGCCAAGGTGGGAACGGGGCGGATAGCCACTCTTCATGAGCCAATAGCAGCTGCCCCCGGGAGGGACCAAGAGGTGAGTGCCAACTTCACAGCTGAGAGAGAATCTCCAGGGAAGTGGGAAAAGCCTTCAAATCAACTAACGCCACAGGTGAAAGAACATGGTTGGTTTACGGATGGGTCAGTGTGGAGAGCTTATCTGAGGAATGGTTGCGCAGTAGAGGACATGATAAGATAGAGCCTTGCGGAATGTAAAGGTCAGCTTATCCTGGGAAAAGCGGTTTCTTATCAGCAGGATGTGTAACAGGATACGAAACCAGCCAGCCCCGCAGAAGGAGCAAACTGGAATGTGGAAACTGTTGCCGCAAGGCGTGTTGTTCCCACGAGAGAAGATGACCAATCATGAGCTCAGCTTTTGCAATATGTATGAGCTGTTTAAGTGCTGTATAAATATGAGATGAGAAGACAATAAAGTTGAGACTTGCTGATCATGATATCGTGGTGCTTGTCTCCCGCGCCTCTCTCGACAGGTCAGCTAAATATATAGGAGGGAAAAGGTTTTGGAAAGCAGTAGCTGACCATCCTCATTCAGAAAAGTTTTTAGAAATGACCAGAGAGGGGAAAAGCAGTCAATATGCTGAATTCTATGCAATTGATATGGCTTTAAAACAAGAAGATCTAGGAGAATGCCTTTCCTATACTGCTTCTTGGTCGGTAGCTAAATGGGTTCGCTCCGTGGCTACCAACATGGGTGGGCAGAGCCTGGAAAATCTACTCCAAAGAGGTCTGGGGAAAGGAACTGTGGAGTGACCTTTGGGAAATGGTGCAAAGAACTGATGTGACTGTGATTCATGTTGATGTCCATAGTGACACAGACACTTTAGAGTGACTTTATAACTCTGTTGCAGGCAACCGGGCAAAGATTTCCCAAGCCAGACCGGAGTTCCCTCCAAAGGAGGATCACGAAGGCCTGGCAAAATGTGCACACCAAAAATGTGTGCACCTTGGACAAAAAGCCCCTTACAGGTGGGCTCAAGAGCACGGCATTGCCATGTCACTCGATATGAGTAGAACTAGAATTGCTCAATGCCCCATGTGCCAACATATGTACAAACGCCCGGTGCCAAACATTGTAAAAGGACAGCTGGGGAGAGGAAAATTGCCTGGACCAACTTGGCAAATGGATTACATTGGACCTCTACCCCAGGACCGAGGGTGTAAATATATCTGCCATAGACACATATCCTGGGTATTTGATTGCCCATCCTTGTGAGAAGGCCGCTCAGCACAGCACCATCTGTACTATAGACACAGTAATTCTGTATTACGGAATGCCATTACCCAGTCAAACAGATAATGGGTCTCATTTCCAGAACAAATTCATTCAGCAGTACGCTGAGCAGAAAAACATTCAGTGGGGTTTTCACACACCATATTATCCCCAAGCTGTGGGATTACCTGAGCGAATGAATGGGCTGTTGAAAGAGCAGTGGAGAAACCTGGGAGATGGGCACCTGTCCTGGTGGAGAACCCATCTCACTGATGCACTGCACATCCTTAACAATAGGCCCATCAGGGACATGGACACAAAGTCAGGGGACAGCGCTCAGAGTCAAAGTATATCATGATTTGGTCAGAGAAACATGGTCTCTTGACACCTCCCTAAGTAAGGGAAGCTCCCAAAGATGGGGACATGATGAACGGCCACTTGAGAGAGTTCTACAACATTATGGAGCGGCTCCATGGAGCCCTAGCCAGTTGGTGTCAGGGGCCAGAGAACCTGCCTATAATCTGAATTGGATAATAAGACTGCAAGCTGTCTCGGAGATAATAACTAACCAGAGGGCTGCCGCCCCTGACCTTATGGCCGACCAATCCACGCAAACGCGGAATGCGATTTTCCAGCATCGCGGGGTTTTAGACTACCGGCAGAAGAAGGAGGAGTTTGCAGGAAAGAAAATGAATCCAACTGTCACTTACAAATTGATGACAATGGAAAAGTAGGAAAACAGACAACTCGGGAGATGAGAAAATTAGCCCATGTACCAACCCAGACATGGGAATGTTGGGAACCAGATATATTCTTGTGGCTGCCAGGGAGTCTGTGGCTCAAAGGGGCCCTTTCTCCTTTCCCTTTGTGAATGTCTTGGGGTGACCTTATGATGTGTATACCATATCGCTGCCTGTGCCCAGAAATTAATGCTGGGGGGGGGGGGGGGAAGGGGTGGTTGTGCCTTCTCTCAGAGGATATATTTCTAAATTTGGCCAAACCGGAACAGTGCAGCTGCTACCTTCTTGTTTATTCCTTGTTTTGTTCCTTGTATTGTACGACTCATCCAGCACACAGTACAGGGAAGGCAGCTCGCAGCTACACCTCAAGATCCACCAACCCCATATGCAACAACTGCAGAGGCAATCTGACAACCATGATTCATCCTGTAAGTCAGAGGAGCGACTGATGTGCTGAGGCCTGAGCAGCAGGCCTCAGCCGGAGCTGACCTACAAGATGAACCCTGGCCAATCTGTGACTAACACCATCAGTATTATTCAGCTAAAAACAGATGACAAAGATGCTTATGCTAGCTGTTTAATGCCAAACGGGCTGCTTTAGAAACTTTCCCATAATCGTGTACAGTTATCTGCAAGAAATGGATAATTTAAGAAACTTTCCCCAGCTGACATGAATAAAGGTTTGTTTGCAGGGTGTTTGAGGGGAAACCCTCCCAGGCAAGGCCTGGGCACTGGCCAAGCTGTGGCCCCTGCTGGTTGCAAAGTGTGCCATCAGACCCAGGTGTTTCCAGACTAAAAACACAATCAAGTCGCTTGGACTTCCTGATTTGGGCCTCTAAAAGCTGGATCCACATTTGGGGCAAATTTGGAGGCCTCACATACGGGTAGATGCACCCATAGGATTCTCCCAATTGACAGGAAGGGTTCTCCAGCTCCTTGCTGCAAAACGGGGCTCCCCAACGACTGCGGATCTGGATGATGGCAAGGTATTTAGGCAATTGGTGATGCATCTTTCTAAATCACTCTCCTTTCTCTTGGATAGTAATAATTAGGTGCATTGCCTTGCTTATTTTTGCTTGTTGCTAAATCCAAGCCCCTAGTTTTATTGAATGTATCGTTTTACATTTGAGGTTCCTTAATTTCACAGTAAAATAAGAGCATTCTTCCCGGTGCTGTGTCCTTTAAATCGCCTCTGCCCCTTGGCAGAACAACAGGAGGCCCCTGAGGGGCTGGGGTGGTGGGAAGGCCCGAGGAAGTGGCTGTCAGAGGCCATAAGCAGCCTCCAGGCAGCCGCCTCGTTCCTGCCGCCCGGCTGCTCTGGCGCTTCCCCGAAGCATCTCCCAGGCCTGCGGCAGAAGCCCTCAAGGCCGGGCCTCAGCAGGAGGGTGGGGAGCACCCCGAGGTGCCGAGGCTGGGCTGGCTGGGGACAAGGAGGGCAGGGAGCCCTGCTGGGGCACGGCCCCTGGCTGCTGCCAAGAAGGGGCGGTGGGCAGAGGCAGGGCTGGCGGCCAGCCCGGGCCCCCGCGGCTGCCCAGGCCACGGGGCTGTGACCGAGGCCCCCCTGGCACAGAGCTCTGGGCCCGCACAGCTGCTGCCACCATGGGGAGGGCGGCGATGTCTCCTCGAGCAGGGCTGCCGAGTCGCTGCTGCCGAAACAGCTCTGGACGCCACAGAAACAGCACCAGAGCGTGCACAGGAACAGCAGGAGCCCCAATGCCGGCACCAGCTCAACAAGGCATCCGCACCAGCCGGGACGCCAAACGGGGCCATACTGTGGGCACAGCTGCACGTGGCTGGGCAAAAGGCTCCAGCAGAATTGGCCACAATGGCTTCCTCTTGCCTTGCCAGCCTCACAGTGACGCTTGGCAGCTTCAGCTGCAGCCTGTGCCCCTGACTGACTTCAGTGGCCGTGCTTGAGGGCAGACTCGCCTTCCACAGTCAGGCGTCCCAAGGCGGCAGCATTGGTGCCATCGTGAGAGAGAGACTCTGATGGGACACAAGCCCTGCACTGCAGGTGCCATCCCTCTCCTGCATGCAGGCCCCTTAAAGACACGTACATGAGCTTCCAAACTAAATCCTGGACTTCCTTGGAACAAAGGAAGATGCAGCCGGCACTAAAGAAAAGCTGGCAGACGTTCAGGGGCGGAGGGAAGCACTTTGCTGTGTGCAGAGGAGATGGCCCGGTTCACAAGCTCAGGCTTTGCTGCCAGAGGATCCTGCTTTGCTCTTGCTGGAGGCCATTCCCTACCAATGCATGGCCCTCCGTTGTTCCTGCATCACGGCTGCTGGACCTGTGGCAACAAGTGTGTCCCGAGTCCATGTGACAGCAGAAAAGGGTGGGACCTGTGTGCTTCCAGCGCCTGTCTTGGCTGCTCCTTCAGGGTGCTGGCACCATCATCAGAGACACAGAACAGCTTCTCCTCCCACAGCTATCCCTATCCTCTGCACTTCCCCAGGTGTCTCCCTTGATGTTCCCTGGGGAGCCTCCCTGTTTGTGGCCGTCCATTGCCCTGCTCAGCAGGGACGCAGTTGTGTTTGGACGTGAGCTGCCACAGCCAGACACGCAGCAACGGGAATGTTGAATATCAGAGGCTGGGCCAATTCTTTCATTTCCAGAATGCAAGAAAGACAGAAAAGCACAAGGAAACGTCACAGTGTCTCTGTAGAATCTCTTTGCCCTGTGAAACTCAGCAGCTGATGCTGTTCTGGCGCTACTGCTAATCCCTTCCATGAAAAAATTCACTCCAGGAAGGAGCAACATCTCCTGTTGGATACCAAGCGCTGCCCCCAGTCACTCCAGCTGCTCCTGCCAACAGCCCCCTGTAGGAAGGAGCACAGACCCCAATGCACCTTGGCTTTGGCTGCCCTCTGGCAGAGAAGCCCCTGGGGGCACAGGTCTCTGGGGCAGGAGATGGGCACCAGCGCTGCCAGGGCTTGGGGGTGGCAGGTCTGCTTCGGAGGGGACTCTGCCACACCTGCTGATTTCAGCGCTCCCCGGGCCCCAGGGGTCAGAGCAGCATTCGTGCCCTGGCCCACACGTTCCTTGTCTGTGTCACAGCCCCGGCTTTAGGATGGCCACCGGCCAGGACGTGTCCCAAGGAGGCCGTGCCAGCTTCTGTGGAAGACCCCGAGCCCTTCCCGCGGCGGCTGCGGCGGCAGCCGTGGGGGCTCCTGGTGCTGCCCCGAGCCCACAGAGCAGGGGAGCATTTGCTTATGGTTGGAGCCGATGCTAAAATTCCTGTTGGGCTGCCTTGGACACTTGGGGCAGGGCATTCCTTCCAACCTGGGCCACTTGGGGTGGGCTGGGGGTGGCCCCAGGGCAGGTGGCAGCGTGTGCAAGGGCCCTTTGTGACATGGTGCAGCACGGTCACCGTGGGGTGGAACGGGACAGGGTGTCCCAGGGCCCTTTGTGACACGTGCTGACATAGGGGCTGGCGGCGACGCGGCCACGCCACAGTGCTCGGAGCACGCGACGGGACAGGACGGGACAGAGCGGTGCCGTGAGGAGCCCCCGCACAGCGCACTCGTTCCTCGCTGACCCGGAGCTTTTCCGAGGCGTTATTCCTGCAGGTGACCTCGAGGCCAGACCACAGGACTTGGTGACCTGTGGCCTTCTCGAGGCTTCTCTTTTGCAGGTGCCCTCAAGGGCAGACCGTGGGACTTGGTGCCCCGGAGCTTTTCCGAGGCATCTCCCATCCCTGTGGCCGGTGCCCTCAAGGCCAGACCCTTGGCTTTGCTGACCACAATCCTTGACGAGGAGTCTCCTGTCCTTGTGGCAGGAGCCCTCTGAGACCAGGGTGCAGGACTTGCTGTCCTGTAGCCTTCCTGAGGCTTCTCTGCTGCTGGTGCCTTCAAGGCACAAGTGCAGGACTTGTTCACTCAGAGCTTTCCCCAGGCATCTCTCTTGAAGGTGCCCTTGAGGCCAGACTGCGGCATGGCGGGCAGATTCCGTGGCCTGTTCAAAGTGTTCAGGGGGAAAAAAGGCCCTGGAGCTGCCCCAGCACAACAGCCTGAAGAGCTGGAGCAGTTCCAGCCACGGCAGGACAGTGAGTGACAGAGCTGGGCCACAGGGCTGATGGCGGCAGCCAGCTTGGCACCATCCCATCCCATCCCATCCCATCCCATCCCATCCCATCCCATCCCATCCCATCCCATCCCATCCCATCCCTGGAGAACAGGCCCATGGATAGGACGGAAGAGGGGCCAGGCCAGACCCCCTGCAGCAGTCATGTTCCATCCCCTGGGCATCCCGGGGCTGTCCCTGCCTGGGGAGCGCAGGGCTGGGCTGCGTTCTCCGGCCTCTCCCGCAGCCCCTCAGCTCTGGCTGCGCTCGCTCTTTGCCAGATGCAGCCCTGGACCGGACACAAAAGAAGGACCATGCCCATGGCCGCTTCCGGAGAACAGTGCAGGTACCTGCAGCCATCCCCACCTGGGCTGGGCCTGCTGTCGCTGCTCAGCCGAGCACCGCTCCTGGAGCACCCCTTGGAACATCCCTCTCTTCCCTGTCCTTTGTTCTCCTGCAGATGTTCCGGAAGTTCATGCGCATTCGGCGTGGAAAGACCAGCACCAAAGCAACTGAGGGCACAGCTGAGCCTGACTCTGGGCTGACCGAGCTCCAGGCAGAGCCTGGTGTCAGCACAGATATCACTGCACCCTCAGAAGACTCTGACAGTCCAATGAATGATCACACGGCGAAGACTCTCATGGCAGGGACTGAGGACATGGCCATCACAAACACCGACACCGGAGAGACTCAGGGCATCCCAAATACTGACACTATGCCCATTCCCACTGGGATTCATGCTCCCAAACTGGGTTATTTCAAGGAGAGTGCTGATTCTTCTCAGCAGCAGGTAAGCAGCCTGGGGCCAGGGCTGGACACTCCAAGGATCTTGTGCCCCCTCAAGCCACAGCTGCTGGGCCCCCTCAGCCTTTGAGACCAGAGCAGTGAGTCGAGAAGGGAAGCATTTCTTGGGGGCAGCTGGGGAAGTTGCTCCCTTGGACAGTGCTCCAAGTCTTCCCCATGCCTCCTCCAGGTGCCAGCCATGGTGAGGAACATTCACCAGAGACTCGGGTCCCATGTCACTGTGGATCCCAGGCTGCCCATTTACGTTCTGAGGCTGGCTGAAGAGCACCCCGCTGATGTGGTGCTGACCCTCCTGCGCTGTGCCCCATCGTGCGACAGGTACGGGGCCCAGCTGCCTTGAGAGCTCAGGGCTCACCAGCCCTTAGGGCCCATTGCCCTGTGCCACCTGTCCAATGGGGTCTGCCAGACAGGCGGAGAGCTCCAGGACCCTCAGGCCCCTCTGTTTCCTGAGCCTGCTGCCATGCTCCCTCCCTGCCCCTCAGGGCACCGGGGCTCTGTCACCTGGGCCCCCACAGCTGCACAGGGCATGGTACTGTGACTGAGACGCCCCTGACTTAGAGCTCTGATCCCACAGAGCTGCCACAATGATGTGGAGACTCATAGGCTTGTCAGGCAGCACACTGGAGAAGGTGCTGCCAACACTGCTCTGTGTGATGGAGGACTGGCCTCTGCACAGCATGTCCACCTCTGATGGGGACAACAAGGACATTTTTGCCCTGGCTGTGAGTTTCTGGAACTGGCCTTTGCTTGCCCCCAAGCTGCCGCTCCAGCAGCTCTCCATCCTCTCCCTGCCTCAGGCGCTGGGCTGAAACCTGAGCTAGGGGCAGGCTCAGGGGGCACCAGGCCCGGTGCTCCCCCTGCGTCTCCCCTCAGGCCCTGCCACATGGACAGCTCAGCACTGAGCGCTGTCTTGGGCTGCTTCTTTTTCAGGCAACTCTGGCACTGTGGGTGATTGTCCAGGTGCCTCGGTGCCACGAGGCAATGAACCTTTACTCCTCCCGCATCTTTGTGGCTCTGCTCTCCCATGTTGTCATCACCACACAGCAGATGCCAGAGGAAGTTGATCGCTTCTGGAGAGCGTGCCGGGAGGAACACCGCCTTCCCACCAACTCCAACAGGTCCCAGTCCTCCTGTCCTTCCCATGCCCTTGTGGCCAGCGCCAGTGCTCCCAGTGTGACCTGGGCTTTGTTCTGCACACAGGTTTGCAGTGCAGGCCATGAAGGCTCTGCTCTGTCGACTGCGCTGTGACAATGAGGTGGTGGCTATGGAGCGCAAGCGTGGCTGGGACACGCTGCTGTGTGCTGACACCCAGCACTATGCAGTGGGTCTGCTGGCCAGGTGAGACCCCCTTCTCCCCACTGCCCCCGGCACTTGTGCCCTGTGCCCGAGGTGCCCCACACAGCCCCTGTGGCCATGGGCCAGAGGGCCTGGTCAATGAGGGATGGCCAAGGGCACTGGAAAAGGCTGGAGAAGGGTGCTCAGGAGCAGCCACCTCCCAGAGCACCCACATCCCCTGCAGGGATGCTGGGGAAAGACCAGACCTCTGTGAGTCAGTCCTGGGAGATGATTGCCCCCCCAGCTCACAGCCTTGATGCCGTTTTCCCTCTGCCAGAGAGATGCGCCGGGTCTCCCCCCCCATGTGTTCTGGGATTGCACTCCTCCTGCTTGGGCTGCTGAGCAGGAAGGAGCCAGGCTGGGATCTGCCCTTCCTGGCATTCCTTGTGGAGGTGAGCCTGACGGCCAGCGCTGCCTCGCTGAGCTGCCTCCCGCCTCTCTGCCCTCTCGTAGCCGCAGCTGCCTGGGACGGTGCCCGCGCCCTGCGCTGCTGCCTGGGCCCAGCCCTGGGCGGTTCCAGGCTCCTGCCGGCCGGGTCCCCTGTCACTGCCCTGTACGTTTCAGGTCCTCGAGTGCCTGGACTTGAGGGAATGCGGTGACAGTGTCCTGGAGATCATGTCCAGGTACCTGCTGAGCGAGTGCAGGCAGAGATGTCGCCTGGCACTCAGAGGCCTCGTGGTGCTCAGCAAGGATCCCGCGATGGTGAGAAGGCGGCAGCGGCTGAAGCTGCGCTGGGGAAAGCAGTCACATGGGCTTGGCTGGGCTTCAGGAGCTGAGGCAGCTGCTCCCAGCTCTCCTGCCTCCCGGCTCAGCTGCCCCAGTGCTTTGGGACAGGCCTTTGGCCTCTGGGCCCTGCGGCAGCAGGGTGGGCTTGCAGGGCCACGGTGGTGTAGGCAGTGCAGCCGTTCATGGCTTCACAGCACAGCCTTGTGTTCCACACAGGCCAGAAGGATGGGCAGCCTGTCCCAATGGCTTGTGGAGCTGCTGGATGATGCAGATGGAGAGGTGGTCAGGATGTCCCTCTCTGTGTTCATGAACGCGCTCGAGAACAAAGACATCCTGGTATCCAGCACCACCGCCCCGAAACTGGCTGAGGCGCTCCTGCCACTCTTTGAAAATGTAAGGCTCTGTGCCCCCAGCCATAGGCACTGGGTGCTACCTGCAAAACTTCAAGCCTTATGGATTTTCAGGCCTTTTCCTAGGTGGACCTGGAGTAATTGGTCATAGGGTCTTATCCTTTTCCACCAGGACAACAGCCATGTGCAGCTCTTCTCCATTCACCTCTTCTGCAAGGTGATGGACTTGGTAGTGGAGGAGGGAAAAAAGCCCCTGAAGAAGATTGTGAGCCAGAGCATGCTCCTACTCTTCTTGCACTGCCATGAGGAGAACCGGCACGTGGCAGAGGTGAGGTTTTGTGTGATGCTGCTGCATCACAAGGACGGGGCTCAGCTGCCTCCTGCCCTGGTACCTCCTGGGCTCCAGCATCCTCCTGGCCTTGGAACAGGGACATGAGTCCTGTGCCCTGGGATGCAGTGTCATCTCTGTGCCTCTGCTGCTCTCCAGGCCTCCATGGAAACTCTTCTTTGTGCGGCCGGGTTCCTGAAGAGGACGAATCTCATGCAACTGGTGAAGAAGAAGCAGCTGTCGATGTTTGCCGAGTGCCTGGTAAAGCCTGACCAGAGAAGCCTGAGCCACAGCCTGGAGAAGCCCAGTGTGTGGGGCTGGCAGCTGTGCCCCTGCCCAGTGCTGCACCAGGGGCGCCAGCCTGCGCCCCACACGCCGCTCCCTTGCCTGGGCTCTTCTCCAGGCTCCTGTGGCCCCGAGCCGGCTGCCGATGGAGCCCCGGCCCCGCTGGGCCGTGGCGTGGGGCGGCACCGCGGCTCCCCGGGCAGCAGCCGGCCCTCGGCCCCCTCCAGAGCCCGGCGCCAGCGGCTGCTGGCCGGGCCTCGGGGCCGTGCGGGCAGGGGAGGCCAGGGCTGGGCGCAGAGAGCCCGGCCAAGGGGCTGAGCCCGCGCCAACCCTTCCCTCCTGGCGCTCTCTGCAGCTGGCAGAGGACAGGAGCCGAGCGGCCGAGCGCCTGCACCAGGCCCTGCCGTTCGTGGACAGCCCACAGCAGTCCCTGCGAGAGGCGGCCGTCAGGTTCATCGGTGAGCCACGAGCCCGGGGCCCCTCCCCGCCCCGCCGCAGCTCGGCCCCGGCCCCGGCTGCTGCCCCGGCAGCGGCATCCGGGCCCGGGGCCGTGGAGCCCCGCCTGCCCTCGGGGCCGCTGCCGCCCTCTCGCAGCCGTGCCCGGGGCCGTGGAGCCCCGCCTGCCCTCGGGGCCGCTGCCGCCCTCTCGCAGCCTGGCCCGGGGCCGTGGAGCCCCGCCTGCCCTCGGGGCCGCTGCCGCCCTCTCGCAGCCGTGCCCGGGGCCGTGGAGCCCCGCCTGCCCTCGGGGCCGCTGCCGCCCTCTCGCAGCCGTGCCCTCGGGCGTCAGGATGCGGCACGGGCCCGGGCTGAGCCCTGCCGGGGCAGGAGAGCGAGTGGCCACGGGGCTGGCAGCGCCGCTGCGAGGGAGCTGTGCCGCGGGGCCGTGACCGCCTCTGTGCTCCCAGGGACTGCCAGGGTGTTCTTGAGGGGGCAGAAGGAAGAGCTCCAGGTCCTCAGTGAGGGTGAGTGAGGGCAGCGGGCTGTCAGCGGGGGCTGGCGGGGGGAGCTGCAATGCCTGGCTCGGGAGCTGCAATCCCTGCCCTGGCTGTGGGGGGCTTTGCTCCATGTGTGGACTCGGGGTGACGTGGGCAGAGCACAGAGAGGTTTCAGGGACACGGTGGGGAGCTTCATGGCCAGCACCTTCTGGCTGATCTCCTTGGCCCCTGCTGTCTTCTGGCCATGGCAGGAGCTGGGCGAGATGGCCCTGGCAGGAAGGTCTGCTTGGATTCCCGCAGATCCAGGCTCTGACCGTGGCTCTGTTCCTGTCTCTTCCAGCCCTTCAAGCCCTGAGGAGAGACGACAGCCCTTCCCAGACAAACATCGTAGTTCAGGAAATATTCAACAAAAGAGCTGCAGAACTACGTTCATCTGCTGGCTCAGAACCAGAGTCCCTTTAAGATGTCCAGATATCCTGGAAGATGAGACCATCTGGAGACAGAGTAGAGCAGCTGGAGCTCCAGGCACAGCTGATGCCGGTCACAGCTGAGCCTGTGGAAAGCTCCCATAGCTTCTGCCCTCTCCCTCCCTTTTGACAGCTCCATCCCTCCAGCCCTCAGACCCTGCCCATCCCCTTTTTTCCTCCCAGCTCATCCCCTTTGCTTCGCCTCCTATTAATAAACAGTTTGGCTTCTTCACTTGACCTGCATCTCTGCGGTGCTGAAGCGGCGCAAAACCTGAGCCCTGGGACACACAGGCCCCTCCTGCCGCTCTCTTCCGTGCTATTACTGCAACCCTAGGGTATATCACCGTGTCCTGCAGCCGTAGGAAGGAGGAGAGAAGATCCAGCAGGCAGGAATTGTGCAGCAAGATTGATTTATTTAATTATTTTACAAACTCTTTCATAGACTTTTTTCTTCATAGTCTAATTGGACAAAGGATCAGCCACCCCTTGGCGTGATTGGCTAAAATCCTAAAGCATCCATTGTCAAAATATTTTTCTACTGTACTATAAACAAGACTTTTCAAAGCTGCAGGTGTTTGGTTGTTTACATAACTCTGCTGCCTCTTCTGTGAGAGAGAAAAGTCTCTCACGGGCTTAGAAAATAGCAAGAAAATCCTTGCTAGCAGCATTTTTGTATCCACACCATGCCATGTTTTGTGCAGAGACACAGAGGAACGAGGGCAGCTCAGGCTGGAAAGGTCCCTGTCCTGAAGGTCCAGTTCCACAACACTGTGGAGTCAGAGGTCTTGCTGAGCACCCTGATACGCCCTGGATTTTAGAACAGCCAACAGGAGTATGCTCTGGAGGCAGCTGTGAGGGATTCCGTGGCAAGCCTCCACGGAGGGCAAAGGAGCTTGGAATGCTGGAAGCTTTCAAGAGCAGCTTCCTGAAAGCACAGCAGTGCTCCATCCCTGCACGGGATCAGGAAGAGGGCAGAAGCAGAGACCATCCGGGCTAAACAGTGGCCTCTGGGTGTTTGCCTACGAGCAAACGAAGCAGCAGCACAGTGGCCGAGACTCGGACACGCGACCATCCCGGTGTCCGGAGCGCTGTCAGGCAGTGTTGGGATCCTGGGGGCGGTTCTGGTCTCCACAAGTGTGGAATCGCAGCCCCTGCTGATGCCTTGAGAGGCCACCTAAAAACAGAGGCTAGACCAGAATAAGGGAATAAAGGTAGGTATTTATTTGCAAGGCCTTCAAAGGTACACCCAGGGTAGCCAGAGGCTACTGCCAAGAGGGACCCCAAGATGGACAACAGGTCAGGAGTTCTTCACAGTTTTGTAAGTTTGGTTCATTTGCATATGTGCCAGTTTGGCCAAATTTAGAAATATATCCTCTGAGAGAAGGCACAACCACCCCTCCCCTGAACCTGGTTCAGGAAAAAATAAGTTTTCCTCAAAGGAAAGTGAAGGAGATAAAAACTATTTATTTAACAAACACACGGGAAAAGGAAAATAATGCTAAATAATAAAATCTTTCAGTGTGGAGGGAAAACCTGAGAAAATGTTAGAGTCCTTCCTTTGGTCTCCTCGGAGCTGGGGCTTGGGCCAGGGCCAGGCCCTCTGTGCTCAGTGGCAAGTCCTGCCAATGTGCTCTGATATTGAAGCAGCCCATCAGAAAAGGGAGAAAATCCAAAATTCCAGGGAATGAAAAAAAATTCAGCTCTCAGTCTCCCTTTGGAGAAAAAGAAGCTGAAGAACTGGCCAAAAGCTGACCAGGGAAGCAGCAAGCTGGGAAGAAGAAAGTCCCTATCTCTGTGTGACCTTGAACAAGCTGCAAACTGCTTTGAGAAAGTTTTGCTCAGATTTTTCCTTCCCCCTCTCAGGCTCAGTTTAGAGGCATAGAAAGGCACAAAGTTAATTTCTGGGCATAGGGCAGTGATACGGGATACACATCACAAAGTCACCCCAAGACATTCCACCCCTTATCCCATATCATTGGCTCAATGCCCAAACTAAGATATTCTAACTCTACACACCCACATCAATACATATACATATACATATACATATACATATACATATACATATACATATACATATACATATACATATACACAGCTATGTACGAACAGTGACAGAGACAATCAGCAAGCAGTGGTACACAGGCATTCCACATTACAGATGGTTTTCACACAACAATCAGATCTTCCTGCAGTACACAACGTGTTGTTCCATCTTTCTGCATTACCCACCACGTGCAACCAGGTCCCTGAGCAAAGACAACCCCACAGATGGGTTTGTCTGTACTCGAGGCAGAATTTATCCACACAGTCTTTCCTAACAGGCCTCTGACATGCACTACTGGGACCTTATCTCCATCTACTGTATGCAGGGATTCAGATTGGGCTGGACCAGCTCTATTGGTGGAACCTCGGGTGTTAACTAACCAGGTGGCCTTTGCCAGATGCTGCTCCCAATTTTTGAAAGTTCCCCCACCCAGTGCCTTCAAGGTGGTTTTCAACAATCCATGGCACTGTTCCATTTTGCCTGCAGCTGGTGCATGGTAAGGGATGTGGTACACCCACTCAATGCCATGTTCTCTAGCCCAGGTGTTTATAAGGCTGTTCTTGAAATGAGTCCCATTGTCAGATTCAATTCTCTCAGGGGTACCATGCCTCCAAAGGACTTGCTTTTCAAGGCCCAGGATGGTGTTCCGGGCAGTAGCGTGAGGCACAGGGTAGGTCTCCAGCCATCCTGTGGTGGCTTCTACCATTGTGAGCACATGGCGCTTGCCTTGGTGGGTTTGAGGCAGTGTGATGGAATCAATCTGCCAGGCCTCTCCATCCTTGTATTTGGACCACCGCCCACCGTACCACAGGGGCTTCACCTGCTTGGCCTGCTTGATCGCAGCGCATGTCTCACAATCATGGATCACCTGGGAGATACTGTCCATGCTTAGATCCACCCCTCGATCTCGTTCCCACTTATAGGTGGCATCTCTGCCCTGATGGCCTGAGGCATCATGGGCCCATCGAGCTAAGAACAACTCTCCTTTACATTTCCAAATCTAAATCTATCTGTGACACTTCTATCTTTGCAGCCTGATCTACCTGCTTGTTGTTTTGGTGTTCCTCATTAGCCCTACTCTTGGGGACATGGGCATCTACATGGCAGACTTTCACAACCAGCTTTCTTACTCGGGCAGCGATGTTTTTCCACTCTTCAGCAGCCCAGATTGGTTTTCCCCTACGCTGCCAATTAGCTTTTTCCCACTTTTCCAGCCATCCCCACAGAGCATTGGCTACCATCCATGAATCAGTGTAGAGGTAGAGCTTTGGCCACTTCTCTCTTTCAGCAATGTTCAGGGCTAGTTGAACAGCTTTGAGTTCAGCCAGCTGGCTTGATCCACCTTCTCCTTCAGTAGCTTCTGCAACCCATCATGGGGGACTCCATACGGCTGCTTTCCACTTTCGTTTCATCCCTACGATGCGACAAGAACCGTCGGTGAAAAGAGCGTAGCGTGTGTCTTCTGATGGCAGTTGGTTGTACGGTGGAGCTTCTTCAGCACGTGTCACTTGTTCTTCTTCATCAGCGAGACCAAAGTTTTCACCTTCAGGCCAGTTTGTGATTATTTCCAAAATCCCAGGGCGATTCAGTTTTCCGATACGGGCGCGCTGTGTGATGAGAGCAATCCATTTGCTCCATGTGGCATTAGTGGCGTGGTGGGTAGAGGGAACCTCTGCTTTGAACATCCACCCCAGCACCGATAGTTGAGGCGCCAGGAGGAGTTGTGCCTCAGTGCCGATTACTTCTGAGGCAGCTTGGATTCCTTCATAGGCTGCCAAGATTTCCTTCGCTGTTGGGGTGTAGTTGGCTTCAGACCCTCTGTAGCTTCGGCTCCAAAATCCCAGTGGTCGACCTCGAGTCTCACCAGACACCTTCTGCCAAAGGCTCCAGGACAGACCATGGCTCCCAGCTGCAGAGTAGAGCACGTTCTTCACTTTGGGTCCTGTCCTGACTGGGCCAAGGGCTACGGCATGAGCGATTTCCTGCTTGATTTGGGCAAAAGCTTGTTGCTGTTCGGGGCTCCAGTGGAAATCGTTCTTCTTGCGGGTAACCAGGTAGAGAGGGCTCACAATCTAGCTGTACTCAGGAATATGCATCCTCCAAAAGCCTATGGCACCTAGGAAAGCTTGTGTTTCCTTCTTGTTGGTCGGTGGAGACATTGCTTTGATCTTATTGACAACCTCAGTGGGAATCTGATGCCATCCATCTTGCCACTTTACTCCCAGGAACTGGATCTCTCGGGCAGGTCCCTTGACTTTGCTCTTCTTGACGGCGAATCCAGCTTCCAGGAGAATTTGGACGATTTTCTCTCCTTTCTCAAACACTTCTGTCGAGGTGTTCCCCCACACAATGATGTCGTCAATGTACTGCAGATGTTCTGGGGCCTCACCCTTTTCCAGTGCAGCCTGGCTCAGTCCATGGCAGATGGTGGGACTGTGCTTCCACCCCTGGGGCAGTCGGTTCCAGGTGTACTGCACACCCCTCCAGGTGAAAGCAAACTGAGGCCTGCACTCTGCTGCCAAAGAAATGGAGAAAAATGCATTGGCAATGTCAATAGTGGCATACCACTTTGCTGCTTTGGACTCCAGCTCGTACTGGAGCTCCAACATGTCCGGCACAGCAGCGCTCAGCGGTGGAGTCACTTCATTCAAAGCACGATAGTCCACAGTCAATCTCCATTCCCCGTCAGACTTGCGCACAGGTCAAATGGGGCTGTTGAAGGGTGAGTGGGTCTTGCTGACCACCCCTTGGCTCTCCAGCTCACGGATCATCTTGTGGATGGGGATCACAGCATCTCAAGTTGTCCGGTACTGTCGGCGATGCACTGTTGAGGTAGCACTTGGTATTCTTTGTTCTTCCACCTTCAGAAGGCCGACTGCAGACGGGTTCTCTGACAGCCCAGGCAAAGTGTTCAATTGCTTAATGCCCTCTGTCTCCACAGCAGCTATTCCAAAAGCCCACCTGAGTCCCTTTGAGTCTCTAAAATACCCGTTCCAGAGGAAGTCTATGCCCAAAATGCACAGGGCCTCTGGGCCAGTCACAATGAGATGTTTCTTCCACTCATTTCCAGTCAGGCTCACCTCAGCTTCCACCAAGGTCAAATTTTGTGATCCACCTGTTACACCAGCAATAGAAACAGATTCTACCCCCACATGCTGCGATGGAATTATTGTACACTGCGCACCAGTGTCAACCAAGGCATCATATTTTTGTGGTTCTGATGTACCAGGCCAACGAATCCACACAGTCCAAAAACCACGGTTTTCCCTGACCTCTACCTGGCTAGAGGCAGGGCCCCTCTATGCCTGGTTATCCTTCTTTCCCTGGGCCTGTATCTTAGAGGTTCCTTCATGGGAATTGGACATGCCATCGTCTTTTCCATCATTTCTGGCAGTTTGGCTACAGGCAACTGGAGCTACTTCCTTTTTGGTAGATCCTCCTTTCTGAGACGTGCGCTCCTTCAGTTCACTCACTCGTGCTGCCAGAGCAGAAGTGGGTTGTCCACCCCACTTCCTCATGTTTTCCCCACTGTCACACAGGAAATTCCACAGCTCACTTCATGGGATGTACCTTCTCTCTGGAGAAGGCACTCTTTAATCTCCTGGAGACTCTTCTTCATTTCATCTTCCATTTTCTGCATATGTGTTTCCACAGCTGCGATTCTTGCATGTGTTGGGCCATGCACAGAGTCTGCAGATGCTCAGAGCTTCACTGCCATATCCCTCACGGTCTCATTCGCATCGTAGTCCAGTTTCATTATTGCTAAAGCAGAAGCGTATTCTGGTGGCCCAAGTTGTATGAGTTTTTGCCACATGTATGGAATAACTCTGGCCTGGTCTGGACTTTTCAATCCTGGGTCATTTGCGAAGATAACCTCTCCCACCCTTAGTTCTCTCCCTTGTTCTGTGGTCTTCCACGGGGTTTGCTGCATGTAGAGATCATCTCCGCACATGTATCTTTCAGTCACGCCTGTCAGAACCCGTCTCCAGACACTGGTAGAGTCAGCCCCCCTTTTCATCGCTTGGTTGATCACTGGATCATGTGACAGGGATCCCAAATGCCTCGCTTCAGCACCGTCCAGCATCACATCATCACCTGCTGCATCCCAAATACGGACCATCCAACTTACTATGGATTCATCTGACTGTCGGGTGTAATCCTTTCTTAGGCTGTGAAGGTCCTTTATGGACATGGACTCAGTAATGGTTTCTGTGCCTGACTCCGTTGGTGGTTTTGAGGTTCCTTCCCCTGCATCTTTTGAGGTTCCTTCCCCTGCATCATCATCATCTTTCACTGGGCGATCAGTTTTGGTTGTGTGCTTTTTCCTCGTGACAGGAGCCACTGTCAGTGGCTTAGACTCTCCATCTGGTTTGGGCTGGCTGTCTGGTTTATCTGCAGCCTGAGTGACTGGGGTATCTGCAGGCTTTGCTGATTGATCTTCCTGCCTCTCTACCATTACCTGCTGCAGCGTGCAATAGGCATATGCCAAAGCCCAACATATTGCAAGGAGCTTGTTCTCATTGCAATTGTCATTGTATTTCTCTTTCAGATATTTCCCCACCTCAGCTGGTTTCTGAATTTGTTCAGATGGGAAATCCCAAACTATCGGGTCAGAGAATTTCTTTAGGGTTTGGCCGATGTCCTCCCATTCCCCACACCACTCAGGATTTTCCACCTCTGGGTCAGGTGTCTCAGCAGTCACCCTGGAAATCTGAGCTCTCATTCTAGACAAGCTGCGAGACATACAGAGCACATAGAGGAAGCTTATCAGATTAAATGCCAGGAAGGTGGTCTCTTTAACATCCAGGGGATATTGAACATTCTCAAAAGATAACCTATCAAATTTAAAGGGAAGGGAAATCCCGTCTCCTCCTCCTCTAACAATCTGGCTGCAATTACTAATAAATTCCCAAAACAGGCTACCGAAGCTAGGACTGGGGTTAGGACGGAGAAACCACTTATCATACACACCTCGAACAGCTGCCTGTGCCTCTGTCAACTTCTTATAAATCATTATCACCGAGCACAGCAAAATAGAAATCCTGATTCGTCTCCCTGCTCTGTAAAATTTACATATCAGGGACAAGATTGGAGCAAGTTGTGGATAGGCAAACAACCCTAGGGACCAAAAAAGCACTAGTACCTCAATGAAGCCTAAGGACCAGAAAGACATGAGTACATTGATCCAGAGAGACATTATGAACTCAATCAGCATGGTGACTACTTTACCCCAACACAGAATAAGTAAATTCAAACCAAAATGTAATTAGCACAGGGTTATTTTTCACTTTCCTTCGAGCCACGCAGTTGGGCACCACTAAATTTGTTCCAGTTTGGCCAAATTTAGAAATATATCCTCTGAGAGAAGGCACAACCACCCCTTCCCCCCCCACTCCCCCCCCAGATTCAGGAAAAAATAAATTTTCCTTGAAGGAAAGTGAAGGAGATAAATCTATTTATTTACCAAAATCACAGGAAAAGGAAAATAATGCTAAATAATGAAATGTTTTGCTGTAGAGGAAAAACCTGGGAAAGTGTCAGAGTCCTCCCTTTGGTCTCCTCGGAGCTGGGGCTTGGGCCAGGGCCAGGCCCTCTGTGCCCAGTGGAAAGTCCTCCCGATGTGCTCTGAGGTTGAAAGCAGTCCAGTAGTAAAGGGAGAAAATCCGGAATTCCAGGGAAGCAAAAGCAAAGTCCAACTCTCAGTCTCTCTCTCCGGAGAACAAGAAACTGAAACAACTGGCCAAAAGCTGACTGGAAAGCAGCAAGCCGGGTGCTTCCTCACTCCCCTGCCACAGCTAGGGGAAAAAAAAAAAGCCTGCTATCTCTATGTGACCTTGAACAAGCTGCAAACTGCTTTGAAAAAGTTTTGCTCAGTTTTTCCTTCCCCCTCTCAGGCTCAGTTTAGAGGCATAGAAAGGCACAAAGTTAATTTCTGGGCATAGGCAGCGATATGGGATACGCATCATAAGGTCACCCCAAGACAGTTTCGGAAATATTCAGCCCCTCAGCAGCGATGTCTGTCCCAGCCCACCGGTTCTTGGCTCAGACCCAGCTCGGAGCTCGGAGAAGAGACCCAAAGTCCCAACAGAATGACCTCTGCCGTTATTTTCTTTTTTTTCCCATAATCATTTTATGCTATTTTACTGTAAAATCTATTTTACTTTTAGGGTTTTTTTTTTTTTTCCTTCTAGTACATCGTTTTTTTTCTCTATAAACACATGGTAATAAATGTCTTTTGAGCTGAGAAACTACAGAGTCAGGAACCGAGATATCTTAGAGGAACAAAGAAGACAAACCGCGTGCATCCCAGGAAGACTGTTCTCTCCTCAGAACTCACCCCTCCCAAGGGAACTGGCAGCTGCAAATGAGGCTGGAGACTGGGGAGGCACCGGAGGGGGGTGCCTGCCTTCAGTTCTGAAGCGATCCCGAGCACCGAGGCGGCGGCGTGCTGGGGGAAGGGGCAGAGACCGGAGAGGGGGAAAGGTGAGTGAAGTGTAAATGACTTTGTGGGCTTAATGAATATGGAAGAGTTTAAGAGAGTCCTTAAGTCCACAGGAAAATGAATGGAGGGCGCCTCTGGAGAGGGGGGAAAGTTGAGTGAAGTGTAAATGACTTTGTGGGCTTAATGAATATGGAACAGTTTAAGAGAGTCCTTAAGTCCACAGGAAAATGAATGGAGGGCGCCTCTGGCAATATTGCCAAGCGCCCCAGCGCTGTGATTTGCCTTTGTTCTACTAATAAATGTTCAATATTATATTGCTAAAATATGTAGTTTTTGTAGTCATTTTCTTCAGAGGGAGAATAAAGAGAGAGAGTGAAGAGAGAGGGAATAAAGAGAGGGGGGAAAAGAGAGACACGATAAGAAGAAAGAGAATAGAGTGAGAGTAAAGATAGAGAGAGTAAAGACAGAGAGAATAAAGACAGAGAGAATAAAGACAGAGAGAATAAAGACAGAGAGAGTAAAGACAGAGAGAATAAACACAAACATTGCTGCTAAAGAACGTCCGTGCAGTCCCAAACGCCTTCGCACACCGGCCCCAGTGTCCGTGCTCGGGGCTTGATTTACCAAGATGTGAATATCGATCTCATATCGATATCCAGCTGACACAGACAAAAGCTCTCTAACAGTTTAGAGTTAGAAAGTGAATGTTTGATTGGCGCCGGACAGCGGCGTGGAACAGCTTCCTAATGCGCAGTGCCCAGGTATGAACGGTTACAGAGTTCATTTAGCCACAAAAGTGATGAATATCCAAACTACAAATACATATTTATAACAGTGACCCCTGCCGTTCTCCGCTTCGTATGGAAATGAGCTTTAATGTCACTAAGCATGCGCAGTGCGTGCTCTGAATTGAGTCGCTGCTCTCGAATTGGGTCGGTGGTCCCAGACAGATAAAATAAGTTCATCTCCCTCACTTGGACCTTTTTTGCCTCTCTGAACTTTAACAATCTTAATTACTTTAGTGACCTCCAAATTTCCTCTTGCCTGACTTTTGAATAGGTTCCCACAGAGGGAGGAAATTGGGAATTGTCCTTGTTCCCTACACCAACTGATCAATATTTCTGTTCCCCGTTCTAATTCTAAGCACAGCTAAACAAACATACAAATGACAGATCATCAAGTATTCTGTAATCAATTACTAACATCTTAAAAACCATTTCAAATCTCTTATTAATTATTTTAATTAACTCTAGTCCAGCTCAACTTCTTTCTTATTCTAACTAATTTCAACACAGCTAGCCTATAACTAAAATCTTTGTTTCTTTTAAATCTGTGTTTCAGGGTGTCACCATGGCCACGGGGCTGCCCCAGGGCAGAAATCCCCTGCGGAGACACCGGGACCGGCTGTGGGAGATGGGACACCAAACACACCGGCTTTAGTCTCTTTGGGATGAAGAAACGTGATTTTTGATCTCTTTGGACAGAAAACTACTTGAGATTGCATCAGTCAGTTGTACATGGTGTTCCAAAGGCATAATAAATACTAAAAAGAATAATGATAAATACCTGTGGCTCAAAAGGCATAAAGAAGTAGTTGGGCACAACATATCTACTGACAAAAGATTTAATAAAAGAAAAACTATGCTGTAATAAAATCTTTCTTCTGCATTTTCATCAGAGGTTGTTCTTGAGTTTTTAAACTTAAATTTCTTGTTTCCTCTGATCTGCTTTGTTTTACAGGCATTGAAGCTAAAATGAGCAACATCAGGACCAAATCAACAGTTGGGTGCAAAGCCTCAGAATGAATGTGGAACTAATGGAGGATTCACGTGCTTTAGACACGTGCGTGCACAGGTGCAGAAAAGCATCGCTCCTTTTGGAGGCTGCATTACAGCACACGGGTGGTAAAATCAGATTGACTCCTGTTTTCACAGGCTTCCCGGGCAGCACTTATCAAGGATCTCCTCAAGCCCAGTGAGTGATCGAGGACAGATCAAGGGGGGTTCTGGATAATCTATTTTCACTCAAATTTTCCAACTCCTCCCACTGGTTTGAAGTGCCAGTGTCCATTGTTGGAGCCACCACAGTGGAAAGGAGCAGCACAGCTGAACAGAGAAAGCGACTTTTGCCCTCAGAGCAGAGCAAGCAGGAAGGCACACGGCTTGCACACATGAAGGTCTCTTGTCCATTCCAAGAAAAAGGCATCCACCAAAAGCAGAGGTTTGTTGAATTCAGTGTAACAATACAGCGATTTCAGGGAAACATTGAAAGGAATGTGATGAATGTGTCTCTGCAAACAGACCCTCTGAATCTGCTGGGAGGCGGGGCCAGGGACTTGTAGGTAGGGAAGTGACAGAAGAAACTATCAGCTCGAGAGTCTTCCTGATGCAGAGTGAAGTAGAATCTGCAACCAGAATCAGCATCCATTGAGCACCTCGCACCCAGCATCAGCTCTGGATGCCCCCAGCTCCCAGCATCCAGCCCTGGATCCCCCCAGCTCCCAGCATCCAGCCCTGGACCTGCCCAGCCCCCTCACCCAGCTCTGGAACCACCAGCCCTCGGCTCCCAGGCCTGGACCCCCAGCTCCCATTCACCCGTCTGTGCCCCCCAGATTTCTTCTGCAGCCCCCCGGGAGAGTGGGGGGTGGGGGCCGAGTGCTGGTGCCCCCCTGCCTGCAGCAGATCCAGCGGTGAGGGGAGTTCAGGGGGTCCCTCAGCATTTGGGGTCCCCCGGGATTGGGGGTGAACCCCCCGGGCCCCCCAGGATCTCCCTGAACACGCTGACGCTGCCCGTGCGCAGCGAGAAGGTTCATACCCGGCACGGGGTCCCCAGCTCTGTCACCGGCATCGCCCAGGTACCCCAAAACCTCCCGGGAATCCCCAACACCCCCCCGGGGAACCCCAACCTCTCCTGGGACCCCGAAAATATCCCCGGGACCCTCCAAAAACTCCCCAGGACCGCAAAGCCCCATACAGACCCCCCAAAACCCTCTCAGGACACCAAAATTCCCACAGCACCTCCCAACACCCCCCGGGCCCCCTTGAGAAGGTTTATACCTGGCATGGAGTCCCCATCTCCATCACCGGCAGGGACTCCAAAACAGCCTTGGGACCCCCAAATATTCCCACCGGGATCACCCAAACCCTCGCTTTGAGATGCCTGAAAACCCCCCTCAGGAACCGCCAAAAACCCCCGGGACCCCAAAAACCCCCGGGACCCACAAAACCCCCTAAGAGTCCCTCGCGAATGTTCACACCCAGCACGGGGTCCCCATAGCCATCATCGGCACCACCCAGGTACCCCCAAACCCTCCCGGGGCCCCCAAACCCTGCCCGGACCCCCAAACCCCCCCGGGGCTCTGCTGCCGGAATCAACGGGAGTGGTGTTGCCCTTTTAACGGGAGTTATAGTGGGCACCGACTTTACCAGGGCATCTTAAAGCGCCGATGGTAGAGCGAACCCCAAAAATTCACTCGGGGGGCACTGTCCCGTTTGCTGCACTCGGGGGAGCCCCGAACGGCGACGGGTCCTGGGCTGAGCCCCCCACTCAGCCGGAGGTGGGGAGGGAACGGGGAGGGCTGGGACGGGGTTTGGGGGTGCTGGGGTTAACTGGGGGACCCCACTGGAACCCCTTTCCCGCTGCCCCACCTCCCCGGATCCCCCCTCTCCCGCCCCTTTCCCGTTGTTGCCCCAAACCTCCGCTGCCCCAGCTCGCCCTGGGCTGACCCAGCCCTTTCCCATCGTGGCCCGGCCCGGCCCCGCTGCCCCGAGAGCTCCCGGGCCGCGGCCGCTGCGACGGAGGAAGGGCAGGAGGAGGAGGAGGCGGGACAGAGGAGGAGGAAGAGGAGGGCCGGGGGGAAGAAGGAGGAGCCGGAGCAGGCGGAGGAGGCTCCACGTGCGGGCAGCGCTCTCTGCATCCGCAGCCGCTCGGGCCGGGAGCATCGCCCGCCCCGCATCCCGCAGGTGCCCGGGGAGGGGGAGCTCGGCCCAAACATCCCGGGCGGTGCTTTTGGAGGGGGGAGGGATATTTGGAGCTCCCAGGAAATCTATTTGGGGCTCGCTGTTTTCATCCTCTCTGTCGGGGCGGGCGCGATGTTTGGAGCTTGCGGGACTCCAAAGGCGAGCCGCAGATGCCCCTCGGGCGGATATCGGGGCGTCCCGGGAGGTGTTTTTGGGGGTCCCGGTGGCGGCAGAGCCGCGGCGGGGGCGGGGGGATGCGGGTCCCCCCGCGGTGGGGGTTGGGCTTCCCGGGCCGGGCCCTCCGAGCTCTGCCGGGGCCCCGTGGGGACGGCGCGGGGCCGGCGGGGCCGGGGGGACACCGGTTTTGGGGACCCCCGGGAGAGCCGCGGCTTCCCTAAGCGGGACCCCGGAGAGAGGAGAGCCCCAGAAGCCCAAAGCGGGGCCCCCGAGAGGGGGAACCCCTGGGATTGCCGGGACCCCGTCGGGGGATCTGGGGGCTGCAGGGGCGGCATGGCCGGGAAAGGGGCTCGGGGGTCCCGGGGCCGGAAAGGGCTGCTCCCAGTATGAGCCCAGTATGATCCCAGTATGATCCTGGTCATTTCCCCTCACTCCCTGCAGAATCCCTGTTGCTCCCAGTATGAACCCAGTCACTCCCAGTCACTCCCCATTATGATGCAATTTGCCCCCAGCACAGTCTCAGTTGCTCCCAGTTCTTCCCACTTTTGTCCAGTGTGTTCCCAGTTCTCCCAGTTGCCCCAGCATAGTCCAGTCACTCCCAGTATGAGGCCAGTCTCTCCCAGCAGGGCCCCAGTCACTCACATTTGCCCCCAGCGTGGTCCCAGTTCTCCCCAGCACATTCCCAGTCACACCCAGTGTGGTCCCAGTCACCACCCGCATGGTCTCAGACACTCCCAGTATATCCCAGTTGCCCTGACCATTCTCATGCTCATTCCCAGGCACTCCCAGTTACCTTAGCATCAGTTGGATCAGTTGCCCCCAGATTTATCCCAGTCACTGCCAGTACATCCCAGTTGTCACCAGCATGCATCCTATCATTCCCAGTTTTTCCCAGTGCATCCCCAGTAGGCTCTCAGCATGGGCCTGGTAGCTCCCAGTAACCCCCACTGACACCCACTATAATCTCAGCAAGGCCCCAGTCACTCCCAATATGATGCCAGTGACCCCCAGTGTGATCCCAGTTGCTCCCTGTCAATGCCAGCATGAGCCCCCGTGACTCCCTGTCTCTCCCAGTATATCCCAGTCACCCCCAGCATGCTCCCAGTCACTCCCACTTCTTCCCAGTTGCTTTCAGCACGATTCCAGTTGCTCACAGCCACTCCTAGTCAATCCCAGTATGATTCCAGTCACCCTCAGTATGATCCCAGTCTCGCCCAGCATGGACCCACTGTGATTTGGTATGATCCCAGTTGCCCCCAGCATAGTTCCAGTTGTTCCCAGTTTCTCCCAGTATGATCCCAGTTGCCCCTAGAATAGTCCCAGTCATGCCCAGTTGCCCCCAGCATAGATCCAGTTGCTCCCAGGTGCCCCCAGCATGGTCCCATTTCCCCCCAGCATGATCCCAGCTGTTCCCAGTGCGGTTCCAGTCACCCCCAGGATGGTTACAGACACTCCCAGTATATCCCAGTTGCCCTCAGCATGCTTGTAGTCATTCCCAGGCACTCCCAGTTGCCCCAGTAAGGTTCCAGTTACCTCAGGATGATCCCAGTCTTTCCCAGTTACTTCCAGGGTCCTCCAGCATGATCCCAGTTTCTGTCAGTTTCCCAAAGTGTGGTCCCAGTTGCTCCCAGTATGATGCCAGTTGTGGTCTCAGTTGTGGTCTCAGTCCCCTCAGTATGGTTCCAGTACCTTCCAGTTGATCCCAGTTGCTCCCAATGTGTCCACATTTTCCTCCCAACATGGGCCCAGCAGCTCCCAGTAACCCCCAGTCAGGTTCCATTCACGCCTGCTGTAATCCCAGTGGTTCCCAGGATGATCCCAGTAGGACCCATAGTCACTCCCAGTATGGTTCCAGTCACTTCCAGTATGGTCCCAGTGTCCCCAGATGTGATCCCAACTGCTCCCTCTCAATGCCAGTATGATCCCAGTTGCTTTCAGTCACTCCCAGTATGATCCCAGTTGCACCCAATCACCCCCAGCATGGTTACATGTTTCCAGTATGACCCCAGTCACTCCCAGATACTCCCAGTATTATTCCAGTCATGCCCAGAGTGACTCCCTGTCACTCCCAGTGTGGGCCCAGTTGCTCCCAGTATGAATCCAGTCACTCCAAGTTACTCCAAATACGATCCCATTTGCTCCCAGCATGGTCTCTGTTGCTCCCAGTCACCTCCAGTGTGGTTCCAGTCATGTCCAGCACCTTTCCAGTCCCTCCCAGTCTGATTCCAGTATGATCACAGATACTCCCAGTATGATCCCAGTCACTTCCAATAGGATCCCAGTATGACCCCAGCATGGGCATAGCTGCTCCCATTATCTTCCAGTGTGGTTCCAGTTGAACCCAGTTGCCCCCAGTTCAGACCCAGTCACTCCCCACATGAGGTCGAGGGCTCCCTGAATTCACAGCCCCCCACCCGTGGGATCATCGCCCCCCATCCCGCAGGTGCCCGGGGAGGGGGAGCTCGGCCCAGATATCCCGGGGAGGTTCCCTGGGTTGGGTTTTTTTGGGGGGGATGTTTGGAGAATGAAGAACTCCAAAGCTGAGCAGAAAATGCCCCTTGTGAGGACATTGGGGGTCCCCAGGAGGTGTTTTTGGGGGTCCCTGTGGCGGTGCCAGCAGAGCCCTGGCAGCGGGCAGGGGGATGTGGGGTACGCCCCGTGGTGGGGGTTGGGTCTGCCCGGGTCAGGCACAGCCACCTCCAGCCCAGATCCAGGGGGCTGCGGGACCCCTTGGGAGAGCCGGAGGGGGAACCTCGGGACCCCCAGAGTGGGACGAGCAGAGAGGGGCAGTACCGGGACCAGGGGAGCCCCGGCAGTCTGGAGGAGCAAACCCCTGTGACCCCCAGGACCCCAAAGTGGGGAGCCCAGAGAGGGGGGAGCACCGCCATTCACGGGACCCTCAACAGCCTGGAGAGGGGGAGGGGGGACTCCTTGGACCCCCTGCACCCCAAAGCAGAGAATAAGGGGAGAAGGGACCTGGGGATCCCATAACCCCCAGCATCCCTAAGTAGGAAGACCAAAGGGGGAGCTTTTGGATTCCTGGACTCCCAGCAGCCTGGGGAGGGTGGAGACCAAGTAGAGAGGGGGACCCCAATAAAAGAGGGACCCCCAGCAGCTGGGACAGGGGGAACCCCCAAACACCAAAGGGTAGAGACCAGAGACAGGGAACTCCTGAGAGGCTTTTTCAGAGCAGATTTTTATGGACACACAGTGCCCAGTGACTTCTAGAGATGGACTTGGGCAGAGGGACCTTCAAACTCAATGTGCTCATTCCTTGTTTTCCCCAAACCAGGATTTCCCATTCCCAACCCGTGGCCAGATGGAGGAGGAGGCTGTGAGGAAGAGGAAGATACCCCGGGACCCCCAGGCAGGTGAGGAGGAAGTCAGTGCCCCTTTCCCCCTCTCTCCTGCTCCATCTCCCAGCCCAGCATCGCCCCCGGCTGCAGGACAACCCCGCTGCCGACGCCGTCCTGCCGGGGACGGACTGGGGGGATCTCCTTCCCCTTCCCTGTGGCATGGAGGCAAATCCCATCCTCTCCTTGTCTTTCCTCCCCCAGACAAGGAGCTGAGCTCGGAGCCCAGGGAGGACAAATCCCCGCGGCAGAACCTGGTGGAAGAGGCCGTTTTGAGCGGCTCCACGGCGCAGGAATCCAACAGGGAGGAAAAGCCCTGGAGATCCCGCAGGAGGAGGGGCTGCGAACGCAGCCCAGGGTGCTCTGAGGAGGAAAGACCCACCCTCTGCCGGGAAGGCGGCCGGAGATCCAGCCAGAGGTCAGAGCGGGTGGTTCATGAGCAGCTTCACAATGGGGAGAAGCCCCACAAGTGTGGGGAATGTGGGAAGAGCTTCAGGTGGAGCTCCAACCTGATTGTCCATCAAAGGAGTCACACTGGGGAGAGGCCTTATGAGTGTGGGGAATGTGGGAAGAGCTTCAGCCACAGCTCTCACCTGCTCTGCCACCAGAGGATCCACACTGGGGAGAGGCCCTACGACTGTCCCTAGTGTGGGAAGAGCTTCTCACAGAGATCCAGCCTGTATATCCACCAGCGCATCCACACTGGGGAGAGGCCCTACGAGTGTTCTGAGTGTGGGAAGAGGTTTCACACCTCTTTCCAGTCTCCTCCGGCACCAGCGGATTCACACGGATGAGAGGCCCTTCCGCTGCCCCGACTGCAGGAAGGGCTTCAAGCAAAACTCCACCCTCGTCACCCACCGGTGCATCCACACTGGGGAGAGGCCCTACGAGTGTCCTGAGTGTGGGAAGAGCTGCTCAGACAGCTCCAACTTGACCCGACACCAACGGAGGCACCGCTAAGGGAAGCCCTGCGAGTGCCCCAGCTGCGGGAAGAGCTTTGTCCTCTGCTCCAGCTCCATCTCCCATCAGAGGAGCCACGTTTGGCAGAGCCCTGGTGACCCACATTCCCTGTGATCCGTGTTGGGAAGACCCCTGGCTGGTGCTCTCCATGTTCTCCTGGATCCCTATAGGCACCTGGGTGAACGCAGGGGCAGGAACATCCATCGGGACTCAGATCAACATTGGAAATTCATTGGGAAGAGCTGATTTTTTAACTTTACACCCTAAAAAATGTCATCTACTCTGTCCAAATGTTTCTTCTGCTGGCATCAAGCCACCCTGGATGATCTTGGAGGTCTTTTCCAGCCTAAGTAATTTCCATGTTTATCCTGTCAAAACAATCAAAATTGGGGTAAAAATGAAGAAATTAAACAAAGAGATCTAAAGCTCCACCATTTTCCCGGAATTTGGGGATGAATTTGTGGTTCAGGGAAATATTTGGGAGGATCTGAGTGTTGCAGGGCTGCAAAGCCAGGCAGATTGGAGCCACAATCTCGTAGTTGTGCTGGCAGAACGTGTCCACCTGAGCCCATCTGTTCTCCAGGAATTCCGGTTGTCTGTCCCAGTCCCTGCCCTGGGTCTCCCCCTTTGGGGTGTGACCTCCAAAGTGCCCAAATCGCTGCTGAAGTGCCCGAGCTACTCTGGGCTGTGGATATTCCTGTCCACCAACCTGTCCTGGTCAGTGCCATGGGGTCTGGGAGGGGGTCTGGGGAGACTGGGTGGGAGGGGATTTGGGGGGCTTTTGGGGCAGTCTGTGAGGGAGTTTTGTGGTCCTGGCATGGCTCTGTGGCTTTAAGAGAATTTGGGTGGGTGTTGGGGGAGATGGGAAGGGGATTTGGTGGCTCTTGGAGCCATTTCTATTGCAGGGAGTGGTTGGGGGAGTCCTGGCTGGGAGCTGTGGGGTGGTTTGAGGCATCCAGGAGCAGCTGTGGGGCTGGGAGGTGGTTTTAGGGCAGATGTGACCTCTCCAGACCCCCAAAGCTGCCACCAGACCTCACCCCCAAGATGCTGCCGGGGGTGGGGGGTTCCATGTTGGGGTTCATCCTCCTGGCACTGCAGGAGAAGGTGAGGGGGGTCCCCAGGGGCCGTGTGTGTCCCCCCAGAGCGTGTGTGACCCCCCTCATCCCGGTGTCACCCCCTTTTCCCTGCCCACAGGGCTCCTGAGCCAGCCCCTGCTGCCCCGGGAGGGAATTTGGGGAGGGGGCAGAGGGGGTGCGCAGCCCCCGCCGGGGGATGACCCCGGCCCAGCGCCCTTCGTTCAGCACCGAGCTGGGCGTGGGGCCGCAGGAGGAAGAGGCCGATGGGAAGCAGATCCTGCAGGGGGGACAGGGCTTGGGCTCAGGGCAAGGTTCTGCCCTGCACACCTGGCTCAGGTGTGAGCCTGCCCCAGGAAGGGAGCGGGACATTCCCATCCCCACGGATCAGGGCTGGGAGCAGCGCTGGGACCACGGACATGGAAATCCTGGGAGCCACTGGGGCCGCACTGGGGGGTGAATTATCCCCCCCAGCACCTTCCCAGGCCGCCCTGTGACCTGAGAAATGCTCGCTGGGCCTCGGCCTTGGCCAAGAGCCCCCGGGCTCAGCTGCTCTGAGCTCAGGCGCTGCCGGCTCCCGCAGCCCGCCCAGGGCCGCCCTGCCCGTGCCGGGGCTGTGCTGGAATTCTCTGCTGCTGCTGGGCCACTCGGGGGGTCTGGCCCAGCAGGAAAGGTGACCTTGAGCCAGGAGCTTTCCTTGGCCGCAGCAAAGCCTCGGCACGGAAAGACCTTCCCAGCGCTGTGCCCTGGGCCGGGAGGGATTGTGCCACCAGAGCTGTCCCTCCATTTCTTCTGCCAGGCAGCTCTAGGACATGGAAAGTGGAGAAGCCAGAGCTGCCTCTCAGCTTTCCGCAGTCCTGCAGAGGAATCCTGTGTGGGAAGCAGCCTGGGAACAGGGTTGAGGTGCCAGGGCAGGGGAATTCAGAGCCCTTTCCTCCCCTGTGGGCCGAGGCTCTGGCCCTTGCCCTTTGCAATGGCCCTGCAGCTGCCAGAGGGGCCTTTTTGGCTCAGCTGAGAGCAGTCCTGCTGCAAGGCTGTCCTCGAGCTGCTTGGGCTGCACATGTGCCCAGGGAATGCTCATTGCTTGCAGTCTCAGGCGCTGTGGGTGTGCAGGTGTAACTACTGCAGGAGGGAACAGCTCTGCTGGGGGCAGTTCTTGCAAGGTCCTGGCCCTGGCTCGGGGCTGGGCCGGGGCCAGCGGCAGAAAATCAACTTGCAGCTCGGGCCCCGCAGCAGGGAGGAGCAGCAATTGCTGGGGGAGAGAGACTCTTGCCAAGGGCCTGCGGGGCCGGGCCCCAGGGAACGGCTTCCCGCTGCCCGAGGGCAGGCTGAGATGGGATGTGGGGCAGCAATGGTTCCCTGGCAGGGCGCTCAGGGCCTGGCACAGGCTGGCCCCAGAAGCTGCGGCTGCCCCCGCATCCCTGCAAGTGTCCCAGGCCGGCTCGGCCATTGGGGCTTCCTGCCCAGGAGGGCTGGGCTGGGGCTGCTGAGGGCGGGATGGGCTCTGGCTGAGCCAGCTGAAGGCTGCGCATGATGAGGCCAGGGGGACCCCGTTGCTGAGTGGGTTCTGGGGTATCCCACATTCCTGAAGGGATTTCAGGGTATGTCCCATTCCTGAGGCAGTTTTGGGGTCCCCCCCAATGCTTAGGGAGGGGTTCTGAGAGGGGGGCTCTGGTGCTTGGATGGGTGTTGCCTCTCGGAGGCGTAGCGACCTGGTTCAGGAATGGCACGACGACCACCTCAGGTCGTTCGGACCATCAGCTCACAGACACCAATGTGGTGGACGGCAAAATGGCGTTTATTCATGGATTACATAGGGTTAAATAACCTGGGTTTGCCACGTCACTTCCTTCTGCTCACCTATTACCTGTAGAGGGGAGGGGTTTGACCTGTCCCATACAACGCGATATCTTCCGAACGCCTGTCCCTAGTCACCTACATTTCCCCCCCCTCTATCCTGAATTACCCACATTTTCCCCCCCCCCATGATTGATTAGGAAACATACAAAGTATAAATGGAATAAAATTTCAAGAACTAGTAAAACCTACATAACAAGTTATAAAAAGTGATATAACATTCACAAAATAGATGCGCTCTAGAGCAGTTGTTGGCGGCCAACAAATAGAATGTTAACCTTTTCTAACCGGCTTTTAACAAATGACACCAATTTGTTTAGTATGCAAGGCCCGAAAATCAACTTTAGGAGTAACATAGTGAGGGGGCCTATTAGAGTGGAAACAAGGGTGGTCAGCCATGGAGACTGGTTAAACCATGACTCAAACCATCCTTGTTGGGCTTCTCTTTCTCTTTTCCTCTGGGCTAGCCTTTCCCTTAGTTCAGTCATTGAGTCCCGTACGACTCCGGTGTAGTCTGCATAAAAGCAGCATTCTTCTTTCAAGGCGGCACACAGGCCTCCTTGTTGCATGAGCAGGAGGTCCAGTCCTCGCCTGTTCTGCAGGACGACTTCTGAGAGCGAGGAGACAGATTTCTCTAGAAAGGAGATGGATTTTTCAATTCTTTGTAAGTCCTCATCAATAGTCATCTGCAGCTGAGAAAGTCCCTGGTGTTGGGTCACGAGGGCTGAAACACCTGTGGCCGCGCCGGTGGCTCCAAGGCCGAGCAGCATTGCGATGGTTATGCCTGTTATTATTTCTCTCTTGTGGAGCCGGCTAGGTTCTTCAAGAAGGTGGTACATTTCTTCTTCTTGGTAATACAGGACTCTAGGAACAATTAAAACGTTGTTGTTTGGATTTCACTGGTATAGGATTCTCGGGCACTGTCGGGCTGCTCGATGACTTGTCGCTTTCTTCGCGCACTGGGATGTATCGGTCATGGAGGCGTCCAAAGATCCAGTCCTGCAAACAAAACCTCGCAGTTTTCATTAGTCTTATTCTGAAGGTCAGGTTTGATTGACCTAAGTGGACACCATTTGACTCTACCATCTTTTTTAACAGCTGAGTACCCTCGCCCCGTGAGCACTAGTCTTCAGCCCTGTTCCCATTTCCCCAACTCATTTTTGATTACAACTTGCGGGCCTTCGTCTAGTGCTCGAGTGGCCCAGTGTTTTTGGGCGGGACTGTTTGTCTCATCCCCCCTAGGGAATTGGTTCAGTGCTAGCAGGGCAGTTGCCAGTATGCGTGCCTGGTCCCCTGGGGAAATAGAATTGCTAAAGCCCTCTGTTTTTGCTAGCACTTCCAATTTGGTTTTTAGGGTTTGATTTGCCCGCTCAACAATGGCCTGCCCGGTGCTATTGTACGGGATGCCATGTACCAGAGTGATACCCCACTTTGAAACAAATGTTTGGCTCGATTTTGAAATAAAGTTCGGGCCGTTGTCTGTCTTGATCTGCTTCGGAACGCCGAGCCACGCCATAGCTGTCAGCCAATGTTGGATGGTTGCTTTAGAATCAGTTCTTAGGTGTTGTGTGGCCACGATCATTCCGCTGTAGGTGTCCACAGTCACAGCAAGCCATGCTCGGGGTTTCAGTAGATGACATAGTGTAAAGTCTGTTTGCCATATTTCTGAGGCTTTAAGGCCTCTGGGGTTGACTCCACTGGACCACAGCGGTGATTTTTGACAGTGGGGGCACGTGGCTACGATGTGTTTCGCATCAGTGGTCGAAATCCCACACCTTTTTGCCAGTGCTTTAGCTCCGATGTGGAGAGACTCGTGTAGCTGACGGGCATCTCTCAGTGTCCACAGTCCTTTTGCGGCGGCGTCTGCTTTGTCGTTTCCGATTTGAAAGAATCCTTTAACCGGATTATGGCTGTTAACGTGCATGACAGATATGGTGCCCTTCCGCGAAGAGAGTGCTTCTTCAAGCATCACAGCCACCGTGGACACTGACACGCCAGGCCCTGACATGGCTAGGCAAAGCTTAGCCACAAACATAGAGTCAGTTACAATGTTGAGGTGCTCCTCCGGGAACAGTCCACACGCCAGCACTACGGCGGCTGCTTCGAGTTGCTGGACCGAGAGCGTAGGGTCGGTTGCTTTGATGCACTGCCACTGCTCTCCCGACTGCCATACCGCTGCTGCAGTTGAGGTCAGTGACGATGCGTCTGTGAAGACTGTCGGTCCTGGTAGCGGTCAGTCGATGACTTTTGGCGGGAGATCGATGTCGATGATCGCAAGGAGCTGGGTCCATGGGGGTTTTGCAGCATAGCGAATCTCTCCTCCAAAACCAGCGAGGGCTATGGCTAAAAGCTCTGATATTGTCGGCGATTGCGCGGAGAGCTGCTTGCGGAAGGGTAGGTATATCCTGGCGGGCTCCGTGCCCAGGTGCCTTAGGGCAAGTCTTCTCCCTTTCATGATAAGGTTGCCAAGACACTCAACTCCCGGGGAGAATGCACGTGACAGCTTTCCCAAGACCACCCACTGTATCGGTTGGGCTTTGTCAGGGGTCCCCGGGCTAGCGCTCCTACCCCTCCTTTTCTTTGTAAAGTGTACATATAAATCAAGTGGTGCTCCCGGGTCCCACCTAGCAAGCGTACTCACAGACATTTGCTGCTCGATAAAGTCGAGCAAGCTTGTCGCTTCTGGTGTCAGAACTTTCTGTTCCCATGAGTTTTTTCCTCTCAGGAGGTCATTTAAGGGGTCCATGACCTCAGGAGCAATCAGGATGATGTTACGGAGCCATTGTAGAGATCCCACCAGCTGCTGCATATCATGGAGCGTCTTGATATCCCTGCAGATTTTTATCTGGAGCAGGGTTATGTAGGAGCTTGTAATTCCTTCTCCTAGAAAGGTTACACATGGTCCCTTTTTTATTTTCGCGCTCGCGATTTCAAAGCCATTTGCTTTCAGGGTCTCTGAGACTGTTGACACTAGTCGGTCTACCTGGCTCGCTGATGGCGCGGCAATCAGGATGTCATCCATGTACTGAATAATGGTCGCGGCTGGGTCGCTGTGGCGGACTGGTGCTAGTGCTCGGTCAACCGTGATTTGGCAGATGGTGGGGGAGTTGACCATTCCTTGGGGCAATACCTCAATACCTTCCACTGGAAGCGCAGGTTAGGCCATTGACTGTTTGGGAAGACGATGGAAAAGGCAAACCGCTCTTTGTCTTCATCATGCAGGGGTATGGAAAAGAAACAGTCTTTAATGTCAAGCACCGCGCAGGGCTGCCCTTTTGGTATCATCGAGTTCATGGGCAGCAAGGTTTGGACTGGACCTATTGGTTGGATTTTCTTGTTCACCTCCCGCAGGTCGTGCAGGAGGCGGAAGCCCTCGCCAGATCGTTTGGGTATTATGAAAACCGGGGTGTTCCATGGGCTTGTGGAGGGCTCTGTGTGGTTCCGCTGTAGCTCGCGGCTAACGAGCTCGAGGAGGGCGGTCATTCGAGGCTTTGACAAGGGCCACTGCTCGATCCACACCGGGTCAACCGATTTCCATGCCAGTTTGATGGGCGGCGGTGGGTATGCGGCAGTGGCCCTTAGAATAAATTTGTCACCCTGACTTTCAGCAGGGCAAGGGCATCCCTCCCCAACAAGGGTGGACATTTTGGCATAACATATGGGAAAAGGGTGATAGTTTTCTCCGGTCCTTTTTCGGTGCAGAGCGTTATCGCTATCAGTTGGGTGCTTTTTTGGGCCCGAGATAATCCCCCAACTCCACCCACCATGGGGGCCTCCTCCAGTTCCCAATGTAAAGGCCAGTACGTTTCTGGGATGACGGTAACATCTGATCCTGTATCAATCAAAAAGGGGAGACGAATAGCAGTCACCTGGGTTGTTATGGAGACAGCAAACTCCCCACACTATCGGCGGGTGGCTGCCCACTTTCATGGCCAAAGCCACCCAGGGATCTCGCTCCCAGGGGGTTGTTCCTGCTGTGCCTGGAGTGCAGACAGGTTTAACTGAGCCATTGGTTGAGCTGTGGAATTGGTCATTTCCCGGGGGAGCAGTGGGTGCGGGAGCTCCACGGCCCATTGAGGATTGGCATAGCTGGGCCGCTTCATGTCCCGAGTGGGAGGGAGCTGTGTGCGGCCCGGATGCCCCCTCCCCCTCCCGTTTCCCTGGAGCTTGGATCTGCATTCTCTGGCAAAATGTCCCTTTTTCCCACATGCCCAGCATGGCCCTCTAGGTCGCGTCTGGCATGGGGGAACTGCTGTTGATGGAGGCTCTAATTGGGGGCAATTCATTACAGCGTGGCCTGCCTGGCCACACTTAAAGCATGCCATTACACTGGTTATCGCAGTGCGGACGGCTGCCTGGAGGCAGTCCACAAACTGTGTGAAACTTTCGTTCTTGCTCTGCTTTATTGTGGACCATGGCGATGGTCTAGCAATAACTCTGGAAGCAGAGCGGATAGCTTCTCTAGCGGCACGGGTAGTTACCGTGACTTCGTGGGCCCGTAGACCCTCGGCCTGCGCCTGGGGGGTGATCATGGTCGGGTCCGTGCCCATTAGCCGCTGCAGGCTGGAGCCGTGGAGGGGGTGGTCTGCCCCAGTTACTAGGGCTAGTTGCTTTGTGCAATTGTCTTCCCACTCTTGTTTGAAAACAATCATCCCTGCCCCATCAAAACTTAATCTGCAGGTTTGTTTAATGTCAAATGGGAGCATGTCATCCCCTCCAAAAAGGCTGTCGATGAGGGTGGAAACCATAGCCGAATTAATCCCTCTGTCTGCAATTGCTTTAACAATTGCTTGTATATCTTTAGGATTTATCGGTGAGTAAGTCCTCTGGTTTCCGGCTTGCCCTCCTACTTGGACCGGGAAAGCTAGCGTGGCTGAAGGGGCCCATTCAGCACAGGCTGTTTTTATCTTTCTCCAGTCTGTAAGCGGAGTACGTTCTTTTTCAAATTTCCCCTTGGCCCGAGTAGGAGCGCGGTGGTTATAGCTTTTATCTATTCTGAAATCATCTTTGTCGGAGTCGGAGTCGGTTACGGACCATTCGTCAAGCCACTCGCTCCAGCTATAGTCCGACTCGGAGCAGGAAGTCGACTGACTGGATACTTCCAGGCTCCGGAGCTTTTTCCCCGGGCTCCTACCCCGCCCCTTTCCCTTAGGATTGGGCCGCTCCTTCCCCCTGGGCTCGCCCCGCCTCCTGCTGAGGGAGGCTCTTGCTATATGAGGGCATGTTTCCGGGTGAGCGCTCTGGTTGGCCTTGGTTCCCCCTCCGGGATTTCCCCCCCCCTTTTCCGTTCACGCGCGTCTGCGGCATCCAGCGGACCTTCTTTGATCCCGCCGGCCGCGTCTGTGTTACCTGGCGCACCTCCCCCGCTCCCTCCAGCCGTGTCTGTGTTACCTGGCGCACCTCCCCCGCTCCCTCCGGCCGTGTCTGTGTTACCTGGCGCACCTCCCCCGCTCCCTCCGGCCGTGTCTGTGTTACCTGGCGCACCTCCCCCGCTCCCTCCAGCCGTGTCTGTGTTACCTGGCGCACCTCCCCCGCTCCCTCCGGCCGTGTCTGTGTTACCTGGTGCACCTCCCCCGCTCCCTCCGGCCCCGTGTGCGCCCCCCCCATCCCCTCCGGGGTCGGGGCCATTCTGCGGGGCATAGGGCGGGGGTCTCGCCCACGCCGTTTCGGACTCCGCTTTAATGGCAGCCCCCCTGGCCTCCTCCACCAGCCCTCCCCAGAATGACTGCACCCGCTCCTTTCCCTCTGTAGGTAGGGTTGGGCTGGGGGGCCGTGGAGAGGGTGCTTGCTCCTGCGAGTCTGTGCGCTCGGCAGGGCAGCTTTCATCTGTAGTTTGCGTGGCCGCACCAACTCCCAACCGCGGTGTGGCCAGCAAACAGTTCCGTGCGGCTTTCCAGGTCTCCTGCTCTCGCAGGGCCTTACGCAAAGCCTGCACGACTTTTCCCCATAATTTAAGGTATTTCCCCGAACCCGAGGACATTGTTTCATCAGCTAGAGCCGTAGTACATTTGTCCCATACTTCTGGGTGGAGGATATCCACCGGTCAGTCTATGACCCCAATTTCCAATAGCCTCGCAAGAGCGAGTGTAAAATCTTTCGGTTTGCAATCGATACCACATTGCTTATGAATCTGAGATACGACCTTCGCAAGAGCTTCCATCCTCCTCGCTGGTCCGGGAGCGTCCTCCCCGCCGGGCTGGTCCTGCCGCACCGGCCGCCGTTCACCCGTCCAGGCGAATTCCCGATCCCGATTCCGGATCCCGGGTTTCGGCACCAATTGTTGCCTCTCGCAGGCGTAGCGACCTGGTTCAGGAACGGCACGACGACCAGCTCAGGTCGTTCGGACCATCAGCTCACAGACACCAATGTGGTGGACGGCAAAATGGCGTTTATTCATGGATTACATAGGGTTAAATAACCTGGGTTTGCCACGTCACTTCCTTCTGCTCACCTATTACCTGTAGAGGGGAGGGGTTTGACCTGTCCCATACAACGCGATATCTTCCGAACGCCTGTCCCTAGTCACCTACAGATGGGGGACCTATTGTCAGGGAGCCGGGGAGCCCATTTTGGGAAGGATGCTGCTGTTTCTGGCAATGTTGAGAGGTTCTGAATGGGCTGTGGGGCCCTGGCTCTCATTTTGGGACTTGAGGTGAGCCCATGGGCACAGCAAGGGCTGAGGAGAGGTTCCAAGCTCCCATTTGGGATGGAGGGATTGAGCGGGTGCCTCCAATAAACTCAATCCCAGCCCCAATGTGTCAATGGCAGCCCCAAATGGCTCGATCCGTCAGCCCCAAGGCCTGGCTGTGGGGAGTCAGGAGCCACAGAAGGGGAATTGGTGTCCAGGAGGGGTGGGATGGGATGGGGAGGGGTGCTGTGTGATGGGATGGGGTGGTTTGGGCACTTGGAGTGGGGCACTCCAAGGAGGAAAAGCAGGAGCTGCTTTTGGGGAGGCTCCTGCTGCTTTTTGACAATTTTGGGGCCTCTAAGTGGTTTCTGGGAGGTTGCAGTGATTTTGGGGCAGGTGCTGTAAGCCTCCCGCAATTTGTGGGACTGAGGCGAAGTCCCCACATTTTTGGAGGGTGAGGGGACCCCAATTGGAAGGGGATCCTGCTGCTTTGCACCCCTTCAATGGGTTGGGAAGCGGCTTGTTAGGGAAGGAAGGAAGGAGGGAAGGAAGGAATTCGGAAGGAAGGAAGGAATTCGGAAGGAAGGAAGGAAGGAAGGAAGGAAGGAAGGAAGGAAGGAAGGAAGGAAGGAAGGAAGGAAGGAAGGAAGGAAGGAAGGAAGGAAGGAAGGAAGGAAGGAAAACAGTGTAAGTTCTGAATGAAACAGAAAAAAAAGGTAAATAATTGAGTTGTCTTTTAAAAAATACCAATTCCCTCTGAATCCAAAGTTGCAGAAGACTTTTCACTCCACATTTGGGTTTTGTTTTTATTTCTCATACTTCTTCTGGTTCTTTTCTTTCTTCTCTTGTTTTTAATAGATAACCCCTGCTAGGAAAGGAATGCAGAGCAAAATGAGACCCATTTCTGGCAGGCAATGAAAGTGTGGGCTCCTGGTTGGGTTCCTTTTGTGTGGATCCCTCATCTCTGTGGCACGGGGGGAATAGCAGGGCTGGGAGCCAGCAGCGGGCTCAGGAGCATCCCGCTCTGGCAGCTCTAGGAGGTGGCACATGTCCTGCTCTCCTGCTGCCCTCCAAAGCACAGAATGCATGGGCAAGTTTAGGCCCAGCTCTGGGCACAGCCAGCATGGCCTGGGCACGGGAACGGGGGGCAAAGCGGGCGGGATCCTTCTGCAGCTGCCTGGTGGTTTCTGGTTTCTGTGCCCAGAGTGCCAGGATGTTCTTAAGAGGTGCTTGTCCATGCAGCCCTTGGACAGGCCGTCCTTGGAAGAGCTCTTCAGTGCCCCTTGGCTGCAGGGTGTTCATGTGCCCTAGAGGATGGCAGGGACCCACGGGTACAGTGTGATCCAGGGGCCTGGCAGGTAACAGCCCCACACAGCTCTTGGCAATCAGTGGCAAAGCAAAGCAGACTATTTTGTCCTGTCTGTAGCTCTGAGCAGGGAGCATCAGAAGGGAACACACAGCTCTTGAGCTGCAGCTGAGCTGGAGGCCTGCTCTGGCAAGCACTGGGGGCCACCATCCCCCCTGGTTTTGCTTGTCTGGTTCATTGATGGCTGGGGCCCTGGGCAGAACCCTGAGAGCCTGGTGTGGCCCCAGGGAAGGAGAAGGAGCCCCTGGAGAAGCTGTAGCAGGTGGGGCTGCTGCTGCTGGAGCCACCAAGGACAAGCTCAAGACTGACAACCTCTTCCTGGAGCTGGCCAGTGGCAGCTGAAGATGGTGGCCTTTGATTCTGGCACCTTCTCCAAAGACATGCTCCACGGCCAGCGTGCAGGTGAGTCCAGAGCCAGGGGGATGCTGCCAGAGCTGGGCATGGCACGGCCTGGCCGGGCACCAAAGGTTCCCCCTTTGCTGGGGCGGCTGCAGGGAATTCTTCAGTGGCTGCCAATACATGTGTGTCAGTACAAAGCACTCAAGGGACTGATTAAAGCAGAGGACTGGAGACCATGACTGCACAAAGCTCTCAGAGACTCAAGTGTGGAAAAAGGAAAGTACCTTAGAAAAACCAGAAGTACCTTGAAGCATTAATGAACTGTTGTTAATGACCAAGGCTCTCAAGGGACTGATTAAAGCAGATAATTGGGGACCATGACTGCAGAAACCTCTCAGAGACTCAGTGTCAAAAAGAGGTGCTTTAATTACCCTGGAGTATCTCAAAGCATTAATGAACCCCAGTGAGTGTTGTTACTGACAAAGAATCTCCAGGGACTCATTAGAGCAGATAATTGGGGGCCAGGATTGCACAAAGCTCTCAGAGACTCCCAGGCAAAAGCCAAAGCCAAAGTCCTTTGAAAACCCTGCAGTCCCTGGGAGCATTCAGGAGCCCCCAGGGCCATTCGTGACCAAGGCTCCCCAGGGACTCCTTCCAGCAGATCCCTGAGGCCACTGGGATGTGGGGGGATGCTGAGGGCAGGACAAGGGGCTGACAGTGCCCAGCCTTGCTGGGGCTGTGCCAGGAGTTCCCAGGGCCTCGGGACAAGGTGTTTCCTCCCAGCCCTTGGTGGCACAGACGCTGCTGTGCCCCAGGGCACCAAGACTTGGCTTCTCCTGGGCACTGCCAGCCCTGCCAGGGCCCTTGGCCATGTCCAGCACAGCTTGTCCTGCGCTTTCCCACCGCTGCTGCTGTGTCCCTGCAGGCTGCACACTCCCATCTCGCTGCCCCACCACCAGCTCTGCCCTGCCACCTCCAGCCCTGGCCTGAGCTGTGCCCAGCCTCACCCTCTGTGCCTTGGACACACACACATGCCCTGAGCTCATCCTCCCTCTGGATGCTTCTCCTGCCCCAGCGCTGCCCTGGGAGGGACATTTCCTCCTCCTCATGCCCAGTGTCCCCCTTCCCAGCTGCTCTGTGGGGCAGTGCGTGTCTCTCCTGCTGTTCCCTGCCTCCCAGGAAAGCTGTACCATGTGGGGCACGGCCCTTCCAGCAGCCTCCCAGCCCCTCAGCCTTGTTGGACCCTTTCCCCTGAGCAGACAGCAGCAGCATCTCTGTGCTCTGCCCAGCGTGCTCCTTTCGTCACCAAACTGCGGGAAAATAGAAACTGTCCTACACCATCTCTGAAGTGTCAGAGAATCAGGCCCTGTGGAACCAACAAGCCCTTGGGACACAGGAGGATCTCGTGTAACCAAGGGTCAGTTCTGACACTGCAGATCCAAAGAGATCCTTGTGACACTCTGGGGCCTTGTGGAACCCTTCTGCCCTGATCTCTGCACCAAGGAGACCCTTGTGCCACTACGGGACCTTGTGCAGCCAAGGAGAGCATTGTGAGAGTGCGGGGCCATGGAACCAAGGGACCATTGTGACCTTGTGGGACCTCATGGACTCAAGGGACCATTGCCACACTGTGGGGCCTCATGGAATGAAGGGTCCATTGTGACACTGCAGAACCAAGGACACCATGGTTACACTGTGGGGCCCATGGAACCAAGGCACCATTGGGACACCCCGTGGCCTCATCCTCTTGAATTTCAACAGATCTGAGGGATGGCAGGACCTGCAGGCAGCACTGAAGGATTCTGGGGAGAACCTTTGATCCCTGCTCCAAAGGAAATCAGAGAAAGACCCCTGGTAAGATAAAGGCACCTTTTCCTTTCCCGCTGTAAACTGTTGACCTGCCTGTAAGGTGCAGCAAAAGCTTTGCAGGGTTTGGTTCAAGGTACCCAAGGTTGGAACAGGGAAGTGTTCGAGTCCCTTCTAAGAGAAGGGTTGGAGTCTTTGTGCTATGGCTGCCTGGGATCCATGGAACAAGTGTGTTCTGGCAGACTCTGGGACCTCGAGAGCAATCCCATGCAGGAGCCAGCACTGGACCTGCACCCTGGTGGGAGCAGCGTGGTACGGATGGAAAACGGGCAGCTGGGTGTGCAGTGGGAACCTCAACCCAGGTCATAGAAACCCAGGCTTTAGCTTTGAACACATCAGCACAAAAAGCAGAATGAATGACCTTTCCTAGAAATCACTGAAGGAAAAAGGGTGAACATATGGACTGATTTGAACTATGGGTTTGGAATAATAGACGCCCAGGGAGCCACATGGAAGGAAAGGGCACAGAGGTCTCCAGTGAGTACAAAAAGAAATCAGTCACCTACTGCAGAGTGTGCCAAAGCCAAAAGAAGTGGCCCTGATGCCCTTGTAAAGCCCATGGGTTTGGAGACTCCCCAGTTAATCCAGGGAATCCATTGGCTGACCAAACAGCTCAAGAGGGTGCTGAAAAAGCTCTCCTTGCACTAATACCTGGCAAAAACTTGAATGTTCTGCAACAAAAGCCAGATTCCAGTGATCAGGACAGGCAGTCAGCCCCATCAGCAGCAGCTACGGAAAATCCCAGCAGGTGATTGGTAACCCCGTGTGGGCAGGTAATTGTAGCTCCACAATTAATGTATAACGGAACTAAAACATCAGGAAACACATTAGGAAATGGAGAATATGGTGGCCAGTTTACAAAGGCATCTAGTAAGCACAAAAATGGCAAAAGATAATAGATCAGTTGTTGAGAAAGATGTGGTTGGTTTTGAAGGAAGAAGGCTGCCTCCAGGGCTCGTTACATGGGAATCACCAGGTGATTTTGGCCAACTGATTTTGCAGAACTGCCCAGGCAGAAGGGGGACTGGCACATTTTGGCATTGGTGGATCCTTTTTCTGGATGGCCAGAAGCTTTCCCATGTGGCACCAACAAGACAAGGGAAGTCTCAGAAGTTTTGCTGAAATGAATATTTAATAGCACTGGGACTAACTCTTGTAAGCCTTAAAAGGTGCATGGTTCTCAACAGATCATTGGGGCTGGACTCGCCTGTACATCCTTTCCAACCAGGAGATGCGGTGTGCATCAGAACCTGGAATTTTGGAACAATCCAGCCAAAGTGGAAGGGACCATCTCAAGTCCTCCTGGTAACCTACCCTGCACTCAAGGTAGAAGGAATCAAACTCGGGGTTCATCACATGTGGGTAAAACCAGCGAGCACACATTAAATACAGCAGAAACAAGACTGACTGACACCGTGGAGTTTGGGGTTTTGCATAAATCCTATTGTTTTAGGTATTGAATAGGATTTTCTAAGGGGATACTATTTATTGGATCTAGATGAAGATGATCAATAATTGTGTATCTATAATAATAATAGAAACGATGTTCCTGACTTCTGGGAAGGGAAATGTGGTTTTCAAAGTCAGTGCAAGATGTTGGCAGATGACAGAATGTGACCCCTGTAACAGCTTGTTTGCCAACACCAACCTGTGCAGAAAATCCAGTTCCGTGGGGAGCTTCAGTCAGCAATTTAACAAAAATCTGGGAACGCTTGTGGAAGGAAATAGCACCCAGGGCACCTGGACAGGGATGGAAGGAGAATATTCCTTACCATGGGCACATAAGAACGATACTGCTGAGAATTGTAACATTTCCAAACTGGATCTGGAAATTACCTCAGGAAATATTGATCAGCTGACAGATTGCACTGATACCCCCTGGGGCTGTCAAATTCCAGAAGTATGGAATCACCCTCAGACAGGACAATGGGAATGTTTCCAGCCAGTTCAGGGGTGTCTGGGCTGGAAAGGGAGCCCAGGCCTCCCACAGGACCCCTTACAGGTGGGTATAAAATATCCTGATTTAACAAGGTCAAGGCCAAAGGATCCCAGGACAAAGGAAAAGTGGGATTGCCCTGGGACAGACACTTGAGCTGTTTGGAATCCTGAGGTCCAGCAGCTCCTGGCTGTGGCCCAGGCTCTGAGGCTAGGCTGTGTTTGTAGAAATGATTCTGCCTTTCTCAGTGACACCTGGGCTCAGCCAACAAACAACGAGCCTTGGAGAGGCACAGAGTGTCAGCAGGACACGGTCAGATCCTTAGGAGCCCCAGGATGGGTGGGAAGTGATGGAATTTGGAGCACACGTTTGGCCCTGGGAGAATCAGGAGCACCAAGGACACTGGGGGTATTAACGTTCCGTCCCTCGTGCAAGGAGTCACCACCGGGAACCCGACTGTGGGGAAAGGTTAAAGGGGATGGAACTTGGAAACATCCCAGTGCGGGAACTACAGCGGGATGGATTTTAGAATCCATCTCTGCTTCACAAAGATCTGCCTTTAGGAACAGAGCAGCCACACACCATTGGGCTCTGCAGATGGAAACTTGAGTGAATGCAGCTCCTTTGGGGTTTGCTGAAATAAAGGAACAATTGCCAGCCACAGCTAAAATGACCTCACAGAGCAGATTGGCTTTAGCCCTATTGCTGTGACATGGACAGGGAGTATGTGGATTCTTGAACTGGAACAGCAGCACTTGTTGTGTGCACATTCCAAACGTGATGCTGGATGGGATGATCAGGGGGAGAGGATAAAATCAGTTGCTGCATCCAGCAGGGAATTAAGGGGAGGGTTAGACAGTAACTGTTTGGATAAAATATTTAAAGGGCTTGGATTTTCCCTGACTGATGGTTGGCCTGACTTTTGCAAAGTCTAACTGGGATCCCAGCAATACTTGTGCTTGTGACACTTGCTTTGAGCTGTGTAAAGAACATGGTTGTGAAAGCAGCTGAGGAACTCGTGGGATGTGAGTAAAGGAGCAGAGTGAGGCTTACGAAGGCTTGAAGGGAAGAGAAGCTTCCCAACCCTCCAAGGGGGGAAATTTGCCAGATGAAAAACCGTTTGCACCTGGTGGGTTCATACAATGCTTCTTCTCCAAAAGCCACTGGCCATGGAACCGCACAAGGCTGATTCTGTAGGCAGCAACCAGCCCAGGTGTGCCAACTTTCACCAGTTCACCGGGCAGTCAGGGCTGGCTTTGGGGTCACCGACCACCAGGGACCCCCAAAGAGAGCCCCAGGGCAGAAGAACGGATGTGCAAAGGGGTGGGGGAAATATGCAATGATTTTGGGGCAATGATTGTCGTGTGTGTGTTTATTGTGGGACAATCTGGGAATGAGTCTGTGAAACACAGTCTGCAAACAGGAACATTCCTGAACTCGGCACACACGACCTTGGGAGGGGCTCTCCCCTTGTGCATCCGGCCCAATAAAGAATGCTGCTGCTTCGTGCTGCGCTGGTGCTGAGGAGGTTTTGTTTCCCTGAAGTGTTGGTAACACCTCTGTGCCTGTGTCACAGAGCCACAGAGCAGCTGTGATGTCAGAAAGGGGCTGTGTGACATCACAGAGTGGGCTGTGACATCACAGGGTATTGGTGTGACATCACAGAGAGGGCTGGGCCATCCCAGAAGAGGCTGTGACATCACAGAGTGGGTTGTGACATCAGGAAGTGGGTTGTGACATCACAGGGTGGCTGTATGATATCATAGATTCTACTGTGACATCATGGAGCAGCTCTGTGACATCACAGAGTGGTGCTGTGACATCACAGGGTAGAGGTCAGATATCATTGAGCAGACTATGACATCACAGAGCAATTGTGACTTCACAGAGGAGGCTGTGACATCACAGGGTGCTGGTGTGACATCACAGAGTGGTCATGTGACATCCCAGAACAGGCTGTGACATCACAGAGTGGATTGTGACATCACAGGGGGGCTGTATGACATCATAGAGTCAGCTGTGACATCACAGAGCAGATGTGTGATGTCACAGAGAGGACTGTGACATCACAGGTGGTGTGACAGCACCGAGTGGATATGACATCACAGGGTTGCTATGTGACATCACAGAGTGAGCTGTGACATTGCAGATAAGGCTGTGATATCACAGGGCAGAGGTCTGACATCATAGAGCAGACTATGACATAACCGAGTGGTTGTGACATCCCAGGGTGGCTGTGGGACATCCCAGGGTGGCTGTGTGACATCCCAGGGGGTTGGATGCCATGGCAACCCTCATCAGTTCCAGTTCCCTTGGAAACCCCCCCAGGACCCATTGCTGCAGTCAGGGTCCGTGGCCACTTGCCCGCAGACCTGTGGCTGCCCTCGGCCGCCATGGCAGCCCTCAGGACAGAGCGGTGCCGGGGCTGGTGCCAGCTACAATTGCACTGACACTCGCTGATGCCCTCAGGTGCCACGGCAGCGGCCACAGGGACCCGTTCCTCACTTTGGTGCCACGGACACCAACGCTTGGCCCCGCTGCCATGGGGATTGGCACGGTCACCTGCACTCAGGGCCCGTGGCCGGGCACTGCTGCCATGGACACGGGCACTGAGCCCTGGGCCACAGTCGGCTGCCGTGGCCACCAGCCCAAGGTCCCGTGGCCAGGGCCGGGGCCATGGAAAGGAACCCGTGGAGCCGTGGTGATGGTGGATGGCCATGGGGTGCTGCTGTGGGCTGGGGCAAAGGGAATTTCCTTGCCAGGCCTTTCTCTGGGGCTGTGTTTGGCTCTGTGCTGAGCACAGCGTTGCTCACACGGAGATGGTTTTGTTCTTGCTGAGCTTGCACAGAGCCAAGGCCTTTCCTGCCCCTCGTCCGGCCACGCTGGGGAGGGGCTGGGGGTGAGGGGGAGCTTGGCAGGGGTCACAGCCAGGACAGGTGACCCCAACTGACCCCAGGGATATCCCAGACCACAGGACATCATGGCCAGTGTATAAAATGGGGGAACAAGGAGGAAGGGGGGACATTTGGAGTGAGGGTTTTTGTCTTCTCAGGTAACACTCAGGCAGGATGGGGCCCTGTTTTGCCAGTGGGCAGGGTCAGCACCAAAGACACAGACACTACTGAAGGGGTTGTGCAATTTATAAAATGCAAATCTGCAAAGAATTACAAAAGCATAAGCTCAGCAAAGCACATAATCATTAGCAAAGAATCACAGCAGGAACAGCTCAGCAATGCCCCCAATCATCAGTGCCAAAGATTGCCTGCAGTGATTAACCAAGATCCAGCCCCAGTGACCCTCAGACTTTACCATCACCCAGAGCCACCCATCAGCTGGGGGAAGCTGTCCCAGCCAAGGACTGCAGAGCCACTCCCGGACACTGGGAATTCCTGCAGCTGCCTCCAGCCACAGCTGAGGCTCCAACCCCGCTGCGAGAGGGCCCAGCTTTGACAGTGCTGGAGAAACAACCTGACAGCACTTCTAGTGCGGGAACATCTGCTTTCATCCTCCTCTTGGCTTCCTCCTAAGCCTGGCCAGGGCTCAAGGAGGAGCCAAGGGAGCCGACTTTGACCATACAGCCCCAAACAAGGCCAGATGTGGCCTTGTCCAGTTTCTACATACAGAAAGGTAAATCTATGTTTCACCAATGCACAGGTACATAGAACATATTGTTAATAGTACTTTGTTAATGAGTTAATGAGTGGGATACAAATATAACCTTTGGTTGGAATGTTCATCAGGAGGTCAGCTTTGGCCCAGGGCCTGTTGTTCAGGCCTCACTCAGGGCCTGGTGTTCAGACCTTGGAACTTCAATTGCTACTTTGACCTAGAGATGAACTACAACCTTCACAACAATTCTTTCAATAACAGAGTCTTAGATTTAGGTATTAGGCATAAAGGCGTTGCATCTTGTTCTCCAATTAAGTGCTGCTCAAAGTCATCACTCACAGCTATAATTCACATTCCTTTTAAAACAAGCCTCATTAGTTGCTATTCTCTGTTATTTATCAAATCCCCTTTTTTTCTAGAGACTGTGTCTCTTTTTAGACAAGTCTCAGTGCTCCATTTCCCAGCACAAAGTGTCACAACAGCTCTAACATGGAATCAAAACACACCAAGTGCTCACACTGCAGTGATTACAGTGACTGCCACAAATGCATTTCGCAGCAGCCTCCAGTTTGGCAGCCCCAAAGCCAATCCCACCAAGAAGAATTTTCTTCTTTCTGCCACTCTTCCACTGCTCTTTCCATCAAGGTGATTCCTGACTGTTGGACTTCAAACCCATCCCTGATAACAGTGCAGCATTCCTGTCCTAGAATAGCCCAGGCTCCTCCTTGGCCAGCAAGCAGATAATCCAAGGCCATGCGGGTCTGCAGGGCCCCCGTTCGTGTTTGTTGGAGCTCACAGGATGTGCTGTTGGATATTTTAACAGTATCATTTGCTGCTTCTTCTAATAATCAATTTAGCTCGTTAATGTGAACTCCACAGGACGAGGCAGCGCATGTGGGGCACAGGGTGAACCAGAATCTTTGGCTTTCTGAAATCCAAGGCACTCCTTGGGTGGGAAATGCTCTCTTAACATTAAACTCTTGCTTGTGTTTGTTGCTGAAGTACCCTAAAGGGAGGCATCACTCTTTTTCCTCAGTCTCATTCGGGTTAGGAACAATAATTCCATTGTCCATGGAGCTGGCACCTTTTTAATTCCAGAATAATGCCCCCAAGGTCCTTTGCTGTTCAGCTTTACCGCGGTGTCAGGGGTAACAAGGCTTGGTGGGTCCTTTCCCCTTTGGCTGGAGAGGTGCCGGGTCCCAGTCCCTGAGGGGCACCCAGGCTCCTGGCTGGAATTCATGTGGAAGTCACTCAGAGTCACATCAGCCTTCACACGGAGCCCCGTGGCTTTTCCAAAGGGGGCCATTGGGGGCAAACAGGGAGATTGGGTCTGGCAGGATCTGTAAAACAATATCCTGTAACATCTCCTTGTTTTCACACAGAACACTTGGCTGCAGGGACACATTCCCATCGTTCTGCCCAGGTTCCAGGATTCAAACAGTGCTGTCTTTCCCCGGAGCTGTTCCTTCAGCTGCCTCGGGAGGGCCATTGGGCCTCTGGACCCACACTCTGGCTCCATTATTAGGATTGCTGGATCCAAACCCTTTATCTCCACCAACAGTGGTCATTTGAGGTGGATCTCCTTTTTTCACAATTGTTTATAAAACTGCAATATCAAGAATTGTGCTGGCCTGTCATGGAGTTAAATAATCCAATCTTGTTCATTATCGTTTAACAGCATTACTTTGATTTCTCCTTGATAATCTGCATCAATTCCTCCTCCCATGACATGAACGCTTTGCAGGGCCAAGCTCCAGCGAGCAGTTATCAAACCTAAGTGTCCTGGAGGAATCTGAATTCCTATTCCTGCATTGATAACTCTCACTTGCTTCTGATTTATCCCAATTAATCCTAATGCAGGAAGGCCCAGCCCTGCAGCCTCTGGGGTGGCCCTGTCAGGGCCCATCGCACCCAGAAGGATTTCCCAGGAAGTCCAAGTCTCCCTGTCCATGGGTGGATTTGCAGACTGGGTGCAGCCGGGCACACCCAGGGGTTTCCATTTCCCCAGCGGGGCCGTTGTTAAGGGTATGGAGCACATCTGGGAGATGGGTTCTCCATCGGGACGGGTTCCCATCTCCTCATTTTTTCAGCTGCTCTTTTAACAACCCCTCCATCTGTTCAACCAATCCTGCAGCTTGTGGATAGTCTGGGATATGAAAAACCCAGCAGTCTTCATCACTGTCTTTTTCACAGGAACAGACAAAGCATTCCAGATCACAGTATCAGCAAACCCTATAAAAACAGCCAATTCCATCCCTTCCTCCTTTATTCATTGTGTGCAATCTCACAAAATTTACCAGTGACCTTTGGGTCCTGGCCAAGCATTTTCTGGAGGGTATTTAGTGTTACATCCCTGAGCAGCCATGGCTAAAGAATTTGTATTGTCAGCACTATTTCACATTATTATTTATTATCTATACAATATAAATATTATTTTATAGATATATAAACTAGGATATTATACTAGTTCACTTGCACAAAGAAATTTGAGCTCAAGATTAAAAACTTCTTCTATTGCTCCATGTGGGAGCATTCCAACAACAATTGCTCCTTCTGTTGGTGCTGTTTCCAATACGCTGTTAACAAAATCCATCCTCCTCTTCCCGAACCCACAAGCTCTTTTCCTTTTTCCATATCCAATTTCGGGATGCATTTTAAGACATTCAGCGCTTCAGCTCCTTTTAACCGACTGCCCCACTGCTCACACGGTGCTCCGACCTCAGCCCACTCCAGAGCCAGCGAACTCCAGGGAAGCTCTTCCCATCCGGGATTTCAGACAGGACTGATTCCTTACATTTACATTTAAAAAGCGACATTTTGGTGTGATCCGGCCAGACTACGCCAATTTTGTTGTACCAGTGGGCAGGGCCAGCACCAAAGACACAGACACCAACTGAAGGAACTGCGTCATTTGCTACAGCTCAAAGCAGCAAAGAATCACAGCAGGAACGGCTCAGCAATGCCCCCAATCATCAGTGCCAAAGATTGCCTGCAGTGATTAACCAAGATCCAGCCCCAGTGACCCTCAGACTTTACCATCACCCAGAGCCACCCATCAGCTGGGGGAAGCTGTCCCAGCCAAGGACTGCAGAGCCACTCCCGGACACTGGGAATTCCTGCAGCTGCCTCCAGCCACAGCTGAGGCTCCAACCCCGCTGCGAGAGGGCCCAGCTTTGACAGTGCTGGAGAAACAACCTGACAGCACTTCTAGTGCGGGAACATCTGCTTTCATCCTCCTCTTGGCTTCCTCCTAAGCCTGGCCAGGGCTCAAGGAGGAGCCAAGGGAGCCGACTTTGACCATACAGCCCCAAACAAGGCCAGATGTGGCCTTGTCCAGTTTCTACATACAGAAAGGTAAATCTATGTTTCACCAATGCACAGGTACATAGAACATATTGTTAATAGTACTTTGTTAATGAGTTAATGAGTGGGATACAAATATAACCTTTGGTTGGAATGTTCATCAGGAGGTCAGCTTTGGCCCAGGGCCTGTTGTTCAGGCCTCACTCAGGGCCTGGTGTTCAGACCTTGGAACTTCAATTGCTACTTTGACCTAGAGATGAACTACAACCTTCACAACAATTCTTTCAATAACAGAGTCTTAGATTTAGGTATTAGGCATAAAGGCGTTGCATCTTGTTCTCCAATTAAGTGCTGCTCAAAGTCATCACTCACAGCTATAATTCACATTCCTTTTAAAACAAGCCTCATTAGTTGCTATTCTCTGTTATTTATCAAATCCCCTTTTTTTCTAGAGACTGTGTCTCTTTTTAGACAAGTCTCAGTGCTCCATTTCCCAGCACAAAGTGTCACAACAGCTCTAACATGGAATCAAAACACACCAAGTGCTCACACTGCAGTGATTACAGTGACTGCCACAAATGCATTTCGCAGCAGCCTCCAGTTTGGCAGCCCCAAAGCCAATCCCACCAAGAAGAATTTTCTTCTTTCTGCCACTCTTCCACTGCTCTTTCCATCAAGGTGATTCCTGACTGTTGGACTTCAAACCCATCCCTGATAACAGTGCAGCATTCCTGTCCTAGAATAGCCCAGGCTCCTCCTTGGCCAGCAAGCAGATAATCCAAGGCCATGCGGGTCTGCAGGGCCCCCGTTCGTGTTTGTTGGAGCTCACAGGATGTGCTGTTGGATATTTTAACAGTATCATTTGCTGCTTCTTCTAATAATCAATTTAGCTCGTTAATGTGAACTCCACAGGACGAGGCAGCGCATGTGGGGCACAGGGTGAACCAGAATCTTTGGCTTTCTGAAATCCAAGGCACTCCTTGGGTGGGAAATGCTCTCTTAACATTAAACTCTTGCTTGTGTTTGTTGCTGAAGTACCCTAAAGGGAGGCATCACTCTTTTTCCTCAGTCTCATTCGGGTTAGGAACAATAATTCCATTGTCCATGGAGCTGGCACCTTTTTAATTCCAGAATAATGCCCCCAAGGTCCTTTGCTGTTCAGCTTTACCGCGGTGTCAGGGGTAACAAGGCTTGGTGGGTCCTTTCCCCTTTGGCTGGAGAGGTGCCGGGTCCCAGTCCCTGAGGGGCACCCAGGCTCCTGGCTGGAATTCATGTGGAAGTCACTCAGAGTCACATCAGCCTTCACACGGAGCCCCGTGGCTTTTCCAAAGGGGGCCATTGGGGGCAAACAGGGAGATTGGGTCTGGCAGGATCTGTAAAACAATATCCTGTAACATCTCCTTGTTTTCACACAGAACACTTGGCTGCAGGGACACATTCCCATCGTTCTGCCCAGGTTCCAGGATTCAAACAGTGCTGTCTTTCCCCGGAGCTGTTCCTTCAGCTGCCTCGGGAGGGCCATTGGGCCTCTGGACCCACACTCTGGCTCCATTATTAGGATTGCTGGATCCAAACCCTTTATCTCCACCAACAGTGGTCATTTGAGGTGGATCTCCTTTTTTCACAATTGTTTATAAAACTGCAATATCAAGAATTGTGCTGGCCTGTCATGGAGTTAAATAATCCAATCTTGTTCATTATCGTTTAACAGCATTACTTTGATTTCTCCTTGATAATCTGCATCAATTCCTCCTCCCATGACATGAACGCTTTGCAGGGCCAAGCTCCAGCGAGCAGTTATCAAACCTAAGTGTCCTGGAGGAATCTGAATTCCTATTCCTGCATTGATAACTCTCACTTGCTTCTGATTTATCCCAATTAATCCTAATGCAGGAAGGCCCAGCCCTGCAGCCTCTGGGGTGGCCCTGTCAGGGCCCATCGCACCCAGAAGGATTTCCCAGGAAGTCCAAGTCTCCCTGTCCATGGGTGGATTTGCAGACTGGGTGCAGCCGGGCACACCCAGGGGTTTCCATTTCCCCAGCGGGGCCGTTGTTAAGGGTATGGAGCACATCTGGGAGATGGGTTCTCCATCGGGACGGGTTCCCATCTCCTCATTTTTTCAGCTGCTCTTTTAACAACCCCTCCATCTGTTCAACCAATCCTGCAGCTTGTGGATAGTCTGGGATATGAAAAACCCAGCAGTCTTCATCACTGTCTTTTTCACAGGAACAGACAAAGCATTCCAGATCACAGTATCAGCAAACCCTATAAAAACAGCCAATTCCATCCCTTCCTCCTTTATTCATTGTGTGCAATCTCACAAAATTTACCAGTGACCTTTGGGTCCTGGCCAAGCATTTTCTGGAGGGTATTTAGTGTTACATCCCTGAGCAGCCATGGCTAAAGAATTTGTATTGTCAGCACTATTTCACATTATTATTTATTATCTATACAATATAAATATTATTTTATAGATATATAAACTAGGATATTATACTAGTTCACTTGCACAAAGAAATTTGAGCTCAAGATTAAAAACTTCTTCTATTGCTCCATGTGGGAGCATTCCAACAACAATTGCTCCTTCTGTTGGTGCTGTTTCCAATACGCTGTTAACAAAATCCATCCTCCTCTTCCCGAACCCACAAGCTCTTTTCCTTTTTCCATATCCAATTTCGGGATGCATTTTAAGACATTCAGCGCTTCAGCTCCTTTTAACCGACTGCCCCACTGCTCACACGGTGCTCCGACCTCAGCCCACTCCAGAGCCAGCGAACTCCAGGGAAGCTCTTCCCATCCGGGATTTCAGACAGGACTGATTCCTTACATTTACATTTAAAAAGCGACATTTTGGTGTGATCCGGCCAGACTACGCCAATTTTGTTGTACCAGTGGGCAGGGCCAGCACCAAAGACACAGACACCAACTGAAGGAACTGCGTCATTTGCTACAGCTCAAAGCAGCAAAGAATCACAGCAGGAGCGGCTCAGCAATGCCCCCAATCATCAGTGCCAAAGATTGCCTGCAGTGATTAACCAAGATCCAGCCCCAGTTACCCTCAGACTTCACCATCACCCAGAGCCACCCATCAGCTGCGGGAAGCTGTCCCAGCCAAGGACTGGAGAGCCCCTCCCGGACACTGGGAATTCCTGCAGCTGCCTCCAGCCACAGCTGAGGCTCCAACCCTGCTGGGAGAGGGCCCAGCTTTGACAGTGCTGGAGAAACAACCTGACAGCACTTCTAGTGCGGGAACATCTGCTTTCATCCTCCTCTTGGCTTCCTCCTACGCCTGGCCAGGGCTCAAGGAGGAGCCAAGGGAGCTGACTTTGACCATACAGCCCCAAACAAGGCCAGACGTCGGATTTCATGGCCTTGTCTGGATTCTAAACACAGAAAGGTCAATACATGTTTCACTGACGAGAGGATACATCAATCACAAAGCTAATGATCACGGAAATTTCGGTAATGAGCAGATACAAAGATAACCTTTGGTTGGAAGGCTCATCCAGAGGTCACCTTTGGCTCAGGGCCTGTTGTTCAGGCCTCAGTCAGGCCTCTTGTCCAGGCCTTGGCACTTCAGGGACGTGGTTTAGTGCTGGGCTTGACAGTGCTGGGATAATGGTTCGACTTGATGAGCTCAGAGGTCTTTTCTAACAGAAAGGATTCTGCAATTCCAGGATTCTGTCTGCTGCATTCAGCCAGGTCCATGGCACCAGCATTACTTTGGTCAAAAAGGCTCCTCTTGCTCAGCTCTTGTGGCCTAAGGCTTCAGCTCCTTCAGCTCCTGGTGCTGAGCTGCTCATGCTGAACGAGACGACTCGGAGAGAAGAATACAGTTCATCCAATTCCTTCTGGCACACGGAGAGGGGAGGCTGTGAAAACAGGAGCATTGTTTGCTGTGGCCTCCTCTGTGCCCTTCACGCCTTTCAGCACTTTGAAACAGCCAAGAGCTTTCTCCAAGAGGGCAATGAAGCAGCTGTTCCTGCTCCCAGCTCTCGCCCTTCCCAGTCTCTGCCCTTGACTGCTTTTGTCCCTCTTGCTGTGCCCTCTGTGCCCCCGGGGCTCGGTGGCTGCTGCCCAGGGCTGTGGCACTGGCACAGCTCCAGTGCTCGAGACCCTCCTTTCCCTGCCCTTGGAGCTGCCTGCTCACAGCAGCCTTTTCCACCTGCAAGCTCCACATGGACAGGGAGTGCCCACCTCTGCTCCTTGCACACCCTGCAGGAGCCCAGGGCTGCCATCTCCAGTCCCTGCTGGCACTGAGGGCTCCCAGGTGCCCCAGGCTGCTGTGGCACCGCTGCCAACAGGAGGGAACAGCGGCAGGGACTGTGCTGAAAGTCAGCTCCATTTGCTGCTGCTGCTGCTGCTGCTGCTGCTGTGGGGGTCATTTGTCCAGCCCTGCCCCAGAGTCAGGGATCAGATCCAGGCCCTGCTGCTGCTCCCTCGGGATCAGCCACAGTTTGGGTGTTGCTGTCAGTGCCAGCAGGAGCGGGCGCTGGAGCAGCGGGTGCTGACAGTGCCCCAAGCCCCGGGGCCCGAGGGGTGCCTGGGCTGCGGGGCTGGCAGGGAGCTGCCCCTTGTTCTCCCTGTGCCTCACGCAAAGCTGGGCCGCTCACAAGTGGGGCAGCACAGCAAACAGGGAGCCTGCCAGTCTCTGCCAGCCCTGTCTGCTCTGAGATTGGGCCTTGGAGCTGCAGGGGGACAAAGGCAGCTGCTTCTGGTCCCTCTGCATGTCCCCGTGTTCAGCAGTGCTGCTCCATCATTTAGGATGTTTTAGGTTTAATTAATAGAAAAAAACAAAAGAAAAAGACCAGAAAATATTATGAAACATAAAACCAAAACCCAAATGTGGAGTGAAAAGTCTTATGTAACTCTGGATTAAGAGGTAACTGATCTTTTCAAAAAGAAAACTCAGGTATTTGTAAATATGCTGATTGCATTGATCCATCTTACTGACCTCAGCAGTCCTTTTTCAAAGATTTTGGGCTTTGTTTCCAACATTGTTATTTTAAGTTGTGGTTGAAGCAATAGGAAATTGATTGTGCTCTGCCAGCTCCGAGCAGGACTGGCAATCTAAACTCTGTCCCACCCCAACTCACTGAGAAGAAGCCCTTCCTTCTCACCCTGCCAATGAGCTGCACATTCCCTTGGAAATTGTCAGGGGGTTCTTAAAGACACCAAGTCCCACTTAGGGCTTTTTGCTCTGGTTTGGCACTGGAGAAGGGCAATTCTTCATCCATCAGCTCCAGACTGCACTGCCTCAGGGACACGGCCCACTTGCCAGGTTGGGCCCACTCATGGCACTTCTAGAGGAGGAAGAAAGTGCAATGGCACAATTCCAGCCCAAAAGAAAGGAAGAGTGGGACAGACAGAACCCCCTGTGCAGATCCAGGCGTTCAGCTGGGACTGTGCAGAGTTTGGCTTCTTGCCAGTGGGATGTGTGTCCCTGACTGCAAGCTCTTGGCCTGCATGAGAGTCTCACTCACCTGCAAAAGCAGAAAGCTCCGTTGCTGTGCTCGCAAGGGGCTCGTCTGATGCAAAGCTGTCAGAGCCCTGTGAGGGGAGAGCGGGCCCAGCGGTGCGCGGGGCTGAGCCCCAGCAGAGCCCTGGAGGAGCCCAGAGCAGCCTCAGCATCCGCAGAGCCCGGCTGTAAGGAGAGAAACCAGAACCCCCCCGTCAGCTGAAGCCTCCTGTCCCCTTGTCCCAGCGGCCTGCAGTGCCCAGGCCGTGCTGGCCGTGCTCAGAGCAGGGCCCAAAGCTGCCCAGCATTGCTGCCTTTGGGAGCAGAGCAGGAGGGCAGGACATGTGCCCAGCCTGCAGCCAGCCATGGCACAGCCACCTCCTCAGCAGCTGCCCAGAGCCCAAAAGCAGCTTGGCAGCCACTGAAGAATTCCCTGCAGCCGCCCCAGCAAAGGGGGAACCTTTGGTGCCCGGCCAGGCCGTGCCATGCCCAGCTCTGGCAGCATCCCCCTGGCTCTGGACTCACCTGCACGCTGGCCGTGGAGCGTGTCTTTGGAGAAGGTGCCAGAATCAAAGGCCATCATCTTCAGCTGCCACTGGCCAGCTCCAGGAAGAGGTTGTCGTCCTTGAGCTCGTCCTTGGTGGCTCCAGCAGCAGCAGCCCCACCTGCTACAGCTTCTCCAGGGGCTCCTTCTCCTTCCCTGGGGCCACACCAGGCTCTCAGGGTTCTGCCCAGGGCCCCAGCCATCAATGAACCAGACAAGCAAAACCAGGGGGGATGGTGGCCCCCAGTGCTTGCCAGAGCAGGCCTCCAGCTCAGCTGCAGCCCAAGAGCTGCGTGTTCCCTTCTGATGCTCCCTGCTCAGAGCTACAGACAGGACAAAATAGTCTGCTTTGCTTTGCCACTGATTGCCAAGAGATGTGTGGGGCTGTTACCTGCCAGGCCCCTGGATCACACTGTGCCCGTGGGTCCCTGCCATCCTCTAGGGCACATGAACACCCTGCAGCCAAGGGGCACTGAAGAGCTCTTCCAAGGACGGCCTGTCCAAGGGCTGCATGGACAAGCACCTCTTAAGAACATTCTGGGCACAGAAACCAGAAACCACCAGGCAGCTGCAGAAGGATCCCGCCCGCTTTGCCCCCCGTTCCCGTGCCCAGGCCATGCTGGCTGTGCCCAGAGCTGGGCCTAAACTTGCCCATGCATTCTGTGCTTTGGAGGGCAGCAGGAGAGCAGGACATGTGCCACCTCCTCAGAGCTGCCAGAGCGGGATGCTCCTGAGCCCGCTGCTGGCTCCCAGCCCTGCTATTCCCCCCGTGCTGCAGAGATGAGGATCCACCGGGAGAGAGCCATCGTGGGAACAGGATCCGCCCCCAGATGATCTCCTGGCCCCTCCTGAACGGGTGCTTCCCCACCACCAGGTGGTACAGCAGGAGGCCCAGGGACCAGATCGTCGCTGCCTCGCCGTGGTAGCGGTGGTGGTGGATCCACTCGGGTGGGCTGTACAACAGGGTTCCTGTGGAACACAGACCGAGTCCATCAGGGGATGCTGCTGCTCCCAGAGCCTCGCCCCAGCATCCCTGGGCACGCAGGGGCTACACCAGTGGCACACGGGATGACCCGCTGCCCTTTTGCCAGCACCTGGGACTTGTGTACAAACTGGTGTTGGAAAAGAGGCCGCTGGTGTTGGGAAAGGGCAGCGGAAGCCCTGGGGAGGCCCAACCATGACATGCAAATGAAAAACCCACCCAGTGGTGGGGAAAACCCACTCTCCTCCCTGCCTGCAATGCCCCAAGAAACATCAATAAGCCAAGGCAAACCAGGGCAGCGGAGCAGTCCAGGCCCTTCCTCGCCTGCACACCAAACCGGCCGGTGCACGGAGTCTGACCCCCCTCTCTGCTACCCCCATGAGGGATTTTGTTGGGCTGGCTGCCCCCGCTCCAGCCCCAGCCCAGGGCAGAGTGGGTGCTGAAGGCTGCCGGCAGGGCCGGGAACTGCCTCCTCCCAGCCCCACCCAAAAGCAACTTGGCTCAAGAATTAATCCCATCCTGGCAACAATGAGGGGAAGCCCCGGTGCTACTACACCCAGGCTGGGCCATGAGATGCCCAGGAGCATCCCCTGGGAGGGCTCACCTGCAAACTGAGTGTAGGCTGTGTCCTGGAGAAAGGCGCCGCAGCCAAAGTCGATCAGTTTCAGCTGCCTGGTGGCCAGGTCGAGCAGGATGTTCTCGGGCTTGATGTCCCGGTGCAGGACCCCGCAGCTGGTGCAGTGCCGCACGGCCTCCAGCACCTGGCCGAACAGCCCCCGCGCCTCCTCCTCGGGCAGGAACCTCCGCTCCGCCAGCAAACCCGACAGGCCCTGACACCGCTCCGGACGCTCCAGCACCAGCAAGAAGCTGCTGGGCAGCTCAACCCACTCCAGGAGCCGGATGACACCACGGAACCCAGTGGACACCTTGTCCAGCAGCACGATCTCCAGGGGCGCACGGGCGCCGTCGGGCTGCGGGAGGAGCACGGTGCCGTCGGTGGGGCTGAGGCCGTGCCGGGGCTCTGGGACCCCTCACCCAGCCCGGGACGCTCTGCGCCCCCCGCTCACCCCCGCCCGCTCTCCCTCCGGGGCTCCCGGCGGCTCCCACCCCGCCGGGCCCCGGCTCCTCGCCGCCCGGCACGCCCCGCCTCTGCCGCTGGCCCCGCTCACTCACCAGCTCGCCCCAGTGCCGGACGCGGTCCCGCGGCACGCATTTGAGGGCCACCTGCGAGCAAGGGGCAGCAGCGGGCTGAGCTCGCCGCCCGCCCCGCCGCGCCCCGGCCTCCTCCCCCTCCGCCCTCCTCCTCCTGCACCCTCCTTCTCCTTCTCCCCCGCCCTCCTCCTGCACCCTCCTTCTCCTTCTCCCCCGCCCTCCTCCTGCACCCTCCTTCTCCTTCTCCGCCCTCCTCGTCCTCGTCCTCGTCCTCGTCCTCGTCCTCGTCCTCGTCCTCGTCCTCGTCCTCGTCCTCCTCGTCTTTCTCGTCGTCCTCGTCGTCCTCGTCGTCCTCGTCGTCCTCGTCCTCGTCCTCGTCCTCCTCCCCGACCGCCCCCCGACCGCCCCGGCCCGGGCATCCCCATCCGAACGGGACACCGGCGGCTCGGGGCCGGCGGCCGCGCTGCCGAGCGGCGGAGCTCGGGCCGGGGAAGCCGCAGCGGAGGAGGCGGCGGGAGCAGCCGCGCCCCGGGTGTCCTCCGCGGGTCCCGGGAGGAGCCGGGCCCGGAGCCGAGGGCGGAGCCGGGGCCGGGGCCGGGCTCGGGACAGGCGGAGCCAAAGGGTGGCGATGCCGCCCCAGCCCCGGGCACCGATGCCCGCCCGGCAGCGCCACAGCCAGGACGGCGAGAGCCGGGCGGAGGCGAGACCGCGGCGGGACGCCCGGGGCCGGGAAGGGGACGGCCCTGCCCGGGGCCGGGGGCGGGCCTGGGGCATGGCCCGGCCCGGCAGGGGGAGGGGGAGAGACCGGGAGAGGAGGGGGACACGGGGAAGAGGAGGCGGGGAGAAGGTGCGGAACAGAGGGAGAGGAGGAGCAAGAGCAAGAAACGGAGAGTCTGTTGAGTCGATTCGGATTTCGCTGCTGCCGCTGCTGCCGCTGCTGCCGCTGCACTGAAGCGCCGGGGCCGTTTGTCCGAGTGTCCGAGTGTCCGCGTGTCCGCGTGTCCGCGTGTCCGAGTGTCCGTTCCCCGCTCGCCCCACGCTCCCTACGGCCGAGCCCGCTCTCCCCGGGGGCAGCCCCTGAGTCTGTGCGAACACGGGAACTTTGCCGTGTCCAGCCCTGATCCAGAGTCCTCGCTCCTGCACGGTGGCAGAGAAATCCCCTCGGCTGCTGCTGTGCCTTGCCCCTGCTGAGGGTCAGACACTGCCGGGCCACATTCCCTGCCTGTAGAATTCGCGTCCCACCCAAGCTCTGCACTTTTGTCTCCAGCATTGCTTTCCAATAAAAACGGGGGAAGGCAAACTGTGTGCAGCTCATGATATTTCAGAGTGTCTAAAACTCGCTAAGGCACAGATCTTAGAGGTGAGATCCATTTGGAATTCATGGGATGGAGAAGCAGTGAAACATGGAAAAGGGGAGCACAGAAATAGAGAGGAGAACACCTTGGATTGTTTCTTTCCATTTTCATTTCACTTCTGGAAAGCTGTTTCAGTTTTCTGGGAATCTTCTCCACAGTCCTGTCTGCTCTTTTCAAGAACCTTTCCGGGAGAACGAGGTGCAGCTCCTGTCACAAGATGTGCCCCCAACTGCAGCTTCTCTTGGCTTCCCACACTGTGAGTGCAGCACGACTGCTGCAGCAAAGCAGGACAAATGCTGGGAGAACTTTACAAGTTGTCCTTTCTTTTCCCTGTGGGCTGGGCAGTTGTGCCATCGGTGAGGTTTTCATTGTGGCTGTTCTAACCTAAGAAACCAGGAGGTGGAACCAGGAATTGTTAGGCACTGCAACCCTGGCTGAACTCAAAGAATCCCCAGAGCCTGCAGCCAGAAATGGAGAGGTGTGTGATAATCATTCCCACATCTCCATGGGCATCTGGAAAGTGATCTAGAACATGAAAATGGGCTGACAGAGGTACTTTGTTTCTGTGTTCAGTTTAGATCAGTCTACATCTCTTGCATTGGTATAAATCAAGAGCACAATCAGTTCATGCAAGCTGGACCTCTCAGACACTGAAATAATCTGAAAAGGAGAAATGCAGAGAATGATTTGGTGAGCTTTGTCTAGAAGAAGGATAATTTTTTCTAATAATTTCTAATCCATTTCCTCTGCTTTTATCCTTCCTAACAAGGCCATTTGCATGCCAGATTCCTCATCAAATGAGAACCCTGAGCTTGTGGAACTGCCTGAAAGATGCCCTGTTCTTCTGCAGGAACACTCAGGCTGAAACAGGAGCCGAGCCCTCTCTTGGGAAGCCTCCTCCCAGCTGGAATTTGTGCCGTGCTGGGAGAGCAGGAGGGGGAGAGCGATGGGCGCTGTGTGGGAGGAGCAGGAGGTTTGGACCGCAGGACGTTCCCTCTGCGCCGCTGCCCCGCAATCGGCGGCCGTGCCCAGGGCTTCGGGCCTGGCCCCGCGTGCGCTGAGCTCCCGACACTGCGGGAGCTGCCCGGGCTGGGCTCCGGTTCCGCTGGGACCCTGCGGCAGGCTGGGCTCCAGCTGGGATCAGCAGCAGCTGCAAACAGCTCTGGGCGTCTCCCATTTCTGCTGCTGGGAAGAAGCCATGAAGAGAGTCAAGAAGTTCTGTTTTCTCTTCCTCCTGGTGGATTTCTTAGTTTTCTTTGCCACTCCACAGGCAATTTCTGAGATGGGCTCTGTAAGCTGATTTTATTTCAACAGCACCAGCAACAGGGCTGTGTTTGAGCACTGTGACTGTGGTCTGGATGGCTTCAATTCCCCTCAACTGAGTGCTCAAGGACTTGTGAGCATTTCAGTCTCTGCTAATCATGATGCCTGTGACAAAAATACTGAGTTCACTGTCACGAAAGCACCGTGGGTAGTGCTGATCAAAAGAGGCAATTGCAGTTTTCCTGATAAAATTCAGGTGGCAACCAGAAGAGGGGCAAGAGTAGCCGCGATCTCCAGTTCCCAAGACAAAGGCAACAACAGCCCCGTGCTGTCAGCTCAGGGGGAGTAAAACCGTGCTGAGAGCAGCGCTGGAACCCGATCCTTCCTTTCTCTGAAGGCTGGCTCAGGGCAGCACAGCCGGGCCCTGAGGAATCGGGGCTGTTTGGGGGTGATGGTTGCTCTGCTCCAGAATTCACCTGGAAAAAGCCCTTGGGAAGCCGAGGCGGGAGCGGGCGGGAAGGGCCGGCGCTGCTGCTGCTCGTGCCCGGGAGCCCCGGCCGGGCCGGGCCGGCGCCCGCTGCGCTGCGGCTCCTGCTGCTGCCAGAGCCGGGCGGGACTCGGGGACAGGGAACGGGCCCGGGGGACAGCAAAGGCTCGGGGGCTGCAGGGATGTTCGCGCTCGGGCCAGCGCCGGCACAGAGCTTCGGCCTCGGCATTAACCCCGAGGGAAACGCTGGGGAAAGGCTCCGGTTCAGCCTTTCTGTGCTCGTTGCTGTGAAGTGCCCGAAATAAAAGGAGAACAAGCAGGGCCTGACCCCTTCTCCTTGGGAGGAGCCCACGCCTGGGGCTGTGAGGGGCTGAGAGGGGCTGAGAGGGGCTGTGAGGGGCTGTGAGGGGCCGTGAGGAGCGTCAGTCATGGCAGGAGGATGTCCTGCCATGTCCCTCCCTCCCTCCTTTTCTCTCGTTGCCTTTTTTTTTCTTTTCTCTTTCTCTCTCTCTCTCTTGTTGGAGAGGACGAAAGTTTGGTAAGAAAGTTTGGTAAGGTATGTAGGCTTGGCAGAAAGATCTCTGAATGTAGAAACTGAGGATGAGCTAGAAATGAAAGCAAGTTTTGATATAGACTAAAAGATGTTTTGCTGAAACACTGATCGCTGAGTAACTGAGAAGGCAAAGGTTGGAGATGAGTTGGAAGGAGATTTTTATGATTAGGACAAAGGTATGTGACTACAAACAAAGACCTGTTTTTCACCAAGTAAATAAGTCTCAAGAAGAGCATAAGTAAATAGAAAACATGTCTTTACCAAATAGAGAGCTATTGCAGGCAAACAAGAAATGTTGATGTAGCAAGAAGAAGAGAGGTCTAAGAATTTTCCACTGTAAGCTTAAATTGTAACTTACTCTTGTGATTGGATAATAATGACCATAATATGGTGATGGTAGTAGTTATGATAGGCTATAGGCAAATGTAAAGGTATTGTGTATGGTGCTTATTGGTTGTTATGTGTTAAGATACTCTGCAAAGAAAAGTATAAAATGCTTTGTAACTTGAACAGCAAGTGGCTTCAGGTATGTCTACAGCTGGAGCTGGCAGCTGTAGGGCTGGCTCTGGATACCCACTCCCTGAGCTGCTGTAACTTCGCCTATGCAATAAACAGCTTTCAGGAGAGCTGCCTGAAGTCCAGACATCCTTAGTGAAACATTCTCCTATACTTTTGCAAAAAAGACAATAAACACGGCACAATGAGCAGGATGCAAAAAATAACCAATAGGATCAGGCATCTAATTTTAAGCAGATTTTTGATCTATCTTGCAATTTGCCAGTTGCCAAACAAACTGTTGAGCCAATCAGATTCTGATTCTTCGTGCAATTTTGACACGCTTGTTTGTAATTCTTTAATGTGGGCATGAATAGATTTTGAAAGATCAGACAAATTCATACAACACATTCCATTGAAATCCTCACATCTACGTCCATGTGCTAAGAACAAAAAATCAATGGCAGCTCTATTTTGCAGTGTAGCGTGCCTTACTGAACCGACACCTGTTCATAATCCGGCTAAAGCAAGGGAAGTGGTGTTAGCCTGCCAAGCTAGCCAACATCCTAACTTGTTTAACAGTCCCAGGGCTTTAGCAGCTGCTATTTGTGGAGAAAGGAAGGAAACAGCCCATCGAGCACCTGATGGCCAAAATTTGGTGTTGTCATCACAATCAGGGGCAAACACACGGGTGCTGCATTTTCCTCTCCGTAGTTTATGCTGTAAAATCATAGCTACGTGTTAGGTGTTAACAGTGAGAGTCGTCCTAAGCTGCAAGGACCTCCCTTGATGTGTGATGGAATCGCAGCCCATGCTCGGGTCTCTGCAAATAAAAAACACCCCTGGAGGCAAAGCCAGAGGAACAGTAGTAGAGTGTGAAATATGTGGTGAACTGGAATTGCACCAGGCACTTTCATTTGCAAATATGGGTTGGTTAGGAGAAACATCCCATACTTTGGACTGATCAGATCCAGAGTAATTAAATTTAGCACAAAGGCCTATTTTCACAGATCCTAAAAGCTCTATTTCTTGCAGCTCAAGAGTTGCCCGGGGAAGGTGTGAAGCCCACTGATCTCAAGCATCAGCGTGATTGCGTGATTGTAAAAGCTTGCTAACTGCCTTAGGCTTTGGCCAGTCACCTATTGGCAAGCCAACAAGGCCGGTAGAAAGAGGATTGTCAGGAGTAGCAGTGGCTAAGCACAGAGTATCTTGCCCTGTTGCATTGGCCAGGGTAACTCACACGTTGGTTCTTGGCTGACTGACAGGCCAAGCAGAAACAGCAGGCACTAAGCTCAGCAAAACTGACAAGGACAATATTGGCACCTGCATTTTTTTGTTATTCGTTGCCATTTGCACTCCAGTACATCCCAGTGCAAGCCAATACCCTTGATCACAGGGATATCAGTGCAATACAGTCCTCCTTGCTCTCTAAGAGATTGTCAATCCAGCTGTCAATCTCCCCAGCGTGTCTCACGATAAAATTGATGGGATCCCAGCTCCTGATTTATGGAAGACACAGAAACAGAGAGCATTGCACAAACCTAGCGAGAAAGTGCAGAATGCTAAAGCAAAAAATACGGGAACAACTCGGCCTACGGCACCCCCAGAGCCTCAACGGGACTTCACATCTGCTTGCGGAGGGCCCACCGCGAGCGGGTCGGCTGTTCTGGGGGAGAGGGAGGGCTGGGGACCCTATTCTGACCTGTATCCCTGGAAAGACACTAGGGAAATAATTCAGCATGTTAAACAAGAATGAGATAATGGCCAAGCTCCCGTGCAATCAGCACAAAAGGACTGGCGGCTTCCCATGGAGCTTCAGATACTTTGGAAAAACTGGTCCTCACAAACTGTAAAAGCCTGGATTCACACCAGAGCGGAGGCCTCTTTACATTTATGGGAACCCCAAGAAATTTAAAGGACAACCAGTGATTATTACAGATTTGGTGGGGGGAAACAAATTGAAGCTGTGCAAACACAAATCAAAATGAAACTAGGGAACCTTCCCGGATGATTGCATTCAGTTATGATTGTCCTGGTCCCTGAATATATAGTTGGGATTGGTATCTTAATGGGACTGGCTTTAAATTTATCCAATGGTTTATATCAGTTTGGGACAAAGCCTTATATCAGTGCCCGGCCAGTTTTAGTCAGGCAGGTGAAAATGCCCCCTGTGCAGATTCCTGCCACAGCTAAATTGGTAACCATGAAGCAGTACCAAATCCCAGGGGGGCATGAAGACATTTCACCGGCAATTAAAGACTTAGTGGGTGTTTTAAAACCCACTAGAATGGCTTGGAATAACCCTGTCTGGCCTGCCAAGAAAAGTGACAGGTCATGGAGAATGACCGTGGACTTTAGAGAATCAAATAAACACAGCCACCTCTTGCAGCAGCTGTACCAGATATTGTTACTTTAATAGAAAAAATCCAGGAACACTCTGGAAGAACCTGGTATGCAGTAATTGATTTGGCTAATGCTTTCTTTGCAGGACCCACTGCTGAGGAGCAGGGGCGTCACTTTGCCTTTACGTGGCAGGGATGACACTACACACTCAGCACATTGCCCCAGGCATGTGTGCACGGCCCAACAATTTGTCATCAGCGGCTGAGCACTTGGATGAAATCAAACTGACTCCTCATACACAACTCATTCATTATATAGATGACATCTTGGTCCAGGGCAGCAATGAGGAGGAAGTGCAACAAGTCCTTGAATTAGTTGTGGATCATAGGAAACAAAGACTGGGAAATTAACCCTACCAAAATTCAAGTGAAATTTTTGGGAATTCAGTGGCAATGCAGGCATCGGGAAATCTTCCCCAAAGCCCGACAGAAAATTTTAGAGTTTGCTGTGCCACCAAATAAAAAGGAGGCACCAAGATTTATTGGATTATTCGTCTTTTGGAGACAACATATTCTGCATCTGAGACAAATCTCAACCCCTCTGCATAAAGTAACCAGGGGAAATAGGGAATTGGAATGGGGAAGTGAGCAGCAGGCTGCCTTTGAATTAGCCAAAGAGGCTATTAGCCAAAAAGGCCTTTAGATCTATGGCCTATGCAAAAGGGAGAAGTTGAGTTAAATGTACCTGTAAATGGGTCACATACTGATGGGAGCCTCTGGCAGAAACAGGGAAAGAAAAAGGTTCCCCCAGGGTTTTGGGGGAGGAAGTTGCCAGAAGCAGGAAACAACTACACACCGTTTGAGAAACAGTTATTGGCAGGTTATTGGGCACTGATGGAAACAGAACAACTTACCATAGGGTATGAAGTGGCTCTTCATCCGGAAATTCCTATAGTGCAGTGGGTCAGAAGGTCCCCAAAAGCCCATTGGATTGGGCACGCTCCGGAGTGTGGTACTGTAAATTGGAAGTGGTATATTCGGGATAGGGCCAAGGTGGGAACGGGGCGGATAGCCACTCTTCATGAGCCAATAGCAGCTGCCCCCGGGAGGGACCAAGAGGTGAGGGCCAACTTCACAGCTGAGAGAGAATCTCCAGGGAAGTGGGAAAAGCCTTCAAATCAACTAACGCCACAGGAAAAAGAACATGCTTGGTTTACGGATGGGTCGGCTAAATATATAGGAGGGAAAAGGTTTTGGAAAGCAGTAGCTGACCATCCTCATTCAGAAAAGTTTTTAGAAATGATCAGAGAGAGGAAAAGCAGTCAATATGCTGAATTCTATGCAATTGATATGGCTTTAAAACAAGAAGATCTAGGAGAATGCCTTTCCTATACTGCTTCTTGGTCGGTAGCTAAATGGGTTTGCTCTGTGGCTACCAACATGGGTGGGCAGAGCCTGGAAAATCTACTCCAAAGAGGTCTGGGGAAAGGAACTGTGGAGTGACCTTTGGGAAATGGTGCAAAGAACTGATGTGACTGTGATTCATGTTGATGTCCATAGTGACACAGACACTTTAGAGTGACTTTATAACTCTGTTGCAGGCAACCGGGCAAAGATTTCCCAAGCCAGACCGGAGTTCCCTCCAAAGGAGGATCACGAAGGCCTGGCAAAATGTGCACACCAAAAATGTGTGCACCTTGGACAAAAAGCCCCTTACAGGTGGGCTCAAGAGCACGGCATTGCCATGTCACTCGATATGAGTAGAACTAGAATTGCTCAATGCCCCATGTGCCAACATATGTACAAACGCCCGGTGCCAAACATTGTAAAAGGACAGCTGGGGAGAGGAAAATTGCCTGGACCAACTTGGCAAATGGATTACATTGGACCTCTACCCCAGGACCGAGGGTGTAAATATATCTGCCATAGACACATATCCTGGGTATTTGATTGCCCATCCTTGTGAGAAGGCCGCTCAGCACAGCACCATCTGTACTATAGACACAATAATTCTGTATTACGGAATGCCATTACCCAGTCAAACAGATAATGGGTCTCATTTCCAGAACAAATTCATTCAGCAGTACGCTGAGCAGAAAAACATTCAGTGGGGTTTTCACACACCATATTATCCCCAAGCTGTGGGATTACCTGAGCGAATGAATGGGCTGTTGAAAGAGCAGTGGAGAAACCTGGGAGATGGGCACCTGTCCTGGTGGAGAACCCATCTCACTGATGCACTGCACATCCTTAACAATAGGCCCATCAGGGACATGGACACAAAGTCAGGGGACAGCGCTCAGAGTCAAAGTATATCATGATTTGGTCAGAGAAACATGGTCTCTTGACACCTCCCTAAGTAAGGGAAGCTCCCAAAGATGGGGACATGATGAACGGCCACTTGAGAGAGTTCTACAACATTATGGAGTGGCTCCATGGAGCCCTAGCCAATTGGTGTCAGGGGCCAGAGAACCTGCCTATAATCTGAATTGGATAATAAGACTGCAAGCTGTCTCGGAGATAATAACTAACCAGAGGGCTGCCGCCCCTGACCTTATGGCCGACCAATCCACGCAAACGCGGAATGCGATTTTCCAGCATCGCGGGGTTTTAGACTACCGGCAGAAGAAGGAGGAGTTTGCAGGAAAGAAAATGAATCCAACTGTCGCTTACAAATTGATGACAATGGAAAAGTAGGAAAACAGACAACTCGGGAGATGAGAAAATTAGCCCATGTACCAACCCAGACATGGGAATGTTGGGAACCAGATATATTCTTGTGGCTGCCAGGGAGTCTGTGGCTCAAAGGGGCCCTTTCTCCTTTCCCTTTGTGAATGTCTTGGGGTGACCTTATGATGTGTATACCATATCGCTGCCTGTGCCCAGAAATTAATGCTGGGGGGGGGGGGAAGGGGTGGTTGTGCCTTCTCTCAGAGGATATATTTCTAAATTTGGCCAAACCGGAACAGTGCAGCTGCTACCTTCCTGTTTATTCCTTGTTTCTTTCCTTGTATTGTACGACTCATCCAGCACACAGTACAGGGAAGGCAGCTCGCAGCTACACCTCAAGATCCACCAACCCCATATGCAACAACTGCAGAGGCAATCTGACAACCATGATTCATCCTGTAAGTCAGAGGAGCGACTGATGTGCTGAGGCCTGAGCAGCAGGCCTCAGCCGGAGCTGACCTACAAGATGAACCCTGGCCAATCTGTGACTAACACCATCAGTATTATTCAGCTAAAAACAGATGACAAAGATGCTTATGCTAGCTGTTTAATGCCAAACGGGCTGCTTTAGAAACTTTCCCATAATCGTGTACAGTTATCTGCAAGAAATGGATAATTTAAGAAACTTTCCCCAGCTGACATGAATAAAGGTTGGTTTGCAGGGTGTTTGAGGGGAAACCCTCCCAGGCAAGGCCTGGGCACTGGCCAAGCTGTGGCCCCTGCTGGTTGCAAAGTGTGCCATCAGACCCAGGTGTTTCCAGACTAAAAACACAATCAAGTCGCTTGGACTTCCTGATTTGGGCCTCTAAAAGCTGGACCCGAGTTTGGGGCAAATTTGGAGGCCTCACATACGGGTAGATGCACCCATAGGATTCTCCCAATTGACGGGAAGGGTTCTCCAGCTCCTTGCTGCAAAACGGGGCTCCCCAATGACTGCGGATCTGGATGGTGGCAAGGTATTTAGGCAATTGGTGATGCATCTTTCTAAATCACTCTCCTTTCTCTTGGATAGTAATAATTAGGTGCATTACCTTGCTTATTTTTGCTTGTTGCTAAATCCAAGCCCCTAGTTTTATTGAATGTATCGTTTTACATTTGCGGTTCCTTAATTTCACAGTAAAATAAGAGCATTCTTCCCGGTGCTGTGTCCTTTAAATCGCCTCTGCCCCTTGGCAGAACAACAGGAGGCCCCTGAGGGGCTGGGGTGGTGGGAAGGCCCGAGGAAGTGGCTGTCAGAGGCCATAAGCAGCCTCCAGGCAGCCGCCTCGTTCCTGCCGCCCGGCTGCTCTGGCGCTTCCCCGAAGCATCTCCCAGGCCTGCGGCAGAAGCCCTCAAGGCCGGGCCTCAGCAGGAGGGTGGGGAGCACCCCGAGGTGCCGAGGCTGGGCTGGCTGGGGACAAGGAGGGCGGGGAGCCCTGCTGGGGCACGGCCCCTGGCTGCTGCCAAGAAGGGGCGGTGGGCAGAGGCAGGGCTGGCGGCCAGCCCGGGCCCCCGCGGCTGCCCAGGCCACGGGGCTGTGACCGAGGCCCCCCTGGCACAGAGCTCTGGGCCCGCACAGCTGCTGCCACCATGGGGAGGGCGGCGATGTCTCCTCGAGCAGGGCTGCCGAGTCGCTGCTGCCGAAACAGCTCTGGACGCCACAGAAACAGCACCAGAGCGTGCACAGGAACAGCAGGAGCCCCAATGCCGGCACCAGCTCAACAAGGCATCCGCACCAGCCGGGACGCCAAACGGGGCCATACTGTGGGCACAGCTGCACGTGGCTGGGCAAAAGGCTCCAGCAGAATTGGCCACAATGGCTTCCTCTTGCCTTGCCAGCCTCACAGCGACGCTTGGCAGCTTCAGCTGCAGCCTGTGCCCCTGACTGACTTCAGTGGCCGTGCTTGAGGGCAGACTCGCCTTCCACAGTCAGGCGTCCCAAGGCAGCAGCATTGGTGCCATCGTGAGAGAGAGACTCTGATGGGACACAAGCCCTGCACTGCAGGTGCCATCCCTCTCCTGCATGCAGGCCCCTTAAAGACACGTACATGAGCTTCCAAACTAAATCCTGGACTTGCTTGGAACAAAGGAAGATGCAGCCGGCACTAAAGAAAAGCTGGCAGACGTTCAGGGGTGGAGGGAAGCACTTTGCTGTGTGCAGAGGAGATGGCCCGGTTCACAAGCTCAGGCTTTGCTGCCAGAGGATCCTGCTTTGCTCTTGCTGGAGGCCGTTCCCTACCAATGCATGGCCCTCCATTGTTCCTGCATCACGGCTGCTGGACCTGTGGCAACAAGTGTGTCCCGAGTCCATGTGACAGCAGAAAAGGGTGGGACCTGTGTGCTTCCAGCGCCTGTCTTGGCTGCTCCTTCAGGGTGCTGGCACCATCATCAGAGACACAGAACAGCTTCTCCTCCCACAGCTATCCCTATCCTCTGCACTTCCCCAGGTGTCTCCCTTGATGTTCCCTGGGGAACCTCCCTGTTTGTGGCCGTCCATTGCCCTGCTCAGCAGGGACGCAGTTGTGTTTGAATGTGAGCTGCCACAGCCAGACACACAGCAACAGGAATGTTGAATATCAGAGGCTGGGCCAATTCTTTCATTTCCAGAATGCAAGAAAGACAGAAAAGCACAAGGAAACGTCACAGTGTCTCTGTAGAATCTCTTTGCCCTGTGAAACTCAGCAGCTGATGCTGTTCTGGTGCTACTGCTAATCCCTTCCATGAAAAAATTCACTCCAGGAAGGAGCAACATCTCCTGTTGGATACCAAGCGCTGCCCCCAGTCACTCCAGCTGCTCCTGCCAACAGCCCCCTGTAGGAAGGAGCACAGACCCCAATGCACCTTGGCTTTGGCTGCCCTCTGGCAGAGAAGCCCCTGGGGGCACAGGTCTCTGGGGCAGGAGATGGGCACCAGCGCTGCCAGGGCTTGGGGGTGGCAGGTCTGCTTCGGAGGGGACTCTGCCACACCTGCTGATTTCAGCGCTCCCCGGGCCCCAGGGGTCAGAGCAGCATTCGTGCCCTGGCCCACACGTTCCTTGTCTGTGTCACAGCCCCGGCTTTAGGATGGCCACCGGCCGGGACGTGTCCCAAGGAGGCCGTGCCAGCTTCTGTGGAAGAGCCCTTCCCGCGGCGGCTGCGGCGGCAGCCGTGGGGGCTCCTGGTGCTGCCCCGAGCCCACAGAGCAGGGGAGCGTTTGCTTATGGCTGGAGCCGATGCTAAAATTCCTGTTGGGCTGCCTTAGACACTTGGGGCAGGGCATTCCTTCCAACCTGGGCCACTTGGGGTGGGCTGGGGGTGGCCCCAGGGCAGGTGGCAGCGTGTGCAAGGGCCCTTTGTGACATGGTGCAGCACGGTCACCGTGGGGTGGAACGGGACAGGGTGTCCCAGGGCCCTTTGTGACACGTGCTGACATAGGGGCTGGCGGCGACGCGGCCACGCCACAGTGCTCGGAGCACGCGACGGGACAGGACGGGACAGAGCGGTGCCGTGAGGAGCCCCCGCACAGCGCACTCGTTCCTCGCTGACCCGGAGCTTTTCCGAGGCGTTATTCCTGCAGGTGACCTCGAGGCCAGACCACAGGACTTGGTGACCTGTGGCCTTCTCGAGGCTTCTCTTTTGCAGGTGCCCTCAAGGGCAGACCGTGGGACTTGGTGCCCCGGAGCTTTTCCGAGGCATCTCCCATCCCTGTGGCCGGTGCCCTCAAGGCCAGACCCTTGGCTTTGCTGACCACAATCCTTGACGAGGAGTCTCCTGTCCTTGTGGCAGGAGCCCTCTGAGACCAGGGTGCAGGACTTGCTGTCCTGTAGCCTTCCTGAGGCTTCTCTGCTGCTGGTGCCTTCAAGGCACAAGTGCAGGACTTGTTCACTCAGAGCTTTCCCCAGGCATCTCTCTTGAAGGTGCCCTCGAGGCCAGACTGCGGCATGGCGGGCAGATTCCGTGGCCTGTTCAAAGTGTTCAGGGGGAAAAAAGGCCCTGGAGCTGCCCCAGCACAACAGCCTGAAGAGCTGGAGCAGTTCCAGCCACGGCAGGACAGTGAGTGACAGAGCTGGGCCACAGGGCTGATGGCGGCAGCCAGCTTGGCACCATCCCATCCCATCCCATCCCATCCCATCCCATCCCATCCCATCCCATCCCATCCCATCCCATCCCATCCCATCCCATCCCATCGCGTCCCATCGCGTCCCATCGCGTCCCGTTCCATCCCATCCCATCCCTTCCCATCCCATCCCATCCCATCCCATCCCATCCCATCCCATCCCATCCCATCCCATCCCATCCCATCCCATCCCATCCCATCCCATCCCATCCCATCCCATCCCATTGCATCCCATCGCGTCCCATCCCTTCCCATCCCATCCCATCCCATCCCATCCCATCCCATCCCATCCCATCCCATCCCATCCCATCCCTGGAGAACAGGCCCATGGATAGGACGGAAGAGGGGCCAGGCCAGACCCCCTGCAGCAGTCATGTTCCATCCCCTGGGCATCCCGGGGCTGTCCCTGCCTGGGGAGTGCAGGGCTGGGCTGCGTTCTCCGGCCTCTCCCGCAGCCCCTCAGCTCTGGCTGCGCTCGCTCTTTGCCAGATGCAGCCCTGGACCGGACACAAAAGAAGGACCGTGCCCATGGCCGCTTCCGGAGAACAGTGCAGGTACCTGCAGCCATCCCCACCTGGGCTGGGCCTGCTGTCGCTGCTCAGCCGAGCACCGCTCCTGGAGCACCCCTTGGAACATCCCTCTCTTCCCTGTCCTTTGTTCTCCTGCAGATGTTCCGGAAGTTCATGTGCATCCGGCGTGGAAAGACCAGCACCAAAGCAACTGAGGGCACAGCTGAGCCTGACTCTGGGCTGACCAAGCTCCAGGCAGAGCCTGGTGTCAGCACAGATATCACTGCACCCTCAGAAGACTCTGACAGTCCAATGAATGATCACACGGCGAAGACTCTCATGGCAGGGACTGAGGACATGGCCATCACAAACACCGACACCGGAGAGACTCAGGGCATCCCAAATACTGACACTATGCCCATTCCCACTGGGATTCATGCTCCCAAACTGGGTTATTTCAAGGAGAGTGCTGATTCTTCTCAGCAGCAGGTAAGCAGCCTGGGGCCAGGGCTGGACACTCCAAGGATCTTGTGCCCCCTCAAGCCACAGCTGCTGGGCCCCCTCAGCCTTTGAGACCAGAGCAGTGAGTCGAGAAGGGAAGCATTTCTTGGGGGCAGCTGGGGAAGTTGCTCCCTTGGACAGTGCTCCAAGTCTTCCCCATGCCTCCTCCAGGTGCCAGCCATGGTGAGGAACATTCACCAGAGACTCGGGTCCCATGTCACTGTGGATCCCAGGCTGCCCATTAACGTTCTGAGGCTGGCTGAAGAGCACCCCGCTGATGTGGTGCTGACCCTCCTGCGCTGTGCCCCATCGTGCGACAGGTACGGGGCCCAGCTGCCTTGAGAGCTCAGGGCTCACCAGCCCTTAGGGCCCATTGCCCTGTGCCGCCTGTCCAATGGGGTCTGCCAGACAGGCGGAGAGCTCCAGGACCCTCAGGCCCCTCTGTTTCCTGAGCCTGCTGCCATGCTCCCTCCCTGCCCCTCAGGGCACCGGGGCTCTGTCACCTGGGCCCCCACAGCTGCACAGGGCATGGTACTGTGACTGAGACGCCCCTGACTTAGAGCTCTGATCCCACAGAGCTGCCACAATGATGTGGAGACTCATAGGCTTGTCAGGCAGCACACTGGAGAAGGTGCTGCCAACACTGCTCTGTGTGATGGAGGACTGGCCTCTGCACAGCATGTCCACCTCTGATGGGGACAACAAGGACATTTTTGCCCTGGCTGTGAGTTTCTGGAACTGGCCTTTGCTTGCCCCCAAGCTGCCGCTCCAGCAGCTCTCCATCCTCTCCCTGCCTCAGGTGCTGGGCTGAAACCTGAGCTAGGGGCAGGCTCAGGGGGAACCAGGCCCGGTGCTCCCCCTGCATCTCCCCTCAGGCCCTGCCACATGGACAGCTCAGCACTGAGCGCTGTCTTGGGCTGCTTCTTTTTCAGGCAACTCTGGCACTGTGGGTGATTGTCCAGGTGCCTCGGTGCCACGAGGCAATGAACCTTTACTCCTCCCGCATCTTTGTGGCTCTGCTCTCCCATGTTGTCATCACCACACAGCAGATGCCAGAGGAAGTTGATCGCTTCTGGAGAGCGTGCCGGGAGGAACACCGCCTTCCCACCAACTCCAACAGGTCCCAGTCCTCCTGTCCTTCCCATGCCCTTGTGGCCAGCGCCAGTGCTCCCAGTGTGACCTGGGCTTTGTTCTGCACACAGGTTTGCAGTGCAGGCCATGAAGGCTCTGCTCTGTCGACTGCGCTGTGACAATGAGGTGGTGGCTATGGAGCGCAAGCGTGGCTGGGACACACTGCTGTGTGCTGACACCCAGCACTATGCAGTGGGTCTGCTGGCCAGGTGAGACCCCCTTCTCCCCACTGCCCCCGGCACTTGTGCCCTGTGCCCGAGGTGCCCCACACAGCCCCTGTGGCCATGGGCCAGAGGGCCTGGTCAATGAGGGATGGCCAAGGGCACTGGAAAAGGCTGGAGAAGGGTGCTCAGGAGCAGCCACCTCCTAGAGCACCCACATCCCCTGCACCTCTGTGAGTCAGTCCTGGGAGATGTTTGCCCCCCCAGCTCACAGCCTTGATGCCTTTTTCCCTCTGCCAGAGAGATGCGCCGGGTCTCCCTCCCCATGTGTTCTGGGATTGCACTCCTCCTGCTTGGGCTGCTGAGCAGGAAGGAGCCAGGCTGGGATCTGCCCTTCCTGGCATTCCTTGTGGAGGTGAGCCTGACGGCCAGCGCTGCCTCGCTGAGCTGCCTCCCGCCTCTCTGCCCTCTCGTAGCCGCAGCTGCCTGGGACGGTGCCCGCGCCCTGCGCTGCTGCCTGGGCCCAGCCCTGGGCGGTTCCGGGCTCCTGCCGGCCGGCTCCCCTGTCACTGCCCTGTGCCTTTCAGGTCCTCGAGTGCCTGGACTTGAGGGAATGCGGTGACAGTGTCCTGGAGATCATGTCCAGGTACCTGCTGAGCGAGTGCAGGCAGAGATGTCGCCTGGCACTCAGAGGCCTCGTGGTGCTCAGCAAGGATCCCGCAATGGTGAGAAGGCGGCAGCGGCTGAAGCTGCGCTGGGGAAAGCAGTCACATGGGCTTGGCTGGGCTTCAGGAGCTGAGGCAGCTGCTCCCAGCTCTCCTGCCTCCCGGCTCAGCTGCCCCAGTGCTTTGGGACAGGCCTTTGGCCTCTGGGCCCTGCGGCAGCAGGGTGGGCTTGCAGGGCCAGGGTGGTGTAGGCAGTGCAGACGTTCATGGCTTCACAGCACAGCCTTGTGTTCCACACAGGCCAGAAGGATGGGCAGCCTGTCCCAACGGCTTGTGGAGCTGCTGGGCGATGAAGATGGAGAGGTGGTCAGGATGTCCCTCTCTGTGTTCATGAATGTGCTCGAGAACAAAGACATCCTGGTATCCAGCACCACCGCCCCGAAACTGGCTGAGGCGCTCCTGCCACTCTTTGAAAATGTAAGGCTCTGTGCCCCAGCCATAGGCACTGGGTGCTGCCCAGAAATTTTGTGCCTTTTGCATTTTCAGGCCTTTGCCTAGGTGGGCCTGGAGTAGTTTGATGCCTTTTCCTGGTCTTAAAATCAAGAGTCAAACATGGTTAGAAGGGAGAAAGGGCTTTTACCTCTGTATTTATTATAAGGATCCTTAGGTGCACCACGCCCACGTGGAATGGGCCGAAATGCGCCCCGCAATGCACACACACGATAGATTGGGTATAACATTATAGATCTTACTAATTAGCATAGCTATCAAAGATTCCCCAGTGAGAGGCTCAATTGAGCCCCCCTCCCTAAGGAACCTTCCCCCTCGATGGCCCTATCTTAGTTTACAAAATGTGTTCTGGAGAGGACCTTGGTGTCTGCGGTTTCTAAGATGTTTAGTCTCCTAGCTTAACAAAATAAGTCTAAGAATGTAGGCCAAAAACCACTAAGAATATAAAAAGGTATATAAACGGGGTATGAAAGAAAAGGCAAAAAATCATCATGGCATCAAGTTGGTTTCCTTTCCTCCAGGACAATAGCCATGTGCAGCTGCTCTCCATTCACCTCTTCTCCAAGGTGATGGAGTTGGTAGTGGATGAGGGAAAAAAGCCCCTGAAGACGATTGTGAACCAGAGCCTTTACCCACTTATAATCTACTGGGATGATGAGAACTGGCGTGTGGCAAAGGTAAGGTTTTGTGTGATGCTGCTGCATCCCTGGGAGGGGGCTCGGCTGCCTCCAGCCCTGGCACCTCCCAGGCTGCAGCCTCCTCCCAGCCTTGGCACAGGGACACGGGTCCTGTGCCCTGGGCCGTGGTGCCATCTCTGGGTCTCTGCTGCTCTCCAGGCTTCTCGCGAAACATTGATTTGTGCAGCCAAGTTCCTGAAGAGGAGAGATCTCGAGCAGCTGCTCAAGAAGGACCAGAGGTTGAAGTTTGCCAAGCTCCTGGTAAGGACTGCCTGGAAGCCCAAGCTGAGCCTGGAGAAGCCCCCTGCCCCTGGTACCCAGTGTGTGGGGTTGGCTGCGGTGCTGCACCAGGGGCGCCAGCCTGCGCCCCACACGCCGCTCCCTTGCCTGGGCTCTTCTCCAGGCTCCTGTGGCCCCGAGCCGGCTGCCGATGGAGCCCCGGCCCCGCTGGGCCGTGGCGCGGGGCGGCACCGCGGCTCCCCGGGCAGCAGCCGGCCCTCGGCCCCCTCCAGAGCCCGGCGCCAGCGGCTGCTGGCCGGGCCTCGGGGCCGTGCGGGCAGGGGAGGCCAGGGCTGGGCGCAGAGAGCCCGGCCAAGGGGCTGAGCCCGCGCCAACCCTTCCCTCCTGGCGCTCTCTGCAGCTGGCAGAGGACAGGAGCCGAGCGGCCGAGCGCCTGCACCAGGCCCTGCCGTTCGTGGACAGCCCACAGCAGTCCCTGCGAGAGGCGGCCGTCAGGTTCATCGGTGAGCCACGAGCCCGGGGCCCCTCCCCGCCCCGCCGCAGCTCGGCCCCGGCCCCGGCTGCTGCCCCGGCAGCGGCATCCGGGCCCGGGGCCGTGGAGCCCCGCCTGCCCTCGGGGCCGCTGCCGCCCTCTCGCAGCCGGGCCCGGGGCCGTGCAGCCCCGCCTGCCCTCGGGGCCGCTGCCGCCCTCTCGCAGCCGTGCCCGGGGCCGTGGAGCCCCGCCTGCCCTCGGGGCCGCTGCCGCCCTCTCGCAGCCGTGCCCTCGGGCGTCAGGATGCGGCACGGGCCCGGGCTGAGCCCTGCCGGGGCAGGAGAGCGTGTGGCCACGGGGCTGGCAGCGCCGCTGCGAGGGAGCTGTGCCGCGGGGCCGTGACCGCCTCTGTGCTCCCAGGGACTGCCAGGGTGTTCTTGAGGGGGCAGAAGGAAGAGCTCCAGGTCCTCAGTGAGGGTGAGTGAGGGCAGCGGGCTGTCAGCGGGGGCTGGCGGGGGGAGCTGCAATGCCTGGCTCGGGAGCTGCAATCCCTGCCCTGGCTGTGGGGGGCTTTGCTCCATGTGTGGACTCGGGGTGACGTGGGCAGAGCACAGAGAGGTTTCAGGGACACGGTGGGGAGCTTCATGGCCAGCACCTTCTGGCTGATCTCCTTGGCCCCTGCTGTCTTCTGGCCATGGCAGGAGCTGGGCGAGATGGCCCTGGCAGGAAGGTCTGCTTGGATTCCTGCAGATCCAGGCTCTGACCGTGGCTCTGTTCCTGTCTCTTCCAGCCCTTCAAGCCCTGAGGAGAGACGACAGCCCTTCCCAGACAAACATCGTAGTTCAGGAAATATTCAACAAAAGAGCTGCAGAACTACGTTCATCTGCTGGCTCAGAACCAGAGTCCCTTTAAGATGTCCAGATATCCTGGAAGATGAGACCATCTGGAGACAGAGTAGAGCAGCTGGAGCTCCAGGCACAGCTGATGCTGGTCACAGCTGAGCCTGTGGAAAGCTCCCATAGCTTCTGCCCTCTCCCTCCCTTTTGACAGCTCCATCCCTCCAGCCCTCAGACCCTGCCCATCCCCTTTTTTCCTCCCAGCTCATCCCCTTTGCTTCGCCTCCTATTAATAAACAGTTTGGCTTCTTCACTTGACCTGCATCTCTGCGGTGCTGAAGCGGCGCAAAACCTGAGCCCTGGGACACACAGGCCCCTCCTGCCGCTCTCTTCCGTGCTATTACTGCAACCCTAGGGTATATCACCGTGTCCTGCAGCTGTAGGGAGGAGGAGAGAAGATCCAGCAGGCAGGAATTGTGCAGCAAGATTGATTTATTTAATTATTTTACAAACTCTTTCATAGACTTTTTTCTTCATAGTCTAATTGGACAAAGGATCAGCCACCCCTTGGCGTGATTGGCTAAAATCCTAAAGCATCCATTGTCAAAATATTTTTCTACTGTACTATAAACAAGACTTTTCAAAGCTGCAGGTGTTTGGTTGTTTACATAACTCTGCTGCCTCTTCTGTGAGAGAGAAAAGTCTCTCACGGGCTTAGAAAATAGCAAGAAAATCCTTGCTAGCAGCATTTTTGTATCCACACCATGCCATGTTTTGTGCAGAGACACAGAGGAACGAGGGCAGCTCAGGCTGGAAAGGTCCCTGTCCTGAAGGTCCAGTTCCACAACACTGTGGAGTCAGAGGTCTTGCTGAGCACCCTGATAGGCCCTGGATTTTAGAACAGCCAACAGGAGTATGCTCTGGAGGCAGCTGTGAGGGATTCCGTGGCAAGCCTCCACGGAGGGCAAAGGAGCTTGGAATGCTGGAAGCTTTCAAGAGCAGCTTCCTGAAAGCACAGCAGTGCTCCATCCCTGCACGGGATCAGGAAGAGGGCAGAAGCAGAGACCATCCGGGCTTAACAGTGGCCTCTGGGTGTTTGCCTACGAGCAAACGAAGCAGCAGCACAGTGGCCGAGACTCGGACGCGCGACCATCCCGGTGTCCGGAGCGCTGTCAGGCAGTGTTGGGATCCTGGGGGCGGTTCTGGTCTCCACAAGTGTGGAATCGCAGCCCCTGCTGATGCCTTGAGAGGCCACCTAAAAACAGAGGCTAGACCAGAATAAGGGAATAAAGGTAGGTATTTATTTGCAAGGCCTTCAAAGGTACACCCAGGGTAGCCAGAGGCTACTGCCAAGAGGGACCCCAAGATGGACAACAGGTCAGGAGTTCTTCACAGTTTTGTAAGTTTGGTTCATTTGCATATGTGCCAGTTTGGCCAAATTTAGAAATATATCCTCTGAGAGAAGGCACAACCACCCCTCCCCTGAACCTGGTTCAGGAAAAAATAAGTTTTCCTCAAAGGAAAGTGAAGGAGATAAAAACTATTTATTTAACAAACACACGGGAAAAGGAAAATAATGCTAAATAATAAAATCTTTCAGTGTGGAGGAAAAACCTGAGAAAATGTTAGAGTCCTTCCTTTGGTCTCCTCGGAGCTGGGGCTTGGGCCAGGGCCAGGCCCTCTGTGCTCAGTGGCAAGTCCTGCCAATGTGCTCTGATATTGAAGCAGCCCATCAGAAAAGGGAGAAAATCCAAAATTCCAGGGAATGAAAAAAAATTCAGCTCTCAGTCTCCCTTTGGAGAAAAAGAAGCTGAAGAACTGGCCAAAAGCTGACCAGGGAAGCAGCAAGCTGGGAAGAAGAAAGTCCCTATCTCTGTGTGACCTTGAACAAGCTGCAAACTGCTTTGAGAAAGTTTTGCTCAGATTTTTCCTTCTCCCTCTCAGGCTCAGTTTAGAGGCATAGAAAGGCACAAAGTTAATTTCTGGGCATAGGGCAGTGATACGGGATACACATCACAAAGTCACCCCAAGACATTCCACCCCTTATCCCATATCATTGGCTCAATGCCCAAACTAAGATATTCTAACTCTACACACCCACATCAATACATATACATATACATATACATATACATATACATATACATATACATATACATATACATATACACAGCTATGTACGAACAGTGACAGAGACAATCAGCAAGCAGTGGTACACAGGCATTCCACATTACAGATGGTTTTCACACAACAATCAGATCTCCCTGCGGTACACAACGTGTTGTTCCATCTTTCTGCATTACCCACCACGTGCAACCAGGTCCCTGAGCAAAGACAACCCCACAGATGGGTTTGTCTGTACTCGAGGCAGAATTTATCCACACAGTCTTTCCTAACAGGCCTCTGACATGCACTACTGGGACCTTATCTCCATCTACTGTATGCAGGGATTCAGATTGGGCTGGACCAGCTCTATTGGTGGAACCTCGGGTGTTAACTAACCAGGTGGCCTTTGCCAGATGCTGCTCCCAATTTTTGAAAGTTCCCCCACCCAGTGCCTTCAAGGTGGTTTTCAACAATCCATGGCACTGTTCCATTTTGCCTGCAGCTGGTGCATGGTAAGGGATGTGGTACACCCACTCAATGCCATGTTCTCTAGCCCAGGTGTTTATAAGGCTGTTCTTGAAATGAGTCCCATTGTCAGATTCAATTCTCTCAGGGGTACCATGCCTCCAAAGGACTTGCTTTTCCAGGCCCAGGATGGTGTTCCGGGCAGTAGCATGAGGCACAGGGTAGGTCTCCAGCCATCCTGTGGTGGCTTCTACCATTGTGAGCACATGGCGCTTGCCTTGGCGGGTTTGAGGCAGTGTGATGGAATCAATCTGCCAGGCCTCCCCATCCTTGTATTTGGACCACCGCCCACCGTACCACAGGGGCTTCACCTGCTTGGCCTGCTTGATCGCAGCGCATGTCTCACAATCATGGATCACCTGGGAGATACTGTCCATGCTTAGATCCACCCCTCGATCTCGTTCCCACTTATAGGTGGCATCTCTGCCCTGATGGCCTGAGGCATCATGGGCCCATCGAGCTAAGAACAACTCTCCTTTACATTTCCAAATCTAAATCTATCTGTGACACTTCTATCTTTGCAGCCTGATCTACCTGCTTGTTGTTTTGGTGTTCCTCATTAGCCCTACTCTTGGGGACATGGGCATCTACATGGCAGACTTTCACAACCAGCTTTCTTACTCGGGCAGCGATGTTTTTCCACTCTTCAGCAGCCCAGATTGGTTTTCCCCTACGCTGCCAATTAGCTTTTTCCCACTTTTCCAGCCATCCCCACAGAGCATTGGCTACCATCCATGAATCAGTGTAGAGGTAGAGCTTTGGCCACTTCTCTCTTTCAGCAATGTTCAGGGCTAGTTGAACAGCTTTGAGTTCAGCCAGCTGGCTTGATCCACCTTCTCCTTCAGTAGCTTCTGCAACCCATCATGGGGGACTCCATACGGCTGCTTTCCACTTTCGTTTCATCCCTACGATGCGACAAGAACCGTCGGTGAAAAGAGCGTAGCGTGTGTCTTCTGATGGCAGTTGGTTGTACGGTGGAGCTTCTTCAGCACGTGTCACTTGTTCTTCTTCATCAGCGAGACCAAAGTTTTCACCTTCAGGCCAGTTTGTGATTATTTCCAAAATCCCAGGGCGATTCAGTTTTCCGATACGGGCGCGCTGTGTGATGAGAGCAATCCATTTGCTCCATGTGGCATTAGTGGCGTGGTGGGTAGAGGGAACCTCTGCTTTGAACATCCACCCCAGCACCGATAGTTGAGGCGCCAGGAGGAGTTGTGCCTCAGTGCCGATTACTTCTGAGGCAGCTTGGATTCCTTCATAGGCTGCCAAGATTTCCTTCGCTGTTGGGGTGTAGTTGGCTTCAGACCCTCTGTAGCTTCGGCTCCAAAATCCCAGTGGTCGACCTCGAGTCTCACCAGACACCTTCTGCCAAAGGCTCCAGGACAGACCATGGCTCCCAGCTGCAGAGTAGAGCACGTTCTTCACTTTGGGTCCTGTCCTGACTGGGCCAAGGGCTACGGCATGAGCGATTTCCTGCTTGATTTGGGCAAAAGCTTGTTGCTGTTCGGGGCTCCAGTGGAAATCGTTCTTCTTGCGGGTAACCAGGTAGAGAGGGCTCACAATCTAGCTGTACTCAGGAATATGCATCCTCCAAAAGCCTATGGCACCTAGGAAAGCTTGTGTTTCCTTCTTGTTGGTCGGTGGAGACATTGCTTTGATCTTATTGACAACCTCAGTGGGAATCTGATGCCATCCATCTTGCCACTTTACTCCCAGGAACTGGATCTCTCGGGCAGGTCCCTTGACTTTGCTCTTCTTGACGGCGAATCCAGCTTCCAGGAGAATTTGGACGATTTTCTCTCCTTTCTCAAACACTTCTGTCGAGGTGTTCCCCCACACAATGATGTCGTCAATGTACTGCAGATGTTCTGGGGCCTCACCCTTTTCCAGTGCAGCCTGGCTCAGTCCATGGCAGATGGTGGGACTGTGCTTCCACCCCTGGGGCAGTCGGTTCCAGGTGTACTGCACACCCCTCCAGGTGAAAGCAAACTGAGGCCTGCACTCTGCTGCCAAAGAAATGGAGAAAAATGCATTGGCAATGTCAATAGTGGCATACCACTTTGCTGCTTTGGACTCCAGCTCGTACTGGAGCTCCAACATGTCCGGCACAGCAGCGCTCAGCGGTGGAGTCACTTCATTCAAAGCACGATAGTCCACAGTCAATCTCCATTCCCCGTCAGACTTGCGCACAGGTCAAATGGGGCTGTTGAAGGGTGAGTGGGTCTTGCTGACCACCCCTTGGCTCTCCAGCTCACGGATCATCTTGTGGATGGGGATCACAGCATCTCAAGTTGTCCGGTACTGTCGGCGATGCACTGTTGAGGTAGCACTTGGTATTCTTTGTTCTTCCACCTTCAGAAGGCCGACTGCAGACGGGTTCTCTGACAGCCCAGGCAAAGTGTTCAATTGCTTAATGCCCTCTGTCTCCACAGCAGCTATTCCAAAAGCCCACCTGAGTCCCTTTGAGTCTCTAAAATACCCGTTCCAGAGGAAGTCTATGCCCAAAATGCACAGGGCCTCTGGGCCAGTCACAATGAGATGTTTCTTCCACTCATTTCCAGTCAGGCTCACCTCAGCTTCCACCAAGGTCAAATTTTGTGATCCACCTGTTACACCAGCAATAGAAACAGATTCTACCCCCACATGCTGCGATGGAATTATTGTACACTGCGCACCAGTGTCAACCAAGGCATCATATTTTTGTGGTTCTGATGTACCAGGCCAACGAATCCACACAGTCCAAAAACCACGGTTTTCCCTGACCTCTACCTGGCTAGAGGCAGGGCCCCTCTATGCCTGGTTATCCTTCTTTCCCTGGGCCTGTATCTTAGAGGTTCCTTCATGGGAATTGGACATGCCATCGTCTTTTCCATCATTTCTGGCAGTTTGGCTACAGGCAACTGGAGCTACTTCCTTTTTGGTAGATCCTCCTTTCTGAGACGTGCGCTCCTTCAGTTCACTCACTCGTGCTGCCAGAGCAGAAGTGGGTTGTCCACCCCACTTCCTCATGTTTTCCCCACTGTCACACAGGAAATTCCACAGCTCACTTCATGGGATGTACCTTCTCTCTGGAGAAGGCACTCTTTAATCTCCTGGAGACTCTTCTTCATTTCATCTTCCATTTTCTGCATATGTGTTTCCACAGCTGCGATTCTTGCATGTGTTGGGCCATGCACAGAGTCTGCAGATGCTCAGAGCTTCACTGCCATATCCCTCACGGTCTCATTCGCATCGTAGTCCAGTTTCATTATTGCTAAAGCAGAAGCGTATTCTGGTGGCCCAAGTTGTATGAGTTTTTGCCACATGTATGGAATAACTCTGGCCTGGTCTGGACTTTTCAATCCTGGGTCATTTGCGAAGATAACCTCTCCCACCCTTAGTTCTCTCCCTTGTTCTGTGGTCTTCCACGGGGTTTGCTGCATGTAGAGATCATCTCCGCACATGTATCTTTCAGTCACGCCTGTCAGAACCCGTCTCCAGACACTGGTAGAGTCAGCCCCCCTTTTCATCGCTTGGTTGATCACTGGATCATGTGACAGGGATCCCAAATGCCTCGCTTCAGCACCGTCCAGCATCACATCATCACCTGCTGCATCCCAAATACGGACCATCCAACTTACTATGGATTCATCTGACTGTCGGGTGTAATCCTTTCTTAGGCTGTGAAGGTCCTTTATGGACATGGACTCAGTAATGGTTTCTGTGCCTGACTCCGTTGGTGGTTTTGAGGTTCCTTCCCCTGCATCTTTTGAGGTTCCTTCCCCTGCATCATCATCATCTTTCACTGGGCGATCAGTTTTGGTTGTGTGCTTTTTCCTCGTGACAGGAGCCACTGTCAGTGGCTTAGACTCTCCATCTGGTTTGGGCTGGCTGTCTGGTTTATCTGCAGCCTGAGTGACTGGGGTATCTGCAGGCTTTGCTGATTGATCTTCCTGCCTCTCTACCATTACCTGCTGCAGCGTGCAATAGGCATATGCCAAAGCCCAACATATTGCAAGGAGCTTGTTCTCATTGCAATTGTCATTGTATTTCTCTTTCAGATATTTCCCCACCTCAGCTGGTTTCTGAATTTGTTCAGATGGGAAATCCCAAACTATCGGGTCAGAGAATTTCTTTAGGGTTTGGCCGATGTCCTCCCATTCCCCACACCACTCAGGATTTTCCACCTCTGGGTCAGGTGTCTCAGCAGTCACCCTGGAAATCTGAGCTCTCATTCTAGACAAGCTGCGAGACATACAGAGCACATAGAGGAAGCTTATCAGATTAAATGCCAGGAAGGTGGTCTCTTTAACATCCAGGGGATACTGAACATTCTCAAAAGATAACCTATCAAATTTAAAGGGAAGGGAAATCCCGTCTCCTCCTCCTCTAACAATCTGGCTGCAATTACTAATAAATTCCCAAAACAGGCTACCGAAGCTAGGACTGGGGTTAGGACGGAGAAACCACTTATCATACACACCTCGAACAGCTGCCTGTGCCTCTGTCAACTTCTTATAAATCATTATCACCGAGCACAGCAAAATAGAAATCCTGATTCGTCTCCCTGCTCTGTAAAATTTACATATCAGGGACAAGATTGGAGCAAGTTGTGGATAGGCAAACAACCCTAGGGACCAAAAAAGCACTAGTACCTCAATGAAGCCTAAGGACCAGAAAGACATGAGTACATTGATCCAGAGAGACATTATGAACTCAACCAGCATGGTGACTACTTTACCCCAACACAGAATAGGTAAATTCAAACCAAAATGTAATTAGCACAGGGTTATTTTTCACTTTCCTTCGAGCCACGCAGTTGGGCACCACTAAATTTGTTCCAGTTTGGCCAAATTTAGAAATATATCCTCTGAGAGAAGGCACAACCACCCCTTCCCCCCCCACTCCCCCCCCAGATTCGGGAAAAAATAAGTTTTCCTTGAAGGAAAGTGAAGGAGATAAAAACTATTTATTTAACAAACACACGGGAAAAGGAAAATAATGCTAAATAATAAAATGTTTCGCTGTAGAGGAAAAACCTGGGAAAGTGTCAGAGTCCTCCCTTTGGTCTCCTCGGAGCTGGGGCTTGGGCCAGGGCCAGGCCCTCTGTGCCCAGTGGAAAGTCCTCCCGATGTGCTCTGAGGTTGAAAGCAGTCCAGTAGTAAAGGGAGAAAATCCGGAATTCCAGGGAAGCAAAAGCAAAGTCCATCTCTCAGTCTCTCTCTCCAGAAAACAAGAAACTGAAACAACTGGCCAAAAGCTGACTGGAAAGCAGCAAGCCGGGTGCTTCCTCACTCCCCTGCCACAGCTAGGGGAAAAAAAAAAGCCTGCTATCTCTATGTGACCTTGAACAAGCTGCAAACTGCTTTGAAAAAGTTTTGCTCAGTTTTTCCTTCCCCCTCTCAGGCTCAGTTTAGAGGCATAGAAAGGCACAAAGTTAATTTCTGGGCATAGGCAGCGATATGGGATACGCATCATAAGGTCACCCCAAGACAGTTTCGGAAATATTCAGCCCCTCAGCAGCGATGTCTGTCCCAGCCCACCGGTTCTTGGCTCAGACCCAGCTCGGAGCTCGGAGAAGAGACCCAAAGTCCCAACAGAATGACCTCTGCCGTTATTTTCTTTTTTTTCCCATAATCATTTTATGCTATTTTACTGTAAAATCTATTTTACTTTTAGTTTTTTTTTTTTTTTTTCCTTCTAGTACATCGGTTTTTTTTCTCTATAAACACATGGTAATAAATGTCTTTTGAGCTGAGAAACTACAGAGCCAGGAACCGAGATATCTTAGAGGAACAAAGAAGACAAACCGCGTGCATCCCAGGAAGACTGTTCTCTCCTCAGAACTCACCCCTCCCAAGGGAACTGGCAGCTGCAAATGAGGCTGGAGACTGGGGAGGCACCGGAGGGGGGTGCCTGCCTTCAGTTCTGAAGCGATCCCGAGCACCGAGGCGGCGGCGTGCTGGGGGAAGGGGCAGAGACCGGAGAGGGGGAAAGGTGAGTGAAGTGTAAATGACTTTGTGGGCTTAATGAATACGGAACAGTTTAAGAGAGTCCTTAAGTCCACAGGAAAATGAATGGAGGGCGCCTCTGGAGAGGGGGGAAAGTTGAGTGAAGTGTAAATGACTTTGTGGGCTTAATGAATATGGAACAGTTTAAGAGAGTCCTTAAGTCCACAGTAAAATGAATGGAGGGCGCCTCTGGCAATATTGCCAAGCGCCCCAGCGCTGTGATTTGCCTTTGTTCTACTAATAAATGTTCAATATTATATTGCTAAAATATGTAGGTTTTGTATTCATTTCTTCAGAGGGAGAATAAAGAGAGAGAGTGAAGAGAAAGGGAATAAAAAGAGAGGGGGGAAAAGAGAGACACGATAAGAAGAAAGAGAATAGAGTGAGAGTAAAGAGAGAGGGGATAAAGAGAGGGGGTAAAAGAGAGACACGATAAGAAGAAAGAGAATGGAGTGAGAGTAAAGAGAGAGGGAATAAAGACAGAGAGAATAAACACAAACATTGCTGCTAAAGAACGTCCGTGCAGTCCCAAACGCCTTCGCACACCGGCCCCAGTGTCCGTGCTCGGGGCTTGATTTACCAAGATGTGAATATCGATCTCATATCGATATCCAGCTGACACAGACAAAAGCTCTCTAACAGTTTAGAGTAGAAAGTGAATGTTTTATTGGCGCCGGACAGCGGCGTGGAACAGCTTCCTAATGCGCAGTGCCCAGGTATGAACGGTTACAGAGTTCATTTAGCCACAAAAGTGATGAATATCCAAACTACAAATACATATTTATAACAGTGACCCCTGCCGTTCTCCGCTTCGTATGGAAATGAGCTTTAATGTCACTAAGCATGCGCAGTGCGTGCTCTGAATTGAGTCGCTGCTCTCGAATTGGGTCGGTGGTCCCAGACAGATGAAGTAAGTTCATCTCCCTCACTTGGACCTTTTTTGCCTCTCTGAACTTTAACAATCTTAATTACTTTAGTGACCTCCAAATTTCCTCTTGCCTGACTTTTGAATAGGTTCCCACAGAGGGAGGAAATTGGGAATTGTCCTTGTTCCCTACACCAACTGATCAATATTTCTGTTCCCCGTTCTAATTCTAAGCACAGCTAAACAAACATACAAATGACAGATCATCAAGTATTCTGTAATCAATTACTAACATCTTAAAAACCATTTCAAATCTCTTATTAATTATTTTAATTAACTCTAGTCCAGCTCAACTTCTTTCTTATTCTAACTAATTTCAACACAGCTAGCCTATAACTAAAATCTTTGTTTCTTTTAAATCTGTGTTTCAGGGTGTCACCATGGCCACGGGGCTGCCCCAGGGCAGAAATCCCCTGCGGAGACACCGGGACCGGCTGTGGGAGATGGGACACCAAACACACCGGCTTTAGTCTCTTTGGGATGAAGAAACGTGATTTTTGATCTCTTTGGACAGAAAACTACTTGAGATTGCATCAGTCTGTTGTACATGGTGTTCCAAAGGCATAATAAATACTAAAAAGAATAATGATAAATACCTGTGGCTCAAAAGGCATAAAGAAGTAGTTGGGCACAACATATCTACTGACAAAAGATTTAATAAAAGAAAAACTATGCTGTAATAAAATCTTTCTTCTGCATTTTCATCAGAGGTTGTTCTTGAGTTTTTAAATTTCTTGTTTCCTCTGATCTGCTTTGTTTTACGGGCATTGAAGCTAAAATGAGCAACATCAGGACCAAATCAACAGTTGGGTGCAAAGCCTCAGAATGAATGTGGAACTAATGGAGGATTCACGTGCTTTAGACGCGTGCGTGCACAGGTGCAGAAAAGCATCGCTCCTTTTGGAGGCTGCATTACAGCACACGGGTGGTAAAATCAGATTGACTCCTGTTTTCACAGGCTTCCCGGGCAGCACTTATCAAGGATCTCCTCAAGCCCAGTGAGTGATCGAGGACAGATCAAGGGGGGTTCTGGATAATCTATTTTCACTCAAATTTTCCAACTCCTCCCACTGGTTTGAAGTGCCAGTGTCCATTGTTGGAGCCACCACAGTGGAAAGGAGCAGCACAGCTGAATAGAGAAAGCGACTTTTGCCCTCAGAGCAGAGCAAGCAGGAAGGCACACGGCTTGCACACATGAAGGTCTCTTGTCCATTCCAAGAAAAAGGCATCCACCAAAAGCAGAGGTTTGTTGAATTCAGTGTAACAATACAGCGATTTCAGGGAAACATTGAAAGGAATGTGATGAATGTGTCTCTGCAAACAGACCCTCTGAATCTGCTGGGAGGCGGGGCCAGGGACTTGTAGGTAGGGAAGTGACAGAAGAAACTATCAGCTCGAGAGTCTTCCTGATGCAGAGTGAAGTAGAATCTGCAACCAGAATCAGCATCCATTGAGCACCTCACACCCAGCATCAGCTCTGGATGCCCCCAGCTCCCAGCATCCAGCCCTGGATCCCCCCAGCTCCCAGCATCCAGCCCTGGACCTGCCCAGCCCCCTCACCCAGCTCTGGAACCACCAGCCCTCGGCTCCCAGGCCTGGACCCCCAGCTCCCATTCACCCGTCTGTGCCCCCCAGATTTCTTCTGCAGCCCCCCGGGAGAGTGGGGGGTGGGGGCCGAGTGCTGGTGCCCCCCTGCCTGCAGCAGATCCAGCGGTGAGGGGAGTTCAGGGGGTCCCTCAGCATTTGGGGTCCCCCGGGATTGGGGGTGAACCCCCCGGGCCCCCCAGGATCTCCCTGAACACGCTGACGCTGCCCGTGCGCAGCGAGAAGGTTCATACCCGGCACGGGGTCCCCAGCTCTGTCACCGGCATCGCCCAGGTACCCCAAAACCTCCCGGGAATCCCCAACACCCCCCCGGGGAACCCCAACCTCTCCTGGGACCCCGAAAATATCCCCGGGACCCTCCAAAAACTCCCCAGGACCGCAAAGCCCCATACAGACCCCCCAAAACCCTCTCAGGACACCAAAATTCCCACAGCACCTCCCAACACCCCCCGGGACCCCTTGAGAAGGTTTATACCTGGCATGGAGTCCCCATCTCCATCACCGGCAGGGACTCCAAAACAGCCTTGGGACCCCCAAATATTCCCACCGGGATCACCCAAACCCTCGCTTTGAGATGCCTGAAAACCCCCCTCAGGAACCGCCAAAAACCCCCGGGACCCCAAAAACCCCCGGGACCCACAAAACCCCCTAAGAGTCCCTCGCGAATGTTCACACCCAGCACGGGGTCCCCATAGCCATCATCGGCACCACCCAGGTACCCCCAAACCCTCCCGGGGCCCCCAAACCCTGCCCGGACCCCCAAACCCCCCCGGGGCTCTGCTGCCGGAATCAACGGGAGTGGTGTTGCCCTTTTAACGGGAGTTATAGTGGGCACCGACTTTACCAGGGCATCTTAAAGCGCCGATGGTAGAGCGAACCCCAAAAATTCACTCGGGGGGCACTGTCCCGTTTGCTGCACTCGGGGGAGCCCCGAACGGCGACGGGTCCTGGGCTGAGCCCCCCACTCAGCCGGAGGTGGGGAGGGAACGGGGAGGGCTGGGACGGGGTTTGGGGGTGCTGGGGTTAACTGGGGGACCCCACTGGGACCCCTTTCCCGCTGTCCCACCTCCCCGGATCCCCCCTCTCCCACCCCTTTCCCGTTGTTGCCCCAAACCTCCGCTGCCCCAGCTCGCCCTGGGCTGACCCAGCCCTTTCCCATCGTGGCCCGGCCCGGCCCCGCTGCCCCGAGAGCTCCCGGGCCGCGGCCGCTGCGACGGAGGAAGGGCAGGAGGAGGAGGAGGCGGGACAGAGGAGGAGGAAGAGGAGGGCCGGGGGGAAGAAGGAGGAGCCGGAGCAGGCGGAGGAGGCTCCACGTGCGGGCAGCGCTCTCTGCATCCGCAGCCGCTCGGGCCGGGAGCATCGCCCGCCCCGCATCCCGCAGGTGCCCGGGGAGAGGGAGCTCGGCCCAAACATCCCGGGCGGTGCTTTTGGAGGGGGGAGGGATATTTGGAGCTCCCAGGAAATCTATTTGGGGCTCGCTGTTTTCATCCTCTCTGTCGGGGCGGGCGCGATGTTTGGAGCTTGCGGGACTCCAAAGGCGAGCCGCAGATGCCCCTCGGGCGGATATCGGGGCGTCCCGGGAGGTGTTTTTGGGGGTCCCGGTGGCGGCAGAGCCGCGGCGGGGGCGGGGGGATGCGGGTCCCCCCGCGGTGGGGGTTGGGCTTCCCGGGCCGGGCCCTCCGAGCTCTGCCGGGGCCCCGTGGGGACGGCGCGGGGCCGGCGGGGCCGGGGGGACACCGGTTTTGGGGACCCCCGGGAGAGCCGCGGCTTCCCTAAGCGGGACCCCGGAGAGAGGAGAGCCCCAGAAGCCCAAAGCGGGGCCCCCGAGAGGGGGAACCCCTGGGATTGCCGGGACCCCGTCGGGGGATCTGGGGGCTGCAGGGGCGGCATGGCCGGGAAAGGGGCTCGGGGGTCCCGGGGCCGGAAAGGGCTGCTCCCAGTATGAGCCCAGTATGATCCCAGTATGATCCTGGTCATTTCCCCTCACTCCCTGCAGAATCCCTGTTGCTCCCAGTATGAACCCAGTCACTCCCCATTATGATGCAATTTGCCCCCAGCACAGTCTCAGTTGCTCCCAGTTCTTCCCACTTTTGTCCAGTGTGTTCCCAGTTCTCCCAGTTGCCCCAGCATAGTCCAGTCACTCCCAGTATGAGGCCAGTCTCTCCCAGCAGGGCCCCAGTCACTCACATTTGCCCCCAGCGTGGTCCCAGTTCTCCCCAGCACATTCCCAGTCACACCCAGTGTGGTCCCAGTCACCACCCGCATGGTCTCAGACACTCCCAGTATATCCCAGTTGCCCTGACCATTCTCATGCTCATTCCCAGGCACTCCCAGTTACCTTAGCATCAGTTGGATCAGTTGCCCCCAGATTTATCCCAGTCACTGCCAGTACATCCCAGTTGTCACCAGCATGCATCCTATCATTCCCAGTTTTTCCCAGTGCATCCCCAGTAGGCTCTCAGCATGGGCCTGGTAGCTCCCAGTAACCCCCACTGACACCCACTATAATCTCAGCAAGGCCCCAGTCACTCCCAATATGATGCCAGTGACCCCCAGTGTGATCCCAGTTGCTCCCTGTCAATGCCAGCATGAGCCCCCGTGACTCCCTGTCTCTCCCAGTATATCCCAGTCACCCCCAGCATGCTCCCAGTCACTCCCACTTCTTCCCAGTTGCTTTCAGCACGATTCCAGTTGCTCACAGCCACTCCCAGTCAATCCCAGTATGATTCCAGTCACCCTCAGTATGATCCCAGTCTCGCCCAGCATGGACCCACTGTGATTTGGTATGATCCCAGTTGCCCCCAGCATAGTTCCAGTTGTTCCCAGTTTCTCCCAGTATGATCCCAGTTGCCCCTAGAATAGTCCCAGTCATGCCCAGTTGCCCCCAGCATAGATCCAGTTGCTCCCAGGTGCCCCCAGCATGGTCCCATTTCCCCCCAGCATGATCCCAGCTGTTCCCAGTGCGGTTCCAGTCACCCCCAGGATGGTTACAGACACTCCCAGTATATCCCAGTTGCCCTCAGCATGCTTGTAGTCATTCCCAGGCACTCCCAGTTGCCCCAGTAAGGTTCCAGTTACCTCAGGATGATCCCAGTCTTTCCCAGTTACTTCCAGGGTCCTCCAGCATGATCCCAGTTTCTGTCAGTTTCCCAAAGTGTGGTCCCAGTTGCTCCCAGTATGATGCCAGTTGTGGTCTCAGTTGTGGTCTCAGTCCCCTCAGTATGGTTCCAGTACCTTCCAGTTGATCCCAGTTGCTCCCAAAGTGTCCACATTTTCCTCCCAACATGGGCCCAGCAGCTCCCAGTAACCCCCAGTCAGGTTCCATTCACGCCTGCTGTAATCCCAGTGGTTCCCAGGATGATCCCAGTAGGACCCATAGTCACTCCCAGTATGGTTCCAGTCACTTCCAGTATGGTCCCAGTGTCCCCAGATGTGATCCCAACTGCTCCCTCTCAATGCCAGTATGATCCCAGTTGCTTTCAGTCACTCCCAGTATGATCCCAGTTGCACCCAATCACCCCCAGCATGGTTACATGTTTCCAGTATGACCCCAGTCACTCCCAGATACTCCCAGTATTATTCCAGTCATGCCCAGAGTGACTCCCTGTCACTCCCAGTGTGGGCCCAGTTGCTCCCAGTATGAATCCAGTCACTCCAAGTTACTCCAAATACGATCCCATTTGCTCCCAGCATGGTCTCTGTTGCTCCCAGTCACCTCCAGTGTGGTTCCAGTCATGTCCAGCACCTTTCCAGTCCCTCCCAGTCTGATTCCAGTATGATCACAGATACTCCCAGTATGATCCCAGTCACTTCCAATAGGATCCCAGTATGACCCCAGCATGGGCATAGCTGCTCCCATTATCTTCCAGTGTGGTTCCAGTTGAACCCAGTTGCCCCCAGTTCAGACCCAGTCACTCCCCACATGAGGTCGAGGGCTCCCTGAATTCACAGCCCCCCACCCGTGGGATCATCGCCCCCCATCCCGCAGGTGCCCGGGGAGGGGGAGCTCGGCCCAGATATCCCGGGGAGGTTCCCTGGGTTGGGTTTTTTTGGGGGGGATGTTTGGAGAATGAAGAACTCCAAAGCTGAGCAGAAAATGCCCCTTGTGAGGACATTGGGGGTCCCCAGGAGGTGTTTTTGGGGGTCCCTGTGGCGGTGCCAGCAGAGCCCTGGCAGCGGGCAGGGGGATGTGGGGTACGCCCCGTGGTGGGGGTTGGGTCTGCCCGGGTCAGGCACAGCCACCTCCAGCCCAGATCCAGGGGGCTGCGGGACCCCTTGGGAGAGCCGGAGGGGGAACCTCGGGACCCCCAGAGTGGGACGAGCAGAGAGGGGCAGTACCGGGACCAGGGGAGCCCCGGCAGTCTGGAGGAGCAAACCCCTGTGACCCCCAGGACCCCAAAGTGGGGAGCCCAGAGAGGGGGGAGCGCCGCCATTCATGGGACCCTCAACAGCCTGGAGAGGCGGAGGGGGGACTCCTTGGACCCCCTGCACCCCAAAGCAGAGAATAAGGGGAGAAGGGACCTGGGGATCCCATAACCCCCAGCATCCCTAAGTAGGAAGACCAAAGGGGGAGCTTTGGATTCCTGGACTCCCAGCAGCCTGGGGAGGGTGGAGACCAAGTAGAGAGGGGGACCCTGATAAAAGAGGGACCCCCAGCAGCTGGGACAGGGGGAACCCCCAAACACCAAAGGGGAGAGACCAGAGACAGGGAACTCCTGAGAGGCTTTTTCAGAGCAGATTTTTATGGACACACAGTGCCCAGTGACTTCTAGAGATGGACTTGGGCAGAGGGACCTTCAAACTCAATGTGCTCATTCCTTGTTTTCCCCAAACCAGGATTTCCCATTCCCAACCCGTGGCCAGATGGAGGAGGAGGCTGTGAGGAAGAGGAAGATACCCCGGGACCCCCAGGCAGGTGAGGAGGAAGTCAGTGCCCCTTTCCCCCTCTCTCCTGCTCCATCTCCCAGCCCAGCATCGCCCCCGGCTGCAGGACAACCCCGCTGCCGACGCCGTCCTGCCGGGGACGGACTGGGGGGATCTCCTTCCCCTTCCCTGTGGCATGGAGGCAAATCCCATCCTCTCCTTGTCTTTCCTCCCCCAGACAAGGAGCTGAGCTCGGAGCCCAGGGAGGACAAATCCCCGCGGCAGAACCTGGTGGAAGAGGCCGTTTTGAGCGGCTCCACGGCGCAGGAATCCAACAGGGAGGAAAAGCCCTGGAGATCCCGCAGGAGGAGGGGCTGCGAACGCAGCCCAGGGTGCTCTGAGGAGGAAAGACCCACCCTGTGCCGGGAAGGCGGCCGGAGATCCAGCCAGAGGTCAGAGCGGGTGGTTCATGAGCAGCTTCACAATGGGGAGAAGCCCCACAAGTGTGGGGAATGTGGGAAGAGCTTCAGGTGGAGCTCCAACCTGATTGTCCATCAAAGGAGTCACACTGGGGAGAGGCCTTATGAGTGTGGGGAATGTGGGAAGAGCTTCAGCCACAGCTCTCACCTGCTCTGCCACCAGAGGATCCACACTGGGGAGAGGCCCTACGACTGTCCCTAGTGTGGGAAGAGCTTCTCACAGAGATCCAGCCTGTATATCCACCAGCGCATCCACACTGGGGAGAGGCCCTACGAGTGTTCTGAGTGTGGGAAGAGGTTTCACACCTCTTTCCAGTCTCCTCCGGCACCAGCGGATTCACACGGATGAGAGGCCCTTCCGCTGCCCCGACTGCAGGAAGGGCTTCAAGCAAAACTCCACCCTCGTCACCCACCGGTGCATCCACACTGGGGAGAGGCCCTACGAGTGTCCCCAGTGTGGGAAGAGCTGCTCAGACAGCTCCAACTTGACCCGACACCAACGGAGGCACTGCTAAGGGAAGCTCTGCGAGTGCCCCAGCTGCGGGAAGAGCTTTGTCCTCTGCTCCAGCTCCATCTCCCATCAGAGGAGCCACGTTTGGCAGAGCCCTGGTGACCCACATTCCCTGTGATCCGTGTTGGGAAGACCCCTGGCTGGTGCTCTCCATGTTCTCCTGGATCCCTATAGGCACCTGGGTGAACGCAGGGGCAGGAACATCCATCGGGACTCAGATCAACATTGGAAATTCATTGGGAAGAGCTGATTTTTTAACTTTACACCCTAAAAAATGTCATCTACTCTGTCCAAATGTTTCTTCTGCTGGCATCAAGCCACCCTGGATGATCTTGGAGGTCTTTTCCAGCCTAAGTAATTTCCATGTTTATCCTGTCAAAACAATCAAAATTGGGGTAAAAATGAAGAAATTAAACAAAGAGATCTAAAGCTCCACCATTTTCCCGGAATTTGGGGATGAATTTGTGGTTCAGGGAAATATTTGGGAGGATCTGAGTGTTGCAGGGCTGCAAAGCCAGGCAGATTGGAGCCACAATCTCGTAGTTGTGCTGGCAGAACGTGTCCACCTGAGCCCATCTGTTCTCCAGGAATTCCGGTTGTCTGTCCCAGTCCCTGCCCTGGGTCTCCCCCTTTGGGGTGTGACCTCCAAAGTGCCCAAATCGTTGCTGAAGTGCCCGAGCTACTCTGGGCTGTGGATATTCCTGTCCACCAACCTGTCCTGGTCAGTGCCATGGGGTCTGGGAGGGGGTCTGGGGAGACTGGGTGGGAGGGGATTTGGGGGGCTTTTGGGGCAGTCTGTGAGGGAGTTTTGTGGTCCTGGCATGGCTCTGTGGCTTTAAGAGAATTTGGGTGGGTGTTGGGGGAGATGGGAAGGGGATTTGGTGGCTCTTGGAGCCATTTCTATTGCAGGGAGTGGTTGGGGGAGTCCTGGCTGGGAGCTGTGGGGTGGTTTGAGGCATCCAGGAGCAGCTGTGGGGCTGGGAGGTGGTTTTAGGGCAGATGTGACCTCTCCAGACCCCCAAAGCTGCCACCAGACCTCACCCCCAAGATGCTGCCGGGGGTGGGGGGTTCCATGTTGGGGTTCATCCTCCTGGCACTGCAGGAGAAGGTGAGGGGGGTCCCCAGGGGCCGTGTGTGTCCCCCCAGAGCGTGTGTGACCCCCCTCATCCCGGTGTCACCCCCTTTTCCCTGCCCACAGGGCTCCTGAGCCAGCCCCTGCTGCCCCGGGAGGGAATTTGGGGAGGGGGCAGAGGGGGTGCGCAGCCCCCGCCGGGGGATGACCCCGGCCCAGCGCCCTTTGTTCAGCACCGAGCTGGGCTTGGGGCCGCAGGAGGAAGAGGCCGATGGGAAGCATCGGGGGGACAGGGCTTGGGCTCAGGGCAAGGTTCTGCCCTGCACACCTGGCTCAGGTGTGAGCCTGCCCCGGGAAGGGAGCGGGACATTCCCATCCCCACGGATCAGGGCTGGGAGCAGCACGGGGACCACGGACATGGAAATCCTGGGAGCCACTGGGGCCGCACTGGGGGGTGAATTATCCCCCCCAGCACCTTCCCAGGCCGCCCTGTGACCTGAGAAATGCTCGCTGGGCCTCGGCCTTGGCCAAGAGCCCCCGGGCTCAGCTGCTCTGAGCTCAGCCGCTGCCGGCTCCCGCAGCCCGCCCAGGGCCGCCCTGCCCGTGCCGGGGCTGTGCTGGAATTCTCTGCTGCTGCTGGGCCACTCGGGGGGTCTGGCCCAGCAGGAAAGGTGACCTTGAGCCAGGAGCTTTCCTTGGCCACAGCAAAGCCTCGGCACGGAAAGACCTTCCCAGCGCTGTGCCCTGGGCCGGGAGGGATTGTGCCACCAGAGCTGTCCCTCCATTTCTTCTGCCAGGCAGCTCTAGGACATGGAAAGTGGAGAAGCCAGAGCTGCCTCTCAGCTTTCCGCAGTCCTGCAGAGGAATCCTGTGTGGGAAGCAGCCTGGGAACAGGGTTGAGGTGCCAGGGCAGGGGAATTCAGAGCCCTTTCCTCCCCTGTGGGCCGAGGCTCTGGCCCTTGCCCTTTGCAATGGCCCTGCAGCTGCCAGAGGGGCCTTTTTGGCTCAGCTGAGAGCAGTCCTGCTGCAAGGCTGTCCTCGAGCTGCTTGGGCTGCACATGTGCCCAGGGAATGCTCATTGCTTGCAGTCTCAGGCGCTGTGGGTGTGCAGGTGTAACTACTGCAGGAGGGAACAGCTCTGCTGGGAGCAGTTCTTGCAAGGTCCTGACCCTGGCTCGGGGCTGGGCCGGGGCCAGCGGCAGAAAATCAACTTGCAGCTCGGGCCCCGCAGCAGGGAGGAGCAGCAATTGCTGGGGGAGAGAGACTCTTGCCAAGGGCCTGCGGGGCCGGGCCCCAGGGAACGGCTTCCCGCTGCCCGAGGGCAGGCTGAGATGGGATGTGGGGCAGCAATGGTTCCCTGGCAGGGCGCTCAGGGCCTGGCACAGGCTGGCCCCAGAAGCTGCGGCTGCCCCCGCATCCCTGCAAGTGTCCCAGGCCGGCTCGGCCATTGGGGCTTCCTGCCCAGGAGGGCTGGGCTGGGCTGGGGCTGCTGAGGGCGGGATGGGCTCTGGCTGAGCCAGCTGAAGGCTGCGCATGATGAGGCCAGGGGGACCCCGTTGCTGAGTGGGTTCTGGGGTATCCCACATTCCTGAAGGGATTTCAGGGTATGTCCCATTCCTGAGGCAGTTTTGGGGTCCCCCCCAATGCTTAGGGAGGGGTTCTGAGAGGGGGGCTCTGGTGCTTGGATGGGTGTTGCCTCTCGGAGGCGTAGCGACCTGGTTCAGGAATGGCACGACGACCACCTCAGGTCGTTCGGACCATCAGCTCACAGACACCAATGTGGTGGACGGCAAAATGGCGTTTATTCATGGATTACATAGGGTTAAATAACCTGGGTTTGCCACGTCACTTCCTTCTGCTCACCTATTACCTGTAGAGGGGAGGGGTTTGACCTGTCCCATACAACACGATATCTTCCGAACGCCTGTCCCTAGTCACCTACATTTCCCCCCCCTCTATCCTGAATGACCCACATTTTCCCCCCCCCCCATGATTGATTAGGAAACATACAAAGTATAAATGGAATAAAATTTCAAGAACTAGTAAAACCTACATAACAAGTTATAAAAAGTGATATAACATTCACAAAATAGATGCGCTCTAGAGCAGTTGTTGGCGGCCAACAAATAGAATGTTAACCTTTTCTAACCGGCTTTTAACAAATGACACCAATTTGTTTAGTATGCAAGGCCCGAAAATCAACGTTAGGAGTAACATAGTGAGGGGGCCTATTAGAGTGGAAACAAGGGTGGTCAGCCATGGAGACTGGTTAAACCATGACTCAAACCATCCTTGTTGGGCTTCTCTTTCTCTTTTTCTCTGGGCTAGCCTTTCCCTTAGTTCAGTCATTGAGTCCCGTACGACTCCGGTGTAGTCTGCATAAAAGCAGCATTCTTCTTTCAAGGCGGCACACAGGCCTCCTTGTTGCATGAGCAGGAGGTCCAGTCCTCGCCTGTTCTGCAGGACGACTTCTGAGAGCGAGGAGACAGATTTCTCTAGAAAGGAGATGGATTTTTCAATTCTTTGTAAGTCCTCATCAATAGTCATCTGCAGCTGAGAAAGTCCCTGGTGTTGGGTCACGAGGGCTGAAACACCTGTGGCTGCGCCGGTGGCTCCGAGGCCGAGCAGCATTGCGATGGTTATGCCTGTTATTATTTCTCTCTTGTGGAGCCGGCTAGGTTCTTCAAGAAGGTGGTACATTTCTTCTTCTTGGTGATACAGGACTCTAGGAACAATTAAAACGTTGTTGTTTGGATTTCACTGGTGTAGGATTCTCGGGCACTGTCGGGCTGCTCGATGACTTGTCGCTTTCTTCGCGCACTGGGATGTATCGGTCATGGAGGCGTCCAAAGATCCAGTCCTGCAAACAAAACCTCGCAGTTTTCATTAGTCTTATTCTGAAGGTCAGGTTTGATTGACCTAAGTGGACACCATTTGACTCTACCATCTTTTTTAACAGCTGAGTACCCTCGCCCCGTGAGCACTAGTCTTCAGCCCTGTTCCCATTTCCCCAACTCATTTTTGATTACAACTTGCGGGCCTTCGTCTAGTGCTCGAGTGGCCCAGTGTTTTTGGGCGGGACTGTTTGTCTCATCCCCCCTAGGGAATTGGTTCAGTGCTAGCAGGGCAGTTGCCAGTATGCGTGCCTGGTCCCCTGGGGAAATAGAATTGCTAAAGCCCTCTGTTTTTGCTAGCACTTCCAATTTGGTTTTTAGGGTTTGATTTGCCCGCTCAACAATGGCCTGCCCGGTGCTATTGTACGGGATGCCATGTACCAGAGTGATACCCCACTTTGAAACAAATGTTTGGCTCGATTTTGAAATAAAGTTCGGGCCGTTGTCTGTCTTGATCTGCTTCGGAACGCCGAGCCACGCCATAGCTGTCAGCCAATGTTGGATGGTTGCTTTAGAATCAGTTCTTAGGTGTTGTGTGGCCACGATCATTCCGCTGTAGGTGTCCACAGTCACAGCAAGCCATGCTCGGGGTTTCAGTAGATGACATAGTGTAAAGTCTGTTTGCCATATTTCTGAGGCTTTAAGGCCTCTGGGGTTGACTCCACTGGACCACAGCGGTGATTTTTGACAGTGGGGGCACGTGGCTACGATGTGTTTCGCATCAGTGGTCGAAATCCCACACCTTTTTGCCAGTGCTTTAGCTCCGATGTGGAGAGACTCGTGTAGCTGACGGGCATCTCTCAGTGTCCACAGTCCTTTTGCGGCGGCGTCTGCTTTGTCGTTTCCGATTTGAAAGAATCCTTTAACCGGATTATGGCTGTTAACGTGCATGACAGATATGGTGCCCTTCCGCGAAGAGAGTGCTTCTTCAAGCATCACAGCCACCGTGGACACTGACACGTCAGGCCCTGACATGGCTAGGCAAAGCTTAGCCACAAACATAGAGTCAGTTACAATGTTGAGGTGCTCCTCCGGGAACAGTCCACACGCCAGCACTACGGCGGCTGCTTCGAGTTGCTGGACCGAGAGCGTAGGGTCGGTTGCTTTGATGCACTGCCACTGCTCTCCCGACTGCCATACCGCTGCTGCAGTTGAGGTCAGCGACGATGCGTCTGTGAAGACTGTCGGTCCTGGTAGCGGTCGGTCGATGACTTTTGGCGGGAGATCGATGTCGATGATCGCAAGGAGCTGGGTCCATGGGGGTTTTGCAGCATAGGGAATCTCTCCTCCAAAACCAGCGAGGGCTATGGCTAAAAGCTCTGATATTGTCGGCGATTGCGCGGAGAGCTGCTTGCGGAAGGGTAGGTATATCCTGGCGGGCTCCGTGCCCAAGTGCCTTAGGGCAAGTCTTCTCCCTTTCATGATAAGGTTGCCAAGACACTCAACTCCCGGGGAGAATGCACGTGACGGCTTTCCCAAGACCACCCACTGTATCGGTTGGGCTTTGTCAGGGGTCCCCGGGCTAGCGCTCCTACCCCTCCTTTCTTTGTAAAGTGTACATATAAATCAAGTGGTGCTCCCGGGTCCCACCTAGCAAGCGTACTCACAGACATTTGCTGCTCGATAAAGTCGAGCAAGCTTGTCGCTTCTGGTGTCAGAACTTTCTGTTCCCATGAGTTTTTTCCTCTCAGGAGGTCATTTAAGGGGTCCATGACCTCAGGAGCAATCAGGATGATGTTACGGAGCCATTGTAGAGATCCCACCAGCTGCTGCATATCATGGAGCGTCTTGATATCCCTGCAGATTTTTATCTGGAGCAGGGTTATGTAGGAGCTTGTAATTCCTTCTCCTAGAAAGGTTACACATGGTCCCTTTTTTATTTTCGCGCTCGCGATTTCAAAGCCATTTGTTTTCAGGGTCTCTGAGACTGTTGACACTAGTCGGTCTACCTGGCTCGCTGATGGCGCGGCAATCAGGATGTCATCCATGTACTGAATAATGGTCGCGGCTGGGTCGCTGTGGCGGACTGGTGCTAGTGCTCAGTCAACCGTGATTTGGCAGATGGTGGGGGAGTTGACCATTCCTTGGGGCAATACCTCAATACCTTCCACTGGAAGCGCAGGTTAGGCCATTGACTGTTTGGGAAGACGATGGAAAAGGCAAACCGCTCTTTGTCTTCATCATGCAGGGGTATGGAAAAGAAACAGTCTTTAATGTCAAGCACCACGCAGGGCTGCCCTTTTGGTATCATCGAGTTCATGGGCAGCAAGGTTTGGACTGGACCTGTTGGTTGGATTTTCTTGTTCACCTCCCGCAGGTCGTGCAGGAGGCGGAAGCCCTCGCCAGATCGTTTGGGTATTACGAAAACCGGGGTGTTCCATGGGCTTGTGGAGGGCTCTGTGTGGTTCCGCTGTAGCTCGCGGCTAACGAGCTCGAGGAGGGCGGTCATTCGAGGCTTTGACAAGGGCCACTGCTCGATCCACACCGGGTCAACCGATTTCCATGCCAGTTTGATGGGCGGCGGTGGGTATGCGGCAGTGGCCCTTAGAATAAATTTGTCACCCTGACTTTCAGCAGGGCAAGGGCATCCCTCCCCAACAAGGGTGGACATTTTGGCATAACATATGGGAAAAGGGTGATAGTTTTCTCCGGTCCTTTTTCGGTGCAGAGCGTTATCGCTATCAGTTGGGTGCTTTTTTGGGCCCGAGATAATCCCCCAACTCCACCCACCATGGGGGCCTCCTCCAGTTCCCAATGTAAAGGCCAGTACGTTTCTGGGATGACGGTAACATCTGATCCTGTATCAATCAAAAAGGGGAGACGAATAGCAGTCACCTGGGTTGTTATGGAGACAGCAAACTCCCCACACTATCGGCGGGTGGCTGCCCACTTTCATGGCCAAAGCCACCCAGGGATCTCGCTCCCAGGGGGTTGTTCCTGCTGTGCCTGGAGTGCAGACAGGTTTAACTGAGCCATTGGTTGAGCTGTGGAATTGGTCATTTCCCGGGGGAGCAGTGGGTGCGGGAGCTCCACGGCCCATTGAGGATTGGCATAGCTGGGCCGCTTCATGTCCCGAGTGGGAGGGAGCTGTGTGCGGCCCGGATGCCCCCTCCCCCTCCCGTTTCCCTGGAGCTTGGATCTGCATTCTCTGGCAAAATGTCCCTTTTTCCCACATGCCCAGCATGGCCCTCTAGGTCGCGTCTGGCATGGGGGAACTGCTGTTGATGGAGGCTCTAATTGGGGGCAATTCATTACAGCGTGGCCTGCCTGGCCACACTTAAAGCATGCCATTACACTGGTTATCGCAGTGCGGACGGCTGCCTGGAGGCGGTCCACAAACTGTGTGAAACTTTCGTTCTTGCTCTGCTTTATTGTGGACCATGGCGATGGTCTAGCAATAACTCTGGAAGCAGAGCGGATAGCTTCTCTAGCGGCACGGGTAGTTGCCGTGACTTCGTGGGCCCGTAGGCCCTCGGCCTGCGCCTGGGGGGTGATCATGGTCGGGTCCGTGCCCATTAGCCGCTGCAGGCTGGAGCCGTGGAGGGGGTGGTCTGCCCCAGTTACTAGGGCTAATTGCTTTGTGCAATTGTCTTCCCACTCTTGTTTGAAAACAATCATCCCTGCCCCATCAAAACTTAATCTGCAGGTTTGTTTAATGTCAAATGGGAGCATGTCATCCCCTCCAAAAAGGCTGTCGATGAGGGTGGAAACCATAGCCGAATTAATCCCTCTGTCTGCAAGTGCTTTAACAATTGCTTGTATATCTTTAGGATTTATCGGTGAGTAAATCCTCTGGTTTCCGGCTTGCCCTCCTACTCGGACCGGGAAAGCTAGTGTGGCTGAAGGGGCCCATTCAGCACAGGCTGTTTTTATCTTTCTCCAGTCTGTAAGCGGAGTACGTTCTTTTTCAAATTTCCCCTTGGCCCGAGTAGGAGCGCGGTGGTTATAGCTTTTATCTATTCTGAAATCATCTTTGTCGGAGTCGGAGTCGGTTACGGACCATTCGTCAAGCCACTCGCTCCAGCTATAGTCCGACTCGGAGCAGGAAGTCGACTGACTGGATACTTCCAGGCTCCGGAGCTTTTTCCCCGGGCTCCTACCCCGCCCCTTTCCCTTAGGATTGGGCCGCTCCTTCCCCCTGGGCTCGCCCCGCCTCCTGCTGAGGGAGGCTCTTGCTATATGAGGGCATGTTTCCGGGTGAGCGCTCTGGTTGGCCTTGGTTCCCCCTCCGGGATTTCCCCCCCCCTTTTCCGTTCACGCGCGTCTGTGGCATCCAGCGGACCTTCTTTGATCCCGCCGGCCGCGTCTGTGTTACCTGGCGCAGCTCCCCCGCTCCCTCCAGCCGTGTCTGTGTTATCTGGCGCACCTCCCCCGCTCCCTCCAGCCGTGTCTGTGTTACCTGGCGCACCTCCCCCGCTCCCTCCGGCCGTGTCTGTGTTACCTGGCGCACCTCCCCCGCTCCCTCCGGCCGTGTCTGTGTTACCTGGCGCACCTCCCCCGCTCCCTCCGGCCGTGTCTGTGTTACCTGGCGCACCTCCCCCGCTCCCTCCAGCCGTGTCTGTGTTACCTGGCGCACCTCCCCCGCTCCCTCCAGCCGTGTCTGTGTTACCTGGCGCACCTCCCCCGCTCCCTCCGGCCGTGTCTGTGTTACCTGGCGCACCTCCCCCGCTCCCTCCGGCCCCGTGTGCGCCCCCCCCATGCCCTCCGGGGTCGGGGCCATTCTGCGGGGCATAGGGCGGGGGTCTCGCCCACGCCGTTTCGGACTCCGCTTTAATGGCAGCCTCCCTGGCTTCCTCCACCAGCCCTCCCCAGAATGACTGCACCCGCTCCTTTCCCTCTGTAGGTAGGGTTGGGCTGGGGGGCCGTGGAGAGGGTGCTTGCTCCTGTGAGTCTGTGCGCTCGGCAGGGCTGCTTTCATCTGTAGTTTGCGTGGCCGCCCCAACTCCCAACCGAGGTGTGGCCAGCAAACAGTTCCGTGCGGCTTTCCAGGTCTCCTGCTCTCGCAGGGCCTTACGCAAAGCCTGCACGACTTTTCCCCATAATTTAAGGTATTTCCCCGAACCCGAGGACATTGTTTCATCAGCTAGAGCCGTAGTACATTTGTCCCATACTTCTGGGTGGAGGATATCCACCGGTCAGTCTATGACCCCAATTTCCAATAGCCTCGCAAGAGCGAGTGTAAAATCTTTCGGTTTGCAATCGATACCACATTGCTTATGAATCTGAGATACGACCTTCGCAAGAGCTTCCATCCTCCTCGCTGGTCCGGGAGCGTCCTCCCCGCCGGGCTGGTCCTGCCGCACCGGCCGCCGTTAACCCGTCCAGGCGAATTCCCGATCCCGATTCCGGATCCCGGGTTTCGGCACCAATTGTTGCCTCTCGGAGGCGTAGCGACCTGGTTCAGGAACGGCACGACGACCACCTCAGGTCGTTCGGACCATCAGCTCACAGACACCAATGTGGTGGGTGGCAAAATGGCGTTTATTCATGGATTACATAGGGTTAAATAACCTGGGTTTGGCACGTCACTTCCTTCTGCTCACCTATTACCTGTAGAGGGGAGGGGTTTGACCTGTCCCATACAACGCGATATCTTCCGAACGCCTGTCCCTAGTCACCTACAGATGGGGGACCTATTGTCAGGGAGCCGGGGAGCCCATTTTGGGAAGGATGCTGCTGTTTCTGGCAATGTTGAGAGGTTCTGAATGGGCTGTGGGGCCCTGGCTCTCATTTTGGGACTTGAGGTGAGCCCATGGGCACAGCAAGGGCTGAGGAGAGGTTCCAAGCTCCCATTTGGGATGGAGGGATTGAGCGGGTGCCTCCAATAAACTCAATCCCAGCCCCAATGTGTCGATGGCAGCCCCAAATGGCTCGATCCGTCAGCCCCAAGGCCCGGCTGTGGGGAGTCAGGAGCCACAGAAGGGGAATTGGTGTCCAGGAGGGGTGGGATGGGATGGGGAGGGGTGCTGTGTGATGGGATGGGGTGGTTTGGGCACTTGGAGTGGGGCACTCCAGGGAGGAAAAGCAGGAGCTGCTTTTGGGGAGGCTCCTGCTGCTTTTTGACAATTTTGGGGCCTCTAAGTGGTTTCTGGGAGGTTGCAGTGATTTTGGGGCAGGTGCTGTAAGCCTCCCGCAATTTGTGGGACTGAGGCGAAGTCCCCACATTTTTGGAGGGTGAGGGGACCCCAATTGGAAGGGGATCCTGCTGCTTTGCACCCCTTCAATGGGTTGGGAAGCGGCTTGTTAGGGAAGGAAGGAAGGAAGGAGGGAAGGAAGGAAGGAAGGAAGGAAGGAAGGAAGGAAGGAAGGAAGGAAGGAAGGAAGGAAGGAAGGAAGGAAGGAAGGAAGGAAGGAAGGAAAACAGTGTAAGTTCTGAATGAAACAAAAAAAAAAGGTAAATAATTGAGTTGTCTTTTAAAAAATACCAATTCCCTCTGAATCCAAAGTTGCAGAAGACTTTTCACTCCACATTTGGGTTTTGTTTTTATTTCTCATACTTCTTCTGGTTCTTTTCTTTCTTCTCTTGTTTTTAATAGATAACCCCTGCTAGGAAAGGAATGCAGAGCAAAATGAGACCCATTTCTGGCAGGCAATGAAAGTGTGGGCTCCTGGTTGGGTTCCTTTTGTGTGGATCCCTCATCTCTGTGGCACGGGGGGAATAGCAGGGCTGGGAGCCAGCAGCGGGCTCAGGAGCATCCCGCTCTGGCAGCTCTAGGAGGTGGCACATGTCCTGCTCTCCTGCTGCCCTCCAAAGCACAGAATGCATGGGCAAGTTTAGGCCCAGCTCTGGGCACAGCCAGCATGGCCTGGGCACGGGAACGGGGGGCAAAGCGGGCGGGATCCTTCTGCAGCTGCCTGGTGGTTTCTGGTTTCTGTGCCCAGAGTGCCAGGATGTTCTTAAGAGGTGCTTGTCCATGCAGCCCTTGGACAGGCCGTCCTTGGAAGAGCTCTTCAGTGCCCCTTGGCTGCAGGGTGTTCATGTGCCCTAGAGGATGGCAGGGACCCACGGGTACAGTGTGATCCAGGGGCCTGGCAGGTAACAGCCCCACACAGCTCTTGGCAATCAGTGGCAAAGCAAAGCAGACTATTTTGTCCTGTCTGTAGCTCTGAGCAGGGAGCATCAGAAGGGAACACACAGCTCTTGAGCTGCAGCTGAGCTGGAGGCCTGCTCTGGCAAGCACTGGGGGCCACCATCCCCCCTGGTTTTGCTTGTCTGGTTCATTGATGGCTGGGGCCCTGGGCAGAACCCTGAGAGCCTGGTGTGGCCCCAGGGAAGGAGAAGGAGCCCCTGGAGAAGCTGTAGCAGGTGGGGCTGCTGCTGCTGGAGCCACCAAGGACAAGCTCAAGACTGACAACCTCTTCCTGGAGCTGGCCAGTGGCAGCTGAAGATGGTGGCCTTTGATTCTGGCACCTTCTCCAAAGACATGCTCCACGGCCAGCGTGCAGGTGAGTCCAGAGCCAGGGGGATGCTGCCAGAGCTGGGCATGGCACGGCCTGGCCGGGCACCAAAGGTTCCCCCTTTGCTGGGGCGGCTGCAGGGAATTCTTCAGTGGCTGCCAATACATGTGTGTCAGTACAAAGCACTCAAGGGACTGATTAAAGCAGAGGACTGGAGACCATGACTGCACAAAGCTCTCAGAGACTCAAGTGTGGAAAAAGGAAAGTACCTTAGAAAAACCAGAAGTACCTTGAAGCATTAATGAACTGTTGTTAATGACCAAGGCTCTCAAGGGACTGATTAAAGCAGATAATTGGGGACCATGACTGCAGAAACCTCTCAGAGACTCAGTGTCAAAAAGAGGTGCTTTAATTACCCTGGAGTATCTCAAAGCATTAATGAACCCCAGTGAGTGTTGTTACTGACAAAGAATCTCCAGGGACTCATTAGAGCAGATAATTGGGGGCCAGGATTGCACAAAGCTCTCAGAGACTCCCAGGCAAAAGCCAAAGCCAAAGTCCTTTGAAAACCCTGCAGTCCCTGGGAGCATTCAGGAGCCCCCAGGGCCATTCGTGACCAAGGCTCCCCAGGGACTCCTTCCAGCAGATCCCTGAGGCCACTGGGATGTGGGGGGATGCTGAGGGCAGGACAAGGGGCTGACAGTGCCCAGCCTTGCTGGGGCTGTGCCAGGAGTTCCCAGGGCCTCGGGACAAGGTGTTTCCTCCCAGCCCTTGGTGGCACAGACGCTGCTGTGCCCCAGGGCACCAAGACTTGGCTTCTCCTGGGCACTGCCAGCCCTGCCAGGGCCCTTGGCCATGTCCAGCACAGCTTGTCCTGCGCTTTCCCACCGCTGCTGCTGTGTCCCTGCAGGCTGCACACTCCCATCTCGCTGCCCCACCACCAGCTCTGCCCTGCCACCTCCAGCCCTGGCCTGAGCTGTGCCCAGCCTCACCCTCTGTGCCTTGGACACACACACATGCCCTGAGCTCATCCTCCCTCTGGATGCTTCTCCTGCCCCAGCGCTGCCCTGGGAGGGACATTTCCTCCTCCTCATGCCCAGTGTCCCCCTTCCCAGCTGCTCTGTGGGGCAGTGCGTGTCTCTCCTGCTGTTCCCTGCCTCCCAGGAAAGCTGTACCATGTGGGGCACGGCCCTTCCAGCAGCCTCCCAGCCCCTCAGCCTTGTTGGACCCTTTCCCCTGAGCAGACAGCAGCAGCATCTCTGTGCTCTGCCCAGCGTGCTCCTTTCGTCACCAAACTGCGGGAAAATAGAAACTGTCCTACACCATCTCTGAAGTGTCAGAGAATCAGGCCCTGTGGAACCAACGAGCCCTTGGGACACAGGAGGATCTCGTGTAACCAAGGGTCAGTTCTGACACTGCAGATCCAAAGAGATCCTTGTGACACTCTGGGGCCTTGTGGAACCCTTCTGCCCTGGTCTCTGCACCAAGGAGACCCTTGTGCCACTACGGGACCTTGTGCAGCCAAGGAGAGCATTGTGAGAGTGCGGGGCCATGGAACCAAGGGACCATTGTGACCTTGTGGGACCTCATGGACTCAAGGGACCATTGCCACACTGTGGGGCCTCATGGAATGAAGGGTCCATTGTGACACTGCAGAACCAAGGACACCATGGTTACACTGTGGGGCCCATGGAACCAAGGCACCATTGGGACACCCCGTGGCCTCATCCTCTTGAATTTCAACAGATCTGAGGGATGGCAGGACCTGCAGGCAGCACTGAAGGATTCTGGGGAGAACCTTTGATCCCTGCTCCAAAGGAAATCAGAGAAAGACCCCTGGTAAGATAAAGGCACCTTTTCCTTTCCCGCTGTAAACTGTTGACCTGCCTGTAAGGTGCAGCAAAAGCTTTGCAGGGTTTGGTTCAAGGTACCCAAGGTTGGAACAGGGAAGTGTTCGAGTCCCTTCTAAGAGAAGGGTTGGAGTCTTTGTGCTATGGCTGCCTGGGATCCATGGAACAAGTGTGTTCTGGCAGACTCTGGGACCTCGAGAGCAATCCCATGCAGGAGCCAGCACTGGACCTGCACCCTGGTGGGAGCAGCGTGGTACGGATGGAAAACGGGCAGCTGGGTGTGCAGTGGGAACCTCAACCCAGGTCATAGAAACCCAGGCTTTAGCTTTGAACACATCAGCACAAAAAGCAGAATGAATGACCTTTCCTAGAAATCACTGAAGGAAAAAGGGTGAACATATGGACTGATTTGAACTATGGGTTTGGAATAATAGACGCCCAGGGAGCCACATGGAAGGAAAGGGCACAGAGGTCTCCAGTGAGTACAAAAAGAAATCAGTCACCTACTGCAGAGTGTGCCAAAGCCAAAAGAAGTGGCCCTGATGCCCTTGTAAAGCCCATGGGTTTGGAGACTCCCCAGTTAATCCAGGGAATCCATTGGCTGACCAAACAGCTCAAGAGGGTGCTGAAAAAGCTCTCCTTGCACTAATACCTGGCAAAAACTTGAATGTTCTGCAACAAAAGCCAGATTCCAGTGATCAGGACAGGCAGTCAGCCCCATCAGCAGCAGCTACGGAAAATCCCAGCAGGTGATTGGTAACCCCGTGTGGGCAGGTAATTGTAGCTCCACAATTAATGTATAACGGAACTAAAACATCAGGAAACACATTAGGAAATGGAGAATATGGTGGCCAGTTTACAAAGGCATCTAGTAAGCACAAAAATGGCAAAAGATAATAGATCAGTTGTTGAGAAAGATGTGGTTGGTTTTGAAGGAAGAAGGCTGCCTCCAGGGCTCGTTACATGGGAATCACCAGGTGATTTTGGCCAACTGATTTTGCAGAACTGCCCAGGCAGAAGGGGGACTGGCACATTTTGGCATTGGTGGATCCTTTTTCTGGATGGCCAGAAGCTTTCCCATGTGGCACCAACAAGACAAGGGAAGTCTCAGAAGTTTTGCTGAAATGAATATTTAATAGCACTGGGACTAACTCTTGTAAGCCTTAAAAGGTGCATGGTTCTCAACAGATCATTGGGGCTGGACTCGCCTGTACATCCTTTCCAACCAGGAGATGCGGTGTGCATCAGAACCTGGAATTTTGGAACAATCCAGCCAAAGTGGAAGGGACCATCTCAAGTCCTCCTGGTAACCTACCCTGCACTCAAGGTAGAAGGAATCAAACTCGGGGTTCATCACATGTGGGTAAAACCAGCGAGCACACATTAAATACAGCAGAAACAAGACTGACTGACACCGTGGAGTTTGGGGTTTTGCATAAATCCTATTGTTTTAGGTATTGAATAGGATTTTCTAAGGGGATACTATTTATTGGATCTAGATGAAGATGATCAATAATTGTGTATCTATAATAATAATAGAAACGATGTTCCTGACTTCTGGGAAGGGAAATGTGGTTTTCAAAGTCAGTGCAAGATGTTGGCAGATGACAGAATGTGACCCCTGTAACAGCTTGTTTGCCAACACCAACCTGTGCAGAAAATCCAGTTCCGTGGGGAGCTTCAGTCAGCAATTTAACAAAAATCTGGGAACGCTTGTGGAAGGAAATAGCACCCAGGGCACCTGGACAGGGATGGAAGGAGAATATTCCTTACCATGGGCACATAAGAACGATACTGCTGAGAATTGTAACATTTCCAAACTGGATCTGGAAATTACCTCAGGAAATATTGATCAGCTGACAGATTGCACTGATACCCCCTGGGGCTGTCAAATTCCAGAAGTATGGAATCACCCTCAGACAGGACAATGGGAATGTTTCCAGCCAGTTCAGGGGTGTCTGGGCTGGAAAGGAAGCCCAGGCCTCCCACAGGACCCCTTACAGGTGGGTATAAAATATCCTGATTTAACAAGGTCAAGGCCAAAGGATCCCAGGACAAAGGAAAAGTGGGATTGCCCTGGGACAGACACTTGAGCTGTTTGGAATCCTGAGGTCCAGCAGCTCCTGGCTGTGGCCCAGGCTCTGAGGCTAGGCTGTGTTTGTAGAAATGATTCTGCCTTTCTCAGTGACACCTGGGCTCAGCCAACAAACAACGAGCCTTGGAGAGGCACAGAGTGTCAGCAGGACACAGTCAGATCCTTAGGAGCCCCAGGATGGGTGGGAAGTGATGGAATTTGGAGCACACGTTTGGCCCTGGGAGAATCAGGAGCACCAAGGACACTGGGGGTATTAACGTTCCGTCCCTCGTGCAAGGAGTCACCACCGGGAACCCGACTGTGGGGAAAGGTTAAAGGGGATGGAACTTGGAAACATCCCAGTGCGGGAACTACAGTGGGATGGATTTTAGAATCCATCTCTGCTTCACAAAGATCTGCCTTTAGGAACAGAGCAGCCACACACCATTGGGCTCTGCAGATGGAAACTTGAGTGAATGCAGCTCCTTTGGGGTTTGCTGAAATAAAGGAACAATTTCCAGCCACAGCTAAAATGACCTCACAGAGCAGATTGGTTTTAGCCCTATTGCTGTGACATGGACAGGGAGTATGTGGATTCTTGAACTGGAACAGCAGCACTTGTTGTGTGCACATTCCAAATGTGATGCTGGATGGGATGATCAGGGGGAGAGGATAAAATCAGTTGCTGCATCCAGCAGGGAATTAAGGGGAGGGTTAGACAGTAACTGTTTGGATAAAATATTTAAAGGGCTTGGATTTTCCCTGACTGATGGTTGGCCTGACTTTTGCAAAGTCTAACTGGGATCCCAGCAATACTTGTGCTTGTGACACTTGCTTTGAGCTGTGTAAAGAACATGGTTGTGAAAGCAGCTGAGGAACTCGTGGGATGTGAGTAAAGGAGCAGAGTGAGGCTTACGAAGGCTTGAAGGGAAGAGAAGCTTCCCAACCCTCCAAGGGGGGAAATTTGCCAGATGAAAAACCGTTTGCACCTGGTGGGTTCATACAATGCTTCTTCTCCAAAAGCCACTGGCCATGGAACCGCACAAGGCTGATTCTGTAGGCAGCAACCAGCCCAGGTGTGCCAACTTTCACCAGTTCACCGGGCAGTCAGGGCTGGCTTTGGGGTCACCGACCACCAGGGACCCCCAAAGAGAGCCCCAGGGCAGAAGAACGGATGTGCAAAGGGGTGGGGGAAATATGCAATGATTTTGGGGCAATGATTGTCGTGTGTGTGTTTATTGTGGGACAATCTGGGAATGAGTCTGTGAAACACAGTCTGCAAACAGGAACATTCCTGAACTCGGCACACACGACCTTGGGAGGGGCTCTCCCCTTGTGCATCCGGCCCAATAAAGAATGCTGCTGCTTCGTGCTGCGCTGGTGCTGAGGAGGTTTTGTTTCCCTGAAGTGTTGGTAACACCTCTGTGCCTGTGTCACAGAGCCACAGAGCAGCTGTGATGTCAGAAAGGGGCTGTGTGACATCACAGAGTGGGCTGTGACATCACAGGGTATTGGTGTGACATCACAGAGAGGGCTGGGCCATCCCAGAAGAGGCTGTGACATCACAGAGTGGGTTGTGACATCAGGAAGTGGGTTGTGACATCACAGGGTGGCTGTATGATATCATAGATTCTACTGTGACATCATGGAGCAGCTCTGTGACATCACAGAGTGGTGCTGTGACATCACAGGGTAGAGGTCAGATATCATTGAGCAGACTATGACATCACAGAGCAATTGTGACTTCACAGAGGAGGCTGTGACATCACAGGGTGCTGGTGTGACATCACAGAGTGGTCATGTGACATCCCAGAACAGGCTGTGACATCACAGAGTGGATTGTGACATCACAGGGGGGCTGTATGACATCATAGAGTCAGCTGTGACATCACAGAGCAGATGTGTGATGTCACAGAGAGGACTGTGACATCACAGGTGGTGTGACAGCACCGAGTGGATATGACATCACAGGGTTGCTATGTGACATCACAGAGTGAGCTGTGACATTGCAGATAAGGCTGTGATATCACAGGGCAGAGGTCTGACATCATAGAGCAGACTATGACATAACCGAGTGGTTGTGACATCCCAGGGTGGCTGTGGGACATCCCAGGGTGGCTGTGTGACATCCCAGGGGGTTGGATGCCATGGCAACCCTCATCAGTTCCAGTTCCCTTGGAAACCCCCCCAGGACCCATTGCTGCAGTCAGGGTCCGTGGCCACTTGCCCGCAGACCTGTGGCTGCCCTCGGCCGCCATGGCAGCCCTCAGGACAGAGCGGTGCCGGGGCTGGTGCCAGCTACAATTGCACTGACACTCGCTGATGCCCTCAGGTGCCACGGCAGCGGCCACAGGGACCCGTTCCTCACTTTGGTGCCACGGACACCAACGCTTGGCCCCGCTGCCATGGGGATTGGCACGGTCACCTGCACTCAGGGCCCGTGGCCGGGCACTGCTGCCATGGACACGGGCACTGAGCCCTGGGCCACAGTCGGCTGCCGTGGCCACCAGCCCAAGGTCCCGTGGCCAGGGCCGGGGCCATGGAAAGGAACCCGTGGAGCCGTGGTGATGGTGGATGGCCATGGGGTGCTGCTGTGGGCTGGGGCAAAGGGAATTTCCTTGCCAGGCCTTTCTCTGGGGCTGTGTTTGGCTCTGTGCTGAGCACAGCGTTGCTCACACGGAGATGGTTTTGTTCTTGCTGAGCTTGCACAGAGCCAAGGCCTTTCCTGCCCCTCGTCCGGCCACGCTGGGGAGGGGCTGGGGGTGAGGGGGAGCTTGGCAGGGGTCACAGCCAGGACAGGTGACCCCAACTGACCCCAGGGATATCCCAGACCACAGGACATCATGGCCAGTGTATAAAATGGGGGAACAAGGAGGAAGGGGGGACATTTGGAGTGAGGGTTTTTGTCTTCTCAGGTAACACTCAGGCAGGATGGGGCCCTGTTTTGCCAGTGGGCAGGGTCAGCACCAAAGACACAGACACTACTGAAGGGGTTGTGCAATTTATAAAATGCAAATCTGCAAAGAATTACAAAAGCATAAGCTCAGCAAAGCACATAATCATTAGCAAAGAATCACAGCAGGAACAGCTCAGCAATGCCCCCAATCATCAGTGCCAAAGATTGCCTGCAGTGATTAACCAAGATCCAGCCCCAGTGACCCTCAGACTTTACCATCACCCAGAGCCACCCATCAGCTGCGGGAAGCTGTCCCAGCCAAGGACTGGAGAGCCACTCCCGGACACTGGGAATTCCTGCAGCTGCCTCCAGCCACAGCTGAGGCTCCAACCCCGCTGCGAGAGGGCCCAGCTTTGACAGTGCTGGAGAAACAACCTGACAGCACTTCTAGTGCGGGAACATCTGCTTTCATCCTCCTCTTGGCTTCCTCCTAAGCCTGGCCAGGGCTCAAGGAGGAGCCAAGGGAGCCGACTTTGACCATACAGCCCCAAACAAGGCCAGATGTGGCCTTGTCCAGTTTCTACATACAGAAAGGTAAATCTATGTTTCACCAATGCACAGGTACATAGAACATATTGTTAATAGTACTTTGTTAATGAGTTAATGAGTGGGATACAAATATAACCTTTGGTTGGAATGTTCATCAGGAGGTCAGCTTTGGCCCAGGGCCTGTTGTTCAGGCCTCACTCAGGGCCTGGTGTTCAGACCTTGGAACTTCAATTGCTACTTTGACCTAGAGATGAACTACAACCTTCACAACAATTCTTTCAATAACAGAGTCTTAGATTTAGGTATTAGGCATAAAGGCGTTGCATCTTGTTCTCCAATTAAGTGCTGCTCAAAGTCATCACTCACAGCTATAATTCACATTCCTTTTAAAACAAGCCTCATTAGTTGCTATTCTCTGTTATTTATCAAATCCCCTTTTTTTCTAGAGACTGTGTCTCTTTTTAGACAAGTCTCAGTGCTCCATTTCCCAGCACAAAGTGTCACAACAGCTCTAACATGGAATCAAAACACACCAAGTGCTCACACTGCAGTGATTACAGTGACTGCCACAAATGCATTTCGCAGCAGCCTCCAGTTTGGCAGCCCCAAAGCCAATCCCACCAAGAAGAATTTTCTTCTTTCTGCCACTCTTCCACTGCTCTTTCCATCAAGGTGATTCCTGACTGTTGGACTTCAAACCCATCCCTGATAACAGTGCAGCATTCCTGTCCTAGAATAGCCCAGGCTCCTCCTTGGCCAGCAAGCAGATAATCCAAGGCCATGCGGGTCTGCAGGGCCCCCGTTCGTGTTTGTTGGAGCTCACAGGATGTGCTGTTGGATATTTTAACAGTATCATTTGCTGCTTCTTCTAATAATCAATTTAGCTCGTTAATGTGAACTCCACAGGACGAGGCAGCGCATGTGGGGCACAGGGTGAACCAGAATCTTTGGCTTTCTGAAATCCAAGGCACTCCTTGGGTGGGAAATGCTCTCTTAACATTAAACTCTTGCTTGTGTTTGTTGCTGAAGTACCCTAAAGGGAGGCATCACTCTTTTTCCTCAGTCTCATTCGGGTTAGGAACAATAATTCCATTGTCCATGGAGCTGGCACCTTTTTAATTCCAGAATAATGCCCCCAAGGTCCTTTGCTGTTCAGCTTTACCGCGGTGTCAGGGGTAACAAGGCTTGGTGGGTCCTTTCCCCTTTGGCTGGAGAGGTGCCGGGTCCCAGTCCCTGAGGGGCACCCAGGCTCCTGGCTGGAATTCATGTGGAAGTCACTCAGAGTCACATCAGCCTTCACACGGAGCCCCGTGGCTTTTCCAAAGGGGGCCATTGGGGGCAAACAGGGAGATTGGGTCTGGCAGGATCTGTAAAACAATATCCTGTAACATCTCCTTGTTTTCACACAGAACACTTGGCTGCAGGGACACATTCCCATCGTTCTGCCCAGGTTCCAGGATTCAAACAGTGCTGTCTTTCCCCGGAGCTGTTCCTTCAGCTGCCTCGGGAGGGCCATTGGGCCTCTGGACCCACACTCTGGCTCCATTATTAGGATTGCTGGATCCAAACCCTTTATCTCCACCAACAGTGGTCATTTGAGGTGGATCTCCTTTTTTCACAATTGTTTATAAAACTGCAATATCAAGAATTGTGCTGGCCTGTCATGGAGTTAAATAATCCAATCTTGTTCATTATCGTTTAACAGCATTACTTTGATTTCTCCTTGATAATCTGCATCAATTCCTCCTCCCATGACATGAACGCTTTGCAGGGCCAAGCTCCAGCGAGCAGTTATCAAACCTAAGTGTCCTGGAGGAATCTGAATTCCTATTCCTGCATTGATAACTCTCACTTGCTTCTGATTTATCCCAATTAATCCTAATGCAGGAAGGCCCAGCCCTGCAGCCTCTGGGGTGGCCCTGTCAGGGCCCATCGCACCCAGAAGGATTTCCCAGGAAGTCCAAGTCTCCCTGTCCATGGGTGGATTTGCAGACTGGGTGCAGCCGGGCACACCCAGGGGTTTCCATTTCCCCAGCGGGGCCGTTGTTAAGGGTATGGAGCACATCTGGGAGATGGGTTCTCCATCGGGACGGGTTCCCATCTCCTCATTTTTTCAGCTGCTCTTTTAACAACCCCTCCATCTGTTCAACCAATCCTGCAGCTTGTGGATAGTCTGGGATATGAAAAACCCAGCAGTCTTCATCACTGTCTTTTTCACAGGAACAGACAAAGCATTCCAGATCACAGTATCAGCAAACCCTATAAAAACAGCCAATTCCATCCCTTCCTCCTTTATTCATTGTGTGCAATCTCACAAAATTTACCAGTGACCTTTGGGTCCTGGCCAAGCATTTTCTGGAGGGTATTTAGTGTTACATCCCTGAGCAGCCATGGCTAAAGAATTTGTATTGTCAGCACTATTTCACATTATTATTTATTATCTATACAATATAAATATTATTTTATAGATATATAAACTAGGATATTATACTAGTTCACTTGCACAAAGAAATTTGAGCTCAAGATTAAAAACTTCTTCTATTGCTCCATGTGGGAGCATTCCAACAACAATTGCTCCTTCTGTTGGTGCTGTTTCCAATACGCTGTTAACAAAATCCATCCTCCTCTTCCCGAACCCACAAGCTCTTTTCCTTTTTCCATATCCAATTTCGGGATGCATTTTAAGACATTCAGCGCTTCAGCTCCTTTTAACCGACTGCCCCACTGCTCACACGGTGCTCCGACCTCAGCCCACTCCAGAGCCAGCGAACTCCAGGGAAGCTCTTCCCATCCGGGATTTCAGACAGGACTGATTCCTTACATTTACATTTAAAAAGCGACATTTTGGTGTGATCCGGCCAGACTACGCCAATTTTGTTGTACCAGTGGGCAGGGCCAGCACCAAAGACACAGACACCAACTGAAGGAACTGCGTCATTTGCTACAGCTCAAAGCAGCAAAGAATCACAGCAGGAGCGGCTCAGCAATGCCCCCAATCATCAGTGCCAAAGATTGCCTGCAGTGATTAACCAAGATCCAGCCCCAGTTACCCTCAGACTTCACCATCACCCAGAGCCACCCATCAGCTGCGGGAAGCTGTCCCAGCCAAGGACTGGAGAGCCACTCCCGGACACTGGGAATTCCTGCAGCTGCCTCCAGCCACAGCTGAGGCTCCAACCCTGCTGGGAGAGGGCCCAGCTTTGACAGTGCTGGAGAAACAACCTGACAGCACTTCTAGTGCGGGAACATCTGCTTTCATCCTCCTCTTGGCTTCCTCCTAAGCCTGGCCAGGGCTCAAGGAGGAGCCAAGGGAGCTGACTTTGACCATACAGCCCCAAACAAGGCCAGACGTCGGATTTCATGGCCTTGTCTGGATTCTAAACACAGAAAGGTCAATACATGTTTCACTGACGAGAGGATACATCAATCACAAAGCTAATGATCACGGAAATTTCGGTAATGAGCAGATACAAAGATAACCTTTGGTTGGAAGGCTCATCCAGAGGTCACCTTTGGCTCAGGGCCTGTTGTTCAGGCCTCAGTCAGGCCTCTTGTCCAGGCCTTGGCACTTCAGGGACGTGGTTTAGTGCTGGGCTTGACAGTGCTGGGATAATGGTTCGACTTGATGAGCTCAGAGGTCTTTTCTAACAGAAAGGATTCTGCAATTCCAGGATTCTGTCTGCTGCATTCAGCCAGGTCCATGGCACCAGCATTACTTTGGTCAAAAAGGCTCCTCTTGCTCAGCTCTTGTGGCCTAAGGCTTCAGCTCCTTCAGCTCCTGGTGCTGAGCTGCTCATGCTGAACGAGACGACTCGGAGAGAAGAATACAGTTCATCCAATTCCTTCTGGCACACGGAGAGGGGAGGCTGTGAAAACAGGAGCATTGTTTGCTGTGGCCTCCTCTGTGCCCTTCACGCCTTTCAGCACTTTGAAACAGCCAAGAGCTTTCTCCAAGAGTGCAATGAAGCAGCTGTTCCTGCTCCCAGCTCTCGCCCTTCCCAGTCTCTGCCCTTGACTGCTTTTGTCCCTCTTGCTGTGCCCTCTGTGCCCCCGGGGCTCGGTGGCTGCTGCCCAGGGCTGTGGCACTGGCACAGATCCAGTGCTCGAGACCCTCCTTTCCCTGCCCTTGGAGCTGCCTGCTCACAGCAGCCTTTTCCACCTGCAAGCTCCACATGGACAGGGAGTGCCCACCTCTGCTCCTTGCACACCCTGCAGGAGCCCAGGGCTGCCATCTCCAGTCCCTGCTGGCACTGAGGGCTCCCAGGTGCCCCAGGCTGCTGTGGCACCGCTGCCAACAGGAGGGAACAGCGGCAGGGACTGTGCTGAAAGTCAGCTCCATTTGCTGCTGCTGCTGCTGCTGCTGCTGCTGTGGGGGTCATTTGTCCAGCCCTGCCCCAGAGTCAGGGATCAGATCCAGGCCCTGCTGCTGCTCCCTCGGGATCAGCCACAGTTTGGGTGTTGCTGTCAGTGCCAGCAGGAGCGGGCGCTGGAGCAGCGGGTGCTGACAGTGCCCCAAGCCCCGGGGCCCGAGGGGTGCCTGGGCTGCGGGGCTGGCAGGGAGCTGCCCCTTGTTCTCCCTGTGCCTCACGCAAAGCTGGGCCGCTCACAAGTGGGGCAGCACAGCAAACAGGGAGCCTGCCAGTCTCTGCCAGCCCTGTCTGCTCTGAGATTGGGCCTTGGAGCTGCAGGGGGACAAAGGCAGCTGCTTCTGGTCCCTCTGCATGTCCCTGTGTTCAGCAGTGCTGCTCCATCATTTAGGATGTTTTAGGTTTAATTAATAGAAAAAAACAAAAGAAAAAGACCAGAAAATATTATGAAACATAAAACCAAAACCCAAATGTGGAGTGAAAAGTCTTATGTAACTCTGGATTAAGAGGTAACTGATCTTTTCAAAAAGAAAACTCAGGTATTTGTAAATATGCTGATTGCATTGATCCATCTTACTGACCTCAGCAGTCCTTTTTCAAAGATTTTGGGCTTTGTTTCCAACATTGTTATTTTAAGTTGTGGTTGAAGCAATAGGAAATTGATTGTGCTCTGCCAGCTCCGAGCAGGACTGGCAATCTAAACTCTGTCCCACCCCAACTCACTGAGAAGATGCCCTTCCTTCTCACCCTGCCAATGAGCTGCACATTCCCTTGGAAATTGTCAGGGGGTTCTTAAAGACACCAAGTCCCACTTAGGGCTTTTTGCTCTGGTTTGGCACTGGAGAAGGGCAATTCTTCATCCATCAGCTCCAGACTGCACTGCCTCAGGAACACGGCCCACTTGCCAGGTTGGGCCCACTCATGGCACTTCTAGAGGAGGAAGAAAGTGCAATGGCACAATTCCAGCCCAAAAGAAAGGAAGAGTGGGACAGACAGAACCCCCTGTGCAGATCCAGGCGTTCAGCTGGGACTGTGCAGAGTTTGGCTTCTTGCCAGTGGGATGTGTGTCCCTGACTGCAAGCTCTTGGCCTGCATGAGAGTCTCACTCACCTGCAAAAGCAGAAAGCTCCGTTGCTGTGCTCGCAAGGGGCTCGTCTGATGCAAAGCTGTCAGAGCCCTGTGAGGGGAGAGCGGGCCCAGCGGTGCGCGGGGCTGAGCCCCAGCAGAGCCCTGGAGGAGCCCAGAGCAGCCTCAGCATCCGCAGAGCCCGGCTGTAAGGAGAGAAACCAGAACCCCCCCGTCAGCTGAAGCCTCCTGTCCCCTTGTCCCAGCGGCCTGCAGTGCCCAGGCCGTGCTGGCCGTGCTCAGAGCAGGGCCCAAAGCTGCCCAGCATTGCTGCCTTTGGGAGCAGAGCAGGAGGGCAGGACATGTGCCCAGCCTGCAGCCAGCCATGGCACAGCCACCTCCTCAGCAGCTGCCCAGAGCCCAAAAGCAGCTTGGCAGCCACTGAAGAATTCCCTGCAGCCGCCCCAGCAAAGGGGGAACCTTTGGTGCCCGGCCAGGCCGTGCCATGCCCAGCTCTGGCAGCATCCCCCTGGCTCTGGACTCACCTGCACGCTGGCCGTGGAGCGTGTCTTTGGAGAAGGTGCCAGAATCAAAGGCCATCATCTTCAGCTGCCACTGGCCAGCTCCAGGAAGAGGTTGTCGTCCTTGAGCTCGTCCTTGGTGGCTCCAGCAGCAGCAGCCCCACCTGCTACAGCTTCTCCAGGGGCTCCTTCTCCTTCCCTGGGGCCACACCAGGCTCTCAGGGTTCTGCCCAGGGCCCCAGCCATCAATGAACCAGACAAGCAAAACCAGGGGGGGATGGTGGCCCCCAGTGCTTGCCAGAGCAGGCCTCCAGCTCAGCTGCAGCCCAAGAGCTGCGTGTTCCCTTCTGATGCTCCCTGCTCAGAGCTACAGACAGGACAAAATAGTCTGCTTTGCTTTGCCACTGATTGCCAAGAGATGTGTGGGGCTGTTACCTGCCAGGCCCCTGGATCACACTGTGCCCGTGGGTCCCTGCCATCCTCTAGGGCACATGAACACCCTGCAGCCAAGGGGCACTGAAGAGCTCTTCCAAGGACGGCCTGTCCAAGGGCTGCATGGACAAGCACCTCTTAAGAACATTCTGGGCACAGAAACCAGAAACCACCAGGCAGCTGCAGAAGGATCCCGCCCGCTTTGCCCCCCGTTCCCGTGCCCAGGCCATGCTGGCTGTGCCCAGAGCTGGGCCTAAACTTGCCCATGCATTCTGTGCTTTGGAGGGCAGCAGGAGAGCAGGACATGTGCCACCTCCTCAGAGCTGCCAGAGCGGGATGCTCCTGAGCCCGCTGCTGGCTCCCAGCCCTGCTATTCCCCCCGTGCTGCAGAGATGAGGATCCACCGGGAGAGAGCCATCGTGGGAACAGGATCCGCCCCCAGATGATCTCCTGGCCCCTCCTGAACGGGTGCTTCCCCACCACCAGGTGGTACAGCAGGAGGCCCAGGGACCAGATCGTCGCTGCCTCGCCGTGGTAGCGGTGGTGGTGGATCCACTCGGGTGGGCTGTACAACAGGGTTCCTGTGGAACACAGACCGAGTCCATCAGGGGATGCTGCTGCTCCCAGAGCCTCGCCCCAGCATCCCTGGGCACGCAGGGGCTACACCAGTGGCACACGGGATGACCCGCTGCCCTTTTGCCAGCACCTGGGACTTGTGTACAAACTGGTGTTGGAAAAGAGGCCGCTGGTGTTGGGAAAGGGCAGCGGAAGCCCTGGGGAGGCCCAACCATGACATGCAAATGAAAAACCCACCCAGTGGTGGGGAAAACCCACTCTCCTCCCTGCCTGCAATGCCCCAAGAAACATCAATAAGCCAAGGCAAACCAGGGCAGCGGAGCAGTCCAGGCCCTTCCTCGCCTGCACACCAAACCGGCCGGTGCACGGAGTCTGACCCCCCTCTCTGCTACCCCCATGAGGGATTTTGTTGGGCTGGCTGCCCCCGCTCCAGCCCCAGCCCAGGGCAGAGTGGGTGCTGAAGGCTGCCGGCAGGGCCGGGAACTGCCTCCTCCCAGCCCCACCCAAAAGCAACTTGGCTCAAGAATTAATCCCATCCTGGCAACAATGAGGGGAAGCCCCGGTGCTACTACACCCAGGCTGGGCCATGAGATGCCCAGGAGCATCCCCTGGGAGGGCTCACCTGCAAACTGAGTGTAGGCTGTGTCCTGGAGAAAGGCGCCGCAGCCAAAGTCGATCAGTTTCAGCTGCCTGGTGGCCAGGTCGAGCAGGATGTTCTCGGGCTTGATGTCCCGGTGCAGGACCCCGCAGCTGGTGCAGTGCCGCACGGCCTCCAGCACCTGGCCGAACAGCCCCCGCGCCTCCTCCTCGGGCAGGAACCTCCGCTCCGCCAGCAAACCCGACAGGCCCTGACACCGCTCCGGACGCTCCAGCACCAGCAAGAAGCTGCTGGGCAGCTCAACCCACTCCAGGAGCCGGATGACACCACGGAACCCAGTGGACACCTTGTCCAGCAGCACGATCTCCAGGGGCGCACGGGCGCCGTCGGGCTGCGGGAGGAGCACGGTGCCGTCGGTGGGGCTGAGGCCGTGCCGGGGCTCTGGGACCCCTCACCCAGCCCGGGACGCTCTGCGCCCCCCGCTCACCCCCGCCCGCTCTCCCTCCGGGGCTCCCGGCGGCTCCCACCCCGCCGGGCCCCGGCTCCTCGCCGCCCGGCACGCCCCGCCTCTGCCGCTGGCCCCGCTCACTCACCAGCTCGCCCCAGTGCCGGACGCGGTCCCGCGGCACGCATTTGAGGGCCACCTGCGAGCAAGGGGCAGCAGCGGGCTGAGCTCGCCGCCCGCCCCGCCGCGCCCCGGCCTCCTCCCCCTCCGCCCTCCTCCTCCTGCACCCTCCTTCTCCTTCTCCCCCGCCCTCCTCCTGCACCCTCCTTCTCCTTCTCCCCCGCCCTCCTCCTGCACCCTCCTTCTCCTTCTCCGCCCTCCTCGTCCTCGTCCTCGTCCTCGTCCTCGTCCTCCTCGTCTTTCTCGTCGTCCTCGTCGTCCTCGTCGTCCTCGTCGTCCTCGTCCTCGTCCTCGTCCTCCTCCCCGACCGCCCCCCGACCGCCCCGGCCCGGGCATCCCCATCCGAACGGGACACCGGCGGCTCGGGGCCGGCGGCCGCGCTGCCGAGCGGCGGAGCTCGGGCCGGGGAAGCCGCAGCGGAGGAGGCGGCGGGAGCAGCCGCGCCCCGGGTGTCCTCCGCGGGTCCCGGGAGGAGCCGGGCCCGGAGCCGAGGGCGGAGCCGGGGCCGGGGCCGGGCTCGGGACAGGCGGAGCCAAAGGGTGGCGATGCCGCCCCAGCCCCGGGCACCGATGCCCGCCCGGCAGCGCCACAGCCAGGACGGCGAGAGCCGGGCGGAGGCGAGACCGCGGCGGGACGCCCGGGGCCGGGAAGGGGACGGCCCTGCCCGGGGCCGGGGGCGGGCCTGGGGCATGGCCCGGCCCGGCAGGGGGAGGGGGAGAGACCGGGAGAGGAGGGGGACACGGGGAAGAGGAGGCGGGGAGAAGGTGCGGAACAGAGGGAGAGGAGGAGCAAGAGCAAGAAACGGAGAGTCTGTTGAGTCGATTCGGATTTCGCTGCTGCCGCTGCTGCCGCTGCTGCCGCTGCACTGAAGCGCCGGGGCCGTTTGTCCGAGTGTCCGAGTGTCCGCGTGTCCGCGTGTCCGCGTGTCCGAGTGTCCGTTCCCCGCTCGCCCCACGCTCCCTACGGCCGAGCCCGCTCTCCCCGGGGGCAGCCCCTGAGTCTGTGCGAACACGGGAACTTTGCCGTGTCCAGCCCTGATCCAGAGTCCTCGCTCCTGCACGGTGGCAGAGAAATCCCCTCGGCTGCTGCTGTGCCTTGCCCCTGCTGAGGGTCAGACACTGCCGGGCCACATTCCCTGCCTGTAGAATTCGCGTCCCACCCAAGCTCTGCACTTTTGTCTCCAGCATTGCTTTCCAATAAAAACGGGGGAAGGCAAACTGTGTGCAGCTCATGATATTTCAGAGTGTCTAAAACTCGCTAAGGCACAGATCTTAGAGGTGAGATCCATTTGGAATTCATGGGATGGAGAAGCAGTGAAACATGGAAAAGGGGAGCACAGAAATAGAGAGGAGAACACCTTGGATTGTTTCTTTCCATTTTCATTTCACTTCTGGAAAGCTGTTTCAGTTTTCTGGGAATCTTCTCCACAGTCCTGTCTGCTCTTTTCAAGAACCTTTCCGGGAGAACGAGGTGCAGCTCCTGTCACAAGATGTGCCCCCAACTGCAGCTTCTCTTGGCTTCCCACACTGTGAGTGCAGCACGACTGCTGCAGCAAAGCAGGACAAATGCTGGGAGAACTTTACAAGTTGTCCTTTCTTTTCCCTGTGGGCTGGGCAGTTGTGCCATCGGTGAGGTTTTCATTGTGGCTGTTCTAACCTAAGAAACCAGGAGGTGGAACCAGGAATTGTTAGGCACTGCAACCCTGGCTGAACTCAAAGAATCCCCAGAGCCTGCAGCCAGAAATGGAGAGGTGTGTGATAATCATTCCCACATCTCCATGGGCATCTGGAAAGTGATCTAGAACATGAAAATGGGCTGACAGAGGTACTTTGTTTCTGTGTTCAGTTTAGATCAGTCTACATCTCTTGCATTGGTATAAATCAAGAGCACAATCAGTTCATGCAAGCTGGACCTCTCAGACACTGAAATAATCTGAAAAGGAGAAATGCAGAGAATGATTTGGTGAGCTTTGTCTAGAAGAAGGATAATTTTTTCTAATAATTTCTAATCCATTTCCTCTGCTTTTATCCTTCCTAACAAGGCCATTTGCATGCCAGATTCCTCATCAAATGAGAACCCTGAGCTTGTGGAACTGCCTGAAAGATGCCCTGTTCTTCTGCAGGAACACTCAGGCTGAAACAGGAGCCGAGCCCTCTCTTGGGAAGCCTCCTCCCAGCTGGAATTTGTGCCGTGCTGGGAGAGCAGGAGGGGGAGAGCGATGGGCGCTGTGTGGGAGGAGCAGGAGGTTTGGGCCGCAGGACGTTCCCTCTGCGCCGCTGCCCCGCAATCGGCGGCCGTGCCCAGGGCTCCGGGCCTGGCCCCGCGTGCGCTGAGCTCCCGACACTGCGGGAGCTGCCCGGGCTGGGCTCCGGTTCCGCTGGGACCCTGCGGCAGGCTGGGCTCCAGCTGGGATCAGCAGCAGCTGCAAACAGCTCTGGGCGTCTCCCATTTCTGCTGCTGGGAAGAAGCCATGAAGAGAGTCAAGAAGTTCTGTTTTCTCTTCCTCCTGGTGGATTTCTTAGTTTTCTTTGCCACTCCACAGGCAATTTCTGAGATGGGCTCTGTAAGCTGATTTTATTTCAACAGCACCAGCAACAGGGCTGTGTTTGAGCACTGTGACTGTGGTCTGGATGGCTTCAATTCCCCTCAACTGAGTGCTCAAGGACTTGTGAGCATTTCAGTCTCTGCTAATCATGATGCCTGTGACAAAAATACAGAGTTCACTGTCACGAAAGCACCGTGGGTAGTGCTGATCAAAAGAGGCAATTGCAGTTTTCCTGATAAAATTCAGGTGGCAACCAGAAGAGGGGCAAGAGTAGCCGCGATCTCCAGTTCCCAAGACAAAGGCAACAACAGCCCCGTGCTGTCAGCTCAGGGGGAGTAAAACCGTGCTGAGAGCAGCGCTGGAACCCGATCCTTCCTTTCTCTGAAGGCTGGCTCAGGGCAGCACAGCCGGGCCCTGAGGAATCGGGGCTGTTTGGGGGTGATGGTTGCTCTGCTCCAGAATTCACCTGGAAAAAGCCCTTGGGAAGCCGAGGCGGGAGCGGGCGGGAAGGGCCGGCGCTGCTGCTGCTCGTGCCCGGGAGCCCCGGCCGGGCCGGGCCGGCGCCCGCTGCGCTGCGGCTCCTGCTGCTGCCAGAGCCGGGCGGGACTCGGGGACAGGGAACGGGCCCGGGGGACAGCAAAGGCTCGGGGGCTGCAGGGATGTTCGCGCTCGGGCCAGCGCCGGCACAGAGCTTCGGCCTCGGCATTAACCCCGAGGGAAACGCTGGGGAAAGGCTCCGGTTCAGCCTTTCTGTGCTCGTTGCTGTGAAGTGCCCGAAATAAAAGGAGAACAAGCAGGGCCTGACCCCTTCTCCTTGGGAGGAGCCCACGCCTGGGGCTGTGAGGGGCTGAGAGGGGCTGAGAGGGGCTGTGAGGGGCTGTGAGGGGCCGTGAGGAGCGTCAGTCATGGCAGGAGGATGTCCTGCCATGTCCCTCCCTCCCTCCTTTTCTCTCGTTGCCTTTTTTTTTCTTTTCTCTTTCTCTCTCTCTCTCTTGTTGGAGAGGACGAAAGTTTGGTAAGAAAGTTTGGTAAGGTATGTAGGCTTGGCAGAAAGATCTCTGAATGTAGAAACTGAGGATGAGCTAGAAATGAAAGCAAGTTTTGATATAGACTAAAAGATGTTTTGCTGAAACACTGATCGCTGAGTAACTGAGAAGGCAAAGGTTGGAGATGAGTTGGAAGGAGATTTTTATGATTAGGACAAAGGTATGTGACTACAAACAAAGACCTGTTTTTCACCAAGTAAATAAGTCTCAAGAAGAGCATAAGTAAATAGAAAACATGTCTTTACCAAATAGAGAGCTATTGCAGGCAAACAAGAAATGTTGATGTAGCAAGAAGAAGAGAGGTCTAAGAATTTTCCACTGTAAGCTTAAATTGTAACTTACTCTTGTGATTGGATAATAATGACCATAATATGGTGATGGTAGTAGTTATGATAGGCTATAGGCAAATGTAAAGGTATTGTGTATGGTGCTTATTGGTTGTTATGTGTTAAGATACTCTGCAAAGAAAAGTATAAAATGCTTTGTAACTTGAACAGCAAGTGGCTTCAGGTATGTCTACAGCTGGAGCTGGCAGCTGTAGGGCTGGCTCTGGATACCCACTCCCTGAGCTGCTGTAACTTCGCCTATGCAATAAACAGCTTTCAGGAGAGCTGCCTGAAGTCCAGACATCCTTCGTGAAACATTCTCCTATACTTTTGCAAAAAAGACAATAAACACGGCACAATGAGCAGGATGCAAAAAATAACCAATAGGATCAGGCATCTAATTTTAAGCAGATTTTTGATCTATCTTGCAATTTGCCAGTTGCCAAACAAACTGTTGAGCCAATCAGATTCTGATTCTTCGTGCAATTTTGACACGCTTGTTTGTAATTCTTTAATGTGGGCATGAATAGATTTTGAAAGATCAGACAAATTCATACAACACATTCCATTGAAATCCTCACATCTACGTCCATGTGCTAAGAACAAAAAATCAATGGCAGCTCTATTTTGCAGTGTAGCGTGCCTTACTGAACCGACACCTGTTCATAATCCGGCTAAAGCAAGGGAAGTGGTGTTAGCCTGCCAAGCTAGCCAACATCCTAACTTGTTTAACAGTCCCAGGGCTTTAGCAGCTGCTATTTGTGGAGAAAGGAAGGAAACAGCCCATCGAGCACCTGATGGCCAAAATTTGGTGTTGTCATCACAATCAGGGGCAAACACACGGGTGCTGCATTTTCCTCTCCGTAGTTTATGCTGTAAAATCATAGCTACGTGTTAGGTGTTAACAGTGAGAGTCGTCCTAAGCTGCAAGGACCTCCCTTGATGTGTGATGGAATCGCAGCCCATGCTCGGGTCTCTGCAAATAAAAAACACCCCTGGAGGCAAAGCCAGAGGAACAGTAGTAGAGTGTGAAATATGTGGTGAACTGGAATTGCACCAGGCACTTTCATTTGCAAATATGGGTTGGTTAGGAGAAACATCCCATACTTTGGACTGATCAGATCCAGAGTAATTAAATTTAGCACAAAGGCCTATTTTCACAGATCCTAAAAGCTCTATTTCTTGCAGCTCAAGAGTTGCCCGGGGAAGGTGTGAAGCCCACTGATCTCAAGCATCAGCGTGATTGCGTGATTGTAAAAGCTTGCTAACTGCCTTAGGCTTTGGCCAGTCACCTATTGGCAAGCCAACAAGGCCGGTAGAAAGAGGATTGTCAGGAGTAGCAGTGGCTAAGCACAGAGTATCTTGCCCTGTTGCATTGGCCAGGGTAACTCACACGTTGGTTCTTGGCTGACTGACAGGCCAAGCAGAAACAGCAGGCACTAAGCTCAGCAAAACTGACAAGGACAATATTGGCACCTGCATTTTTTTGTTATTCGTTGCCATTTGCACTCCAGTACATCCCAGTGCAAGCCAATACCCTTGATCACAGGGATATCAGTGCAATACAGTCCTCCTTGCTCTCTAAGAGATTGTCAATCCAGCTGTCAATCTCCCCAGCGTGTCTCACGATAAAATTGATGGGATCCCAGCTCCTGATTTATGGAAGACACAGAAACAGAGAGCATTGCACAAACCTAGCGAGAAAGTGCAGAATGCTAAAGCAAAAAATACGGGAACAACTCGGCCTACGGCACCCCCAGAGCCTCAACGGGACTTCACATCTGCTTGCGGAGGGCCCACCGCGAGCGGGTCGGCTGTTCTGGGGGAGAGGGAGGGCTGGGGACCCTATTCTGACCTGTATCCCTGGAAAGACACTAGGGAAATAGTTCAGCATGTTAAACAAGAATGAGATAATGGCCAAGCTCCCGTGCAATCAGCACAAAAGGACTGGCGGCTTCCCATGGAGCTTCAGATACTTTGGAAAAACTGGTCCTCACAAACTGTAAAAGCCTGGATTCACACCAGAGCGGAGGCCTCTTTACATTTATGGGAACCCCAAGAAATTTAAAGGACAACCAGTGATTATTACAGATTTGGTGGGGGGAAACAAATTGAAGCTGTGCAAACACAAATCAAAATGAAACTAGGGAACCTTCCCGGATGATTGCATTCAGTTATGATTGTCCTGGTCCCTGAATATATAGTTGGGATTGGTATCTTAATGGGACTGGCTTTAAATTTATCCAATGGTTTATATCAGTTTGGGACAAAGCCTTATATCAGTGCCCGGCCAGTTTTAGTCAGGCAGGTGAAAATGCCCCCTGTGCAGATTCCTGCCACAGCTAAATTGGTAACCATGAAGCAGTACCAAATCCCAGGGGGGCATGAAGACATTTCACCGGCAATTAAAGACTTAGTGGGTGTTTTAAAACCCACTAGAATGGCTTGGAATAACCCTGTCTGGCCTGCCAAGAAAAGTGACAGGTCATGGAGAATGACCGTGGACTTTAGAGAATCAAATAAACACAGCCACCTCTTGCAGCAGCTGTACCAGATATTGTTACTTTAATAGAAAAAATCCAGGAACACTCTGGAAGAACCTGGTATGCAGTAATTGATTTGGCTAATGCTTTCTTTGCAGGACCCACTGCTGAGGAGCAGGGGCGTCACTTTGCCTTTACGTGGCAGGGATGACACTACACACTCAGCACATTGCCCCAGGCATGTGTGCACGGCCCAACAATTTGTCATCAGCGGCTGAGCACTTGGATGAAATCAAACTGACTCCTCATACACAACTCATTCATTATATAGATGACATCTTGGTCCAGGGCAGCAATGAGGAGGAAGTGCAACAAGTCCTTGAATTAGTTGTGGATCATAGGAAACAAAGACTGGGAAATTAACCCTACCAAAATTCAAGTGAAATTTTTGGGAATTCAGTGGCAATGCAGGCATCGGGAAATCTTCCCCAAAGCCCGACAGAAAATTTTAGAGTTTGCTGTGCCACCAAATAAAAAGGAGGCACCAAGATTTATTGGATTATTCGTCTTTTGGAGACAACATATTCTGCATCTGAGACAAATCTCAACCCCTCTGCATAAAGTAACCAGGGGAAATAGGGAATTGGAATGGGGAAGTGAGCAGCAGGCTGCCTTTGAATTAGCCAAAGAGGCTATTAGCCAAAAAGGCCTTTAGATCTATGGCCTATGCAAAAGGGAGAAGTTGAGTTAAATGTACCTGTAAATGGGTCACATACTGATGGGAGCCTCTGGCAGAAACAGGGAAAGAAAAAGGTTCCCCCAGGGTTTTGGGGGAGGAAGTTGCCAGAAGCAGGAAACAACTACACACCGTTTGAGAAACAGTTATTGGCAGGTTATTGGGCACTGATGGAAACAGAACAACTTACCATAGGGTATGAAGTGGCTCTTCATCCGGAAATTCCTATAGTGCAGTGGGTCAGAAGGTCCCCAAAAGCCCATTGGATTGGGCACGCTCCGGAGTGTGGTACTGTAAATTGGAAGTGGTATATTCGGGATAGGGCCAAGGTGGGAACGGGGCGGATAGCCACTCTTCATGAGCCAATAGCAGCTGCCCCCGGGAGGGACCAAGAGGTGAGGGCCAACTTCACAGCTGAGAGAGAATCTCCAGGGAAGTGGGAAAAGCCTTCAAATCAACTAACGCCACAGGAAAAAGAACATGCTTGGTTTACGGATGGGTCGGCTAAATATATAGGAGGGAAAAGGTTTTGGAAAGCAGTAGCTGACCATCCTCATTCAGAAAAGTTTTTAGAAATGATCAGAGAGAGGAAAAGCAGTCAATATGCTGAATTCTATGCAATTGATATGGCTTTAAAACAAGAAGATCTAGGAGAATGCCTTTCCTATACTGCTTCTTGGTCGGTAGCTAAATGGGTTCGCTCTGTGGCTACCAACATGGGTGGGCAGAGCCTGGAAAATCTACTCCAAAGAGGTCTGGGGAAAGGAACTGTGGAGTGACCTTTGGGAAATGGTGCAAAGAACTGATGTGACTGTGATTCATGTTGATGTCCATAGTGACACAGACACTTTAGAGTGACTTTATAACTCTGTTGCAGGCAACCGGGCAAAGATTTCCCAAGCCAGACCGGAGTTCCCTCCAAAGGAGGATCACGAAGGCCTGGCAAAATGTGCACACCAAAAATGTGTGCACCTTGGACAAAAAGCCCCTTACAGGTGGGCTCAAGAGCACGGCATTGCCATGTCACTCGATATGAGTAGAACTAGAATTGCTCAATGCCCCATGTGCCAACATATGTACAAACGCCCGGTGCCAAACATTGTAAAAGGACAGCTGGGGAGAGGAAAATTGCCTGGACCAACTTGGCAAATGGATTACATTGGACCTCTACCCCAGGACCGAGGGTGTAAATATATCTGCCATAGACACATATCCTGGGTATTTGATTGCCCATCCTTGTGAGAAGGCCGCTCAGCACAGCACCATCTGTACTATAGACACAATAATTCTGTATTACGGAATGCCATTACCCAGTCAAACAGATAATGGGTCTCATTTCCAGAACAAATTCATTCAGCAGTACGCTGAGCAGAAAAACATTCAGTGGGGTTTTCACACACCATATTATCCCCAAGCTGTGGGATTACCTGAGCGAATGAATGGGCTGTTGAAAGAGCAGTGGAGAAACCTGGGAGATGGGCACCTGTCCTGGTGGAGAACCCATCTCACTGATGCACTGCACATCCTTAACAATAGGCCCATCAGGGACATGGACACAAAGTCAGGGGACAGCGCTCAGAGTCAAAGTATATCATGATTTGGTCAGAGAAACATGGTCTCTTGACACCTCCCTAAGTAAGGGAAGCTCCCAAAGATGGGGACATGATGAATGGCCACTTGAGAGAGTTCTACAACATTATGGAGTGGCTCCATGGAGCCCTAGCCAGTTGGTGTCAGGGGCCAGAGAACCTGCCTATAATCTGAATTGGATAATAAGACTGCAAGCTGTCTCGGAGATAATAACTAACCAGAGGGCTGCCGCCCCTGACCTTATGGCCGACCAATCCACACAAACGCGGAATGCGATTTTCCAGCATCGCGGGGTTTTAGACTACCGGCAGAAGAAGGAGGAGTTTGCAGGAAAGAAAATGAATCCAACTGTCGCTTACAAATTGATGACAATGGAAAAGTAGGAAAACAGACAACTCGGGAGATGAGAAAATTAGCCCATGTACCAACCCAGACATGGGAATGTTGGGAACCAGATATATTCTTGTGGCTGCCAGGGAGTCTGTGGCTCAAAGGGGCCCTTTCTCCTTTCCCTTTGTGAATGTCTTGGGGTGACCTTATGATGTGTATACCATATCGCTGCCTGTGCCCAGAAATTAATGCTGGGGGGGGGGGGGGGAAGGGGTGGTTGTGCCTTCTCTCAGAGGATATATTTCTAAATTTGGCCAAACCGGAACAGTGCAGCTGCTACCTTCCTGTTTATTCCTTGTTTCTTTCCTTGTATTGTACGACTCATCCAGCACACAGTACAGGGAAGGCAGCTCGCAGCTACACCTCAAGATCCACCAACCCCATATGCAACAACTGCAGAGGCAATCTGACAACCATGATTCATCCTGTAAGTCAGAGGAGCGACTGATGTGCTGAGGCCTGAGCAGCAGGCCTCAGCCGGAGCTGACCTACAAGATGAACCCTGGCCAATCTGTGACTAACACCATCAGTATTATTCAGCTAAAAACAGATGACAAAGATGCTTATGCTAGCTGTTTAATGCCAAACGGGCTGCTTTAGAAACTTTCCCATAATCGTGTACAGTTATCTGCAAGAAATGGATAATTTAAGAAACTTTCCCCAGCTGACATGAATAAAGGTTTGTTTGCAGGGTGTTTGAGGGGAAACCCTCCCAGGCAAGGCCTGGGCACTGGCCAAGCTGTGGCCCCTGCTGGTTGCAAAGTGTGCCATCAGACCCAGGTGTTTCCAGACTAAAAACACAATCAAGTCGCTTGGACTTCCTGATTTGGGCCTCTAAAAGCTGGATCCACATTTGGGGCAAATTTGGAGGCCTCACATACGGGTAGATGCACCCATAGGATTCTCCCAATTGACGGGAAGGGTTCTCCAGCTCCTTGCTGCAAAACGGGGCTCCCCAATGACTGCGGATCTGGATGGTGGCAAGGTATTTAGGCAATTGGTGATGCATCTTTCTAAATCACTCTCCTTTCTCTTGGATAGTAATAATTAGGTGCATTACCTTGCTTATTTTTGCTTGTTGCTAAATCCAAGCCCCTAGTTTTATTGAATGTATCGTTTTACATTTGCGGTTCCTTAATTTCACAGTAAAATAAGAGCATTCTTCCCGGTGCTGTGTCCTTTAAATCGCCTCTGCCCCTTGGCAGAACAACAGGAGGCCCCTGAGGGGCTGGGGTGGTGGGAAGGCCCGAGGAAGTGGCTGTCAGAGGCCATAAGCAGCCTCCAGGCAGCCGCCTCGTTCCTGCCGCCCGGCTGCTCTGGCGCTTCCCCGAAGCATCTCCCAGGCCTGCGGCAGAAGCCCTCAAGGCCGGGCCTCAGCAGGAGGGTGGGGAGCACCCCGAGGTGCCGAGGCTGGGCTGGCTGGGGACAAGGAGGGCGGGGAGCCCTGCTGGGGCACGGCCCCTGGCTGCTGCCAAGAAGGGGCGGTGGGCAGAGGCAGGGCTGGCGGCCAGCCCGGGCCCCCGCGGCTGCCCAGGCCACGGGGCTGTGACCGAGGCCCCCCTGGCACAGAGCTCTGGGCCCGCACAGCTGCTGCCACCATGGGGAGGGCGGCGATGTCTCCTCGAGCAGGGCTGCCGAGTCGCTGCTGCCGAAACAGCTCTGGACGCCACAGAAACAGCACCAGAGCGTGCACAGGAACAGCAGGAGCCCCAATGCCGGCACCAGCTCAACAAGGCATCCGCACCAGCCGGGACGCCAAACGGGGCCATACTGTGGGCACAGCTGCACGTGGCTGGGCAAAAGGCTCCAGCAGAATTGGCCACAATGGCTTCCTCTTGCCTTGCCAGCCTCACAGCGACGCTTGGCAGCTTCAGCTGCAGCCTGTGCCCCTGACTGACTTCAGTGGCCGTGCTTGAGGGCAGACTCGCCTTCCACAGTCAGGCGTCCCAAGGCAGCAGCATTGGTGCCATCGTGAGAGAGAGACTCTGATGGGACACAAGCCCTGCACTGCAGGTGCCATCCCTCTCCTGCATGCAGGCCCCTTAAAGACACGTACATGAGCTTCCAAACTAAATCCTGGACTTGCTTGGAACAAAGGAAGATGCAGCCGGCACTAAAGAAAAGCTGGCAGACGTTCAGGGGTGGAGGGAAGCACTTTGCTGTGTGCAGAGGAGATGGCCCGGTTCACAAGCTCAGGCTTTGCTGCCAGAGGATCCTGCTTTGCTCTTGCTGGAGGCCGTTCCCTACCAGTGCATGGCCCTCCATTGTTCCTGCATCATGGCTGCTGGACCTGTGGCAGCAAGTGTGTCCCAAGTCCATGTGACAGCAGAAAAGGGTGGGACCTGTGTGCTTCCAGCGCCTGTCTTGGCTGCTCCTTCAGGGTGCTGGCACCATCATCAGAGACACAGAACAGCTTCTCCTCCCACAGCTATCCCTATCCTCTGCACTTCCCCAGGTGTCTCCCTTGATGTTCCCTGGGGAACCTCCCTGTTTGTGGCCGTCCATTGCCCTGCTCAGCAGGGACGCAGTTGTGTTTGAATGTGAGCTGCCACAGCCAGACACACAGCAACAGGAATGTTGAATATCAGAGGCTGGGCCAATTCTTTCATTTCCAGAATGCAAGAAAGACAGAAAAGCACAAGGAAACGTCACAGTGTCTCTGTAGAATCTCTTTGCCCTGTGAAACTCAGCAGCTGATGCTGTTCTGGTGCTACTGCTAATCCCTTCCATGAAAAAATTCACTCCAGGAAGGAGCAACATCTCCTGTTGGATACCAAGCGCTGCCCCCAGTCACTCCAGCTGCTCCTGCCAACAGCCCCCTGTAGGAAGGAGCACAGACCCCAATGCACCTTGGCTTTGGCTGCCCTCTGGCAGAGAAGCCCCTGGGGGCACAGGTCTCTGGGGCAGGAGATGGGCACCAGCGCTGCCAGGGCTTGGGGGTGGCAGGTCTGCTTCGGAGGGGACTCTGCCACACCTGCTGATTTCAGCGCTCCCCGGGCCCCAGGGGTCAGAGCAGCATTCGTGCCCTGGCCCACACGTTCCTTGTCTGTGTCACAGCCCCGGCTTTAGGATGGCCACCGGCCGGGACGTGTCCCAAGGAGGCCGTGCCAGCTTCTGTGGAAGAGCCCTTCCCGCGGCGGCTGCGGCGGCAGCCGTGGGGGCTCCTGGTGCTGCCCCGAGCCCACAGAGCAGGGGAGCGTTTGCTTATGGCTGGAGCCGATGCTAAAATTCCTGTTGGGCTGCCTTAGACACTTGGGGCAGGGCATTCCTTCCAACCTGGGCCACTTGGGGTGGGCTGGGGGTGGCCCCAGGGCAGGTGGCAGCGTGTGCAAGGGCCCTTTGTGACATGGTGCAGCACGGTCACCGTGGGGTGGAACGGGACAGGGTGTCCCAGGGCCCTTTGTGACACGTGCTGACATAGGGGCTGGCGGCGACGCGGCCACGCCACAGTGCTCGGAGCACGCGACGGGACAGGACGGGACAGAGCGGTGCCGTGAGGAGCCCCCGCACAGCGCACTCGTTCCTCGCTGACCCGGAGCTTTTCCGAGGCGTTATTCCTGCAGGTGACCTCGAGGCCAGACCACAGGACTTGGTGACCTGTGGCCTTCTCGAGGCTTCTCTTTTGCAGGTGCCCTCAAGGGCAGACCGTGGGACTTGGTGCCCCGGAGCTTTTCCGAGGCATCTCCCATCCCTGTGGCCGGTGCCCTCAAGGCCAGACCCTTGGCTTTGCTGACCACAATCCTTGACGAGGAGTCTCCTGTCCTTGTGGCAGGAGCCCTCTGAGACCAGGGTGCAGGACTTGCTGTCCTGTAGCCTTCCTGAGGCTTCTCTGCTGCTGGTGCCTTCAAGGCACAAGTGCAGGACTTGTTCACTCAGAGCTTTCCCCAGGCATCTCTCTTGAAGGTGCCCTCGAGGCCAGACTGCGGCATGGCGGGCAGATTCCGTGGCCTGTTCAAAGTGTTCAGGGGGAAAAAAGGCCCTGGAGCTGCCCCAGCACAACAGCCTGAAGAGCTGGAGCAGTTCCAGCCACGGCAGGACAGTGAGTGACAGAGCTGGGCCACAGGGCTGATGGCGGCAGCCAGCTTGGCACCATCCCATCCCATCCCATCCCATCCCATCCCATCCCATCCCATCCCATCCCATCCCATCCCATCCCATCCCATCCCATCCCATCCCATCGCGTCCCATCGCGTCCCATCGCGTCCCGTTCCATCCCATCCCATCCCTTCCCATCCCATCCCATCCCATCCCATCCCATCCCATCCCATCCCATCCCATCCCATCCCATCCCATCCCATCCCATCCCATCCCATCCCATCCCATCCCATCCCATCCCATCCCATCCCATTGCATCCCATCGCGTCCCATCGCGTCCCATCGCGTCCCATCCCTTCCCATCCCATCCCATCCCATCCCATCCCATCCCATCCCATCCCATCCCATCCCATCCCATCCCATCCCATCCCATCCCATCCCATCCCATCCCATCCCATCCCTGGAGAACAGGCCCATGGATAGGACGGAAGAGGGGCCAGGCCAGACCCCCTGCAGCAGTCATGTTCCATCCCCTGGGCATCCCGGGGCTGTCCCTGCCTGGGGAGCGCAGGGCTGGGCTGCGTTCTCCGGCCTCTCCCGCAGCCCCTCAGCTCTGGCTGCGCTCGCTCTTTGCCAGATGCAGCCCTGGACCGGACACAAAAGAAGGACCGTGCCCATGGCCGCTTCCGGAGAACAGTGCAGGTACCTGCAGCCATCCCCACCTGGGCTGGGCCTGCTGTCGCTGCTCAGCCGAGCACCGCTCCTGGAGCACCCCTTGGAACATCCCTCTCTTCCCTGTCCTTTGTTCTCCTGCAGATGTTCCGGAAGTTCATGTGCATCCGGCGTGGAAAGACCAGCACCAAAGCAACTGAGGGCACAGCTGAGCCTGACTCTGGGCTGACCAAGCTCCAGGCAGAGCCTGGTGTCAGCACAGATATCACTGCACCCTCAGAAGACTCTGACAGTCCAATGAATGATCACACGGCGAAGACTCTCATGGCAGGGACTGAGGACATGGCCATCACAAACACCGACACCGGAGAGACTCAGGGCATCCCAAATACTGACACTATGCCCATTCCCACTGGGATTCATGCTCCCAAACTGGGTTATTTCAAGGAGAGTGCTGATTCTTCTCAGCAGCAGGTAAGCAGCCTGGGGCCAGGGCTGGACACTCCAAGGATCTTGTGCCCCCTCAAGCCACAGCTGCTGGGCCCCCTCAGCCTTTGAGACCAGAGCAGTGAGTCGAGAAGGGAAGCATTTCTTGGGGGCAGCTGGGGAAGTTGCTCCCTTGGACAGTGCTCCAAGTCTTCCCCATGCCTCCTCCAGGTGCCAGCCATGGTGAGGAACATTCACCAGAGACTCGGGTCCCATGTCACTGTGGATCCCAGGCTGCCCATTAACGTTCTGAGGCTGGCTGAAGAGCACCCCGCTGATGTGGTGCTGACCCTCCTGCGCTGTGCCCCATCGTGCGACAGGTACGGGGCCCAGCTGCCTTGAGAGCTCAGGGCTCACCAGCCCTTAGGGCCCATTGCCCTGTGCCGCCTGTCCAATGGGGTCTGCCAGACAGGCGGAGAGCTCCAGGACCCTCAGGCCCCTCTGTTTCCTGAGCCTGCTGCCATGCTCCCTCCCTGCCCCTCAGGGCACCGGGGCTCTGTCACCTGGGCCCCCACAGCTGCACAGGGCATGGTACTGTGACTGAGACGCCCCTGACTTAGAGCTCTGATCCCACAGAGCTGCCACAATGATGTGGAGACTCATAGGCTTGTCAGGCAGCACACTGGAGAAGGTGCTGCCAACACTGCTCTGTGTGATGGAGGACTGGCCTCTGCACAGCATGTCCACCTCTGATGGGGACAACAAGGACATTTTTGCCCTGGCTGTGAGTTTCTGGAACTGGCCTTTGCTTGCCCCCAAGCTGCCGCTCCAGCAGCTCTCCATCCTCTCCCTGCCTCAGGTGCTGGGCTGAAACCTGAGCTAGGGGCAGGCTCAGGGGGAACCAGGCCCGGTGCTCCCCCTGCGTCTCCCCTCAGGCCCTGCCACATGGACAGCTCAGCACTGAGCGCTGTCTTGGGCTGCTTCTTTTTCAGGCAACTCTGGCACTGTGGGTGATTGTCCAGGTGCCTCGGTGCCACGAGGCAATGAACCTTTACTCCTCCCGCATCTTTGTGGCTCTGCTCTCCCATGTTGTCATCACCACACAGCAGATGCCAGAGGAAGTTGATCGCTTCTGGAGAGCGTGCCGGGAGGAACACCGCCTTCCCACCAACTCCAACAGGTCCCAGTCCTCCTGTCCTTCCCATGCCCTTGTGGCCAGCGCCAGTGCTCCCAGTGTGACCTGGGCTTTGTTCTGCACACAGGTTTGCAGTGCAGGCCATGAAGGCTCTGCTCTGTCGACTGCGCTGTGACAATGAGGTGGTGGCTATGGAGCGCAAGCGTGGCTGGGACACGCTGCTGTGTGCTGACACCCAGCACTATGCAGTGGGTCTGCTGGCCAGGTGAGACCCCCTTCTCCCCACTGCCCCCGGCACTTGTGCCCTGTGCCCGAGGTGCCCCACACAGCCCCTGTGGCCATGGGCCAGAGGGCCTGGTCAATGAGGGATGGCCAAGGGCACTGGAAAAGGCTGGAGAAGGGTGCTCAGGAGCAGCCACCTCCCAGAGCACCCACATCCCCTGCACCTCTGTGAGTCAGTCCTGGGAGATGTTTGCCCCCCCAGCTCACAGCCTTGATGCCTTTTTCCCTCTGCCAGAGAGATGCGCCGGGTCTCCCTCCCCATGTGTTCTGGGATTGCACTCCTCCTGCTTGGGCTGCTGAGCAGGAAGGAGCCAGGCTGGGATCTGCCCTTCCTGGCATTCCTTGTGGAGGTGAGCCTGACGGCCAGCGCTGCCTCGCTGAGCTGCCTCCCGCCTCTCTGCCCTCTCGTAGCCGCAGCTGCCTGGGACGGTGCCCGCGCCCTGCGCTGCTGCCTGGGCCCAGCCCTGGGCGGTTCCGGGCTCCTGCCGGCCGGCTCCCCTGTCACTGCCCTGTGCCTTTCAGGTCCTCGAGTGCCTGGACTTGAGGGAATGCGGTGACAGTGTCCTGGAGATCATGTCCAGGTACCTGCTGAGCGAGTGCAGGCAGAGATGTCGCCTGGCACTCAGAGGCCTCGTGGTGCTCAGCAAGGATCCCGCAATGGTGAGAAGGCGGCAGCGGCTGAAGCTGCGCTGGGGAAAGCAGTCACATGGGCTTGGCTGGGCTTCAGGAGCTGAGGCAGCTGCTCCCAGCTCTCCTGCCTCCCGGCTCAGCTGCCCCAGTGCTTTGGGACAGGCCTTTGGCCTCTGGGCCCTGCGGCAGCAGGGTGGGCTTGCAGGGCCAGGGTGGTGTAGGCAGTGCAGCCGTTCATGGCTTCACAGCACAGCCTTGTGTTCCACACAGGCCAGAAGGATGGGCAGCCTGTCCCAACGGCTTGTGGAGCTGCTGGGCGATGAAGATGGAGAGGTGGTCAGGATGTCCCTCTCTGTGTTCATGAATGTGCTCGAGAACAAAGACATCCTGGTATCCAGCACCACCGCCCCGAAACTGGCTGAGGCGCTCCTGCCACTCTTTGAAAATGTAAGGCTCTGTGCCCCCAGCCATAGGCACTGGGTGCTGCCCAGAAATTTTGTGCCTTTTGCATTTTCAGGCCTTTGCCTAGGTGGGCCTGGAGTAGTTTGATGCCTTTTCCTGGTCTTAAAATCAAGAGTCAAACATGGTTAGAAGGGAGAAAGGGCTTTTACCTCTGTATTTATTATAAGGATCCTTAGGTGCACCACGCCCACGTGGAATGGGCCGAAATGCGCCCCGCAATGCACACACACGATAGATTGGGTATAACATTATAGATCTTACTAATTAGCATAGCTATCAAAGATTCCCCAGTGAGAGGCTCAATTGAGCCCCCCTCCCTAAGGAACCTTCCCCCTCGATGGCCCTATCTTAGTTTACAAAATGTGTTCTGGAGAGGACCTTGGTGTCTGCGGTTTCTAAGATGTTTAGTCTCCTAGCTTAACAAAATAAGTCTAAGAATGTAGGCCAAAAACCACTAAGAATATAAAAAGGTATATAAACGGGGTATGAAAGAAAAGGCAAAAAATCATCATGGCATCAAGTTGGTTTCCTTTCCTCCAGGACAATAGCCATGTGCAGCTGCTCTCCATTCACCTCTTCTCCAAGGTGATGGAGTTGGTAGTGGATGAGGGAAAAAAGCCCCTGAAGACGATTGTGAACCAGAGCCTTTACCCACTTATAATCTACTGGGATGATGAGAACTGGCGTGTGGCAAAGGTAAGGTTTTGTGTGATGCTGCTGCATCCCTGGGAGGGGGCTCGGCTGCCTCCAGCCCTGGCACCTCCCAGGCTGCAGCCTCCTCCCAGCCTTGGCACAGGGACACGGGTCCTGTGCCCTGGGCCGTGGTGCCATCTCTGGGTCTCTGCTGCTCTCCAGGCTTCTCGCGAAACATTGATTTGTGCAGCCAAGTTCCTGAAGAGGAGAGATCTCGAGCAGCTGCTCAAGAAGGACCAGAGGTTGAAGTTTGCCAAGCTCCTGGTAAGGACTGCCTGGAAGCCCAAGCTGAGCCTGGAGAAGCCCCCTGCCCCTGGTACCCAGTGTGTGGGGTTGGCTGCGGTGCTGCACCAGGGGCGCCAGCCTGCGCCCCACACGCCGCTCCCTTGCCTGGGCTCTTCTCCAGGCTCCTGTGGCCCCGAGCCGGCTGCCGATGGAGCCCCGGCCCCGCTGGGCCGTGGCGCGGGGCGGCACCGCGGCTCCCCGGGCAGCAGCCGGCCCTCGGCCCCCTCCAGAGCCCGGCGCCAGCGGCTGCTGGCCGGGCCTCGGGGCCGTGCGGGCAGGGGAGGCCAGGGCTGGGCGCAGAGAGCCCGGCCAAGGGGCTGAGCCCGCGCCAACCCTTCCCTCCTGGCGCTCTCTGCAGCTGGCAGAGGACAGGAGCCGAGCGGCCGAGCGCCTGCACCAGGCCCTGCCGTTCGTGGACAGCCCACAGCAGTCCCTGCGAGAGGCGGCCGTCAGGTTCATCGGTGAGCCACGAGCCCGGGGCCCCTCCCCGCCCCGCCGCAGCTCGGCCCCGGCCCCGGCTGCTGCCCCGGCAGCGGCATCCGGGCCCGGGGCCGTGGAGCCCCGCCTGCCCTCGGGGCCGCTGCCGCCCTCTCGCAGCCGTGCCCGGGGCCGTGGAGCCCCGCCTGCCCTCGGGGCCGCTGCCGCCCTCTCGCAGCCGTGCCCGGGGCCGTGGAGCCCCGCCTGCCCTCGGGGCCGCTGCCGCCCTCTCGCAGCCGGGCCCGGGGCCGTGCAGCCCCGCCTGCCCTCGGGGCCGCTGCCGCCCTCTCGCAGCCGTGCCCTCGGGCGTCAGGATGCGGCACGGGCCCGGGCTGAGCCCTGCCGGGGCAGGAGAGCGAGTGGCCACGGGGCTGGCAGCGCCGCTGCGAGGGAGCTGTGCCGCGGGGCCGTGACCGCCTCTGTGCTCCCAGGGACTGCCAGGGTGTTCTTGAGGGGGCAGAAGGAAGAGCTCCAGGTCCTCAGTGAGGGTGAGTGAGGGCAGCGGGCTGTCAGCGGGGGCTGGCGGGGGGAGCTGCAATGCCTGGCTCGGGAGCTGCAATCCCTGCCCTGGCTGTGGGGGGCTTTGCTCCATGTGTGGACTCGGGGTGACGTGGGCAGAGCACAGAGAGGTTTCAGGGACACGGTGGGGAGCTTCATGGCCAGCACCTTCTGGCTGATCTCCTTGGCCCCTGCTGTCTTCTGGCCATGGCAGGAGCTGGGCGAGATGGCCCTGGCAGGAAGGTCTGCTTGGATTCCCGCAGATCCAGGCTCTGACCGTGGCTCTGTTCCTGTCTCTTCCAGCCCTTCAAGCCCTGAGGAGAGACGACAGCCCTTCCCAGACAAACATCGTAGTTCAGGAAATATTCAACAAAAGAGCTGCAGAACTACGTTCATCTGCTGGCTCAGAACCAGAGTCCCTTTAAGATGTCCAGATATCCTGGAAGATGAGACCATCTGGAGACAGAGTAGAGCAGCTGGAGCTCCAGGCACAGCTGATGCTGGTCACAGCTGAGCCTGTGGAAAGCTCCCATAGCTTCTGCCCTCTCCCTCCCTTTTGACAGCTCCATCCCTCCAGCCCTCAGACCCTGCCCATCCCCTTTTTTCCTCCCAGCTCATCCCCTTTGCTTCGCCTCCTATTAATAAACAGTTTGGCTTCTTCACTTGACCTGCATCTCTGCGGTGCTGAAGCGGCGCAAAACCTGAGCCCTGGGACACACAGGCCCCTCCTGCCGCTCTCTTCCGTGCTATTACTGCAACCCTAGGGTATATCACCGTGTCCTGCAGCTGTAGGGAGGAGGAGAGAAGATCCAGCAGGCAGGAATTGTGCAGCAAGATTGATTTATTGAATTATTTTACAAACTCTTTCATAGACTTTTTTCTTCATAGTCTAATTGGACAAAGGATCAGCCACCCCTTGGCGTGATTGGCTAAAATCCTAAAGCATCCATTGTCAAAATATTTTTCTACTGTACTATAAACAAGACTTTTCAAAGCTGCAGGTGTTTGGTTGTTTACATAACTCTGCTGCCTCTTCTGTGAGAGAGAAAAGTCTCTCACGGGCTTAGAAAATAGCAAGAAAATCCTTGCTAGCAGCATTTTTGTATCCACACCATGCCATGTTTTGTGCAGAGACACAGAGGAACGAGGGCAGCTCAGGCTGGAAAGGTCCCTGTCCTGAAGGTCCAGTTCCACAACACTGTGGAGTCAGAGGTCTTGCTGAGCACCCTGATAGGCCCTGGATTTTAGAACAGCCAACAGGAGTATGCTCTGGAGGCAGCTGTGAGGGATTCCGTGGCAAGCCTCCACGGAGGGCAAAGGAGCTTGGAATGCTGGAAGCTTTCAAGAGCAGCTTCCTGAAAGCACAGCAGTGCTCCATCCCTGCACGGGATCAGGAAGAGGGCAGAAGCAGAGACCATCCGGGCTTAACAGTGGCCTCTGGGTGTTTGCCTACGAGCAAACGAAGCAGCAGCACAGTGGCCGAGACTCGGACGCGCGACCATCCCGGTGTCCGGAGCGCTGTCAGGCAGTGTTGGGATCCTGGGGGCGGTTCTGGTCTCCACAAGTGTGGAATCGCAGCCCCTGCTGATGCCTTGAGAGGCCACCTAAAAACAGAGGCTAGACCAGAATAAGGGAATAAAGGTAGGTATTTATTTGCAAGGCCTTCAAAGGTACACCCAGGGTAGCCAGAGGCTACTGCCAAGAGGGACCCCAAGATGGACAACAGGTCAGGAGTTCTTCACAGTTTTGTAAGTTTGGTTCATTTGCATATGTGCCAGTTTGGCCAAATTTAGAAATATATCCTCTGAGAGAAGGCACAACCACCCCTCCCCTGAACCTGGTTCAGGAAAAAATAAGTTTTCCTCAAAGGAAAGTGAAGGAGATAAAAACTATTTATTTAACAAACACACGGGAAAAGGAAAATAATGCTAAATAATAAAATCTTTCAGTGTGGAGGGAAAAGCTGAGAAAATGTTAGAGTCCTTCCTTTGGTCTCCTCGGAGCTGGGGCTTGGGCCAGGGCCAGGCCCTCTGTGCTCAGTGGCAAGTCCTGCCAATGTGCTCTGATATTGAAGCAGCCCATCAGAAAAGGGAGAAAATCCAAAATTCCAGGGAATGAAAAAAAATTCAGCTCTCAGTCTCCCTTTGGAGAAAAAGAAGCTGAAGAACTGGCCAAAAGCTGACCAGGGAAGCAGCAAGCTGGGAAGAAGAAAGTCCCTATCTCTGTGTGACCTTGAACAAGCTGCAAACTGCTTTGAGAAAGTTTTGCTCAGATTTTTCCTTCTCCCTCTCAGGCTCAGTTTAGAGGCATAGAAAGGCACAAAGTTAATTTCTGGGCATAGGGCAGTGATACGGGATACACATCACAAAGTCACCCCAAGACATTCCACCCCTTATCCCATATCATTGGCTCAATGCCCAAACTAAGATATTCTAACTCTACACACCCACATCAATACATATACATATACATATACATATACATATACATATACATATACATATACATATACATATACATATACACAGCTATGTACGAACAGTGACAGAGACAATCAGCAAGCAGTGGTACACAGGCATTCCACATTACAGATGGTTTTCACACAACAATCAGATCTCCCTGCGGTACACAACGTGTTGTTCCATCTTTCTGCATTACCCACCACGTGCAACCAGGTCCCTGAGCAAAGACAACCCCACAGATGGGTTTGTCTGTACTCGAGGCAGAATTTATCCACACAGTCTTTCCTAACAGGCCTCTGACATGCACTACTGGGACCTTATCTCCATCTACTGTATGCAGGGATTCAGATTGGGCTGGACCAGCTCTATTGGTGGAACCTCGGGTGTTAACTAACCAGGTGGCCTTTGCCAGATGCTGCTCCCAATTTTTGAAAGTTCCCCCACCCAGTGCCTTCAAGGTGGTTTTCAACAATCCATGGCACTGTTCCATTTTGCCTGCAGCTGGTGCATGGTAAGGGATGTGGTACACCCACTCAATGCCATGTTCTCTAGCCCAGGTGTTTATAAGGCTGTTCTTGAAATGAGTCCCATTGTCAGATTCAATTCTCTCAGGGGTACCATGCCTCCAAAGGACTTGCTTTTCCAGGCCCAGGATGGTGTTCCGGGCAGTAGCATGAGGCACAGGGTAGGTCTCCAGCCATCCTGTGGTGGCTTCTACCATTGTGAGCACATGGCGCTTGCCTTGGCGGGTTTGAGGCAGTGTGATGGAATCAATCTGCCAGGCCTCCCCATCCTTGTATTTGGACCACCGCCCACCGTACCACAGGGGCTTCACCTGCTTGGCCTGCTTGATCGCAGCGCATGTCTCACAATCATGGATCACCTGGGAGATACTGTCCATGCTTAGATCCACCCCTCGATCTCGTTCCCACTTATAGGTGGCATCTCTGCCCTGATGGCCTGAGGCATCATGGGCCCATCGAGCTAAGAACAACTCTCCTTTACATTTCCAAATCTAAATCTATCTGTGACACTTCTATCTTTGCAGCCTGATCTACCTGCTTGTTGTTTTGGTGTTCCTCATTAGCCCTACTCTTGGGGACATGGGCATCTACATGGCAGACTTTCACAACCAGCTTTCTTACTCGGGCAGCGATGTTTTTCCACTCTTCAGCAGCCCAGATTGGTTTTCCCCTACGCTGCCAATTAGCTTTTTCCCACTTTTCCAGCCATCCCCACAGAGCATTGGCTACCATCCATGAATCAGTGTAGAGGTAGAGCTTTGGCCACTTCTCTCTTTCAGCAATGTTCAGGGCTAGTTGAACAGCTTTGAGTTCAGCCAGCTGGCTTGATCCACCTTCTCCTTCAGTAGCTTCTGCAACCCATCATGGGGGACTCCATACGGCTGCTTTCCACTTTCGTTTCATCCCTACGATGCGACAAGAACCGTCGGTGAAAAGAGCGTAGCGTGTGTCTTCTGATGGCAGTTGGTTGTACGGTGGAGCTTCTTCAGCACGTGTCACTTGTTCTTCTTCATCAGCGAGACCAAAGTTTTCACCTTCAGGCCAGTTTGTGATTATTTCCAAAATCCCAGGGCGATTCAGTTTTCCGATACGGGCGCGCTGTGTGATGAGAGCAATCCATTTGCTCCATGTGGCATTAGTGGCGTGGTGGGTAGAGGGAACCTCTGCTTTGAACATCCACCCCAGCACCGATAGTTGAGGCGCCAGGAGGAGTTGTGCCTCAGTGCCGATTACTTCTGAGGCAGCTTGGATTCCTTCATAGGCTGCCAAGATTTCCTTCGCTGTTGGGGTGTAGTTGGCTTCAGACCCTCTGTAGCTTCGGCTCCAAAATCCCAGTGGTCGACCTCGAGTCTCACCAGACACCTTCTGCCAAAGGCTCCAGGACAGACCATGGCTCCCAGCTGCAGAGTAGAGCACGTTCTTCACTTTGGGTCCTGTCCTGACTGGGCCAAGGGCTACGGCATGAGCGATTTCCTGCTTGATTTGGGCAAAAGCTTGTTGCTGTTCGGGGCTCCAGTGGAAATCGTTCTTCTTGCGGGTAACCAGGTAGAGAGGGCTCACAATCTAGCTGTACTCAGGAATATGCATCCTCCAAAAGCCTATGGCACCTAGGAAAGCTTGTGTTTCCTTCTTGTTGGTCGGTGGAGACATTGCTTTGATCTTATTGACAACCTCAGTGGGAATCTGATGCCATCCATCTTGCCACTTTACTCCCAGGAACTGGATCTCTCGGGCAGGTCCCTTGACTTTGCTCTTCTTGACGGCGAATCCAGCTTCCAGGAGAATTTGGACGATTTTCTCTCCTTTCTCAAACACTTCTGTCGAGGTGTTCCCCCACACAATGATGTCGTCAATGTACTGCAGATGTTCTGGGGCCTCACCCTTTTCCAGTGCAGCCTGGCTCAGTCCATGGCAGATGGTGGGACTGTGCTTCCACCCCTGGGGCAGTCGGTTCCAGGTGTACTGCACACCCCTCCAGGTGAAAGCAAACTGAGGCCTGCACTCTGCTGCCAAAGAAATGGAGAAAAATGCATTGGCAATGTCAATAGTGGCATACCACTTTGCTGCTTTGGACTCCAGCTCGTACTGGAGCTCCAACATGTCCGGCACAGCAGCGCTCAGCGGTGGAGTCACTTCATTCAAAGCACGATAGTCCACAGTCAATCTCCATTCCCCGTCAGACTTGCGCACAGGTCAAATGGGGCTGTTGAAGGGTGAGTGGGTCTTGCTGACCACCCCTTGGCTCTCCAGCTCACGGATCATCTTGTGGATGGGGATCACAGCATCTCAAGTTGTCCGGTACTGTCGGCGATGCACTGTTGAGGTAGCACTTGGTATTCTTTGTTCTTCCACCTTCAGAAGGCCGACTGCAGACGGGTTCTCTGACAGCCCAGGCAAAGTGTTCAATTGCTTAATGCCCTCTGTCTCCACAGCAGCTATTCCAAAAGCCCACCTGAGTCCCTTTGAGTCTCTAAAATACCCGTTCCAGAGGAAGTCTATGCCCAAAATGCACAGGGCCTCTGGGCCAGTCACAATGAGATGTTTCTTCCACTCATTTCCAGTCAGGCTCACCTCAGCTTCCACCAAGGTCAAATTTTGTGATCCACCTGTTACACCAGCAATAGAAACAGATTCTACCCCCACATGCTGCGATGGAATTATTGTACACTGCGCACCAGTGTCAACCAAGGCATCATATTTTTGTGGTTCTGATGTACCAGGCCAACGAATCCACACAGTCCAAAAACCACGGTTTTCCCTGACCTCTACCTGGCTAGAGGCAGGGCCCCTCTATGCCTGGTTATCCTTCTTTCCCTGGGCCTGTATCTTAGAGGTTCCTTCATGGGAATTGGACATGCCATCGTCTTTTCCATCATTTCTGGCAGTTTGGCTACAGGCAACTGGAGCTACTTCCTTTTTGGTAGATCCTCCTTTCTGAGACGTGCGCTCCTTCAGTTCACTCACTCGTGCTGCCAGAGCAGAAGTGGGTTGTCCACCCCACTTCCTCATGTTTTCCCCACTGTCACACAGGAAATTCCACAGCTCACTTCATGGGATGTACCTTCTCTCTGGAGAAGGCACTCTTTAATCTCCTGGAGACTCTTCTTCATTTCATCTTCCATTTTCTGCATATGTGTTTCCACAGCTGCGATTCTTGCATGTGTTGGGCCATGCACAGAGTCTGCAGATGCTCAGAGCTTCACTGCCATATCCCTCACGGTCTCATTCGCATCGTAGTCCAGTTTCATTATTGCTAAAGCAGAAGCGTATTCTGGTGGCCCAAGTTGTATGAGTTTTTGCCACATGTATGGAATAACTCTGGCCTGGTCTGGACTTTTCAATCCTGGGTCATTTGCGAAGATAACCTCTCCCACCCTTAGTTCTCTCCCTTGTTCTGTGGTCTTCCACGGGGTTTGCTGCATGTAGAGATCATCTCCGCACATGTATCTTTCAGTCACGCCTGTCAGAACCCGTCTCCAGACACTGGTAGAGTCAGCCCCCCTTTTCATCGCTTGGTTGATCACTGGATCATGTGACAGGGATCCCAAATGCCTCGCTTCAGCACCGTCCAGCATCACATCATCACCTGCTGCATCCCAAATACGGACCATCCAACTTACTATGGATTCATCTGACTGTCGGGTGTAATCCTTTCTTAGGCTGTGAAGGTCCTTTATGGACATGGACTCAGTAATGGTTTCTGTGCCTGACTCCGTTGGTGGTTTTGAGGTTCCTTCCCCTGCATCTTTTGAGGTTCCTTCCCCTGCATCATCATCATCTTTCACTGGGCGATCAGTTTTGGTTGTGTGCTTTTTCCTCGTGACAGGAGCCACTGTCAGTGGCTTAGACTCTCCATCTGGTTTGGGCTGGCTGTCTGGTTTATCTGCAGCCTGAGTGACTGGGGTATCTGCAGGCTTTGCTGATTGATCTTCCTGCCTCTCTACCATTACCTGCTGCAGCGTGCAATAGGCATATGCCAAAGCCCAACATATTGCAAGGAGCTTGTTCTCATTGCAATTGTCATTGTATTTCTCTTTCAGATATTTCCCCACCTCAGCTGGTTTCTGAATTTGTTCAGATGGGAAATCCCAAACTATCGGGTCAGAGAATTTCTTTAGGGTTTGGCCGATGTCCTCCCATTCCCCACACCACTCAGGATTTTCCACCTCTGGGTCAGGTGTCTCAGCAGTCACCCTGGAAATCTGAGCTCTCATTCTAGACAAGCTGCGAGACATACAGAGCACATAGAGGAAGCTTATCAGATTAAATGCCAGGAAGGTGGTCTCTTTAACATCCAGGGGATACTGAACATTCTCAAAAGATAACCTATCAAATTTAAAGGGAAGGGAAATCCCGTCTCCTCCTCCTCTAACAATCTGGCTGCAATTACTAATAAATTCCCAAAACAGGCTACCGAAGCTAGGACTGGGGTTAGGACGGAGAAACCACTTATCATACACACCTCGAACAGCTGCCTGTGCCTCTGTCAACTTCTTATAAATCATTATCACCGAGCACAGCAAAATAGAAATCCTGATTCGTCTCCCTGCTCTGTAAAATTTACATATCAGGGACAAGATTGGAGCAAGTTGTGGATAGGCAAACAACCCTAGGGACCAAAAAAGCACTAGTACCTCAATGAAGCCTAAGGACCAGAAAGACATGAGTACATTGATCCAGAGAGACATTATGAACTCAACCAGCATGGTGACTACTTTACCCCAACACAGAATAGGTAAATTCAAACCAAAATGTAATTAGCACAGGGTTATTTTTCACTTTCCTTCGAGCCACGCAGTTGGGCACCACTAAATTTGTTCCAGTTTGGCCAAATTTAGAAATATATCCTCTGAGAGAAGGCACAACCACCCCTTCCCCCCCCACTCCCCCCCCAGATTCGGGAAAAAATAAGTTTTCCTTGAAGGAAAGTGAAGGAGATAAAAACTATTTATTTAACAAACACACGGGAAAAGGAAAATAATGCTAAATAATAAAATGTTTCGCTGTAGAGGAAAAACCTGGGAAAGTGTCAGAGTCCTCCCTTTGGTCTCCTCGGAGCTGGGGCTTGGGCCAGGGCCAGGCCCTCTGTGCCCAGTGGAAAGTCCTCCCGATGTGCTCTGAGGTTGAAAGCAGTCCAGTAGTAAAGGGAGAAAATCCGGAATTCCAGGGAAGCAAAAGCAAAGTCCATCTCTCAGTCTCTCTCTCCAGAAAACAAGAAACTGAAACAACTGGCCAAAAGCTGACTGGAAAGCAGCAAGCCGGGTGCTTCCTCACTCCCCTGCCACAGCTAGGGGAAAAAAAAAAGCCTGCTATCTCTATGTGACCTTGAACAAGCTGCAAACTGCTTTGAAAAAGTTTTGCTCAGTTTTTCCTTCCCCCTCTCAGGCTCAGTTTAGAGGCATAGAAAGGCACAAAGTTAATTTCTGGGCATAGGCAGCGATATGGGATACGCATCATAAGGTCACCCCAAGACAGTTTCGGAAATATTCAGCCCCTCAGCAGCGATGTCTGTCCCAGCCCACCGGTTCTTGGCTCAGACCCAGCTCGGAGCTCGGAGAAGAGACCCAAAGTCCCAACAGAATGACCTCTGCCGTTATTTTCTTTTTTTTCCCATAATCATTTTATGCTATTTTACTGTAAAATCTATTTTACTTTTAGTTTTTTTTTTTTTTTCCTTCTAGTACCTCGTTTTTTTTCTCTATAAACACATGGTAATAAATGTCTTTTGAGCTGAGAAACTACAGAGCCAGGAACCGAGATATCTTAGAGGAACAAAGAAGACAAACCGCGTGCATCCCAGGAAGACTGTTCTCTCCTCAGAACTCACCCCTCCCAAGGGAACTGGCAGCTGCAAATGAGGCTGGAGACTGGGGAGGCACCGGAGGGGGGTGCCTGCCTTCAGTTCTGAAGCGATCCCGAGCACCGAGGCGGCGGCGTGCTGGGGGAAGGGGCAGAGACCGGAGAGGGGGAAAGGTGAGTGAAGTGTAAATGACTTTGTGGGCTTAATGAATACGGAACAGTTTAAGAGAGTCCTTAAGTCCACAGGAAAATGAATGGAGGGCGCCTCTGGAGAGGGGGGAAAGTTGAGTGAAGTGTAAATGACTTTGTGGGCTTAATGAATATGGAACAGTTTAAGAGAGTCCTTAAGTCCACAGTAAAATGAATGGAGGGCGCCTCTGGCAATATTGCCAAGCGCCCCAGCGCTGTGATTTGCCTTTGTTCTACTAATAAATGTTCAATATTATATTGCTAAAATATGTAGGTTTTGTATTCATTTCTTCAGAGGGAGAATAAAGAGAGAGAGTGAAGAGAAAGGGAATAAAAAGAGAGGGGGGAAAAGAGAGACACGATAAGAAGAAAGAGAATAGAGTGAGAGTAAAGAGAGAGGGGATAAAGAGAGGGGGTAAAAGAGAGACACGATAAGAAGAAAGAGAATGGAGTGAGAGTAAAGAGAGAGGGAATAAAGACAGAGAGAATAAACACAAACATTGCTGCTAAAGAACGTCCGTGCAGTCCCAAACGCCTTCGCACACCGGCCCCAGTGTCCGTGCTCGGGGCTTGATTTACCAAGATGTGAATATCGATCTCATATCGATATCCAGCTGACACAGACAAAAGCTCTCTAACAGTTTAGAGTAGAAAGTGAATGTTTTATTGGCGCCGGACAGCGGCGTGGAACAGCTTCCTAATGCGCAGTGCCCAGGTATGAACGGTTACAGAGTTCATTTAGCCACAAAAGTGATGAATATCCAAACTACAAATACATATTTATAACAGTGACCCCTGCCGTTCTCCGCTTCGTATGGAAATGAGCTTTAATGTCACTAAGCATGCGCAGTGCGTGCTCTGAATTGAGTCGCTGCTCTCGAATTGGGTCGGTGGTCCCAGACAGATGAAGTAAGTTCATCTCCCTCACTTGGACCTTTTTTGCCTCTCTGAACTTTAACAATCTTAATTACTTTAGTGACCTCCAAATTTCCTCTTGCCTGACTTTTGAATAGGTTCCCACAGAGGGAGGAAATTGGGAATTGTCCTTGTTCCCTACACCAACTGATCAATATTTCTGTTCCCCGTTCTAATTCTAAGCACAGCTAAACAAACATACAAATGACAGATCATCAAGTATTCTGTAATCAATTACTAACATCTTAAAAACCATTTCAAATCTCTTATTAATTATTTTAATTAACTCTAGTCCAGCTCAACTTCTTTCTTATTCTAACTCATTTCAACACAGCTAGCCTATAACAAAAATCTTTATGTTTCTTTTAAATCTGTGTTTCAGGGTGTCACCATGGCCACGGGGCTGCCCCAGGGCAGAAATCCCCTGCGGAGACACCGGGACCGGCTGTGGGAGATGGGACACCAAACACACCGGCTTTAGTCTCTTTGGGATGAAGAAACGTGATTTTTGATCTCTTTGGACAGAAAACTACTTGAGATTGCATCAGTCAGTTGTACATGGTGTTCAAAATACTAAAAAGAATAATGATAAATACCTGTGGCTCAAAAGGCATAAAGAAGTAGTTGGGCACAACATATCTACTGACAAAAGATTTAATAAAAGAAAAACTATGCTGTAATAAAATCTTTCTTCTGCATTTTCATCAGAGGTTGTTCTTGAGTTTTAAAATTTCTTGTTTCCTCTGATCTGCTTTGTTTTACGGGCATTGAAGCTAAAATGAGCAACATCAGGACCAAATCAACAGTTGGGTGCAAAGCCTCAGAATGAATGTGGAACTAATGGAGGATTCACGTGCTTTAGACACGTGCGTGCACAGGTGCAGAAAAGCATCGCTCCTTTTGGAGGCTGCATTACAGCACACGGGTGGTAAAATCAGATTGACTCCTGTTTTCACAGGCTTCCCGGGCAGCACTTATCAAGGATCTCCTCAAGCCCAGTGAGTGATCGAGGACAGATCAAGGGGGGTTCTGGATAATCTATTTTCACTCAAATTTTCCAACTCCTCCCACTGGTTTGAAGTGCCAGTGTCCATTGTTGGAGCCACCACAGTGGAAAGGAGCAGCACAGCTGAACAGAGAAAGCGACTTTTGCCCTCAGAGCAGAGCAAGCAGGAAAGCACACGGCTTGCACACATGAAGGTCTCTTGTCCATTCCAAGAAAAAGGCATCCACCAAAAGCAGAGGTTTGTTGAATTCAGTGTAACAATACAGCGATTTCAGGGAAACATTGAAAGGAATGTGATGAATGTGTCTCTGCAAACAGACCCTCTGAATCTGCTGGGAGGCGGGGCCAGGGACTTGTAGGTAGGGAAGTGACAGAAGAAACTATCAGCTCGAGAGTCTTCCTGATGCAGAGTGAAGTAGAATCTGCAACCAGAATCAGCATCCATTGAGCACCTCGCACCCAGCATCCAGCCCTGGATCCCCCCAGCTCCCAGCATCCAGCCCTGGATCCCCCCAGCTCCCATCATCCAGCCCTGGACCTGCCCAGCCCCCTCACCCAGCTCTGGAACCACCAGCCCTCGGCTCCCAGGCCTGGACCCCCAGCTCCCATTCACCCGTCTGTGCCCCCCAGATTTCTTCTGCAGCCCCCCGGGAGAGTGGGGGTGGGGGCCGAGTGCTGGTGCCCCCCTGCCTGCAGCAGATCCAGCGGTGAGGGGAGTTCAGGGGGTCCCTCAGCATTTGGGGTCCCCCGGGATTGGGGGTGAACCCCCCGGGTCCCCCAGGATCTCCCTGAACACGCTGACGCTGCCCGTGCGCAGCGAGAAGGTTCATACCCGGCACGGGGTCCCCAGCTCTGTCACCGGCATCGCCCAGGTACCCCAAAACCTCCCGGGAATCCCCAACACCCCCCCGGGGAACCCCAACCTCTCCTGGGACCCCGAAAATATCCCCGGGACCCTCCAAAAACTCCCCAGGACCGCAAAGCCCCATACAGACCCCTCAAAACCCTCTCAGAACACCAAAATTTCCACGGCACCTCCCAACACCCCCCGAACCCCCTTGAGAAGGTTTATACCTGGCACGGAGTCCCCATCTCCATCACCGGCAGGGACCCCAAAACAGCCTTGGGACCCCCAAATATTCCCACCGGGATCACCCAAACCCTCGCTTTGAGACGCCTGAAAACCCCCCTCGGGAACCGCCAAAAACCCCCGGGACCCCAAAAACCCCCTAAGAGTCCCTCGCGAATGTTCACAGCCGGCACGGGGTCCCCATAGACATCATCGGCACCACCCAGGTACCCCCAAACCCTCCCCGGGCCCCCAAACCCTGCCGGGACCCCCAAACCCCCCCGGGGCTCTGCTGCCGGAATCAACGGGAGTGGTGTTGCCCTTTTAACGGGAGTTATAGTGGGCACCGACTTTACCAGGGCATCTTAAAGCGCCGATGGTAGAGCGAACCCCAAAAATTCACTCGGGGGGCACTGTCCCGTTTGCTGCACTCAGGGGAGCCCCGAACGGCGACGGGTCCTGGGCTGAGCCCCCCACTCAGCCGGAGGTGGGGAGGGAACGGGGAGGGCTGGGACGGGGTTTGGGGGTGCTGGGGTTAACTGGGGGACCCCACTGGAACCCCTTTCCCGCTGCCCCACCTCCCCGGATCCCCCCTCTCCCACCCCTTTCCCGTTGTTGCCCCAAACCTCCGCTGCCCCAGCTCGCCCTGGGCTGACCCAGCCCTTTCCCATCGTGGCCCGGCCCGGCCCCGCTGCCCCGAGAGCTCCCGGGCCGCGGCCGCTGCGACGGAGGAAGGGCAGGAGGAGGAGGAGGCGGGACAGAGGAGGAGGAAGAGGAGGGCCGGGGGGGAAGAAGGAGGAGGCGGAGCAGGCGGAGGAGGCTCCACGTGCGGGCAGCGCTCTCTGCATCCGCAGCCGCTCGGGCCGGGAGCATCGCCCGCCCCGCATCCCGCAGGTGCCCGGGGAGGGGGAGCTCGGCCCAAACATCCCGGGCGGTGCTTTTGGAGGGGGGAGGGATATTTGGAGCTCCCAGGAAATCTATTTGGGGCTCGCCGTTTTCATCCTCTCTGTCGGGGCGGGCGCGATGTTTGGAGCTTGCGGGACTCCAAAGGCGAGCCGCAGATGCCCCTCGGGCGGATATCGGGGGGTCCCGGGAGGTGTTTTTGGGGGTCCCGGTGGCGGCAGAGCCGCGGCGGGGGCGGGGGGATGCGGGTCCCCCCGCGGTGGGGGTTGGGCTTCCCGGGCCGGGCCCTCCGAGCTCTGCCGGGGCCCCGTGGGGACGGCGCGGGGCCGGGGGGGGCGGGGGGACACCGGTTTTGGGGACCCCCGGGAGAGCCGCGGCTTCCCTAAGCGGGACCCCGGAGAGAGGAGAGCCCCAGAAGCCCAAAGCGGGGCCCCCGAGAGGGGGAACCCCTGGGATTGCCGGGACCCCGTCGGGGGATCTGGGGGCTGCAGGGGCGGCATGGCCGGGAAAGGGGCTCGGGGGTCCCGGGGCCGGAAAGGGCTGCTCCCAGTATGAGCCCAGTATGATCCCAGTATGATCCTGGTCATTTCCCCTCACTCCCTGCAGAATCCCTGTTGCTCCCAGTATGAACCCAGTCACTCCCAGTCACTCCCCATTATGATGCAATTTGCCCCCAGCACAGTCTCAGTTGCTCCCAGTTCTTCCCACTTTTGTCCAGTGTGTTCCCAGTTCTCCCAGTTGCCCCAGCATAGTCCAGTCACTCCCAGTATGAGGCCAGTCTCTCCCAGCAGGGCCCCAGTCACTCACATTTGCCCCCAGCATGGTCCCAGTTCTCCCCAGCACATTCCCAGTCACACCCAGTGTGGTCCCAGTCACCACCCGCATGGTCTCAGACACTCCCAGTATATCCCAGTTGCCCTGACCATTCTCATGCTCATTCCCAGGCACTCCCAGTTACCTTAGCATCAGTTGGATCAGTTGCCCCCAGATTTATCCCAGTCACTGCCAGTACATCCCAGTTGTCACCAGCATGCATCCTATCATTCCCAGTTTTTCCCAGTGCATCCCCAGTAGGCTCTCAGCATGGGCCTGGTAGCTCCCAGTAACCCCCACTGACACCCACTATAATCTCAGCAAGGCCCCAGTCACTCCCAATATGATGCCAGTGACCCCCAGTGTGATCCCAGTTGCTCCCTGTCAATGCCAGCATGAGCCCCCGTGACTCCCTGTCTCTCCCAGTATATCCCAGTCACCCCCAGCATGCTCCCAGTCACTCCCACTTCTTCCCAGTTGCTTTCAGCACGATTCCAGTTGCTCACAGCCACTCCCAGTCAATCCCAGTATGATTCCAGTCACCCTCAGTATGATCCCAGTCTCGCCCAGCATGGACCCACTGTGATTTGGTATGATCCCAGTTGCCCCCAGCATAGTTCCAGTTGTTCCCAGTTTCTCCCAGTATGATCCCAGTTGCCCCTAGAATAGTCCCAGTCATGCCCAGTTGCCCCCAGCATAGATCCAGTTGCTCCCAGGTGCCCCCAGCATGGTCCCATTTCCCCCCAGCATGATCCCAGCTGTTCCCAGTGCGGTTCCAGTCACCCCCAGGATGGTTACAGACACTCCCAGTATATCCCAGTTGGCCTCAGCATGCTTGTAGTCATTCCCAGGCACTCCCAGTTGCCCCAGTAAGGTTCCAGTTACCTCAGGATGATCCCAGTCTTTCCCAGTTACTTCCAGGGTCCTCCAGCATGATCCCAGTTTCTGTCAGTTTCCCAAAGTGTGGTCCCAGTTGCTCCCAGTATGATGCCAGTTGTGGTCTCAGTTGTGGTCTCAGTCCCCTCAGTATGGTTCCAGTACCTTCCAGTTGATCCCAGTTGCTCCCAAAGTGTCCACATTTTCCTCCCAACATGGGCCCAGCAGCTCCCAGTAACCCCCAGTCAGGTTCCATTCACGCCTGCTGTAATCCCAGTGGTTCCCAGGATGATCCCAGTAGGACCCATAGTCACTCCCAGTATGGTTCCAGTCACTTCCAGTATGGTCCCAGTGTCCCCAGATGTGATCCCAACTGCTCCCTCTCAATGCCAGTATGATCCCAGTTGCTTTCAGTCACTCCCAGTATGATCCCAGTTGCACCCAATCACCCCCAGCATGGTTACATGTTTCCAGTATGACCCCAGTCACTCCCAGATACTCCCAGTATTATTCCAGTCATGCCCAGAGTGACTCCCTGTCACTCCCAGTGTGGGCCCAGTTGCTCCCAGTATGAATCCAGTCACTCCAAGTTACTCCAAATACGATCCCATTTGCTCCCAGCATGGTCTCTGTTGCTCCCAGTCACCTCCAGTGTGGTTCCAGTCATGTCCAGCACCTTTCCAGTCCCTCCCAGTCTGATTCCAGTATGATCACAGATACTCCCAGTATGATCCCAGTCACTTCCAATAGGATCCCAGTATGACCCCAGCATGGGCATAGCTGCTCCCATTATCTTCCAGTGTGGTTCCAGTTGAACCCAGTTGCCCCCAGTTCAGACCCAGTCACTCCCCACATGAGGTCGAGAGCTCCCTGAATTCACAGCCCCCCACCCGTGGGATCATCGCCCCCCATCCCGCAGGTGGCCGGGGAGGGGGAGCTCGGCCCAGATATCCCGGGGAGGTTCCCTGGGTTGGGTTTTTTTGGGGGGGATGTTTGGAGAATGAAGAACTCCAAAGCTGAGCAGAAAATGCCCCTTGTGAGGACATTGGGGGTCCCCAGGAGGTGTTTTTGGGGGTCCCTGTGGCGGTGCCAGCAGAGCCCTGGCAGCGGGCAGGGGGATGTGGGGTACGCCCCGTGGTGGGGGTTGGGTCTGCCCGGGTCAGGCACAGCCACCTCCAGCCCAGATCCAGGGGGCTGCGGGACCCCTTGGGAGAGCCGGAGGGGGAACCTCGGGACCCCCAGAGTGGGACGAGCAGAGAGGGGCAGTACCGGGACCAGGGGAGCCCCGGCAGTCTGGAGGAGCAGACCCCTGTGACCCCCAGGACCCCAAAGTGGGGAGCCCAGAGAGGGGGGAGCACCGCCATTCACGGGACCCTCAACAGCCTGGAGAGGGGGAGGGGGGACTCCTTGGACCCCCTGCACCCCAAAGCAGAGAATAAGGGGAGAAGGGACCTGGGGATCCCATAACCCCCAGCATCCCTAAGTAGGAAGACCAAAGGGGGAGCTTTTGGATTCCTGGACTCCCAGCAGCCTGGGGAGGGTGGAGACCAAGTAGAGAGGGGGACCCCGATAAAAGAGGGACCCCCAGCAGCTGGGACAGGGGGAACCCCCAAACACCAAAGGGGAGAGACCAGAGACAGGGAACTCCTGAGAGGCTTTTTCAGAGCAGATTTTTATGGACACACAGTGCCCAGTGACTTCTAGAGATGGACTTGGGCAGAGGGACCTTCAAACTCAATGTGCTCATTCCTTGTTTTCCCCAAACCAGGATTTCCCATTCCCAACCCGTGGCCAGATGGAGGAGGAGGCTGTGAGGAAGAGGAAGATACCCCGGGACCCCCAGGCAGGTGAGGAGGAAGTCAGTGCCCCTTTCCCCCTCTCTCCTGCTCCATCTCCCAGCCCAGCATCGCCCCCGGCTGCAGGACAACCCCGCTGCCGACGCCGTCCTGCCGGGGACGGACTGGGGGGATCTCCTTCCCCTTCCCTGTGGCATGGAGGCAAATCCCATCCTCTCCTTGTCTTTCCTCCCCCAGACAAGGAGCTGAGCTCGGAGCCCAGGGAGGACAAATCCCCGCGGCAGAACCTGGTGGAAGAGGCCGTTTTGAGCGGCTCCACGGCGCAGGAATCCAACAGGGAGGAAAAGCCCTGGAGATCCCGCAGGAGGAGGGGCTGCGAACGCAGCCCAGGGTGCTCTGAGGAGGAAAGACCCACCCTGTGCCGGGAAGGCGGCCGGAGATCCAGCCAGAGGTCAGAGCGGGTGGTTCATGAGCAGCTTCACAATGGGGAGAAGCCCCACAAGTGTGGGGAATGTGGGAAGAGCTTCAGGTGGAGCTCCAACCTGATTGTCCATCAAAGGAGTCACACTGGGGAGAGGCCTTATGAGTGTGGGGAATGTGGGAAGAGCTTCAGCCACAGCTCTCACCTGCTCTGCCACCAGAGGATCCACACTGGGGAGAGGCCCTACGACTGTCCCTAGTGTGGGAAGAGCTTCTCACAGAGATCCAGCCTGTATATCCACCAGCGCATCCACACTGGGGAGAGGCCCTACGAGTGTTCTGAGTGTGGGAAGAGGTTTCACACCTCTTTCCAGTCTCCTCCGGCACCAGCGGATTCACACGGATGAGAGGCCCTTCCGCTGCCCCGACTGCAGGAAGGGCTTCAAGCAAAACTCCACCCTCGTCACCCACCGGTGCATCCACACTGGGGAGAGGCCCTACGAGTGTCCCCAGTGTGGGAAGAGCTGCTCAGACAGCTCCAACTTGACCCGACACCAACGGAGGCACTGCTAAGGGAAGCCCTGCGAGTGCCCCAGCTGCGGGAAGAGCTTTGTCCTCTGCTCCAGCTCCATCTCCCATCAGAGGAGCCACGTTTGGCAGAGCCCTGGTGACCCACATTCCCTGTGATCCGTGTTGGGAAGACCCCTGGCTGGTGCTCTCCATGTTCTCCTGGATCCCTATAGGCACCTGGGTGAACGCAGGGGCAGGAACATCCATCGGGACTCAGATCAACATTGGAAATTCATTGGGAAGAGCTGATTTTTTAACTTTACACCCTAAAAAATGTCATCTACTCTGTCCAAATGTTTCTTCTGCTGGCATCAAGCCACCCTGGATGATCTTGGAGGTCTTTTCCAGCCTAAGTAATTTCCATGTTTATCCTGTCAAAACAATCAAAATTGGGGTAAAAATGAAGAAATTAAACAAAGAGATCTAAAGCTCCACCATTTTCCCGGAATTTGGGGATGAATTTGTGGTTCAGGGAAATATTTGGGAGGATCTGAGTGTTGCAGGGCTGCAAAGCCAGGCAGATTGGAGCCACAATCTCGTAGTTGTGCTGGCAGAACGTGTCCACCTGAGCCCATCTGTTCTCCAGGAATTCCGGTTGTCTGTCCCAGTCCCTGCCCTGGGTCTCCCCCTTTGGGGTGTGACCTCCAAAGTGCCCAAATCGCTGCTGAAGTGCCCGAGCTACTCTGGGCTGTGGATATTCCTGTCCACCAACCTGTCCTGGTCAGTGCCATGGGGTCTGGGAGGGGGTCTGGGGAGACTGGGTGGGAGGGGATTTGGGGGGCTTTTGGGGCAGTCTGTGAGGGAGTTTTGTGGTCCTGGCATGGCTCTGTGGCTTTAAGAGAATTTGGGTGGGTGTTGGGGGAGATGGGAAGGGGATTTGGTGGCTCTTGGAGCCATTTCTATTGCAGGGAGTGGTTGGGGGAGTCCTGGCTGGGAGCTGTGGGGTGGTTTGAGGCATCCAGGAGCAGCTGTGGGGCTGGGAGGTGGTTTTAGGGCAGATGTGACCTCTCCAGACCCCCAAAGCTGCCACCAGACCTCACCCCCAAGATGCTGCCGGGGGTGGGGGGTTCCATGTTGGGGTTCATCCTCCTGGCACTGCAGGAGAAGGTGAGGGGGGTCCCCAGGGGCCGTGTGTGTCCCCCCAGAGCGTGTGTGACCCCCCTCATCCCGGTGTCACCCCCTTTTCCCTGCCCACAGGGCTCCTGAGCCAGCCCCTGCTGCCCCGGGAGGGAATTTGGGGAGGGGGCAGAGGGGGTGCGCAGCCCCCGCCGGGGGATGACCCCGGCCCAGCGCCCTTCGTTCAGCACCGAGCTGGGCTTGGGGCCGCAGGAGGAAGAGGCCGATGGGAAGCAGATCCTGCAGGGGGGACAGGGCTTGGGCTCAGGGCAAGGTTCTGCCCTGCACACCTGGCTCAGGTGTGAGCCTGCCCCGGGAAGGGAGCGGGACATTCCCATCCCCACGGATCAGGGCTGGGAGCAGCGCTGGGACCAGGGACATGGAAATCCTGGGAGCCACTGGGGCCGCACTGGGGGGTGAATTATCCCCCCCAGCACCTTTCCAGGCCGCCCTGTGACCTGAGAAATGCTCGCTGGGCCTCGGCCTTGGCCAAGAGCCCCCGGGCTCAGCTGCTCTGAGCTCAGGCGCTGCCGGCTCCCGCAGCCCGCCCAGGGCCGCCCTGCCCGTGCCGGGGCTGTGCTGGAATTCTCTGCTGCTGCTGGGCCACTCGGGGGGTCTGGCCCAGCAGGAAAGGTGACCTTGAGCCAGGAGCTTTCCTTGGCCGCAGCAAAGCCTCGGCACGGAAAGACCTTCCCAGCGCTGTGCCCTGGGCCGGGAGGGATTGTGCCACCAGAGCTGTCCCTCCATTTCTTCTGCCAGGCAGCTCTAGGACATGGAAAGTGGAGAAGCCAGAGCTGCCTCTCAGCTTTCTGCAGTCCTGCAGAGGAATCCTGTGTGGGAAGCAGCCTGGGAACAGGGTTGAGGTGCCAGGGCAGGGGAATTCAGAGCCCTTTCCTCCCCTGTGGGCCGAGGCTCTGGCCCTTGCCCTTTGCAATGGCCCTGCAGCTGCCAGAGGGGCCTTTTTGGCTCAGCTGAGAGCAGTCCTGCTGCAAGGCTGTCCTCGAGCTGCTTGGGCTGCAGATGTGCCCAGGGAATGCTCATTGCTTGCAGTCTCAGGCGCTGTGGGTGTGCAGGTGTAACTACTGCAGGAGGGAACAGCTCTGCTGGGGGCAGTTCTTGCAAGGTGCTGGCCCTGGCTCGGGGCTGGGCCGGGGCCAGCGGCAGAAAATCAACTTGCAGCTCGGGCCCCGCAGCAGGGAGGAGCAGCAATTGCTGGGGGAGAGAGACTCTTGCCAAGGGCCTGCGGGGCCGGGCCCCAGGGAACGGCTTCCCGCTGCCCGAGGGCAGGCTGAGATGGGATGTGGGGCAGCAATGGTTCCCTGGCAGGGCGCTCAGGGCCTGGCACAGGCTGGCCCGAGAAGCTGCGGCTGCCCCCGCATCCCTGCAAGTGTCCCAGGCCGGCTCGGCCATTGGGGCTTCCTGCCCAGGAGGGCTGGGCTGGGCTGGGGCTGCTGAGGGCGGGATGGGCTCTGGCTGAGCCAGCTGAAGGCTGCGCATGATGAGGCCGGGGGGACCCCGTTGCTGAGTGGGTTCTGGGGTATCCCACATTCCTGAAGGGATTTCAGGGTATGTCCCATTCCTGAGGCAGTTTTGGGGTCCCCCCAATGCTTCGGGAGGGGTTCTGAGAGGGGGGCTCTGGTGCTTGGATGGGTGTTGCCTCTCGGAGGCGTAGTGACCTGGTTCAGGAATGGCACGACGACCACCTCAGGTCGTTCGGACCATCAGCTCACAGACACCAATGTGGTGGACGGCAAAATGGCGTTTATTCATGGATTACATAGGGTTAAATAACCTGGGTTTGCCACGTCACTTCCTTCTGCTCACCTATTACCTGTAGAGGGGAGGGGTTTGACCTGTCCCATACAACGCGATATCTTCCGAACGCCTGTCCCTAGTCACCTACATTTCCCCCCCCTCTATCCTGAATGACCCACATTTTCCCCCCCCCCATGATTGATTAGGAAACATACAAAGTATAAATGGAATAAAATTTCAAGAACTAGTAAAACCTACATAACAAGTTATAAAAAGTGATATAACATTCACAAAATAGATGCGCTCTAGAGCAGTTGTTGGCGGCCAACAAATAGAATGTTAACCTTTTCTAACCGGCTTTTAACAAATGACACCAATTTGTTTAGTATGCAAGGCCCGAAAATCAACGTTAGGAGTAACATAGTGAGGGGGCCTATTAGAGTGGAAACAAGGGTGGTCAGCCATGGAGACTGGTTAAACCATGACTCAAACCATCCTTGTTGGGCTTCTCTTTCTCTTTTTCTCTGGGCTAGCCTTTCCCTTAGTTCAGTCATTGAGTCCCGTACGACTCCGGTGTAGTCTGCATAAAAGCAGCATTCTTCTTTCAAGGCGGCACACAGGCCTCCTTGTTGCATGAGCAGGAGGTCCAGTCCTCGCCTGTTCTGCAGGACGACTTCTGAGAGCGAGGAGACAGATTTCTCTAGAAAGGAGATGGATTTTTCAATTCTTTGTAAGTCCTCATCAATAGTCATCTGCAGCTGAGAAAGTCCCTGGTGTTGGGTCACGAGGGCTGAAACACCTGTGGCCGCGCCGGTGGCTCCAAGGCCGAGCAGCATTGCGATGGTTATGCCTGTTATTATTTCTCTCTTGTGGAGCCGGCTAGGTTCTTCAAGAAGGTGGTACATTTCTTCTTCTTGGTGATACAGGACTCTAGGAACAATTAAAACGTTGTTGTTTGGATTTCACTGGTATAGGATTCTCGGGCACTGTTGGGCTGCTCGATGACTTGTCGCTTTCTTCGCGCACTGGGATGTATCGGTCATGGAGGCGTCCAAAGATCCAGTCCTGCAAACAAAACCTCGCAGTTTTCATTAGTCTTATTCTGAAGGTCAGGTTTGATTGACCTAAGTGGACACCATTTGACTCTACCATCTTTTTTAACAGCTGAGTACCCTCGCCCCGTGAGCACTAGTCTTCAGCCCTGTTCCCATTTCCCCAACTCATTTTTATTACAACTTGCGGGCCTTCGTCTAGTGCTCGAGTGGCCCAGTGTTTTTGGGCGGGACTGTTTGTCTCATCCCCCCTAGGGAATTGGTTCAGTGCTAGCAGGGCAGTTGCCAGTATGCGTGCCTGGTCCCCTGGGGGAATAGAATTGCTAAAGCCCTCTGTTTTTGCTAGCACTTCCAATTTGGTTTTTAGGGTTTGATTTGCCCGCTCAACAATGGCCTGCCCGGTGCTATTGTACGGGATGCCATGTACCAGAGTGATACCCCACTTTGAAACAAATGTTTGGCTCGATTTTGAAATAAAGTTCGGGCCGTTGTCTGTCTTGATCTGCTTCGGAACGCCGAGCCACGCCATAGCTGTCAGCCAATGTTGGATGGTTGCTTTAGAATCAGTTCTTAGGTGTTGTGTGGCCACGATCATTCCGCTGTAGGTGTCCACAGTCACAGCAAGCCATGCTCGGGGTTTCAGTAGATGACATAGTGTAAAGTCTGTTTGCCATATTTCTGAGGCTTTAAGGCCTCTGGGGTTGACTCCACTGGACCACAGCGGTGATTTTTGACAGTGGGGGCACGTGGCTACGATGTGTTTCGCATCAGTGGTCGAAATCCCACACCTTTTTGCCAGTGCTTTAGCTCCGATGTGGAGAGACTCGTGTAGCTGACGGGCATCTCTCAGTGTCCACAGTCCTTTTGCGGCGGCGTCTGCTTTGTCGTTTCCGATTTGAAAGAATCCTTTAACCGGATTATGGCTGTTAACGTGCATGACAGATATGGTGCCCTTCCGCGAAGAGAGTGCTTCTTCAAGCATCACAGCCACCGTGGACACTGACACGCCAGGCCCTGACATGGCTAGGCAAAGCTTAGCCACAAACATAGAGTCAGTTACAATGTTGAGGTGCTCCTCCGGGAACAGTCCACACGCCAGCACTACGGCGGCTGCTTCGAGTTGCTGGACCGAGAGCGTAGGGTCGGTTGCTTTGATGCACTGCCACTGCTCTCCCGACTGCCATACCGCTGCTGCAGTTGAGGTCAGCGACGATGCGTCTGTGAAGACTGTCGGTCCTGGTAGCGGTCAGTCGATGACTTTTGGCGGGAGATCGATGTCGATGATCGCAAGGAGCTGGGTCCATGGGGGTTTTGCAGCATAGGGAATCTCTCCTCCAAAACCAGCGAGGGCTATGGCTAAAAGCTCTGATATTGTCGGCGATTGCGCGGAGAGCTGCTTGCGGAAGGGTAGGTATATCCTGGCGGGCTCCGTGCCCAAGTGCCTTAGGGCAAGTCTTCTCCCTTTCATGATAAGGTTGCCAAGACACTCAACTCCCGGGGAGAATGCACGTGACGGCTTTCCCAAGACCACCCACTGTATCGGTTGGGCTTTGTCAGGGGTCCCCGGGCTAGCGCTCCTACCCCTCCTTTCTTTGTAAAGTGTACATATAAATCAAGTGGTGCTCCCGGGTCCCACCTAGCAAGCGTACTCACAGACATTTGCTGCTCGATAAAGTCGAGCAAGCTTGTCGCTTCTGGTGTCAGAACTTTCTGTTCCCATGAGTTTTTTCCTCTCAGGAGGTCATTTAAGGGGTCCATGACCTCAGGAGCAATCAGGATGATGTTACGGAGCCATTGTAGAGATCCCACCAGCTGCTGCATATCATGGAGCGTCTTGATATCCCTGCAGATTTTTATCTGGAGCAGGGTTATGTAGGAGCTTGTAATTCCTTCTCTTAGAAAGGTTACACATGGTCCCTTTTTTATTTTCGCGCTCGCGATTTCAAAGCCATTTGTTCTCAGGGTCTCTGAGACTGTTGACACTAGTCGGTCTACCTGGCTCGCTGATGGCGCGGCAATCAGGATGTCATCCATGTACTGAATAATGGTCGCGGCTGGGTCGCTGTGGCGGACTGGTGCTAGTGCTCGGTCAACCGTGATTTGGCAGATGGTGGGGGAGTTGACCATTCCTTGGGGCAATACCTCAATACCTTCCACTGGAAGCGCAGGTTAGGCCATTGACTGTTTGGGAAGACGATGGAAAAGGCAAACCGCTCTTTGTCTTCATCATGCAGGGGTATGGAAAAGAAACAGTCTTTAATGTCAAGCACCACGCAGGGCTGCCCTTTTGGTATCATCGAGTTCATGGGCAGCAAGGTTTGGACTGGACCTATTGGTTGGATTTTCTTGTTCACCTCCCGCAGGTCGTGCAGGAGGCGGAAGCCCTCGCCAGATCGTTTGGGTATTACGAAAACCGGGGTGTTCCATGGGCTTGTGGAGGGCTCTGTGTGGTTCCGCTGTAGCTCACGGCTAACGAGTTCGAGGAGGGCGGTCATTCGAGGCTTTGACAAGGGCCACTGCTCGATCCACACCGGGTCAACCGATTTCCATGCCAGTTTGATGGGCGGCGGTGGGTATGCGGCAGTGGCCCTTAGAATAAATTTGTCACCCTGACTTTCAGCAGGGCAAGGGCATCCCTCCCCAACAAGGGTGGACATTTTGGCATAACATATGGGAAAAGGGCGATAGTTTTCTCCGGTCCTTTTTCGGTGCAGAGCGTTATCGCTATCAGTTGGGTGCTTTTTTGGGCCCGAGATAATCCCCCAACTCCACCCACCATGGGGGCCTCCTCCAGTTCCCAATGTAAAGGCCAGTACGTTTCTGGGATGACGGTAACATCTGATCCTGTATCAATCAAAAAGGGGAGACGAATAGCAGTCACCTGGGTTGTTATGGAGACAGCAAACTCCCCACACTATCGGCGGGTGGCTGCCCACTTTCATGGCCAAAGCCACCCAGGGATCTCGCTCCCAGGGGGTTGTTCCTGCTGTGCCTGGAGTGCAGACAGGTTTAACTGAGCCATTGGTTGAGCTGTGGAATTGGTCATTTCCCGGGGGAGCAGTGGGTGCGGGAGCTCCACGGCCCATTGAGGATTGGCATAGCTGGGCCGCTTCATGTCCCGAGTTGGGAGGGAGCTGTGTGCGGCCCGGATGCCCCCTCCCCCTCCCGTTTCCCTGGAGCTTGGATCTGCATTCTCTGGCAAAATGTCCCTTTTTCCCACATGCCCAGCATGGCCCTCTAGGTCGCGTCTGGCATGGGGGAACTGCTGTTGATGGAGGCTCTAATTGGGGGCAATTCATTACAGCGTGGCCTGCCTGGCCACACTTAAAGCATGCCATTACACTGGTTATCGCAGTGCGGACAGCTGCCTGGAGGCGGTCCACAAACTGTGTGAAACTTTCGTTCTTGCTCTGCTTTATTGTGGACCATGGCGATGGTCTAGCAATAACTCTGGAAGCAGAGCGGATAGCTTCTCTAGCGGCACGGGTAGTTACCGTGACTTCGTGGGCCCGTAGACCCTCGGCCTGCGCCTGGGGGGTGATCATGGTCGGGTCCGTGCCCATTAGCCGCTGCAGGCTGGAGCCGTGGAGGGGGTGGTCTGCCCCAGTTACTAGGGCTAATTGCTTTGTGCAATTGTCTTCCCACTCTTGTTTGAAAACAATCATCCCTGCCCCATCAAAACTTAATCTGCAGGTTTGTTTAATGTCAAATGGGAGCATGTCATCCCCTCCAAAAAGGCTGTCGATGAGGGTGGAAACCATAGCCGAATTAATCCCTCTGTCTGCAATTGCTTTAACAATTGCTTGTATATCTTTAGGATTTATCGGTGAGTAAGTCCTCTGGTTTCCGGCTTGCCCTCCTACTCGGACCGGGAAAGCTAGTGTGGCTGAAGGGGCCCATTCAGCACAGGCTGTTTTTATCTTTCTCCAGTCTGTAAGCGGAGTACGTTCTTTTTCAAATTTCCCCTTGGCCCGAGTAGGAGCGCGGTGGTTATAGCTTTTATCTATTCTGAAATCATCTTTGTCGGAGTCGGAGTCGGTTACGGACCATTCGTCAAGCCACTCGCTCCAGCTATAGTCCGACTCGGAGCAGGAAGTCGACTGACTGGATACTTCCAGGCTCCGGAGCTTTTTCCCCGGGCTCCTACCCCGCCCCTTTCCCTTAGGATTGGGCCGCTCCTTCCCCCTGGGCTCGCCCCGCCTCCTGCTGAGGGAGGCTCTTGCTATATGAGGGCATGTTTCCGGGTGAGCGCTCTGGTTGGCCTTGGTTCCCCCTCCGGGATTTCCCCCCCCCTTTTCCGTTCACGCGCGTCTGTGGCATCCAGCGGACCTTCTTTGATCCCGCCGGCCGCGTCTGTGTTACCTGGCGCAGCTCCCCCGCTCCCTCCAGCCGTGTCTGTGTTATCTGGCGCACCTCCCCCGCTCCCTCCAGCCGTGTCTGTGTTATCTGGCGCAGCTCCCCCGCTCCCTCCAGCCGTGTCTGTGTTATCTGGCGCACCTCCCCCGCTCCCTCCAGCCGTGTCTGTGTTACCTGGCGCACCTCCCCCGCTCCCTCCAGCCGTGTCTGTGTTACCTGGCGCACCTCCCCCGCTCCCTCCGGCCGTGTCTGTGTTACCTGGTGCACCTCCCCCGCTCCCTCCGGCCCCGTGTGCGCCCCCCCCATCCCCTCCGGGGTCGGGGCCATTCTGCGGGGCATAGGGCGGGGGTCTCGCCCACGCCGTTTCGGACTCCGCTTTAATGGCAGCCCCCCTGGCCTCCTCCACCAGCCCTCCCCAGAATGACTGCGCCCGCTCCTTTCCCTCTGTAGGTAGGGTTGGGCTGGGGGGCCGTGGAGAGGGTGCTTGCTCCTGCGAGTCTGTGCGCTCGGCAGGGCAGCTTTCATCTGTAGTTTGCGTGGCCGCACCAACTCCCAACCGCGGTGTGGCCAGCAAACAGTTACGTGCGGCTTTCCAGGTCTCCTGCTCTTGCAGGGCCTTACGCAAAGCCTGCACGACTTTTCCCCATAATTTAAGGTATTTCCCCGAACCCGAGGACATTGTTTCATCAGCTAGAGCCATAGTACATTTGTCCCATACTTCTGGGTGGAGGATATCCACCGGTCAGTCTATGACCCCAATTTCCAATAGCCTCGCAAGAGCGAGTGTAAAATCTTTCGGTTTGCAATCGATACCACATTGCTTATGAATCTGAGATACGACCTTCGCAAGAGCTTCCATCCTCCTTGCTGGTCCGGGAGCGTCCTCCCCGCCGGGCTGGTCCTGCCGCACCAGCCGCCGTTAACCCGTCCAGGCGAATTCCCGATCCCGATTCCGGATCCCGGGTTTCGGCACCAATTGTTGCCTCTCGGAGGCGTAGCGACCTGGTTCAGGAACGGCACGACGACCACCTCAGGTCGTTCGGACCATCAGCTCACAGACACCAATGTGGTGGGTGGCAAAATGGCGTTTATTCATGGATTACATAGGGTTAAATAACCTGGGTTTGGCACATCACTTCCTTCTGCTCACCTATTACCTGTAGAGGGGAGGGGTTTGACCTGTCCCATACAACGCGATATCTTCCGAACGCCTGTCCCTAGTCACCTACAGATGGGGGACCTATTGTCAGGGAGCCGGGGAGCCCATTTTGGGAAGGATGCTGCTGTTTCTGGCAATGTTGAGAGGTTCTGAATGGGCTGTGGGGCCCTGGCTCTCATTTTGGGACTTGAGGTGAGCCCATGGGCACAGCAAGGGCTGAGGAGAGGTTCCAAGCTCCCATTTGGGATGGAGGGATTGAGCGGGTGCCTCCAATAAACTCAATCCCAGCCCCAATGTGTCAATGGCAGCCCCAAATGGCTCGATCCGTCAGCCCCAAGGCCCGGCTGTGGGGAGTCAGGAGCCACAGAAGGGGAATTGGTGTCCAGGAGGGGTGGGATGGGATGGGGAGGGGTGCTGTGTGATGGGATGGGGTGGTTTGGGCACTTGGAGTGGGGCACTCCAGGGAGGAAAAGCAGGAGCTGCTTTTGGGGAGGCTCCTGCTGCTTTTTGACAATTTTGGGGCCTCTAAGTGGTTTCTGGGAGGTTGCAGTGATTTTGGGGCAGGTGCTGTAAGCCTCCCGCAATTTGTGGGACTGAGGCGAAGTCCCCACATTTTTGGAGGGTGAGGGGACCCCAATTGGAAGGGGATCCTGCTGCTTTGCACCCCTTCAATGGGTTGGGAAGCGGCTTGTTAGGGAAGGAAGGAAGGAGGGAAGGAAGGAAGGAAGGAAGGAAGGAAGGAAGGAAGGAAGGAAGGAAGGAAGGAAGGAAGGAAGGAAGGAAGGAAGGAAGGAAGGAATTCGGAAGGAAGGAAGGAAGGAAGGAAGGAAGGAAGGAAGGAAGGAAGGAAGGAAGGAAGGAAGGAAGGAAGGAAGGAAGGAAGGAAGGAAGGAAGGAAGGAAGGAAGGAAGGAAGGAAGGAAGGAAAACAGTGTAAGTTCTGAATGAAACAAAAAAAAAGGTAAATAATTGAGTTGTCTTTTAAAAAATACCAATTCCCTCTGAATCCAAAGTTGCAGAAGACTTTTCACTCCACATTTGGGTTTTGTTTTTATTTCTCATACTTCTTCTGGTTCTTTTCTTTCTTCTCTTGTTTTTAATAGATAACCCCTGCTAGGAAAGGAATGCAGAGCAAAATGAGACCCATTTCTGGCAGGCAATGAAAGTGTGGGCTCCTGGTTGGGTTCCTTTTGTGTGGATCCCTCATCTCTGTGGCACGGGGGGAATAGCAGTGCTGGGAGCCAGCAGCGGGCTCAGGAGCATCCCGCTCTGTCAGCTCTGAGCAGGTGGCACATGTCCTGCTCTCCTGCTGCCCTCCAAAGCACAGAATGCATGGGCAAGTTTAGGCCCAGCTCTGGGCACAGCCAGCATGGCCTGGACATGGGAACGGGGGGCAAAGCGGGCGGGATCCTTCTGCAGCTGCCTGGTGGTTTCTGGTTTCTGTGCCCAGAGTGCCAGGATGTTCTTAAGAGGTGCTTGTCCATGCAGCCCTTGGACAGGCCGTCCTTGGAAGAGCTCTTCAGTGCCCCTTGGCTGCAGGGTGTTCATGTGCCCTAGAGGATGGCAGGGACCCATGGGTACAGTGTGATCCAGGGGCCTGGCAGGTAACAGCCCCACACAGCTCTTGGCAATCAGTGGCAAAGCAAAGCAGACTATTTTGTCCTGTCTGTAGCCCTGAGCAGGGAGCATCAGAAGGGAACACACAGCTCTTGGGCTGCAGCTGAGCTGGAGGCCTGCTCTGGCAAGCACTGGGGGCCACCATCCCCCCTGGTTTTGCTTGTCTGGTTCATTGATGGCTGGGGCCCTGGGCAGAACCCTGAGAGCCTGGTGTGGCCCCAGGGAAGGAGAAGGAGCCCCTGGAGAAGCTGTAGCAGGTGGGGCTGCTGCTGCTGGAGCCACCAAGGACAAGCTCAAGACTGACAACCTCTTCCTGGAGCTGGCCAGTGGCAGCTGAAGATGGTGGCCTTTGATTCTGGCACCTTCTCCAAAGACATGCTCCACGGCCAGCGTGCAGGTGAGTCCAGAGCCAGGGGGATGCTGCCAGAGCTGGGCATGGCACGGCCTGGCCGGGCACCAAAGGTTCCCCCTTTGCTGGGGCGGCTGCAGGGAATTCTTCAGTGGCTGCCAATACATGTGTGTCAGTACAAAGCACTCAAGGGACTGATTAAAGCAGAGGACTGGAGACCATGACTGCACAAAGCTCTCAGAGACTCAAGTGTGGAAAAAGGAAAGTACCTTAGAAAAACCAGAAGTACCTTGAAGCATTAATGAACTGTTGTTAATGACCAAGGCTCTCAAGGGACTGATTAAAGCAGATAATTGGGGACCATGACTGCAGAAACCTCTCAGAGACTCAGTGTCAAAAAGAGGTGCTTTAATTACCCTGGAGTATCTCAAAGCATTAATGAACCCCAGTGAGTGTTGTTACTGACAAAGAATCTCCAGGGACTCATTAGAGCAGATAATTGGGGGCCAGGATTGCACAAAGCTCTCAGAGACTCCCAGGCAAAAGCCAAAGCCAAAGTCCTTTGAAAACCCTGCAGTCCCTGGGAGCATTCAGGAGCCCCCAGGGCCATTCGTGACCAAGGCTCCCCAGGGACTCCTTCCAGCAGATCCCTGAGGCCACTGGGATGTGGGGCGGATGCTGAGGGCAGGACAAGGGGCTGACAGTGCCCAGCCTTGCTGGGGCTGTGCCAGGAGTTCCCAGGGCCTCGGGACAAGGTGTTTCCTCCCAGCCCTTGGTGGCACAGACGCTGCTGTGCCCCAGGGCACCAAGACTTGGCTTCTCCTGGGCACTGCCAGCCCTGCCAGGGCCCTTGGCCATGTCCAGCACAGCTTGTCCTGCGCTTTCCCACCGCTGCTGCTGTGTCCCTGCAGGCTGCACACTCCCATCTCGCTGCCCCACCACCAGCTCTGCCCTGCCACCTCCAGCCCTGGCCTGAGCTGTGCCCAGCCTCACCCTCTGTGCCTTGGACACACACACATGCCCTGAGCTCATCCTCCCTCTGGATGCTTCTCCTGCCCCAGCGCTGCCCTGGGAGGGACATTTCCTCCTCCTCATGCCCAGTGTCCCCCTTCCCAGCTGCTCTGTGGGGCAGTGCGTGTCTCTCCTGCTGTTCCCTGCCTCCCAGGAAAGCTGTACCATGTGGGGCACGGCCCTTCCAGCAGCCTCCCAGCCCCTCAGCCTTGTTGGACCCTTTCCCCTGAGCAGACAGCAGCAGCATCTCTGTGCTCTGCCCAGCGTGCTCCTTTCGTCACCAAACTGCGGGAAAATAGAAACTGTCCTACACCATCTCTGAAGTGTCAGAGAATCAGGCCCTGTGGAACCAACGAGTCCTTGGGACACAGGAGGATCTCGTGTAACCAAGGGTCAGTTCTGACACTGCAGATCCAAAGAGATCCTTGTGACACTCTGGGGCCTTGTGGAACCCTTCTGCCCTGGTCTCTGCACCAAGGAGACCCTTGTGCCACTACGGGACCTTGTGCAGCCAAGGAGAGCATTGTGAGAGTGCGGGGCCATGGAACCAAGGGACCATTGTGACCTTGTGGGACCTCATGGACTCAAGGGACCATTGCCACACTGTGGGGCCTCATGGAATGAAGGGTCCATTGTGACACTGCAGAACCAAGGACACCATGGTTACACTGTGGGGCCCATGGAACCAAGGCACCATTGGGACACCCCGTGGCCTCATCCTCTTGAATTTCAACAGATCTGAGGGATGGCAGGACCTGCAGGCAGCACTGAAGGATTCTGGGGAGAACCTTTGATCCCTGCTCCAAAGGAAATCAGAGAAAGACCCCTGGTAAGATAAAGGCACCTTTTCCTTTCCCGCTGTAAACTGTTGACCTGCCTGTAAGGTGCAGCAAAAGCTTTGCAGGGTTTGGTTCAAGGTACCCAAGGTTGGAACAGGGAAGTGTTCGAGTCCCTTCTAAGAGAAGGGTTGGAGTCTTTGTGCTATGGCTGCCTGGGATCCATGGAACAAGTGTGTTCTGGCAGACTCTGGGACCTCAAGAGCAATCCCATGCAGGAGCCAGCACTGGACCTGCACCCTGGTGGGAGCAGCGTGGTACGGATGGAAAACGGGCAGCTGGGTGTGCAGTGGGAACCCCAACCCAGGTCATAGAAACCCAGGCTTTAGCTTTGAACACATCAGCACAAAAAGCAGAATGAATGACCTTTCCTAGAAATCACTGAAGGAAAAAGGGTGAACATATGGACTGATTTGAACTCTGGGTTTGGAATAATAGACGCCCAGGGAGCCACATGGAAGGAAAGGGCACAGAGGTCTCCAGTGAGTACAAAAAGAAATCAGTCACCTACTGCAGAGTGTGCCAAAGCCAAAAGAAGTGGCCCTGATGCCCTTGTAAAGCCCATGGGTTTGGAGACTCCCCAGTTAATCCAGGGAATCCATTGGCTGACCAAACAGCTCAAGAGGGTGCTGAAAAAGCTCTCCTTGCACTAATACCTGGCAAAAACTTGAATGTTCTGCAACAAAAGCCAGATTCCAGTGATCAGGACAGGCAGTCAGCCCCATCAGCAGCAGCTACGGAAAATCCCAGCAGGTGATTGGTAACCCCGTGTGGGCAGGTAATTGTAGCTCCACAATTAATGTATAACGGAACTAAAACATCAGGAAACACATTAGGAAATGGAGAATATGGTGGCCAGTTTACAAAGGCATCTAGTAAGCACAAAAATGGCAAAAGATAATAGATCAGTTGTTGAGAAAGATGTGGTTGGTTTTGAAGGAAGAAGGCTGCCTCCAGGGCTCGTTACATGGGAATCACCAGGTGATTTTGGCCAACTGATTTTGCAGAACTGCCCAGGCAGAAGGGGGACTGGCACATTTTGGCATTGGTGGATCCTTTTTCTGGATGGCCAGAAGCTTTCCCATGTGGCACCAACAAGACAAGGGAAGTCTCAGAAGTTTTGCTGAAATGAATATTTAATAGCACTGGGACTAACTCTTGTAAGCCTTAAAAGGTGCATGGTTCTCAACAGATCATTGGGGCTGGACTCGCCTGTACATCCTTTCCAACCAGGAGATGCGGTGTGCATCAGAACCTGGAATTTTGGAACAATCCAGCCAAAGTGGAAGGGACCATCTCAAGTCCTCCTGGTAACCTACCCTGCACTCAAGGTAGAAGGAATCAAACTCGGGGTTCATCACATGTGGGTAAAACCAGCGAGCACACATTAAATACAGCAGAAACAAGACTGACTGACACCGTGGAGTTTGGGGTTTTGCATAAATCCTATTGTTTTAGGTATTGAATAGGATTTTCTAAGGGGATACTATTTATTGGATCTAGATGAAGATGATCAATAATTGTGTATCTATAATAATAATAGAAACGATGTTCCTGACTTCTGGGAAGGGAAATGTGGTTTTCAAAGTCAGTGCAAGATGTTGGCAGATGACAGAATGTGACCCCTGTAACAGCTTGTTTGCCAACACCAACCTGTGCAGAAAATCCAGTTCCGTGGGGAGCTTCAGTCAGCAATTTAACAAAAATCTGGGAACGCTTGTGGAAGGAAATAGCACCCAGGGCACCTGGACAGGGATGGAAGGAGAATATTCCTTACCATGGGCACATAAGAACGATACTGCTGAGAATTGTAACATTTCCAAACTGGATCTGGAAATTACCTCAGGAAATATTGATCAGCTGACAGATTGCACTGATACCCCCTGGGGCTGTCAAATTCCAGAAGTATGGAATCACCCTCAGACAGGACAATGGGAATGTTTCCAGCCAGTTCAGGGGTGTCTGGGCTGGAAAGGAAGCCCAGGCCTCCCACAGGACCCCTTACAGGTGGGTATAAAATATCCTGATTTAACAAGGTCAAGGCCAAAGGATCCCAGGACAAAGGAAAAGTGGGATTGCCCTGGGACAGACACTTGAGCTGTTTGGAATCCTGAGGTCCAGCAGCTCCTGGCTGTGGCCCAGGCTCTGAGGCTAGGCTGTGTTTGTAGAAATGATTCTGCCTTTCTCAGTGACACCTGGGCTCAGCCAACAAACAACGAGCCTTGGAGAGGCACAGAGTGTCAGCAGGACACAGTCAGATCCTTAGGAGCCCCAGGATGGGTGGGAAGTGATGGAATTTGGAGCACACGTTTGGCCCTGGGAGAATCAGGAGCACCATGGACACTGGGGGTATTAACGTTCCGTCCCTCGTGCAAGGAGTCACCACCGGGAACCCGACTGTGGGGAAAGGTTAAAGGGGATGGAACTTGGAAACATCCCAGTGCGGGAACTACAGTGGGATGGATTTTAGAATCCATCTCTGCTTCACAAAGATCTGCCTTTAGGAACAGAGCAGCCACACACCATTGGGCTCTGCAGATGGAAACTTGAGTGAATGCAGCTCCTTTGGGGTTTGCTGAAATAAAGGAACAATTGCCAGCCACAGCTAAAATGACCTCACAGAGCAGATTGGTTTTAGCCCTATTGCTGTGACATGGACAGGGAGTATGTGGATTCTTGAACTGGAACAGCAGCACTTGTTGTGTGCACATTCCAAATGTGATGCTGGATGGGATGATCAGGGGGAGAGGATAAAATCAGTTGCTGCATCCAGCAGGGAATTAAGGGGAGGGTTAGACAGTAACTGTTTGGATAAAATATTTAAAGGGCTTGGATTTTCCCTGACTGATGGTTGGCCTGACTTTTGCAAAGTCTAACTGGGATCCCAGCAATACTTGTGCTTGTGACACTTGCTTTGAGCTGTGTAAAGAACATGGTTGTGAAAGCAGCTGAGGAACTCGTGGGATGTGAGTAAAGGAGCAGAGTGAGGCTTACGAAGGCTTGAAGGGAAGAGAAGCTTCCCAACCCTCCAAGGGGGGAAATTTGCCAGATGAAAAACCGTTTGCACCTGGTGGGTTCATACAATGCTTCTTCTCCAAAAGCCACTGGCCATGGAACCGCACAAGGCTGATTCTGTAGGCAGCAACCAGCCCAGGTGTGCCAACTTTCACCAGTTCACCGGGCAGTCAGGGCTGGCTTTGGGGTCACCGACCACCAGGGACCCCCAAAGAGAGCCCCAGGGCAGAAGAACGGATGTGCAAAGGGGTGGGGGAAATATGCAATGATTTTGGGGCAATGATTGTCGTGTGTGTGTTTATTGTGGGACAATCTGGGAATGAGTCTGTGAAACACAGTCTGCAAACAGGAACATTCCTGAACTCGGCACACACGACCTTGGGAGGGGCTCTCCCCTTGTGCATCCGGCCCAATAAAGAATGCTGCTGCTTCGTGCTGCGCTGGTGCTGAGGAGGTTTTGTTTCCCTGAAGTTTTGGTAACACCTCTGTGCCTGTGTCACAGAGCAGCTGTGATGCCAGAAAGGGGCTGTGTGACATCACAGAGTGGGCTGTGACATCACAGGGTATTGGTGTGACATCACAGAGAGGGCTGGGCCATCCCAGAAGAGGCTGTGACATCACAGAGTGGGTTGTGACATCAGGAAGTGGGTTGTGACATCACAGGGTGGCTGTATGATATCATAGATTCTACTGTGACATCATGGAGCAGCTCTGTGACATCACAGAGTGGTGCTGTGACATCACAGGGCAGAGGTCAGATATCATTGAGCAGACTATGACATCACAGAGCAATTGTGACTTCACAGAGGAGGCTGTGACATCACAGGGTGCTGGTGTGACATCACAGAGTGGTCATGTGACATCCCAGAACAGGCTGTGACATCACAGAGTGGATTGTGACATCACAGGGGGCTGTATGACATCATAGAGTCAGCTGTGACATCACAGAGCAGATGTGTGATGTCACAGAGAGGACTGTGACATCACAGGTGGTGTGACAGCACCGAGTGGATATGACATCACAGGGTGTCTATGTGACATGACAGAGTGAGCTGTGACATTGCAGATAAGGCTGTGATATCACAGGGCAGAGGTCTGACATCATAGAGCAGACTATGACATCACCGAGTGGTTGTGACATCCCAGGGTGGCTGTGTGACATCCCAGGGGGTTGGATGCCATGGCAACCCTCATCAGTTCCAGTTCCCTTGGAAACCCCCCCAGGACCCATTGCTGCACTCAGGGTCCGTGGCCACTTGCCCGCAGACCTGTGGCTGCCCTCGGCCGCCATGGCAGCCCTCAGGACAGAGCGGTGCCGGGGCTGGTGCCAGCTACAATTGCACTGACACTCGCTGATGCCCTCAGGTGCCACGGCAGCGGCCACAGGGACCCGTTCCTCACTTTGGTGCCACGGACACCAACGCTTGGCCCCGCTGCCATGGGGATTGGCACGGTCACCTGCACTCAGGGCCCGTGGCCGGCCACTGCTGCCATGGACATGGGCACTGAGCCCTGGGCCACAGTCGGCTGCCGTGGCCACCAGCCCAAGGTCCCGTGGCCAGGGCCGGGGCCATGGAAAGGAACCCGTGGAGCCGTGGTGATGGTGGATGGCCATGGGGTGCTGCTGTGGGCTGGGGCAAAGGGAATTTCCTTGCCAGGCCTTTCTCTGGGGCTGTGTTTGGCTCTGTGCTGAGCACAGCGTTGCTCACACGGAGATGGTTTTGTTCTTGCTGAGCTTGCACAGAGCCAAGGCCTTTCCTGCCCCTCGTCCGGCCACGCTGGGGAGGGGCTGGGGGTGAGGGGGAGCTTGGCAGGGGTCACAGCCAGGACAGGTGACCCCAACTGACCCCAGGGATATCCCAGACCACAGGACATCATGGCCAGTGTATAAAATGGGGGAACAAGGAGGAAGGGGGGACATTTGGAGTGAGGGTTTTTGTCTTCTCAGGTAACACTCAGGCAGGATGGGGCCCTGTTTTGCCAGTGGGCAGGGTCAGCACCAAAGACACAGACACTACTGAAGGGGTTGTGCAATTTATAAAATGCAAATCTGCAAAGAATTACAAAAGCATAAGCTCAGCAAAGCACATAATCATTAGCAAAGAATCACAGCAGGAACAGCTCAGCAATGCCCCCAATCATCAGTGCCAAAGATTGCCTGCAGTGATTAACCAAGATCCAGCCCCAGTGACCCTCAGACTTTACCATCACCCAGAGCCACCCATCAGCTGCGGGAAGCTGTCCCAGCCAAGGACTGGAGAGCCACTCCCGGACACTGGGAATTCCTGCAGCTGCCTCCAGCCACAGCTGAGGCTCCAACCCCGCTGGGAGAGGGCCCAGCTTTGACAGTGCTGGAGAAACAACCTGACAGCACTTCTAGTGCGGGAACATCTGCTTTCATCCTCCTCTTGGCTTCCTCCTAAGCCTGGCCAGGGCTCAAGGAGGAGCCAAGGGAGCCGACTTTGACCATACAGCCCCAAACAAGGCCAGATGTGGCCTTGTCCAGTTTCTACATACAGAAAGGTAAATCTATGTTTCACCAATGCACAGGTACATAGAACATATTGTTAATAGTACTTTGTTAATGAGTTAATGAGTGGGATACAAATATAACCTTTGGTTGGAATGTTCATCAGGAGGTCAGCTTTGGCCCAGGGCCTGTTGTTCAGGCCTCATTCAGGGCCTGGTGTTCAGACCTTGGAACTTCAATTGCTACTTTGACCTAGAGATGAACTACAACCTTCACAACAATTCTTTCAATAACAGAGTCTTAGATTTAGGTATTAGGCATAAAGGCGTCACATCTTGTTCTCCAATTAAGTGCTGCTCAAAGTCATCACTCACAGCTATAATTCACATTCCTTTTAAAACAAGCCTCATTAGTTGCTATTCTCTGTTATTTATCAAATCCCCTTTTTTTCTAGAGACTGTGTCTCTTTTTAGACAAGTCTCAGTGCTCCATTTCCCAGCACAAAGTGTCACAACAGCTCTAACATGGAATCAAAACACACCAAGTGCTCACACTGCAGTGATTACAGTGACTGCCACAAATGCATTTCGCAGCAGCCTCCAGTTTGGCAGCCCCAAAGCCAATCCCACCAAGAAGAATTTTCTTCTTTCTGCCACTCTTCCACTGCTCTTTCCATCAAGGTGATTCCTGACTGTTGGACTTCAAACCCATCCCTGATAACAGTGCAGCATTCCTGTCCTAGAATAGCCCAGGCTCCTCCTTGGCCAGCAAGCAGATAATCCAAGGCCATGCGGGTCTGCAGGGCCCCCGTTCGTGTTTGTTGGAGCTCACAGGATGTGCTGTTGGATATTTTAACAGTATCATTTGCTGCTTCTTCTAATAATCAATTTAGCTCGTTAATGTGAACTCCACAGGACGAGGCAGCGCATGGGGGGCACAGGGTGAACCAGAATCTTTGGCTTTCTGAAATCCAAGGCACTCCTTGGGTGGGAAATGCTCTCTTAACATTAAACTCTTGCTTGTGTTTGTTGCTGAAGTACCCTAAAGGGAGGCATCACTCTTTTTCCTCAGTCTCATTCGGGTTAGGAACAATAATTCCATTGTCCATGGAGCTGGCACCTTTTTAATTCCAGAATAATGCCCCCAAGGTCCTTTGCTGTTCAGCTTTACCGCGGTGTCAGGGGTAACAAGGCTTGGTGGGTCCTTTCCCCTTTGGCTGGAGAGGTGCCGGGTCCCAGTCCCTGAGGGGCACCCAGGCTCCTGGCTGGAATTCATGTGGAAGTCACTCAGAGTCACATCAGCCTTCACACGGAGCCCCGTGGCTTTTCCAAAGGGGGCCATTGGGGGCAAACAGGGAGATTGGGTCTGGCAGGATCTGTAAAACAATATCCTGTAACATCTCCTTGTTTTCACACAGAACACTTGGCTGCAGGGACACATTCCCATCGTTCTGCCCAGGTTCCAGGATTCAAACAGTGCTGTCTTTCCCCGGAGCTGTTCCTTCAGCTGCCTCGGGAGGGCCATTGGGCCTCTGGACCCACACTCTGGCTCCATTATTAGGATTGCTGGATCCAAACCCTTTATCTCCACCAACAGTGGTCATTTGAGGTGGATCTCCTTTTTTCACAATTGTTTATAAAACTGCAATATCAAGAATTGTGCTGGCCTGTCATGGAGTTAAATAATCCAATCTTGTTCATTATCGTTTAACAGCATTACTTTGATTTCTCCTTGATAATCTGCATCAATTCCTCCTCCCATGACATGAACGCTTTGCAGGGCCAAGCTCCAGCGAGCAGTTATCAAACCTAAGTGTCCTGGAGGAATCTGAATTCCTATTCCTGCATTGATAACTCTCACTTGCTTCTGATTTATCCCAATTAATCCTAATGCAGGAAGGCCCAGCCCTGCAGCCTCTGGGGTGGCCCTGTCAGGGCCCATCGCACCCAGAAGGATTTCCCAGGAAGTCCAAGTCTCCCTGTCCATGGGTGGATTTGCAGACTGGGTGCAGCCGGGCACACCCAGGGGTTTCCATTTCCCCAGCGGGGCCGTTGTTAAGGGTATGGAGCACATCTGGGAGATGGGTTCTCCATCGGGACGGGTTCCCATCTCCTCATTTTTTCAGCTGCTCTTTTAACAACCCCTCCATCTGTTCAACCAATCCTGCAGCTTGTGGATAGTCTGGGATATGAAAAACCCAGCAGTCTTCATCACTGTCTTTTTCACAGGAACAGACAAAGCATTCCAGATCACAGTATCAGCAAACCCTATAAAAACAGCCAATTCCATCCCTTCCTCCTTTATTCATTGTGTGCAATCTCACAAAATTTACCAGTGACCTTTGGGTCCTGGCCAAGCATTTTCTGGAGGGTATTTAGTGTTACATCCCTGAGCAGCCATGGCTAAAGAATTTGTATTGTCAGCACTATTTCACATTATTATTTATTATCTATACAATATAAATATTATTTTATAGATATATAAACTAGGATATTATACTAGTTCACTTGCACAAAGAAATTTGAGCTCAAGATTAAAAACTTCTTCTATTGCTCCATGTGGGAGCATTCCAACAACAATTGCTCCTTCTGTTGGTGCTGTTTCCAATACGCTGTTAACAAAATCCATCCTCCTCTTCCCGAACCCACAAGCTCTTTTCCTTTTTCCATATCCAATTTCGGGATGCATTTTAAGACATTCAGCGCTTCAGCTCCTTTTAACCGACTGCCCCACTGCTCACACGGTGCTCCGACCTCAGCCCACTCCAGAGCCAGCGAACTCCAGGGAAGCTCTTCCCATCCGGGATTTCGGACAGGACTGATTCCTTACATTTACATTTAAAAAGCGACATTTTGGTGTGATCCGGCCAGACTACGCCAATTTTGTTGTACCAGTGGGCAGGGCCAGCACCAAAGACACAGACACCAACTGAAGGAACTGCGTCATTTGCTACAGCTCAAAGCAGCAAAGAATCACAGCAGGAGCGGCTCAGCAATGCCCCCAATCATCAGTGCCAAAGATTGCCTGCAGTGATTAACCAAGATCCAGCCCCAGTTACCCTCAGACTTTACCATCACCCAGAGCCACCCATCAGCTGGGGGAAGCTGTCCCAGCCAAGGACTGCAGAGCCACTCCCAGACACTGGGAATTCCTGCAGCTGCCTCCAGCCACAGCTGAGGCTCCAACCCTGCTGGGAGAGGGCCCAGCTTTGACAGTGCTGGAGAAACAACCTGACAGCACTTCTAGTGCGGGAACATCTGCTTTCATCCTCCTCTTGGCTTCCTCCTACGCCTGGCCAGGGCTCAAGGAGGAGCCAAGGGAGCTGACTTTGACCATACAGCCCCAAACAAGGCCAGACGTCGGATTTCATGGCCTTGTCTGGATTCTAAACACAGAAAGGTCAATACATGTTTCACTGACGAGAGGATACATCAATCACAAAGCTAATGATCACGGAAATTTCGGTAATGAGCAGATACAAAGATAACCTTTGGTTGGAAGGCTCATCCAGAGGTCACCTTTGGCTCAGGGCCTGTTGTTCAGGCCTCAGTCAGGCCTCTTGTCCAGGCCTTGGCACTTCAGGGACGTGGTTTAGTGCTGGGCTTGACAGTGCTGGGTTAATGGTTCGACTTGATGAGCTCAGAGGTCTTTTCTAACAGAAAGGATTCTGCAATTCCAGGATTCTGTCTGCTGCATTCAGCCAGGTCCATGGCACCAGCATTACTTTGGTCAAAAAGGCTCCTCTTGCTCAGCTCTTGTGGCCTAAGGCTTCAGCTCCTTCAGCTCCTGGTGCTGAGCTGCTCATGCTGAACGAGACGACTCGGAGAGAAGAATACAGTTCATCCAATTCCTTCTGGCACACGGAGAGGGGAGGCTGTGAAAACAGGAGCATTGTTTGCTGTGGCCTCCTCTGTGCCCTTCACGCCTTTCAGCACTTTGAAACAGCCAAGAGCTTTCTCCAAGAGGGCAATGAAGCAGCTGTTCCTGCTCCCAGCTCTCGCCCTTCCCAGTCTCTGCCCTTGACTGCTTTTGTCCCTCTTGCTGTGCCCTCTGTGCCCCCGGGGCTCGGTGGCTGCTGCCCAGGGCTGTGGCACTGGCACAGCTCCAGTGCTCGAGACCCTCCTTTCCCTGCCCTTGGAGCTGCCTGCTCACAGCAGCCTTTTCCACCTGCAAGCTCCACATGGACAGGGAGTGCCCACCTCTGCTCCTTGCACACCCTGCAGGAGCCCAGGGCTGCCATCTCCAGTCCCTGCTGGCACTGAGGGCTCCCAGGTGCCCCAGGCTGCTGTGGCACCGCTGCCAACAGGAGGGAACAGCGGCAGGGACTGTGCTGAAAGTCAGCTCCATTTGCTGCTGCTGCTGCTGCTGCTGCTGCTGTGGGGGTCATTTGTCCAGCCCTGCCCCAGAGTCAGGGATCAGATCCAGGCCCTGCTGCTGCTCCCTCGGGATCAGCCACAGTTTGGGTGTTGCTGTCAGTGCCAGCAGGAGCGGGCGCTGGAGCAGCGGGTGCTGACAGTGCCCCAAGCCCCGGGGCCCGAGGGGTGCCTGGGCTGCGGGGCTGGCAGGGAGCTGCCCCTTGTTCTCCCTGTGCCTCACGCAAAGCTGGGCCGCTCACAAGTGGGGCAGCACAGCAAACAGGGAGCCTGCCAGTCTCTGCCAGCCCTGTCTGCTCTGAGATTGGGCCTTGGAGCTGCAGGGGGACAAAGGCAGCTGCTTCTGGTCCCTCTGCGTGTCCCCGTGTTCAGCAGTGCTGCTCCATCATTTAGGATGTTTTAGGTTTAATTAATAGAAAAAAACAAAAGAAAAAGACCAGAAAATATTATGAAACATAAAACCAAAACCCAAATGTGGAGTGAAAAGTCTTATGTAACTCTGGATTAAGAGGTAACTGATCTTTTCAAAAAGAAAACTCAGGTATTTGTAAATATGCTGATTGCATTGATCCATCTTACTGACCTCAGCAGTCCTTTTTCAAAGATTTTGGGCTTTGTTTCCAACATTGTTATTTTAAGTTGTGGTTGAAGCAATAGGAAATTGATTGTGCTCTGCCAGCTCCGAGCAGGACTGGCAATCTAAACTCTGTCCCACCCCAACTCACTGAGAAGATGCCCTTCCTTCTCACCCTGCCAATGAGCTGCACATTCCCTTGGAAATTGTCAGGGGGTTCTTAAAGACACCAAGTCCCACTTAGGGCTTTTTGCTCTGGTTTGGCACTGGAGAAGGGCAATTCTTCATCCATCAGCTCCAGACTGCACTGCCTCAGGAACACGGCCCACTTGCCAGGTTGGGCCCACTCATGGCACTTCTAGAGGAGGAAGAAAGTGCAATGGCACAATTCCAGCCCAAAAGGAAGGAAGAGTGGGACAGACAGAACCCCCTGTGCAGATCCAGGCGTTCAGCTGGGACTGTGCAGAGTTTGGCTTCTTGCCAGTGGGATGTGTGTCCCTGACTGCAAGCTCTTGGCCTGCATGAGAGTCTCACTCACCTGCAAAAGCAGAAAGCTCCGTTGCTGTGCTCGCAAGGGGCTCGTCTGATGCAAAGCTGTCAGAGCCCTGTGAGGGGAGAGCGGGCCCAGCGGTGCGCGGGGCTGAGCCCCAGCAGAGCCCTGGCAGAGCCCAGAGCAGCCTCAGCATCCGCAGAGCCCGGCTGTAAGGAGAGAAACCAGAACCCCCCCGTCAGCTGAAGCCTCCTGTCCCCTTGTCCCAGCGGCCCGCAGTGCCCAGGCCGTGCTGGCCGTGCTCAGAGCTGGGCCCAAAGCTGCCCAGCATTGCTGCCTTTGGGAGCAGAGCAGGAGGGCAGGACATGTGCCCAGCCTGCAGCCAGCCATGGCACAGCCACCTCCTCAGCAGCTGCCCAGAGCCCAAAAGCAGCTTGGCAGCCACTGAAGAATTCCCTGCAGCCGCCCCAGCAAAGGGGGAACCTTTGGTGCCCGGCCAGGCCGTGCCATGCCCAGCTCTGGCAGCATCCCCCTGGCTCTGGACTCACCTGCACACTGGCCGTGGAGCGTGTCTTTGGAGAAGGTGCCAGAATCAAAGTCCATCATCTTCAGCTGCCACTGGCCAGCTCCAGGAAGAGGTTGTCGTCCTTGAGCTCGTCCTTGGTGGCTCCAGCAGCAGCAGCCCCACCTGCTACAGCTTCTCCAGGGGCTCCTTCTCCTTCCCTGGGGCCACACCAGGCTCTCAGGGTTCTGCCCAGGGCCCCAGCCATCAATGAACCAGACAAGCAAAACCAGGGGGGGATGGTGGCCCCCAGTGCTTGCCAGAGCAGGCCTCCAGCTCAGCTGCAGCTCAAGAGCTGTGTGTTCCCTTCTGATGCTCCCTGCTCAGAGCTACAGACAGGACAAAATAGTCTGCTTTGCTTTGCCACTGATTGCCAAGAGATGTGTGGGGCCTGACCTGCCAGGCCCCTGGATCACACTGTACCCATGGGTCCCTGCCATCCTCTAGGGCACATGAACACCCTGCAGCCAAGGGGCACTGAAGAGCTCTTCCAAGGACGGCCTGTCCAAGGGCTGCATGGACAAGCACCTCTTAAGAACATTCTGGGCACAGAAACCAGAAACCACCAGGCAGCTGCAGAAGGATCCCGCCCGCTTTGCCCCCCGTTCCCGTGCCCAGGCCATGCTGGCTGTGCCCAGAGCTGGGCCTAAACTTGCCCATGCATTCTGTGCTTTGGAGGGCAGCAGGAGAGCAGGACATGTGCCACCTCCTCAGAGCTGCCAGAGCGGGATGCTCCTGAGCCCGCTGCTGGCTCCCAGCCCTGCTATTCCCCCCGTGCTGCAGAGATGAGGATCCACCGGGAGAGAGCCATCGTGGGAACAGGATCCGCCCCCAGATGATCTCCTGGCCCCTCCTGAACGGGTGCTTCCCCACCACCAGGTGGTACAGCAGGAGGCCCAGGGACCAGATCGTCGCTGCCTCGCCGTGGTAGCGGTGGTGGTGGATCCACTCGGGTGGGCTGTACAACAGGGTTCCTGTGGAACACAGACCGAGTCCATCAGGGGATGCTGCTGCTCCCAGAGCCTCGCCCCAGCATCCCTGGGCACGCAGGGGCTACACCAGTGGCACACGGGATGACCCGCTGCCCTTTCGCCAGCACCTGGGACTTGTGTACAAACTGGTGTTGGAAAAGAGGCCGCTGGTGTTGGGAAAGGGCAGCGGAAGCCCTGGGGAGGCCCAACCATGACATGCAAATGAAAAACCCACCCAGTGGTGGGGAAAACCCACTCTCCTCCCTGCCTGCAATGCCCCAAGAAACATCAATAAGCCAAGGCAAACCAGGGCAGCGGAGCAGTCCAGGCCCTTCCTCGCCTGCACACCAAACCGGCCGGTGCACGGAGTCTGACCCCCCTCTCTGCTACCCCCATGAGGGATTTTGTTGGGCTGGCTGCTCCCGCTCCAGCCCCAGCCCAGGGCAGAGTGGGTGCTGAAGGCTGCCGGCAGGGCCGGGAACTGCCTCCTCCCAGCCCCACCCAAAAGCAACTTGGCTCAAGAATTAATCCCATCCTGGCAACAATGAGGGGAAGCCCCGGTGCTACTACACCCAGGCTGGGCCATGAGATGCCCAGGAGCATCCCCTGGGAGGGCTCACCTGCAAACTGAGTGCAGGCTGTGTCCTGGAGAAAGGCGCCGCAGCCAAAGTCGATCAGTTTCAGCTGCCTGGTGGCCAGGTCGAGCAGGATGTTCTCGGGCTTGATGTCCCGGTGCAGGACCCCGCAGCTGGTGCAGTGCCGCACGGCCTCCAGCACCTGGCCGAACAGCCCCCGCGCCTCCTCCTCGGGCAGGAACCTCCGCTCCGCCAGCAAACCCGACAGGCCCTGACACCGCTCCGGACGCTCCAGCACCAGCAAGAAGCTGCTGGGCAGCTCAACCCACTCCAGGAGCCGGATGACACCACGGAACCCAGTGGACACCTTGTCCAGCAGCACGATCTCCAGGGGCGCACGGGCGCCGTCGGGCTGCGGGAGGAGCACGGTGCCGTCGGTGGGGCTGAGGCCGTGCCAGGGCTCTGGGACCCCTCACCCAGCCCGGGACGCTCTGCGCCCCCCGCTCACCCCCGCCCGCTCTCCCTCCGGGGCTCCCGGCGGCTCCCACCCCGCCGGGCCCCGGCTCCTCGCCGCCCGGCACGCCCCGCCTCTGCCGCTGGCCCCGCTCACTCACCAGCTCGCCCCAGTGCCGGACGCGGTCCCGCGGCACGCATTTGAGGGCCACCTGCGAGCAAGGGGCAGCAGCGGGCTGAGCTCGCCGCCCGCCCCGCCGCGCCCCGGCCTCCTCCCCCTCCGCCCTCCTCCTCCTGCACCCTCCTTCTCCTTCTCCCCCGCCCTCCTCCTGCACCCTCCTTCTCCTTCTCCCCCGCCCTCCTCCTGCACCCTCCTTCTCCTTCTCCGCCCTCCTCGTCCTCGTCCTCGTCCTCGTCCTCGTCCTCGTCCTCGTCCTCCTCGTCTTTCTCGTCGTCCTCGTCGTCCTCGTCGTCCTCGTCGTCCTCGTCCTCGTCCTCGTCCTCCTCCCCGACCGCCCCCCGACCGCCCCGGCCCGGGCATCCCCATCCGAACGGGACACCGGCGGCTCGGGGCCGGCGGCCGCGCTGCCGAGCGGCGGAGCTCGGGCCGGGGAAGCCGCAGCGGAGGAGGCGGCGGGAGCAGCCGCGCCCCGGGTGTCCTCCGCGGGTCCCGGGAGGAGCCGGGCCCGGAGCCGAGGGCGGAGCCGGGGCCGGGGCCGGGCTCGGGACAGGCGGAGCCAAAGGGTGGCGATGCCGCCCCAGCCCCGGGCACCGATGCCCGCCCGGCAGCGCCACAGCCAGGACGGCGAGAGCCGGGCGGAGGCGAGACCGCGGCGGGACGCCCGGGGCCGGGAAGGGGACGGCCCTGCCCGGGGCCGGGGGCGGGCCTGGGGCATGGCCCGGCCCGGCAGGGGGAGGGGGAGAGACCGGGAGAGGAGGGGGACACGGGGAAGAGGAGGCGGGGAGAAGGTGCGGAACAGAGGGAGAGGAGGAGCAAGAGCAAGAAACGGAGAGTCTGTTGAGTCGATTCGGATTTCGCTGCTGCCGCTGCTGCCGCTGCTGCCGCTGCTGCCGCTGCACTGAAGCGCCGGGGCCGTTTGTCCGAGTGTCCGAGTGTCCGCGTGTCCGCGTGTCCGCGTGTCCGAGTGTCCGTTCCCCGCTCGCCCCACGCTCCCTACGGCCGAGCCCGCTCTCCCCGGGGGCAGCCCCTGAGTCTGTGCGAACACGGGAACTTTGCCGTGTCCAGCCCTGATCCAGAGTCCTCGCTCCTGCACGGTGGCAGAGAAATCCCCTCGGCTGCTGCTGTGCCTTGCCCCTGCTGAGGGTCAGACACTGCCGGGCCACATTCCCTGCCTGTAGAATTCGCGTCCCACCCAAGCTCTGCACTTTTGTCTCCAGCATTGCTTTCCAATAAAAACGGGGGAAGGCAAACTGTGTGCAGCTCATGATATTTCAGAGTGTCTAAAACTCGCTAAGGCACAGATCTTAGAGGTGAGATCCATTTGGAATTCATGGGATGGAGAAGCAGTGAAACATGGAAAAGGGGAGCACAGAAATAGAGAGGAGAACACCTTGGATTGTTTCTTTCCATTTTCATTTCACTTCTGGAAAGCTGTTTCAGTTTTCTGGGAATCTTCTCCACAGTCCTGTCTGCTCTTTTCAAGAACCTTTCCGGGAGAACGAGGTGCAGCTCCTGTCACAAGATGTGCCCCCAACTGCAGCTTCTCTTGGCTTCCCACACTGTGAGTGCAGCACGACTGCTGCAGCAAAGCAGGACAAATGCTGGGAGAACTTTACAAGTTGTCCTTTCTTTTCCCTGTGGGCTGGGCAGTTGTGCCATCGGTGAGGTTTTCATTGTGGCTGTTCTAACCTAAGAAACCAGGAGGTGGAACCAGGAATTGTTAGGCACTGCAACCCTGGCTGAACTCAAAGAATCCCCAGAGCCTGCAGCCAGAAATGGAGAGGTGTGTGATAATCATTCCCACATCTCCATGGGCATCTGGAAAGTGATCTAGAACATGAAAATGGGCTGACAGAGGTACTTTGTTTCTGTGTTCAGTTTAGATCAGTCTACATCTCTTGCATTGGTATAAATCAAGAGCACAATCAGTTCATGCAAGCTGGACCTCTCAGACACTGAAATAATCTGAAAAGGAGAAATGCAGAGAATGATTTGGTGAGCTTTGTCTAGAAGAAGGATAATTTTTTCTAATAATTTCTAATCCATTTCCTCTGCTTTTATCCTTCCTAACAAGGCCATTTGCATGCCAGATTCCTCATCAAATGAGAACCCTGAGCTTGTGGAACTGCCTGAAAGATGCCCTGTTCTTCTGCAGGAACACTCAGGCTGAAACAGGAGCCGAGCCCTCTCTTGGGAAGCCTCCTCCCAGCTGGAATTTGTGCCGTGCTGGGAGAGCAGGAGGGGGAGAGCGATGGGCGCTGTGTGGGAGGAGCAGGAGGTTTGGGCCGCAGGACGTTCCCTCTGCGCCGCTGCCCCGCAATCGGCGGCCGTGCCCAGGGCTTCGGGCCTGGCCCCGCGTGCGCTGAGCTCCCGACACTGCGGGAGCTGCCCGGGCTGGGCTCCGGTTCCGCTGGGACCCTGCGGCAGGCTGGGCTCCAGCTGGGATCAGCAGCAGCTGCAAACAGCTCTGGGCGTCTCCCATTTCTGCTGCTGGGAAGAAGCCATGAAGAGAGTCAAGAAGTTCTGTTTTCTCTTCCTCCTGGTGGATTTCTTAGTTTTCTTTGCCACTCCACAGGCAATTTCTGAGATGGGCTCTGTAAGCTGATTTTATTTCAACAGCACCAGCAACAGGGCTGTGTTTGAGCACTGTGACTGTGGTCTGGATGGCTTCAATTCCCCTCAACTGAGTGCTCAAGGACTTGTGAGCATTTCAGTCTCTGCTAATCATGATGCCTGTGACAAAAATACTGAGTTCACTGTCACGAAAGCACCGTGGGTAGTGCTGATCAAAAGAGGCAATTGCAGTTTTCCTGATAAAATTCAGGTGGCAACCAGAAGAGGGGCAAGAGTAGCCGCGATCTCCAGTTCCCAAGACAAAGGCAACAACAGCCCCGTGCTGTCAGCTCAGGGGGAGTAAAACCGTGCTGAGAGCAGCGCTGGAACCCGATCCTTCCTTTCTCTGAAGGCTGGCTCAGGGCAGCACAGCCGGGCCCTGAGGAATCGGGGCTGTTTGGGGGTGATGGTTGCTCTGCTCCAGAATTCACCTGGAAAAAGCCCTTGGGAAGCCGAGGCGGGAGCGGGCGGGAAGGGCCGGCGCTGCTGCTGCTCGTGCCCGGGAGCCCCGGCCGGGCCGGGCCGGCGCCCGCTGCGCTGCGGCTCCTGCTGCTGCCAGAGCCGGGCGGGACTCGGGGACAGGGAACGGGCCCGGGGGACAGCAAAGGCTCGGGGGCTGCAGGGATGTTCGCGCTCGGGCCAGCGCCGGCACAGAGCTTCGGCCTCGGCATTAACCCCGAGGGAAACGCTGGGGAAAGGCTCCGGTTCAGCCTTTCTGTGCTCGTTGCTGTGAAGTGCCCGAAATAAAAGGAGAACAAGCAGGGCCTGACCCCTTCTCCTTGGGAGGAGCCCACGCCTGGGGCTGTGAGGGGCTGAGAGGGGCTGAGAGGGGCTGTGAGGGGCTGTGAGGGGCCGTGAGGAGCGTCAGTCATGGCAGGAGGATGTCCTGCCATGTCCCTCCCTCCCTCCTTTTCTCTCGTTGCCTTTTTTTTTCTTTTCTCTTTCTCTCTCTCTCTCTTGTTGGAGAGGACGAAAGTTTGGTAAGAAAGTTTGGTAAGGTATGTAGGCTTGGCAGAAAGATCTCTGAATGTAGAAACTGAGGATGAGCTAGAAATGAAAGCAAGTTTTGATATAGACTAAAAGATGTTTTGCTGAAACACTGATCGCTGAGTAACTGAGAAGGCAAAGGTTGGAGATGAGTTGGAAGGAGATTTTTATGATTAGGACAAAGGTATGTGACTACAAACAAAGACCTGTTTTTCACCAAGTAAATAAGTCTCAAGAAGAGCATAAGTAAATAGAAAACATGTCTTTACCAAATAGAGAGCTATTGCAGGCAAACAAGAAATGTTGATGTAGCAAGAAGAAGAGAGGTCTAAGAATTTTCCACTGTAAGCTTAAATTGTAACTTACTCTTGTGATTGGATAATAATGACCATAATATGGTGATGGTAGTAGTTATGATAGGCTATAGGCAAATGTAAAGGTTATTGTGTATGGTGCTTATTGGTTGTTATGTGTTAAGATACTCTGCAAAGAAAAGTATAAAATGCTTTGTAACTTGAACAGCAAGTGGCTTCAGGTATGCCTACAGCTGGAGCTGGCAGCTGTAGGGCTGGCTCTGGATACCCACTCCCTGAGCTGCTGTAACTTCGCCTATGCAATAAACAGCTTTCAGGAGAGCTGCCTGAAGTCCAGACATCCTTCGTGAAACATTCTCCTATACTTTTGCAAAAAAGACAATAAACACGGCACAATGAGCAGGATGCAAAAAATAACCAATAGGATCAGGCATCTAATTTTAAGCAGATTTTTGATCTATCTTGCAATTTGCCAGTTGCCAAACAAACTGTTGAGCCAATCAGATTCTGATTCTTCGTGCAATTTTGACACGCTTGTTTGTAATTCTTTAATGTGGGCATGAATAGATTTTGAAAGATCAGACAAATTCATACAACACATTCCATTGAAATCCTCACATCTACGTCCATGTGCTAAGAACAAAAAATCAATGGCAGCTCTATTTTGCAGTGTAGCGTGCCTTACTGAACCGACACCTGTTCATAATCCGGCTAAAGCAAGGGAAGTGGTGTTAGCCTGCCAAGCTAGCCAACATCCTAACTTGTTTAACAGTCCCAGGGCTTTAGCAGCTGCTATTTGTGGAGAAAGGAAGGAAACAGCCCATCGAGCACCTGATGGCCAAAATTTGGTGTTGTCATCACAATCAGGGGCAAACACACGGGTGCTGCATTTTCCTCTCCGTAGTTTATGCTGTAAAATCATAGCTACGTGTTAGGTGTTAACAGTGAGAGTCGTCCTAAGCTGCAAGGACCTCCCTTGATGTGTGATGGAATCGCAGCCCATGCTCGGGTCTCTGCAAATAAAAAACACCCCTGGAGGCAAAGCCAGAGGAACAGTAGTAGAGTGTGAAATATGTGGTGAACTGGAATTGCACCAGGCACTTTCATTTGCAAATATGGGTTGGTTAGGAGAAACATCCCATACTTTGGACTGATCAGATCCAGAGTAATTAAATTTAGCACAAAGGCCTATTTTCACAGATCCTAAAAGCTCTATTTCTTGCAGCTCAAGAGTTGCCCGGGGAAGGTATGAAGCCCACTGATCTCAAGCATCAGCGTGATTGCGTGATTGTAAAAGCTTGCTAACTGCCTTAGGCTTTGGCCAGTCACCTATTGGCAAGCCAACAAGGCCGGTAGAAAGAGGATTGTCAGGAGTAGCAGTGGCTAAGCACAGAGTATCTTGCCCTGTTGCATTGGCCAGGGTAACTCACACGTTGGTTCTTGGCTGACTGACAGGCCAAGCAGAAACAGCAGGCACTAAGCTCAGCAAAACTGACAAGGACAATATTGGCACCTGCATTTTTTTGTTATTCGTTGCCATTTGCACTCCAGTACATCCCAGTGCAAGCCAATACCCTTGATCACAGGGATATCAGTGCAATACAGTCCTCCTTGCTCTCTAAGAGATTGTCAATCCAGCTGTCAATCTCCCCAGCGTGTCTCACGATAAAATTGATGGGATCCCAGCTCCTGATTTATGGAAGACACAGAAACAGAGAGCATTGCACAAACCTAGCGAGAAAGTGCAGAATGCTAAAGCAAAAAATACGGGAACAACTCGGCCTACGGCACCCCCAGAGCCTCAACGGGACTTCACATCTGCTTGCGGAGGGCCCACCGCGAGCGGGTCGGCTGTTCTGGGGGAGAGGGAGGGCTGGGGACCCTATTCTGACCTGTATCCCTGGAAAGACACTAGGGAAATAGTTCAGCATGTTAAACAAGAATGAGATAATGGCCAAACCCCCGGTGCAATCAGCACAAAAGGACTGGCGGCTTCCCATGGAGCTTCAGATACTTTGGAAAAACTGGTCCTCACAAACTGTAAAAGCCTGGATTCACACCAGAGCGGAGGCCTCTTTACATTTATGGGAACCCCAAGAAATTTAAAGGACAACCAGTGATTATTACAGATTTGGTGGGGGGAAACAAATTGAAGCTGTGCAAACACAAATCAAAATGAAACTAGGGAACCTTCCCGGATGATTGCATTCAGTTATGATTGTCCTGGTCCCTGAATATATAGTTGGGATTGGTATCTTAATGGGACTGGCTTTAAATTTATCCAATGGTTTATATCAGTTTGGGACAAAGCCTTATATCAGTGCCCGGCCAGTTTTAGTCAGGCAGGTGAAAATGCCCCCTGTGCAGATTCCTGCCACAGCTAAATTGGTAACCATGAAGCAGTACCAAATCCCAGGGGGGCATGAAGACATTTCACCGGCAATTAAAGACTTAGTGGGTGTTTTAAAACCCACTAGAATGGCTTGGAATAACCCTGTCTGGCCTGCCAAGAAAAGTGACAGGTCATGGAGAATGACCGTGGACTTTAGAGAATCAAATAAACACAGCCACCTCTTGCAGCAGCTGTACCAGATATTGTTACTTTAATAGAAAAAATCCAGGAACACTCTGGAAGAACCTGGTATGCAGTAATTGATTTGGCTAATGCTTTCTTTGCAGGACCCACTGCTGAGGAGCAGGGGCGTCACTTTGCCTTTACGTGGCAGGGATGACACTACACACTCAGCACATTGCCCCAGGCATGTGTGCACGGCCCAACAATTTGTCATCAGCGGCTGAGCACTTGGATGAAATCAAACTGACTCCTCATACACAACTCATTCATTATATAGATGACATCTTGGTCCAGGGCAGCAATGAGGAGGAAGTGCAACAAGTCCTTGAATTAGTTGTGGATCATAGGAAACAGAAAGACTGGGAAATTAACCCTACCAAAATTCAAGTGAAATTTTTGGGAATTCAGTGGCAATGCAGGCATCGGGAAATCTTCCCCAAAGCCCGACAGAAAATTTTAGAGTTTGCTGTGCCACCAAATAAAAAGGAGGCACCAAGATTTATTGGATTATTCGTCTTTTGGAGACAACATATTCTGCATCTGAGACAAATCTCAACCCCTCTGCATAAAGTAACCAGGGGAAATAGGGAATTGGAATGGGGAAGTGAGCAGCAGGCTGCCTTTGAATTAGCCAAAGAGGCTATTAGCCAAAAAGGCCTTTAGATCTATGGCCTATGCAAAAGGGAGAAGTTGAGTTAAATGTACCTGTAAATGGGTCACATACTGATGGGAGCCTCTGGCAGAAACAGGGAAAGAAAAAGGTTCCCCCAGGGTTTTGGGGGAGGAAGTTGCCAGAAGCAGGAAACAACTACACACCGTTTGAGAAACAGTTATTGGCAGGTTATTGGGCACTGATGGAAACAGAACAACTTACCATAGGGTATGAAGTGGCTCTTCATCCGGAAATTCCTATAGTGCAGTGGGTCAGAAGGTCCCCAAAAGCCCATTGGATTGGGCACGCTCCGGAGTGTGGTACTGTAAATTGGAAGTGGTATATTCGGGATAGGGCCAAGGTGGGAACGGGGCGGATAGCCACTCTTCATGAGCCAATAGCAGCTGCCCCCGGGAGGGACCAAGAGGTGAGGGCCAACTTCACAGCTGAGAGAGAATCTCCAGGGAAGTGGGAAAAGCCTTCAAATCAACTAACGCCACAGGAAAAAGAACATGCTTGGTTTACGGATGGGTCGGCTAAATATATAGGAGGGAAAAGGTTTTGGAAAGCAGTAGCTGACCATCCTCATTCAGAAAAGTTTTTAGAAATGATCAGAGAGAGGAAAAGCAGTCAATATGCTGAATTCTATGCAATTGATATGGCTTTAAAACAAGAAGATCTAGGAGAATGCCTTTCCTATACTGCTTCTTGGTCGGTAGCTAAATGGGTTTGCTCTGTGGCTACCAACATGGGTGGGCAGAGCCTGGAAAATCTACTCCAAAGAGGTCTGGGGAAAGGAACTGTGGAGTGACCTTTGGGAAATGGTGCAAAGAACTGATGTGACTGTGATTCATGTTGATGTCCATAGTGACACAGACACTTTAGAGTGACTTTATAACTCTGTTGCAGGCAACCGGGCAAAGATTTCCCAAGCCAGACCGGAGTTCCCTCCAAAGGAGGATCACGAAGGCCTGGCAAAATGTGCACACCAAAAATGTGTGCACCTTGGACAAAAAGCCCCTTACAGGTGGGCTCAAGAGCACGGCATTGCCATGTCACTCGATATGAGTAGAACTAGAATTGCTCAATGCCCCATGTGCCAACATATGTACAAACGCCCGGTGCCAAACATTGTAAAAGGACAGCTGGGGAGAGGAAAATTGCCTGGACCAACTTGGCAAATGGATTACATTGGACCTCTACCCCAGGACCGAGGGTGTAAATATATCTGCCATAGACACATATCCTGGGTATTTGATTGCCCATCCTTGTGAGAAGGCCGCTCAGCACAGCACCATCTGTACTATAGACACAATAATTCTGTATTACGGAATGCCATTACCCAGTCAAACAGATAATGGGTCTCATTTCCAGAACAAATTCATTCAGCAGTACGCTGAGCAGAAAAACATTCAGTGGGGTTTTCACACACCATATTATCCCCAAGCTGTGGGATTACCTGAGCGAATGAATGGGCTGTTGAAAGAGCAGTGGAGAAACCTGGGAGATGGGCACCTGTCCTGGTGGAGAACCCATCTCACTGATGCACTGCACATCCTTAACAATAGGCCCATCAGGGACATGGACACAAAGTCAGGGGACAGCGCTCAGAGTCAAAGTATATCATGATTTGGTCAGAGAAACATGGTCTCTTGACACCTCCCTAAGTAAGGGAAGCTCCCAAAGATGGGGACATGATGAACGGCCACTTGAGAGAGTTCTACAACATTATGGAGTGGCTCCATGGAGCCCTAGCCAATTGGTGTCAGGGGCCAGAGAACCTGCCTATAATCTGAATTGGATAATAAGACTGCAAGCTGTCTCGGAGATAATAACTAACCAGACGGCTGCCGCCCCTGACCTTATGGCCGACCAATCCACGCAAACGCGGAATGCGATTTTCCAGCATCGCGGGGTTTTAGACTACCGGCAGAAGAAGGAGGAGTTTGCAGGAAAGAAAATGAATCCAACTGTCGCTTACAAATTGATGACAATGGAAAAGTAGGAAAACAGACAACTCGGGAGATGAGAAAATTAGCCCATGTACCAACCCAGACATGGGAATGTTGGGAACCAGATATATTCTTGTGGCTGCCAGGGAGTCTGTGGCTCAAAGGGGCCCTTTCTCCTTTCCCTTTGTGAATGTCTTGGGGTGACCTTATGATGTGTATACCATATCGCTGCCTGTGCCCAGAAATTAATGCTGGGGGGGGGGGGGAAGGGGTGGTTGTGCCTTCTCTCAGAGGATATATTTCTAAATTTGGCCAAACCGGAACAGTGCAGCTGCTACCTTCCTGTTTATTCCTTGTTTCTTTCCTTGTATTGTACGACTCATCCAGCACACAGTACAGGGAAGGCAGCTCGCAGCTACACCTCAAGATCCACCAACCCCATATGCAACAACTGCAGAGGCAATCTGACAACCATGATTCATCCTGTAAGTCAGAGGAGCGACTGATGTGCTGAGGCCTGAGCAGCAGGCCTCAGCCGGAGCTGACCTACAAGATGAACCCTGGCCAATCTGTGACTAACACCATCAGTATTATTCAGCTAAAAACAGATGACAAAGATGCTTATGCTAGCTGTTTAATGCCAAACGGGCTGCTTTAGAAACTTTCCCATAATCGTGTACAGTTATCTGCAAGAAATGGATAATTTAAGAAACTTTCCCCAGCTGACATGAATAAAGGTTGGTTTGCAGGGTGTTTGAGGGGAAACCCTCCCAGGCAAGGCCTGGGCACTGGCCAAGCTGTGGCCCCTGCTGGTTGCAAAGTGTGCCATCAGACCCAGGTGTTTCCAGACTAAAAACACAATCAAGTCGCTTGGACTTCCTGATTTGGGCCTCTAAAAGCTGGATCCACATTTGGGGCAAATTTGGAGGCCTCACATACGGGTAGATGCACCCATAGGATTCTCCCAATTGACGGGAAGGGTTCTCCAGCTCCTTGCTGCAAAACGGGGCTCCCCAACGACTGCGGATCTGGATGGTGGCAAGGTATTTAGGCAATTGGTGATGCATCTTTCTAAATCACTCTCCTTTCTCTTGGATAGTAATAATTAGGTGCATTACCTTGCTTATTTTTGCTTGTTGCTAAATCCAAGCCCCTAGTTTTATTGAATGTATCGTTTTACATTTGCTGTTCCTTAATTTCACAGTAAAATAAGAGCATTCTTCCCGGTGCTGTGTCCTTTAAATCGCCTCTGCCCCTTGGCAGAACAACAGGAGGCCCCTGAGGGGCTGGGGTGGTGGGAAGGCCCGAGGAAGTGGCTGTCAGAGGCCATAAGCAGCCTCCAGGCAGCCGCCTCGTTCCTGCCGCCCGGCTGCTCTGGCGCTTCCCCGAAGCATCTCCCAGGCCTGCGGCAGAAGCCCTCAAGGCCGGGCCTCAGCAGGAGGGTGGGGAGCACCCCGAGGTGCCGAGGCTGGGCTGGCTGGGGACAAGGAGGGCGGGGAGCCCTGCTGGGGCACGGCCCCTGGCTGCTGCCAAGAAGGGGCGGTGGGCAGAGGCAGGGCTGGCGGCCAGCCCGGGCCCCCGCGGCTGCCCAGGCCACGGGGCTGTGACCGAGGCCCCCCTGGCACAGAGCTCTGGGCCCGCACAGCTGCTGCCACCATGGGGAGGCGGCGATGTCTCCTTGAGCAGGGCTGCCGAGTCGCTGCTGCCGAAACAGCTCTGGACGCCACAGAAACAGCACCAGAGCGTGCACAGGAACAGCAGGAGCCCCAATGCCGGCACCAGCTCAACAAGGCATCCGCACCAGCCGGGACGCCAAACGGGGCCATACTGTGGGCACAGCTGCACGTGGCTGGGCAAAAGGCTCCAGCAGAATTGGCCACAATGGCTTCCTCTTGCCTTGCCAGCCTCACAGCGACGCTTGGCAGCTTCAGCTGCAGCCTGTGCCCCTGACTGACTTCAGTGGCCGTGCTTGAGGGCAGACTCGCCTTCCACAGTCAGGCGTCCCAAGGCAGCAGCATTGGTGCCATCGTGAGAGAGAGACTCTGATGGGACACAAGCCCTGCACTGCAGGTGCCATCCCTCTCCTGCATGCAGGCCCCTTAAAGACACGTACATGAGCTTCCAAACTAAATCCTGGACTTGCTTGGAACAAAGGAAGATGCAGCCGGCACTAAAGAAAAGCTGGCAGACGTTCAGGGGTGGAGGGAAGCACTTTGCTGTGTGCAGAGGAGATGGCCCGGTTCACAAGCTCAGGCTTTGCTGCCAGAGGATCCTGCTTTGCTCTTGCTGGAGGCCATTCCCTACCAATGCATGGCCCTCCGTTGTTCCTGCATCACGGCTGCTGGACCTGTGGCAACAAGTGTGTCCCGAGTCCATGTGACAGCAGAAAAGGGTGGGACCTGTGTGCTTCCAGCGCCTGTCTTGGCTGCTCCTTCAGGGTGCTGGCACCATCATCAGAGACACAGAACAGCTTCTCCTCCCACAGCTATCCCTATCCTCTGCACTTCCCCAGGTGTCTCCCTTGATGTTCCCTGGGGAACCTCCCTGTTTGTGGCCGTCCATTGCCCTGCTCAGCAGGGACGCAGTTGTGTTTGAATGTGAGCTGCCACAGCCAGACACACAGCAACAGGAATGTTGAATATCAGAGGCTGGGCCAATTCTTTCATTTCCAGAATGCAAGAAAGACAGAAAAGCACAAGGAAACGTCACAGTGTCTCTGTAGAATCTCTTTGCCCTGTGAAACTCAGCAGCTGATGCTGTTCTGGTGCTACTGCTAATCCCTTCCATGAAAAAATTCACTCCAGGAAGGAGCAACATCTCCTGTTGGATACCAAGCGCTGCCCCCAGTCACTCCAGCTGCTCCTGCCAACAGCCCCCTGTAGGAAGGAGCACAGACCCCAATGCACCTTGGCTTTGGCTGCCCTCTGGCAGAGAAGCCCCTGGGGGCACAGGTCTCTGGGGCAGGAGATGGGCACCAGCGCTGCCAGGGCTTGGGGGTGGCAGGTCTGCTTCGGAGGGGACTCTGCCACACCTGCTGATTTCAGCGCTCCCCGGGCCCCAGGGGTCAGAGCAGCATTCGTGCCCTGGCCCACACGTTCCTTGTCTGTGTCACAGCCCCGGCTTTAGGATGGCCACCGGCCGGGACGTGTCCCAAGGAGGCCGTGCCAGCTTCTGTGGAAGACCCCGAGCCCTTCCTGCGGCGGCTGCGGCGGCAGCCGTGGGGGCTCCTGGTGCTGCCCCGAGCCCACAGAGCAGGGGAGCGTTTGCTTATGGCTGGAGCCGATGCTAAAATTCCTGTTGGGCTGCCTTAGACACTTGGGGCAGGGCATTCCTTCCAACCTGGGCCACTTGGGGTGGGCTGGGGGTGGCCCCAGGGCAGGTGGCAGCGTGTGCAAGGGCCCTTTGTGACATGGTGCAGCACGGTCACCGTGGGGTGGAACGGGACAGGGTGTCCCAGGGCCCTTTGTGACACGTGCTGACATAGGGGCTGGCGGCGACGCGGCCACGCCACAGTGCTCGGAGCACGCGACGGGACAGGACGGGACAGAGCGGTGCCGTGAGGAGCCCCCGCACAGCGCACTCGTTCCTCGCTGACCCGGAGCTTTTCCGAGGCGTTATTCCTGCAGGTGACCTCGAGGCCAGACCACAGGACTTGGTGACCTGTGGCCTTCTCGAGGCTTCTCTTTTGCAGGTGCCCTCAAGGGCAGACCGTGGGACTTGGTGCCCCGGAGCTTTTCCGAGGCATCTCCCATCCCTGTGGCCGGTGCCCTCAAGGCCAGACCCTTGGCTTTGCTGACCACAATCCTTGACGAGGAGTCTCCTGTCCTTGTGGCAGGAGCCCTCTGAGACCAGGGTGCAGGACTTGCTGTCCTGTAGCCTTCCTGAGGCTTCTCTGCTGCTGGTGCCTTCAAGGCACAAGTGCAGGACTTGTTCACTCAGAGCTTTCCCCAGGCATCTCTCTTGAAGGTGCCCTCGAGGCCAGACTGCGGCATGGCGGGCAGATTCCGTGGCCTGTTCAAAGTGTTCAGGGGGAAAAAAGGCCCTGGAGCTGCCCCAGCACAACAGCCTGAAGAGCTGGAGCAGTTCCAGCCACGGCAGGACAGTGAGTGACAGAGCTGGGCCACAGGGCTGATGGCGGCAGCCAGCTTGGCACCATCCCATCCCATCCCATCCCATCCCATCCCATCCCATCCCATCCCATCCCATCCCATCGCGTCCCATTGCGTCCCATCGCGTCCCATCCCTTCCCATCCCATCCCATCCCATCCCATCCCATCCCATCCCATCTCATCCCATCCCGTCCCATCCCATCCCTGGAGAACAGGCCCATGGATAGGACGGAAGAGGGGCCAGGCCAGACCCCCTGCAGCAGTCATGTTCCATCCCCTGGGCATCCCGGGGCTGTCCCTGCCTGGGGAGCGCAGGGCTGGGCTGCGTTCTCCGGCCTCTCCCGCAGCCCCTCAGCTCTGGCTGCGCTCGCTCTTTGCCAGATGCAGCCCTGGACCGGATACAAAAGAAGGACCGTGCCCATGGCCGCTTCCGGAGAACAGTGCAGGTACCTGCAGCCATCCCCACCTGGGCTGGGCCTGCTGTCGCTGCTCAGCCGAGCACCGCTCCTGGAGCACCCCTTGGAACATCCCTCTCTTCCCTGTCCTTTGTTCTCCTGCAGATGTTCCGGAAGTTCATGTGCATCCGGCGTGGAAAGACCAGCACCAAAGCAAGTGAGGGCACAGCTGAGCCTGACTCTGGGCTGACCAAGCTCCAGGCAGAGCCTGGTGTCAGCACAGATATCACTGCACCCTCAGAAGACTCTGACAGTCCAATGAATGATCACACGGCGAAGACTCTCATGGCAGGGACTGAGGACATGGCCATCACAAACACCGACACCGGAGAGACTCAGGGCATCCCAAATACTGACACTATGCCCATTCCCACTGGGATTCATGCTCCCAAACTGGGTTATTTCAAGGAGAGTGCTGATTCTTCTCAGCAGCAGGTAAGCAGCCTGGGGCCAGGGCTGGACACTCCAAGGATCTTGTGCCCCCTCAAGCCACAGCTGCTGGGCCCCCTCAGCCTTTGAGACCAGAGCAGTGAGTCGAGAAGGGAAGCATTTCTTGGGGGCAGCTGGGGAAGTTGCTCCCTTGGACAGTGCTCCAAGTCTTCCCCATGCCTCCTCCAGGTGCCAGCCATGGTGAGGAACATTCACCAGAGACTCGGGTCCCATGTCACTGTGGATCCCAGGCTGCCCATTTACGTTCTGAGGCTGGCTGAAGAGCACCCCGCTGATGTGGTGCTGACCCTCCTGCGCTGTGCCCCATCGTGCGACAGGTACGGGGCCCAGCTGCCTTGAGAGCTCAGGGCTCACCAGCCCTTAGGGCCCATTGCCCTGTGCCGCCTGTCCAATGGGGTCTGCCAGACAGGCGGAGAGCTCCAGGACCCTCGGGCCCCTCTGTTTCCTGAGCCTGCTGCCATGCTCCCTCCCTGCCCCTCAGGGCACCGGGGCTCTGTCACCTGGGCCCCCACAGCTGCACAGGGCATGGTACTGTGACTGAGACGCCCCTGACTTAGAGCTCTGATCCCACAGAGCTGCCACAATGATGTGGAGACTCATAGGCTTGTCAGGCAGCACACTGGAGAAGGTGCTGCCAACACTGCTCTGTGTGATGGAGGACTGGCCTCTGAACAGCTTGTCCACCTCTGATGGGGACGACACACCTGTCCTTGCCCTGGCTGTGAGTTTCTGGAACTGGCCTTTGTTCACCCCCAAGCTGCCGCTCCAGCAGCTCTCCATCCTCTCCCTGCCTCAGGCGCTGGGCTGAAACCTGAGCTAGGGGCAGGCTCAGGGGGCACCAGGCCCGGTGCTCCCCCTGCATCTCCCCTCAGGCCCTGCCACATGGACAGCTCAGCACTGAGCGCTGTCTCGGGCTGCTTCTTTTGCAGGCAACTCTGGCGCTGTGGGTGATTGTCCAGGTGCCTCGGTGCCACGAGGCAATGAACCTTTACTCCTCCCGCATCTTTGTGGCTCTGCTCTCCCATGTTGTCATCACCACACAGCAGATGCCAGAGGAAGTTGATCACTTCTGGAGAGCGTGCCGGGAGGAACACCGCCTTCCCACCAACTCCAACAGGTCCCAGTCCTCCTGTCCTTCCCATGCCCTTGTGGCCAGCGCCAGTGCTCCCAGTGTGACCTGGGCTTTGTTCTGCACACAGGTTTGCAGTGCAGGCCATGAAGGCTCTGCTCTGTCGACTGCGCTGTGACAATGAGGTGGTGGCTATGGAGCGCAAGCGTGGCTGGGACACGCTGCTGTGTGCTGACACCCAGCACTATGCAGTGGGTCTGCTGGCCAGGTGAGACCCCCTTCTCCCCACTGCCCCCGGCACTTGTGCCCTGTGCCCGAGGTGCCCCACACAGCCCCTGTGGCCATGGGCCAGAGGGCCTGGTCAATGAGGGATGGCCAAGGGCACTGGAAAAGGCTGGAGAAGGGTGCTCAGGAGCAGCCACCTCCCAGAGCACCCACATCCCCTGCACCTCTGTGAGTCAGTCCTGGGAGATGTTTGCCCCCCCAGCTCACAGCCTTGATGCCTTTTTCCCTCTGCCAGAGAGATGCGCCGGGTCTCCCTCCCCATGTGTTCTGGGATTGCACTCCTCCTGCTTGGGCTGCTGAGCAGGAAGGAGCCAGGCTGGGATCTGCCCTTCCTGGCATTCCTTGTGGAGGTGAGCCTGACGGCCAGCGCTGCCTCGCTGAGCTGCCTCCCGCCTCTCTGCCCTCTCGTAGCCGCAGCTGCCTGGGACGGTGCCCGCGCCCTGCGCTGCTGCCTGGGCCCAGCCCTGGGCGGTTCCGGGCTCCTGCCGGCCGGCTCCCCTGTCACTGCCCTGTGCCTTTCAGGTCCTCGAGTGCCTGGACTTGAGGGAATGCGGTGACAGTGTCCTGGAGATCATGTCCAGGTACCTGCTGAGCGAGTGCAGGCAGAGATGTCGCCTGGCACTCAGAGGCCTCGTGGTGCTCAGCAAGGATCCCGCGATGGTGAGAAGGCGGCAGCGGCTGAAGCTGCGCTGGGGAAAGCAGTCACATGGGCTTGGCTGGGCTTCAGGAGCTGAGGCAGCTGCTCCCAGCTCTCCTGCCTCCCGGCTCAGCTGCCCCAGTGCTTTGGGACAGGCCTTTGGCCTCTGGGCCCTGCGGCAGCAGGGTGGGCTTGCAGGGCCAGGGTGGTGTAGGCAGTGCAGACGTTCATGGCTTCACAGCACAGCCTTGTGTTCCACACAGGCCAGAAGGATGGGCAGCCTGTCCCAACGGCTTGTGGAGCTGCTGGGCGATGAAGATGGAGAGGTGGTCAGGATGTCCCTCTCTGTGTTCATGAATGTGCTCGAGAACAAAGACATCCTGGTATCCAGCACCACCGCCCCGAAACTGGCTGAGGCGCTCCTGCCACTCTTTGCAAATGTAAGGCTCTGTGCCCCAGCCATAGGCACTGGGTGCTGCCCAGAAATTTTGTGCCTTTTGCATTTTCAGGCCTTTGCCTAGGTGGGCCTGGAGTAGTTTGATGCCTTTTCCTGGTCTTAAAATCAAGAGTCAAACATGGTTAGAAGGGAGAAAGGGCTTTTACCTCTGTATTTATTATAAGGATCCTTAGGTGCACCACGCCCACGTGGAATGGGCCAAATGCGCCCCGCAATGCACACACACGATAGATTGGATATAACATTATAGATCTTACTAATTAGCATAGCTATCAAAGATTCCCCAGTGAGAGGCTCAATTGAGCCCCCCTCCCTAAGGAACCTTCCCCCTCGATGGCCCTATCGTAGTTTACAAAATGTGTTCTGGAGAGGACCTTGGTGTCTGCGGTTTCTAAGATGTTTAGTCTCCTAGCTTAACAAAATAAGTCTAAGAATGTAGGCCAAAAACCACTAAGAATATAAAAAGGTATATAAACGGGGTATGAAAGAAAAGGCAAAAAATCATCATGGCATCAAGTTGGTTTCCTTTCCTCCAGGACAATAGCCACGTGCAGCTGCTCTCCATTCACCTCTTCTCCAAGGTGATGGAGTTGGTAGTGGATGAGGGAAAAAAGCCCCTGAAGACGATTGTGAACCAGAGCCTTTACCCACTTATAATCTACTGGGATGATGAGAACTGGCGTGTGGCAAAGGTAAGGTTTTGTGTGATGCTGCTGCATCCCTGGGAGGGGGCTCGGCTGCCTCCAGCCCTGGCACCTCCCAGGCTGCAGCCTCCTCCCAGCCTTGGCACAGGGACACGGGTCCTGTGCCCTGGGCCGTGGTGCCATCTCTGGGTCTCTGCTGCTCTCCAGGCTTCTCGCGAAACACTGATTTGTGCAGCCAAGTTCCTGAAGAGGAGAGATCTCGAGCAGCTGCTCAAGAAGGACCAGAGGTTGAAGTTTGCCGAGCTCCTGGTAAGGACTGCCTGGAAGCCCAAGCTGAGCCTGGAGAAGCCCCCTGCCCCTGGTACCCAGTGTGTGGGGTTGGCTGCGGTGCTGCACCAGGGGCGCCAGCCTGCGCCCCACACGCCGCTCCCTTGCCTGGGCTCTTCTCCAGGCTCCTGTGGCCCCGAGCCGGCTGCCGATGGAGCCCCGGCCCCGCTGGGCCGTGGCGCGGGGCGGCACCGCGGCTCCCCGGGCAGCAGCCGGCCCTCGGCCCCCTCCAGAGCCCGGCGCCAGCGGCTGCTGGCCGGGCCTCGGGGCCGTGCGGGCAGGGGAGGCCAGGGCTGGGCGCAGAGAGCCCGGCCAAGGGGCTGAGCCCGCGCCAACCCTTCCCTCCTGGCGCTCTCTGCAGCTGGCAGAGGACAGGAGCCGAGCGGCCGAGCGCCTGCACCAGGCCCTGCCGTTCGTGGACAGCCCACAGCAGTCCCTGCGAGAGGCGGCCGTCAGGTTCATCGGTGAGCCACGAGCCCGGGGCCCCTCCCCGCCCCGCCGCAGCTCGGCCCCAGCCCCGGCTGCTGCCCCGGCAGCGGCATCCGGGCCCGGGGCCGTGCAGCCCCGCCTGCCCTCGGGGCCGCTGCCGCCCTCTCGCAGCCGGGCCCGGGGCCGTGGAGCCCCGCCTGCCCTCGGGGCCGCTGCCGCCCTCTCGCAGCCGGGCCCGGGGCCGTGCAGCCCCGCCTGCCCTCGGGGCCGCTGCCGCCCTCTCGCAGCCGTGCCCGGGGCCGTGGAGCCCCGCCTGCCCTCGGGGCCGCTGCCGCCCTCTCGCAGCCGGGCCCGGGGCCGTGGAGCCCCGCCTGCCCTCGGGGCCGCTGCCGCCCTCTCGCAGCCGTGCCCGGGGCCGTGGAGCCCCGCCTGCCCTCGGGGCCGCTGCCGCCCTCTCGCAGCCTGGCCCGGGGCCGTGGAGCCCCGCCTGCCCTCGGGGCCGCTGCCGCCCTCTCGCAGCCGGGCCCGGGGCCGTGCAGCCCCGCCTGCCCTCGGGGCCGCTGCCGCCCTCTCGCAGCCGTGCCCTCGGGCGTCAGGATGCGGCACGGGCCCGGGCTGAGCCCTGCCGGGGCAGGAGAGCGTGTGGCCACGGGGCTGGCAGCGCCGCTGCGAGGGAGCTGTGCCGCGGGGCCGTGACCGCCTCTGTGCTCCCAGGGACTGCCAGGGTGTTCTTGAGGGGGCAGAAGGAAGAGCTCCAGGTCCTCAGTGAGGGTGAGTGAGGGCAGCGGGCTGTCAGCGGGGGCTGGCGGGGGCGAGCTGCAATGCCTGGCTCGGGAGCTGCAATCCCTGCCCTGGCTGTGGGGGGCTTTGCTCCATGTGTGGACTCGGGGTGACGTGGGCAGAGCACAGAGAGGTTTCAGGGACACAGTGGGGAGCTTCATGGCCAGCACCTTCTGGCTGATCTCCTTGGCCCCTGCTGTCTTCTGGCCATGGCAGGAGCTGGGCGAGATGGCCCTGGCAGGAAGGTCTGCTTGGATTCCCGCAGATCCAGGCTCTGACCGTGGCTCTGTTCCTGTCTCTTCCAGCCCTTCAAGCCCTGAGGAGAGACGACAGCCCTTCCCAGACAAACATCGTAGTTCAGGAAATATTCAACAAAAGAGCTGCAGAACTACGTTCATCTGCTGGCTCAGAACCAGAGTCCCTTTAAGATGTCCAGATATCCTGGAAGATGAGACCATCTGGAGACAGAGTAGAGCAGCTGGAGCTCCAGGCACAGCTGATGCTGGTCACAGCTGAGCCTGTGGAAAGCTCCCATAGCTTCTGCCCTCTCCCTCCCTTTTGACAGCTCCATCCCTCCAGCCCTCAGACCCTGCCCATCCCCTTTTTTCCTCCCAGCTCATCCCCTTTGCTTCGCCTCCTATTAATAAACAGTTTGGCTTCTTCACTTGACCTGCATCTCTGCGGTGCTGAAGCGGCGCAAAACCTGAGCCCTGGGACACACAGGCCCCTCCTGCCGCTCTCTTCCGTGCTATTACTGCAACCCTAGGGTATATCACCGTGTCCTGCAGCTGTAGGGAGGAGGAGAGAAGATCCAGCAGGCAGGAATTGTGCAGCAAGATTGATTTATTGAATTATTTTACAAACTCTTTCATAGACTTTTTTCTTCATAGTCTAATTGGACAAAGGATCAGCCACCCCTTGGCGTGATTGGCTAAAATCCTAAAGCATCCATTGTCAAAATATTTTTCTACTGTACTATAAACAAGACTTTTCAAGGCTGCAGGTATTTGGTTGTTTACATAACTCTGCTGCCTCTTCTGTGAGAGAGAAAAGTCTCTCACGGGCTTAGAAAATAGCAAGAAAATCCTTGCTAGCAGCATTTTTGTATCCACACCATGCCGTGTTTTGTGCAGAGACACAGAGGAACGAGGGCAGCTCAGGCTGGAAAGGTCCCTGTCCTGAAGGTCCAGTTCCACAACACTGTGGAGTCAGAGGTCTTGCTGAGCACCCTGATAGGCCCTGGATTTTAGAACAGCCAACAGGAGTATGCTCTGGAGGCAGCTGTGAGGGATTCTGTGGCAAGCCTCCACGGAGGGCAAAGGAGCTTGGAATGCTGGAAGCTTTCAAGAGCAGCTTCCTGAAAGCACAGCAGTGCTCCATCCCTGCATGGGATCAGGAAGAGGGCAGAAGCAGAGACCATCCGGGCTTAACAGTGGCCTCTGGGTGTTTGCCTACGAGCAAACGAAGCAGCAGCACAGTGGCCGAGACTCGGACACGCGACCATCCCGGTGTCCGGAGCGCTGTCAGGCAGTGTTGGGATCCTGGGGGCGGTTCTGGTCTCCACAAGTGTGGAATCGCAGCCCCTGCTGATGCCTTGAGAGGCCACCTAAAAACAGAGGCTAGACCAGAATAAGGGAATAAAGGTAGGTATTTATTTGCAAGGCCTTCAAAGGTACACCCAGGGTAGCCAGAGGCTACTGCCAAGAGGGACCCCAAGATGGACAACAGGTCAGGAGTTCTTCACAGTTTTGTAAGTTTGGTTCATTTGCATATGTGCCAGTTTGGCCAAATTTAGAAATATATCCTCTGAGAGAAGGCACAACCACCCCTCCCCTGAACCTGGTTCAGGAAAAAATAAGTTTTCCTCAAAGGAAAGTGAAGGAGATAAAAACTATTTATTTAACAAACACACGGGAAAAGGAAAATAATGCTAAATAATAAAATCTTTCAGTGTGGAGGGAAAAGCTGAGAAAATGTTAGAGTCCTTCCTTTGGTCTCCTCGGAGCTGGGGCTTGGGCCAGGGCCAGGCCCTCTGTGCTCAGTGGCAAGTCCTGCCAATGTGCTCTGATATTGAAGCAGCCCATCAGAAAAGGGAGAAAATCCAAAATTCCAGGGAATGAAAAAAAATTCAGCTCTCAGTCTCCCTTTGGAGAAAAAGAAGCTGAAGAACTGGCCAAAAGCTGACCAGGGAAGCAGCAAGCTGGGAAGAAGAAAGTCCCTATCTCTGTGTGACCTTGAACAAGCTGCAAACTGCTTTGAGAAAGTTTTGCTCAGATTTTTCCTTCCCCCTCTCAGGCTCAGTTTAGAGGCATAGAAAGGCACAAAGTTAATTTCTGGGCATAGGGCAGTGATACGGGATACACATCACAAAGTCACCCCAAGACATTCCACCCCTTATCCCATATCATTGGCTCAATGCCCAAACTAAGATATTCTAACTCTACACACCCACATCAATACATATACATATACATATACATATACATATACATATACATATACATATACATATACATATACATATACATATACATATACACAGCTATGTACGAACAGTGACAGAGACAATCAGCAAGCAGTGGTACACAGGCATTCCACATTACAGATGGTTTTCACACAACAATCAGATCTTCCTGCGGTACACAACGTGTTGTTCCATCTTTCTGCATTACCCACCACGTGCAACCAGATCCCTGAGCAAAGACAACCCCACAGATGGGTTTGTCTGTACTCGAGGCAGAATTTATCCACACAGTCTTTCCTAACAGGCCTCTGACATGCACTACTGGGACCTTATCTCCATCTACTGTATGCAGGGATTCAGATTGGGCTGGACCAGCTCTATTGGTGGAACCTCGGGTGTTAACTAACCAGGTGGCCTTTGCCAGATGCTGCTCCCAATTTTTGAAAGTTCCCCCACCCAGTGCCTTCAAGGTGGTTTTCAACAATCCATGGCACTGTTCCATTTTGCCTGCAGCTGGTGCATGGTAAGGGATGTGGTACACCCACTCAATGCCATGTTCTCTAGCCCAGGTGTGTATAAGGCTGTTCTTGAAATGAGTCCCATTGTCAGATTCAATTCTCTCAGGGGTACCATGCCTCCAAAGGACTTGCTTTTCCAGGCCCAGGATGGTGTTCCGGGCAGTAGCATGAGGCACAGGGTAGGTCTCCAGCCATCCTGTGGTGGCTTCTACCATTGTGAGCACACAGCGCTTGCCTTGGCGGGTTTGAGGCAGTGTGATGGAATCAATCTGCCAGGCCTCTCCATCCTTGTATTTGGACCACCGCCCACCGTACCACAGGGGCTTCACCTGCTTGGCCTGCTTGATCGCAGCGCATGTCTCACAATCATGGATCACCTGGGAGATACTGTCCATGCTTAGATCCACCCCTCGATCTCGTTCCCACTTATAGGTGGCATCTCTGCCCTGATGGCCTGAGGCATCATGGGCCCATCGAGCTAAGAACAACTCTCCTTTACATTTCCAAATCTAAATCTATCTGTGACACTTCTATCTTTGCAGCCTGATCTACCTGCTTGTTGTTTTGGTGTTCCTCATTAGCCCTACTCTTGGGGACATGGGCATCTACATGGCAGACTTTCACAACCAGCTTTCTTACTCGGGCAGCGATGTTTTTCCACTCTTCAGCAGCCCAGATTGGTTTTCCCCTACGCTGCCAATTAGCTTTTTCCTACTTTTCCAGCCATCCCCACAGAGCATTGGCTACCATCCATGAATCAGTGTAGAGGTAGAGCTTTGGCCACTTCTCTCTTTCAGCAATGTTCAGGGCTAGTTGAACAGCTTTGAGTTCAGCCAGCTGGCTTGATCCACCTTCTCCTTCAGTAGCTTCTGCAACCCGTCATGGGGGACTCCATACGGCTGCTTTCCACTTTCGTTTCATCCCTACGATGCGACAAGAACCGTCGGTGAAAAGAGCGTAGCGTGTGTCTTCTGATGGCAGTCGGTTGTATGGTGGAGCTTCTTCAGCACGTGTCACTTGTTCTTCTTCATCAGCGAGACCAAAGTTTTCACCTTCAGGCCAGTTTGTGATTATTTCCAAAATCCCAGGGCGATTCAGTTTTCCGATACGGGCGCGCTGTGTGATGAGAGCAATCCATTTGCTCCATGTGGCATTAGTGGCGTGGTGGGTAGAGGGAACCTCTGCTTTGAACATCCACCCCAGCACCGATAGTTGAGGCGCCAGGAGGAGTTGTGCCTCAGTGCCGATTACTTCTGAGGCAGCTTGGATTCCTTCATAGGCTGCCAAGATTTCCTTCGCTGTTGGGGTGTAGTTGGCTTCAGACCCTCTGTAGTTTCGGCTCCAAAATCCCAGTGGTCGACCTCGAGTCTCACCAGACACCTTCTGCCAAAGGCTCCAGGACAGACCATGGCTCCCAGCTGCAGAGTAGAGCACGTTCTTCACTTTGGGTCCTGTCCTGACTGGGCCAAGGGCTACGGCATGAGCGATTTCCTGCTTGATTTGGGCAAAAGCTTGTTGCTGTTCGGGGCCCCAGTGGAAATCGTTCTTCTTGCGGGTAACCAGGTAGAGAGGGCTCACAATCTGGCTGTACTCAGGAATATGCATCCTCCAAAAGCCTATGGCACCTAGGAAAGCTTGTGTTTCCTTCTTGTTGGTCGGTGGAGACATTGCTTTGATCTTATTGACAACCTCAGTGGGAATCTGATGCCGTCCATCTTGCCACTTTACTCCCAGGAACTGGATCTCTCGGGCAGGTCCCTTGACTTTGCTCTTCTTGACGGCGAATCCAGCTTCCAGGAGAATTTGGACGATTTTCTCTCCTTTCTCAAACACTTCTGTCGAGGTGTTCCCCCACACAATGATGTCGTCAATGTACTGCAGATGTTCTGGGGCCTCACCCTTTTCCAGTGCAGCCTGGCTCAGTCCATGGCAGATGGTGGGACTGTGCTTCCACCCCTGGGGCAGTCGGTTCCAGGTGTACTGCACACCCCTCCAGGTGAAAGCAAACTGAGGCCTGCACTCTGCTGCCAAAGAAATGGAGAAAAATGCATTGGCAATGTCAATTGTGGCATACCACTTTGCTGCTTTGGACTCCAGCTCGTACTGGAGCTCCAACATGTCCAGCACAGCAGCGCTCAGTGGTGGAGTCACTTCATTCAAAGCACGATAGTCCACAGTCAATCTCCATTCCCCGTCAGACTTGCGCACAGGCCAAATGGGGCTGTTGAAGGGTGAGTGGGTCTTGCTGACCACCCCTTGGCTCTCCAGCTCACGGATCATCTTGTGGATGGGGATCACAGCATCTCCAGTTGTCCGGTACTGTCGGCGATGCACTGTCGAGGTAGCACTTGGTATTCTTTGTTCTTCCACCTTCAGAAGGCCGACTGCAGACGGGTTCTCTGACAGCCCAGGCAAAGTGTTCAATTGCTTAATGCCCTCTGTCTCCACAGCAGCTATTCCAAAAGCCCACCTGAGTCCCTTTGAGTCTCTAAAATACCCGTTCCGGAGGAAGTCTATGCCCAAAATGCACAGGGCCTCTGGGCCAGTCACAATGAGATGTTTCTTCCACTCATTTCCAGTCAGGCTCACCTCAGCTTCCACCAAGGTCAAATTTTGTGATCCACCTGTTACACCAGCAATAGAAACAGATTCTACCCCCACATGCTGCGATGGAATTATTGTACACTGCGCACCAGTGTCAACCAAGGCATCATATTTTTGTGGTTCTGATGTACCAGGCCAACGAATCCACACAGTCCAAAAACCACGGTTTTCCCTGACCTCTACCTGGCTAGAGGCAAGGCCCCTCTATGCCTGGTTATCCTTCTTTCCCTGGGCCTGTATCTTAGAGGTTCCTTCATGGGAATTGGACATGCCATCGTCTTTTCCATCATTTCTGGCAGTTTGGCTACAGGCAACTGGAGCTACTTCCTTTTTGGTAGATCCTCCTTTCTGAGACGTGCGCTCCTTCAGTTCACTCACTCGTGCTGCCAGAGCAGAAGTGGGTTGTCCACCACACTTCCTCATGTTTTCCCCACTGTCACACAGGAAATTCCACAGCTCACTTCGTGGGATGTACCTTCTCTCTGGAGAAGGCACTCTTTAATCTCCTGGAGACTCTTCTTCATTTCATCTTCCATTTTCTGCATATGTGTTTCCACAGCTGCGATTCTTGCATGTGTTGGGCCATGCACAGAGTCTGCAGATGCTCGGAGCTTCACTGCCATATCCCTCACGGTCTCATTCGCATCGTAGTCCAGTTTCATTATTGCTAAAGCAGAAGCGTATTCTGGTGGCCCAAGTTGTATGAGTTTTTGCCACATGTATGGAATAACTCTGGCCTGGTCTGGACTTTTCAATCCTGGGTCATTTGCGAAGATAACCTCTCCCACCCTTAGTTCTCTCCCTTGTTCTGTGGTCTTCCACGGGGTTTGCTACATGTAGAGATCATCCCCGCACATGTATCTTTCAGTCACGCCTGTCAGAACCCATCTCCAGACACTGGTAGAGTCAGCCCCCCTTTTCATCGCTTGGTTGATCACTGGATCATGTGACAGGGATCCCAAATGCCTCGCTTCAGCACCGTCCAGCATCACATCATCACCTGCTGCATCCCAAATACGGACCATCCAACTTACTATGGATTCATCTGACTGTCGGGTGTAATCCTTTCTTAGGCTGTGAAGGTCCTTTATGGACATGGACTCAGTAATGGTTTCTGTGCCTGAGTCCGTTGGTGGTTTTGAGGTTCCTTCCCCTGCATCTTTTGAGGTCCCTTCCCCTGCATCATCATCATCTTTCACTGGGCGATCAGTTTTGGTTGTGTGCTTTTTCCTCGTGACAGGAGCCACTGTCAGTGGCTTAGACTCTCCATCTGGTTTGGGCTGGCTGTCTGGTTTATCTGCAGCCTGAGTGACTGGGGTATCTGCAGGCTTTGCTGATTGATCTTCCTGCCTCTCTACCATTACCTGCTGCAGTGTGCAATAGGCATATGCCAAAGCCCAACATATTGCAAGGAGCTTGTTCTCATTGCAATTGTCATTGTATTTCTCTTTCAGATATTTCCCCACCTCAGCTGGTTTCTGAATTTGTTCAGATGGGAAATCCCAAACTATCGGGTCAGAGAATTTCTTTAGGGTTTGGCCGATGTCCTCCCATTCCCCACACCACTCAGGATTTTCCACCTCTGGGTCAGGTGTCTCAGCAGTCACCCTGGAAATCTGAGCTCTCATTCTAGACAAGCTGCGAGACATACAGAGCACATAGAGGAAGCTTATCAGATTAAATGCCAGGAAGGTGGTCTCTTTAACATCCAGGGGATACTGAACATTCTCAAAAGATAACCTATCAAATTTAAAGGGAAGGGAAATCCCGTCTCCTCCTCCTCTAACAATCTGGCTGCAATTACTAATAAATTCCCAAAACAGGCTACCGAAGCTAGGACTGGGGTTAGGACGGAGAAACCACTTATCATACACACCTCGAACAGCTGCCTGTGCCTCTGTCAACTTCTTATAAATCATTATCACCGAGCACAGCAAAATAGAAATCCTGATTTGTCTCCCTGCTCTGTAAAATTTACATATCAGGGACAAGATTGGAGCAAGTTGTGGATAGGCAAACAACCCTAGGGACCAAAAAAGCACTAGTACCTCAATGAAGCCTAAGGACCAGAAAGACATGAGTACATTGATCCAGAGAGACATTATGAACTCAATCAGCATGGTGACTACTTTACCCCAACACAGAATAAGTAAATTCAAACCAAAATGTCATTAGCACAGGGTTATTTTTCACTTTCCTTCGAGCCACGCAGTTGGGCACCACTAAATTTGTTCCAGTTTGGCCAAATTTAGAAATATATCCTCTGAGAGAAGGCACAACCACCCCTTCCCCCCCCCACCCCCCCCCAGATTCGGGAAAAAATAAGTTTTCCTTGAAGGAAAGTGAAGGAGACAAATCTATTTATTTACCAAAATCACAGGAAAAGGAAAATAATGCTAAATAATGAAATGTTTCGCTGTAGAGGAAAAACCTGGGAAAGTGTCAGAGTCCTCCCTTTGGTCTCCTCGGAGCTGGGGCTTGGACCAGGGCCAGGCCCTCTGTGCCCAGTGGAAAGTCCTCCCGATGTGCTCTGAGGTTGAAAGCAGTCCAGTAGTAAAGGGAGAAAATCCAGAATTCCAGGGAAGCAAAAGCAAAGTCCAACTCTCAGTCTCTCTCTCCGGAGAACAAGAAACTGAAACAACTGGCCAAAAGCTGACTGGAAAGCAGCAAGCCGGGTGCTTCCTCACTCCCCTGCCACAGCTAGGGGAAAAAAAAAAAGCCTGCTATCTCTATGTGACCTTGAACAAGCTGCAAACTGCTTTGAAAAAGTTTTGCTCAGTTTTTCCTTCCCCCTCTCAGGCTCAGTTTAGAGGCATAGAAAGGCACAAAGTTAATTTCTGGGCATAGGCAGCGATATGGGATACGCATCATAAGGTCACCCCAAGACAGTTTCGGAAATATTCAGCCCCTCAGCAGCGATGTCTGTCCCAGCCCACCGGTTCTTGGCTCAGACCCAGCTCGGAGCTCGGAGAAGAGACCCAAAGTCCCAACAGAATGACCTCTGCCGTTATTTTCTTTTTTTTCCCCATAATCATTTTATGCTATTTTACTGTAAAATCTATTTTACTTTTAGGGGTTTTTTTTTCTTTTTTCCTTCTAGTACATCGTTTTTTTTCTCTATAAACACATGGTAATAAATGTCTTTTGAGCTGAGAAACTACAGAGCCAGGAACCGAGATATCTTAGAGGAACAAAGACAAACCGCGTGCATCCCAGGAAGACTGTTCTCTCCTCAGAACTCACCCCTCCCAAGGGAACTGGCAGCTGCAAATGAGGCTGGAGACTGGGGAGGCACCGGAGGGGGGTGCCTGCCTTCAGTTCTGAAGCGATCCCGAGCACCGAGGCGGCGGCGTGCTGGGGGAAGGGGCAGAGACCGGAGAGGGGGAAAGGTGAGTGAAGTGTAAATGACTTTGTGGGCTTAATGAATATGGAAGAGTTTAAGAGAGTCCTTAAGTCCACGGGAAAAGGAATGGAGGGCGCCTCTGGAGAGGGGGGAAAGTTGAGTGAAGTGTAAATGACTTTGTGGGCTTAATGAATATGGAACAGTTTAAGAGAGTCCTTAAGTCCACAGGAAAATGAATGGAGGGCGCCTCTGGCAATATTGCCAAGCGCCCCAGCGCTGTGATTTGCCTTTGTTCTACTAATAAATGTTCAATATTATATTGCTAAAATATGTAGGTTTTGTATTCATTTTCTTCAGAGGGAGAATAAAGAGAGAGAGTGAAGAGAGAGGGAATAAAGAGAGGGGGGAAAAGAGAGACACGATAAGAAGAAAGAGAATAGAGTGAGAGTAAAGAGAGAGGGTTAGAGAGGGGGTAAAAGAGAGACACGATAAGAAGAAAGAGAATGGAGTGAGAGTAAAGATAGAGAGAGTAAAGACAGAGAGAATAAAGACAGAGAGAGTAAAGACAGAGAGAATAAAGACAGAGAGAGTAAAGACAGAGAGAATAAACACAAACATTGCTGCTAAAGAACGTCCGTGCAGTCCCAAACGCCTTCGCACACCGGCCCCAGTGTCCGTGCTCGGGGCTTGATTTACCAAGATGTGAATATCGATCTCATATCGATATCCAGCTGACACAGACAAAAGCTCTCTAACAGTTTAGAGTAGAAAGTGAATGTTTTATTGGCGCCGGACAGCGGCGTGGAACAGCTTCCTAATGCGCAGTGTCCAGGTATGAACGGTTACAGAGTTCATTTAGCCACAAAAGTGATGAATATCCAAACTACAAATACATATTTATAACAGTGACCCCTGCCATTCTCCGCTTCGTATGGAAATGAGCTTTAATGGCATTAAGCATGCGCAGTGCGTGCTCTGAATTGAGTCGCTGCTCTCGAATTGGGTCGGTGGTCCCAGACAGATAAAATAAGTTCATCTCCCTCACTTGGACCTTTTTTGACTCTCTGAACTTTAACAATCTTAATTACTTTAGTGACCTCCAAATTTCCTCTTGCGTGACTTTTGAATAGGTTCCCACAGAGGGAGGAAATTGCTAATTGTCCTTGTTCCATACACCAACTGATCAATATTTCTGTTCCCCGTTCTAATTCTAAACACAGCTAAACAAACATACAAATGACAGATCATCAAGTATTCTGTAATCAATTACTAACATCTTAAAAACCATTTCAAATCTCTTATTATTTTCTCTTAATTATTTTAATTAACTCTAGTCCAGCTCAACTTCTTTCTTATTCTAACTCATTTCAACACAGCTAGCCTATAACTAAAATCTTTATGTTTCTTTTAAATCTATGTTTCAGGGTGTCACCATGGCCACGGGGCTGCCCCAGGGCAGAAATCCCCTGCGGAGACACCGGGACCGGCTGTGGGAGATGGGACACCAAACACACCGGCTTTAGTCTCTTTGGGATGAAGAAACGTGATTTTTAATCTCTTTGGACAGAAAACTACTTGAGATTGCATCAGTCAGTTGTACATGGTGTTCCAAAGGCATAATAAATACTAAAAAGAATAATGATAAATACCTGTGGCTCAAAAGGCATAAAGAAGTAGTTGGGCACAACATATCTACTGACAAAAGATTTAATAAAAGAAAAACTATGCTGTAATAAAATCTTTCTTCTGCATTTTCATCAGAGGTTGTTCTTGAGTTTTTAAATTTCTTGTTTCCTCTGATCTGCTTTGTTTTACGGGCATTGAAGCTAAAATGAGCAACATCAGGACCAAATCAACAGTTGGGTGCAAAGCCTCAGAATGAATGTGGAACTAATGGAGGATTCACGTGCTTTAGACGCGTGCGTGCACAGGTGCAGAAAAGCATCGCTCCTTTTGGAGGCTGCATTACAGCACACGGGTGGTAAAATCAGATTGACTCCTGTTTTCACAGGCTTCCCGGGCAGCACTTATCAAGGATCTCCTCAAGCCCAGTGAGTGATCGAGGACAGATCAAGGGGGGTTCTGGATAATCTATTTTCACTCAAATTTTCCAACTCCTCCCACTGGTTTGAAGTGCCAGTGTCCATTGTTGGAGCCACCACAGTGGAAAGGAGCAGCACAGCTGAACAGAGAAAGCGACTTTTGCCCTCAGAGCAGAGCAAGCAGGAAGGCACACGGCTTGCACACATGAAGGTCTCTTGTCCATTCCAAGAAAAAGGCATCCACCAAAAGCAGAGGTTTGTTGAATTCAGTGTAACAATACAGCGATTTCAGGGAAACATTGAAAGGAATGTGATGAATGTGTCTCTGCAAACAGACCCTCTGAATCTGCTGGGAGGCGGGGCCAGGGACTTGTAGGTAGGGAAGTGACAGAAGAAACTATCAGCTCGAGAGTCTTCCTGATGCAGAGTGAAGTAGAATCTGCAACCAGAATCAGCATCCATTGAGCACCTCACACCCAGCATCAGCCCTGGATGCCCCCAGCTCCCAGCATCCAGCCCTGGATGCCCCCAGCTCCCAGCATCCAGCCCTGGACCTGCCCAGCCCCCTCACCCAGCTCTGGAACCACCAGCCCTCGGCTCCCAGGCCTGGACCCCCAGCTCCCATTCACCCGTCTGTGCCCCCCAGATTTCTTCTGCAGCCCCCCCGGGAGAGTGGGGGGTGGGGGCCGAGTGCTGGTGCCCCCCTGCCTGCAGCAGATCCAGCGGTGAGGGGAGTCCCTCAGCATTTGGGGTCCCCCGGGATTGGGGGTGAACCCCTCGGGTCCCCCAGGATCTCCCTGAACACGCTGACGCTGCCCGTGCGCAGCGAGAAGGTTCATACCCGGCACGGGGTCCCCAGCTCTGTCACCGGCATCGCCCAGGTACCCCAAAACCTCCCGGGAATCCCCAACACCCCCCCGGGGAACCCCAACCTCTCCTGGGACCCCGAAAATATCCGCGGGACCCTCCAAAAACTCCCCAGGACCGCAAAGCCCCATACAGACCCCCCAAAACCCTCTCAGAACACCAAAATTCCCACAGCACCTCCCAACACCCCCCGGGCCCCCTTGAGAAGGTTTATACCTGGCATGGAGTCCCCATCTCCATCACCGGCAGGGACCGCAAAACAGCCTTGGGACCCCCAAATATTCCCACCGGGATCACCCAAACCCTCGCTTTGGGACGCCTGAAAACCCCCCTCAGGAACCGCCAAAAACCCCCGGGACCCCAAAAACCCCCGGGACCCACAAAACCCCCTAAGAGTCCCTCGCGAATGTTCACACCCAGCACGGGGTCCCCATAGCCATCATCGGCACCACCCAGGTACCCCCAAACCCTCCCGGGGCCCCCAAACCCTGCCGGGACCCCCAAACCCCCCCGGGGCTCCGCTGCCGGAATCAACGGGAGTGGTGTTGCCCTTTTAACGGGAGTTATAGTGGGCACCGACTTTACCAGGGCATCTTAAAGCGCCGATGGTAGAGCGAACCCCAAAAATTCACTCGGGGGGCACTGTCCCGTTTGCTGCACTCGGGGGAGCCCCGAACGGCGACGGGTCCTGGGCTGAGCCCCCCACTCAGCCGGAGGTGGGGAGGGAACGGGGAGGGCTGGGACGGGGTTTGGGGGTGCTGGGGTTAACTGGGGGACCCCACTGGAACCCCTTTCCCGCTGCCCCACCTCCCCGGATCCCCCCTCTCCCACCCCTTTCCCGTTGTTGCCCCAAACCTCCGCTGCCCCAGCTCGCCCTGGGCTGACCCAGCCCTTTCCCATCGTGGCTCGGCCCGGCCCCGCTGCCCCGAGAGCTCCCGGGCCGCGGCCGCTGCGACGGAGGAAGGGCAGGAGGAGGAGGAGGCGGGACAGAGGAGGAGGAAGAGGAGGGCCGGGGGGAAGAAGGAGGAGGCGGAGCAGGCGGAGGAGGCTCCACGTGCGGGCAGCGCTCTCTGCATCCGCAGCCGCTCGGGCCGGGAGCATCGCCCGCCCCGCATCCCGCAGGTGCCCGGGGAGGGGGAGCTCGGCCCAAACATCCCGGGCGGTGCTTTTGGAGGGGGGAGGGATATTTGGAGCTCCCAGGAAATCTATTTGGGGCTCGCTGTTTCATCCTCTCTGTCGGGGCGGGCGCGATGTTTGGAGCTTGCGGGACTCCAAAGGCGAGCCGCAGATGCCCCTCGGGCGGATATCGGGGGGTCCCGGGAGGTGTTTTTGGGGGTCCCGGTGGCGGCAGAGCCGCGGCGGGGGCGGGGGGATGCGGGTCCCCCCGCGGTGGGGGTTGGGCTTCCCGGGCCGGGCCCTCCGAGCTCTGCCGGGGCCCCGTGGGGACGGCGCGGGGCCGGCGGGGCCGGGGGGACACCGGTTTTGGGGACCCCCGGGAGAGCCGCGGCTTCCCTAAGCGGGACCCCGGAGAGAGGAGAGCCCCAGAAGCCCAAAGCGGGGCCCCCGAGAGGGGGAACCCCTGGGATTGCCGGGACCCCGTCGGGGGATCTGGGGGCTGCAGGGGCGGCATGGCCGGGAAAGGGGCTCGGGGGTCCCGGGGCCGGAAAGGGCTGCTCCCAGTATGAGCCCAGTATGATCCCAGTATGATCCTGGTCATTTCCCCTCACTCCCTGCAGAATCCCTGTTGCTCCCAGTATGAACCCAGTCACTCCCAGTCACTCTCCATTATGATGCAATTTGCCCCCAGCACAGTCTCAGTTGCTCCCAGTTCTTCCCACTTTTGTCCAGTGTATTCCCAGTTCTCCCAGTTGCCCCAGCATAGTCCAGTCACTCCCAGTATGAGGCCAGTCTCTCCCAGCAGGGCCCCAGTCACTCAGACTTGCCCCCAGCGTGGTCCCAGTTCTCCCCAGCACATTCCCAGTCACACCCAGTGTGGTCCCAGTCACCACCCGCATGGTCTCAGACACTCCCAGTATATCCCAGTTGCCCTGACCATTCTCATGCTCATTCCCAGGCACTCCCAGTTACCTTAGCATCAGTTGGATCAGTTGCCCCCAGATTTATCCCAGTCACTGCCAGTACATCCCAGTTGTCACCAGCATGCATCCTATCATTCCCAGTTTTTCCCAGTGCATCCCCAGTAGGCTCTCAGCATGGGCCTGGTAGCTCCCAGTAACCCCCACTGACACCCACTATAATCCCAGCAAGGCCCCAGTCACTCCCAATATGATGCCAGTGACCCCCAGTGTGATCCCAGTTGCTCCCTGTCAATGCCAGCATGAGCCCCCGTGACTCCCTGTCTCTCCCAGTATATCCCAGTCACCCCCAGCATGCTCCCAGTCACTCCCACTTCTTCCCAGTTGCTTTCAGCACGATTCCAGTTGCTCACAGCCACTCCTAGTCAATCCCAGTATGATTCCAGTCACCCTCAGTATGATCCCAGTCTCGCCCAGCATGGACCCACTGTGATTTGGTATGATCCCAGTTGCCCCCAGCATAGTTCCAGTTGTTCCCAGTTTCTCCCAGTATGATCCCAGTTGCCCCTAGAATAGTCCCAGTCATGCCCAGTTGCCCCCAGCATAGATCCAGTTGCTCCCAGGTGCCCCCAGCATGGTCCCATTTCCCCCCAGCATGATCCCAGCTGTTCCCAGTGCGGTTCCAGTCACCCCCAGGATGGTTACAGACACTCCCAGTATATCCCAGTTGGCCTCAGCATGCTTGTAGTCATTCCCAGGCACTCCCAGTTGCCCCAGTAAGGTTCCAGTTACCTCAGGATGATCCCAGTCTTTCCCAGTTACTTCCAGGGTCCTCCAGCATGATCCCAGTTTCTGTCAGTTTCCCAAAGTGTGGTCCCAGTTGCTCCCAGTATGATGCCAGTTGTGGTCTCAGTTGTGGTCTCAGTCCCCTCAGTATGGTTCCAGTACCTTCCAGTTGATCCCAGTTGCTCCCAAAGTGTCCACATTTTCCTCCCAACATGGGCCCAGCAGCTCCCAGTAACCCCCAGTCAGGTTCCATTCACGCCTGCTGTAATCCCAGTGGTTCCCAGGATGATCCCAGTAGGACCCATAGTCACTCCCAGTATGGTTCCAGTCACTTCCAGTATGGTCCCAGTGTCCCCAGATGTGATCCCAACTGCTCCCTCTCAATGCCAGTATGATCCCAGTTGCTTTCAGTCACTCCCAGTATGATCCCAGTTGCACCCAATCACCCCCAGCATGGTTACATGTTTCCAGTATGACCCCAGTCACTCCCAGATACTCCCAGTATTATTCCAGTCATGCCCAGAGTGACTCCCTGTCACTCCCAGTGTGGGCCCAGTTGCTCCCAGTATGAATCCAGTCACTCCAAGTTACTCCAAATACGATCCCATTTGCTCCCAGCATGGTCTCTGTTGCTCCCAGTCACCTCCAGTGTGGTTCCAGTCATGTCCAGCACCTTTCCAGTCCCTCCCAGTCTGATTCCAGTATGATCACAGATACTCCCAGTATGATCCCAGTCACTTCCAATAGGATCCCAGTATGACCCCAGCATGGGCATAGCTGCTCCCATTATCTTCCAGTGTGGTTCCAGTTGAACCCAGTTGCCCCCAGTTCAGACCCAGTCACTCCCCACATGAGGTCGAGGGCTCCCTGAATTCACAGCCCCCCACCCGTGGGATCATCGCCCCCCATCCCGCAGGTGGCCGGGGAGGGGGAGCTCGGCCCAGATATCCCGAGGAGGTTCCCTGGGTTGGGTTCTTTTGGGGGGGATGTTTGGAGAATGAAGAACTCCAAAGCTGAGCAGAAAATGCCCCTTGTGAGGACATTGGGGGTCCCCAGGAGGTGTTTTTGGGGGTCCCTGTGGCGGTGCCAGCAGAGCCCTGGCAGCGGGCAGGGGGATGTGGGGTACGCCCCGTGGTGGGGGTTGGGTCTGCCCGGGTCAGGCACAGCCACCTCCAGCCCAGATCCAGGGGGCTGCGGGACCCCTTGGGAGAGCCGGAGGGGGAACCTCAGGACCCCCAGAGTGGGACGAGCAGAGAAGGGCAGTACCGGGACCAGGGGAGCCCCGGCAGTCTGGAGGAGCAAACCCCTGTGACCCCCAGGACCCCAAAGTGGGGAGCCCAGAGAGGGGGGAGCGCCGCCATTCATGGGACCCTCAACAGCCTGGAGAGGGGGAGGGGGGACTCCTTGGACCCCCTGCACCCCAAAGCAGAGAATAAGGGGAGAAGGGACCTGGGGATCCCATAACCCCCAGCATCCCTAAGTGGGAAGACCAAAGGGGGAGCTTTTGGATTCCTGGACTCCCAGCAGCCTGGGGAGGGTGGAGACCAAGTAGAGAGGGGGACCCCGATAAAAGAGGGACCCCCAGCAGCTGGGACAGGGGGAACCCCCAAACACCAAAGGGGAGAGACCAGAGACAGGGAACTCCTGAGAGGCTTTTTCAGAGCAGATTTTTATGGACACACAGTGCCCAGTGACTTCTAGAGATGGACTTGGGCAGAGGGACCTTCAAACTCAATGTGCTCATTCCTTGTTTTCCCCAAACCAGGATTTCCCATTCCCAACCCGTGGCCAGATGGAGGAGGAGGCTGTGAGGAAGAGGAAGATACCCCGGGACCCCCAGGCAGGTGAGGAGGAAGTCAGTGCCCCTTTCCCCCTCTCTCCTGCTCCATCTCCCAGCCCAGCATCGCCCCCGGCTGCAGGACAACCCCGCTGCCGACGCCGTCCTGCCGGGGACGGACTGGGGGGATCTCCTTCCCCTTCCCTGTGGCATGGAGGCAAATCCCATCCTCTCCTTGTCTTTCCTCCCCCAGACAAGGAGCTGAGCTCGGAGCCCAGGGAGGACAAATCCCCGCGGCAGAACCTGGTGGAAGAGGCCGTTTTGAGCGGCTCCACGGCGCAGGAATCCAACAGGGAGGAAAAGCCCTGGAGATCCCGCAGGAGGAGGGGCTGCGAACGCAGCCCAGGGTGCTCTGAGGAGGAAAGACCCACCCTCTGCCGGGAAGGCGGCCGGAGATCCAGCCAGAGGTCAGAGCGGGTGGTTCATGAGCAGCTTCACAATGGGGAGAAGCCCCACAAGTGTGGGGAATGTGGGAAGAGCTTCAGGTGGAGCTCCAACCTGATTGTCCATCAAAGGAGTCACACTGGAGAGAGGCCTTATGAGTGTGGGGAATGTGGGAAGAGCTTCAGCCACAGCTCCAATCTGATTGTCCATCAAAGGAGTCACACTGGGGAGAGGCCCTACGAGTTTGGGGAATGTGGGAAGAGCTTCAGCCGGATCTGCAGCCTGATGGACCACCATAGGATCCACACTGGGGAGAGGCCCTACGAGTGTCCCCAGTGTGGGAAGAGCTTCTCACAGAGATCCAGCCTATATATCCACCAGCGCATCCACACTGGGGAGAGGCCCTACGAGTGTTCTGAGTGTGGGAAGAGGTTTCACACCTCTTTCCAGTCTCCTCCGGCACCAGCGGATTCACACGGATGAGAGGCCCTTCCGCTGCCCCGACTGCAGGAAGGGCTTCAAGCAAAACTCCACCCTCGTCACCCACCGGCGCATCCACACTGGGGAGAGGCCCTACGAGTGTCCCCAGTGTGGGAAGAGCTGCTCAGACAGCTCCAACTTGACCCGACACCAACGGAGGCACTGCTAAGGGAAGCCCTGCGAGTGCCCCAGCTGCGGGAAGAGCTTTGTCCTCTGCTCCAGCTCCATCTCCCATCAGAGGAGCCACGTTTGGCAGAGCCCTGGTGACCCACATTCCCTGTGATCCGTGTTGGGAAGACCCCTGGCTGGTGCTCTCCACGTTCTCCTGGATCCCTATAGGCACCTGGGTGAACGGAGGGGCAGGAACATCCATCGGGACTCAGATCAACATTAGAAATTCATTGGGAAGAGCTGATTTTTTAACTTTACACCCTAAAAATTTTCATCTACTCTGTCCAAATGTTTCTTCTGCTGGCATCAAGCCACCCTGGATGCTCTTGGAGGTCTTTTCCAGCCTAAGTAATTTCCATGTTTATCCTGTCAAAACAATCAAAATTGGGGTAAAAATAAAGAAATTAAACAAAGAGATCTAAAGCTCCACTATTATCCCGGAATTTGGGGATGAATTTGTGGTTCAGGGAAATATTTGGGAGGATCTGAGTGTTGCAGGGCTGCAAAGCCAGGCAGATTGGAGCCACAATCTCGTAGTTGTGCTGGCAGAACGTGTCCACCTGAGCCCATCTGTTCTCCGGGAATTCCGGTTGTCTGTCCCAGTCCCTGCCCTGGGTCTCCCCCTTTGGGGTGTGACCTCCAAAGTGCCCAAATCGCTGCTGAAGTGCCCGAGCTACTCTGGGCTGTGGATATTCCTGTCCACCAACCTGTCCTGGTCAGTGCCCTGGGGTCTGGGAGGGGGTCTGGGGGGACTGGGTGGGAGGGGATTTGGGGGGCTTTTGGGGCAGTCTGTGAGGGAGTTTTGTGGTCCTGGCATGACTCTGTGGCTTTAAGAGAATTTGGGTGGGTGTTGGGGGAGATGGGAAGGGGATTTGGTGGCTCTTGGAGCCATTTCTATTGCAGGGAGTGGTTGGGGGAGTCCTGGCTGGGAGCTGTGGGGTGGTTTGAGGCATCCAGGAGTGGCTGTGTGGCTGGGAGGGGGTTTTAGAGCAGCTGTGACCTCCCCCCAGACCCCCAAAGCTGCCACCAGACCCCACCCCTCAAGATGATGCTGGGGGTCGGGGGTTCCATGTTGGGGTTCATCCTCCTGGATCCATGGGAGAAGGTGAGGGGGGTCCCCAGGGGCCGTGTGTGTCCCTCCAGAGTGTGTGTGACCCCCCCATCCCGGTGTCACCCCCTTTTCCCTGCCCACAGGGCTCCTGAGCCAGCCCCTGCTGCCCCGGGAGGGAATTTGGGGAGGGGGCAGAGGGGGTGCGCAGCCCCCGCCGGGGGATGACCCCGGCCCAGCGCCCTTCGTTCAGCACCGAGCTGGGCTTGGGGCCGCAGGAGGAAGAGGCCGATGGGAAGCAGATCCTGCAGGGGGGACAGGGCTTGGGCTCAGGGCAAGGTTCTGCCCTGCACACCTGGCTCAGGTGTGAGCCTGCCCCAGGAAGGGAGCTGGACATTCCCATCCCCACGGATCAGGGCTGGGAGCAGCACGGGGACCACGGACATGGAAATCCTGGGAGCCACTGGGGCCGCACTGGGGGGTGAATTATCCCCCCCAGCACCTTCCCAGGCCGCCCTGTGACCTGAGAAATGCTCGCTGGGCCTCGGCCTTGGCCAAGAGCCCCCGGGCTCAGCTGCTCTGAGCTCAGGCACTGCCGGCTCCCGCAGCCCGCCCAGGGCCGCCCTGCCCGTGCCGGGGCTGTGCTGGAATTCTCTGCTGCTGCTGGGCCACTCGGGGGGTCTGGCCCAGCAGGAAAGGTGACCTTGAGCCAGGAGCTTTCCTTGGCCGCAGCAAAGCCTCGGCACGGAAAGACCTTCCCAGCGCTGTGCCCTGGGCCGGGAGGGATTGTGCCACCAGAGCTGTCCCTCCATTTCTTCTGCCAGGCAGCTCTAGGACATGGAAAGTGGAGAAGCCAGAGCTGCCTCTCAGCTTTCCGCAGTCCTGCAGAGGAATCCTGTGTGGGAAGCAGCCTGGGAACAGGGTTGAGGTGCCAGGGCAGGGGAATTCAGAGCCCTTTCCTCCCCTGTGGGCCGAGGCTCTGGCCCTTGCCCTTTGCAATGGCCCTGCAGCTGCCAGAGGGGCCTTTTTGGCTCAGCTGAGAGCAGTCCTGCTGCAAGGCTGTCCTCGAGCTGCTTGGGCTGCACATGTGCCCAGGGAATGCTCATTGCTTGCAGTCTCAGGCGCTGTGGGTGTGCAGGTGTAACTACTGCAGGAGGGAACAGCTCTGCTGGGGGCAGTTCTTGCAAGGTGCTGGCCCTGGCTCGGGGCTGGGCCGGGGCCAGCGGCAGAAAATCAACTTGCAGCTCGGGCCCCGCAGCAGGGAGGAGCAGCAATTGCTGGGGGAGAGAGACTCTTGCCAAGGGCCTGCGGGGCCGGGCCCCAGGGAACGGCTTCCCGCTGCCCGAGGGCAGGCTGAGATGGGATGTGGGGCAGCAATGGTTCCCTGGCAGGGCGCTCAGGGCCTGGCACAGGCTGGCCCGAGAAGCTGCGGCTGCCCCCGCATCCCTGCAAGTGTCCCAGGCCGGCTCAGCCATTGGGGCTTCCTGCCCAGGAGGGCTGGGCTGGGCTGGGGCTGCTGAGGGCGGGATGGGCTCTGGCTGAGCCAGCTGAAGGCTGCGCATGATGAGGCCAGGGGGACCCCGTTGCTGAGTGGGTTCTGGGGTATCCCACATTCCTGAAGGGATTTCAGGGTATGTCCCATTCCTGAGGCAGTTTTGGGGTCCCCCCCAATGCTTAGGGAGGGGTTCTGAGAAGGGGGCTCTGGTGCTTGGAAGGGGGACCTATTGTCAGGAAGCCGGGGAGCCCATTTTGGGAAGGATGCTGCTGTTTCTGGCAATGTTGAGAGGTTCTGAATGGGCTGTGGGGCCCTGGCTCTCATTTTGGGACTTGAGGTGAGCCCATGGGCACAGCAAGGGCTGAGGAGAGGTTCCAAGCTCCCATTTGGGATGGAGGGATTGAGCGGGTGCCTCCAATAAACTCAATGCCAGCCCCAATGTGTCGATGGCAGCCCCAAATGGCTCGATCCGTCACCCCCAAGGCCTGGCTGTGGGGAGTCAGGAGCCACAGAAGGGGAATTGGTGTCCAGGAGGGATGGGATGGGATGGGATGGGATGGGATGGGATGGGATGGGATGGGATGGGATGGGATGGGATGGGATGGGATGGGATGGGATGGGGGTGGCATCATGGGGGTGGGATGAAGTTTGGGATTGATGGGGTGGTTTGGGCATTTGGAGTGGGACACTCCAGGGAGGAAAACCAGGAGCTGCTTTTGGGGAGGCACCTGCTGCTTTTTGACAATTTTAGGGCCTCTAAGTGGCTTCTGGGAGGTTGCAGTGAATTTGGGGCAAGTGCCATAAACCCCCCACAATTTGGGGGGCTGAGGTGAAATCCCCACATTTTGGGAGGGTGAGAGGACCCTAATTGGGAGGGGGTCCTGCTGCTTTGCACCCCTTCAATGGGGTGAGAAGTGGCTTGTGAGGGACGGAAGGAAGGAAGGAATTCGGAATTCAGAAGGAAGGAAGGAAGGAAGGAAGGAAGGAAGGAAGGAAGGAAGGAAGGAAGGAAGGAAGGAAGGAAGGAAGGAAGGAAAACAATGCAAGTACTGAATGAAACAAAAAAAAGATAAATAACTGAGTTCTCTTTTAAAAAATATCAATTCCCTCTGAATCCAAAGTTGCAGAAGACTTTTCTTTCCACATTTGGGTTTTGTTTTTATCTCTCATACTTTTTCTGGTTCTTTTCTTTTTTCTCTTGTTTTTAATAGATAACCCCTGCTAGGAAAGGAATGCAGAGCAAAATGAGACCCATTTCTGGCAGGCAATGAAAGTGTGGGCTCCTGGTTGGGTTCCTTTTGTGTGGATCCCTCATCTCTGTGGCACGGGGGGAATAGCAGTGCTGGGAGCCAGCAGCGGGCTCAGGAGCATCCCGCTCTGTCAGCTCTGAGCAGGTGGCACATGTCCTGCTCTCCTGCTGCCCTCCAAAGCACAGAATGCATGGGCAAGTTTAGGCCCAGCTCTGGGCACAGCCAGCATGGCCTGGGCATGGGAACGGGGGGCAAAGCGGGCGGGATCCTTCTGCAGCTGCCTGGTGGTTTCTGGTTTCTGTGCCCAGAGTGCCAGGATGTTCTTAAGAGGTGCTTGTCCATGCAGCCCTTGGACAGGCCGTCCTTGGAAGAGCTCTTCAGTGCCCCTTGGCTGCAGGGTGTTCATGTGCCCTAGAGGATGGCAGGGACCCACGGGCACAGTGTGATCCAGGGGCCTGGCAGGTAACAGCCCCACACAGCTCTTGGCAATCAGTGGCAAAGCAAAGCAGACTATTTTGTCCTGTCTGTAGCTCTGAGCAGGGAGCATCAGAAGGGAACACGCAGCTCTTGGGCTGCAGCTGAGCTGGAGGCCTGCTCTGGCAAGCACTGGGGGCCACCATCCCCCCCTGGTTTTGCTTGTCTGGTTCATTGATGGCTGGGGCCCTGGGCAGAACCCTGAGAGCCTGGTGGGGCCCCAGGGAAGGAGAAGGAGCCCCTGGAGAAGCTGTAGCAGGTGGGGCTGCTGCTGCTGGAGCCACCAAGGACGAGCTCAAGGACGACAACCTCTTCCTGGAGCTGGCCAGTGGCAGCTGAAGATGATGGCCTTTGATTCTGGCACCTTCTCCAAAGACACGCTCCACGCCCAGTGTGCAGGTGAGTCCAGAGCCAGGGGGATGCTCCCAGAGCTGGGCATGGCACGGCCTGGCCGGGCACCAAAGGTTCCCCCTTTGCTGGGGCGGCTGCAGGGAATTCTTCAGTGGCTGCCAAACTGCTTTTGGGCTCTGGGCAGCTGCTGAGGAGGTGGCTGTGCCATGGCTGGCTGCAGGCTGGGCACATGTCCTGCCCTCCTGCTCTGCTCCCAAAGGCAGCAATGCTGGGCAGCTTTGGGCCCTGCTCTGAGCACAGCCAGCACGGCCTGGGCACTGCGGGCGGCTGGGACAAGGCCATGAAATCCAACATCTGGCCCTGTTTGGGGCTGTATGGTCAAAGTCAGCTCCCTTGGCTCCTCCTTGAGCCCTGGCCAGGCTTAGGAGGAAGCCAAGAGGAGGATGAAAGCAGATGTTCCCGCACTAGAAGTGCTGTCAGTTTGTTTCTCCAGCACTGTCAAAGCTGGGCCCTCTCCCAGCGGGGTTGGAGCCTCAGCTGTGGCTGGAGGCAGCTGCAGGAATTCCCAGTGTCCGGGAGTGGCTCTGCAGTCCTTGGCTGGGACAGCTTCCCGCAGCTGATGGGTGGCTCTGGGTGATGGTAAAGTCTGAGGGTCACTGGGGCTGGATCTTGGTTAATCACTGCAGGCAATCTTTGGCACTGATGATTGGGGGCATTGCTGAGCTGTTCCTGCTGTGATTCTTTGCTAATGATTATGTGCTTTGCTGAGCTTATGCTTTTGTAATTCTTTGCAGATTTGCATTTTATAAATTGCACAATCCCTTCAGTAGGGTCTGTGTCTTTGGTGCTGACCCTGCCCACCAGCAAAACAGGGCCCCATCCTGCCTGAGTGTTACCTGGGAAGACAAAAACCCTCACTCCAAATGTCCCCCCCTTCCTCCTTGTTCCCCCCACTTTATACACTGGCCATGATGTCCTGTGGTCTGGGATATCCCTGGGGTCAGTTGGGGTCACCTGTCCTGGCTGTGACCCCTGCCAAGCTCCCCCGCACCCCCACCCCTCCCCAGCGTGGCCGGACGAGGGGCAGGAAAGGCCTTGGCTCTGTGCAAGCTCAGCAAGAACAAAACCATCTCCGTGTGAGCAACGCTGTGCTCAGCACAGAGCCAAACACAGCCCCAGAGAAAGGCCTGGCAAGGAAATTCCCTCTGCCCCAGCCCACAGCAGCACCCCATGGCCATCCACCATCACCACGGCTCCACGGGTTCCTTTCCATGGCCCCGGCCCTGGCCACGGGACCTTGGGCTGGTGGCCACGGCAGCCGACTGTGGCCCAGGGCTCAGTGCCCGTGTCCATGGCAGCAGTGGCCGGCCACGGGCCCTGAGTGCAGGTGACCGTGCCAATCCCCATGGCAGCGGGGCCAAGCGTTGGTGTCCGTGGCACCAAAGTGAGGAACGGGTCCCTGTGGCCGCTGCCGTGGCACCTGAGGGCATCAGCGAGTGTCAGTGCAATTGTAGCTGGCACCAGCCCCGGCACCGCTCTGTCCTGAGGGCTGCCATGGCAGCCGAGGGCAGCCACAGGTCTGCGGGCAAGTGGCCACGGACCCTGAGTGCAGCAATGGGTCTTGGGGGGGTTTCCAAGGGAACTGGAACTGATGAGGGTTGCCATGGCATCCAACCCCTGGGATGTCACACAGCCACCCTGGGATGTCCCACAGCCAACCTGTGATGTCACAACTCATTCTGTGATGTCACATAGCCACCCTGTGATGTCATAGACACTCAGTGATGTCATAGACACTCAGTGATGTCATGCCACCCATCTGTGATGTCACAGTCCTCTCTGTGATATCACTGTGATAGCTTTGTGATGTCACAGCAGACTCTATGATGTCATACAGCTCCCCTGTGATGTCACAGCACCACTCTGTGATGTCACACAAGCACCCCGTGATGTCACAGTCCTATCTGTGATGTCACAACTCTGCACTGTGATGTCACACCAGCACCCTGTGATGTCACAGCCATCTCTGTGATGTCATAGTCTGCCCTGTGATGTCAGAGCCCAATCTGTGATGTCACAGCCAACTCTATGATGTCACAGCACCACTCTCTGATGTCACAGAGCTGCTCCATGATGTCGCCGTAGACTCTATGATGTCATACAGCCACCCTGTGATGTCACACAGCCCCTTTCTGACATCACAGCTGCTCTGTGGCTCTGTGACACAGGCACAGAGGTGTTACCAAGACTTCAGGGAAACAAAACCTCCTCAGCACCAGCGCAGCACGAAGCAGCAGCATTCTTTATTGGGCCGGATACACGAGGGGAGAGCCCCTCCCAAAGTCATGTGTGCCGAGGTCAGGAATGTTCCTGTTTGCAGACTGTGTTTCACAGACTCATTCCCAGATTGTCCCACAATAAACACACACACGACAATCATTGCCCCAAAATCATTGCATATTTCCCCCACCCCTTTGCACATCCGTTCTTCTGCCCTGGGGCTCTCTTTGGGGGTCCCTGGTGGTCGGTGACCCCAAAGCCAGCCCTGACTGCCCGGTGAACTGGTGAAAGTTGGCACACCTGGGCTGGTTGCTGCCTACAGAATCAGCCTTGTGCGGTTCCATGGCCAGTGGCTTTTGGAGAAGAAGCATTGTATGAACTGTGAGGAATGAGACAACTCTTTGTAGAAATTAAAACAATTTATTAAAACAGAAAAATTGAAAAATTGCAAAAACTAACAAAATATAAAAATTTGGGATCCTAGTGGCTCAAGAGGTATGCCCCAGGAGCGCAGGGATTCAGGAACTTTAGGCTTAAGGCAGCTCTGAACCTCAGGTAGAGGAAAAAAAAAAAAAAAAAAAACTTGCAGTCTAGGCTGGTCAAAAAGAAATCTATTTCTAAAAGCCCCTAGAAAGGGGTAGGTTTCTCCAGCACTGCCTCAGCAAGCTGGAGAGGAAGGGAGACTGAGAATGGGCGTGTCTGCTTTTCTCCCTTTTATAGCTTTTGCTGCGCCCACAGTCCGCCCACAGCCCACCCCCCTGGTTCAAGGCGATTGGTGTTTTCCCCTTGACAGACCATCTCTGTCCACCAATGGCTCTTCCTGGTCAGAGGGGTGATATTAGTTGAGATAAGGGTCATGGAGCTTACGGGGGTATGGTTATGGGGGCTGGGCTGTTTGTTGCAACTGGGGTTTTTTTTAAAATCTGCCTTGAAACCAAGATACAAGTAAAACATAAAAAAATTACATCCAACACATCTTAAAACACTTGTAAAGGTATACAGTAAACACAGGAAGACCATAAAAACTTGATTAGTGTACCTGGGCTGATGGGTTAATTTAACATTCAATTTAAAAATGTTAAGCTCAGAATTAATTAAAGCACTTAATATGCAAAGACCAAGCACAAATAGGGATTTCATGTATGACATGAACCCACCAGGTGCAAACGGTTTTTCATCTGGCAAATTTCCCCCCTTGGAGGGTTGGGAAGCTTCTCTTCCCTTCAAGCCTTCGTAAGCCTCACTCTGCTCCTTTACTCACATCCCACGAGTTCCTCAGCTGCTTTCACAACCATGTTCTTTACACAGCTCAAAGCAAGTGTCACAAGCACAAGTATTACTGGGATCCCAGTTAGACTTTGCAAAAGTCAGGCCAACCATCAGTCAGAGAAAATCCAAGTCCTTGAAATATTTTATCCAGTTACTGTCTAATCCTCCCCTTAATTCCCTGCTGGATGCAGCAACTGATTTTATCCTCTCTACCCGATCATCCAATCCAGCATCACATTTGGAATGTGCACACAACAAGTGCTGCTGTTCCAGTTCAAGAATCCACATACTCCCTGTCCATGTCACAGCAATAGGGCTAAAGCCAATCTGCTCTGTGAGGTCATTTTAGCTGTGGCTGGCAATTGTTCCTTTATTTCAGCAAGCCCCAAAGGAGCTGCATTCACTCAAGTTTCCATCTGCAGAGCCCAATGGTGTGTGGCTGCTCTGTTCCTAAAGGCAGATCTTTGCAGAGCAGAGATGGATTCTAAAATCCATCCCGCTGTAGTTCCCGCACTGGGATGTTTCCAAGTTCCATCCCCTTTAACCTTTCCCCCCGGTGGTGACTCCTTGCACGAGGGACGGAACGTTAATACCCCCAGTGTCCATGGTGCTCCTGATTCTCCCAGGGCCAAACGTGTGCTCCAAATTCCATCACTTCCCACCCATCCTGGGGCTCCTAAGGATCTGACTGTGTCCTGCTGACACTCTGTGCCTCTCCAAGGCTCGCTGTTTGTTGGCTGAGCCCAGGTGTCACTGAGAAAGGCAGAATCATTTCTACAAACACAGCCTAGCCTCAGAGCCTGGGCCACAGCCAGGAGCTGCTGGACCTCAGGATTCCAAACAGCTCAAGTGTCTGTCCCAGGGCAATCCCACATTTCCTTTGCCCTGGGATCCTTTGGCCTTGACCTTGTTAAATCAGGATATTTTATACCCACCTGTAAGGGGTCCCGTGGAAGGCCTGGGCTCCCTTCCCAGCCCAGACACCCCTGAACTGGCTGGAAACATTCCCATTGTCCTGTCTGAGGGTGATTCCATACTTCTGGAATTTGACAGCCCCAGGGGGTATCAGTGCAATCTGTCAGCTGATCAATATTTCCTGAGGTAATTTCCAGATCCAGTTTGGAAATGTTACAATTCTCAGCAGTATCGTTCTTATGTGTCCATGGTAAGGAATATTCTCCTTCCATCCCTGTCCAGGTGCCCTGGGTGCTATTTCCTTCCACAAGCGTTCCCAGATTTTTGTTAAATTGCTGACTGAAGCTCCCCACGGAACTGGATTTTCTGCACAGGTTGGTGTTGGCAAACAAGCTGTTACAGGGGTCACATTCTGTCATCTGCCAACATCTTGCACTGACTTTGAAAACCGCATTTCCCTTCCCAGAAGTCAGGAACATCTTTTCTATTTTTATTATAGCTACACAATAATTGATCATCTAGATCCAATAAAGAGTATCCCCTTAGAAAATCCTATTCAATACCTAAAACAATAGGATTGATGTAAAACCCCAAACTCCATGGTGTCAGTCAGTCTTGTTTCTGCTGTGTTTAATGTGTGCTTGCTGGTTTTACCCGCATGTGATGAACCCTGAGTTTGATTCCTTCTACCTTGAGTGCAGGGTAGGTTACCAGGAGGACTTGAGATGGTCCCTTCCACTTTGGCTGGATTGTTCCAAAATTCCAGGTTCTGATGCACACCGCATCTCCTGGTTGGAAAGGATGTACAGGCGAGTCCAGCCCCAATGATCTGTTGAGAACCATGCACCTTTTAAGGCTTACAAGAGTTAGTCCCAGTGCTATTAAATATTCATTTCAGCAAAACTTCTGAGACTTCCCTTGTCTTGTTGGTGCCACATGGGAAAGCTTCTGGCCATCCAGAAAAAGGATCCACCAATACCAAAATGTGCCAGTCCCCCTTCTGCCTGAGCAGTTCTGCAAAATCAGTTGGCCAAAATCACCTGGTGATTCCCATGTAACGAGCCCTGGAGGCAGCCTTCTTCCTTCAAAACCAATCACATCTTTCTCAACAACTGATCTATTATTTTTTGCCATTTTTGTGCTTACTAGATGTCTTTGTAAACTGGCCACCATATTCTCCATTTCCTAATGTGTTTCCTGATGTTTTAGTTCCATTATACATTAATTGTGGAGCTACAATTACCTGCCCACACGGGGTTACCAATCACCTGCTGGGATTTTCCGTAGCTGCTGCTGATGGGGCTGACTGCCTGTCCTGATCACTGGAATCTGGCTTTTGTTGCAGAACATTCAAGTTTTTGCTAGGTATTAGTGCAAGGAGAGCTTTTTCAGCACCCTCTTGAGCTGTTTGGTCAGCCAATGGATTCCCTGGATTAACTGGGGAGTCTCCAAACCCATGGGCTTTACAAGGGCATCAGGGCCACTTCTTTTGGCTTTGGCACACTCTGCAGTAGGTGACTGATTTCTTTTTGTACTCACTGGAGACCTCTGTGCCCTTTCCTTCCATGTGGCTCCCTGGGCGTCTATTATTCCAAACCCATAGTTCAAATCAGTCCATATGTTCACCCTTTTTCCTTCAGTGATTTCTAGGAAAGGTCATTCATTCTGCTTTTTGTGCTGATGTGTTCAAAGCTAAAGCCTGGGCTTCTATGACCTGGGTTGGGGTTCCCACTGCACACCCAGCTGCCCGTTTTCCATCCGTACCACGCTGCTCCCACCAGGGTGCAGGTCCAGTGCTGGCTCCTGCATGGGATTGCTCTTGAGGTCCCAGAGTCTGCCAGAACACACTTGTTCCATGGATCCCAGGCAGCCATAGCACAAAGACTCCAACCCTTCTCTTAGAAGGGACTCGAACACTTCCCTGTTCCAGCCTTGGGTACCTTGAACCAAACCCTGCAAAGCTTTTGCTGCACCTTACAGGCAGGTCAACAGTTTACAGCGGGAAAGGAAAAGGTGCCTTTATCTTACCAGGGGTCTTTCTCTGATTTCCTTTGGAGCAGGGATCAAAGGTTCTCCCCAGAATCCTTCAGTGCTGCCTGCAGGTCCTGCCATCCCTCAGATCTGTTGAAATTCAAGAGGATGAGGCCACGGGGTGTCTCAATGGTGCCTTGGTTCCATGGGTCCCGCAGTGTAACCATGGTGTCCTTGGTTCTGCAGTGTCACAATGGACCCTTCATTCCATGAGGCCCCACAGTGTGGCAATGGTCCCTTGAGTCCATGAGGTCCCACAAGGTCACAATGGTCCCTTGGTTCCATGGCCCCGCACTCTCACAATGCTCTCCTTGGCTGCACAAGGTCCCGTAGTGGCACAAGGGTCTCCTTGGTGCAGAGACCAGGGCAGAAGGGTTCCACAAGGCCCCAGAGTGTCACAAGGATCTCTTTGGATCTGCAGTGTCAGAACTGACCCTTGGTTACACGAGATCCTCCTGTGTCCCAAGGGCTCGTTGGTTCCACAGGGCCTGATTCTCTGACACTTCAGAGATGGTGTAGGACAGTTTCTATTTTCCCGCAGTTTGGTGACGAAAGGAGCACGCTGGGCAGAGCACGGAGATGCTGCTGCTGTCTGCTCAGGGGAAAGGGTCCAACAAGGCTGAGGGGCTGGGAGGCTGCTGGAAGGGCCGTGCCCCACATGGTACAGCTTTCCTGGGAGGCAGGGAACAGCAGGAGAGACACGCACTGCCCCACAGAGAAGCTGGGCAGGGGGACACTGGGCATGAGGAGGAGGAAATGTCCCTCCCAGGGCAGCGTGGGGGCAGAAGCACCCAGAGGGAGGATGAGCTCAGGGCATGTGTGTGTGCCCAAGGCACAGAGGGTGAGGCTGGGCACAGCTCAGGCCAGGGCTGGAGGTGGCAGGGCAGAGCTGGTGGTGGGGCAGCGAGATGGGAGTGTGCAGCCTGCAGGGACAAAGCAGCAGCGGTGGGACAGCGCCAGCACAAGCTGTGCTGGACATGGCCAAGGGCCCTGGCAGGGCTGGCAGTGTCCAGGAGAAGCCAAGACTTGGTGCCCAGGGTCATGGCAGCGTCTCTTCCACCAAGGGTTTAGACGAGACACCTTGTCCTAGGGCCCTGGGGTCTCCTGGGCACAGCCCCAGCAAGTCTGGGCACTGTCAGCCCCCTGTCCTGCCCTCAGCATTCCTGCACATCCCAGCGGACTCCTTTGGGAATGGCTCTGCTCCAGGATGGCATGCTGCAGAGAATGCAGGTAGATTTTGTGCTCACTCCTGGCATGCAGGCGGACAATAAAGCCTGATCCAGCCCGTGACCCGTGGCTCCCAGGAGAGCCTTTGTGATGCTGGGGAACTACAAGGAAGCCTGGCTCCTCTGTGACACCACCACAGAAGCTCAGGGGAGCCCTGGAGACCGTGGTGATGCTATGGAACCTGATGCAACCCTGCCTCCACTGTGACACCACAGAACCTCTGGGAGCCCTGGAGACCGTGCTGATGCTATGGAACCTGATGCAACCCTGCCTCCACTGTGACACCACAGAAGCTCGGGGAGCCCTGGAGACTGTGGGGATGCTGGCGAAGCTGACGGAACCCTGGGCACCACAGTGACACTATGGAACCTGGTGGAACCGAGGGGCCACAGTGACACTGTGGGGCCTTTTGGAAGCAACAGGACCCTGGTGGGAAGCCACGGGATGATTAATCCTGCACGAACCTGCTCCAGGTGGGCTCCTCTCTCCCGGCTTCCACAGGTGCTGCTAGGATCCCACTCCGGCACTGGCTTGGCACGGGCTCACGGCTTCCTTTGGCAATGGCTCTGCTCCAGGATGGCATGCTGCAGAGAATGCAGGTAGATTTTGTGCTCACTCCTGGCATGCAGCTGGACAATAAAGCCTGATCCAGCCCCCCCTCAGCCCATGTCTGGCTCTGGCATTGGGGCGGGGCAACTTTGGGAGCAGCCCCAGCCCTGCTCCTGCTCCCGGCTGGGCACCCAGCTGCTGGGACACAGGTGTGTCCTGATGCCACCAACTACTCCTTTGAGAAGGGGAGGACAGAGTGCATCAGGGCGTTTGGTGTGGCTTACATGCGGCAAGGAGAAGGTGCAGCCCCGAACTGGCTTTCACTTCTAGAACCTTTTGCTATTGCGGGAGCAGCTGCTGGAGCTTTTCAACTGAGCTGCAAGAGTGAAAAGTGTGATGGCATGTCTATCTGAGAAGGAAGGTTCGGTGCCGCAGCCTGTTGTGCACAATTTATATGCTGATAAGAGAAGGGGGTGCTTTTGCAACGCTTTCCTTCCTGACACTTCTGTCTCTGTGAGCTTTAGCTGCTTGGACTCAGGGATACCGAAGGTGTGTGAAAGTGACTGGGCTGCGAGAATCATGTCGCACAGGGAACAGGGAAGGTCAGCAAATGTTTCCTGTCCTGGCACATCTCTCAGTCTGAACTGCAGCTGCAGATGCTTCACTTCCGCCAAGGACTCTGCCACCTTGAGAGAAGGATGCACTCTATGGAGTTGAGAAAGAAAGTGCAACTCACTAGATTCTTTCCTCTAGTTCATAGACAGCAAAGGGGCTATGAAAGGCAGCACTGGCTTTTTGTTCTAGGACTTCTTCTTTACAAGCAGCTGCTGGATGTTTGGAAGGGGGTTTGGGATATGCAAAAATGAGAGGCTAAGATGGTAAGAGGGTAAGATGGAAGCCATCTGGCAAAAGCAGAGCTCACCAAAGGGCCAGCTGAGAAAGCTCTTGCTGCCTACAACTTCAACTGCACCCCTCAAAGCAGCAGCACACACGCTGCTCTCGGCACTTTCCTTCTCAGCTCTACGCACCATCCTAAGCCTTGCCTCTCCCACACTCAGGATCCAAAGACAACGGCACCAGGGACTGCTCACACACTAAAGGCACCAGGACAAAAGGCTCACCAGCTTGGCCTTTGCATTCCCGCTGACAGCTCCACAGCTCGAACCCAGAGAACTGCCTGCTGGCAACAGCCTTTCCAATCACTCCGAGCACCTCATGACAAGGAGCTGCAGCGCGTGGGGAATGAATCTCCAGCAGCCTCCTGCCCCAGGCTGTCCTCCGGGAGCAGCCCTGCTCCAGGCCGTGACTGCCACCTGCACAGCCAAAGGACCCGGAGCCGGTGTTACACACCACGGCTGTGCCTGGCACAGAGACACCAGTGGCCACACAAGTGGCCATGGCACTGTCCGCACACAGTCCCTGCTGCTTCTCCCCCAGCCGCTGGCACCAACTCCCAGCCACCCACTCCTAAAGCCACAGGCCCACTGGGACACTGCGGGGGCTCGTGGAAGCCAGCAGCCATTGTGACACAGCGGGGCTGCACAGAGCCCACGGTGCTTTGTGACCCGTGGCTCCCAGGAGAGCCTTTGTGATGCTGGGGAACTACAAGGAAGCCTGGCTCCTCTGTGACACCACCACAGAAGCTCAGGGGAGCCCTGGAGACCGTGGTGATGCTATGGAACCTGATGCAACCCTGCCTCCACTGTGACACCACAGAAGCTCAGGGAGCCCTGGAGACCGTGGTGATGCTATGGAACCTGATGCAACCCTGCCTCCACTGTGACACCACAGAAGCTCGGGGAGCCCTGGAGACTGTGGGGATGCTGGCGAAGCTGACGGAACCCTGGGCACCACAGTGACGCTATGGAACCTGGTGGAACCGAGGGGCCACAGTGACACTGTGGGGCCTTTTGGAAGCAACAGGACCCTGGTGGGAAGCCACGGGATGATTAATCCTGCACGAACCTGCTCCAGGTGGGCTCCTCTCTCCCGGCTTCCACAGGTGCTGCTAGGATCCCACTCCGGCACTGGCTTGTCACGGGCTCACGGCTTCCTTTGGCAATGGCTCTGCTCCAGGATGGCATGCTGCAGAGAATGCAGGTAGATTTTGTGCTCACTCCTGGCATGCAGCTGGACAATAAAGCCTGATCCAGCCCCCCCTCAGCCCATGTCTGGCTCTGGCATTGGGGCGGGGCAACTTTGGGAGCAGCCCCAGCCATGCTCCTGCTCCCGGCTGGGCACCCAGCTGCTGGGACACAGGTGTGTCCTGATGCCACCGTCTACTCCTTTGAGAAGGGGAGGACAGAGTGCATCAGGGAGTTTGGTGTGGCTTACATGCGGCAAGGAGAAGGTGCAGCCCCGAACTGGCTTTCACTTCTAGAACCTTTTGCTATTGCGGGAGCAGCTGCTGGAGCTTTTCAACCGAGCTGCAAGAGTGAAAAGTGTGATGGCATGTCTATCTGAGAAGGAAGGTTCGGTGCCGCAGCCTGTTGTGCACAATTTATATGCTGATAAGAGAAGGGGGTGCTTTTGCAACGCTTTCCTTCCTGACACTTCTGTCTCTGTGAGCTTTAGCTGCTTGGACTCAGGGATACCGAAGGTGTGTGAAAGTGACTGGGCTGCGAGAATCATGTCGCACAGGGAACAGGGAAGGTCAGCAAATGTTTCCTGTCCTGGCACATCTCTCAGTCTGAACTGCAGCTGCAGATGCTTCACTTCAGCCAAGGACTCTGCCACCTTGAGAGAAGGATGCGCTCTACGGAGTTGAGAAAGAAAGTGCGTCTCACTAGCTTCTTTCCTCTAGTTCATAGACAGCAAAGGGGCTATGAAAGGCAGCACTGGCTTTTTGTTCTAGGACTTCTTCTTTACAAGCAGCTGCTGGATGTTTGGAAGGGGGTTTGGGATATGCAAAAATGAGAGGCTAAGATGGTAAGAGGGTAAGATGGAAGCCATCTGGCAAAAGCAGAGCTCACCAAAGGGCCAGCTGAGAAAGCTCTTGCTGCCTACAACTTCAACTGCACCCCTCAAAGCAGCAGCACACACGCTGCTCTCGGCACTTTCCTTCTCAGCTCTACGCACCATCCTAAGCCTTGCCTCTCCCACACTCAGGATCCAAAGACAACGGCACCAGGGACTGCTCACACACTAAAGGCACCAGGACAAAAGGCTCACCAGCTTGGCCTTTGCATTCCCGCTGACAGCTCCACAGCTCGAACCCACAGAACTGCCTGCTGCCAACAGCCTTTCCAATCACTCCGAGCACCTCATGACAAGGAGCTGCAGCGCGTGGGGAATGAATCTCCAGCAGCCTCCTGCCCCAGGCTGTCCTCCGGGAGCAGCCCTGCTCCAGGCCGTGACTGCCACCTGCACAGCCAAAGGACCCGGAGCCGGTGTTACACACCACGGCTGTGCCTGGCACAGAGACACCAGTGGCCACACAAGTGGCCATGGCACTGTCCGCACACAGTCCCGGCTGCTTCTCCCCCAGCCGCTGGCACCAACTCCCAGCCACCCACTCCTAAAGCCACGGGCCCACTGGGACACTGCGGGGGCTCGTGGAAGCCAGCGGCCATTGTGACACAGCGGGGCTGCACAGAGCCCACGGTGCTTTGTGACCCGTGGCTCCCAGGAGAGCCTTTGTGATGCTGGGGAACTACAAGGAAGCCTGGCTCCTCTGTGACACCACCACAGAAGCTCAGGGGAGCCCTGGAGACCGTGGTGATGCTATGGAACCTGATGCAACCCTGCCTCCACTGTGACACCACAGAAGCTCAGGGAGCCCTGGAGACCGTGGTGATGCTATGGAACCTGATGCAACCCTGCCTCCACTGTGACACCACAGAAGCTCGGGGAGCCCTGGAGACTGTGGGGATGCTGGCGAAGCTGACGGAACCCTGGGCACCACAGTGACGCTATGGAACCTGGTGGAACCGAGGGGCCACAGTGACACTGTGGGGCCTTTTGGAAGCAACAGGACCCTGGTGGGAAGCCACGGGATGATTAATCCTGCACGAACCTGCTCCAGGTGGGCTCCTCTCTCCCGGCTTCCACAGGTGCTGCTAGGATCCCACTCCGGCACTGGCTTGTCACGGGCTCACGGCTTCCTTTGGCAATGGCTCTGCTCCAGGATGGCATGCTGCAGAGAATGCAGGTAGATTTTGTGCTCACTCCTGGCATGCAGCTGGACAATAAAGCCTGATCCAGCCCCCCCTCAGCCCATGTCTGGCTCTGGCATTGGGGCGGGGCAACTTTGGGAGCAGCCCCAGCCATGCTCCTGCTCCCGGCTGGGCACCCAGCTGCTGGGACACAGGTGTGTCCTGATGCCACCGTCTACTCCTTTGAGAAGGGGAGGACAGAGTGCATCAGGGAGTTTGGTGTGGCTTACATGCGGCAAGGAGAAGGTGCAGCCCCGAACTGGCTTTCACTTCTAGAACCTTTTGCTATTGCGGGAGCAGCTGCTGGAGCTTTTCAACCGAGCTGCAAGAGTGAAAAGTGTGATGGCATGTCTATCTGAGAAGGAAGGTTCGGTGCCGCAGCCTGTTGTGCACAATTTATATGCTGATAAGAGAAGGGGGTGCTTTTGCAACGCTTTCCTTCCTGACACTTCTGTCTCTGTGAGCTTTAGCTGCTTGGACTCAGGGATACCGAAGGTGTGTGAAAGTGACTGGGCTGCGAGAATCATGTCGCACAGGGAACAGGGAAGGTCAGCAAATGTTTCCTGTCCTGGCACATCTCTCAGTCTGAACTGCAGCTGCAGATGCTTCACTTCAGCCAAGGACTCTGCCACCTTGAGAGAAGGATGCGCTCTACGGAGTTGAGAAAGAAAGTGCGTCTCACTAGCTTCTTTCCTCTAGTTCATAGACAGCAAAGGGGCTATGAAAGGCAGCACTGGCTTTTTGTTCTAGGACTTCTTCTTTACAAGCAGCTGCTGGATGTTTGGAAGGGGGTTTGGGATATGCAAAAATGAGAGGCTAAGATGGTAAGAGGGTAAGATGGAAGCCATCTGGCAAAAGCAGAGCTCACCAAAGGGCCAGCTGAGAAAGCTCTTGCTGCCTACAACTTCAACTGCACCCCTCAAAGCAGCAGCACACACGCTGCTCTCGGCACTTTCCTTCTCAGCTCTACGCACCATCCTAAGCCTTGCCTCTCCCACACTCAGGATCCAAAGACAACGGCACCAGGGACTGCTCACACACTAAAGGCACCAGGACAAAAGGCTCACCAGCTTGGCCTTTGCATTCCCGCTGACAGCTCCACAGCTCGAACCCACAGAACTGCCTGCTGCCAACAGCCTTTCCAATCACTCCGAGCACCTCATGACAAGGAGCTGCAGCGCGTGGGGAATGAATCTCCAGCAGCCTCCTGCCCCAGGCTGTCCTCCGGGAGCAGCCCTGCTCCAGGCCGTGACTGCCACCTGCACAGCCAAAGGACCCGGAGCCGGTGTTACACACCACGGCTGTGCCTGGCACAGAGACACCAGTGGCCACACAAGTGGCCATGGCACTGTCCGCACACAGTCCCTGCTGCTTCTCCCCCAGCCGCTGGCACCAACTCCCAGCCACCCACTCCTAAAGCCACGGGCCCACTGGGACACTGCGGGGGCTCGTGGAAGCCAGCGGCCATTGTGACACAGCGGGGCTGCACAGAGCCCACGGTGCTTTGTGACCCGTGGCTCCCAGGAGAGCCTTTGTGATGCTGGGGAACTACAAGGAAGCCTGGCTCCTCTGTGACACCACCACAGAAGCTCAGGGGAGCCCTGGAGACCGTGGTGATGCTATGGAACCTGATGCAACCCTGCCTCCACTGTGACACCACAGAAGCTCAGGGAGCCCTGGAGACCGTGGTGATGCTATGGAACCTGATGCAACCCTGCCTCCACTGTGACACCACAGAAGCTCGGGGAGCCCTGGAGACTGTGGGGATGCTGGCGAAGCTGACGGAACCCTGGGCACCACAGTGACGCTATGGAACCTGGTGGAACCGAGGGGCCACAGTGACACTGTGGGGCCTTTTGGAAGCAACAGGACCCTGGTGGGAAGCCACGGGATGATTAATCCTGCACGAACCTGCTCCAGGTGGGCTCCTCTCTCCCGGCTTCCACAGGTGCTGCTAGGATCCCACTCCGGCACTGGCTTGTCACGGGCTCACGGCTTCCTTTGGCAATGGCTCTGCTCCAGGATGGCATGCTGCAGAGAATGCAGGTAGATTTTGTGCTCACTCCTGGCATGCAGCTGGACAATAAAGCCTGATCCAGACCCCCCTCAGCCCATTTCTGGCTCTGGCATTGGGGCGGGGCAACTTTGGGAGCAGCCCCAGCCCTGCTCCTGCTCCCGGCTGGGCACCCAGCTGCTGGGACACAGGTGTGTCCTGATGCCACCAACTACTCCTTTGAGAAGGGGAGGACAGAGTGCATCAGGGCGTTTGGTGTGGCTTACATGCGGCAAGGAGAAGGTGCAGCCCCGAACTGGCTTTCACTTCTAGAACCTTTTGCTATTGCGGGAGCAGCTGCTGGAGCTTTTCAACTGAGCTGCAAGAGTGAAAAGTGTGATGGCATGTCTATCTGAGAAGGAAGGTTCGGTGCCGCAGCCTGTTGTGCACAATTTATATGCTGATAAGAGAAGGGGGTGCTTTTGCAACGCTTTCCTTCCTGACACTTCTGTCTCTGTGAGCTTTAGCTGCTTGGACTCAGGGATACCGAAGGTGTGTGAAAGTGACTGGGCTGCGAGAATCATGTCGCACAGGGAACAGGGAAGGTCAGCAAATGTTTCCTGTCCTGGCACATCTCTCAGTCTGAACTGCAGCTGCAGATGCTTCACTTCAGCCAAGGACTCTGCCACCTTGAGAGAAGGATGCGCTCTACGGAGTTGAGAAAGAAAGTGCGTCTCACTAGCTTCTTTCCTCTAGTTCATAGACAGCAAAGGGGCTATGAAAGGCAGCACTGGCTTTTTGTTCTAGGACTTCTTCTTTACAAGCAGCTGCTGGATGTTTGGAAGGGGGTTTGGGATATGCAAAAATGAGAGGCTAAGATGGTAAGAGGGTAAGATGGAAGCCATCTGGCAAAAGCAGAGCTCACCAAAGGGCCAGCTGAGAAAGCTCTTGCTGCCTACAACTTCAACTGCACCCCTCAAAGCAGCAGCACACACGCTGCTCTCGGCACTTTCCTTCTCAGCTCTACGCACCATCCTAAGCCTTGCCTCTCCCACACTCAGGATCCAAAGACAACGGCACCAGGGACTGCTCACACACTAAAGGCACCAGGACAAAAGGCTCACCAGCTTGGCCTTTGCATTCCCGCTGACAGCTCCACAGCTCGAACCCACAGAACTGCCTGCTGCCAACAGCCTTTCCAATCACTCCGAGCACCTCATGACAAGGAGCTGCAGCGCGTGGGGAATGAATCTCCAGCAGCCTCCTGCCCCAGGCTGTCCTCCGGGAGCAGCCCTGCTCCAGGCCGTGACTGCCACCTGCACAGCCAAAGGACCCGGAGCCGGTGTTACTACACCACGGCTGTGCCTGGCACAGAGACACCAGTGGCCACACAAGTGGCCATGGCACTGTCCGCACACAGTCCCTGCTGCTTCTCCCCCAGCCGCTGGCACCAACTCCCAGCCACCCACTCCTAAAGCCACGGGCCCACTGGGACACTGCGGGGGCTCGTGGAAGCCAGCGGCCATTGTGACACAGCGGGGCTGCACAGAGCCCACGGTGCTTTGTGACCCGTGGCTCCCAGCAGAGCCTTTGTGATGCTGGGGAACTACAAGGAAGCCTGGCTCCTCTGTGACACCACCACAGAAGCTCAGGGGAGCCCTGGAGACTGTGGGGATGCTGGCGAAGCTGACGGAACCCTGGGCACCACAGTGACGCTATGGAACCTGGTGGAACCGAGGGGCCACAGTGACACTGTGGGGCCTTTTGGAAGCAACAGGACCCTGGTGGGAAGCCACAGGATGATTAATCCTGCACGAACCTGCTCCAGGTGGGCTCCTCTCTCCCAGCTTCCACAGGTGCTGCTAGGATCCCACTCCGGCACTGGCTTGTCACGGGCTCACGGCTTCCTTTGGCAATGGCTCTGCTCCAGGATGGCATGCTGCAGAGAATGCAGGTAGATTTTGTGCTCACTCCTGGCATGCAGCTGGACAATAAAGCCTGATCCAGCCCCCCCTCAGCCCATTTCTGGCTCTGGCATTGGGGCGGGGCAACTTTGGGAGCAGCCCCAGCCATGCTCCTGCTCCCGGCTGGGCACCCAGCTGCTGGGACACAGGTGTGTCCTGATGCCACCGTCTACTCCTTTGAGAAGGGGAGGACAGAGTGCATCAGGGAGTTTGGTGTGGCTTACATGCGGCAAGGAGAAGGTGCAGCCCCGAACTGGCTTTCACTTCTAGAACCTTTTGCTATTGCGGGAGCAGCTGCTGGAGCTTTTCAACCGAGCTGCAAGAGTGAAAAGTGTGATGGCATGTCTATCTGAGAAGGAAGGTTCGGTGCCGCAGCCTGTTGTGCACAATTTATATGCTGATAAGAGAAGGGGGTGCTTTTGGAACGTTTTCCTTCCTGACACTTCTGTCTCTGTGAGCTTTAGCTGCTTGGACTCAGGGATACCGAAGGTGTGTGAAAGTGACTGGGCTGCGAGAATCATGTCGCACAGGGAACAGGGAAGGTCAGCAAATGTTTCCTGTCCTGGCACATCTCTCAGTCTGAACTGCAGCTGCAGATGCTTCACTTCCGCCAAGGACTCTGCCACCTTGAGAGAAGGATGCGCTCTATGGAGTTGAGAAAGAAAGTGCGTCTCACTAGCTTCTTTCCTCTACTTCATAGACAGCAAAGGGGCTATGAAAGGCAGCACTGGCTTTTTGTTCTAGGACTTCTTCTTTACAAGCAGCTGCTGGATGTTTGGAAGGGGGTTTGGGATATGCAAAAATGAGAGGCTAAGATGGTAAGAGGGTAAGATGGAAGCCATCTGGAAAAGCAGAGCTCACAAAAGGGCCAGCTGAGAAAGCTCTTGCTGCCTACAACTTCAACTGCACCCCTCAAAGCAGCAGCACACACGCTGCTCTCGGCACTTTCCTTCTCAGCTCTACGCACCATCCTAAGCCTTGCCTCTCCCACACTCAGGATCCAAAGACAACGGCACCAGGGACTGCTCACACACTAAAGGCACCAGGACAAAAGGCTCACCAGCTTGGCCTTTGCATTCCCGCTGACAGCTCCACAGCTTGAACCCACAGAACTGCCTGCTGCCAACAGCCTTTCCAATCACTCCGAGCACCTCATGACAAGGAGCTGCAGCGTGTGGGGAATGAATCTCCAGCAGCCTCCTGCCCCAGGCTGTCCCCCGGGAGCAGCCCTGCTCCAGGCCGTGACTGCCACCTGCACAGCCAAAGGACCCGGAGCCGGTGTTACACACCACGGCTGTGCCTGGCACAGAGACACCAGTGGCCACACAAGTGGCCATGGCACTGTCCGCACACAGTCCCTGCTGCTTCTCCCCCAGCCGCTGGCACCAACTCCCAGCCACCCACTCCTAAAGCCACAGGCCCACTGGGACACTGCGGGGGCTCCTGGAAGCCAGCGGCCATTGTGACACAGCGGGGCTGCACAGAGCCCACGGTGCTTTGTGACCCGTGGCTCCCAGGAGAGCCTTTGTGATGCTGGGGAACTACAAGGAAGCCTGGCTCCTCTGTGACACCACCACAGGAGCTCAGGGGAGCCCTGGAGACCGTGGTGATGCTATGGAACCTGATGCAACCCTGCCTCCACTGTGACACCACAGAAGCTCAGGGGAGCCCTGGAGACCGTGGTGATGCTATGGAACCTGATGCAACCCTGCCTCCACTGTGACACCACAGAAGCTCAGGGGAGCCCTGGAGACCGTGGTGATGCTTTGGAGCCTGATGCAACCCTGCATCCACTGTGACACCACAGAAGCTCAGGGAGCCCTGGAGACCGTGGTGACGCTATGGAACCTGATGCAACCCTGCCTCCACTGTGACACCACAGAAGCTCGGGGTGCTCTGCAGACCGTGGGGATGCTGGCGAAGCTGACGGAACCCTGGGCACCACAGTGACGCTATGGAACCTGGTGGAACCGAGGGGCCACAGTGACACTGTGGGGCCTTTTGGAAGCAACAGGACCCTGGTGGGAAGCCACGGGATGATTAATCCTGCACGAACCTGCTCCAGGTGGGCTCCTCTCTCCCGGCTTCCACAGGTGCTGCTAGGATCCCACTCCGGCACTGGCTTGTCACGGGCTCACGGCTTCCTTTGGCAATGGCTCTGCTCCAGGATGGCATGCTGCAGAGAATGCAGGTAGATTTTGTGCTCACTCCTGGCATGCAGCTGGACAATAAAGCCTGATCCAGCCCCCCCTCAGCCCATGTCTGGCTCTGGCATTGGGGCGGGGCAACTTTGGGAGCAGCCCCAGCCATGCTCCTGCTCCCGGCTGGGCACCCAGCTGCTGGGACACAGGTGTGTCCTGATGCCACCGTCTACTCCTTTGAGAAGGGGAGGACAGAGTGCATCAGGGAGTTTGGTGTGGCTTACATGCGGCAAGGAGAAGGTGCAGCCCCAAACTGGCTTTCACTTCTAGAACCTTTTGCTATTGCGGGAGCAGCTGCTGGAGCTTTTCAACCGAGCTGCAAGAGTGAAAAGTGTGATGGCATGTCTATCTGAGAAGGAAGGTTCGGTGCCGCAGCCTGTTGTGCACAATTTATATGCTGATAAGAGAAGGGGGTGCTTTTGCAACGCTTTCCTTCCTGACACTTCTGTCTCTGTGAGCTTTAGCTGCTTGGACTCAGGGATACCGAAGGTGTGTGAAAGTGACTGGGCTGCGAGAATCATGTCGCACAGGGAACAGGGAAGGTCAGCAAATGTTTCCTGTCCTGGCACATCTCTCAGTCTGAACTGCAGCTGCAGATGCTTCACTTCAGCCAAGGACTCTGCCACCTTGAGAGAAGGATGCGCTCTACGGAGTTGAGAAAGAAAGTGCGTCTCACTAGCTTCTTTCCTCTAGTTCATAGACAGCAAAGGGGCTATGAAAGGCAGCACTGGCTTTTTGTTCTAGGACTTCTTCTTTACAAGCAGCTGCTGGATGTTTGGAAGGGGGTTTGGGATATGCAAAAATGAGAGGCTAAGATGGTAAGAGGGTAAGATGGAAGCCATCTGGCAAAAGCAGAGCTCACCAAAGGGCCAGCTGAGAAAGCTCTTGCTGCCTACAACTTCAACTGCACCCCTCAAAGCAGCAGCACACACGCTGCTCTCGGCACTTTCCTTCTCAGCTCTACGCACCATCCTAAGCCTTGCCTCTCCCACACTCAGGATCCAAAGACAACGGCACCAGGGACTGCTCACACACTAAAGGCACCAGGACAAAAGGCTCACCAGCTTGGCCTTTGCATTCCCGCTGACAGCTCCACAGCTCGAACCCACAGAACTGCCTGCTGCCAACAGCCTTTCCAATCACTCCGAGCACCTCATGACAAGGAGCTGCAGCGCGTGGGGAATGAATCTCCAGCAGCCTCCTGCCCCAGGCTGTCCTCCGGGAGCAGCCCTGCTCCAGGCCGTGACTGCCACCTGCACAGCCAAAGGACCCGGAGCCGGTGTTACACACCACGGCTGTGCCTGGCACAGAGACACCAGTGGCCACACAAGTGGCCATGGCACTGTCCGCACACAGTCCCGGCTGCTTCTCCCCCAGCCGCTGGCACCAACTCCCAGCCACCCACTCCTAAAGCCACGGGCCCACTGGGACACTGCGGGGGCTCGTGGAAGCCAGCGGCCATTGTGACACAGCGGGGCTGCACAGAGCCCACGGTGCTTTGTGACCCGTGGCTCCCAGGAGAGCCTTTGTGATGCTGGGGAACTACAAGGAAGCCTGGCTCCTCTGTGACACCACCACAGAAGCTCAGGGGAGCCCTGGAGACCGTGGTGATGCTATGGAACCTGATGCAACCCTGCCTCCACTGTGACACCACAGAAGCTCAGGGAGCCCTGGAGACCGTGGTGATGCTATGGAACCTGATGCAACCCTGCCTCCACTGTGACACCACAGAAGCTCGGGGAGCCCTGGAGACTGTGGGGATGCTGGCGAAGCTGACGGAACCCTGGGCACCACAGTGACGCTATGGAACCTGGTGGAACCGAGGGGCCACAGTGACACTGTGGGGCCTTTTGGAAGCAACAGGACCCTGGTGGGAAGCCACGGGATGATTAATCCTGCACGAACCTGCTCCAGGTGGGCTCCTCTCTCCCGGCTTCCACAGGTGCTGCTAGGATCCCACTCCGGCACTGGCTTGTCACGGGCTCACGGCTTCCTTTGGCAATGGCTCTGCTCCAGGATGGCATGCTGCAGAGAATGCAGGTAGATTTTGTGCTCACTCCTGGCATGCAGCTGGACAATAAAGCCTGATCCAGACCCCCCTCAGCCCATTTCTGGCTCTGGCATTGGGGCGGGGCAACTTTGGGAGCAGCCCCAGCCCTGCTCCTGCTCCCGGCTGGGCACCCAGCTGCTGGGACACAGGTGTGTCCTGATGCCACCAACTACTCCTTTGAGAAGGGGAGGACAGAGTGCATCAGGGCGTTTGGTGTGGCTTACATGCGGCAAGGAGAAGGTGCAGCCCCGAACTGGCTTTCACTTCTAGAACCTTTTGCTATTGCGGGAGCAGCTGCTGGAGCTTTTCAACTGAGCTGCAAGAGTGAAAAGTGTGATGGCATGTCTATCTGAGAAGGAAGGTTCGGTGCCGCAGCCTGTTGTGCACAATTTATATGCTGATAAGAGAAGGGGGTGCTTTTGCAACGCTTTCCTTCCTGACACTTCTGTCTCTGTGAGCTTTAGCTGCTTGGACTCAGGGATACCGAAGGTGTGTGAAAGTGACTGGGCTGCGAGAATCATGTCGCACAGGGAACAGGGAAGGTCAGCAAATGTTTCCTGTCCTGGCACATCTCTCAGTCTGAACTGCAGCTGCAGATGCTTCACTTCAGCCAAGGACTCTGCCACCTTGAGAGAAGGATGCGCTCTACGGAGTTGAGAAAGAAAGTGCGTCTCACTAGCTTCTTTCCTCTAGTTCATAGACAGCAAAGGGGCTATGAAAGGCAGCACTGGCTTTTTGTTCTAGGACTTCTTCTTTACAAGCAGCTGCTGGATGTTTGGAAGGGGGTTTGGGATATGCAAAAATGAGAGGCTAAGATGGTAAGAGGGTAAGATGGAAGCCATCTGGCAAAAGCAGAGCTCACCAAAGGGCCAGCTGAGAAAGCTCTTGCTGCCTACAACTTCAACTGCACCCCTCAAAGCAGCAGCACACACGCTGCTCTCGGCACTTTCCTTCTCAGCTCTACGCACCATCCTAAGCCTTGCCTCTCCCACACTCAGGATCCAAAGACAACGGCACCAGGGACTGCTCACACACTAAAGGCACCAGGACAAAAGGCTCACCAGCTTGGCCTTTGCATTCCCGCTGACAGCTCCACAGCTCGAACCCACAGAACTGCCTGCTGCCAACAGCCTTTCCAATCACTCCGAGCACCTCATGACAAGGAGCTGCAGCGCGTGGGGAATGAATCTCCAGCAGCCTCCTGCCCCAGGCTGTCCTCCGGGAGCAGCCCTGCTCCAGGCCGTGACTGCCACCTGCACAGCCAAAGGACCCGGAGCCGGTGTTACTACACCACGGCTGTGCCTGGCACAGAGACACCAGTGGCCACACAAGTGGCCATGGCACTGTCCGCACACAGTCCCTGCTGCTTCTCCCCCAGCCGCTGGCACCAACTCCCAGCCACCCACTCCTAAAGCCACGGGCCCACTGGGACACTGCGGGGGCTCGTGGAAGCCAGCGGCCATTGTGACACAGCGGGGCTGCACAGAGCCCACGGTGCTTTGTGACCCGTGGCTCCCAGCAGAGCCTTTGTGATGCTGGGGAACTACAAGGAAGCCTGGCTCCTCTGTGACACCACCACAGAAGCTCAGGGGAGCCCTGGAGACTGTGGGGATGCTGGCGAAGCTGACGGAACCCTGGGCACCACAGTGACGCTATGGAACCTGGTGGAACCGAGGGGCCACAGTGACACTGTGGGGCCTTTTGGAAGCAACAGGACCCTGGTGGGAAGCCACAGGATGATTAATCCTGCACGAACCTGCTCCAGGTGGGCTCCTCTCTCCCAGCTTCCACAGGTGCTGCTAGGATCCCACTCCGGCACTGGCTTGTCACGGGCTCACGGCTTCCTTTGGCAATGGCTCTGCTCCAGGATGGCATGCTGCAGAGAATGCAGGTAGATTTTGTGCTCACTCCTGGCATGCAGCTGGACAATAAAGCCTGATCCAGCCCCCCCTCAGCCCATTTCTGGCTCTGGCATTGGGGCGGGGCAACTTTGGGAGCAGCCCCAGCCATGCTCCTGCTCCCGGCTGGGCACCCAGCTGCTGGGACACAGGTGTGTCCTGATGCCACCGTCTACTCCTTTGAGAAGGGGAGGACAGAGTGCATCAGGGAGTTTGGTGTGGCTTACATGCGGCAAGGAGAAGGTGCAGCCCCGAACTGGCTTTCACTTCTAGAACCTTTTGCTATTGCGGGAGCAGCTGCTGGAGCTTTTCAACCGAGCTGCAAGAGTGAAAAGTGTGATGGCATGTCTATCTGAGAAGGAAGGTTCGGTGCCGCAGCCTGTTGTGCACAATTTATATGCTGATAAGAGAAGGGGGTGCTTTTGGAACGTTTTCCTTCCTGACACTTCTGTCTCTGTGAGCTTTAGCTGCTTGGACTCAGGGATACCGAAGGTGTGTGAAAGTGACTGGGCTGCGAGAATCATGTCGCACAGGGAACAGGGAAGGTCAGCAAATGTTTCCTGTCCTGGCACATCTCTCAGTCTGAACTGCAGCTGCAGATGCTTCACTTCCGCCAAGGACTCTGCCACCTTGAGAGAAGGATGCGCTCTATGGAGTTGAGAAAGAAAGTGCGTCTCACTAGCTTCTTTCCTCTACTTCATAGACAGCAAAGGGGCTATGAAAGGCAGCACTGGCTTTTTGTTCTAGGACTTCTTCTTTACAAGCAGCTGCTGGATGTTTGGAAGGGGGTTTGGGATATGCAAAAATGAGAGGCTAAGATGGTAAGAGGGTAAGATGGAAGCCATCTGGAAAAGCAGAGCTCACAAAAGGGCCAGCTGAGAAAGCTCTTGCTGCCTACAACTTCAACTGCACCCCTCAAAGCAGCAGCACACACGCTGCTCTCGGCACTTTCCTTCTCAGCTCTACGCACCATCCTAAGCCTTGCCTCTCCCACACTCAGGATCCAAAGACAACGGCACCAGGGACTGCTCACACACTAAAGGCACCAGGACAAAAGGCTCACCAGCTTGGCCTTTGCATTCCCGCTGACAGCTCCACAGCTTGAACCCACAGAACTGCCTGCTGCCAACAGCCTTTCCAATCACTCCGAGCACCTCATGACAAGGAGCTGCAGCGTGTGGGGAATGAATCTCCAGCAGCCTCCTGCCCCAGGCTGTCCCCCGGGAGCAGCCCTGCTCCAGGCCGTGACTGCCACCTGCACAGCCAAAGGACCCGGAGCCGGTGTTACACACCACGGCTGTGCCTGGCACAGAGACACCAGTGGCCACACAAGTGGCCATGGCACTGTCCGCACACAGTCCCTGCTGCTTCTCCCCCAGCCGCTGGCACCAACTCCCAGCCACCCACTCCTAAAGCCACAGGCCCACTGGGACACTGCGGGGGCTCCTGGAAGCCAGCGGCCATTGTGACACAGCGGGGCTGCACAGAGCCCACGGTGCTTTGTGACCCGTGGCTCCCAGGAGAGCCTTTGTGATGCTGGGGAACTACAAGGAAGCCTGGCTCCTCTGTGACACCACCACAGGAGCTCAGGGGAGCCCTGGAGACCGTGGTGATGCTATGGAACCTGATGCAACCCTGCCTCCACTGTGACACCACAGAAGCTCAGGGGAGCCCTGGAGACCGTGGTGATGCTATGGAACCTGATGCAACCCTGCCTCCACTGTGACACCACAGAAGCTCAGGGGAGCCCTGGAGACCGTGGTGATGCTTTGGAGCCTGATGCAACCCTGCATCCACTGTGACACCACAGAAGCTCAGGGAGCCCTGGAGACCGTGGTGACGCTATGGAACCTGATGCAACCCTGCCTCCACTGTGACACCACAGAAGCTCGGGGTGCTCTGCAGACCGTGGGGATGCTGGCGAAGCTGACGGAACCCTGGGCACCACAGTGACGCTATGGAACCTGGTGGAACCGAGGGGCCACAGTGACACTGTGGGGCCTTTTGGAAGCAACAGGACCCTGGTGGGAAGCCACGGGATGATTAATCCTGCACGAACCTGCTCCAGGTGGGCTCCTCTCTCCCGGCTTCCACAGGTGCTGCTAGGATCCCACTCCGGCACTGGCTTGTCACGGGCTCACGGCTTCCTTTGGCAATGGCTCTGCTCCAGGATGGCATGCTGCAGAGAATGCAGGTAGATTTTGTGCTCACTCCTGGCATGCAGCTGGACAATAAAGCCTGATCCAGCCCCCCCTCAGCCCATGTCTGGCTCTGGCATTGGGGCGGGGCAACTTTGGGAGCAGCCCCAGCCATGCTCCTGCTCCCGGCTGGGCACCCAGCTGCTGGGACACAGGTGTGTCCTGATGCCACCGTCTACTCCTTTGAGAAGGGGAGGACAGAGTGCATCAGGGAGTTTGGTGTGGCTTACATGCGGCAAGGAGAAGGTGCAGCCCCAAACTGGCTTTCACTTCTAGAACCTTTTGCTATTGCGGGAGCAGCTGCTGGAGCTTTTCAACCGAGCTGCAAGAGTGAAAAGTGTGATGGCATGTCTATCTGAGAAGGAAGGTTCGGTGCCGCAGCCTGTTGTGCACAATTTATATGCTGATAAGAGAAGGGGGTGCTTTTGCAACGCTTTCCTTCCTGACACTTCTGTCTCTGTGAGCTTTAGCTGCTTGGACTCAGGGATACCGAAGGTGTGTGAAAGTGACTGGGCTGCGAGAATCATGTCGCACAGGGAACAGGGAAGGTCAGCAAATGTTTCCTGTCCTGGCACATCTCTCAGTCTGAACTGCAGCTGCAGATGCTTCACTTCAGCCAAGGACTCTGCCACCTTGAGAGAAGGATGCGCTCTATGGAGTTGAGAAAGAAAGTGCGTCTCACTAGCTTCTTTCCTCTAGTTCATAGACAGCAAAGGGGCTATGAAAGGCAGCACTGGCTTTTTGTTCTAGGACTTCTTCTTTACAAGCAGCTGCTGGATGTTTGGAAGGGGGTTTGGGATATGCAAAAATGAGAGGCTAAGATGGTAAGAGGGTAAGATGGAAGCCATCTGGCAAAAGCAGAGCTCACCAAAGGGCCAGCTGAGAAAGCTCTTGCTGCCTACAACTTCAACTGCTCCCCTCAAAGCAGCAGCACACACGCTGCTCTCGGCACTTTCCTTCTCAGCTCTACGCACCATCCTAAGCCTTGCCTCTCCCACACTCAGGATCCAAAGACAACGGCACCAGGGACTGCTCACACACTAAAGGCACCAGGACAAAAGGCTCACCAGCTTGGCCTTTGCATTCCCGCTGACAGCTCCACAGCTCGAACCCACAGAACTGCCTGCTGCCAACAGCCTTTCCAATCACTCCGAGCACCTCATGACAAGGAGCTGCAGCGCGTGGGGAATGAATCTCCAGCAGCCTCCTGCCCCAGGCTGTCCTCCGGGAGCAGCCCTGCTCCAGGCCGTGACTGCCACCTGCACAGCCAAAGGACCCGGAGCCGGTGTTACACACCACGGCTGTGCCTGGCACAGAGACACCAGTGGCCACACAAGTGGCCATGGCACTGTCCGCACACAGTCCCTGCTGCTTCTCCCCCAGCCGCTGGCACCAACTCCCAGCCACCCACTCCTAAAGCCACGGGCCCACTGGGACACTGCGGGGGCTCCTGGAAGCCAGCGGCCATTGTGACACAGCGGGGCTGCACAGAGCCCACGGTGCTTTGTGACCCGTGGCTCCCAGGAGAGCCTTTGTGATGCTGGGGAACTACAAGGAAGCCTGGCTCCTCTGTGACACCACCACAGAAGCTCAGGGGAGCCCTGGAGACCGTGGTGATGCTATGGAACCTGATGCAACCCTGCCTCCACTGTGACACCACAGAAGCTCAGGGGAGCCCTGGAGACCGTGCTGATGCTATGGAACCTGATGCAACCCTGCCTCCACTGTGACACCACAGAAGCTCGGGGAGCCCTGGAGACTGTGGGGATGCTGGCGAAGCTGACGGAACCCTGGGCACCACAGTGACGCTATGGAACCTGGTGGAACCGAGGGGCCACAGTGACACTGTGGGGCCTTTTGGAAGCAACAGGACCCTGGTGGGAAGCCACAGGATGATTAATCCTGCACGAACCTGCTCCAGGTGGGCTCCTCTCTCCCGGCTTCCACAGGTGCTGCTAGGATCCCACTCCGGCACTGGCTTGGCACGGGCTCACGGCTTCCTTTGGCAATGGCTCTGCTCCAGGATGGCATGCTGCAGAGAATGCAGGTAGATTTTGTGCTCACTCCTGGCATGCAGCTGGACAATAAAGCCTGATCCAGCCCCCCCTCAGCCCATGTCTGGCTCTGGCATTGGGGCGGGGCAACTTTGGGAGCAGCCCCAGCCATGCTCCTGCTCCCGGCTGGGCACCCAGCTGCTGGGACACAGGTGTGTCCTGATGCCACCGTCTACTCCTTTGAGAAGGGGAGGACAGAGTGCATCAGGGAGTTTGGTGTGGCTTACATGCGGCAAGGAGAAGGTGCAGCCCCGAACTGGCTTTCACTTCTAGAACCTTTTGCTATTGCGGGAGCAGCTGCTGGAGCTTTTCAACCGAGCTGCAAGAGTGAAAAGTGTGATGGCATGTCTATCTGAGAAGGAAGGTTCGGTGCCGCAGCCTGTTGTGCACAATTTATATGCTGATAAGAGAAGGGGGTGCTTTTGCAACGTTTTCCTTCCTGACACTTCTGTCTCTGTGAGCTTTAGCTGCTTGGACTCAGGGATACCGAAGGTGTGTGAAAGTGACTGGGCTGCGAGAATCATGTCGCACAGGGAACAGGGAAGGTCAGCAAATGTTTCCTGTCCTGGCACATCTCTCAGTCTGAACTGCAGCTGCAGATGCTTCACTTCCGCCAAGGACTCTGCCACCTTGAGAGAAGGATGCGCTCTATGGAGTTGAGAAAGAAAGTGCGTCTCACTAGCTTCTTTCCTCTACTTCATAGACAGCAAAGGGGCTATGAAAGGCAGCACTGGCTTTTTGTTCTAGGACTTCTTCTTTACAAGCAGCTGCTGGATGTTTGGAAGGGGGTTTGGGATATGCAAAAATGAGAGGCTAAGATGGTAAGAGGGTAAGATGGAAGCCATCTGGAAAAGCAGAGCTCACCAAAGGGCCAGCTGAGAAAGCTCTTGCTGCCTACAACTTCAACTGCACCCCTCAAAGCAGCAGCACACACGCTGCTCTCGGCACTTTCCTTCTCAGCTCTACGCACCATCCTAAGCCTTGCCTCTCCCACACTCAGGATCCAAAGACAACGGCACCAGGGACTGCTCACACACTAAAGGCACCAGGACAAAAGGCTCACCAGCTTGGCCTTTGCATTCCCGCTGACAGCTCCACAGCTCGAACCCACAGAACTGCCTGCTGCCAACAGCCTTTCCAATCACTCCGAGCACCTCATGACAAGGAGCTGCAGCGTGTGGGGAATGAATCTCCAGCAGCCTCCTGCCCCAGGCTGTCCCCCGGGAGCAGCCCTGCTCCAGGCCGTGACTGCCACCTGCACAGCCAAAGGACCCGGAGCCGGTGTTACACACCACGGCTGTGCCTGGCACAGAGACACCAGTGGCCACACAAGTGGCCATGGCACTGTCCGCACACAGTCCCTGCTGCTTCTCCCCCAGCCGCTGGCACCAACTCCCAGCCACCCACTCCTAAAGCCACGGGCCCACTGGGACACTGCGGGGGCTCCTGGAAGCCAGCGGCCATTGTGACACAGCGGGGCTGCACAGAGCCCACGGTGCTTTGTGACCCGTGGCTCCCAGGAGAGCCTTTGTGATGCTGGGGAACTACAAGGAAGCCTGGCTCCTCTGTGACACCACCACAGAAGCTCAGGGGAGCCCTGGAGACCGTGGTGATGCTATGGAACCTGATGCAACCCTGCCTCCACTGTGACACCACAGAAGCTCAGGGAGCCCTGGAGACCGTGCTGATGCTATGGAACCTGATGCAACCCTGCCTCCACTGTGACACCACAGAAGCTCGGGGAGCCCTGGAGACTGTGGGGATGCTGGCGAAGCTGACGGAACCCTGGGCACCACAGTGACGCTATGGAACCTGGTGGAACCGAGGGGCCACAGTGACACTGTGGGGCCTTTTGGAAGCAACAGGACCCTGGTGGGAAGCCACAGGATGATTAATCCTGCACGAACCTGCTCCAGGTGGGCTCCTCTCTCCCGGCTTCCACAGGTGCTGCTAGGATCCCACTCCGGCACTGGCTTGTCACGGGCTCACGGCTTCCTTTGGCAATGGCTCTGCTCCAGGATGGCATGCTGCAGAGAATGCAGGTAGATTTTGTGCTCACTCCTGGCATGCAGCTGGACAATAAAGCCTGATCCAGCCCCCCCTCAGCCCATGTCTGGCTCTGGCATTGGGGCGGGGCAACTTTGGGAGCAGCCCCAGCCATGCTCCTGCTCCCGGCTGGGCACCCAGCTGCTGGGACACAGGTGTGTCCTGATGCCACCGTCTACTCCTTTGAGAAGGGGAGGACAGAGTGCATCAGGGAGTTTGGTGTGGCTTACATGCGGCAAGGAGAAGGTGCAGCCCCAAACTGGCTTTCACTTCTAGAACCTTTTGCTATTGCGGGAGCAGCTGCTGGAGCTTTTCAACCGAGCTGCAAGAGTGAAAAGTGTGATGGCATGTCTATCTGAGAAGGAAGGTTCGGTGCCGCAGCCTGTTGTGCACAATTTATATGCTGATAAGAGAAGGGGGTGCTTTTGCAACGCTTTCCTTCCTGACACTTCTGTCTCTGTGAGCTTTAGCTGCTTGGACTCAGGGATACCGAAGGTGTGTGAAAGTGACTGGGCTGCGAGAATCATGTCGCACAGGGAACAGGGAAGGTCAGCAAATGTTTCCTGTCCTGGCACATCTCTCAGTCTGAACTGCAGCTGCAGATGCTTCACTTCCGCCAAGGACTCTGCCACCTTGAGAGAAGGATGCGCTCTATGGAGTTGAGAAAGAAAGTGCGTCTCACTAGCTTCTTTCCTCAACTTCATAGACAGCAAAGGGGCTATGAAAGGCAGCACTGGCTTTTTGTTCTAGGACTTCTTCTTTACAAGCAGCTGCTGGATGTTTGGAAGGGGGTTTGGGATATGCAAAAATGAGAGGCTAAGATGGTAAGAGGGTAAGATGGAAGCCATCTGGCAAAAGCAGAGCTCACCAAAGGGCCAGCTGAGAAAGCTCTTGCTGCCTACAACTTCAACTGCACCCCTCAAAGCAGCAGCACACACGCTGCTCTCGGCACTTTCCTTCTCAGCTCTACACACCATCCTAAGCCTTGCCTCTCCCACACTCAGGATCCAAAGACAACGGCACCAGGGACTGCTCACACACTAAAGGCACCAGGACAAAAGGCTCACCAGCTTGGCCTTTGCATTCCCGCTGACAGCTCCACAGCTCGAACCCACAGAACTGCCTGCTGCCAACAGCCTTTCCAATCACTCCGAGCACCTCATGACAAGGAGCTGCAGCGTGTGTGGAATGAATCTCCAGCAGCCTCCTGCCCCAGGCTGTCCTCCGGGAGCAGCCCTGCTCCAGGCCGTGACTGCCACCTGCACAGCCAAAGGACCCGGAGCCGGTGTTACACACCACGGCTGTGCCTGGCACAGAGACACCAGTGGCCACACAAGTGGCCATGGCACTGTCCGCACACAGTCCCTGCTGCTTCTCCCCCAGCCGCTGGCACCAACTCCCAGCCACCCACTCCTAAAGCCACAGGCCCACTGGGACACTGCGGGGGCTCCTGGAAGCCAGCGGCCATTGTGACACAGCGGGGCTGCACAGAGCCCACGGTGCTTTGTGACCCGTGGCTCCCAGGAGAGCCTTTGTGATGCTGGGGAACTACAAGGAAGCCTGGCTCCTCTGTGACACCACCACAGAAGCTCAGGGGAGCCCTGGAGACCGTGGTGATGCTATGGAACCTGATGCAACCCTGCCTCCACTGTGACACCACAGAAGCTCAGGGAGCCCTGGAGACCGTGCTGATGCTATGGAACCTGATGCAACCCTGCCTCCACTGTGACACCACAGAAGCTCGGGGAGCCCTGGAGACTGTGGGGATGCTGGCGAAGCTGACGGAACCCTGGGCACCACAGTGACGCTATGGAACCTGGTGGAACCGAGGGGCCACAGTGACACTGTGGGGCCTTTTGGAAGCAACAGGACCCTGGTGGGAAGCCACGGGATGATTAATCCTGCACGAACCTGCTCCAGGTGGGCTCCTCTCTCCCGGCTTCCACAGGTGCTGCTAGGATCCCACTCCGGCACTGGCTTGTCACGGGCTCACGGCTTCCTTTGGCAATGGCTCTGCTCCAGGATGGCATGCTGCAGAGAATGCAGGTAGATTTTGTGCTCACTCCTGGCATGCAGCTGGACAATAAAGCCTGATCCAGCCCCCCCTCAGCCCATGTCTGGCTCTGGCATTGGGGCGGGGCAACTTTGGGAGCAGCCCCAGCCCTGCTCCTGCTCCCGGCTGGGCACCCAGCTGCTGGGACACAGGTGTGTCCTGATGCCACCGTCTACTCCTTTGAGAAGGGGAGGACAGAGTGCATCAGGGAGTTTGGTGTGGCTTACATGCGGCAAGGAGAAGGTGCAGCCCCGAACTGGCTTTCACTTCTAGAACCTTTTGCTATTGCGGGAGCAGCTGCTGGAGCTTTTCAACCGAGCTGCAAGAGTGAAAAGTGTGATGGCATGTCTATCTGAGAAGGAAGGTTCGGTGCCGCAGCCTGTTGTGCACAATTTATATGCTGATAAGAGAAGGGGGTGCTTTTGCAACGCTTTCCTTCCTGACACTTCTGTCTCTGTGAGCTTTAGCTGCTTGGACTCAGGGATACCGAAGGTGTGTGAAAGTGACTGGGCTGCGAGAATCATGTCGCACAGGGAACAGGGAAGGTCAGCAAATGTTTCCTGTCCTGGCACATCTCTCAGTCTGAACTGCAGCTGCAGATGCTTCACTTCAGCCAAGGACTCTGCCACCTTGAGAGAAGGATGCGCTCTATGGAGTTGAGAAAGAAAGTGCGTCTCACTAGCTTCTTTCCTCTAGTTCATAGACAGCAAAGGGGCTATGAAAGGCAGCACTGGCTTTTTGTTCTAGGACTTCTTCTTTACAAGCAGCTGCTGGATGTTTGGAAGGGGGTTTGGGATATGCAAAAATGAGAGGCTAAGATGGTAAGAGGGTAAGATGGAAGCCATCTGGCAAAAGCAGAGCTCACCAAAGGGCCAGCTGAGAAAGCTCTTGCTGCCTACAACTTCAACTGCACCCCTCAAAGCAGCAGCACACACGCTGCTCTCGGCACTTTCCTTCTCAGCTCTACGCACCATCCTAAGCCTTGCCTCTCCCACACTCAGGATCCAAAGACAACGGCACCAGGGACTGCTCACACACTAAAGGCACCAGGACAAAAGGCTCACCAGCTTGGCCTTTGCATTCCCGCTGACAGCTCCACAGCTCGAACCCACAGAACTGCCTGCTGCCAACAGCCTTTCCAATCACTCCGAGCACCTCATGACAAGGAGCTGCAGCGTGTGGGGAATGAATCTCCAGCAGCCTCCTGCCCCAGGCTGTCCCCCGGGAGCAGCCCTGCTCCAGGCCGTGACTGCCACCTGCACAGCCAAAGGACCCGGAGCCGGTGTTACACACCACGGCTGTGCCTGGCACAGAGACACCAGTGGCCACACAAGTGGCCATGGCACTGTCCGCACACAGTCCCTGCTGCTTCTCCCCCAGCCGCTGGCACCAACTCCCAGCCACCCACTCCTAAAGCCACAGGCCCACTGGGACACTGCGGGGGCTCCTGGAAGCCAGCGGCCATTGTGACACAGCGGGGCTGCACAGAGCCCACGGTGCTTTGTGACCCGTGGCTCCCAGGAGAGCCTTTGTGATGCTGGGGAACTACAAGGAAGCCTGGCTCCTCTGTGACACCACCACAGAAGCTCAGGGGAGCCCTGGAGACCGTGGTGATGCTATGGAACCTGATGCAACCCTGCCTCCACTGTGACACCACAGAAGCTCAGGGGAGCCCTGGAGACCGTGGTGATGCTATGGAACCTGATGCAACCCTGCCTCCACTGTGACACCACAGAAGCTCAGGGGAGCCCTGGAGACCGTGGTGATGCTATGGAGCCTGATGCAACCCTGCCTCCACTGTGACACCACAGAAGCTCAGGGAGCCCTGGAGACCGTGGTGACGCTATGGAACCTGATGCAACCCTGCCTCCACTGTGACATCACAGAAGCTCGGGGTGCTCTGCAGACCGTGGGGATGCTGGCGAAGCTGACGGAACCCTGGGCACCACAGTGACGCTATGGAACCTGGTGGAACCGAGGGGCCACAGTGACACTGTGGGGCCTTTTGGAAGCAACAGGACCCTGGTGGGAAGCCACGGGATGATTAATCCTGCACGAACCTGCTCCAGGTGGGCTCCTCTCTCCCGGCTTCCACAGGTGCTGCTAGGATCCCACTCCGGCACTGGCTTGTCACGGGCTCACGGCTTCCTTTGGCAATGGCTCTGCTCCAGGATGGCATGCTGCAGAGAATGCAGGTAGATTTTGTGCTCACTCCTGGCATGCAGCTGGACAATAAAGCCTGATCCAGCCCCCCCTCAGCCCATGTCTGGCTCTGGCATTGGGGCGGGGCAACTTTGGGAGCAGCCCCAGCCATGCTCCTGCTCCCGGCTGGGCACCCAGCTGCTGGGACACAGGTGTGTCCTGATGCCACCGTCTACTCCTTTGAGAAGGGGAGGACAGAGTGCATCAGGGAGTTTGGTGTGGCTTACATGCGGCAAGGAGAAGGTGCAGCCCCGAACTGGCTTTCACTTCTAGAACCTTTTGCTATTGCGGGAGCAGCTGCTGGAGCTTTTCAACCGAGCTGCAAGAGTGAAAAGTGTGATGGCATGTCTATCTGAGAAGGAAGGTTCGGTGCCGCAGCCTGTTGTGCACAATTTATATGCTGATAAGAGAAGGGGGTGCTTTTGCAACGCTTTCCTTCCTGACACTTCTGTCTCTGTGAGCTTTAGCTGCTTGGACTCAGGGATACCGAAGGTGTGTGAAAGTGACTGGGCTGCGAGAATCATGTCGCACAGGGAACAGGGAAGGTCAGCAAATGTTTCCTGTCCTGGCACATCTCTCAGTCTGAACTGCAGCTGCAGATGCTTCACTTCAGCCAAGGACTCTGCCACCTTGAGAGAAGGATGCGCTCTACGGAGTTGAGAAAGAAAGTGCGTCTCACTAGCTTCTTTCCTCTAGTTCATAGACAGCAAAGGGGCTATGAAAGGCAGCACTGGCTTTTTGTTCTAGGACTTCTTCTTTACAAGCAGCTGCTGGATGTTTGGAAGGGGGTTTGGGATATGCAAAAATGAGAGGCTAAGATGGTAAGAGGGTAAGATGGAAGCCATCTGGCAAAAGCAGAGCTCACCAAAGGGCCAGCTGAGAAAGCTCTTGCTGCCTACAACTTCAACTGCACCCCTCAAAGCAGCAGCACACACGCTGCTCTCGGCACTTTCCTTCTCAGCTCTACGCACCATCCTAAGCCTTGCCTCTCCCACACTCAGGATCCAAAGACAACGGCACCAGGGACTGCTCACACACTAAAGGCACCAGGACAAAAGGCTCACCAGCTTGGCCTTTGCATTCCCGCTGACAGCTCCACAGCTCGAACCCACAGAACTGCCTGCTGCCAACAGCCTTTCCAATCACTCCGAGCACCTCATGACAAGGAGCTGCAGCGCGTGGGGAATGAATCTCCAGCAGCCTCCTGCCCCAGGCTGTCCTCCGGGAGCAGCCCTGCTCCAGGCCGTGACTGCCACCTGCACAGCCAAAGGACCCGGAGCCGGTGTTACTACACCACGGCTGTGCCTGGCACAGAGACACCAGTGGCCACACAAGTGGCCATGGCACTGTCCGCACACAGTCCCTGCTGCTTCTCCCCCAGCCGCTGGCACCAACTCCCAGCCACCCACTCCTAAAGCCACAGGCCCACTGGGACACTGCGGGGGCTCCTGGAAGCCAGCGGCCATTGTGACACAGCGGGGCTGCACAGAGCCCACGGTGCTTTGTGACCCGTGGCTCCCAGGAGAGCCTTTGTGATGCTGGGGAACTACAAGGAAGCCTGGCTCCTCTGTGACACCACCACAGAAGCTCAGGGGAGCCCTGGAGACCGTGGTGATGCTATGGAACCTGATGCAACCCTGCCTCCACTGTGACACCACAGAAGCTCAGGGAGCCCTGGAGACCGTGGTGATGCTATGGAACCTGATGCAACCCTGCCTCCACTGTGACACCACAGAAGCTCAGGGGAGCCCTGGAGACCGTGCTGATGCTATGGAGCCTGATGCAACCCTGCCTCCACTGTGACACCACAGAAGCTCAGGGAGCCCTGGAGACCGTGGTGACGCTATGGAACCTGATGCAACCCTGCCTCCACTGTGACATCACAGAAGCTCGGGGTGCTCTGCAGACCGTGGGGATGCTGGCGAAGCTGACGGAACCCTGGGCACCACAGTGACGCTATGGAACCTGGTGGAACCGAGGGGCCACAGTGACACTGTGGGGCCTTTTGGAAGCAACAGGACCCTGGTGGGAAGCCACGGGATGATTAATCCTGCACGAACCTGCTCCAGGTGGGCTCCTCTCTCCCGGCTTCCACAGGTGCTGCTAGGATCCCACTCCGGCACTGGCTTGTCACGGGCTCACGGCTTCCTTTGGCAATGGCTCTGCTCCAGGATGGCATGCTGCAGAGAATGCAGGTAGATTTTGTGCTCACTCCTGGCATGCAGCTGGACAATAAAGCCTGATCCAGCCCCCCCTCAGCCCATGTCTGGCTCTGGCATTGGGGCGGGGCAACTTTGGGAGCAGCCCCAGCCATGCTCCTGCTCCCGGCTGGGCACCCAGCTGCTGGGACACAGGTGTGTCCTGATGCCACCGTCTACTCCTTTGAGAAGGGGAGGACAGAGTGCATCAGGGAGTTTGGTGTGGCTTACATGCGGCAAGGAGAAGGTGCAGCCCCGAACTGGCTTTCACTTCTAGAACCTTTTGCTATTGCGGGAGCAGCTGCTGGAGCTTTTCAACCGAGCTGCAAGAGTGAAAAGTGTGATGGCATGTCTATCTGAGAAGGAAGGTTCGGTGCCGCAGCCTGTTGTGCACAATTTATATGCTGATAAGAGAAGGGGGTGCTTTTGCAACGCTTTCCTTCCTGACACTTCTGTCTCTGTGAGCTTTAGCTGCTTGGACTCAGGGATACCGAAGGTGTGTGAAAGTGACTGGGCTGCGAGAATCATGTCGCACAGGGAACAGGGAAGGTCAGCAAATGTTTCCTGTCCTGGCACATCTCTCAGTCTGAACTGCAGCTGCAGATGCTTCACTTCCGCCAAGGACTCTGCCACCTTGAGAGAAGGATGCGCTCTATGGAGTTGAGAAAGAAAGTGCGTCTCACTAGCTTCTTTCCTCTACTTCATAGACAGCAAAGGGGCTATGAAAGGCAGCACTGGCTTTTTGTTCTAGGACTTCTTCTTTACAAGCAGCTGCTGGATGTTTGGAAGGGGGTTTGGGATATGCAAAAATGAGAGGCTAAGATGGTAAGAGGGTAAGATGGAAGCCATCTGGAAAAGCAGAGCTCACAAAAGGGCCAGCTGAGAAAGCTCTTGCTGCCTACAACTTCAACTGCACCCCTCAAAGCAGCAGCACACACGCTGCTCTCGGCACTTTCCTTCTCAGCTCTACGCACCATCCTAAGCCTTGCCTCTCCCACACTCAGGATCCAAAGACAACGGCACCAGGGACTGCTCACACACTAAAGGCACCAGGACAAAAGGCTCACCAGCTTGGCCTTTGCATTCCCGCTGACAGCTCCACAGCTCGAACCCACAGAACTGCCTGCTGCCAACAGCCTTTCCAATCACTCCGAGCACCTCATGACAAGGAGCTGCAGCGTGTGGGGAATGAATCTCCAGCAGCCTCCTGCCCCAGGCTGTCCCCCGGGAGCAGCCCTGCTCCAGGCCGTGACTGCCACCTGCACAGCCAAAGGACCCGGAGCCGGTGTTACACACCACGGCTGTGCCTGGCACAGAGACACCAGTGGCCACACAAGTGGCCATGGCACTGTCCGCACACAGTCCCTGCTGCTTCTCCCCCAGCCGCTGGCACCAACTCCCAGCCACCCACTCCTAAAGCCACAGGCCCACTGGGACACTGCGGGGGCTCCTGGAAGCCAGCGGCCATTGTGACACAGCGGGGCTGCACAGAGCCCACGGTGCTTTGTGACCCGTGGCTCCCAGGAGAGCCTTTGTGATGCTGGGGAACTACAAGGAAGCCTGGCTCCTCTGTGACACCACCACAGAAGCTCAGGGGAGCCCTGGAGACCGTGGTGATGCTATGGAACCTGATGCAACCCTGCCTCCACTGTGACACCACAGAAGCTCAGGGGAGCCCTGGAGACCGTGGTGATGCTATGGAACCTGATGCAACCCTGCCTCCACTGTGACACCACAGAAGCTCAGGGGAGCCCTGGAGACCGTGGTGATGCTATGGAGCCTGATGCAACCCTGCCTCCACTGTGACACCACAGAAGCTCAGGGAGCCCTGGAGACCGTGGTGACGCTATGGAACCTGATGCAACCCTGCCTCCACTGTGACATCACAGAAGCTCGGGGTGCTCTGCAGACCGTGGGGATGCTGGCGAAGCTGACGGAACCCTGGGCACCACAGTGACGCTATGGAACCTGGTGGAACCGAGGGGCCACAGTGACACTGTGGGGCCTTTTGGAAGCAACAGGACCCTGGTGGGAAGCCACGGGATGATTAATCCTGCACGAACCTGCTCCAGGTGGGCTCCTCTCTCCCGGCTTCCACAGGTGCTGCTAGGATCCCACTCCGGCACTGGCTTGTCACGGGCTCACGGCTTCCTTTGGCAATGGCTCTGCTCCAGGATGGCATGCTGCAGAGAATGCAGGTAGATTTTGTGCTCACTCCTGGCATGCAGCTGGACAATAAAGCCTGATCCAGCCCCCCCTCAGCCCATGTCTGGCTCTGGCATTGGGGCGGGGCAACTTTGGGAGCAGCCCCAGCCATGCTCCTGCTCCCGGCTGGGCACCCAGCTGCTGGGACACAGGTGTGTCCTGATGCCACCGTCTACTCCTTTGAGAAGGGGAGGACAGAGTGCATCAGGGAGTTTGGTGTGGCTTACATGCGGCAAGGAGAAGGTGCAGCCCCGAACTGGCTTTCACTTCTAGAACCTTTTGCTATTGCGGGAGCAGCTGCTGGAGCTTTTCAACCGAGCTGCAAGAGTGAAAAGTGTGATGGCATGTCTATCTGAGAAGGAAGGTTCGGTGCCGCAGCCTGTTGTGCACAATTTATATGCTGATAAGAGAAGGGGGTGCTTTTGCAACGCTTTCCTTCCTGACACTTCTGTCTCTGTGAGCTTTAGCTGCTTGGACTCAGGGATACCGAAGGTGTGTGAAAGTGACTGGGCTGCGAGAATCATGTCGCACAGGGAACAGGGAAGGTCAGCAAATGTTTCCTGTCCTGGCACATCTCTCAGTCTGAACTGCAGCTGCAGATGCTTCACTTCAGCCAAGGACTCTGCCACCTTGAGAGAAGGATGCGCTCTACGGAGTTGAGAAAGAAAGTGCGTCTCACTAGCTTCTTTCCTCTAGTTCATAGACAGCAAAGGGGCTATGAAAGGCAGCACTGGCTTTTTGTTCTAGGACTTCTTCTTTACAAGCAGCTGCTGGATGTTTGGAAGGGGGTTTGGGATATGCAAAAATGAGAGGCTAAGATGGTAAGAGGGTAAGATGGAAGCCATCTGGCAAAAGCAGAGCTCACCAAAGGGCCAGCTGAGAAAGCTCTTGCTGCCTACAACTTCAACTGCACCCCTCAAAGCAGCAGCACACACGCTGCTCTCGGCACTTTCCTTCTCAGCTCTACGCACCATCCTAAGCCTTGCCTCTCCCACACTCAGGATCCAAAGACAACGGCACCAGGGACTGCTCACACACTAAAGGCACCAGGACAAAAGGCTCACCAGCTTGGCCTTTGCATTCCCGCTGACAGCTCCACAGCTCGAACCCACAGAACTGCCTGCTGCCAACAGCCTTTCCAATCACTCCGAGCACCTCATGACAAGGAGCTGCAGCGCGTGGGGAATGAATCTCCAGCAGCCTCCTGCCCCAGGCTGTCCTCCGGGAGCAGCCCTGCTCCAGGCCGTGACTGCCACCTGCACAGCCAAAGGACCCGGAGCCGGTGTTACACACCACGGCTGTGCCTGGCACAGAGACACCAGTGGCCACACAAGTGGCCATGGCACTGTCCGCACACAGTCCCTGCTGCTTCTCCCCCAGCCGCTGGCACCAACTCCCAGCCACCCACTCCTAAAGCCACGGGCCCACTGGGACACTGCGGGGGCTCGTGGAAGCCAGCGGCCATTGTGACACAGCGGGGCTGCACAGAGCCCACGGTGCTTTGTGACCCGTGGCTCCCAGGAGAGCCTTTGTGATGCTGGGGAACTACAAGGAAGCCTGGCTCCTCTGTGACACCACCACAGAAGCTCAGGGGAGCCCTGGAGACCGTGGTGATGCTATGGAACCTGATGCAACCCTGCCTCCACTGTGACACCACAGAAGCTCAGGGAGCCCTGGAGACCGTGCTGATGCTATGGAACCTGATGCAACCCTGCCTCCACTGTGACACCACAGAAGCTCGGGGAGCCCTGGAGACTGTGGGGATGCTGGCGAAGCTGACGGAACCCTGGGCACCACAGTGACGCTATGGAACCTGGTGGAACCGAGGGGCCACAGTGACACTGTGGGGCCTTTTGGAAGCAACAGGACCCTGGTGGGAAGCCACAGGATGATTAATCCTGCACGAACCTGCTCCAGGTGGGCTCCTCTCTCCCGGCTTCCACAGGTGCTGCTAGGATCCCACTCCGGCACTGGCTTGTCACGGGCTCACGGCTTCCTTTGGCAATGGCTCTGCTCCAGGATGGCATGCTGCAGAGAATGCAGGTAGATTTTGTGCTCACTCCTGGCATGCAGCTGGACAATAAAGCCTGATCCAGCCCCCCCTCAGCCCATGTCTGGCTCTGGCATTGGGGCGGGGCAACTTTGGGAGCAGCCCCAGCCATGCTCCTGCTCCCGGCTGGGCACCCAGCTGCTGGGACACAGGTGTGTCCTGATGCCACCGTCTACTCCTTTGAGAAGGGGAGGACAGAGTGCATCAGGGAGTTTGGTGTGGCTTACATGCGGCAAGGAGAAGGTGCAGCCCCGAACTGGCTTTCACTTCTAGAACCTTTTGCTATTGCGGGAGCAGCTGCTGGAGCTTTTCAACCGAGCTGCAAGAGTGAAAAGTGTGATGGCATGTCTATCTGAGAAGGAAGGTTCGGTGCCGCAGCCTGTTGTGCACAATTTATATGCTGATAAGAGAAGGGGGTGCTTTTGCAACGTTTTCCTTCCTGACACTTCTGTCTCTGTGAGCTTTAGCTGCTTGGACTCAGGGATACCGAAGGTGTGTGAAAGTGACTGGGCTGCGAGAATCATGTCGCACAGGGAACAGGGAAGGTCAGCAAATGTTTCCTGTCCTGGCACATCTCTCAGTCTGAACTGCAGCTGCAGATGCTTCACTTCCGCCAAGGACTCTGCCACCTTGAGAGAAGGATGCGCTCTATGGAGTTGAGAAAGAAAGTGCGTCTCACTAGCTTCTTTCCTCTACTTCATAGACAGCAAAGGGGCTATGAAAGGCAGCACTGGCTTTTTGTTCTAGGACTTCTTCTTTACAAGCAGCTGCTGGATGTTTGGAAGGGGGTTTGGGATATGCAAAAATGAGAGGCTAAGATGGTAAGAGGGTAAGATGGAAGCCATCTGGAAAAGCAGAGCTCACAAAAGGGCCAGCTGAGAAAGCTCTTGCTGCCTACAACTTCAACTGCACCCCTCAAAGCAGCAGCACACACGCTGCTCTCGGCACTTTCCTTCTCAGCTCTACGCACCATCCTAAGCCTTGCCTCTCCCACACTCAGGATCCAAAGACAACGGCACCAGGGACTGCTCACACACTAAAGGCACCAGGACAAAAGGCTCACCAGCTTGGCCTTTGCATTCCCGCTGACAGCTCCACAGCTCGAACCCACAGAACTGCCTGCTGCCAACAGCCTTTCCAATCACTCCGAGCACCTCATGACAAGGAGCTGCAGCGTGTGGGGAATGAATCTCCAGCAGCCTCCTGCCCCAGGCTGTCCCCCGGGAGCAGCCCTGCTCCAGGCCGTGACTGCCACCTGCACAGCCAAAGGACCCAGAGCCGGTGTTACACACCACGGCTGTGCCTGGCACAGAGACACCAGTGGCCACACAAGTGGCCATGGCACTGTCCGCACACAGTCCCTGCTGCTTCTCCCCCAGCCGCTGGCACCAACTCCCAGCCACCCACTCCTAAAGCCACGGGCCCACTGGGACACTGCGGGGGCTCCTGGAAGCCAGCGGCCATTGTGACACAGCGGGGCTGCACAGAGCCCACGGTGCTTTGTGACCCGTGGCTCCCAGGAGAGCCTTTGTGATGCTGGGGAACTACAAGGAAGCCTGGCTCCTCTGTGACACCACCACAGAAGCTCAGGGGAGCCCTGGAGACCGTGGTGATGCTATGGAACCTGATGCAACCCTGCCTCCACTGTGACACCACAGAAGCTCAGGGAGCCCTGGAGACCGTGGTGATGCTATGGAACCTGATGCAACCCTGCCTCCACTGTGACACCACAGAAGCTCGGGGAGCCCTGGAGACTGTGGGGATGCTGGCGAAGCTGACGGAACCCTGGGCACCACAGTGACGCTATGGAACCTGGTGGAACCGAGGGGCCACAGTGACACTGTGGGGCCTTTTGGAAGCAACAGGACCCTGGTGGGAAGCCACAGGATGATTAATCCTGCACGAACCTGCTCCAGGTGGGCTCCTCTCTCCCGGCTTCCACAGGTGCTGCTAGGATCCCACTCCGGCACTGGCTTGTCACGGGCTCACGGCTTCCTTTGGCAATGGCTCTGCTCCAGGATGGCATGCTGCAGAGAATGCAGGTAGATTTTGTGCTCACTCCTGGCATGCAGCTGGACAATAAAGCCTGATCCAGCCCCCCCTCAGCCCATGTCTGGCTCTGGCATTGGGGCGGGGCAACTTTGGGAGCAGCCCCAGCCATGCTCCTGCTCCCGGCTGGGCACCCAGCTGCTGGGACACAGGTGTGTCCTGATGCCACCGTCTACTCCTTTGAGAAGGGGAGGACAGAGTGCATCAGGGAGTTTGGTGTGGCTTACATGCGGCAAGGAGAAGGTGCAGCCCCAAACTGGCTTTCACTTCTAGAACCTTTTGCTATTGCGGGAGCAGCTGCTGGAGCTTTTCAACCGAGCTGCAAGAGTGAAAAGTGTGATGGCATGTCTATCTGAGAAGGAAGGTTCGGTGCCGCAGCCTGTTGTGCACAATTTATATGCTGATAAGAGAAGGGGGTGCTTTTGCAACGCTTTCCTTCCTGACACTTCTGTCTCTGTGAGCTTTAGCTGCTTGGACTCAGGGATACCGAAGGTGTGTGAAAGTGACTGGGCTGCGAGAATCATGTCGCACAGGGAACAGGGAAGGTCAGCAAATGTTTCCTGTCCTGGCACATCTCTCAGTCTGAACTGCAGCTGCAGATGCTTCACTTCCGCCAAGGACTCTGCCACCTTGAGAGAAGGATGCGCTCTATGGAGTTGAGAAAGAAAGTGCGTCTCACTAGCTTCTTTCCTCAACTTCATAGACAGCAAAGGGGCTATGAAAGGCAGCACTGGCTTTTTGTTCTAGGACTTCTTCTTTACAAGCAGCTGCTGGATGTTTGGAAGGGGGTTTGGGATATGCAAAAATGAGAGGCTAAGATGGTAAGAGGGTAAGATGGAAGCCATCTGGCAAAAGCAGAGCTCACCAAAGGGCCAGCTGAGAAAGCTCTTGCTGCCTACAACTTCAACTGCACCCCTCAAAGCAGCAGCACACACGCTGCTCTCGGCACTTTCCTTCTCAGCTCTACGCACCATCCTAAGCCTTGCCTCTCCCACACTCAGGATCCAAAGACAACGGCACCAGGGACTGCTCACACACTAAAGGCACCAGGACAAAAGGCTCACCAGCTTGGCCTTTGCATTCCCGCTGACAGCTCCACAGCTCGAACCCACAGAACTGCCTGCTGCCAACAGCCTTTCCAATCACTCCGAGCACCTCATGACAAGGAGCTGCAGCGTGTGGGGAATGAATCTCCAGCAGCCTCCTGCCCCAGGCTGTCCCCCGGGAGCAGCCCTGCTCCAGGCCGTGACTGCCACCTGCACAGCCAAAGGACCCGGAGCCGGTGTTACACACCACGGCTGTGCCTGGCACAGAGACACCAGTGGCCACACAAGTGGCCATGGCACTGTCCGCACACAGTCCCTGCTGCTTCTCCCCCAGCCGCTGGCACCAACTCCCAGCCACCCACTCCTAAAGCCACAGGCCCACTGGGACACTGCGGGGGCTCCTGGAAGCCAGCGGCCATTGTGACACAGCGGGGCTGCACAGAGCCCACGGTGCTTTGTGACCCGTGGCTCCCAGGAGAGCCTTTGTGATGCTGGGGAACTACAAGGAAGCCTGGCTCCTCTGTGACACCACCACAGATGCTCAGGGGAGCCCTGGAGACTGTGGTGATGCTATGGAACCTGATGCAACCCTGCCTCCACTGTGACACCACAGAAGCTCAGGGGAGCCCTGGAGACCGTGGTGATGCTATGGAACCTGATGCAACCCTGCCTCCACTGTGACACCACAGAAGCTCAGGGGAGCCCTGGAGACCGTGGTGATGCTATGGAGCCTGATGCAACCCTGCCTCCACTGTGACACCACAGAAGCTCAGGGAGCCCTGGAGACCGTGGTGACGCTATGGAACCTGATGCAACCCTGCCTCCACTGTGACATCACAGAAGCTCGGGGTGCTCTGCAGACCGTGGGGATGCTGGCGAAGCTGACGGAACCCTGGGCACCACAGTGACGCTATGGAACCTGGTGGAACCGAGGGGCCACAGTGACACTGTGGGGCCTTTTGGAAGCAACAGGACCCTGGTGGGAAGCCACGGGATGATTAATCCTGCACGAACCTGCTCCAGGTGGGCTCCTCTCTCCCGGCTTCCACAGGTGCTGCTAGGATCCCACTCCGGCACTGGCTTGTCACGGGCTCACGGCTTCCTTTGGCAATGGCTCTGCTCCAGGATGGCATGCTGCAGAGAATGCAGGTAGATTTTGTGCTCACTCCTGGCATGCAGCTGGACAATAAAGCCTGATCCAGCCCCCCCTCAGCCCATGTCTGGCTCTGGCATTGGGGCGGGGCAACTTTGGGAGCAGCCCCAGCCATGCTCCTGCTCCCGGCTGGGCACCCAGCTGCTGGGACACAGGTGTGTCCTGATGCCACCGTCTACTCCTTTGAGAAGGGGAGGACAGAGTGCATCAGGGAGTTTGGTGTGGCTTACATGCGGCAAGGAGAAGGTGCAGCCCCGAACTGGCTTTCACTTCTAGAACCTTTTGCTATTGCGGGAGCAGCTGCTGGAGCTTTTCAACCGAGCTGCAAGAGTGAAAAGTGTGATGGCATGTCTATCTGAGAAGGAAGGTTCGGTGCCGCAGCCTGTTGTGCACAATTTATATGCTGATAAGAGAAGGGGGTGCTTTTGCAACGCTTTCCTTCCTGACACTTCTGTCTCTGTGAGCTTTAGCTGCTTGGACTCAGGGATACCGAAGGTGTGTGAAAGTGACTGGGCTGCGAGAATCATGTCGCACAGGGAACAGGGAAGGTCAGCAAATGTTTCCTGTCCTGGCACATCTCTCAGTCTGAACTGCAGCTGCAGATGCTTCACTTCAGCCAAGGACTCTGCCACCTTGAGAGAAGGATGCGCTCTACGGAGTTGAGAAAGAAAGTGCGTCTCACTAGCTTCTTTCCTCTAGTTCATAGACAGCAAAGGGGCTATGAAAGGCAGCACTGGCTTTTTGTTCTAGGACTTCTTCTTTACAAGCAGCTGCTGGATGTTTGGAAGGGGGTTTGGGATATGCAAAAATGAGAGGCTAAGATGGTAAGAGGGTAAGATGGAAGCCATCTGGCAAAAGCAGAGCTCACCAAAGGGCCAGCTGAGAAAGCTCTTGCTGCCTACAACTTCAACTGCACCCCTCAAAGCAGCAGCACACACGCTGCTCTCGGCACTTTCCTTCTCAGCTCTACGCACCATCCTAAGCCTTGCCTCTCCCACACTCAGGATCCAAAGACAACGGCACCAGGGACTGCTCACACACTAAAGGCACCAGGACAAAAGGCTCACCAGCTTGGCCTTTGCATTCCCGCTGACAGCTCCACAGCTCGAACCCACAGAACTGCCTGCTGCCAACAGCCTTTCCAATCACTCCGAGCACCTCATGACAAGGAGCTGCAGCGCGTGGGGAATGAATCTCCAGCAGCCTCCTGCCCCAGGCTGTCCTCCGGGAGCAGCCCTGCTCCAGGCCGTGACTGCCACCTGCACAGCCAAAGGACCCGGAGCCGGTGTTACTACACCACGGCTGTGCCTGGCACAGAGACACCAGTGGCCACACAAGTGGCCATGGCACTGTCCGCACACAGTCCCTGCTGCTTCTCCCCCAGCCGCTGGCACCAACTCCCAGCCACCCACTCCTAAAGCCACGGGCCCACTGGGACACTGCGGGGGCTCCTGGAAGCCAGCGGCCATTGTGACACAGCGGGGCTGCACAGAGCCCACGGTGCTTTGTGACCCGTGGCTCCCAGGAGAGCCTTTGTGATGCTGGGGAACTACAAGGAAGCCTGGCTCCTCTGTGACACCACCACAGAAGCTCAGGGGAGCCCTGGAGACCGTGGTGATGCTATGGAACCTGATGCAACCCTGCATCCACTGTGACACCACAGAAGCTCAGGGAGCCCTGGAGACCGTGGTGACGCTATGGAACCTGATGCAACCCTGCCTCCACTGTGACATCACAGAAGCTCGGGGTGCTCTGCAGACCGTGGGGATGCTGGCGAAGCTGACGGAACCCTGGGCACCACAGTGACGCTATGGAACCTGGTGGAACCGAGGGGCCACAGTGACACTGTGGGGCCTTTTGGAAGCAACAGGACCCTGGTGGGAAGCCACGGGATGATTAATCCTGCACGAACCTGCTCCAGGTGGGCTCCTCTCTCCCGGCTTCCACAGGTGCTGCTAGGATCCCACTCCGGCACTGGCTTGGCACGGGCTCACGGCTTCCTTTGGCAATGGCTCTGCTCCAGGATGGCATGCTGCAGAGAATGCAGGTAGATTTTGTGCTCACTCCTGGCATGCAGCTGGACAATAAAGCCTGATCCAGCCCCCCCTCAGCCCATGTCTGGCTCTGGCATTGGGGCGGGGCAACTTTGGGAGCAGCCCCAGCCCTGCTCCTGCTCCCGGCTGGGCACCCAGCTGCTGGGACACAGGTGTGTCCTGATGCCACCGTCTACTCCTTTGAGAAGGGGAGGACAGAGTGCATCAGGGAGTTTGGTGTGGCTTACATGCGGCAAGGAGAAGGTGCAGCCCCGAACTGGCTTTCACTTCTAGAACCTTTTGCTATTGCGGGAGCAGCTGCTGGAGCTTTTCAACCGAGCTGCAAGAGTGAAAAGTGTGATGGCATGTCTATCTGAGAAGGAAGGTTCGGTGCCACAGCCTGTTGTGCACAATTTATATGCTGATAAGAGAAGGGGGTGCTTTTGCAACGCTTTCCTTCCTGACACTTCTGTCTCTGTGAGCTTTAGCTGCTTGGACTCAGGGATACCGAAGGTGTGTGAAAGTGACTGGGCTGCGAGAATCATGTTGCACAGGGAACAGGGAAGGTCAGCAAATGTTTCCTGTCCTGGCACATCTCTCAGTCTGAACTGCAGCTGCAGATGCTTCACTTCCGCCAAGGACTCTGCCACCTTGAGAGAAGGATGCGCTCTATGGAGTTGAGAAAGAAAGTGCGTCTCACTAGCTTCTTTCCTCTAGTTCATAGACAGCAAAGGGGCTATGAAAGGCAGCACTGGCTTTTTGTTCTAGGACTTCTTCTTTACAAGCAGCTGCTGGATGTTTGGAAGGGGGTTTGGGATATGCAAAAATGAGAGGCTAAGATGGTAAGAGGGTAAGATGGAAGTCATCTGGCAAAAGCAGAGCTCACCAAAGGGCCAGCTGAGAAAGCTCTTGCTGCCTACAACTTCAACTGCACCCCTCAAAGCAGCAGCACACACGCTGCTCTCGGCACTTTCCTTCTCAGCTCTACGCACCATCCTAAGCCTTGCCTCTCCCACACTCAGGATCCAAAGACAACGGCACCAGGGACTGCTCACACACTAAAGGCACCAGGACAAAAGGCTCACCAGCTTGGCCTTTGCATTCCCGCTGACAGCTCCACAGCTCGAACCCACAGAACTGCCTGCTGCCAACAGCCTTTCCAATCACTCCGAGCACCTCATGACAAGGAGCTGCAGCGTGTGGGGAATGAATCTCCAGCAGCCTCCTGCCCCAGGCTGTCCCCCGGGAGCAGCCCTGCTCCAGGCCGTGACTGCCACCTGCACAGCCAAAGGACCCGGAGCCGGTGTTACACACCACGGCTGTGCCTGGCACAGAGACACCAGTGGCCACACAAGTGGCCATGGCACTGTCCGCACAAAGTCCCTGCTGCTTCTCCCCCAGCCGCTGGCACCAACTCCCAGCCACCCACTCCTAAAGCCACGGGCCCACTGGGACACTGCGGGGGCTCGTGGAAGCCAGCAGCCATTGTGACACAGCGGGGCTGCACAGAGCCCACGGTGCTTTGTGACCCGTGGCTCCCAGGAGAGCCTTTGTGATGCTGGGGAACTACAAGGAAGCCTGGCTCCTCTGTGACACCACCACAGAAGCTCAGGGGAGCCCTGGAGACCGTGGTGATGCTATGGAACCTGATGCAACCCTGCCTCCACTGTGACACCACAGAAGCTCGGGGAGCCCTGGAGACCGTGCTGATGCTATGGAACCTGATGCAACCCTGCCTCCACTGTGACACCACAGAAGCTCAGGGGAGCCCTGGAGACCGTGGTGATGCTATGGAGCCTGATGCAACCCTGCATCCACTGTGACACCACAGAAGCTCAGGGAGCCCTGGAGACCGTGGTGACGCTATGGAACCTGATGCAACCCTGCCTCCACTGTGACATCACAGAAACTCGGGGTGCTCTGCAGACCGTGGGGATGCTGGCGAAGCTGACGGAACCCTGGGCACCACAGTGACGCTATGGAACCTGGTGGAACCGAGGGGCCACAGTGACACTGTGGGGCCTTTTGGAAGCAACAGGAGCCTGGTGGGAAGCCACAGGATGATTAATCCTGCACGAACCTGCTCCAGGTGGGCTCCTCTCTCCCGGCTTCCACAGGTGCTGCTAGGATCCCACTCCGGCACTGGCTTGTCACGGGCTCACGGCTTCCTTTGGCAATGGCTCTGCTCCAGGATGGCATGCTGCAGAGAATGCAGGTAGATTTTGTGCTCACTCCTGGCATGCAGCTGGACAATAAAGCCTGATCCAGCCCCCCCTCAGCCCATGTCTGGCTCTGGCATTGGGGCGGGGCAACTTTGGGAGCAGCCCCAGCCCTGCTCCTGCTCCCGGCTGGGCACCCAGCTGCTGGGACACAGGTGTGTCCTGATGCCACCGTCTACTCCTTTGAGAAGGGGAGGACAGAGTGCATCAGGGAGTTTGGTGTGGCTTACATGCGGCAAGGAGAAGGTGCAGCCCCGAACTGGCTTTCACTTCTAGAACCTTTTGCTATTGCGGGAGCAGCTGCTGGAGCTTTTCAACCGAGCTGCAAGAGTGAAAAGTGTGATGGCATGTCTATCTGAGAAGGAAGGTTCGGTGCCGCAGCCTGTTGTGCACAATTTATATGCTGATAAGAGAAGGGGGTGCTTTTGCAACGCTTTCCTTCCTGACACTTCTGTCTCTGTGAGCTTTAGCTGCTTGGACTCAGGGATACCGAAGGTGTGTGAAAGTGACTGGGATGCGAGAATCATGTTGCACAGGGAACAGGGAAGGTCAGCAAATGTTTCCTGTCCTGGCACATCTCTCAGTCTGAACTGCAGCTGCAGATGCTTCACTTCCGCCAAGGACTCTGCCACCTTGAGAGAAGGATGCGCTCTATGGAGTTGAGAAAGAAAGTGCGTCTCACTAGCTTCTTTCCTCTAGTTCATAGACAGCAAAGGGGCTATGAAAGGCAGCACTGGCTTTTTGTTCTAGGACTTCTTCTTTACAAGCAGCTGCTGGATGTTTGGAAGGGGGTTTGGGATATGCAAAAATGAGAGGCTAAGATGGTAAGAGGGTAAGATGGAAGTCATCTGGCAAAAGCAGAGCTCACCAAAGGGCCAGCTGAGAAAGCTCTTGCTGCCTACAACTTCAACTGCACCCCTCAAAGCAGCAGCACACACGCTGCTCTCGGCACTTTCCTTCTCAGCTCTACGCACCATCCTAAGCCTTGCCTCTCCCACACTCAGGATCCAAAGACAACGGCACCAGGGACTGCTCACACACTAAAGGCACCAGGACAAAAGGCTCACCAGCTTGGCCTTTGCATTCCCGCTGACAGCTCCACAGCTCGAACCCACAGAACTGCCTGCTGCCAACAGCCTTTCCAATCACTCCGAGCACCTCATGACAAGGAGCTGCAGCGTGTGGGGAATGAATCTCCAGCAGCCTCCTGCCCCAGGCTGTCCCCCGGGAGCAGCCCTGCTCCAGGCCGTGACTGCCACCTGCACAGCCAAAGGACCCGGAGCCGGTGTTACACACCACGGCTGTGCCTGGCACAGAGACACCAGTGGCCACACAAGTGGCCATGGCACTGTCCGCACAAAGTCCCTGCTGCTTCTCCCCCAGCCGCTGGCACCAACTCCCAGCCACCCACTCCTAAAGCCACGGGCCCACTGGGACACTGCGGGGGCTCCTGGAAGCCAGCGGCCATTGTGACACAGCGGGGCTGCACAGAGCCCACGGTGCTTTGTGACCCGTGGCTCCCAGGAGAGCCTTTGTGATGCTGGGGAACTACAAGGAAGCCTGGCTCCTCTGTGACACCACCACAGAAGCTCAGGGGAGCCCTGGAGACCGTGCTGATGCTATGGAACCTGATGCAACCCTGCCTCCACTGTGACACCACAGAAGCTCGGGGAGCCCTGGAGACTGTGGGGATGCTGGCGAAGCTGACGGAACCCTGGGCACCACAGTGACGCTATGGAACCTGGTGGAACCGAGGGGCCACAGTGACACTGTGGGGCCTTTTGGAAGCAACAGGACCCTGGTGGGAAGCCACGGGATGATTAATCCTGCACGAACCTGCTCCAGGTGGGCTCCTCTCTCCCGGCTTCCACAGGTGCTGCTAGGATCCCACTCCGGCACTGGCTTGTCACGGGCTCACGGCTTCCTTTGGCAATGGCTCTGCTCCAGGATGGCATGCTGCAGAGAATGCAGGTAGATTTTGTGCTCACTCCTGGCATGCAGCTGGACAATAAAGCCTGATCCAGCCCCCCCTCAGCCCATGTCTGGCTCTGGCATTGGGGCGGGGCAACTTTGGGAGCAGCCCCAGCCATGCTCCTGCTCCCGGCTGGGCACCCAGCTGCTGGGACACAGGTGTGTCCTGATGCCACCGTCTACTCCTTTGAGAAGGGGAGGACAGAGTGCATCAGGGAGTTTGGTGTGGCTTACATGCGGCAAGGAGAAGGTGCAGCCCCGAACTGGCTTTCACTTCTAGAACCTTTTGCTATTGCGGGAGCAGCTGCTGGAGCTTTTCAACCGAGCTGCAAGAGTGAAAAGTGTGATGGCATGTCTATCTGAGAAGGAAGGTTCGGTGCCGCAGCCTGTTGTGCACAATTTATATGCTGATAAGAGAAGGGGGTGCTTTTGCAACGTTTTCCTTCCTGACACTTCTGTCTCTGTGAGCTTTAGCTGCTTGGACTCAGGGATACCGAAGGTGTGTGAAAGTGACTGGGCTGCGAGAATCATGTCGCACAGGGAACAGGGAAGGTCAGCAAATGTTTCCTGTCCTGGCACATCTCTCAGTCTGAACTGCAGCTGCAGATGCTTCACTTCAGCCAAGGACTCTGCCACCTTGAGAGAAGGATGCGCTCTACGGAGTTGAGAAAGAAAGTGCGTCTCACTAGCTTCTTTCCTCTAGTTCATAGACAGCAAAGGGGCTATGAAAGGCAGCACTGGCTTTTTGTTCTAGGACTTCTTCTTTACAAGCAGCTGCTGGATGTTTGGAAGGGGGTTTGGGATATGCAAAAATGAGAGGCTAAGATGGTAAGAGGGTAAGATGGAAGCCATCTGGCAAAAGCAGAGCTCACCAAAGGGCCAGCTGAGAAAGCTCTTGCTGCCTACAACTTCAACTGCACCCCTCAAAGCAGCAGCACACACGCTGCTCTCGGCACTTTCCTTCTCAGCTCTACGCACCATCCTAAGCCTTGCCTCTCCCACACTCAGGATCCAAAGACAACGGCACCAGGGACTGCTCACACACTAAAGGCACCAGGACAAAAGGCTCCCCAGCTTGGCCTTTGCATTCCCGCTGACAGCTCCACAGCTCGAACCCACAGAACTGCCTGCTGCCAACAGCCTTTCCAATCACTCCGAGCACCTCATGACAAGGAGCTGCAGCGCGTGGGGAATGAATCTCCAGCAGCCTCCTGCCCCAGGCTGTCCTCCGGGAGCAGCCCTGCTCCAGGCCGTGACTGCCACCTGCACAGCCAAAGGACCCGGAGCCGGTGTTACACACCACGGCTGTGCCTGGCACAGAGACACCAGTGGCCACACAAGTGGCCATGGCACTGTCCGCACACAGTCCCTGCTGCTTCTCCCCCAGCCGCTGGCACCAACTCCCAGCCACCCACTCCTAAAGCCACGGGCCCACTGGGACACTGCGGGGGCTCGTGGAAGCCAGCGGCCATTGTGACACAGCGGGGCTGCACAGAGCCCACGGTGCTTTGTGACCCGTGGCTCCCAGGAGAGCCTTTGTGATGCTGGGGAACTACAAGGAAGCCTGGCTCCTCTGTGACACCACCACAGAAGCTCAGGGGAGCCCTGGAGACCGTGGTGATGCTATGGAACCTGATGCAACCCTGCCTCCACTGTGACACCACAGAAGCTCAGGGAGCCCTGGAGACCGTGGTGATGCTATGGAACCTGATGCAACCCTGCCTCCACTGTGACACCACAGAACCTCTGGGAGCCCTGGAGACCGTGGTGATGCTATGGAACCTGATGCAACCCTGCCTCCACTGTGACACCACAGAAGCTCGGGGAGCCCTGGAGACTGTGGGGATGCTGGCGAAGCTGACGGAACCCTGGGCACCACAGTGACACTATGGAACCTGGTGGAACCGAGGGGCCACAGTGACACTGTGGGGCCTTTTGGAAGCAACAGGACCCTGGTGGGAAGCCACAGGATGATTAATCCTGCACGAACCTGCTCCAGGTGGGCTCCTCTCTCCCGGCTTCCACAGGTGCTGCTAGGATCCCACTCCGGCACTGGCTTGTCACGGGCTCACGGCTTCCTTTGGCAATGGCTCTGCTCCAGGATGGCATGCTGCAGAGAATGCAGGTAGATTTTGTGCTCACTCCTGGCATGCAGCTGGACAATAAAGCCTGATCCAGCCCCCCCTCAGCCCATGTCTGGCTCTGGCATTGGGGCGGGGCAACTTTGGGAGCAGCCCCAGCCATGCTCCTGCTCCCGGCTGGGCACCCAGCTGCTGGGACACAGGTGTGTCCTGATGCCACCGTCTACTCCTTTGAGAAGGGGAGGACAGAGTGCATCAGGGAGTTTGGTGTGGCTTACATGCGGCAAGGAGAAGGTGCAGCCCCGAACTGGCTTTCACTTCTAGAACCTTTTGCTATTGCGGGAGCAGCTGCTGGAGCTTTTCAACCGAGCTGCAAGAGTGAAAAGTGTGATGGCATGTCTATCTGAGAAGGAAGGTTCGGTGCCGCAGCCTGTTGTGCACAATTTATATGCTGATAAGAGAAGGGGGTGCTTTTGCAACGCTTTCCTTCCTGACACTTCTGTCTCTGTGAGCTTTAGCTGCTTGGACTCAGGGATACCGAAGGTGTGTGAAAGTGACTGGGCTGCGAGAATCATGTCGCACAGGGAACAGGGAAGGTCAGCAAATGTTTCCTGTCCTGGCACATCTCTCAGTCTGAACTGCAGCTGCAGATGCTTCACTTCAGCCAAGGACTCTGCCACCTTGAGAGAAGGATGCGCTCTACGGAGTTGAGAAAGAAAGTGCGTCTCACTAGCTTCTTTCCTCTAGTTCATAGACAGCAAAGGGGCTATGAAAGGCAGCACTGGCTTTTTGTTCTAGGACTTCTTCTTTACAAGCAGCTGCTGGATGTTTGGAAGGGGGTTTGGGATATGCAAAAATGAGAGGCTAAGATGGTAAGAGGGTAAGATGGAAGCCATCTGGCAAAAGCAGAGCTCACCAAAGGGCCAGCTGAGAAAGCTCTTGCTGCCTACAACTTCAACTGCACCCCTCAAAGCAGCAGCACACACGCTGCTCTCGGCACTTTCCTTCTAAGCTCTACGCACCATCCTAAGCCTTGCCTCTCCCACACTCAGGATCCAAAGACAACGGCACCAGGGACTGCTCACACACTAAAGGCACCAGGACAAAAGGCTCACCAGCTTGGCCTTTGCATTCCCGCTGACAGCTCCACAGCTCGAACCCACAGAACTGCCTGCTGCCAACAGCCTTTCCAATCACTCCGAGCACCTCATGACAAGGAGCTGCAGCGCGTGGGGAATGAATCTCCAGCAGCCTCCTGCCCCAGGCTGTCCTCCGGGAGCAGCCCTGCTCCAGGCCGTGACTGCCACCTGCACAGCCAAAGGACCCGGAGCCGGTGTTACTACACCACGGCTGTGCCTGGCACAGAGACACCAGTGGCCACACAAGTGGCCATGGCACTGTCCGCACACAGTCCCTGCTGCTTCTCCCCCAGCCGCTGGCACCAACTCCCAGCCACCCACTCCTAAAGCCACGGGCCCACTGGGACACTGCGGGGGCTCCTGGAAGCCAGCGGCCATTGTGACACAGCGGGGCTGCACAGAGCCCACGGTGCTTTGTGACCCGTGGCTCCCAGCAGAGCCTTTGTGATGCTGGGGAACTACAAGGAAGCCTGGCTCCTCTGTGACACCACCACAGAAGCTCAGGGGAGCCCTGGAGACCGTGCTGATGCTATGGAACCTGATGCAACCCTGCCTCCACTGTGACACCACAGAAGCTCAGGGAGCCCTGGAGACCGTGCTGATGCTATGGAACCTGATGCAACCCTGCCTCCACTGTGACACCACAGAAGCTCGGGGAGCCCTGGAGACTGTGGGGATGCTGGCGAAGCTGACGGAACCCTGGGCACCACAGTGACGCTATGGAACCTGGTGGAACCGAGGGGCCACAGTGACACTGTGGGGCCTTTTGGAAGCAACAGGACCCTGGTGGGAAGCCACAGGATGATTAATCCTGCACGAACCTGCTCCAGGTGGGCTCCTCTCTCCCAGCTTCCACAGGTGCTGCTAGGATCCCACTCCGGCACTGGCTTGTCACGGGCTCACGGCTTCCTTTGGCAATGGCTCTGCTCCAGGATGGCATGCTGCAGAGAATGCAGGTAGATTTTGTGCTCACTCCTGGCATGCAGCTGGACAATAAAGCCTGATCCAGCCCCCCCTCAGCCCATTTCTGGCTCTGGCATTGGGGCGGGGCAACTTTGGGAGCAGCCCCAGCCATGCTCCTGCTCCCGGCTGGGCACCCAGCTGCTGGGACACAGGTGTGTCCTGATGCCACCGTCTACTCCTTTGAGAAGGGGAGGACAGAGTGCATCAGGGAGTTTGGTGTGGCTTACATGCGGCAAGGAGAAGGTGCAGCCCCGAACTGGCTTTCACTTCTAGAACCTTTTGCTATTGCGGGAGCAGCTGCTGGAGCTTTTCAACCGAGCTGCAAGAGTGAAAAGTGTGATGGCATGTCTATCTGAGAAGGAAGGTTCGGTGCCGCAGCCTGTTGTGCACAATTTATATGCTGATAAGAGAAGGGGGTGCTTTTGCAACGTTTTCCTTCCTGACACTTCTGTCTCTGTGAGCTTTAGCTGCTTGGACTCAGGGATACCGAAGGTGTGTGAAAGTGACTGGGCTGCGAGAATCATGTCGCACAGGGAACAGGGAAGGTCAGCAAATGTTTCCTGTCCTGGCACATCTCTCAGTCTGAACTGCAGCTGCAGATGCTTCACTTCCGCCAAGGACTCTGCCACCTTGAGAGAAGGATGCGCTCTATGGAGTTGAGAAAGAAAGTGCGTCTCACTAGCTTCTTTCCTCTACTTCATAGACAGCAAAGGGGCTATGAAAGGCAGCACTGGCTTTTTGTTCTAGGACTTCTTCTTTACAAGCAGCTGCTGGATGTTTGGAAGGGGGTTTGGGATATGCAAAAATGAGAGGCTAAGATGGTAAGAGGGTAAGATGGAAGCCATCTGGAAAAGCAGAGCTCACAAAAGGGCCAGCTGAGAAAGCTCTTGCTGCCTACAACTTCAACTGCACCCCTCAAAGCAGCAGCACACACGCTGCTCTCGGCACTTTCCTTCTCAGCTCTACGCACCATCCTAAGCCTTGCCTCTCCCACACTCAGGATCCAAAGACAACGGCACCAGGGACTGCTCACACACTAAAGGCACCAGGACAAAAGGCTCACCAGCTTGGCCTTTGCATTCCCGCTGACAGCTCCACAGCTCGAACCCACAGAACTGCCTGCTGCCAACAGCCTTTCCAATCACTCCGAGCACCTCATGACAAGGAGCTGCAGCGTGTGGGGAATGAATCTCCAGCAGCCTCCTGCCCCAGGCTGTCCCCCGGGAGCAGCCCTGCTCCAGGCCGTGACTGCCACCTGCACAGCCAAAGGACCCGGAGCCGGTGTTACACACCACGGCTGTGCCTGGCACAGAGACACCAGTGGCCACACAAGTGGCCATGGCACTGTCCGCACACAGTCCCTGCTGCTTCTCCCCCAGCCGCTGGCACCAACTCCCAGCCACCCACTCCTAAAGCCACAGGCCCACTGGGACACTGCGGGGGCTCCTGGAAGCCAGCGGCCATTGTGACACAGCGGGGCTGCACAGAGCCCACGGTGCTTTGTGACCCGTGGCTCCCAGGAGAGCCTTTGTGATGCTGGGGAACTACAAGGAAGCCTGGCTCCTCTGTGACACCACCACAGAAGCTCAGGGGAGCCCTGGAGACCGTGGTGATGCTATGGAACCTGATGCAACCCTGCCTCCACTGTGACACCACAGAAGCTCAGGGGAGCCCTGGAGACCGTGGTGATGCTATGGAACCTGATGCAACCCTGCCTCCACTGTGACACCACAGAAGCTCAGGGGAGCCCTGGAGACCGTGGTGATGCTATGGAGCCTGATGCAACCCTGCCTCCACTGTGACACCACAGAAGCTCAGGGAGCCCTGGAGACCGTGGTGACGCTATGGAACCTGATGCAACCCTGCCTCCACTGTGACATCACAGAAGCTCGGGGTGCTCTGCAGACCGTGGGGATGCTGGCGAAGCTGACGGAACCCTGGGCACCACAGTGACGCTATGGAACCTGGTGGAACCGAGGGGCCACAGTGACACTGTGGGGCCTTTTGGAAGCAACAGGACCCTGGTGGGAAGCCACGGGATGATTAATCCTGCACGAACCTGCTCCAGGTGGGCTCCTCTCTCCCGGCTTCCACAGGTGCTGCTAGGATCCCACTCCGGCACTGGCTTGTCACGGGCTCACGGCTTCCTTTGGCAATGGCTCTGCTCCAGGATGGCATGCTGCAGAGAATGCAGGTAGATTTTGTGCTCACTCCTGGCATGCAGCTGGACAATAAAGCCTGATCCAGCCCCCCCTCAGCCCATGTCTGGCTCTGGCATTGGGGCGGGGCAACTTTGGGAGCAGCCCCAGCCATGCTCCTGCTCCCGGCTGGGCACCCAGCTGCTGGGACACAGGTGTGTCCTGATGCCACCGTCTACTCCTTTGAGAAGGGGAGGACAGAGTGCATCAGGGAGTTTGGTGTGGCTTACATGCGGCAAGGAGAAGGTGCAGCCCCGAACTGGCTTTCACTTCTAGAACCTTTTGCTATTGCGGGAGCAGCTGCTGGAGCTTTTCAACCGAGCTGCAAGAGTGAAAAGTGTGATGGCATGTCTATCTGAGAAGGAAGGTTCGGTGCCGCAGCCTGTTGTGCACAATTTATATGCTGATAAGAGAAGGGGGTGCTTTTGCAACGCTTTCCTTCCTGACACTTCTGTCTCTGTGAGCTTTAGCTGCTTGGACTCAGGGATACCGAAGGTGTGTGAAAGTGACTGGGCTGCGAGAATCATGTCGCACAGGGAACAGGGAAGGTCAGCAAATGTTTCCTGTCCTGGCACATCTCTCAGTCTGAACTGCAGCTGCAGATGCTTCACTTCAGCCAAGGACTCTGCCACCTTGAGAGAAGGATGCGCTCTACGGAGTTGAGAAAGAAAGTGCGTCTCACTAGCTTCTTTCCTCTAGTTCATAGACAGCAAAGGGGCTATGAAAGGCAGCACTGGCTTTTTGTTCTAGGACTTCTTCTTTACAAGCAGCTGCTGGATGTTTGGAAGGGGGTTTGGGATATGCAAAAATGAGAGGCTAAGATGGTAAGAGGGTAAGATGGAAGCCATCTGGCAAAAGCAGAGCTCACCAAAGGGCCAGCTGAGAAAGCTCTTGCTGCCTACAACTTCAACTGCACCCCTCAAAGCAGCAGCACACACGCTGCTCTCGGCACTTTCCTTCTCAGCTCTACGCACCATCCTAAGCCTTGCCTCTCCCACACTCAGGATCCAAAGACAACGGCACCAGGGACTGCTCACACACTAAAGGCACCAGGACAAAAGGCTCACCAGCTTGGCCTTTGCATTCCCGCTGACAGCTCCACAGCTCGAACCCACAGAACTGCCTGCTGCCAACAGCCTTTCCAATCACTCCGAGCACCTCATGACAAGGAGCTGCAGCGCGTGGGGAATGAATCTCCAGCAGCCTCCTGCCCCAGGCTGTCCTCCGGGAGCAGCCCTGCTCCAGGCCGTGACTGCCACCTGCACAGCCAAAGGACCCGGAGCCGGTGTTACACACCACGGCTGTGCCTGGCACAGAGACACCAGTGGCCACACAAGTGGCCATGGCACTGTCCGCACACAGTCCCTGCTGCTTCTCCCCCAGCCGCTGGCACCAACTCCCAGCCACCCACTCCTAAAGCCACGGGCCCACTGGGACACTGCGGGGGCTCGTGGAAGCCAGCGGCCATTGTGACACAGCGGGGCTGCACAGAGCCCACGGTGCTTTGTGACCCGTGGCTCCCAGGAGAGCCTTTGTGATGCTGGGGAACTACAAGGAAGCCTGGCTCCTCTGTGACACCACCACAGAAGCTCAGGGGAGCCCTGGAGACCGTGGTGATGCTATGGAACCTGATGCAACCCTGCCTCCACTGTGACACCACAGAAGCTCTTGGAGCCCTGGAGACCGTGCTGATGCTATGGAACCTGATGCAACCCTGCCTCCACTGTGACACCACAGAAGCTCGGGGAGCCCTGGAGACTGTGGGGATGCTGGCGAAGCTGACGGAACCCTGGGCACCACAGTGACGCTATGGAACCTGGTGGAACCGAGGGGCCACAGTGACACTGTGGGGCCTTTTGGAAGCAACAGGACCCTGGTGGGAAGCCACAGGATGATTAATCCTGCACGAACCTGCTCCAGGTGGGCTCCTCTCTCCCGGCTTCCACAGGTGCTGCTAGGATCCCACTCCGGCACTGGCTTGTCACGGGCTCACGGCTTCCTTTGGCAATGGCTCTGCTCCAGGATGGCATGCTGCAGAGAATGCAGGTAGATTTTGTGCTCACTCCTGGCATGCAGCTGGACAATAAAGCCTGATCCAGCCCCCCCTCAGCCCATGTCTGGCTCTGGCATTGGGGCGGGGCAACTTTGGGAGCAGCCCCAGCCATGCTCCTGCTCCCGGCTGGGCACCCAGCTGCTGGGACACAGGTGTGTCCTGATGCCACCGTCTACTCCTTTGAGAAGGGGAGGACAGAGTGCATCAGGGAGTTTGGTGTGGCTTACATGCGGCAAGGAGAAGGTGCAGCCCCGAACTGGCTTTCACTTCTAGAACCTTTTGCTATTGCGGGAGCAGCTGCTGGAGCTTTTCAACCGAGCTGCAAGAGTGAAAAGTGTGATGGCATGTCTATCTGAGAAGGAAGGTTCGGTGCCGCAGCCTGTTGTGCACAATTTATATGCTGATAAGAGAAGGGGGTGCTTTTGCAACGTTTTCCTTCCTGACACTTCTGTCTCTGTGAGCTTTAGCTGCTTGGACTCAGGGATACCGAAGGTGTGTGAAAGTGACTGGGCTGCGAGAATCATGTCGCACAGGGAACAGGGAAGGTCAGCAAATGTTTCCTGTCCTGGCACATCTCTCAGTCTGAACTGCAGCTGCAGATGCTTCACTTCCGCCAAGGACTCTGCCACCTTGAGAGAAGGATGCGCTCTATGGAGTTGAGAAAGAAAGTGCGTCTCACTAGCTTCTTTCCTCTAGTTCATAGACAGCAAAGGGGCTATGAAAGGCAGCACTGGCTTTTTGTTCTAGGACTTCTTCTTTACAAGCAGCTGCTGGATGTTTGGAAGGGGGTTTGGGATATGCAAAAATGAGAGGCTAAGATGGTAAGAGGGTAAGATGGAAGCCATCTGGAAAAGCAGAGCTCACAAAAGGGCCAGCTGAGAAAGCTCTTGCTGCCTACAACTTCAACTGCACCCCTCAAAGCAGCAGCACACACGCTGCTCTCGGCACTTTCCTTCTCAGCTCTACGCACCATCCTAAGCCTTGCCTCTCCCACACTCAGGATCCAAAGACAACGGCACCAGGGACTGCTCACACACTAAAGGCACCAGGACAAAAGGCTCACCAGCTTGGCCTTTGCATTCCCGCTGACAGCTCCACAGCTCGAACCCACAGAACTGCCTGCTGCCAACAGCCTTTCCAATCACTCCGAGCACCTCATGACAAGGAGCTGCAGCGTGTGGGGAATGAATCTCCAGCAGCCTCCTGCCCCAGGCTGTCCCCCGGGAGCAGCCCTGCTCCAGGCCGTGACTGCCACCTGCACAGCCAAAGGACCCGGAGCCGGTGTTACACACCACGGCTGTGCCTGGCACAGAGACACCAGTGGCCACACAAGTGGCCATGGCACTGTCCGCACACAGTCCCTGCTGCTTCTCCCCCAGCCGCTGGCACCAACTCCCAGCCACCCACTCCTAAAGCCACGGGCCCACTGGGACACTGCGGGGGCTCCTGGAAGCCAGCGGCCATTGTGACACAGCGGGGCTGCACAGAGCCCACGGTGCTTTGTGACCCGTGGCTCCCAGGAGAGCCTTTGTGATGCTGGGGAACTACAAGGAAGCCTGGCTCCTCTGTGACACCACCACAGAAGCTCAGGGGAGCCCTGGAGACCGTGGTGATGCTATGGAACCTGATGCAACCCTGCCTCCACTGTGACACCACAGAAGCTCGGGGAGCCCTGGAGACTGTGGGGATGCTGGCGAAGCTGACGGAACCCTGGGCACCACAGTGACGCTATGGAACCTGGTGGAACCGAGGGGCCACAGTGACACTGTGGGGCCTTTTGGAAGCAACAGGACCCTGGTGGGAAGCCACGGGATGATTAATCCTGCACGAACCTGCTCCAGGTGGGCTCCTCTCTCCCGGCTTCCACAGGTGCTGCTAGGATCCCACTCCGGCACTGGCTTGTCACGGGCTCACGGCTTCCTTTGGCAATGGCTCTGCTCCAGGATGGCATGCTGCAGAGAATGCAGGTAGATTTTGTGCTCACTCCTGGCATGCAGCTGGACAATAAAGCCTGATCCAGCCCCCCCTCAGCCCATGTCTGGCTCTGGCATTGGGGCGGGGCAACTTTGGGAGCAGCCCCAGCCCTGCTCCTGCTCCCGGCTGGGCACCCAGCTGCTGGGACACAGGTGTGTCCTGATGCCACCGTCTACTCCTTTGAGAAGGGGAGGACAGAGTGCATCAGGGAGTTTGGTGTGGCTTACACGCGGCAAGGAGAAGGTGCAGCCCCGAACTGGCTTTCACTTCTAGAACCTTTTGCTATTGCGGGAGCAGCTGCTGGAGCTTTTCAACCGAGCTGCAAGAGTGAAAAGTGTGATGGCATGTCTATCTGAGAAGGAAGGTTCGGTGCCGCAGCCTGTTGTGCACAATTTATATGCTGATAAGAGAAGGGGGTGCTTTTGCAACGCTTTCCTTCCTGACACTTCTGTCTCTGTGAGCTTTAGCTGCTTGGACTCAGGGATACCGAAGGTGTGTGAAACTGACTGGGCTGCGAGAATCATGTCGCACAGGGAACAGGGAAGGTCAGCAAATGTTTCCTGTCCTGGCACATCTCTCAGTCTGAACTGCAGCTGCAGATGCTTCACTTCAGCCAAGGACTCTGCCACCTTGAGAGAAGGATGCGCTCTATGGAGTTGAGAAAGAAAGTGCGTCTCACTAGCTTCTTTCCTCTACTTCATAGACAGCAAAGGGGCTATGAAAGGCAGCACTGGCTTTTTGTTCTAGGACTTCTTCTTTACAAGCAGCTGCTGGATGTTTGGAAGGGGGTTTGGGATATGCAAAAATGAGAGGCTAAGATGGTAAGAGGGTAAGATGGAAGCCATCTGGCAAAAGCAGAGCTCACCAAAGGGCCAGCTGAGAAAGCTCTTGCTGCCTACAACTTCAACTGCACCCCTCAAAGCAGCAGCACACACGCTGCTCTCGGCACTTTCCTTCTCAGCTCTACGCACCATCCTAAGCCTTGCCTCTCCCACACTCAGGATCCAAAGACAACGGCACCAGGGACTGCTCACACACTAAAGGCACCAGGACAAAAGGCTCACCAGCTTGGCCTTTGCATTCCCGCTGACAGCTCCACAGCTCGAACCCACAGAACTGCCTGCTGCCAACAGCCTTTCCAATCACTCCGAGCACCTCATGACAAGGAGCTGCAGCGTGTGGGGAATGAATCTCCAGCAGCCTCCTGCCCCAGGCTGTCCCCCGGGAGCAGCCCTGCTCCAGGCCGTGACTGCCACCTGCACAGCCAAAGGACCCGGAGCCGGTGTTACACACCACGGCTGTGCCTGGCACAGAGACACCAGTGGCCACACAAGTGGCCATGGCACTGTCCGCACACAGTCCCTGCTGCTTCTCCCCCAGCCGCTGGCACCAACTCCCAGCCACCCACTCCTAAAGCCACAGGCCCACTGGGACACTGCGGGGGCTCCTGGAAGCCAGCGGCCATTGTGACACAGCGGGGCTGCACAGAGCCCACGGTGCTTTGTGACCCGTGGCTCCCAGGAGAGCCTTTGTGATGCTGGGGAACTACAAGGAAGCCTGGCTCCTCTGTGACACCACCACAGAAGCTCAGGGGAGCCCTGGAGACCGTGCTGATGCTATGGAACCTGATGCAACCCTGCCTCCACTGTGACACCACAGAAGCTCTTGGAGCCCTGGAGACCGTGGTGATGCTATGGAACCTGATGCAACCCTGCCTCCACTGTGACACCACAGAAGCTCAGGGGAGCCCTGGAGACCGTGGTGATGCTATGGAGCCTGATGCAACCCTGCATCCACTGTGACACCACAGAAGCTCAGGGAGCCCTGGAGACCGTGGTGACGCTATGGAACCTGATGCAACCCTGCCTCCACTGTGACATCACAGAAGCTCGGGGTGCTCTGCAGACCGTGGGGATGCTGGCGAAGCTGACGGAACCCTGGGCACCACAGTGACGCTATGGAACCTGGTGGAACCGAGGGGCCACAGTGACACTGTGGGGCCTTTTGGAAGCAACAGGACCCTGGTGGGAAGCCACGGGATGATTAATCCTGCACAAACCTGCTCCAGGTGGGCTCCTCTCTCCCGGCTTCCACAGGTGCTGCTAGGATCCCACTCCGGCACTGGCTTGGCACGGGCTCACGGCTTCCTTTGGCAATGGCTCTGCTCCAGGATGGCATGCTGCAGAGAATGCAGGTAGATTTTGTGCTCACTCCTGGCATGCAGCTGGACAATAAAGCCTGATCCAGCCCCCCCTCAGCCCATGTCTGGCTCTGGCATTGGGGCGGGGCAACTTTGGGAGCAGCCCCAGCCCTGCTCCTGCTCCCGGCTGGGCACCCAGCTGCTGGGACACAGGTGTGTCCTGATGCCACCGTCTACTCCTTTGAGAAGGGGAGGACAGAGTGCATCAGGGAGTTTGGTGTGGCTTACATGCGGCAAGGAGAAGGTGCAGCCCCGAACTGGCTTTCACTTCTAGAACCTTTTGCTATTGCGGGAGCAGCTGCTGGAGCTTTTCAACCGAGCTGCAAGAGTGAAAAGTGTGATGGCATGTCTATCTGAGAAGGAAGGTTCGGTGCCGCAGCCTGTTGTGCACAATTTATATGCTGATAAGAGAAGGGGGTGCTTTTGCAACGCTTTCCTTCCTGACACTTCTGTCTCTGTGAGCTTTAGCTGCTTGGACTCAGGGATACCGAAGGTGTGTGAAAGTGACTGGGCTGCGAGAATCATGTTGCACAGGGAACAGGGAAGGTCAGCAAATGTTTCCTGTCCTGGCACATCTCTCAGTCTGAACTGCAGCTGCAGATGCTTCACTTCCGCCAAGGACTCTGCCACCTTGAGAGAAGGATGCGCTCTATGGAGTTGAGAAAGAAAGTGCATCTCACTAGCTTCTTTCCTCTAGTTCATAGACAGCAAAGGGGCTATGAAAGGCAGCACTGGCTTTTTGTTCTAGGACTTCTTTACAAGCAGCTGCTGGATGTTTGGAAGGGGGTTTGGGATATGCAAAAATGAGAGGCTAAGATGGTAAGAGGGTAAGATGGAAGTCATCTGGCAAAAGCAGAGCTCACCAAAGGGCCAGCTGAGAAAGCTCTTGCTGCCTACAACTTCAACTGCACCCCTCAAAGCAGCAGCACACACGCTGCTCTCGGCACTTTCCTTCTCAGCTCTACGCACCATCCTAAGCCTTGCCTCTCCCACACTCAGGATCCAAAGACAACGGCACCAGGGACTGCTCACACACTAAAGGCACCAGGACAAAAGGCTCACCAGCTTGGCCTTTGCATTCCCGCTGACAGCTCCACAGCTCGAACCCACAGAACTGCCTGCTGCCAACAGCCTTTCCAATCACTCCGAGCACCTCATGACAAGGAGCTGCAGCGTGTGGGGAATGAATCTCCAGCAGCCTCCTGCCCCAGGCTGTCCCCCGGGAGCAGCCCTGCTCCAGGCCGTGACTGCCACCTGCACAGCCAAAGGACCCGGAGCCGGTGTTACACACCACGGCTGTGCCTGGCACAGAGACACCAGTGGCCACACAAGTGGCCATGGCACTGTCCGCACAAAGTCCCTGCTGCTTCTCCCCCAGCCGCTGGCACCAACTCCCAGCCACCCACTCCTAAAGCCACGGGCCCACTGGGACACTGCGGGGGCTCCTGGAAGCCAGCAGCCATTGTGACACAGCGGGGCTGCACAGAGCCCACGGTGCTTTGTGACCCGTGGCTCCCAGGAGAGCCTTTGTGATGCTGGGGAACTACAAGGAAGCCTGGCTCCTCTGTGACACCACCACAGAAGCTCAGGGGAGCCCTGGAGACCGTGGTGATGCTATGGAACCTGATGCAACCCTGCCTCCACTGTGACACCACAGAAGCTCAGGGGAGCCCTGGAGACCGTGCTGATGCTATGGAACCTGATGCAACCCTGCCTCCACTGTGACACCACAGAAGCTCGGGGAGCCCTGGAGACTGTGGGGATACTGGCGAAGCTGACGGAACCCTGGGCACCACAGTGACGCTATGGAACCTGGTGGAACCGAGGGGCCACAGTGACACTGTGGGGCCTTTTGGAAGCAACAGGACCCTGGTGGGAAGCCACGGGATGATTAATCCTGCACGAACCTGCTCCAGGTGGGCTCCTCTCTCCCGGCTTCCACAGGTGCTGCTAGGATCCCACTCCGGCACTGGCTTGGCACGGGCTCACGGCTTCCTTTGGCAATGGCTCTGCTCCAGGATGGCATGCTGCAGAGAATGCAGGTAGATTTTGTGCTCACTCCTGGCATGCAGCTGGACAATAAAGCCTGATCCAGCCCCCCCTCAGCCCATGTCTGGCTCTGGCATTGGGGCGGGGCAACTTTGGGAGCAGCCCCAGCCCTGCTCCTGCTCCCGGCTGGGCACCCAGCTGCTGGGACACAGGTGTGTCCTGATGCCACCGTCTACTCCTTTGAGAAGGGGAGGACAGAGTGCATCAGGGAGTTTGGTGTGGCTTACACGCGGCAAGGAGAAGGTGCAGCCCCGAACTGGCTTTCACTTCTAGAACCTTTTGCTATTGCGGGAGCAGCTGCTGGAGCTTTTCAACCGAGCTGCAAGAGTGAAAAGTGTGATGGCATGTCTATCTGAGAAGGAAGGTTCGGTGCCGCAGCCTGTTGTGCACAATTTATATGCTGATAAGAGAAGGGGGTGCTTTTGCAACGCTTTCCTTCCTGACACTTCTGTCTCTGTGAGCTTTAGCTGCTTGGACTCAGGGATACCGAAGGTGTGTGAAAGTGACTGGGATGCGAGAATCATGTCGCACAGGGAACAGGGAAGGTCAGCAAATGTTTCCTGTCCTGGCACATCTCTCAGTCTGAACTGCAGCTGCAGATGCTTCACTTCAGCCAAGGACTCTGCCACCTTGAGAGAAGGATGCGCTCTATGGAGTTGAGAAAGAAAGTGCGTCTCACTAGCTTCTTTCCTCTAGTTCATAGACAGCAAAGGGGCTATGAAAGGCAGCACTGGCTTTTTGTTCTAGGACTTCTTCTTTACAAGCAGCTGCTGGATGTTTGGAAGGGGGTTTGGGATATGCAAAAATGAGAGGCTAAGATGGTAAGAGGGTAAGATGGAAGCCATCTGGCAAAAGCAGAGCTCACCAAAGGGCCAGCTGAGAAAGCTCTTGCTGCCTACAACTTCAACTGCACCCCTCAAAGCAGCAGCACACACGCTGCTCTCGGCACTTTCCTTCTCAGCTCTACGCACCATCCTAAGCCTTGCCTCTCCCACACTCAGGATCCAAAGACAACGGCACCAGGGACTGCTCACACACTAAAGGCACCAGGACAAAAGGCTCACCAGCTTGGCCTTTGCATTCCCGCTGACAGCTCCACAGCTCGAACCCACAGAACTGCCTGCTGCCAACAGCCTTTCCAATCACTCCGAGCACCTCATGACAAGGAGCTGCAGCGTGTGGGGAATGAATCTCCAGCAGCCTCCTGCCCCAGGCTGTCCCCCGGGAGCAGCCCTGCTCCAGGCCGTGACTGCCACCTGCACAGCCAAAGGACCCGGAGCCGGTGTTACACACCACGGCTGTGCCTGGCACAGAGACACCAGTGGCCACACAAGTGGCCATGGCACTGTCCGCACACAGTCCCTGCTGCTTCTCCCCCAGCCGCTGGCACCAACTCCCAGCCACCCACTCCTAAAGCCACAGGCCCACTGGGACACTGCGGGGGCTCCTGGAAGCCAGCGGCCATTGTGACACAGCGGGGCTGCACAGAGCCCACGGTGCTTTGTGACCCGTGGCTCCCAGGAGAGCCTTTGTGATGCTGGGGAACTACAAGGAAGCCTGGCTCCTCTGTGACACCACCACAGAAGCTCAGGGGAGCCCTGGAGACCGTGGTGATGCTATGGAACCTGATGCAACCCTGCCTCCACTGTGACACCACAGAACCTCTGGGAGCCCTGGAGACCGTGCTGATGCTATGGAACCTGATGCAACCCTGCCTCCACTGTGACACCACAGAAGCTCAGGGGAGCCCTGGAGACCGTGGTGATGCTATGGAGCCTGATGCAACCCTGCATCCACTGTGACACCACAGAAGCTCAGGGAGCCCTGGAGACCGTGGTGACGCTATGGAACCTGATGCAACCCTGCCTCCACTGTGACATCACAGAAACTCGGGGTGCTCTGCAGACCGTGGGGATGCTGGCGAAGCTGACGGAACCCTGGGCACCACAGTGACGCTATGGAACCTGGTGGAACCGAGGGGCCACAGTGACACTGTGGGGCCTTTTGGAAGCAACAGGAGCCTGGTGGGAAGCCACAGGATGATTAATCCTGCACGAACCTGCTCCAGGTGGGCTCCTCTCTCCCGGCTTCCACAGGTGCTGCTAGGATCCCACTCCGGCACTGGCTTGTCACGGGCTCACGGCTTCCTTTGGCAATGGCTCTGCTCCAGGATGGCATGCTGCAGAGAATGCAGGTAGATTTTGTGCTCACTCCTGGCATGCAGCTGGACAATAAAGCCTGATCCAGCCCCCCCTCAGCCCATGTCTGGCTCTGGCATTGGGGCGGGGCAACTTTGGGAGCAGCCCCAGCCCTGCTCCTGCTCCCGGCTGGGCACCCAGCTGCTGGGACACAGGTGTGTCCTGATGCCACCGTCTACTCCTTTGAGAAGGGGAGGACAGAGTGCATCAGGGAGTTTGGTGTGGCTTACATGCGGCAAGGAGAAGGTGCAGCCCCGAACTGGCTTTCACTTCTAGAACCTTTTGCTATTGCGGGAGCAGCTGCTGGAGCTTTTCAACCGAGCTGCAAGAGTGAAAAGTGTGATGGCATGTCTATCTGAGAAGGAAGGTTCGGTGCCGCAGCCTGTTGTGCACAATTTATATGCTGATAAGAGAAGGGGGTGCTTTTGCAACGCTTTCCTTCCTGACACTTCTGTCTCTGTGAGCTTTAGCTGCTTGGACTCAGGGATACCGAAGGTGTGTGAAAGTGACTGGGATGCGAGAATCATGTTGCACAGGGAACAGGGAAGGTCAGCAAATGTTTCCTGTCCTGGCACATCTCTCAGTCTGAACTGCAGCTGCAGATGCTTCACTTCCGCCAAGGACTCTGCCACCTTGAGAGAAGGATGCGCTCTATGGAGTTGAGAAAGAAAGTGCGTCTCACTAGCTTCTTTCCTCTAGTTCATAGACAGCAAAGGGGCTATGAAAGGCAGCACTGGCTTTTTGTTCTAGGACTTCTTCTTTACAAGCAGCTGCTGGATGTTTGGAAGGGGGTTTGGGATATGCAAAAATGAGAGGCTAAGATGGTAAGAGGGTAAGATGGAAGTCATCTGGCAAAAGCAGAGCTCACCAAAGGGCCAGCTGAGAAAGCTCTTGCTGCCTACAACTTCAACTGCACCCCTCAAAGCAGCAGCACACACGCTGCTCTCGGCACTTTCCTTCTCAGCTCTACGCACCATCCTAAGCCTTGCCTCTCCCACACTCAGGATCCAAAGACAACGGCACCAGGGACTGCTCACACACTAAAGGCACCAGGACAAAAGGCTCACCAGCTTGGCCTTTGCATTCCCGCTGACAGCTCCACAGCTCGAACCCACAGAACTGCCTGCTGCCAACAGCCTTTCCAATCACTCCGAGCACCTCATGACAAGGAGCTGCAGCGTGTGGGGAATGAATCTCCAGCAGCCTCCTGCCCCAGGCTGTCCCCCGGGAGCAGCCCTGCTCCAGGCCGTGACTGCCACCTGCACAGCCAAAGGACCCGGAGCCGGTGTTACACACCACGGCTGTGCCTGGCACAGAGACACCAGTGGCCACACAAGTGGCCATGGCACTGTCCGCACAAAGTCCCTGCTGCTTCTCCCCCAGCCGCTGGCACCAACTCCCAGCCACCCACTCCTAAAGCCACGGGCCCACTGGGACACTGCGGGGGCTCCTGGAAGCCAGCGGCCATTGTGACACAGCGGGGCTGCACAGAGCCCACGGTGCTTTGTGACCCGTGGCTCCCAGGAGAGCCTTTGTGATGCTGGGGAACTACAAGGAAGCCTGGCTCCTCTGTGACACCACCACAGAAGCTCAGGGGAGCCCTGGAGACCGTGGTGATGCTATGGAACCTGATGCAACCCTGCCTCCACTGTGACACCACAGAAGCTCGGGGAGCCCTGGAGACTGTGGGGATGCTGGCGAAGCTGACGGAACCCTGGGCACCACAGTGACGCTATGGAACCTGGTGGAACCGAGGGGCCACAGTGACACTGTGGGGCCTTTTGGAAGCAACAGGACCCTGGTGGGAAGCCACGGGATGATTAATCCTGCACGAACCTGCTCCAGGTGGGCTCCTCTCTCCCGGCTTCCACAGGTGCTGCTAGGATCCCACTCCGGCACTGGCTTGGCACGGGCTCACGGCTTCCTTTGGCAATGGCTCTGCTCCAGGATGGCATGCTGCAGAGAATGCAGGTAGATTTTGTGCTCACTCCTGGCATGCAGCTGGACAATAAAGCCTCATCCAGCCCCCCCTCAGCCCATGTCTGGCTCTGGCATTGGGGCGGGGCAACTTTGGGAGCAGCCCCAGCCATGCTCCTGCTCCCGGCTGGGCACCCAGCTGCTGGGACACAGGTGTGTCCTGATGCCACCGTCTACTCCTTTGAGAAGGGGAGGACAGAGTGCATCAGGGAGTTTGGTGTGGCTTACATGCGGCAAGGAGAAGGTGCAGCCCCAAACTGGCTTTCACTTCTAGAACCTTTTGCTATTGCGGGAGCAGCTGCTGGAGCTTTTCAACCGAGCTGCAAGAGTGAAAAGTGTGATGGCATGTCTATCTGAGAAGGAAGGTTCGGTGCCGCAGCCTGTTGTGCACAATTTATATGCTGATAAGAGAAGGGGGTGCTTTTGCAACGTTTTCCTTCCTGACACTTCTGTCTCTGTGAGCTTTAGCTGCTTGGACTCAGGGATACCGAAGGTGTGTGAAAGTGACTGGGCTGCGAGAATCATGTCGCACAGGGAACAGGGAAGGTCAGCAAATGTTTCCTGTCCTGGCACATCTCTCAGTCTGAACTGCAGCTGCAGATGCTTCACTTCAGCCAAGGACTCTGCCACCTTGAGAGAAGGATGCGCTCTACGGAGTTGAGAAAGAAAGTGCGTCTCACTAGCTTCTTTCCTCTAGTTCATAGACAGCAAAGGGGCTATGAAAGGCAGCACTGGCTTTTTGTTCTAGGACTTCTTCTTTACAAGCAGCTGCTGGATGTTTGGAAGGGGGTTTGGGATATGCAAAAATGAGAGGCTAAGATGGTAAGAGGGTAAGATGGAAGCCATCTGGCAAAAGCAGAGCTCACCAAAGGGCCAGCTGAGAAAGCTCTTGCTGCCTACAACTTCAACTGCACCCCTCAAAGCAGCAGCACACACGCTGCTCTCGGCACTTTCCTTCTCAGCTCTACGCACCATCCTAAGCCTTGCCTCTCCCACACTCAGGATCCAAAGACAACGGCACCAGGGACTGCTCACACACTAAAGGCACCAGGACAAAAGGCTCCCCAGCTTGGCCTTTGCATTCCCGCTGACAGCTCCACAGCTCGAACCCACAGAACTGCCTGCTGCCAACAGCCTTTCCAATCACTCCGAGCACCTCATGACAAGGAGCTGCAGCGCGTGGGGAATGAATCTCCAGCAGCCTCCTGCCCCAGGCTGTCCTCCGGGAGCAGCCCTGCTCCAGGCCGTGACTGCCACCTGCACAGCCAAAGGACCCGGAGCCGGTGTTACACACCACGGCTGTGCCTGGCACAGAGACACCAGTGGCCACACAAGTGGCCATGGCACTGTCCGCACACAGTCCCTGCTGCTTCTCCCCCAGCCGCTGGCACCAACTCCCAGCCACCCACTCCTAAAGCCACGGGCCCACTGGGACACTGCGGGGGCTCGTGGAAGCCAGCGGCCATTGTGACACAGCGGGGCTGCACAGAGCCCACGGTGCTTTGTGACCCGTGGCTCCCAGGAGAGCCTTTGTGATGCTGGGGAACTACAAGGAAGCCTGGCTCCTCTGTGACACCACCACAGAAGCTCAGGGGAGCCCTGGAGACCGTGGTGATGCTATGGAACCTGATGCAACCCTGCCTCCACTGTGACACCACAGAACCTCTGGGAGCCCTGGAGACCGTGGTGATGCTATGGAACCTGATGCAACCCTGCCTCCACTGTGACACCACAGAACCTCTGGGAGCCCTGGAGACCGTGGTGATGCTATGGAACCTGATGCAACCCTGCCTCCACTGTGACACCACAGAAGCTCGGGGAGCCCTGGAGACTGTGGGGATGCTGGCGAAGCTGACGGAACCCTGGGCACCACAGTGACGCTATGGAACCTGGTGGAACCGAGGGGCCACAGTGACACTGTGGGGCCTTTTGGAAGCAACAGGACCCTGGTGGGAAGCCACAGGATGATTAATCCTGCACGAACCTGCTCCAGGTGGGCTCCTCTCTCCCGGCTTCCACAGGTGCTGCTAGGATCCCACTCCGGCACTGGCTTGTCACGGGCTCACGGCTTCCTTTGGCAATGGCTCTGCTCCAGGATGGCATGCTGCAGAGAATGCAGGTAGATTTTGTGCTCACTCCTGGCATGCAGCTGGACAATAAAGCCTGATCCAGCCCCCCCTCAGCCCATTTCTGGCTCTGGCATTGGGGCGGGGCAACTTTGGGAGCAGCCCCAGCCATGCTCCTGCTCCCGGCTGGGCACCCAGCTGCTGGGACACAGGTGTGTCCTGATGCCACCGTCTACTCCTTTGAGAAGGGGAGGACAGAGTGCATCAGGGAGTTTGGTGTGGCTTACATGCGGCAAGGAGAAGGTGCAGCCCCAAACTGGCTTTCACTTCTAGAACCTTTTGCTATTGCGGGAGCAGCTGCTGGAGCTTTTCAACCGAGCTGCAAGAGTGAAAAGTGTGATGGCATGTCTATCTGAGAAGGAAGGTTCGGTGCCGCAGCCTGTTGTGCACAATTTATATGCTGATAAGAGAAGGGGGTGCTTTTGCAACGTTTTCCTTCCTGACACTTCTGTCTCTGTGAGCTTTAGCTGCTTGGACTCAGGGATACCGAAGGTGTGTGAAAGTGACTGGGCTGCGAGAATCATGTTGCACAGGGAACAGGGAAGGTCAGCAAATGTTTCCTGTCCTGGCACATCTCTCAGTCTGAACTGCAGCTGCAGATGCTTCACTTCCGCCAAGGACTCTGCCACCTTGAGAGAAGGATGCGCTCTATGGAGTTGAGAAAGAAAGTGCGTCTCACTAGCTTCTTTCCTCTAGTTCATAGACAGCAAAGGGGCTATGAAAGGCAGCACTGGCTTTTTGTTCTAGGACTTCTTCTTTACAAGCAGCTGCTGGATGTTTGGAAGGGGGTTTGGGATATGCAAAAATGAGAGGCTAAGATGGTAAGAGGGTAAGATGGAAGCCATCTGGAAAAGCAGAGCTCACAAAAGGGCCAGCTGAGAAAGCTCTTGCTGCCTACAACTTCAACTGCACCCCTCAAAGCAGCAGCACACACGCTGCTCTCGGCACTTTCCTTCTCAGCTCTACGCACCATCCTAAGCCTTGCCTCTCCCACACTCAGGATCCAAAGACAACGGCACCAGGGACTGCTCACACACTAAAGGCACCAGGACAAAAGGCTCACCAGCTTGGCCTTTGCATTCCCGCTGACAGCTCCACAGCTCGAACCCACAGAACTGCCTGCTGCCAACAGCCTTTCCAATCACTCCGAGCACCTCATGACAAGGAGCTGCAGCGTGTGGGGAATGAATCTCCAGCAGCCTCCTGCCCCAGGCTGTCCCCCGGGAGCAGCCCTGCTCCAGGCCGTGACTGCCACCTGCACAGCCAAAGGACCCGGAGCCGGTGTTACACACCACGGCTGTGCCTGGCACAGAGACACCAGTGGCCACACAAGTGGCCATGGCACTGTCCGCACACAGTCCCTGCTGCTTCTCCCCCAGCCGCTGGCACCAACTCCCAGCCACCCACTCCTAAAGCCACGGGCCCACTGGGACACTGCGGGGGCTCCTGGAAGCCAGCGGCCATTGTGACACAGCGGGGCTGCACAGAGCCCACGGTGCTTTGTGACCCGTGGCTCCCAGGAGAGCCTTTGTGATGCTGGGGAACTACAAGGAAGCCTGGCTCCTCTGTGACACCACCACAAAAGCTCAGGGGAGCCCTGGAGACCGTGGTGATGCTATGGAACCTGATGCAACCCTGCCTCCACTGTGACACCACAGAAGCTCAGGGAGCCCTGGAGACCGTGCTGATGCTATGGAACCTGATGCAACCCTGCCTCCACTGTGACACCACAGAAGCTCGGGGAGCCCTGGAGACTGTGGGGATGCTGGCGAAGCTGACGGAACCCTGGGCACCACAGTGACGCTATGGAACCTGGTGGAACCGAGGGGCCACAGTGACACTGTGGGGCCTTTTGGAAGCAACAGGACCCTGGTGGGAAGCCACAGGATGATTAATCCTGCACGAACCTGCTCCAGGTGGGCTCCTCTCTCCCGGCTTCCACAGGTGCTGCTAGGATCCCACTCCGGCACTGGCTTGGCACGGGCTCACGGCTTCCTTTGGCAATGGCTCTGCTCCAGGATGGCATGCTGCAGAGAATGCAGGTAGATTTTGTGCTCACTCCTGGCATGCAGCTGGACAATAAAGCCTCATCCAGCCCCCCCTCAGCCCATGTCTGGCTCTGGCATTGGGGCGGGGCAACTTTGGGAGCAGCCCCAGCCATGCTCCTGCTCCCGGCTGGGCACCCAGCTGCTGGGACACAGGTGTGTCCTGATGCCACCGTCTACTCCTTTGAGAAGGGGAGGACAGAGTGCATCAGGGAGTTTGGTGTGGCTTACATGCGGCAAGGAGAAGGTGCAGCCCCGAACTGGCTTTCACTTCTAGAACCTTTTGCTATTGCGGAAGCAGCTGCTGGAGCTTTTCAACCGAGCTGCAAGAGTGAAAAGTGTGATGGCATGTCTATCTGAGAAGGAAGGTTCGGTGCCGCAGCCTGTTGTGCACAATTTATATGCTGATAAGAGAAGGGGGTGCTTTTGCAACGCTTTCCTTCCTGACACTTCTGTCTCTGTGAGCTTTAGCTGCTTGGACTCAGGGATACCGAAGGTGTGTGAAACTGACTGGGCTGCGAGAATCATGTCGCACAGGGAACAGGGAAGGTCAGCAAATGTTTCCTGTCCTGGCACATCTCTCAGTCTGAACTGCAGCTGCAGATGCTTCACTTCCGCCAAGGACTCTGCCACCTTGAGAGAAGGATGCGCTCTATGGAGTTGAGAAAGAAAGTGCGTCTCACTAGCTTCTTTCCTCTAGTTCATAGACAGCAAAGGGGCTATGAAAGGCAGCACTGGCTTTTTGTTCTAGGACTTCTTCTTTACAAGCAGCTGCTGGATGTTTGGAAGGGGGTTTGGGATATGCAAAAATGAGAGGCTAAGATGGTAAGAGGGTAAGATGGAAGCCATCTGGCAAAAGCAGAGCTCACCAAAGGGCCAGCTGAGAAAGCTCTTGCTGCCTACAACTTCAACTGCACCCCTCAAAGCAGCAGCACACACGCTGCTCTCGGCACTTTCCTTCTCAGCTCTACACACCATCCTAAGCCTTGCCTCTCCCACACTCAGGATCCAAAGACAACGGCACCAGGGACTGCTCACACACTAAAGGCACCAGGACAAAAGGCTCACCAGCTTGGCCTTTGCATTCCCGCTGACAGCTCCACAGCTCGAACCCACAGAACTGCCTGCTGCCAACAGCCTTTCCAATCACTCCGAGCACCTCATGACAAGGAGCTGCAGCGCATGGGGAATGAATCTCCAGCAGCCTCCTGCCCCAGGCTGTCCTCCGGGAGCAGCCCTGCTCCAGGCCGTGACTGCCACCTGCACAGCCAAAGGACCCGGAGCCGGTGTTACACACCACGGCTGTGCCTGGCACAGAGACACCAGTGGCCACACAAGTGGCCATGGCACTGTCCGCACACAGTCCCTGCTGCTTCTCCCCCAGCCGCTGGCACCAACTCCCAGCCACCCACTCCTAAAGCCACGGGCCCACTGGGACACTGCGGGGACTCGTGGAAGCCAGCGGCCATTGTGACACAGCGGGGCTGCACAGAGCCCACGGTGCTTTGTGACCCGTGGCTCCCAGGAGAGCTTTTGTGATGCTGGGGAACTACAAGGAAGCCTGGCTCCTCTGTGACATCACCACAGAAGCTCAGGGGAGCCCTGGAGACCGTGGTGATGCTATGGAACCTGATGCAACCCTGCCTCCACTGTGACACCACAGAACCTCTGGGAGCCCTGGAGACCGTGCTGATGCTATGGAACCTGATGCAACCCTGCCTCCACTGTGACACCACAGAAGCTCAGGGAGCCCTGGAGACTGTGGTGATGCTATGGAACCTGATGCAACCCTGCCTCCACTGTGACACCACAGAAGCTCAGGGAGCCCTGGAAACCGTGGTGACGCTATGGAACCTGATGCAACCCTGCCTCCACTGTGACACCACAGAAGCTCGGGGAGCCCTGGAGACTGTGGGGATGCTGGCGAAGCTGACGGAACCCTGGGCACCACAGTGACGCTATGGAACCTGGTGGAACCGAGGGGCCACAGTGACACTGTGGGGCCTTTTGGAAGCAACAGGACCCTGGTGGGAAGCCACGGGATGATTAATCCTGCACGAACCTGCTCCAGGTGGGCTCCTCTCTCCCGGCTTCCACAGGTGCTGCTAGGATCCCACTCCGGCACTGGCTTGGCACGGGCTCATGGCTTCCTTTGGCAATGGCTCTGCTCCAGGATGGCATGCTGCAGAGAATGCAGGTAGATTTTGTGCTCACTCCTGGCATGCAGCTGGACAATAAAGCCTCATCCAGCCCCCCCTCAGCCCATGTCTGGCTCTGGCATTGGGGCGGGGCAACTTTGGGAGCAGCCCCAGCCATGCTCCTGCTCCCGGCTGGGCACCCAGCTGCTGGGACACAGGTGTGTCCTGATGCCACCGTCTACTCCTTTGAGAAGGGGAGGACAGAGTGCATCAGGGAGTTTGGTGTGGCTTACATGCGGCAAGGAGAAGGTGCAGCCCCGAACTGGCTTTCACTTCTAGAACCTTTTGCTATTGCGGGAGCAGCTGCTGGAGCTTTTCAACCGAGCTGCAAGAGTGAAAAGTGTGATGGCATGTCTATCTGAGAAGGAAGGTTCGGTGCCGCAGCCTGTTGTGCACAATTTATATGCTGATAAGAGAAGGGGGTGCTTTTGCAACGCTTTCCTTCCTGACACTTCTGTCTCTGTGAGCTTTAGCTGCTTGGACTCAGGGATACCGAAGGTGTGTGAAACTGACTGGGCTGCGAGAATCATGTCGCACAGGGAACAGGGAAGGTCAGCAAATGTTTCCTGTCCTGGCACATCTCTCAGTCTGAACTGCAGCTGCAGATGCTTCACTTCAGCCAAGGACTCTGCCACCTTGAGAGAAGGATGCGCTCTATGGAGTTGAGAAAGAAAGTGCGTCTCACTAGCTTCTTTCCTCTAGTTCATAGACAGCAAAGGGGCTATGAAAGGCAGCACTGGCTTTTTGTTCTAGGACTTCTTCTTTACAAGCAGCTGCTGGATGTTTGGAAGGGGGTTTGGGATATGCAAAAATGAGAGGCTAAGATGGTAAGAGGGTAAGATGGAAGCCATCTGGAAAAGCAGAGCTCACCAAAGGGCCAGCTGAGAAAGCTCTTGCTGCCTACAACTTCAACTGCACCCCTCAAAGCAGCAGCACACACGCTGCTCCCCGCACTTTCCTTCTCAGCTCTACGCACCATCCTAAGCCTTGCCTCTCCCACACTCAGGATCCAAAGACAACGGCACCAGGGACTGCTCACACACTAAAGGCACCAGGACAAAAGGCTCACCAGCTTGGCCTTTGCATTCCCGCTGACAGCTCCACAGCTCGAACCCACAGAACTGCCTGCTGCCAACAGCCTTTCCAATCACTCCGAGCACCTCATGACAAGGAGCTGCAGCGTGTGGGGAATGAATCTCCAGCAGCCTCCTGCCCCAGGCTGTCCCCCGGGAGCAGCCCTGCTCCAGGCCGTGACTGCCACCTGCACAGCCAAAGGACCCGGAGCCGGTGTTACACACCACGGCTGTGCCTGGCACAGAGACACCAGTGGCCACACAAGTGGCCATGGCACTGTCCACACACAGTCCCTGCTGCTTCTCCCCCAGCCGCTGGCACCAACTCCCAGCCACCCACTCCTAAAGCCACGGGCCCACTGGGACACTGCGGGGGCTCCTGGAAGCCAGCGGCCATTGTGACACAGCGGGGCTGCACAGAGCCCACGGTGCTTTGTGACCCGTGGCTCCCAGGAGAGCTTTTGTGATGCTGGGGAACTACAAGGAAGCCTGGCTCCTCTGTGACACCACCACAGAAGCTCAGGGGAGCCCTGGAGACCGTGGTGATGCTATGGAACCTGATGCAACCCTGCCTCCACTGTGACACCACAGAACCTCTGGGAGCCCTGGAGACCGTGCTGATGCTATGGAACCTGATGCAACCCTGCCTCCACTGTGACACCACAGAAGCTCGGGGAGCCCTGGAGACTGTGGGGATGCTGGCGAAGCTGACGGAACCCTGGGCACCACAGTGACGCTATGGAACCTGGTGGAACCGAGGGGCCACAGTGACACTGTGGGGCCTTTTGGAAGCAACAGGACCCTGGTGGGAAGCCACAGGATGATTAATCCTGCACGAACCTGCTCCAGGTGGGCTCCTCTCTCCCGGCTTCCACAGGTGCTGCTAGGATCCCACTCCGGCACTGGCTTGGCACGGGCTCACGGCTTCCTTTGGCAATGGCTCTGCTCCAGGATGGCATGCTGCAGAGAATGCAGGTAGATTTTGTGCTCACTCCTGGCATGCAGCTGGACAATAAAGCCTCATCCAGCCCCCCCTCAGCCCATGTCTGGCTCTGGCATTGGGGCGGGGCAACTTTGGGAGCAGCCCCAGCCATGCTCCTGCTCCCGGCTGGGCACCCAGCTGCTGGGACACAGGTGTGTCCTGATGCCACCGTCTACTCCTTTGAGAAGGGGAGGACAGAGTGCATCAGGGAGTTTGGTGTGGCTTACATGCGGCAAGGAGAAGGTGCAGCCCCGAACTGGCTTTCACTTCTAGAACCTTTTGCTATTGCGGGAGCAGCTGCTGGAGCTTTTCAACCGAGCTGCAAGAGTGAAAAGTGTGATGGCATGTCTCTCTGAGAAGGAAGGTTCGGTGCCGCAGCCTGTTGTGCACAATTTATATGCTGATAAGAGAAGGGGGTGCTTTTGCAACGCTTTCCTTCCTGACACTTCTGTCTCTGTGAGCTTTAGCTGCTTGGACTCAGGGATACCGAAGGTGTGTGAAAGTGACTGGGCTGCGAGAATCATGTCGCACAGGGAACAGGGAAGGTCAGCAAATGTTTCCTGTCCTGGCACATCTCTCAGTCTGAACTGCAGCTGCAGATGCTTCACTTCAGCCAAGGACTCTGCCACCTTGAGAGAAGGATGCGCTCTACGGAGTTGAGAAAGAAAGTGCGTCTCACTAGCTTCTTTCCTCTAGTTCATAGACAGCAAAGGGGCTATGAAAGGCAGCACTGGCTTTTTGTTCTAGGACTTCTTCTTTACAAGCAGCTGCTGGATGTTTGGAAGGGGGTTTGGGATATGCAAAAATGAGAGGCTAAGATGGTAAGAGGGTAAGATGGAAGCCATCTGGCAAAAGCAGAGCTCACCAAAGGGCCAGCTGAGAAAGCTCTTGCTGCCTACAACTTCAACTGCACCCCTCAAAGCAGCAGCACACACGCTGCTCTCGGCACTTTCCTTCTCAGCTCTACACACCATCCTAAGCCTTGCCTCTCCCACACTCAGGATCCAAAGACAACGGCACCAGGGACTGCTCACACACTAAAGGCACCAGGACAAAAGGCTCACCAGCTTGGCCTTTGCATTCCCGCTGACAGCTCCACAGCTCGAACCCACAGAACTGCCTGCTGCCAACAGCCTTTCCAATCACTCCGAGCACCTCATGACAAGGAGCTGCAGCGCGTGGGGAATGAATCTCCAGCAGCCTCCTGCCCCAGGCTGTCCTCCGGGAGCAGCCCTGCTCCAGGCCGTGACTGCCACCTGCACAGCCAAAGGACCCGGAGCCGGTGTTACACACCACGGCTGTGCCTGGCACAGAGACACCAGTGGCCACACAAGTGGCCATGGCACTGTCCGCACACAGTCCCTGCTGCTTCTCCCCCAGCCGCTGGCACCAACTCCCAGCCACCCACTCCTAAAGCCACGGGCCCACTGGGACACTGCGGGGACTCGTGGAAGCCAGCGGCCATTGTGACACAGCGGGGCTGCACAGAGCCCACGGTGCTTTGTGACCCGTGGCTCCCAGGAGAGCCTTTGTGATGCTGGGGAACTACAAGGAAGCCTGGCTCCTCTGTGACACCACCACAGAAGCTCAGGGGAGCCCTGGAGACCGTGCTGATGCTATGGAACCTGATGCAACCCTGCCTCCACTGTGACACCACAGAAGCTCAGGGGAGCCCTGGAGACCGTGCTGATGCTATGGAACCTGATGCAACCCTGCCTCCACTGTGACACCACAGAAGCTCAGGGAGCCCTGGAGACCGTGGTGACGCTATGGAACCTGATGCAACCCTGCCTCCACTGTGACACCACAGAAGCTCAGGGAGCCCTGGAGACTGTGGGGATGCTGGCGAAGCTGACGGAACCCTGGGCACCACAGTGACGCTATGGAACCTGGTGGAACCGAGGGGCCACAGTGACACTGTGGGGCCTTTTGGAAGCAACAGGACCCTGGTGGGAAGCCACAGGATGATTAATCCTGCACGAACCTGCTCCAGGTGGGCTCCTCTCTCCCAGTTTCCACAGGTGCTGCTAGGATCCCACTCCGGCACTGGCTTGGCACGGGCTCACGGCTTCCTTTGGCAATGGCTCTGCTCCAGGATGGCATGCTGCAGAGAATGCAGGTAGATTTTGTGCTCACTCCTGGCATGCAGCTGGACAATAAAGCCTGATCCAGCCCCCCCTCAGCCCATGTCTGGCTCTGGCATTGGGGCAGGGCAACTTTGGGAGCAGCCCCAGCCCTGCTCCTGCTCCCGGCTGGGCACCCAGCTGCTGGGACACAGGTGTGTCCTGATGCCACCGTCTACTCCTTTGAGAAGGGGAGGACAGAGTGCATCAGGGAGTTTGGTGTGGCTTACATGCGGCAAGGAGAAGGTGCAGCCCCAAACTGGCTTTCACTTCTAGAACCTTTTGCTATTGCGGGAGCAGCTGCTGGAGCTTTTCAACCGAGCTGCAAGAGTGAAAAGTGTGATGGCATGTCTATCTGAGAAGGAAGGTTCGGTGCCGCAGACTGTTGTGCACAATTTATATGCTGATAAGAGAAGGGGGTGCTTTTGCAACGCTTTCCTTCCTGACACTTCTGTCTCTGTGAGCTTTAGCTGCTTGGACTCAGGGATACCGAAGGTGTGTGAAAGTGACTGGGCTGCGAGAATCATGTTGCACAGGGAACAGGGAAGGTCAGCAAATGTTTCCTGTCCTGGCACATCTCTCAGTCTGAACTGCAGCTGCAGATGCTTCACTTCCGCCAAGGACTCTGCCACCTTGAGAGAAGGATGCGCTCTATGGAGTTGAGAAAGAAAGTGCGTCTCACTAGCTTCTTTCCTCTACTTCATAGACAGCAAAGGGGCTATGAAAGGCAGCACTGGCTTTTTGTTCTAGGACTTCTTCTTTACAAGCAGCTGCTGGATGTTTGGAAGGGGGTTTGGGATATGCAAAAATGAGAGGCTAAGATGGTAAGAGGGTAAGATGGAAGCCATCTGGCAAAAGCAGAGCTCACCAAAGGGCCAGCTGAGAAAGCTCTTGCTGCCTACAACTTCAACTGCACCCCTCAAAGCAGCAGCACACACGCTGCTCTCGGCACTTTCCTTCTCAGCTCTACACACCATCCTAAGCCTTGCCTCTCCCACACTCAGGATCCAAAGACAACGGCACCAGGGACTGCTCACACACTAAAGGCACCAGGACAAAAGGCTCACCAGCTTGGCCTTTGCATTCCCGCTGACAGCTCCACAGCTCGAACCCACAGAACTGCCTGCTGCCAACAGCCTTTCCAATCACTCCGAGCACCTCATGACAAGGAGCTGCAGCGCGTGGGGAATGAATCTCCAGCAGCCTCCTGCCCCAGGCTGTCCTCCGGGAGCAGCCCTGCTCCAGGCCGTGACTGCCACCTGCACAGCCAAAGGACCCGGAGCCGGTGTTACACACCACGGCTGTGCCTGGCACAGAGACACCAGTGGCCACACAAGTGGCCATGGCACTGTCCGCACAAAGTCCCTGCTGCTTCTCCCCCAGCCGCTGGCACCAACTCCCAGCCACCCACTCCTAAAGCCACGGGCCCACTGGGACACTGCGGGGACTCGTGGAAGCCAGCGGCCATTGTGACACAGCGGGGCTGCACAGAGCCCACGGTGCTTTGTGACCCGTGGCTCCCAGGAGAGCCTTTGTGATGCTGGGGAACTACAAGGAAGCCTGGCTCCTCTGTGACATCACCACAGAAGCTCAGGGGAGCCCTGGAGACCGTGGTGATGCTATGGAACCTGATGCAACCCTGCCTCCACTGTGACACCACAGAAGCTCGGGGAGCCCTGGAGACCGTGCTGATGCTATGGAACCTGATGCAACCCTGCCTCCACTGTGACACCACAGAAGCTCAGGGAGCCCTGGAGACTGTGGTGATGCTATGGAACCTGATGCAACCCTGCCTCCACTGTGACACCACAGAAGCTCGGGGAGCCCTGGAGACTGTGGGGATGCTGGCGAAGCTGACGGAACCCTGGGCACCACAGTGACGCTATGGAACCTGGTGGAACCGAGGGGCCACAGTGACACTGTGGGGCCTTTTGGAAGCAACAGGACCCTGGTGGGAAGCCACGGGATGATTAATCCTGCACGAACCTGCTCCAGGTGGGCTCCTCTCTCCCGGCTTCCACAGGTGCTGCTAGGATCCCACTCCGGCACTGGCTTGTCACGGGCTCACGGCTTCCTTTGGCAATGGCTCTGCTCCAGGATGGCATGCTGCAGAGAATGCAGGTAGATTTTGTGCTCACTCCTGGCATGCAGCTGGACAATAAAGCCTGATCCAGCCCCCCCTCAGCCCATGTCTGGCTCTGGCATTGGGGCGGGGCAACTTTGGGAGCAGCCCCAGCCATGCTCCTGCTCCCGGCTGGGCACCCAGCTGCTGGGACACAGGTGTGTCCTGATGCCACCGTCTACTCCTTTGAGAAGGGGAGGACAGAGTGCATCAGGGAGTTTGGTGTGGCTTACATGCGGCAAGGAGAAGGTGCAGCCCCGAACTGGCTTTCACTTCTAGAACCTTTTGCTATTGCGGGAGCAGCTGCTGGAGCTTTTCAACCGAGCTGCAAGAGTGAAAAGTGTGATGGCATGTCTATCTGAGAAGGAAGGTTCGGTGCCGCAGCCTGTTGTGCACAATTTATATGCTGATAAGAGAAGGGGGTGCTTTTGCAACGCTTTCCTTCCTGACACTTCTGTCTCTGTGAGCTTTAGCTGCTTGGACTCAGGGATACCGAAGGTGTGTGAAACTGACTGGGCTGCGAGAATCATGTCGCACAGGGAACAGGGAAGGTCAGCAAATGTTTCCTGTCCTGGCACATCTCTCAGTCTGAACTGCAGCTGCAGATGCTTCACTTCAGCCAAGGACTCTGCCACCTTGAGAGAAGGATGCGCTCTATGGAGTTGAGAAAGAAAGTGCGTCTCACTAGCTTCTTTCCTCTAGTTCATAGACAGCAAAGGGGCTATGAAAGGCAGCACTGGCTTTTTGTTCTAGGACTTCTTCTTTACAAGCAGCTGCTGGATGTTTGGAAGGGGGTTTGGGATATGCAAAAATGAGAGGCTAAGATGGTAAGAGGGTAAGATGGAAGCCATCTGGAAAAGCAGAGCTCACCAAAGGGCCAGCTGAGAAAGCTCTTGCTGCCTACAACTTCAACTGCACCCCTCAAAGCAGCAGCACACACGCTGCTCCCCGCACTTTCCTTCTCAGCTCTACGCACCATCCTAAGCCTTGCCTCTCCCACACTCAGGATCCAAAGACAACGGCACCAGGGACTGCTCACACACTAAAGGCACCAGGACAAAAGGCTCACCAGCTTGGCCTTTGCATTCCCGCTGACAGCTCCACAGCTCGAACCCACAGAACTGCCTGCTGCCAACAGCCTTTCCAATCACTCCGAGCACCTCATGACAAGGAGCTGCAGCGTGTGGGGAATGAATCTCCAGCAGCCTCCTGCCCCAGGCTGTCCCCCGGGAGCAGCCCTGCTCCAGGCCGTGACTGCCACCTGCACAGCCAAAGGACCCGGAGCCGGTGTTACACACCACGGCTGTGCCTGGCACAGAGACACCAGTGGCCACACAAGTGGCCATGGCACTGTCCACACACAGTCCCTGCTGCTTCTCCCCCAGCCGCTGGCACCAACTCCCAGCCACCCACTCCTAAAGCCACGGGCCCACTGGGACACTGCGGGGGCTCCTGGAAGCCAGCGGCCATTGTGACACAGCGGGGCTGCACAGAGCCCACGGTGCTTTGTGACCCGTGGCTCCCAGGAGAGCTTTTGTGATGCTGGGGAACTACAAGGAAGCCTGGCTCCTCTGTGACACCACCACAGAAGCTCAGGGGAGCCCTGGAGACCGTGGTGATGCTATGGAACCTGATGCAACCCTGCCTCCACTGTGACACCACAGAACCTCTGGGAGCCCTGGAGACCGTGCTGATGCTATGGAACCTGATGCAACCCTGCCTCCACTGTGACACCACAGAAGCTCGGGGAGCCCTGGAGACTGTGGGGATGCTGGCGAAGCTGACGGAACCCTGGGCACCACAGTGACGCTATGGAACCTGGTGGAACCGAGGGGCCACAGTGACACTGTGGGGCCTTTTGGAAGCAACAGGACCCTGGTGGGAAGCCACAGGATGATTAATCCTGCACGAACCTGCTCCAGGTGGGCTCCTCTCTCCCGGCTTCCACAGGTGCTGCTAGGATCCCACTCCGGCACTGGCTTGGCACGGGCTCACGGCTTCCTTTGGCAATGGCTCTGCTCCAGGATGGCATGCTGCAGAGAATGCAGGTAGATTTTGTGCTCACTCCTGGCATGCAGCTGGACAATAAAGCCTCATCCAGCCCCCCCTCAGCCCATGTCTGGCTCTGGCATTGGGGCGGGGCAACTTTGGGAGCAGCCCCAGCCATGCTCCTGCTCCCGGCTGGGCACCCAGCTGCTGGGACACAGGTGTGTCCTGATGCCACCGTCTACTCCTTTGAGAAGGGGAGGACAGAGTGCATCAGGGAGTTTGGTGTGGCTTACATGCGGCAAGGAGAAGGTGCAGCCCCGAACTGGCTTTCACTTCTAGAACCTTTTGCTATTGCGGGAGCAGCTGCTGGAGCTTTTCAACCGAGCTGCAAGAGTGAAAAGTGTGATGGCATGTCTCTCTGAGAAGGAAGGTTCGGTGCCGCAGCCTGTTGTGCACAATTTATATGCTGATAAGAGAAGGGGGTGCTTTTGCAACGCTTTCCTTCCTGACACTTCTGTCTCTGTGAGCTTTAGCTGCTTGGACTCAGGGATACCGAAGGTGTGTGAAAGTGACTGGGCTGCGAGAATCATGTCGCACAGGGAACAGGGAAGGTCAGCAAATGTTTCCTGTCCTGGCACATCTCTCAGTCTGAACTGCAGCTGCAGATGCTTCACTTCAGCCAAGGACTCTGCCACCTTGAGAGAAGGATGCGCTCTACGGAGTTGAGAAAGAAAGTGCGTCTCACTAGCTTCTTTCCTCTAGTTCATAGACAGCAAAGGGGCTATGAAAGGCAGCACTGGCTTTTTGTTCTAGGACTTCTTCTTTACAAGCAGCTGCTGGATGTTTGGAAGGGGGTTTGGGATATGCAAAAATGAGAGGCTAAGATGGTAAGAGGGTAAGATGGAAGCCATCTGGCAAAAGCAGAGCTCACCAAAGGGCCAGCTGAGAAAGCTCTTGCTGCCTACAACTTCAACTGCACCCCTCAAAGCAGCAGCACACACGCTGCTCTCGGCACTTTCCTTCTCAGCTCTACACACCATCCTAAGCCTTGCCTCTCCCACACTCAGGATCCAAAGACAACGGCACCAGGGACTGCTCACACACTAAAGGCACCAGGACAAAAGGCTCACCAGCTTGGCCTTTGCATTCCCGCTGACAGCTCCACAGCTCGAACCCACAGAACTGCCTGCTGCCAACAGCCTTTCCAATCACTCCGAGCACCTCATGACAAGGAGCTGCAGCGCGTGGGGAATGAATCTCCAGCAGCCTCCTGCCCCAGGCTGTCCTCCGGGAGCAGCCCTGCTCCAGGCCGTGACTGCCACCTGCACAGCCAAAGGACCCGGAGCCGGTGTTACACACCACGGCTGTGCCTGGCACAGAGACACCAGTGGCCACACAAGTGGCCATGGCACTGTCCGCACACAGTCCCTGCTGCTTCTCCCCCAGCCGCTGGCACCAACTCCCAGCCACCCACTCCTAAAGCCACGGGCCCACTGGGACACTGCGGGGACTCGTGGAAGCCAGCGGCCATTGTGACACAGCGGGGCTGCACAGAGCCCACGGTGCTTTGTGACCCGTGGCTCCCAGGAGAGCCTTTGTGATGCTGGGGAACTACAAGGAAGCCTGGCTCCTCTGTGACACCACCACAGAAGCTCAGGGGAGCCCTGGAGACCGTGCTGATGCTATGGAACCTGATGCAACCCTGCCTCCACTGTGACACCACAGAAGCTCAGGGGAGCCCTGGAGACCGTGCTGATGCTATGGAACCTGATGCAACCCTGCCTCCACTGTGACACCACAGAAGCTCAGGGAGCCCTGGAGACCGTGGTGACGCTATGGAACCTGATGCAACCCTGCCTCCACTGTGACACCACAGAAGCTCAGGGAGCCCTGGAGACTGTGGGGATGCTGGCGAAGCTGACGGAACCCTGGGCACCACAGTGACGCTATGGAACCTGGTGGAACCGAGGGGCCACAGTGACACTGTGGGGCCTTTTGGAAGCAACAGGACCCTGGTGGGAAGCCACAGGATGATTAATCCTGCACGAACCTGCTCCAGGTGGGCTCCTCTCTCCCAGTTTCCACAGGTGCTGCTAGGATCCCACTCCGGCACTGGCTTGTCACGGGCTCACGGCTTCCTTTGGCAATGGCTCTGCTCCAGGATGGCATGCTGCAGAGAATGCAGGTAGATTTTGTGCTCACTCCTGGCATGCAGCTGGACAATAAAGCCTGATCCAGCCCCCCCTCAGCCCATGTCTGGCTCTGGCATTGGGGCAGGGCAACTTTGGGAGCAGCCCCAGCCCTGCTCCTGCTCCCGGCTGGGCACCCAGCTGCTGGGACACAGGTGTGTCCTGATGCCACCGTCTACTCCTTTGAGAAGGGGAGGACAGAGTGCATCAGGGAGTTTGGTGTGGCTTACATGCGGCAAGGAGAAGGTGCAGCCCCAAACTGGCTTTCACTTCTAGAACCTTTTGCTATTGCGGGAGCAGCTGCTGGAGCTTTTCAACCGAGCTGCAAGAGTGAAAAGTGTGATGGCATGTCTATCTGAGAAGGAAGGTTCGGTGCCGCAGACTGTTGTGCACAATTTATATGCTGATAAGAGAAGGGGGTGCTTTTGCAACGCTTTCCTTCCTGACACTTCTGTCTCTGTGAGCTTTAGCTGCTTGGACTCAGGGATACCGAAGGTGTGTGAAAGTGACTGGGCTGCGAGAATCATGTTGCACAGGGAACAGGGAAGGTCAGCAAATGTTTCCTGTCCTGGCACATCTCTCAGTCTGAACTGCAGCTGCAGATGCTTCACTTCCGCCAAGGACTCTGCCACCTTGAGAGAAGGATGCGCTCTATGGAGTTGAGAAAGAAAGTGCGTCTCACTAGCTTCTTTCCTCTACTTCATAGACAGCAAAGGGGCTATGAAAGGCAGCACTGGCTTTTTGTTCTAGGACTTCTTCTTTACAAGCAGCTGCTGGATGTTTGGAAGGGGGTTTGGGATATGCAAAAATGAGAGGCTAAGATGGTAAGAGGGTAAGATGGAAGCCATCTGGCAAAAGCAGAGCTCACCAAAGGGCCAGCTGAGAAAGCTCTTGCTGCCTACAACTTCAACTGCACCCCTCAAAGCAGCAGCACACACGCTGCTCTCGGCACTTTCCTTCTCAGCTCTACACACCATCCTAAGCCTTGCCTCTCCCACACTCAGGATCCAAAGACAACGGCACCAGGGACTGCTCACACACTAAAGGCACCAGGACAAAAGGCTCACCAGCTTGGCCTTTGCATTCCCGCTGACAGCTCCACAGCTCGAACCCACAGAACTGCCTGCTGCCAACAGCCTTTCCAATCACTCCGAGCACCTCATGACAAGGAGCTGCAGCGCGTGGGGAATGAATCTCCAGCAGCCTCCTGCCCCAGGCTGTCCTCCGGGAGCAGCCCTGCTCCAGGCCGTGACTGCCACCTGCACAGCCAAAGGACCCGGAGCCGGTGTTACACACCACGGCTGTGCCTGGCACAGAGACACCAGTGGCCACACAAGTGGCCATGGCACTGTCCGCACAAAGTCCCTGCTGCTTCTCCCCCAGCCGCTGGCACCAACTCCCAGCCACCCACTCCTAAAGCCACGGGCCCACTGGGACACTGCGGGGACTCGTGGAAGCCAGCGGCCATTGTGACACAGCGGGGCTGCACAGAGCCCACGGTGCTTTGTGACCCGTGGCTCCCAGGAGAGCCTTTGTGATGCTGGGGAACTACAAGGAAGCCTGGCTCCTCTGTGACATCACCACAGAAGCTCAGGGGAGCCCTGGAGACCGTGGTGATGCTATGGAACCTGATGCAACCCTGCCTCCACTGTGACACCACAGAAGCTCGGGGAGCCCTGGAGACCGTGCTGATGCTATGGAACCTGATGCAACCCTGCCTCCACTGTGACACCACAGAAGCTCAGGGAGCCCTGGAGACTGTGGTGATGCTATGGAACCTGATGCAACCCTGCCTCCACTGTGACACCACAGAAGCTCGGGGAGCCCTGGAGACTGTGGGGATGCTGGCGAAGCTGACGGAACCCTGGGCACCACAGTGACGCTATGGAACCTGGTGGAACCGAGGGGCCACAGTGACACTGTGGGGCCTTTTGGAAGCAACAGGACCCTGGTGGGAAGCCACGGGATGATTAATCCTGCACGAACCTGCTCCAGGTGGGCTCCTCTCTCCCGGCTTCCACAGGTGCTGCTAGGATCCCACTCCGGCACTGGCTTGTCACGGGCTCACGGCTTCCTTTGGCAATGGCTCTGCTCCAGGATGGCATGCTGCAGAGAATGCAGGTAGATTTTGTGCTCACTCCTGGCATGCAGCTGGACAATAAAGCCTGATCCAGCCCCCCCTCAGCCCATGTCTGGCTCTGGCATTGGGGCGGGGCAACTTTGGGAGCAGCCCCAGCCATGCTCCTGCTCCCGGCTGGGCACCCAGCTGCTGGGACACAGGTGTGTCCTGATGCCACCGTCTACTCCTTTGAGAAGGGGAGGACAGAGTGCATCAGGGAGTTTGGTGTGGCTTACATGCGGCAAGGAGAAGGTGCAGCCCCAAACTGGCTTTCACTTCTAGAACCTTTTGCTATTGCGGGAGCAGCTGCTGGAGCTTTTCAACCGAGCTGCAAGAGTGAAAAGTGTGATGGCATGTCTATCTGAGAAGGAAGGTTCGGTGCCGCAGACTGTTGTGCACAATTTATATGCTGATAAGAGAAGGGGGTGCTTTTGCAACGCTTTCCTTCCTGACACTTCTGTCTCTGTGAGCTTTAGCTGCTTGGACTCAGGGATACCGAAGGTGTGTGAAAGTGACTGGGCTGCGAGAATCATGTTGCACAGGGAACAGGGAAGGTCAGCAAATGTTTCCTGTCCTGGCACATCTCTCAGTCTGAACTGCAGCTGCAGATGCTTCACTTCCGCCAAGGACTCTGCCACCTTGAGAGAAGGATGCGCTCTATGGAGTTGAGAAAGAAAGTGCGTCTCACTAGCTTCTTTCCTCTAGTTCATAGACAGCAAAGGGGCTATGAAAGGCAGCACTGGCTTTTTGTTCTAGGACTTCTTCTTTACAAGCAGCTGCTGGATGTTTGGAAGGGGGTTTGGGATATGCAAAAATGAGAGGCTAAGATGGTAAGAGGGTAAGATGGAAGCCATCTGGAAAAGCAGAGCTCACCAAAGGGCCAGCTGAGAAAGCTCTTGCTGCCTACAACTTCAACTGCACCCCTCAAAGCAGCAGCACACACGCTGCTCCCCGCACTTTCCTTCTCAGCTCTACGCACCATCCTAAGCCTTGCCTCTCCCACACTCAGGATCCAAAGACAACGGCACCAGGGACTGCTCACACACTAAAGGCACCAGGACAAAAGGCTCACCAGCTTGGCCTTTGCATTCCCGCTGACAGCTCCACAGCTCGAACCCACAGAACTGCCTGCTGCCAACAGCCTTTCCAATCACTCCGAGCACCTCATGACAAGGAGCTGCAGCGTGTGGGGAATGAATCTCCAGCAGCCTCCTGCCCCAGGCTGTCCCCCGGGAGCAGCCCTGCTCCAGGCCGTGACTGCCACCTGCACAGCCAAAGGACCCGGAGCCGGTGTTACACACCACGGCTGTGCCTGGCACAGAGACACCAGTGGCCACACAAGTGGCCATGGCACTGTCCACACACAGTCCCTGCTGCTTCTCCCCCAGCCGCTGGCACCAACTCCCAGCCACCCACTCCTAAAGCCACGGGCCCACTGGGACACTGCGGGGGCTCCTGGAAGCCAGCGGCCATTGTGACACAGCGGGGCTGCACAGAGCCCACGGTGCTTTGTGACCCGTGGCTCCCAGGAGAGCTTTTGTGATGCTGGGGAACTACAAGGAAGCCTGGCTCCTCTGTGACACCACCACAGAAGCTCAGGGGAGCCCTGGAGACCGTGGTGATGCTATGGAACCTGATGCAACCCTGCCTCCACTGTGACACCACAGAAGCTCAGGGAGCCCTGGAGACCGTGCTGATGCTATGGAACCTGATGCAACCCTGCCTCCACTGTGACACCACAGAAGCTCGGGGAGCCCTGGAGACTGTGGGGATGCTGGCGAAGCTGACGGAACCCTGGGCACCACAGTGACGCTATGGAACCTGGTGGAACCGAGGGGCCACAGTGACACTGTGGGGCCTTTTGGAAGCAACAGGACCCTGGTGGGAAGCCACAGGATGATTAATCCTGCACGAACCTGCTCCAGGTGGGCTCCTCTCTCCCGGCTTCCACAGGTGCTGCTAGGATCCCACTCCGGCACTGGCTTGGCACGGGCTCACGGCTTCCTTTGGCAATGGCTCTGCTCCAGGATGGCATGCTGCAGAGAATGCAGGTAGATTTTGTGCTCACTCCTGGCATGCAGCTGGACAATAAAGCCTGATCCAGCCCCCCCTCAGCCCATGTCTGGCTCTGGCATTGGGGCGGGGCAACTTTGGGAGCAGCCCCAGCCATGCTCCTGCTCCCGGCTGGGCACCCAGCTGCTGGGACACAGGTGTGTCCTGATGCCACCGTCTACTCCTTTGAGAAGGGGAGGACAGAGTGCATCAGGGAGTTTGGTGTGGCTTACATGCGGCAAGGAGAAGGTGCAGCCCCGAACTGGCTTTCACTTCTAGAACCTTTTGCTATTGCGGGAGCAGCTGCTGGAGCTTTTCAACCGAGCTGCAAGAGTGAAAAGTGTGATGGCATGTCTCTCTGAGAAGGAAGGTTCGGTGCCGCAGCCTGTTGTGCACAATTTATATGCTGATAAGAGAAGGGGGTGCTTTTGCAACGCTTTCCTTCCTGACACTTCTGTCTCTGTGAGCTTTAGCTGCTTGGACTCAGGGATACCGAAGGTGTGTGAAACTGACTGGGCTGCGAGAATCATGTCGCACAGGGAACAGGGAAGGTCAGCAAATGTTTCCTGTCCTGGCACATCTCTCAGTCTGAACTGCAGCTGCAGATGCTTCACTTCAGCCAAGGACTCTGCCACCTTGAGAGAAGGATGCGCTCTACGGAGTTGAGAAAGAAAGTGCGTCTCACTAGCTTCTTTCCTCTAGTTCATAGACAGCAAAGGGGCTATGAAAGGCAGCACTGGCTTTTTGTTCTAGGACTTCTTCTTTACAAGCAGCTGCTGGATGTTTGGAAGGGGGTTTGGGATATGCAAAAATGAGAGGCTAAGATGGTAAGAGGGTAAGATGGAAGCCATCTGGAAAAGCAGAGCTCACCAAAGGGCCAGCTGAGAAAGCTCTTGCTGCCTACAACTTCAACTGCACCCCTCAAAGCAGCAGCACACACGCTGCTCCCCGCACTTTCCTTCTCAGCTCTACGCACCATCCTAAGCCTTGCCTCTCCCACACTCAGGATCCAAAGACAACGGCACCAGGGACTGCTCACACACTAAAGGCACCAGGACAAAAGGCTCACCAGCTTGGCCTTTGCATTCCCGCTGACAGCTCCACAGCTCGAACCCACAGAACTGCCTGCTGCCAACAGCCTTTCCAATCACTCCGAGCACCTCATGACAAGGAGCTGCAGCGTGTGGGGAATGAATCTCCAGCAGCCTCCTGCCCCAGGCTGTCCCCCGGGAGCAGCCCTGCTCCAGGCCGTGACTGCCACCTGCACAGCCAAAGGACCCGGAGCCGGTGTTACACACCACGGCTGTGCCTGGCACAGAGACACCAGTGGCCACACAAGTGGCCATGGCACTGTCCACACACAGTCCCTGCTGCTTCTCCCCCAGCCGCTGGCACCAACTCCCAGCCACCCACTCCTAAAGCCACGGGCCCACTGGGACACTGCGGGGGCTCCTGGAAGCCAGCGGCCATTGTGACACAGCGGGGCTGCACAGAGCCCACGGTGCTTTGTGACCCGTGGCTCCCAGGAGAGCTTTTGTGATGCTGGGGAACTACAAGGAAGCCTGGCTCCTCTGTGACACCACCACAGAAGCTCAGGGGAGCCCTGGAGACCGTGGTGATGCTATGGAACCTGATGCAACCCTGCCTCCACTGTGACACCACAGAACCTCTGGGAGCCCTGGAGACCGTGCTGATGCTATGGAACCTGATGCAACCCTGCCTCCACTGTGACACCACAGAAGCTCGGGGAGCCCTGGAGACTGTGGGGATGCTGGCGAAGCTGACGGAACCCTGGGCACCACAGTGACGCTATGGAACCTGGTGGAACCGAGGGGCCACAGTGACACTGTGGGGCCTTTTGGAAGCAACAGGACCCTGGTGGGAAGCCACAGGATGATTAATCCTGCACGAACCTGCTCCAGGTGGGCTCCTCTCTCCCGGCTTCCACAGGTGCTGCTAGGATCCCACTCCGGCACTGGCTTGGCACGGGCTCACGGCTTCCTTTGGCAATGGCTCTGCTCCAGGATGGCATGCTGCAGAGAATGCAGGTAGATTTTGTGCTCACTCCTGGCATGCAGCTGGACAATAAAGCCTCATCCAGCCCCCCCTCAGCCCATGTCTGGCTCTGGCATTGGGGCGGGGCAACTTTGGGAGCAGCCCCAGCCATGCTCCTGCTCCCGGCTGGGCACCCAGCTGCTGGGACACAGGTGTGTCCTGATGCCACCGTCTACTCCTTTGAGAAGGGGAGGACAGAGTGCATCAGGGAGTTTGGTGTGGCTTACATGCGGCAAGGAGAAGGTGCAGCCCCGAACTGGCTTTCACTTCTAGAACCTTTTGCTATTGCGGGAGCAGCTGCTGGAGCTTTTCAACCGAGCTGCAAGAGTGAAAAGTGTGATGGCATGTCTCTCTGAGAAGGAAGGTTCGGTGCCGCAGCCTGTTGTGCACAATTTATATGCTGATAAGAGAAGGGGGTGCTTTTGCAACGCTTTCCTTCCTGACACTTCTGTCTCTGTGAGCTTTAGCTGCTTGGACTCAGGGATACCGAAGGTGTGTGAAAGTGACTGGGCTGCGAGAATCATGTCGCACAGGGAACAGGGAAGGTCAGCAAATGTTTCCTGTCCTGGCACATCTCTCAGTCTGAACTGCAGCTGCAGATGCTTCACTTCAGCCAAGGACTCTGCCACCTTGAGAGAAGGATGCGCTCTACGGAGTTGAGAAAGAAAGTGCGTCTCACTAGCTTCTTTCCTCTAGTTCATAGACAGCAAAGGGGCTATGAAAGGCAGCACTGGCTTTTTGTTCTAGGACTTCTTCTTTACAAGCAGCTGCTGGATGTTTGGAAGGGGGTTTGGGATATGCAAAAATGAGAGGCTAAGATGGTAAGAGGGTAAGATGGAAGCCATCTGGCAAAAGCAGAGCTCACCAAAGGGCCAGCTGAGAAAGCTCTTGCTGCCTACAACTTCAACTGCACCCCTCAAAGCAGCAGCACACACGCTGCTCTCGGCACTTTCCTTCTCAGCTCTACACACCATCCTAAGCCTTGCCTCTCCCACACTCAGGATCCAAAGACAACGGCACCAGGGACTGCTCACACACTAAAGGCACCAGGACAAAAGGCTCACCAGCTTGGCCTTTGCATTCCCGCTGACAGCTCCACAGCTCGAACCCACAGAACTGCCTGCTGCCAACAGCCTTTCCAATCACTCCGAGCACCTCATGACAAGGAGCTGCAGCGCGTGGGGAATGAATCTCCAGCAGCCTCCTGCCCCAGGCTGTCCTCCGGGAGCAGCCCTGCTCCAGGCCGTGACTGCCACCTGCACAGCCAAAGGACCCGGAGCCGGTGTTACACACCACGGCTGTGCCTGGCACAGAGACACCAGTGGCCACACAAGTGGCCATGGCACTGTCCGCACACAGTCCCTGCTGCTTCTCCCCCAGCCGCTGGCACCAACTCCCAGCCACCCACTCCTAAAGCCACGGGCCCACTGGGACACTGCGGGGACTCGTGGAAGCCAGCGGCCATTGTGACACAGCGGGGCTGCACAGAGCCCACGGTGCTTTGTGACCCGTGGCTCCCAGGAGAGCCTTTGTGATGCTGGGGAACTACAAGGAAGCCTGGCTCCTCTGTGACACCACCACAGAAGCTCAGGGGAGCCCTGGAGACCGTGCTGATGCTATGGAACCTGATGCAACCCTGCCTCCACTGTGACACCACAGAAGCTCAGGGGAGCCCTGGAGACCGTGCTGATGCTATGGAACCTGATGCAACCCTGCCTCCACTGTGACACCACAGAAGCTCAGGGAGCCCTGGAGACCGTGGTGACGCTATGGAACCTGATGCAACCCTGCCTCCACTGTGACACCACAGAAGCTCAGGGAGCCCTGGAGACTGTGGGGATGCTGGCGAAGCTGACGGAACCCTGGGCACCACAGTGACGCTATGGAACCTGGTGGAACCGAGGGGCCACAGTGACACTGTGGGGCCTTTTGGAAGCAACAGGACCCTGGTGGGAAGCCACAGGATGATTAATCCTGCACGAACCTGCTCCAGGTGGGCTCCTCTCTCCCAGTTTCCACAGGTGCTGCTAGGATCCCACTCCGGCACTGGCTTGTCACGGGCTCACGGCTTCCTTTGGCAATGGCTCTGCTCCAGGATGGCATGCTGCAGAGAATGCAGGTAGATTTTGTGCTCACTCCTGGCATGCAGCTGGACAATAAAGCCTGATCCAGCCCCCCCTCAGCCCATGTCTGGCTCTGGCATTGGGGCAGGGCAACTTTGGGAGCAGCCCCAGCCCTGCTCCTGCTCCCGGCTGGGCACCCAGCTGCTGGGACACAGGTGTGTCCTGATGCCACCGTCTACTCCTTTGAGAAGGGGAGGACAGAGTGCATCAGGGAGTTTGGTGTGGCTTACATGCGGCAAGGAGAAGGTGCAGCCCCAAACTGGCTTTCACTTCTAGAACCTTTTGCTATTGCGGGAGCAGCTGCTGGAGCTTTTCAACCGAGCTGCAAGAGTGAAAAGTGTGATGGCATGTCTATCTGAGAAGGAAGGTTCGGTGCCGCAGACTGTTGTGCACAATTTATATGCTGATAAGAGAAGGGGGTGCTTTTGCAACGCTTTCCTTCCTGACACTTCTGTCTCTGTGAGCTTTAGCTGCTTGGACTCAGGGATACCGAAGGTGTGTGAAAGTGACTGGGCTGCGAGAATCATGTTGCACAGGGAACAGGGAAGGTCAGCAAATGTTTCCTGTCCTGGCACATCTCTCAGTCTGAACTGCAGCTGCAGATGCTTCACTTCCGCCAAGGACTCTGCCACCTTGAGAGAAGGATGCGCTCTATGGAGTTGAGAAAGAAAGTGCGTCTCACTAGCTTCTTTCCTCTACTTCATAGACAGCAAAGGGGCTATGAAAGGCAGCACTGGCTTTTTGTTCTAGGACTTCTTCTTTACAAGCAGCTGCTGGATGTTTGGAAGGGGGTTTGGGATATGCAAAAATGAGAGGCTAAGATGGTAAGAGGGTAAGATGGAAGCCATCTGGCAAAAGCAGAGCTCACCAAAGGGCCAGCTGAGAAAGCTCTTGCTGCCTACAACTTCAACTGCACCCCTCAAAGCAGCAGCACACACGCTGCTCTCGGCACTTTCCTTCTCAGCTCTACACACCATCCTAAGCCTTGCCTCTCCCACACTCAGGATCCAAAGACAACGGCACCAGGGACTGCTCACACACTAAAGGCACCAGGACAAAAGGCTCCCCAGCTTGGCCTTTGCATTCCCGCTGACAGCTCCACAGCTCGAACCCACAGAACTGCCTGCTGCCAACAGCCTTTCCAATCACTCCGAGCACCTCATGACAAGGAGCTGCAGCGCGTGGGGAATGAATCTCCAGCAGCCTCCTGCCCCAGGCTGTCCTCCGGGAGCAGCCCTGCTCCAGGCCGTGACTGCCACCTGCACAGCCAAAGGACCCGGAGCCGGTGTTACACACCACGGCTGTGCCTGGCACAGAGACACCAGTGGCCACACAAGTGGCCATGGCACTGTCCGCACAAAGTCCCTGCTGCTTCTCCCCCAGCCGCTGGCACCAACTCCCAGCCACCCACTCCTAAAGCCACGGGCCCACTGGGACACTGCGGGGACTCGTGGAAGCCAGCGGCCATTGTGACACAGCGGGGCTGCACAGAGCCCACGGTGCTTTGTGACCCGTGGCTCCCAGGAGAGCCTTTGTGATGCTGGGGAACTACAAGGAAGCCTGGCTCCTCTGTGACATCACCACAGAAGCTCAGGGGAGCCCTGGAGACCGTGGTGATGCTATGGAACCTGATGCAACCCTGCCTCCACTGTGACACCACAGAAGCTCGGGGAGCCCTGGAGACCGTGCTGATGCTATGGAACCTGATGCAACCCTGCCTCCACTGTGACACCACAGAAGCTCAGGGAGCCCTGGAGACTGTGGTGATGCTATGGAACCTGATGCAACCCTGCCTCCACTGTGACACCACAGAAGCTCGGGGAGCCCTGGAGACTGTGGGGATGCTGGCGAAGCTGACGGAACCCTGGGCACCACAGTGACGCTATGGAACCTGGTGGAACCGAGGGGCCACAGTGACACTGTGGGGCCTTTTGGAAGCAACAGGACCCTGGTGGGAAGCCACGGGATGATTAATCCTGCACGAACCTGCTCCAGGTGGGCTCCTCTCTCCCGGCTTCCACAGGTGCTGCTAGGATCCCACTCCGGCACTGGCTTGTCACGGGCTCACGGCTTCCTTTGGCAATGGCTCTGCTCCAGGATGGCATGCTGCAGAGAATGCAGGTAGATTTTGTGCTCACTCCTGGCATGCAGCTGGACAATAAAGCCTGATCCAGCCCCCCCTCAGCCCATGTCTGGCTCTGGCATTGGGGCGGGGCAACTTTGGGAGCAGCCCCAGCCATGCTCCTGCTCCCGGCTGGGCACCCAGCTGCTGGGACACAGGTGTGTCCTGATGCCACCGTCTACTCCTTTGAGAAGGGGAGGACAGAGTGCATCAGGGAGTTTGGTGTGGCTTACATGCGGCAAGGAGAAGGTGCAGCCCCAAACTGGCTTTCACTTCTAGAACCTTTTGCTATTGCGGGAGCAGCTGCTGGAGCTTTTCAACCGAGCTGCAAGAGTGAAAAGTGTGATGGCATGTCTATCTGAGAAGGAAGGTTCGGTGCCGCAGACTGTTGTGCACAATTTATATGCTGATAAGAGAAGGGGGTGCTTTTGCAACGCTTTCCTTCCTGACACTTCTGTCTCTGTGAGCTTTAGCTGCTTGGACTCAGGGATACCGAAGGTGTGTGAAAGTGACTGGGCTGCGAGAATCATGTTGCACAGGGAACAGGGAAGGTCAGCAAATGTTTCCTGTCCTGGCACATCTCTCAGTCTGAACTGCAGCTGCAGATGCTTCACTTCCGCCAAGGACTCTGCCACCTTGAGAGAAGGATGCGCTCTATGGAGTTGAGAAAGAAAGTGCGTCTCACTAGCTTCTTTCCTCTAGTTCATAGACAGCAAAGGGGCTATGAAAGGCAGCACTGGCTTTTTGTTCTAGGACTTCTTCTTTACAAGCAGCTGCTGGATGTTTGGAAGGGGGTTTGGGATATGCAAAAATGAGAGGCTAAGATGGTAAGAGGGTAAGATGGAAGCCATCTGGAAAAGCAGAGCTCACCAAAGGGCCAGCTGAGAAAGCTCTTGCTGCCTACAACTTCAACTGCACCCCTCAAAGCAGCAGCACACACGCTGCTCCCCGCACTTTCCTTCTCAGCTCTACGCACCATCCTAAGCCTTGCCTCTCCCACACTCAGGATCCAAAGACAACGGCACCAGGGACTGCTCACACACTAAAGGCACCAGGACAAAAGGCTCACCAGCTTGGCCTTTGCATTCCCGCTGACAGCTCCACAGCTCGAACCCACAGAACTGCCTGCTGCCAACAGCCTTTCCAATCACTCCGAGCACCTCATGACAAGGAGCTGCAGCGTGTGGGGAATGAATCTCCAGCAGCCTCCTGCCCCAGGCTGTCCCCCGGGAGCAGCCCTGCTCCAGGCCGTGACTGCCACCTGCACAGCCAAAGGACCCGGAGCCGGTGTTACACACCACGGCTGTGCCTGGCACAGAGACACCAGTGGCCACACAAGTGGCCATGGCACTGTCCACACACAGTCCCTGCTGCTTCTCCCCCAGCCGCTGGCACCAACTCCCAGCCACCCACTCCTAAAGCCACGGGCCCACTGGGACACTGCGGGGGCTCCTGGAAGCCAGCGGCCATTGTGACACAGCGGGGCTGCACAGAGCCCACGGTGCTTTGTGACCCGTGGCTCCCAGGAGAGCTTTTGTGATGCTGGGGAACTACAAGGAAGCCTGGCTCCTCTGTGACACCACCACAGAAGCTCAGGGGAGCCCTGGAGACCGTGGTGATGCTATGGAACCTGATGCAACCCTGCCTCCACTGTGACACCACAGAAGCTCAGGGAGCCCTGGAGACCGTGCTGATGCTATGGAACCTGATGCAACCCTGCCTCCACTGTGACACCACAGAAGCTCGGGGAGCCCTGGAGACTGTGGGGATGCTGGCGAAGCTGACGGAACCCTGGGCACCACAGTGACGCTATGGAACCTGGTGGAACCGAGGGGCCACAGTGACACTGTGGGGCCTTTTGGAAGCAACAGGACCCTGGTGGGAAGCCACAGGATGATTAATCCTGCACGAACCTGCTCCAGGTGGGCTCCTCTCTCCCGGCTTCCACAGGTGCTGCTAGGATCCCACTCCGGCACTGGCTTGGCACGGGCTCACGGCTTCCTTTGGCAATGGCTCTGCTCCAGGATGGCATGCTGCAGAGAATGCAGGTAGATTTTGTGCTCACTCCTGGCATGCAGCTGGACAATAAAGCCTGATCCAGCCCCCCCTCAGCCCATGTCTGGCTCTGGCATTGGGGCGGGGCAACTTTGGGAGCAGCCCCAGCCATGCTCCTGCTCCCGGCTGGGCACCCAGCTGCTGGGACACAGGTGTGTCCTGATGCCACCGTCTACTCCTTTGAGAAGGGGAGGACAGAGTGCATCAGGGAGTTTGGTGTGGCTTACATGCGGCAAGGAGAAGGTGCAGCCCCGAACTGGCTTTCACTTCTAGAACCTTTTGCTATTGCGGGAGCAGCTGCTGGAGCTTTTCAACCGAGCTGCAAGAGTGAAAAGTGTGATGGCATGTCTCTCTGAGAAGGAAGGTTCGGTGCCGCAGCCTGTTGTGCACAATTTATATGCTGATAAGAGAAGGGGGTGCTTTTGCAACGCTTTCCTTCCTGACACTTCTGTCTCTGTGAGCTTTAGCTGCTTGGACTCAGGGATACCGAAGGTGTGTGAAAGTGACTGGGCTGCGAGAATCATGTCGCACAGGGAACAGGGAAGGTCAGCAAATGTTTCCTGTCCTGGCACATCTCTCAGTCTGAACTGCAGCTGCAGATGCTTCACTTCAGCCAAGGACTCTGCCACCTTGAGAGAAGGATGCGCTCTACGGAGTTGAGAAAGAAAGTGCGTCTCACTAGCTTCTTTCCTCTAGTTCATAGACAGCAAAGGGGCTATGAAAGGCAGCACTGGCTTTTTGTTCTAGGACTTCTTCTTTACAAGCAGCTGCTGGATGTTTGGAAGGGGGTTTGGGATATGCAAAAATGAGAGGCTAAGATGGTAAGAGGGTAAGATGGAAGCCATCTGGCAAAAGCAGAGCTCACCAAAGGGCCAGCTGAGAAAGCTCTTGCTGCCTACAACTTCAACTGCACCCCTCAAAGCAGCAGCACACACGCTGCTCTCGGCACTTTCCTTCTCAGCTCTACACACCATCCTAAGCCTTGCCTCTCCCACACTCAGGATCCAAAGACAACGGCACCAGGGACTGCTCACACACTAAAGGCACCAGGACAAAAGGCTCACCAGCTTGGCCTTTGCATTCCCGCTGACAGCTCCACAGCTCGAACCCACAGAACTGCCTGCTGCCAACAGCCTTTCCAATCACTCCGAGCACCTCATGACAAGGAGCTGCAGCGCGTGGGGAATGAATCTCCAGCAGCCTCCTGCCCCAGGCTGTCCTCCGGGAGCAGCCCTGCTCCAGGCCGTGACTGCCACCTGCACAGCCAAAGGACCCGGAGCCGGTGTTACACACCACGGCTGTGCCTGGCACAGAGACACCAGTGGCCACACAAGTGGCCATGGCACTGTCCGCACAAAGTCCCTGCTGCTTCTCCCCCAGCCGCTGGCACCAACTCCCAGCCACCCACTCCTAAAGCCACGGGCCCACTGGGACACTGCGGGGACTCGTGGAAGCCAGCGGCCATTGTGACACAGCGGGGCTGCACAGAGCCCACGGTGCTTTGTGACCCGTGGCTCCCAGGAGAGCCTTTGTGATGCTGGGGAACTACAAGGAAGCCTGGCTCCTCTGTGACACCACCACAGAAGCTCAGGGGAGCCCTGGAGACCGTGCTGATGCTATGGAACCTGATGCAACCCTGCCTCCACTGTGACACCACAGAAGCTCAGGGGAGCCCTGGAGACCGTGCTGATGCTATGGAACCTGATGCAACCCTGCCTCCACTGTGACACCACAGAAGCTCAGGGAGCCCTGGAGACCGTGGTGACGCTATGGAACCTGATGCAACCCTGCCTCCACTGTGACACCACAGAAGCTCAGGGAGCCCTGGAGACTGTGGGGATGCTGGCGAAGCTGACGGAACCCTGGGCACCACAGTGACGCTATGGAACCTGGTGGAACCGAGGGGCCACAGTGACACTGTGGGGCCTTTTGGAAGCAACAGGACCCTGGTGGGAAGCCACAGGATGATTAATCCTGCACGAACCTGCTCCAGGTGGGCTCCTCTCTCCCAGTTTCCACAGGTGCTGCTAGGATCCCACTCCGGCACTGGCTTGTCACGGGCTCACGGCTTCCTTTGGCAATGGCTCTGCTCCAGGATGGCATGCTGCAGAGAATGCAGGTAGATTTTGTGCTCACTCCTGGCATGCAGCTGGACAATAAAGCCTGATCCAGCCCCCCCTCAGCCCATGTCTGGCTCTGGCATTGGGGCAGGGCAACTTTGGGAGCAGCCCCAGCCCTGCTCCTGCTCCCGGCTGGGCACCCAGCTGCTGGGACACAGGTGTGTCCTGATGCCACCGTCTACTCCTTTGAGAAGGGGAGGACAGAGTGCATCAGGGAGTTTGGTGTGGCTTACATGCGGCAAGGAGAAGGTGCAGCCCCAAACTGGCTTTCACTTCTAGAACCTTTTGCTATTGCGGGAGCAGCTGCTGGAGCTTTTCAACCGAGCTGCAAGAGTGAAAAGTGTGATGGCATGTCTATCTGAGAAGGAAGGTTCGGTGCCGCAGACTGTTGTGCACAATTTATATGCTGATAAGAGAAGGGGGTGCTTTTGCAACGCTTTCCTTCCTGACACTTCTGTCTCTGTGAGCTTTAGCTGCTTGGACTCAGGGATACCGAAGGTGTGTGAAAGTGACTGGGCTGCGAGAATCATGTTGCACAGGGAACAGGGAAGGTCAGCAAATGTTTCCTGTCCTGGCACATCTCTCAGTCTGAACTGCAGCTGCAGATGCTTCACTTCCGCCAAGGACTCTGCCACCTTGAGAGAAGGATGCGCTCTATGGAGTTGAGAAAGAAAGTGCGTCTCACTAGCTTCTTTCCTCTACTTCATAGACAGCAAAGGGGCTATGAAAGGCAGCACTGGCTTTTTGTTCTAGGACTTCTTCTTTACAAGCAGCTGCTGGATGTTTGGAAGGGGGTTTGGGATATGCAAAAATGAGAGGCTAAGATGGTAAGAGGGTAAGATGGAAGCCATCTGGCAAAAGCAGAGCTCACCAAAGGGCCAGCTGAGAAAGCTCTTGCTGCCTACAACTTCAACTGCACCCCTCAAAGCAGCAGCACACACGCTGCTCTCGGCACTTTCCTTCTCAGCTCTACACACCATCCTAAGCCTTGCCTCTCCCACACTCAGGATCCAAAGACAACGGCACCAGGGACTGCTCACACACTAAAGGCACCAGGACAAAAGGCTCACCAGCTTGGCCTTTGCATTCCCGCTGACAGCTCCACAGCTCGAACCCACAGAACTGCCTGCTGCCAACAGCCTTTCCAATCACTCCGAGCACCTCATGACAAGGAGCTGCAGCGCGTGGGGAATGAATCTCCAGCAGCCTCCTGCCCCAGGCTGTCCTCCGGGAGCAGCCCTGCTCCAGGCCGTGACTGCCACCTGCACAGCCAAAGGACCCGGAGCCGGTGTTACACACCACGGCTGTGCCTGGCACAGAGACACCAGTGGCCACACAAGTGGCCATGGCACTGTCCGCACAAAGTCCCTGCTGCTTCTCCCCCAGCCGCTGGCACCAACTCCCAGCCACCCACTCCTAAAGCCACGGGCCCACTGGGACACTGCGGGGACTCGTGGAAGCCAGCGGCCATTGTGACACAGCGGGGCTGCACAGAGCCCACGGTGCTTTGTGACCCGTGGCTCCCAGGAGAGCCTTTGTGATGCTGGGGAACTACAAGGAAGCCTGGCTCCTCTGTGACATCACCACAGAAGCTCAGGGGAGCCCTGGAGACCGTGGTGATGCTATGGAACCTGATGCAACCCTGCCTCCACTGTGACACCACAGAAGCTCGGGGAGCCCTGGAGACCGTGCTGATGCTATGGAACCTGATGCAACCCTGCCTCCACTGTGACACCACAGAAGCTCAGGGAGCCCTGGAGACTGTGGTGATGCTATGGAACCTGATGCAACCCTGCCTCCACTGTGACACCACAGAAGCTCGGGGAGCCCTGGAGACTGTGGGGATGCTGGCGAAGCTGACGGAACCCTGGGCACCACAGTGACGCTATGGAACCTGGTGGAACCGAGGGGCCACAGTGACACTGTGGGGCCTTTTGGAAGCAACAGGACCCTGGTGGGAAGCCACGGGATGATTAATCCTGCACGAACCTGCTCCAGGTGGGCTCCTCTCTCCCGGCTTCCACAGGTGCTGCTAGGATCCCACTCCGGCACTGGCTTGTCACGGGCTCACGGCTTCCTTTGGCAATGGCTCTGCTCCAGGATGGCATGCTGCAGAGAATGCAGGTAGATTTTGTGCTCACTCCTGGCATGCAGCTGGACAATAAAGCCTGATCCAGCCCCCCCTCAGCCCATGTCTGGCTCTGGCATTGGGGCGGGGCAACTTTGGGAGCAGCCCCAGCCATGCTCCTGCTCCCGGCTGGGCACCCAGCTGCTGGGACACAGGTGTGTCCTGATGCCACCGTCTACTCCTTTGAGAAGGGGAGGACAGAGTGCATCAGGGAGTTTGGTGTGGCTTACATGCGGCAAGGAGAAGGTGCAGCCCCGAACTGGCTTTCACTTCTAGAACCTTTTGCTATTGCGGGAGCAGCTGCTGGAGCTTTTCAACCGAGCTGCAAGAGTGAAAAGTGTGATGGCATGTCTATCTGAGAAGGAAGGTTCGGTGCCGCAGCCTGTTGTGCACAATTTATATGCTGATAAGAGAAGGGGGTGCTTTTGCAACGTTTTCCTTCCTGACACTTCTGTCTCTGTGAGCTTTAGCTGCTTGGACTCAGGGATACCGAAGGTGTGTGAAAGTGACTGGGCTGCGAGAATCATGTCGCACAGGGAACAGGGAAGGTCAGCAAATGTTTCCTGTCCTGGCACATCTCTCAGTCTGAACTGCAGCTGCAGATGCTTCACTTCAGCCAAGGACTCTGCCACCTTGAGAGAAGGATGCGCTCTACGGAGTTGAGAAAGAAAGTGCGTCTCACTAGCTTCTTTCCTCTAGTTCATAGACAGCAAAGGGGCTATGAAAGGCAGCACTGGCTTTTTGTTCTAGGACTTCTTCTTTACAAGCAGCTGCTGGATGTTTGGAAGGGGGTTTGGGATATGCAAAAATGAGAGGCTAAGATGGTAAGAGGGTAAGATGGAAGCCATCTGGCAAAAGCAGAGCTCACCAAAGGGCCAGCTGAGAAAGCTCTTGCTGCCTACAACTTCAACTGCACCCCTCAAAGCAGCAGCACACACGCTGCTCTCGGCACTTTCCTTCTCAGCTCTACGCACCATCCTAAGCCTTGCCTCTCCCACACTCAGGATCCAAAGACAACGGCACCAGGGACTGCTCACACACTAAAGGCACCAGGACAAAAGGCTCACCAGCTTGGCCTTTGCATTCCCGCTGACAGCTCCACAGCTCGAACCCACAGAACTGCCTGCTGCCAACAGCCTTTCCAATCACTCCGAGCACCTCATGACAAGGAGCTGCAGCGCGTGGGGAATGAATCTCCAGCAGCCTCCTGCCCCAGGCTGTCCTCCGGGAGCAGCCCTGCTCCAGGCCGTGACTGCCACCTGCACAGCCAAAGGACCCGGAGCCGGTGTTACACACCACGGCTGTGCCTGGCACAGAGACACCAGTGGCCACACAAGTGGCCATGGCACTGTCCGCACACAGTCCCTGCTGCTTCTCCCCCAGCCGCTGGCACCAACTCCCAGCCACCCACTCCTAAAGCCACGGGCCCACTGGGACACTGCGGGGGCTCGTGGAAGCCAGCGGCCATTGTGACACAGCGGGGCTGCACAGAGCCCACGGTGCTTTGTGACCCGTGGCTCCCAGGAGAGCCTTTGTGATGCTGGGGAACTACAAGGAAGCCTGGCTCCTCTGTGACACCACCACAGAAGCTCAGGGGAGCCCTGGAGACCGTGGTGATGCTATGGAACCTGATGCAACCCTGCCTCCACTGTGACACCACAGAACCTCTGGGAGCCCTGGAGACCGTGGTGATGCTATGGAACCTGATGCAACCCTGCCTCCACTGTGACACCACAGAACCTCTGGGAGCCCTGGAGACCGTGGTGATGCTATGGAACCTGATGCAACCCTGCCTCCACTGTGACACCACAGAAGCCTGGGGAGCCCTGGAGACTGTGGGGATGCTGGCGAAGCTGACGGAACCCTGGGCACCACAGTGACACTATGGAACCTGGTGGAACCGAGGGGCCACAGTGACACTGTGGGGCCTTTTGGAAGCAACAGGACCCTGGTGGGAAGCCACAGGATGATTAATCCTGCACGAACCTGCTCCAGGTGGGCTCCTCTCTCCCGGCTTCCACAGGTGCTGCTAGGATCCCACTCCGGCACTGGCTTGTCACGGGCTCACGGCTTCCTTTGGCAATGGCTCTGCTCCAGGATGGCATGCTGCAGAGAATGCAGGTAGATTTTGTGCTCACTCCTGGCATGCAGCTGGACAATAAAGCCTGATCCAGCCCCCCCTCAGCCCATGTCTGGCTCTGGCATTGGGGCGGGGCAACTTTGGGAGCAGCCCCAGCCATGCTCCTGCTCCCGGCTGGGCACCCAGCTGCTGGGACACAGGTGTGTCCTGATGCCACCGTCTACTCCTTTGAGAAGGGGAGGACAGAGTGCATCAGGGAGTTTGGTGTGGCTTACATGCGGCAAGGAGAAGGTGCAGCCCCAAACTGGCTTTCACTTCTAGAACCTTTTGCTATTGCGGGAGCAGCTGCTGGAGCTTTTCAACCGAGCTGCAAGAGTGAAAAGTGTGATGGCATGTCTATCTGAGAAGGAAGGTTCGGTGCCGCAGACTGTTGTGCACAATTTATATGCTGATAAGAGAAGGGGGTGCTTTTGCAACGTTTTCCTTCCTGACACTTCTGTCTCTGTGAGCTTTAGCTGCTTGGACTCAGGGATACCGAAGGTGTGTGAAAGTGACTGGGCTGCGAGAATCATGTTGCACAGGGAACAGGGAAGGTCAGCAAATGTTTCCTGTCCTGGCACATCTCTCAGTCTGAACTGCAGCTGCAGATGCTTCACTTCCGCCAAGGACTCTGCCACCTTGAGAGAAGGATGCGCTCTATGGAGTTGAGAAAGAAAGTGCGTCTCACTAGCTTCTTTCCTCTAGTTCATAGACAGCAAAGGGGCTATGAAAGGCAGCACTGGCTTTTTGTTCTAGGACTTCTTCTTTACAAGCAGCTGCTGGATGTTTGGAAGGGGGTTTGGGATATGCAAAAATGAGAGGCTAAGATGGTAAGAGGGTAAGATGGAAGCCATCTGGAAAAGCAGAGCTCACAAAAGGGCCAGCTGAGAAAGCTCTTGCTGCCTACAACTTCAACTGCACCCCTCAAAGCAGCAGCACACACGCTGCTCTCGGCACTTTCCTTCTCAGCTCTACGCACCATCCTAAGCCTTGCCTCTCCCACACTCAGGATCCAAAGACAACGGCACCAGGGACTGCTCACACACTAAAGGCACCAGGACAAAAGGCTCACCAGCTTGGCCTTTGCATTCCCGCTGACAGCTCCACAGCTCGAACCCACAGAACTGCCTGCTGCCAACAGCCTTTCCAATCACTCCGAGCACCTCATGACAAGGAGCTGCAGCGTGTGGGGAATGAATCTCCAGCAGCCTCCTGCCCCAGGCTGTCCCCCGGGAGCAGCCCTGCTCCAGGCCGTGACTGCCACCTGCACAGCCAAAGGACCCGGAGCCGGTGTTACACACCACGGCTGTGCCTGGCACAGAGACACCAGTGGCCACACAAGTGGCCATGGCACTGTCCGCACACAGTCCCTGCTGCTTCTCCCCCAGCCGCTGGCACCAACTCCCAGCCACCCACTCCTAAAGCCACGGGCCCACTGGGACACTGCGGGGGCTCCTGGAAGCCAGCGGCCATTGTGACACAGCGGGGCTGCACAGAGCCCACGGTGCTTTGTGACCCGTGGCTCCCAGGAGAGCTTTTGTGATGCTGGGGAACTACAAGGAAGCCTGGCTCCTCTGTGACACCACCACAGAAGCTCAGGGGAGCCCTGGAGACCGTGGTGATGCTATGGAACCTGATGCAACCCTGCCTCCACTGTGACACCACAGAAGCTCGGGGAGCCCTGGAGACCGTGCTGATGCTATGGAACCTGATGCAACCCTGCCTCCACTGTGACACCACAGAAGCTCGGGGAGCCCTGGAGACTGTGGGGATGCTGGCGAAGCTGACGGAACCCTGGGCACCACAGTGACGCTATGGAACCTGGTGGAACCGAGGGGCCACAGTGACACTGTGGGGCCTTTTGGAAGCAACAGGACCCTGGTGGGAAGCCACAGGATGATTAATCCTGCACGAACCTGCTCCAGGTGGGCTCCTCTCTCCCGGCTTCCACAGGTGCTGCTAGGATCCCACTCCGGCACTGGCTTGGCACGGGCTCACGGCTTCCTTTGGCAATGGCTCTGCTCCAGGATGGCATGCTGCAGAGAATGCAGGTAGATTTTGTGCTCACTCCTGGCATGCAGCTGGACAATAAAGCCTCATCCAGCCCCCCCTCAGCCCATGTCTGGCTCTGGCATTGGGGCGGGGCAACTTTGGGAGCAGCCCCAGCCATGCTCCTGCTCCCGGCTGGGCACCCAGCTGCTGGGACACAGGTGTGTCCTGATGCCACCGTCTACTCCTTTGAGAAGGGGAGGACAGAGTGCATCAGGGAGTTTGGTGTGGCTTACATGCGGCAAGGAGAAGGTGCAGCCCCGAACTGGCTTTCACTTCTAGAACCTTTTGCTATTGCGGAAGCAGCTGCTGGAGCTTTTCAACCGAGCTGCAAGAGTGAAAAGTGTGATGGCATGTCTATCTGAGAAGGAAGGTTCGGTGCCGCAGCCTGTTGTGCACAATTTATATGCTGATAAGAGAAGGGGGTGCTTTTGCAACGCTTTCCTTCCTGACACTTCTGTCTCTGTGAGCTTTAGCTGCTTGGACTCAGGGATACCGAAGGTGTGTGAAACTGACTGGGCTGCGAGAATCATGTCGCACAGGGAACAGGGAAGGTCAGCAAATGTTTCCTGTCCTGGCACATCTCTCAGTCTGAACTGCAGCTGCAGATGCTTCACTTCCGCCAAGGACTCTGCCACCTTGAGAGAAGGATGCGCTCTATGGAGTTGAGAAAGAAAGTGCGTCTCACTAGCTTCTTTCCTCTACTTCATAGACAGCAAAGGGGCTATGAAAGGCAGCACTGGCTTTTTGTTCTAGGACTTCTTCTTTACAAGCAGCTGCTGGATGTTTGGAAGGGGGTTTGGGATATGCAAAAATGAGAGGCTAAGATGGTAAGAGGGTAAGATGGAAGCCATCTGGCAAAAGCAGAGCTCACCAAAGGGCCAGCTGAGAAAGCTCTTGCTGCCTACAACTTCAACTGCACCCCTCAAAGCAGCAGCACACACGCTGCTCTCGGCACTTTCCTTCTCAGCTCTACACACCATCCTAAGCCTTGCCTCTCCCACACTCAGGATCCAAAGACAACGGCACCAGGGACTGCTCACACACTAAAGGCACCAGGACAAAAGGCTCACCAGCTTGGCCTTTGCATTCCCGCTGACAGCTCCACAGCTCGAACCCACAGAACTGCCTGCTGCCAACAGCCTTTCCAATCACTCCGAGCACCTCATGACAAGGAGCTGCAGCGCGTGGGGAATGAATCTCCAGCAGCCTCCTGCCCCAGGCTGTCCTCCGGGAGCAGCCCTGCTCCAGGCCGTGACTGCCACCTGCACAGCCAAAGGACCCGGAGCCGGTGTTACACACCACGGCTGTGCCTGGCACAGAGACACCAGTGGCCACACAAGTGGCCATGGCACTGTCCGCACACAGTCCCTGCTGCTTCTCCCCCAGCCGCTGGCACCAACTCCCAGCCACCCACTCCTAAAGCCACGGGCCCACTGGGACACTGCGGGGACTCGTGGAAGCCAGCGGCCATTGTGACACAGCGGGGCTGCACAGAGCCCACGGTGCTTTGTGACCCGTGGCTCCCAGGAGAGCCTTTGTGATGCTGGGGAACTACAAGGAAGCCTGGCTCCTCTGTGACACCACCACAGAAGCTCAGGGGAGCCCTGGAGACCGTGGTGATGCTATGGAACCTGATGCAACCCTGCCTCCACTGTGACACCACAGAAGCTCAGGGGAGCCCTGGAGACCGTGCTGATGCTATGGAACCTGATGCAACCCTGCCTCCACTGTGACACCACAGAAGCTCAGGGAGCCCTGGAGACTGTGGTGATGCTATGGAACCTGATGCAACCCTGCCTCCACTGTGACACCACAGAAGCTCAGGGAGCCCTGGAAACCGTGGTGACGCTATGGAACCTGATGCAACCCTGCCTCCACTGTGACACCACAGAAGCTCGGGGAGCCCTGGAGACTGTGGGGATGCTGGCGAAGCTGACGGAACCCTGGGCACCACAGTGACGCTATGGAACCTGGTGGAACCGAGGGGCCACAGTGACACTGTGGGGCCTTTTGGAAGCAACAGGACCCTGGTGGGAAGCCACGGGATGATTAATCCTGCACGAACCTGCTCCAGGTGGGCTCCTCTCTCCCGGCTTCCACAGGTGCTGCTAGGATCCCACTCCGGCACTGGCTTGGCACGGGCTCATGGCTTCCTTTGGCAATGGCTCTGCTCCAGGATGGCATGCTGCAGAGAATGCAGGTAGATTTTGTGCTCACTCCTGGCATGCAGCTGGACAATAAAGCCTCATCCAGCCCCCCCTCAGCCCATGTCTGGCTCTGGCATTGGGGCGGGGCAACTTTGGGAGCAGCCCCAGCCATGCTCCTGCTCCCGGCTGGGCACCCAGCTGCTGGGACACAGGTGTGTCCTGATGCCACCGTCTACTCCTTTGAGAAGGGGAGGACAGAGTGCATCAGGGAGTTTGGTGTGGCTTACATGCGGCAAGGAGAAGGTGCAGCCCCGAACTGGCTTTCACTTCTAGAACCTTTTGCTATTGCGGGAGCAGCTGCTGGAGCTTTTCAACCGAGCTGCAAGAGTGAAAAGTGTGATGGCATGTCTATCTGAGAAGGAAGGTTCGGTGCCGCAGCCTGTTGTGCACAATTTATATGCTGATAAGAGAAGGGGGTGCTTTTGCAACGCTTTCCTTCCTGACACTTCTGTCTCTGTGAGCTTTAGCTGCTTGGACTCAGGGATACCGAAGGTGTGTGAAACTGACTGGGCTGCGAGAATCATGTCGCACAGGGAACAGGGAAGGTCAGCAAATGTTTCCTGTCCTGGCACATCTCTCAGTCTGAACTGCAGCTGCAGATGCTTCACTTCAGCCAAGGACTCTGCCACCTTGAGAGAAGGATGCGCTCTATGGAGTTGAGAAAGAAAGTGCGTCTCACTAGCTTCTTTCCTCTAGTTCATAGACAGCAAAGGGGCTATGAAAGGCAGCACTGGCTTTTTGTTCTAGGACTTCTTCTTTACAAGCAGCTGCTGGATGTTTGGAAGGGGGTTTGGGATATGCAAAAATGAGAGGCTAAGATGGTAAGAGGGTAAGATGGAAGCCATCTGGAAAAGCAGAGCTCACCAAAGGGCCAGCTGAGAAAGCTCTTGCTGCCTACAACTTCAACTGCACCCCTCAAAGCAGCAGCACACACGCTGCTCTCGGCACTTTCCTTCTCAGCTCTACGCACCATCCTAAGCCTTGCCTCTCCCACACTCAGGATCCAAAGACAACGGCACCAGGGACTGCTCACACACTAAAGGCACCAGGACAAAAGGCTCACCAGCTTGGCCTTTGCATTCCCGCTGACAGCTCCACAGCTCGAACCCACAGAACTGCCTGCTGCCAACAGCCTTTCCAATCACTCCGAGCACCTCATGACAAGGAGCTGCAGCGTGTGGGGAATGAATCTCCAGCAGCCTCCTGCCCCAGGCTGTCCCCCGGGAGCAGCCCTGCTCCAGGCCGTGACTGCCACCTGCACAGCCAAAGGACCCGGAGCCGGTGTTACACACCACGGCTGTGCCTGGCACAGAGACACCAGTGGCCACACAAGTGGCCATGGCACTGTCCACACACAGTCCCTGCTGCTTCTCCCCCAGCCGCTGGCACCAACTCCCAGCCACCCACTCCTAAAGCCACGGGCCCACTGGGACACTGCGGGGGCTCCTGGAAGCCAGCGGCCATTGTGACACAGCGGGGCTGCACAGAGCCCACGGTGCTTTGTGACCCGTGGCTCCCAGGAGAGCTTTTGTGATGCTGGGGAACTACAAGGAAGCCTGGCTCCTCTGTGACACCACCACAGAAGCTCAGGGGAGCCCTGGAGACCGTGGTGATGCTATGGAACCAGATGCAACCCTGCCTCCACTGTGACACCACAGAAGCTCAGGGAGCCCTGGAGACCGTGCTGATGCTATGGAACCTGATGCAACCCTGCCTCCACTGTGACACCACAGAAGCTCGGGGAGCCCTGGAGACTGTGGGGATGCTGGCGAAGCTGACGGAACCCTGGGCACCACAGTGACGCTATGGAACCTGGTGGAACCGAGGGGCCACAGTGACACTGTGGGGCCTTTTGGAAGCAACAGGACCCTGGTGGGAAGCCACAGGATGATTAATCCTGCACGAACCTGCTCCAGGTGGGCTCCTCTCTCCCGGCTTCCACAGGTGCTGCTAGGATCCCACTCCGGCACTGGCTTGGCACGGGCTCACGGCTTCCTTTGGCAATGGCTCTGCTCCAGGATGGCATGCTGCAGAGAATGCAGGTAGATTTTGTGCTCACTCCTGGCATGCAGCTGGACAATAAAGCCTGATCCAGCCCCCCCTCAGCCCATGTCTGGCTCTGGCATTGGGGCGGGGCAACTTTGGGAGCAGCCCCAGCCATGCTCCTGCTCCCGGCTGGGCACCCAGCTGCTGGGACACAGGTGTGTCCTGATGCCACCGTCTACTCCTTTGAGAAGGGGAGGACAGAGTGCATCAGGGAGTTTGGTGTGGCTTACATGCGGCAAGGAGAAGGTGCAGCCCCGAACTGGCTTTCACTTCTAGAACCTTTTGCTATTGCGGGAGCAGCTGCTGGAGCTTTTCAACCGAGCTGCAAGAGTGAAAAGTGTGATGGCATGTCTATCTGAGAAGGAAGGTTCGGTGCCGCAGCCTGTTGTGCACAATTTATATGCTGATAAGAGAAGGGGGTGCTTTTGCAACGCTTTCCTTCCTGACACTTCTGTCTCTGTGAGCTTTAGCTGCTTGGACTCAGGGATACCGAAGGTGTGTGAAAGTGACTGGGCTGCGAGAATCATGTTGCACAGGGAACAGGGAAGGTCAGCAAATGTTTCCTGTCCTGGCACATCTCTCAGTCTGAACTGCAGCTGCAGATGCTTCACTTCCGCCAAGGACTCTGCCACCTTGAGAGAAGGATGCGCTCTATGGAGTTGAGAAAGAAAGTGCGTCTCACTAGCTTCTTTCCTCTAGTTCATAGACAGCAAAGGGGCTATGAAAGGCAGCACTGGCTTTTTGTTCTAGGACTTCTTCTTTACAAGCAGCTGCTGGATGTTTGGAAGGGGGTTTGGGATATGCAAAAATGAGAGGCTAAGATGGTAAGAGGGTAAGATGGAAGCCATCTGGCAAAAGCAGAGCTCACCAAAGGGCCAGCTGAGAAAGCTCTTGCTGCCTACAACTTCAACTGCACCCCTCAAAGCAGCAGCACACACGCTGCTCTCGGCACTTTCCTTCTCAGCTCTACACACCATCCTAAGCCTTGCCTCTCCCACACTCAGGATCCAAAGACAACGGCACCAGGGACTGCTCACACACTAAAGGCACCAGGACAAAAGGCTCACCAGCTTGGCCTTTGCATTCCCGCTGACAGCTCCACAGCTCGAACCCACAGAACTGCCTGCTGCCAACAGCCTTTCCAATCACTCCGAGCACCTCATGACAAGGAGCTGCAGCGCGTGGGGAATGAATCTCCAGCAGCCTCCTGCCCCAGGCTGTCCTCCGGGAGAAGCCCTGCTCCAGGCCGTGACTGCCACCTGCACAGCCAAAGGACCCGGAGCCGGTGTTACACACCACGGCTGTGCCTGGCACAGAGACACCAGTGGCCACACAAGTGGCCATGGCACTGTCCGCACACAGTCCCTGCTGCTTCTCCCCCAGCCGCTGGCACCAACTCCCAGCCACCCACTCCTAAAGCCACGGGCCCACTGGGACACTGCGGGGACTCGTGGAAGCCAGCGGCCATTGTGACACAGCGGGGCTGCACAGAGCCCACGGTGCTTTGTGACCCGTGGCTCCCAGGAGAGCCTTTGTGATGCTGGGGAACTACAAGGAAGCCTGGCTCCTCTGTGACACCACCACAGAAGCTCAGGGGAGCCCTGGAGACCGTGCTGATGCTATGGAACCTGATGCAACCCTGCCTCCACTGTGACACCACAGAAGCTCAGGGGAGCCCTGGAGACCGTGCTGATGCTATGGAACCTGATGCAACCCTGCCTCCACTGTGACACCACAGAACCTCTGGGAGCCCTGGAGACCGTGGTGACGCTATGGAACCTGATGCAACCCTGCCTCCACTGTGACACCACAGAAGCTCAGGGAGCCCTGGAGACTGTGGGGATGCTGGCGAAGCTGACGGAACCCTGGGCACCACAGTGACGCTATGGAACCTGGTGGAACCGAGGGGCCACAGTGACACTGTGGGGCCTTTTGGAAGCAACAGGACCCTGGTGGGAAGCCACAGGATGATTAATCCTGCACGAACCTGCTCCAGGTGGGCTCCTCTCTCCCAGTTTCCACAGGTGCTGCTAGGATCCCACTCCGGCACTGGCTTGTCACGGGCTCACGGCTTCCTTTGGCAATGGCTCTGCTCCAGGATGGCATGCTGCAGAGAATGCAGGTAGATTTTGTGCTCACTCCTGGCATGCAGCTGGACAATAAAGCCTGATCCAGCCCCCCCTCAGCCCATGTCTGGCTCTGGCATTGGGGCAGGGCAACTTTGGGAGCAGCCCCAGCCCTGCTCCTGCTCCCGGCTGGGCACCCAGCTGCTGGGACACAGGTGTGTCCTGATGCCACCGTCTACTCCTTTGAGAAGGGGAGGACAGAGTGCATCAGGGAGTTTGGTGTGGCTTACATGCGGCAAGGAGAAGGTGCAGCCCCAAACTGGCTTTCACTTCTAGAACCTTTTGCTATTGCGGGAGCAGCTGCTGGAGCTTTTCAACCGAGCTGCAAGAGTGAAAAGTGTGATGGCATGTCTATCTGAGAAGGAAGGTTCGGTGCCGCAGACTGTTGTGCACAATTTATATGCTGATAAGAGAAGGGGGTGCTTTTGCAACGCTTTCCTTCCTGACACTTCTGTCTCTGTGAGCTTTAGCTGCTTGGACTCAGGGATACCGAAGGTGTGTGAAAGTGACTGGGCTGCGAGAATCATGTTGCACAGGGAACAGGGAAGGTCAGCAAATGTTTCCTGTCCTGGCACATCTCTCAGTCTGAACTGCAGCTGCAGATGCTTCACTTCCGCCAAGGACTCTGCCACCTTGAGAGAAGGATGCGCTCTATGGAGTTGAGAAAGAAAGTGCGTCTCACTAGCTTCTTTCCTCTACTTCATAGACAGCAAAGGGGCTATGAAAGGCAGCACTGGCTTTTTGTTCTAGGACTTCTTCTTTACAAGCAGCTGCTGGATGTTTGGAAGGGGGTTTGGGATATGCAAAAATGAGAGGCTAAGATGGTAAGAGGGTAAGATGGAAGCCATCTGGCAAAAGCAGAGCTCACCAAAGGGCCAGCTGAGAAAGCTCTTGCTGCCTACAACTTCAACTGCACCCCTCAAAGCAGCAGCACACACGCTGCTCTCGGCACTTTCCTTCTCAGCTCTACACACCATCCTAAGCCTTGCCTCTCCCACACTCAGGATCCAAAGACAACGGCACCAGGGACTGCTCACACACTAAAGGCACCAGGACAAAAGGCTCACCAGCTTGGCCTTTGCATTCCCGCTGACAGCTCCACAGCTCGAACCCACAGAACTGCCTGCTGCCAACAGCCTTTCCAATCACTCCGAGCACCTCATGACAAGGAGCTGCAGCGCGTGGGGAATGAATCTCCAGCAGCCTCCTGCCCCAGGCTGTCCTCCGGGAGCAGCCCTGCTCCAGGCCGTGACTGCCACCTGCACAGCCAAAGGACCCGGAGCTGGTGTTACACACCACGGCTGTGCCTGGCACAGAGACACCAGTGGCCACACAAGTGGCCATGGCACTGTCCGCACACAGTCCCTGCTGCTTCTCCCCCAGCCGCTGGCACCAACTCCCAGCCACCCACTCCTAAAGCCACGGGCCCACTGGGACACTGCGGGGACTCGTGGAAGCCAGCGGCCATTGTGACACAGCGGGGCTGCACAGAGCCCACGGTGCTTTGTGACCCGTGGCTCCCAGGAGAGCCTTTGTGATGCTGGGGAACTACAAGGAAGCCTGGCTCCTCTGTGACATCACCACAGAAGCTCAGGGGAGCCCTGGAGACCGTGGTGATGCTATGGAACCTGATGCAACCCTGCCTCCACTGTGACACCACAGAAGCTCGGGGAGCCCTGGAGACCGTGCTGATGCTATGGAACCTGATGCAACCCTGCCTCCACTGTGACACCACAGAAGCTCAGGGAGCCCTGGAGACTGTGGTGATGCTATGGAACCTGATGCAACCCTGCCTCCACTGTGACACCACAGAAGCTCAGGGAGCCCTGGAAACCGTGGTGACGCTATGGAACCTGATGCAACCCTGCCTCCACTGTGACACCACAGAAGCTCGGGGAGCCCTGGAGACTGTGGGGATGCTGGCGAAGCTGACGGAACCCTGGGCACCACAGTGACGCTATGGAACCTGGTGGAACCGAGGGGCCACAGTGACACTGTGGGGCCTTTTGGAAGCAACAGGACCCTGGTGGGAAGCCACGGGATGATTAATCCTGCACGAACCTGCTCCAGGTGGGCTCCTCTCTCCCGGCTTCCACAGGTGCTGCTAGGATCCCACTCCGGCACTGGCTTGGCACGGGCTCATGGCTTCCTTTGGCAATGGCTCTGCTCCAGGATGGCATGCTGCAGAGAATGCAGGTAGATTTTGTGCTCACTCCTGGCATGCAGCTGGACAATAAAGCCTCATCCAGCCCCCCCTCAGCCCATGTCTGGCTCTGGCATTGGGGCGGGGCAACTTTGGGAGCAGCCCCAGCCATGCTCCTGCTCCCGGCTGGGCACCCAGCTGCTGGGACACAGGTGTGTCCTGATGCCACCGTCTACTCCTTTGAGAAGGGGAGGACAGAGTGCATCAGGGAGTTTGGTGTGGCTTACATGCGGCAAGGAGAAGGTGCAGCCCCGAACTGGCTTTCACTTCTAGAACCTTTTGCTATTGCGGGAGCAGCTGCTGGAGCTTTTCAACCGAGCTGCAAGAGTGAAAAGTGTGATGGCATGTCTATCTGAGAAGGAAGGTTCGGTGCCGCAGCCTGTTGTGCACAATTTATATGCTGATAAGAGAAGGGGGTGCTTTTGCAACGCTTTCCTTCCTGACACTTCTGTCTCTGTGAGCTTTAGCTGCTTGGACTCAGGGATACCGAAGGTGTGTGAAACTGACTGGGCTGCGAGAATCATGTTGCACAGGGAACAGGGAAGGTCAGCAAATGTTTCCTGTCCTGGCACATCTCTCAGTCTGAACTGCAGCTGCAGATGCTTCACTTCAGCCAAGGACTCTGCCACCTTGAGAGAAGGATGCGCTCTATGGAGTTGAGAAAGAAAGTGCGTCTCACTAGCTTCTTTCCTCTAGTTCATAGACAGCAAAGGGGCTATGAAAGGCAGCACTGGCTTTTTGTTCTAGGACTTCTTCTTTACAAGCAGCTGCTGGATGTTTGGAAGGGGGTTTGGGATATGCAAAAATGAGAGGCTAAGATGGTAAGAGGGTAAGATGGAAGCCATCTGGAAAAGCAGAGCTCACAAAAGGGCCAGCTGAGAAAGCTCTTGCTGCCTACAACTTCAACTGCACCCCTCAAAGCAGCAGCACACACGCTGCTCCCCGCACTTTCCTTCTCAGCTCTACACACCATCCTAAGCCTTGCCTCTCCCACACTCAGGATCCAAAGACAACGGCACCAGGGACTGCTCACACACTAAAGGCACCAGGACAAAAGGCTCACCAGCTTGGCCTTTGCATTCCCGCTGACAGCTCCACAGCTCGAACCCACAGAACTGCCTGCTGGCAACAGCCTTTCCAATCACTCCGAGCACCTCATGACAAGGAGCTGCAGCGTGTGGGGAATGAATCTCCAGCAGCCTCCTGCCCCAGGCTGTCCCCCGGGAGCAGCCCTGCTCCAGGCCGTGACTGCCACCTGCACAGCCAAAGGACCCGGAGCCGGTGTTACACACCACGGCTGTGCCTGGCACAGAGACACCAGTGGCCACACAAGTGGCCATGGCACTGTCCACACACAGTCCCTGCTGCTGCTCCCCCAGCCGCTGGCACCAACTCCCAGCCACCCACTCCTAAAGCCACGGGGCCCACTGGGACACTGCGGGGGCTCGTGGAAGCCAGCAGCCATTGTGACACAGCGGGGCTGCACAGAGCCCACGGTGCTTTGTGACCCGTGGCTCCCAGGAGAGCCTTTGTGATGCTGGGGAACTACAAGGAAGCCTGGCTCCTCTGTGACACCACCACAGAAGCTCAGGGGAGCCCTGGAGACCGTGCTGATGCTATGGAACCTGATGCAACCCTGCCTCCACTGTGACACCACAGAAGCTCAGGGAGCCCTGGAGACCGTGCTGATGCTATGGAACCTGATGCAACCCTGCCTCCACTGTGACACCACAGAAGCTCGGGGAGCCCTGGAGACTGTGGGGATGCTGGCGAAGCTGACGGAACCCTGGGCACCACAGTGACGCTATGGAACCTGGTGGAACCGAGGGGCCACAGTGACACTGTGGGGCCTTTTGGAAGCAACAGGACCCTGGTGGGAAGCCACAGGATGATTAATCCTGCACGAACCTGCTCCAGGTGGGCTCCTCTCTCCCGGCTTCCACAGGTGCTGCTAGGATCCCACTCCGGCACTGGCTTGGCACGGGCTCACGGCTTCCTTTGGCAATGGCTCTGCTCCAGGATGGCATGCTGCAGAGAATGCAGGTAGATTTTGTGCTCACTCCTGGCATGCAGCTGGACAATAAAGCCTGATCCAGCCCCCCCTCAGCCCATGTCTGGCTCTGGCATTGGGGCGGGGCAACTTTGGGAGCAGCCCCAGCCATGCTCCTGCTCCCGGCTGGGCACCCAGCTGCTGGGACACAGGTGTGTCCTGATGCCACCGTCTACTCCTTTGAGAAGGGGAGGACAGAGTGCATCAGGGAGTTTGGTGTGGCTTACATGCGGCAAGGAGAAGGTGCAGCCCCAAACTGGCTTTCACTTCTAGAACCTTTTGCTATTGCGGGAGCAGCTGCTGGAGCTTTTCAACCGAGCTGCAAGAGTGAAAAGTGTGATGGCATGTCTATCTGAGAAGGAAGGTTCGGTGCCGCAGCCTGTTGTGCACAATTTATATGCTGATAAGAGAAGGGGGTGCTTTTGCAACGCTTTCCTTCCTGACACTTCTGTCTCTGTGAGCTTTAGCTGCTTGGACTCAGGGATACCGAAGGTGTGTGAAACTGACTGGGCTGCGAGAATCATGTTGCACAGGGAACAGGGAAGGTCAGCAAATGTTTCCTGTCCTGGCACATCTCTCAGTCTGAACTGCAGCTGCAGATGCTTCACTTCCGCCAAGGACTCTGCCACCTTGAGAGAAGGATGCGCTCTATGGAGTTGAGAAAGAAAGTGCGTCTCACTAGCTTCTTTCCTCTAGTTCATAGACAGCAAAGGGGCTATGAAAGGCAGCACTGGCTTTTTGTTCTAGGACTTCTTCTTTACAAGCAGCTGCTGGATGTTTGGAAGGGGGTTTGGGATATGCAAAAATGAGAGGCTAAGATGGTAAGAGGGTAAGATGGAAGCCATCTGGCAAAAGCAGAGCTCACCAAAGGGCCAGCTGAGAAAGCTCTTGCTGCCTACAACTTCAACTGCACCCCTCAAAGCAGCAGCACACACGCTGCTCTCGGCACTTTCCTTCTCAGCTCTACACACCATCCTAAGCCTTGCCTCTCCCACACTCAGGATCCAAAGACAACGGCACCAGGGACTGCTCACACACTAAAGGCACCAGGACAAAAGGCTCACCAGCTTGGCCTTTGCATTCCCGCTGACAGCTCCACAGCTCGAACCCACAGAACTGCCTGCTGCCAACAGCCTTTCCAATCACTCCGAGCACCTCATGACAAGGAGCTGCAGCGCGTGGGGAATGAATCTCCAGCAGCCTCCTGCCCCAGGCTGTCCTCCGGGAGCAGCCCTGCTCCAGGCCGTGACTGCCACCTGCACAGCCAAAGGACCCGGAGCCGGTGTTACACACCACGGCTGTGCCTGGCACAGAGACACCAGTGGCCACACAAGTGGCCATGGCACTGTCCGCACACAGTCCCTGCTGCTTCTCCCCCAGCCGCTGGCACCAACTCCCAGCCACCCACTCCTAAAGCCACGGGCCCACTGGGACACTGCGGGGACTCGTGGAAGCCAGCGGCCATTGTGACACAGCGGGGCTGCACAGAGCCCACGGTGCTTTGTGACCCGTGGCTCCCAGGAGAGCCTTTGTGATGCTGGGGAACTACAAGGAAGCCTGGCTCCTCTGTGACACCACCACAGAAGCTCAGGGGAGCCCTGGAGACCGTGCTGATGCTATGGAACCTGATGCAACCCTGCCTCCACTGTGACACCACAGAAGCTCAGGGGAGCCCTGGAGACCGTGCTGATGCTATGGAACCTGATGCAACCCTGCCTCCACTGTGACACCACAGAAGCTCAGGGAGCCCTGGAGACCGTGGTGACGCTATGGAACCTGATGCAACCCTGCCTCCACTGTGACACCACAGAAGCTCAGGGAGCCCTGGAGACTGTGGGGATGCTGGCGAAGCTGACGGAACCCTGGGCACCACAGTGACGCTATGGAACCTGGTGGAACCGAGGGGCCACAGTGACACTGTGGGGCCTTTTGGAAGCAACAGGACCCTGGTGGGAAGCCACAGGATGATTAATCCTGCACGAACCTGCTCCAGGTGGGCTCCTCTCTCCCAGTTTCCACAGGTGCTGCTAGGATCCCACTCCGGCACTGGCTTGTCACGGGCTCACGGCTTCCTTTGGCAATGGCTCTGCTCCAGGATGGCATGCTGCAGAGAATGCAGGTAGATTTTGTGCTCACTCCTGGCATGCAGCTGGACAATAAAGCCTGATCCAGCCCCCCCTCAGCCCATGTCTGGCTCTGGCATTGGGGCAGGGCAACTTTGGGAGCAGCCCCAGCCCTGCTCCTGCTCCCGGCTGGGCACCCAGCTGCTGGGACACAGGTGTGTCCTGATGCCACCGTCTACTCCTTTGAGAAGGGGAGGACAGAGTGCATCAGGGAGTTTGGTGTGGCTTACATGCGGCAAGGAGAAGGTGCAGCCCCAAACTGGCTTTCACTTCTAGAACCTTTTGCTATTGCGGGAGCAGCTGCTGGAGCTTTTCAACCGAGCTGCAAGAGTGAAAAGTGTGATGGCATGTCTATCTGAGAAGGAAGGTTCGGTGCCGCAGACTGTTGTGCACAATTTATATGCTGATAAGAGAAGGGGGTGCTTTTGCAACGCTTTCCTTCCTGACACTTCTGTCTCTGTGAGCTTTAGCTGCTTGGACTCAGGGATACCGAAGGTGTGTGAAAGTGACTGGGCTGCGAGAATCATGTTGCACAGGGAACAGGGAAGGTCAGCAAATGTTTCCTGTCCTGGCACATCTCTCAGTCTGAACTGCAGCTGCAGATGCTTCACTTCCGCCAAGGACTCTGCCACCTTGAGAGAAGGATGCGCTCTATGGAGTTGAGAAAGAAAGTGCGTCTCACTAGCTTCTTTCCTCTACTTCATAGACAGCAAAGGGGCTATGAAAGGCAGCACTGGCTTTTTGTTCTAGGACTTCTTCTTTACAAGCAGCTGCTGGATGTTTGGAAGGGGGTTTGGGATATGCAAAAATGAGAGGCTAAGATGGTAAGAGGGTAAGATGGAAGCCATCTGGCAAAAGCAGAGCTCACCAAAGGGCCAGCTGAGAAAGCTCTTGCTGCCTACAACTTCAACTGCACCCCTCAAAGCAGCAGCACACACGCTGCTCTCGGCACTTTCCTTCTCAGCTCTACACACCATCCTAAGCCTTGCCTCTCCCACACTCAGGATCCAAAGACAACGGCACCAGGGACTGCTCACACACTAAAGGCACCAGGACAAAAGGCTCACCAGCTTGGCCTTTGCATTCCCGCTGACAGCTCCACAGCTCGAACCCACAGAACTGCCTGCTGCCAACAGCCTTTCCAATCACTCCGAGCACCTCATGACAAGGAGCTGCAGCGCGTGGGGAATGAATCTCCAGCAGCCTCCTGCCCCAGGCTGTCCTCCGGGAGCAGCCCTGCTCCAGGCCGTGACTGCCACCTGCACAGCCAAAGGACCCGGAGCCGGTGTTACACACCACGGCTGTGCCTGGCACAGAGACACCAGTGGCCACACAAGTGGCCATGGCACTGTCCGCACACAGTCCCTGCTGCTTCTCCCCCAGCCGCTGGCACCAACTCCCAGCCACCCACTCCTAAAGCCACGGGCCCACTGGGACACTGCGGGGACTCGTGGAAGCCAGCGGCCATTGTGACACAGCGGGGCTGCACAGAGCCCACGGTGCTTTGTGACCCGTGGCTCCCAGGAGAGCCTTTGTGATGCTGGGGAACTACAAGGAAGCCTGGCTCCTCTGTGACACCACCACAGAAGCTCAGGGGAGCCCTGGAGACCGTGCTGATGCTATGGAACCTGATGCAACCCTGCCTCCACTGTGACACCACAGAAGCTCAGGGAGCCCTGGAGACTGTGGTGATGCTATGGAACCTGATGCAACCCTGCCTCCACTGTGACACCACAGAAGCTCAGGGAGCCCTGGAAACCGTGGTGACGCTATGGAACCTGATGCAACCCTGCCTCCACTGTGACACCACAGAAGCTCGGGGAGCCCTGGAGACTGTGGGGATGCTGGCGAAGCTGACGGAACCCTGGGCACCACAGTGACGCTATGGAACCTGGTGGAACCGAGGGGCCACAGTGACACTGTGGGGCCTTTTGGAAGCAACAGGACCCTGGTGGGAAGCCACGGGATGATTAATCCTGCACGAACCTGCTCCAGGTGGGCTCCTCTCTCCCGGCTTCCACAGGTGCTGCTAGGATCCCACTCCGGCACTGGCTTGGCACGGGCTCATGGCTTCCTTTGGCAATGGCTCTGCTCCAGGATGGCATGCTGCAGAGAATGCAGGTAGATTTTGTGCTCACTCCTGGCATGCAGCTGGACAATAAAGCCTCATCCAGCCCCCCCTCAGCCCATGTCTGGCTCTGGCATTGGGGCGGGGCAACTTTGGGAGCAGCCCCAGCCATGCTCCTGCTCCCGGCTGGGCACCCAGCTGCTGGGACACAGGTGTGTCCTGATGCCACCGTCTACTCCTTTGAGAAGGGGAGGACAGAGTGCATCAGGGAGTTTGGTGTGGCTTACATGCGGCAAGGAGAAGGTGCAGCCCCGAACTGGCTTTCACTTCTAGAACCTTTTGCTATTGCGGGAGCAGCTGCTGGAGCTTTTCAACCGAGCTGCAAGAGTGAAAAGTGTGATGGCATGTCTATCTGAGAAGGAAGGTTCGGTGCCGCAGCCTGTTGTGCACAATTTATATGCTGATAAGAGAAGGGGGTGCTTTTGCAACGCTTTCCTTCCTGACACTTCTGTCTCTGTGAGCTTTAGCTGCTTGGACTCAGGGATACCGAAGGTGTGTGAAACTGACTGGGCTGCGAGAATCATGTTGCACAGGGAACAGGGAAGGTCAGCAAATGTTTCCTGTCCTGGCACATCTCTCAGTCTGAACTGCAGCTGCAGATGCTTCACTTCAGCCAAGGACTCTGCCACCTTGAGAGAAGGATGCGCTCTATGGAGTTGAGAAAGAAAGTGCGTCTCACTAGCTTCTTTCCTCTACTTCATAGACAGCAAAGGGGCTATGAAAGGCAGCACTGGCTTTTTGTTCTAGGACTTCTTCTTTACAAGCAGCTGCTGGATGTTTGGAAGGGGGTTTGGGATATGCAAAAATGAGAGGCTAAGATGGTAAGAGGGTAAGATGGAAGCCATCTGGAAAAGCAGAGCTCACAAAAGGGCCAGCTGAGAAAGCTCTTGCTGCCTACAACTTCAACTGCACCCCTCAAAGCAGCAGCACACACGCTGCTCCCCGCACTTTCCTTCTCAGCTCTACGCACCATCCTAAGCCTTGCCTCTCCCACACTCAGGATCCAAAGACAACGGCACCAGGGACTGCTCACACACTAAAGGCACCAGGACAAAAGGCTCACCAGCTTGGCCTTTGCATTCCCGCTGACAGCTCCACAGCTCGAACCCACAGAACTGCCTGCTGGCAACAGCCTTTCCAATCACTCCGAGCACCTCATGACAAGGAGCTGCAGCGTGTGGGGAATGAATCTCCAGCAGCCTCCTGCCCCAGGCTGTCCCCCGGGAGCAGCCCTGCTCCAGGCCGTGACTGCCACCTGCACAGCCAAAGGACCCGGAGCCGGTGTTACACACCACGGCTGTGCCTGGCACAGAGACACCAGTGGCCACACAAGTGGCCATGGCACTGTCCACACACAGTCCCTGCTGCTGCTCCCCCAGCCGCTGGCACCAACTCCCAGCCACCCACTCCTAAAGCCACGGGGCCCACTGGGACACTGCGGGGGCTCGTGGAAGCCAGCAGCCATTGTGACACAGCGGGGCTGCACAGAGCCCACGGTGCTTTGTGACCCGTGGCTCCCAGGAGAGCCTTTGTGATGCTGGGGAACTACAAGGAAGCCTGGCTCCTCTGTGACACCACCACAGAAGCTCAGGGGAGCCCTGGAGACCGTGCTGATGCTATGGAACCTGATGCAACCCTGCCTCCACTGTGACACCACAGAAGCTCGGGGAGCCCTGGAGACTGTGGGGATGCTGGCGAAGCTGACGGAACCCTGGGCACCACAGTGACGCTATGGAACCTGGTGGAACCGAGGGGCCACAGTGACACTGTGGGGCCTTTTGGAAGCAACAGGACCCTGGTGGGAAGCCACAGGATGATTAATCCTGCACGAACCTGCTCCAGGTGGGCTCCTCTCTCCCGGCTTCCACAGGTGCTGCTAGGATCCCACTCCGGCACTGGCTTGGCACGGGCTCACGGCTTCCTTTGGCAATGGCTCTGCTCCAGGATGGCATGCTGCAGAGAATGCAGGTAGATTTTGTGCTCACTCCTGGCATGCAGCTGGACAATAAAGCCTCATCCAGCCCCCCCTCAGCCCATGTCTGGCTCTGGCATTGGGGCGGGGCAACTTTGGGAGCAGCCCCAGCCATGCTCCTGCTCCCGGCTGGGCACCCAGCTGCTGGGACACAGGTGTGTCCTGATGCCACCGTCTACTCCTTTGAGAAGGGGAGGACAGAGTGCATCAGGGAGTTTGGTGTGGCTTACATGCGGCAAGGAGAAGGTGCAGCCCCAAACTGGCTTTCACTTCTAGAACCTTTTGCTATTGCGGGAGCAGCTGCTGGAGCTTTTCAACCGAGCTGCAAGAGTGAAAAGTGTGATGGCATGTCTATCTGAGAAGGAAGGTTCGGTGCCGCAGCCTGTTGTGCACAATTTATATGCTGATAAGAGAAGGGGGTGCTTTTGCAACGCTTTCCTTCCTGACACTTCTGTCTCTGTGAGCTTTAGCTGCTTGGACTCAGGGATACCGAAGGTGTGTGAAACTGACTGGGCTGCGAGAATCATGTTGCACAGGGAACAGGGAAGGTCAGCAAATGTTTCCTGTCCTGGCACATCTCTCAGTCTGAACTGCAGCTGCAGATGCTTCACTTCCGCCAAGGACTCTGCCACCTTGAGAGAAGGATGCGCTCTATGGAGTTGAGAAAGAAAGTGCGTCTCACTAGCTTCTTTCCTCTAGTTCATAGACAGCAAAGGGGCTATGAAAGGCAGCACTGGCTTTTTGTTCTAGGACTTCTTCTTTACAAGCAGCTGCTGGATGTTTGGAAGGGGGTTTGGGATATGCAAAAATGAGAGGCTAAGATGGTAAGAGGGTAAGATGGAAGCCATCTGGCAAAAGCAGAGCTCACCAAAGGGCCAGCTGAGAAAGCTCTTGCTGCCTACAACTTCAACTGCACCCCTCAAAGCAGCAGCACACACGCTGCTCTCGGCACTTTCCTTCTCAGCTCTACACACCATCCTAAGCCTTGCCTCTCCCACACTCAGGATCCAAAGACAACGGCACCAGGGACTGCTCACACACTAAAGGCACCAGGACAAAAGGCTCACCAGCTTGGCCTTTGCATTCCCGCTGACAGCTCCACAGCTCGAACCCACAGAACTGCCTGCTGCCAACAGCCTTTCCAATCACTCCGAGCACCTCATGACAAGGAGCTGCAGCGCGTGGGGAATGAATCTCCAGCAGCCTCCTGCCCCAGGCTGTCCTCCGGGAGCAGCCCTGCTCCAGGCCGTGACTGCCACCTGCACAGCCAAAGGACCCGGAGCCGGTGTTACACACCACGGCTGTGCCTGGCACAGAGACACCAGTGGCCACACAAGTGGCCATGGCACTGTCCGCACACAGTCCCTGCTGCTTCTCCCCCAGCCGCTGGCACCAACTCCCAGCCACCCACTCCTAAAGCCACGGGCCCACTGGGACACTGCGGGGACTCGTGGAAGCCAGCGGCCATTGTGACACAGCGGGGCTGCACAGAGCCCACGGTGCTTTGTGACCCGTGGCTCCCAGGAGAGCCTTTGTGATGCTGGGGAACTACAAGGAAGCCTGGCTCCTCTGTGACACCACCACAGAAGCTCAGGGGAGCCCTGGAGACCGTGGTGATGCTATGGAACCTGATGCAACCCTGCCTCCACTGTGACACCACAGAAGCTCAGGGGAGCCCTGGAGACCGTGCTGATGCTATGGAACCTGATGCAACCCTGCCTCCACTGTGACACCACAGAAGCTCAGGGAGCCCTGGAGACCGTGGTGACGCTATGGAACCTGATGCAACCCTGCCTCCACTGTGACACCACAGAAGCTCAGGGAGCCCTGGAGACTGTGGGGATGCTGGCGAAGCTGTCGGAATCCTGGGCACCACAGTGACGCTATGGAACCTGGTGGAACCGAGGGGCCACAGTGACACTGTGGGGCCTTTTGGAAGCAACAGGACCCTGGTGGGAAGCCACAGGATGATTAATCCTGCACGAACCTGCTCCAGGTGGGCTCCTCTCTCCCAGTTTCCACAGGTGCTGCTAGGATCCCACTCCGGCACTGGCTTGTCACGGGCTCACGGCTTCCTTTGGCAATGGCTCTGCTCCAGGATGGCATGCTGCAGAGAATGCAGGTAGATTTTGTGCTCACTCCTGGCATGCAGCTGGACAATAAAGCCTGATCCAGCCCCCCCTCAGCCCATGTCTGGCTCTGGCATTGGGGCAGGGCAACTTTGGGAGCAGCCCCAGCCCTGCTCCTGCTCCCGGCTGGGCACCCAGCTGCTGGGACACAGGTGTGTCCTGATGCCACCGTCTACTCCTTTGAGAAGGGGAGGACAGAGTGCATCAGGGAGTTTGGTGTGGCTTACATGCGGCAAGGAGAAGGTGCAGCCCCAAACTGGCTTTCACTTCTAGAACCTTTTGCTATTGCGGGAGCAGCTGCTGGAGCTTTTCAACCGAGCTGCAAGAGTGAAAAGTGTGATGGCATGTCTATCTGAGAAGGAAGGTTCGGTGCCGCAGACTGTTGTGCACAATTTATATGCTGATAAGAGAAGGGGGTGCTTTTGCAACGCTTTCCTTCCTGACACTTCTGTCTCTGTGAGCTTTAGCTGCTTGGACTCAGGGATACCGAAGGTGTGTGAAAGTGACTGGGCTGCGAGAATCATGTTGCACAGGGAACAGGGAAGGTCAGCAAATGTTTCCTGTCCTGGCACATCTCTCAGTCTGAACTGCAGCTGCAGATGCTTCACTTCCGCCAAGGACTCTGCCACCTTGAGAGAAGGATGCGCTCTATGGAGTTGAGAAAGAAAGTGCGTCTCACTAGCTTCTTTCCTCTAGTTCATAGACAGCAAAGGGGCTATGAAAGGCAGCACTGGCTTTTTGTTCTAGGACTTCTTCTTTACAAGCAGCTGCTGGATGTTTGGAAGGGGGTTTGGGATATGCAAAAATGAGAGGCTAAGATGGTAAGAGGGTAAGATGGAAGCCATCTGGCAAAAGCAGAGCTCACCAAAGGGCCAGCTGAGAAAGCTCTTGCTGCCTACAACTTCAACTGCACCCCTCAAAGCAGCAGCACACACGCTGCTCTCGGCACTTTCCTTCTCAGCTCTACACACCATCCTAAGCCTTGCCTCTCCCACACTCAGGATCCAAAGACAACGGCACCAGGGACTGCTCACACACTAAAGGCACCAGGACAAAAGGCTCACCAGCTTGGCCTTTGCATTCCCGCTGACAGCTCCACAGCTCGAACCCACAGAACTGCCTGCTGCCAACAGCCTTTCCAATCACTCCGAGCACCTCATGACAAGGAGCTGCAGCGCGTGGGGAATGAATCTCCAGCAGCCTCCTGCCCCAGGCTGTCCTCCGGGAGCAGCCCTGCTCCAGGCCGTGACTGCCACCTGCACAGCCAAAGGACCCGGAGCCGGTGTTACACACCACGGCTGTGCCTGGCACAGAGACACCAGTGGCCACACAAGTGGCCATGGCACTGTCCGCACACAGTCCCGGCTGCTTCTCCCCCAGCCGCTGGCACCAACTCCCAGCCACCCACTCCTAAAGCCACGGGCCCACTGGGACACTGCGGGGACTCGTGGAAGCCAGCGGCCATTGTGACACAGCGGGGCTGCACAGAGCCCACGGTGCTTTGTGACCCGTGGCTCCCAGGAGAGCCTTTGTGATGCTGGGGAACTACAAGGAAGCCTGGCTCCTCTGTGACATCACCACAGAAGCTCAGGGGAGCCCTGGAGACCGTGGTGATGCTATGGAACCTGATGCAACCCTGCCTCCACTGTGACACCACAGAACCTCTGGGAGCCCTGGAGACCGTGGTCATGCTATGGAACCTGATGCAACCCTGCCTCCACTGTGACACCACAGAAGCTCAGGGAGCCCTGGAGACTGTGGTGATGCTATGGAACCTGATGCAACCCTGCCTCCACTGTGACACCACAGAAGCTCAGGGAGCCCTGGAAACCGTGGTGACGCTATGGAACCTGATGCAACCCTGCCTCCACTGTGACACCACAGAAGCTCGGGGAGCCCTGGAGACTGTGGGGATGCTGGCGAAGCTGACGGAACCCTGGGCACCACAGTGACGCTATGGAACCTGGTGGAACCGAGGGGCCACAGTGACACTGTGGGGCCTTTTGGAAGCAACAGGACCCTGGTGGGAAGCCACGGGATGATTAATCCTGCACGAACCTGCTCCAGGTGGGCTCCTCTCTCCCGGCTTCCACAGGTGCTGCTAGGATCCCACTCCGGCACTGGCTTGGCACGGGCTCACGGCTTCCTTTGGCAATGGCTCTGCTCCAGGATGGCATGCTGCAGAGAATGCAGGTAGATTTTGTGCTCACTCCTGGCATGCAGCTGGACAATAAAGCCTCATCCAGCCCCCCCTCAGCCCATGTCTGGCTCTGGCATTGGGGCGGGGCAACTTTGGGAGCAGCCCCAGCCATGCTCCTGCTCCCGGCTGGGCACCCAGCTGCTGGGACACAGGTGTGTCCTGATGCCACCGTCTACTCCTTTGAGAAGGGGAGGACAGAGTGCATCAGGGAGTTTGGTGTGGCTTACATGCGGCAAGGAGAAGGTGCAGCCCCGAACTGGCTTTCACTTCTAGAACCTTTTGCTATTGCGGGAGCAGCTGCTGGAGCTTTTCAACCGAGCTGCAAGAGTGAAAAGTGTGATGGCATGTCTATCTGAGAAGGAAGGTTCGGTGCCGCAGCCTGTTGTGCACAATTTATATGCTGATAAGAGAAGGGGGTGCTTTTGCAACGCTTTCCTTCCTGACACTTCTGTCTCTGTGAGCTTTAGCTGCTTGGACTCAGGGATACCGAAGGTGTGTGAAACTGACTGGGCTGCGAGAATCATGTCGCACAGGGAACAGGGAAGGTCAGCAAATGTTTCCTGTCCTGGCACATCTCTCAGTCTGAACTGCAGCTGCAGATGCTTCACTTCAGCCAAGGACTCTGCCACCTTGAGAGAAGGATGCGCTCTATGGAGTTGAGAAAGAAAGTGCGTCTCACTAGCTTCTTTCCTCTAGTTCATAGACAGCAAAGGGGCTATGAAAGGCAGCACTGGCTTTTTGTTCTAGGACTTCTTCTTTACAAGCAGCTGCTGGATGTTTGGAAGGGGGTTTGGGATATGCAAAAATGAGAGGCTAAGATGGTAAGAGGGTAAGATGGAAGCCATCTGGAAAAGCAGAGCTCACAAAAGGGCCAGCTGAGAAAGCTCTTGCTGCCTACAACTTCAACTGCACCCCTCAAAGCAGCAGCACACACGCTGCTCTCGGCACTTTCCTTCTCAGCTCTACGCACCATCCTAAGCCTTGCCTCTCCCACACTCAGGATCCAAAGACAACGGCACCAGGGACTGCTCACACACTAAAGGCACCAGGACAAAAGGCTCACCAGCTTGGCCTTTGCATTCCCGCTGACAGCTCCACAGCTCGAACCCACAGAACTGCCTGCTGCCAACAGCCTTTCCAATCACTCCGAGCACCTCATGACAAGGAGCTGCAGCGTGTGGGGAATGAATCTCCAGCAGCCTCCTGCCCCAGGCTGTCCCCCGGGAGCAGCCCTGCTCCAGGCCGTGACTGCCACCTGCACAGCCAAAGGACCCGGAGCCGGTGTTACACACCACGGCTGTGCCTGGCACAGAGACACCAGTGGCCACACAAGTGGCCATGGCACTGTCCACACACAGTCCCTGCTGCTGCTCCCCCAGCCGCTGGCACCAACTCCCAGCCACCCACTCCTAAAGCCACGGGGCCCACTGGGACACTGCGGGGGCTCGTGGAAGCCAGCAGCCATTGTGACACAGCGGGGCTGCACAGAGCCCACGGTGCTTTGTGACCCGTGGCTCCCAGGAGAGCCTTTGTGATGCTGGGGAACTACAAGGAAGCCTGGCTCCTCTGTGACACCACCACAGAAGCTCAGGGGAGCCCTGGAGACCGTGCTGATGCTATGGAACCTGATGCAACCCTGCCTCCTCTGTGACACCACAGAAGCTCAGGGAGCCCTGGAAACCGTGGTGATGCTATGGAACCTGATGCAACCCTGCCTCCTCTGTGACACCACAGAACCTCTGGGAGCCCTGGAGACCGTGCTGATGCTATGGAACCTGATGCAACCCTGCCTCCACTGTGACACCACAGAAGCTCAGGGAGCCCTGGAGACTGTGGTGATGCTATGGAACCTGATGCAACCCTGCCTCCACTGTGACACCACAGAACCTCTGGGGGCCCTGGAGACCGTGCTGATGCTATGGAACCTGATGCAACCCTGCCTCCACTGTGACACCACAGAAGCTCGGGGAGCTCTGCAGACCGTGGGGATGCTGGCGAAGCTGACGGAACCCTGGGCACCACAGTGACGCTATGGAACCTGGTGGAACCGAGGGGCCACAGTGACACTGTGGGGCCTTTTGGAAGCAACAGGACCCTGGTGGGAAGCCACGGGATGATTAATCCTGCACGAACCTGCTCCAGGTGGGCTCCTCTCTCCCGGCTTCCACAGGTGCTGCTAGGATCCCACTCCGGCACTGGCTTGTCACGGGCTCACGGCTTCCTTTGGCAATGGCTCTGCTCCAGGATGGCATGCTGCAGAGAATGCAGGTAGATTTTGTGCTCACTCCTGGCATGCAGCTGGACAATAAAGCCTGATCCAGCCCCCCCTCAGCCCATGTCTGGCTCTGGCATTGGGGCGGGGCAACTTTGGGAGCAGCCCCAGCCCTGCTCCTGCTCCCGGCTGGGCACCCAGCTGCTGGGACACAGGTGTGTCCTGATGCCACCGTCTACTCCTTTGAGAAGGGGAGGACAGAGTGCATCAGGGAGTTTGGTGTGGCTTACATGCGGCAAGGAGAAGGTGCAGCCCCAAACTGGCTTTCACTTCTAGAACCTTTTGCTATTGCGGGAGCAGCTGCTGGAGCTTTTCAACCGAGCTGCAAGAGTGAAAAGTGTGATGGCATGTCTATCTGAGAAGGAAGGTTCGGTGCCGCAGACTGTTGTGCACAATTTATATGCTGATAAGAGAAGGGGGTGCTTTTGCAACGCTTTCCTTCCTGACACTTCTGTCTCTGTGAGCTTTAGCTGCTTGGACTCAGGGATACCGAAGGTGTGTGAAAGTGACTGGGCTGCGAGAATCATGTTGCACAGGGAACAGGGAAGGTCAGCAAATGTTTCCTGTCCTGGCACATCTCTCAGTCTGAACTGCAGCTGCAGATGCTTCACTTCCGCCAAGGACTCTGCCACCTTGAGAGAAGGATGCGCTCTATGGAGTTGAGAAAGAAAGTGCGTCTCACTAGCTTCTTTCCTCTAGTTCATAGACAGCAAAGGGGCTATGAAAGGCAGCACTGGCTTTTTGTTCTAGGACTTCTTCTTTACAAGCAGCTGCTGGATGTTTGGAAGGGGGTTTGGGATATGCAAAAATGAGAGGCTAAGATGGTAAGAGGGTAAGATGGAAGCCATCTGGCAAAAGCAGAGCTCACCAAAGGGCCAGCTGAGAAAGCTCTTGCTGCCTACAACTTCAACTGCACCCCTCAAAGCAGCAGCACACACGCTGCTCTCGGCACTTTCCTTCTCAGCTCTACGCACCATCCTAAGCCTTGCCTCTCCCACACTCAGGATCCAAAGACAACGGCACCAGGGACTGCTCACACACTAAAGGCACCAGGACAAAAGGCTCACCAGCTTGGCCTTTGCATTCCCGCTGACAGCTCCACAGCTCGAACCCACAGAACTGCCTGCTGCCAACAGCCTTTCCAATCACTCCGAGCACCTCATGACAAGGAGCTGCAGCGTGTGGGGAATGAATCTCCAGCAGCCTCCTGCCCCAGGCTGTCCCCCGGGAGCAGCCCTGCTCCAGGCCGTGACTGCCACCTGCACAGCCAAAGGACCCGGAGCCGGTGTTACACACCACGGCTGTGCCTGGCACAGAGACACCAGTGGCCACACAAGTGGCCATGGCACTGTCCGCACACAGTCCCTGCTGCTTCTCCCCCAGCCGCTGGCACCAACTCCCAGCCACCCACTCCTAAAGCCACAGGCCCACTGGGACACTGCGGGGGCTCCTGGAAGCCAGCGGCCATTGTGACACAGCGGGGCTGCACAGAGCCCACGGTGCTTTGTGACCCGTGGCTCCCAGGAGAGCCTTTGTGATGCTGGGGAACTACAAGGAAGCCTGGCTCCTCTGTGACACCACCACAGAAGCTCAGGGGAGCCCTGGAGACCGTGGTGATGCTATGGAACCTGATGCAACCCTGCCTCCACTGTGACACCACAGAACCTCTGGGAGCCCTGGAGACCGTGCTGATGCTATGGAACCTGATGCAACCCTGCCTCCACTGTGACACCACAGAAGCTCAGGGGAGCCCTGGAGACCGTGGTGATGCTATGGAGCCTGATGCAACCCTGCATCCACTGTGACACCACAGAAGCTCAGGGAGCCCTGGAGACCGTGGTGACGCTATGGAACCTGATGCAACCCTGCCTCCACTGTGACATCACAGAAACTCGGGGTGCTCTGCAGACCGTGGGGATGCTGGCGAAGCTGACGGAACCCTGGGCACCACAGTGACGCTATGGAACCTGGTGGAACCGAGGGGCCACAGTGACACTGTGGGGCCTTTTGGAAGCAACAGGAGCCTGGTGGGAAGCCACAGGATGATTAATCCTGCACGAACCTGCTCCAGGTGGGCTCCTCTCTCCCGGCTTCCACAGGTGCTGCTAGGATCCCACTCCGGCACTGGCTTGTCACGGGCTCACGGCTTCCTTTGGCAATGGCTCTGCTCCAGGATGGCATGCTGCAGAGAATGCAGGTAGATTTTGTGCTCACTCCTGGCATGCAGCTGGACAATAAAGCCTGATCCAGCCCCCCCTCAGCCCATGTCTGGCTCTGGCATTGGGGCGGGGCAACTTTGGGAGCAGCCCCAGCCCTGCTCCTGCTCCCGGCTGGGCACCCAGCTGCTGGGACACAGGTGTGTCCTGATGCCACCGTCTACTCCTTTGAGAAGGGGAGGACAGAGTGCATCAGGGAGTTTGGTGTGGCTTACATGCGGCAAGGAGAAGGTGCAGCCCCGAACTGGCTTTCACTTCTAGAACCTTTTGCTATTGCGGGAGCAGCTGCTGGAGCTTTTCAACCGAGCTGCAAGAGTGAAAAGTGTGATGGCATGTCTATCTGAGAAGGAAGGTTCGGTGCCGCAGCCTGTTGTGCACAATTTATATGCTGATAAGAGAAGGGGGTGCTTTTGCAACGCTTTCCTTCCTGACACTTCTGTCTCTGTGAGCTTTAGCTGCTTGGACTCAGGGATACCGAAGGTGTGTGAAAGTGACTGGGATGCGAGAATCATGTTGCACAGGGAACAGGGAAGGTCAGCAAATGTTTCCTGTCCTGGCACATCTCTCAGTCTGAACTGCAGCTGCAGATGCTTCACTTCCGCCAAGGACTCTGCCACCTTGAGAGAAGGATGCGCTCTATGGAGTTGAGAAAGAAAGTGCGTCTCACTAGCTTCTTTCCTCTAGTTCATAGACAGCAAAGGGGCTATGAAAGGCAGCACTGGCTTTTTGTTCTAGGACTTCTTCTTTACAAGCAGCTGCTGGATGTTTGGAAGGGGGTTTGGGATATGCAAAAATGAGAGGCTAAGATGGTAAGAGGGTAAGATGGAAGTCATCTGGCAAAAGCAGAGCTCACCAAAGGGCCAGCTGAGAAAGCTCTTGCTGCCTACAACTTCAACTGCACCCCTCAAAGCAGCAGCACACACGCTGCTCTCGGCACTTTCCTTCTCAGCTCTACGCACCATCCTAAGCCTTGCCTCTCCCACACTCAGGATCCAAAGACAACGGCACCAGGGACTGCTCACACACTAAAGGCACCAGGACAAAAGGCTCACCAGCTTGGCCTTTGCATTCCCGCTGACAGCTCCACAGCTCGAACCCACAGAACTGCCTGCTGCCAACAGCCTTTCCAATCACTCCGAGCACCTCATGACAAGGAGCTGCAGCGTGTGGGGAATGAATCTCCAGCAGCCTCCTGCCCCAGGCTGTCCCCCGGGAGCAGCCCTGCTCCAGGCCGTGACTGCCACCTGCACAGCCAAAGGACCCGGAGCCGGTGTTACACACCACGGCTGTGCCTGGCACAGAGACACCAGTGGCCACACAAGTGGCCATGGCACTGTCCGCACAAAGTCCCTGCTGCTTCTCCCCCAGCCGCTGGCACCAACTCCCAGCCACCCACTCCTAAAGCCACGGGCCCACTGGGACACTGCGGGGGCTCCTGGAAGCCAGCGGCCATTGTGACACAGCGGGGCTGCACAGAGCCCACGGTGCTTTGTGACCCGTGGCTCCCAGGAGAGCCTTTGTGATGCTGGGGAACTACAAGGAAGCCTGGCTCCTCTGTGACACCACCACAGAAGCTCAGGGGAGCCCTGGAGACCGTGGTGATGCTATGGAACCTGATGCAACCCTGCCTCCACTGTGACACCACAGAAGCTCGGGGAGCCCTGGAGACTGTGGGGATGCTGGCGAAGCTGACGGAACCCTGGGCACCACAGTGACGCTATGGAACCTGGTGGAACCGAGGGGCCACAGTGACACTGTGGGGCCTTTTGGAAGCAACAGGACCCTGGTGGGAAGCCACGGGATGATTAATCCTGCACGAACCTGCTCCAGGTGGGCTCCTCTCTCCCGGCTTCCACAGGTGCTGCTAGGATCCCACTCCGGCACTGGCTTGGCACGGGCTCACGGCTTCCTTTGGCAATGGCTCTGCTCCAGGATGGCATGCTGCAGAGAATGCAGGTAGATTTTGTGCTCACTCCTGGCATGCAGCTGGACAATAAAGCCTCATCCAGCCCCCCCTCAGCCCATGTCTGGCTCTGGCATTGGGGCGGGGCAACTTTGGGAGCAGCCCCAGCCATGCTCCTGCTCCCGGCTGGGCACCCAGCTGCTGGGACACAGGTGTGTCCTGATGCCACCGTCTACTCCTTTGAGAAGGGGAGGACAGAGTGCATCAGGGAGTTTGGTGTGGCTTACATGCGGCAAGGAGAAGGTGCAGCCCCGAACTGGCTTTCACTTCTAGAACCTTTTGCTATTGCGGGAGCAGCTGCTGGAGCTTTTCAACCGAGCTGCAAGAGTGAAAAGTGTGATGGCATGTCTATCTGAGAAGGAAGGTTCGGTGCCGCAGCCTGTTGTGCACAATTTATATGCTGATAAGAGAAGGGGGTGCTTTTGCAACGTTTTCCTTCCTGACACTTCTGTCTCTGTGAGCTTTAGCTGCTTGGACTCAGGGATACCGAAGGTGTGTGAAAGTGACTGGGCTGCGAGAATCATGTCGCACAGGGAACAGGGAAGGTCAGCAAATGTTTCCTGTCCTGGCACATCTCTCAGTCTGAACTGCAGCTGCAGATGCTTCACTTCAGCCAAGGACTCTGCCACCTTGAGAGAAGGATGCGCTCTACGGAGTTGAGAAAGAAAGTGCGTCTCACTAGCTTCTTTCCTCTAGTTCATAGACAGCAAAGGGGCTATGAAAGGCAGCACTGGCTTTTTGTTCTAGGACTTCTTCTTTACAAGCAGCTGCTGGATGTTTGGAAGGGGGTTTGGGATATGCAAAAATGAGAGGCTAAGATGGTAAGAGGGTAAGATGGAAGCCATCTGGCAAAAGCAGAGCTCACCAAAGGGCCAGCTGAGAAAGCTCTTGCTGCCTACAACTTCAACTGCACCCCTCAAAGCAGCAGCACACACGCTGCTCTCGGCACTTTCCTTCTCAGCTCTACGCACCATCCTAAGCCTTGCCTCTCCCACACTCAGGATCCAAAGACAACGGCACCAGGGACTGCTCACACACTAAAGGCACCAGGACAAAAGGCTCCCCAGCTTGGCCTTTGCATTCCCGCTGACAGCTCCACAGCTCGAACCCACAGAACTGCCTGCTGCCAACAGCCTTTCCAATCACTCCGAGCACCTCATGACAAGGAGCTGCAGCGCGTGGGGAATGAATCTCCAGCAGCCTCCTGCCCCAGGCTGTCCTCCGGGAGCAGCCCTGCTCCAGGCCGTGACTGCCACCTGCACAGCCAAAGGACCCGGAGCCGGTGTTACACACCACGGCTGTGCCTGGCACAGAGACACCAGTGGCCACACAAGTGGCCATGGCACTGTCCGCACACAGTCCCTGCTGCTTCTCCCCCAGCCGCTGGCACCAACTCCCAGCCACCCACTCCTAAAGCCACGGGCCCACTGGGACACTGCGGGGGCTCCTGGAAGCCAGCGGCCATTGTGACACAGCGGGGCTGCACAGAGCCCACGGTGCTTTGTGACCCGTGGCTCCCAGGAGAGCCTTTGTGATGCTGGGGAACTACAAGGAAGCCTGGCTCCTCTGTGACACCACCACAGAAGCTCAGGGGAGCCCTGGAGACCGTGGTGATGCTATGGAACCTGATGCAACCCTGCCTCCACTGTGACACCACAGAACCTCTGGGAGCCCTGGAGACCGTGGTGATGCTATGGAACCTGATGCAACCCTGCCTCCACTGTGACACCACAGAACCTCTGGGAGCCCTGGAGACCGTGGTGATGCTATGGAACCTGATGCAACCCTGCCTCCACTGTGACACCACAGAAGCTCGGGGAGCCCTGGAGACTGTGGGGATGCTGGCGAAGCTGACGGAACCCTGGGCACCACAGTGACACTATGGAACCTGGTGGAACCGAGGGGCCACAGTGACACTGTGGGGCCTTTTGGAAGCAACAGGACCCTGGTGGGAAGCCACAGGATGATTAATCCTGCACGAACCTGCTCCAGGTGGGCTCCTCTCTCCCGGCTTCCACAGGTGCTGCTAGGATCCCACTCCGGCACTGGCTTGTCACGGGCTCACGGCTTCCTTTGGCAATGGCTCTGCTCCAGGATGGCATGCTGCAGAGAATGCAGGTAGATTTTGTGCTCACTCCTGGCATGCAGCTGGACAATAAAGCCTGATCCAGCCCCCCCTCAGCCCATTTCTGGCTCTGGCATTGGGGCGGGGCAACTTTGGGAGCAGCCCCAGCCATGCTCCTGCTCCCGGCTGGGCACCCAGCTGCTGGGACACAGGTGTGTCCTGATGCCACCGTCTACTCCTTTGAGAAGGGGAGGACAGAGTGCATCAGGGAGTTTGGTGTGGCTTACATGCGGCAAGGAGAAGGTGCAGCCCCAAACTGGCTTTCACTTCTAGAACCTTTTGCTATTGCGGGAGCAGCTGCTGGAGCTTTTCAACCGAGCTGCAAGAGTGAAAAGTGTGATGGCATGTCTATCTGAGAAGGAAGGTTCGGTGCCGCAGCCTGTTGTGCACAATTTATATGCTGATAAGAGAAGGGGGTGCTTTTGCAACGTTTTCCTTCCTGACACTTCTGTCTCTGTGAGCTTTAGCTGCTTGGACTCAGGGATACCGAAGGTGTGTGAAAGTGACTGGGCTGCGAGAATCATGTTGCACAGGGAACAGGGAAGGTCAGCAAATGTTTCCTGTCCTGGCACATCTCTCAGTCTGAACTGCAGCTGCAGATGCTTCACTTCCGCCAAGGACTCTGCCACCTTGAGAGAAGGATGCGCTCTATGGAGTTGAGAAAGAAAGTGCGTCTCACTAGCTTCTTTCCTCTAGTTCATAGACAGCAAAGGGGCTATGAAAGGCAGCACTGGCTTTTTGTTCTAGGACTTCTTCTTTACAAGCAGCTGCTGGATGTTTGGAAGGGGGTTTGGGATATGCAAAAATGAGAGGCTAAGATGGTAAGAGGGTAAGATGGAAGCCATCTGGCAAAAGCAGAGCTCACAAAAGGGCCAGCTGAGAAAGCTCTTGCTGCCTACAACTTCAACTGCACCCCTCAAAGCAGCAGCACACACGCTGCTCTCGGCACTTTCCTTCTCAGCTCTACGCACCATCCTAAGCCTTGCCTCTCCCACACTCAGGATCCAAAGACAACGGCACCAGGGACTGCTCACACACTAAAGGCACCAGGACAAAAGGCTCACCAGCTTGGCCTTTGCATTCCCGCTGACAGCTCCACAGCTCGAACCCACAGAACTGCCTGCTGCCAACAGCCTTTCCAATCACTCCGAGCACCTCATGACAAGGAGCTGCAGCGTGTGGGGAATGAATCTCCAGCAGCCTCCTGCCCCAGGCTGTCCCCCGGGAGCAGCCCTGCTCCAGGCCGTGACTGCCACCTGCACAGCCAAAGGACCCGGAGCCGGTGTTACACACCACGGCTGTGCCTGGCACAGAGACACCAGTGGCCACACAAGTGGCCATGGCACTGTCCGCACACAGTCCCTGCTGCTTCTCCCCCAGCCGCTGGCACCAACTCCCAGCCACCCACTCCTAAAGCCACGGGCCCACTGGGACACTGCGGGGGCTCCTGGAAGCCAGCGGCCATTGTGACACAGCGGGGCTGCACAGAGCCCACGGTGCTTTGTGACCCGTGGCTCCCAGGAGAGCTTTTGTGATGCTGGGGAACTACAAGGAAGCCTGGCTCCTCTGTGACACCACCACAGAAGCTCAGGGGAGCCCTGGAGACCGTGGTGATGCTATGGAACCTGATGCAACCCTGCCTCCACTGTGACACCACAGAAGCTCAGGGAGCCCTGGAGACCGTGCTGATGCTATGGAACCTGATGCAACCCTGCCTCCACTGTGACACCACAGAAGCTCGGGGAGCCCTGGAGACTGTGGGGATGCTGGCGAAGCTGACGGAACCCTGGGCACCACAGTGACGCTATGGAACCTGGTGGAACCGAGGGGCCACAGTGACACTGTGGGGCCTTTTGGAAGCAACAGGACCCTGGTGGGAAGCCACAGGATGATTAATCCTGCACGAACCTGCTCCAGGTGGGCTCCTCTCTCCCGGCTTCCACAGGTGCTGCTAGGATCCCACTCCGGCACTGGCTTGGCACGGGCTCACGGCTTCCTTTGGCAATGGCTCTGCTCCAGGATGGCATGCTGCAGAGAATGCAGGTAGATTTTGTGCTCACTCCTGGCATGCAGCTGGACAATAAAGCCTCATCCAGCCCCCCCTCAGCCCATGTCTGGCTCTGGCATTGGGGCGGGGCAACTTTGGGAGCAGCCCCAGCCATGCTCCTGCTCCCGGCTGGGCACCCAGCTGCTGGGACACAGGTGTGTCCTGATGCCACCGTCTACTCCTTTGAGAAGGGGAGGACAGAGTGCATCAGGGAGTTTGGTGTGGCTTACATGCGGCAAGGAGAAGGTGCAGCCCCGAACTGGCTTTCACTTCTAGAACCTTTTGCTATTGCGGAAGCAGCTGCTGGAGCTTTTCAACCGAGCTGCAAGAGTGAAAAGTGTGATGGCATGTCTATCTGAGAAGGAAGGTTCGGTGCCGCAGCCTGTTGTGCACAATTTATATGCTGATAAGAGAAGGGGGTGCTTTTGCAACGCTTTCCTTCCTGACACTTCTGTCTCTGTGAGCTTTAGCTGCTTGGACTCAGGGATACCGAAGGTGTGTGAAACTGACTGGGCTGCGAGAATCATGTCGCACAGGGAACAGGGAAGGTCAGCAAATGTTTCCTGTCCTGGCACATCTCTCAGTCTGAACTGCAGCTGCAGATGCTTCACTTCCGCCAAGGACTCTGCCACCTTGAGAGAAGGATGCGCTCTATGGAGTTGAGAAAGAAAGTGCGTCTCACTAGCTTCTTTCCTCTAGTTCATAGACAGCAAAGGGGCTATGAAAGGCAGCACTGGCTTTTTGTTCTAGGACTTCTTCTTTACAAGCAGCTGCTGGATGTTTGGAAGGGGGTTTGGGATATGCAAAAATGAGAGGCTAAGATGGTAAGAGGGTAAGATGGAAGCCATCTGGCAAAAGCAGAGCTCACCAAAGGGCCAGCTGAGAAAGCTCTTGCTGCCTACAACTTCAACTGCACCCCTCAAAGCAGCAGCACACACGCTGCTCTCGGCACTTTCCTTCTCAGCTCTACACACCATCCTAAGCCTTGCCTCTCCCACACTCAGGATCCAAAGACAACGGCACCAGGGACTGCTCACACACTAAAGGCACCAGGACAAAAGGCTCACCAGCTTGGCCTTTGCATTCCCGCTGACAGCTCCACAGCTCGAACCCACAGAACTGCCTGCTGCCAACAGCCTTTCCAATCACTCCGAGCACCTCATGACAAGGAGCTGCAGCGCGTGGGGAATGAATCTCCAGCAGCCTCCTGCCCCAGGCTGTCCTCCGGGAGCAGCCCTGCTCCAGGCCGTGACTGCCACCTGCACAGCCAAAGGACCCGGAGCCGGTGTTACACACCACGGCTGTGCCTGGCACAGAGACACCAGTGGCCACACAAGTGGCCATGGCACTGTCCGCACACAGTCCCTGCTGCTTCTCCCCCAGCCGCTGGCACCAACTCCCAGCCACCCACTCCTAAAGCCACGGGCCCACTGGGACACTGCGGGGGCTCGTGGAAGCCAGCGGCCATTGTGACACAGCGGGGCTGCACAGAGCCCACGGTGCTTTGTGACCCGTGGCTCCCAGGAGAGCTTTTGTGATGCTGGGGAACTACAAGGAAGCCTGGCTCCTCTGTGACATCACCACAGAAGCTCAGGGGAGCCCTGGAGACCGTGGTGATGCTATGGAACCTGATGCAACCCTGCCTCCACTGTGACACCATAGAACCTCTGGGAGCCCTGGAGACCGTGCTGATGCTATGGAACCTGATGCAACCCTGCCTCCACTGTGACACCACAGAAGCTCAGGGAGCCCTGGAGACTGTGGTGATGCTATGGAACCTGATGCAACCTTGCCTCCACTGTGACACCACAGAAGCTCAGGGAGCCCTGGAAACCGTGGTGACGCTATGGAACCTGATGCAACCCTGCCTCCACTGTGACACCACAGAAGCTCGGGGAGCCCTGGAGACTGTGGGGATGCTGGCGAAGCTGACGGAACCCTGGGCACCACAGTGACGCTATGGAACCTGGTGGAACCGAGGGGCCACAGTGACACTGTGGGGCCTTTTGGAAGCAACAGGACCCTGGTGGGAAGCCACGGGATGATTAATCCTGCACGAACCTGCTCCAGGTGGGCTCCTCTCTCCCGGCTTCCACAGGTGCTGCTAGGATCCCACTCCGGCACTGGCTTGGCACGGGCTCACGGCTTCCTTTGGCAATGGCTCTGCTCCAGGATGGCATGCTGCAGAGAATGCAGGTAGATTTTGTGCTCACTCCTGGCATGCAGCTGGACAATAAAGCCTCATCCAGCCCCCCCTCAGCCCATGTCTGGCTCTGGCATTGGGGCGGGGCAACTTTGGGAGCAGCCCCAGCCATGCTCCTGCTCCCGGCTGGGCACCCAGCTGCTGGGACACAGGTGTGTCCTGATGCCACCGTCTACTCCTTTGAGAAGGGGAGGACAGAGTGCATCAGGGAGTTTGGTGTGGCTTACATGCGGCAAGGAGAAGGTGCAGCCCCGAACTGGCTTTCACTTCTAGAACCTTTTGCTATTGCGGGAGCAGCTGCTGGAGCTTTTCAACCGAGCTGCAAGAGTGAAAAGTGTGATGGCATGTCTATCTGAGAAGGAAGGTTCGGTGCCGCAGCCTGTTGTGCACAATTTATATGCTGATAAGAGAAGGGGGTGCTTTTGCAACGCTTTCCTTCCTGACACTTCTGTCTCTGTGAGCTTTAGCTGCTTGGACTCAGGGATACCGAAGGTGTGTGAAACTGACTGGGCTGCGAGAATCATGTCGCACAGGGAACAGGGAAGGTCAGCAAATGTTTCCTGTCCTGGCACATCTCTCAGTCTGAACTGCAGCTGCAGATGCTTCACTTCCGCCAAGGACTCTGCCACCTTGAGAGAAGGATGCGCTCTATGGAGTTGAGAAAGAAAGTGCGTCTCACTAGCTTCTTTCCTCTAGTTCATAGACAGCAAAGGGGCTATGAAAGGCAGCACTGGCTTTTTGTTCTAGGACTTCTTCTTTACAAGCAGCTGCTGGATGTTTGGAAGGGGGTTTGGGATATGCAAAAATGAGAGGCTAAGATGGTAAGAGGGTAAGATGGAAGCCATCTGGAAAAGCAGAGCTCACCAAAGGGCCAGCTGAGAAAGCTCTTGCTGCCTACAACTTCAACTGCACCCCTCAAAGCAGCAGCACACACGCTGCTCCCCGCACTTTCCTTCTCAGCTCTACGCACCATCCTAAGCCTTGCCTCTCCCACACTCAGGATCCAAAGACAACGGCACCAGGGACTGCTCACACACTAAAGGCACCAGGACAAAAGGCTCACCAGCTTGGCCTTTGCATTCCCGCTGACAGCTCCACAGCTCGAACCCACAGAACTGCCTGCTGCCAACAGCCTTTCCAATCACTCCGAGCACCTCATGACAAGGAGCTGCAGCGTGTGGGGAATGAATCTCCAGCAGCCTCCTGCCCCAGGCTGTCCCCCGGGAGCAGCCCTGCTCCAGGCCGTGACTGCCACCTGCACAGCCAAAGGACCCGGAGCCGGTGTTACACACCACGGCTGTGCCTGGCACAGAGACACCAGTGGCCACACAAGTGGCCATGGCACTGTCCACACACAGTCCCTGCTGCTTCTCCCCCAGCCGCTGGCACCAACTCCCAGCCACCCACTCCTAAAGCCACGGGCCCACTGGGACACTGCGGGGGCTCCTGGAAGCCAGCGGCCATTGTGACACAGCGGGGCTGCACAGAGCCCACGGTGCTTTGTGACCCGTGGCTCCCAGGAGAGCTTTTGTGATGCTGGGGAACTACAAGGAAGCCTGGCTCCTCTGTGACACCACCACAGAAGCTCAGGGGAGCCCTGGAGACCGTGGTGATGCTATGGAACCTGATGCAACCCTGCCTCCACTGTGACACCACAGAAGCTCAGGGAGCCCTGGAGACCGTGCTGATGCTATGGAACCTGATGCAACCCTGCCTCCACTGTGACACCACAGAAGCTCGGGGAGCCCTGGAGACTGTGGGGATGCTGGCGAAGCTGACGGAACCCTGGGCACCACAGTGACGCTATGGAACCTGGTGGAACCGAGGGGCCACAGTGACACTGTGGGGCCTTTTGGAAGCAACAGGACCCTGGTGGGAAGCCACAGGATGATTAATCCTGCACGAACCTGCTCCAGGTGGGCTCCTCTCTCCCGGCTTCCACAGGTGCTGCTAGGATCCCACTCCGGCACTGGCTTGGCACGGGCTCACGGCTTCCTTTGGCAATGGCTCTGCTCCAGGATGGCATGCTGCAGAGAATGCAGGTAGATTTTGTGCTCACTCCTGGCATGCAGCTGGACAATAAAGCCTCATCCAGCCCCCCCTCAGCCCATGTCTGGCTCTGGCATTGGGGCGGGGCAACTTTGGGAGCAGCCCCAGCCATGCTCCTGCTCCCGGCTGGGCACCCAGCTGCTGGGACACAGGTGTGTCCTGATGCCACCGTCTACTCCTTTGAGAAGGGGAGGACAGAGTGCATCAGGGAGTTTGGTGTGGCTTACATGCGGCAAGGAGAAGGTGCAGCCCCGAACTGGCTTTCACTTCTAGAACCTTTTGCTATTGCGGGAGCAGCTGCTGGAGCTTTTCAACCGAGCTGCAAGAGTGAAAAGTGTGATGGCATGTCTATCTGAGAAGGAAGGTTCGGTGCCGCAGCCTGTTGTGCACAATTTATATGCTGATAAGAGAAGGGGGTGCTTTTGCAACGCTTTCCTTCCTGACACTTCTGTCTCTGTGAGCTTTAGCTGCTTGGACTCAGGGATACCGAAGGTGTGTGAAAGTGACTGGGCTGCGAGAATCATGTTGCACAGGGAACAGGGAAGGTCAGCAAATGTTTCCTGTCCTGGCACATCTCTCAGTCTGAACTGCAGCTGCAGATGCTTCACTTCCGCCAAGGACTCTGCCACCTTGAGAGAAGGATGCGCTCTATGGAGTTGAGAAAGAAAGTGCGTCTCACTAGCTTCTTTCCTCTAGTTCATAGACAGCAAAGGGGCTATGAAAGGCAGCACTGGCTTTTTGTTCTAGGACTTCTTCTTTACAAGCAGCTGCTGGATGTTTGGAAGGGGGTTTGGGATATGCAAAAATGAGAGGCTAAGATGGTAAGAGGGTAAGATGGAAGCCATCTGGCAAAAGCAGAGCTCACCAAAGGGCCAGCTGAGAAAGCTCTTGCTGCCTACAACTTCAACTGCACCCCTCAAAGCAGCAGCACACACGCTGCTCTCGGCACTTTCCTTCTCAGCTCTACACACCATCCTAAGCCTTGCCTCTCCCACACTCAGGATCCAAAGACAACGGCACCAGGGACTGCTCACACACTAAAGGCACCAGGACAAAAGGCTCACCAGCTTGGCCTTTGCATTCCCGCTGACAGCTCCACAGCTCGAACCCAGAGAACTGCCTGCTGGCAACAGCCTTTCCAATCACTCCGAGCACCTCATGACAAGGAGCTGCAGCGCGTGGGGAATGAATCTCCAGCAGCCTCCTGCCCCAGGCTGTCCTCCGGGAGCAGCCCTGCTCCAGGCCGTGACTGCCACCTGCACAGCCAAAGGACCCGGAGCCGGTGTTACACACCACGGCTGTGCCTGGCACAGAGACACCAGTGGCCACACAAGTGGCCATGGCACTGTCCGCACACAGTCCCTGCTGCTTCTCCCCCAGCCGCTGGCACCAACTCCCAGCCACCCACTCCTAAAGCCACGGGCCCACTGGGACACTGCGGGGACTCGTGGAAGCCAGCGGCCATTGTGACACAGCGGGGCTGCACAGAGCCCACGGTGCTTTGTGACCCGTGGCTCCCAGGAGAGCCTTTGTGATGCTGGGGAACTACAAGGAAGCCTGGCTCCTCTGTGACACCACCACAGAAGCTCAGGGGAGCCCTGGAGACCGTGCTGATGCTATGGAACCTGATGCAACCCTGCCTCCACTGTGACACCACAGAAGCTCAGGGGAGCCCTGGAGACCGTGGTGATGCTATGGAACCTGATGCAACCCTGCCTCCACTGTGACACCACAGAACCTCTGGGAGCCCTGGAGACCGTGGTCATGCTATGGAACCTGATGCAACCCTGCCTCCACTGTGACACCACAGAACCTCTGGGAGCCCTGGAGACTGTGGTGATGCTATGGAACCTGATGCAACCCTGCCTCCACTGTGACACCACAGAAGCTCAGGGAGCCCTGGAAACCGTGGTGACGCTATGGAACCTGATGCAACCCTGCCTCCACTGTGACACCACAGAAGCTCGGGGAGCCCTGGAGACTGTGGGGATGCTGGCGAAGCTGACGGAACCCTGGGCACCACAGTGACGCTATGGAACCTGGTGGAACCGAGGGGCCACAGTGACACTGTGGGGCCTTTTGGAAGCAACAGGACCCTGGTGGGAAGCCACGGGATGATTAATCCTGCACGAACCTGCTCCAGGTGGGCTCCTCTCTCCCGGCTTCCACAGGTGCTGCTAGGATCCCACTCCGGCACTGGCTTGGCACGGGCTCACGGCTTCCTTTGGCAATGGCTCTGCTCCAGGATGGCATGCTGCAGAGAATGCAGGTAGATTTTGTGCTCACTCCTGGCATGCAGCTGGACAATAAAGCCTCATCCAGCCCCCCCTCAGCCCATGTCTGGCTCTGGCATTGGGGCGGGGCAACTTTGGGAGCAGCCCCAGCCATGCTCCTGCTCCCGGCTGGGCACCCAGCTGCTGGGACACAGGTGTGTCCTGATGCCACCGTCTACTCCTTTGAGAAGGGGAGGACAGAGTGCATCAGGGAGTTTGGTGTGGCTTACATGCGGCAAGGAGAAGGTGCAGCCCCAAACTGGCTTTCACTTCTAGAACCTTTTGCTATTGCGGGAGCAGCTGCTGGAGCTTTTCAACCGAGCTGCAAGAGTGAAAAGTGTGATGGCATGTCTATCTGAGAAGGAAGGTTCGGTGCCGCAGCCTGTTGTGCACAATTTATATGCTGATAAGAGAAGGGGGTGCTTTTGCAACGCTTTCCTTCCTGACACTTCTGTCTCTGTGAGCTTTAGCTGCTTGGACTCAGGGATACCGAAGGTGTGTGAAACTGACTGGGCTGCGAGAATCATGTCGCACAGGGAACAGGGAAGGTCAGCAAATGTTTCCTGTCCTGGCACATCTCTCAGTCTGAACTGCAGCTGCAGATGCTTCACTTCAGCCAAGGACTCTGCCACCTTGAGAGAAGGATGCGCTCTATGGAGTTGAGAAAGAAAGTGCGTCTCACTAGCTTCTTTCCTCTACTTCATAGACAGCAAAGGGGCTATGAAAGGCAGCACTGGCTTTTTGTTCTAGGACTTCTTCTTTACAAGCAGCTGCTGGATGTTTGGAAGGGGGTTTGGGATATGCAAAAATGAGAGGCTAAGATGGTAAGAGGGTAAGATGGAAGCCATCTGGAAAAGCAGAGCTCACAAAAGGGCCAGCTGAGAAAGCTCTTGCTGCCTACAACTTCAACTGCACCCCTCAAAGCAGCAGCACACACGCTGCTCTCGGCACTTTCCTTCTCAGCTCTACACACCATCCTAAGCCTTGCCTCTCCCACACTCAGGATCCAAAGACAACGGCACCAGGGACTGCTCACACACTAAAGGCACCAGGACAAAAGGCTCACCAGCTTGGCCTTTGCATTCCCGCTGACAGCTCCACAGCTCGAACCCACAGAACTGCCTGCTGGCAACAGCCTTTCCAATCACTCCGAGCACCTCATGACAAGGAGCTGCAGCGTGTGGGGAATGAATCTCCAGCAGCCTCCTGCCCCAGGCTGTCCCCCGGGAGCAGCCCTGCTCCAGGCCGTGACTGCCACCTGCACAGCCAAAGGACCCGGAGCCGGTGTTACACACCACGGCTGTGCCTGGCACAGAGACACCAGTGGCCACACAAGTGGCCATGGCACTGTCCACACACAGTCCCTGCTGCTGCTCCCCCAGCCGCTGGCACCAACTCCCAGCCACCCACTCCTAAAGCCACGGGGCCCACTGGGACACTGCGGGGGCTCGTGGAAGCCAGCAGCCATTGTGACACAGCGGGGCTGCACAGAGCCCACGGTGCTTTGTGACCCGTGGCTCCCAGGAGAGCCTTTGTGATGCTGGGGAACTACAAGGAAGCCTGGCTCCTCTGTGACACCACCACAGAAGCTCAGGGGAGCCCTGGAGACCGTGCTGATGCTATGGAACCTGATGCAACCCTGCCTCCTCTGTGACACCACAGAAGCTCAGGGAGCCCTGGAAACCGTGGTGATGCTATGGAACCTGATGCAACCCTGCCTCCTCTGTGACACCACAGAACCTCTGGGAGCCCTGGAGACCGTGCTGATGCTATGGAACCTGATGCAACCCTGCCTCCACTGTGACACCACAGAAGCTCAGGGAGCCCTGGAGACTGTGGTGATGCTATGGAACCTGATGCAACCCTGCCTCCACTGTGACACCACAGAACCTCTGGGGGCCCTGGAGACCGTGCTGATGCTATGGAACCTGATGCAACCCTGCCTCCACTGTGACACCACAGAAGCTCGGGGAGCTCTGCAGACCGTGGGGATGCTGGCGAAGCTGACGGAACCCTGGGCACCACAGTGACGCTATGGAACCTGGTGGAACCGAGGGGCCACAGTGACACTGTGGGGCCTTTTGGAAGCAACAGGACCCTGGTGGGAAGCCACGGGATGATTAATCCTGCACGAACCTGCTCCAGGTGGGCTCCTCTCTCCCGGCTTCCACAGGTGCTGCTAGGATCCCACTCCGGCACTGGCTTGTCACGGGCTCACGGCTTCCTTTGGCAATGGCTCTGCTCCAGGATGGCATGCTGCAGAGAATGCAGGTAGATTTTGTGCTCACTCCTGGCATGCAGCTGGACAATAAAGCCTGATCCAGCCCCCCCTCAGCCCATGTCTGGCTCTGGCATTGGGGCGGGGCAACTTTGGGAGCAGCCCCAGCCCTGCTCCTGCTCCCGGCTGGGCACCCAGCTGCTGGGACACAGGTGTGTCCTGATGCCACCGTCTACTCCTTTGAGAAGGGGAGGACAGAGTGCATCAGGGAGTTTGGTGTGGCTTACATGCGGCAAGGAGAAGGTGCAGCCCCAAACTGGCTTTCACTTCTAGAACCTTTTGCTATTGCGGGAGCAGCTGCTGGAGCTTTTCAACCGAGCTGCAAGAGTGAAAAGTGTGATGGCATGTCTATCTGAGAAGGAAGGTTCGGTGCCGCAGCCTGTTGTGCACAATTTATATGCTGATAAGAGAAGGGGGTGCTTTTGCAACGCTTTCCTTCCTGACACTTCTGTCTCTGTGAGCTTTAGCTGCTTGGACTCAGGGATACCGAAGGTGTGTGAAAGTGACTGGGCTGCGAGAATCATGTTGCACAGGGAACAGGGAAGGTCAGCAAATGTTTCCTGTCCTGGCACATCTCTCAGTCTGAACTGCAGCTGCAGATGCTTCACTTCCGCCAAGGACTCTGCCACCTTGAGAGAAGGATGCGCTCTATGGAGTTGAGAAAGAAAGTGCGTCTCACTAGCTTCTTTCCTCTAGTTCATAGACAGCAAAGGGGCTATGAAAGGCAGCACTGGCTTTTTGTTCTAGGACTTCTTCTTTACAAGCAGCTGCTGGATGTTTGGAAGGGGGTTTGGGATATGCAAAAATGAGAGGCTAAGATGGTAAGAGGGTAAGATGGAAGCCATCTGGCAAAAGCAGAGCTCACCAAAGGGCCAGCTGAGAAAGCTCTTGCTGCCTACAACTTCAACTGCACCCCTCAAAGCAGCAGCACACACGCTGCTCTCGGCACTTTCCTTCTCAGCTCTACGCACCATCCTAAGCCTTGCCTCTCCCACACTCAGGATCCAAAGACAACGGCACCAGGGACTGCTCACACACTAAAGGCACCAGGACAAAAGGCTCACCAGCTTGGCCTTTGCATTCCCGCTGACAGCTCCACAGCTCGAACCCACAGAACTGCCTGCTGCCAACAGCCTTTCCAATCACTCCGAGCACCTCATGACAAGGAGCTGCAGCGTGTGGGGAATGAATCTCCAGCAGCCTCCTGCCCCAGGCTGTCCCCCGGGAGCAGCCCTGCTCCAGGCCGTGACTGCCACCTGCACAGCCAAAGGACCCGGAGCCGGTGTTACACACCACGGCTGTGCCTGGCACAGAGACACCAGTGGCCACACAAGTGGCCATGGCACTGTCCGCACACAGTCCCTGCTGCTTCTCCCCCAGCCGCTGGCACCAACTCCCAGCCACCCACTCCTAAAGCCACAGGCCCACTGGGACACTGCGGGGGCTCCTGGAAGCCAGCGGCCATTGTGACACAGCGGGGCTGCACAGAGCCCACGGTGCTTTGTGACCCGTGGCTCCCAGGAGAGCCTTTGTGATGCTGGGGAACTACAAGGAAGCCTGGCTCCTCTGTGACACCACCACAGAAGCTCAGGGGAGCCCTGGAGACCGTGGTGATGCTATGGAACCTGATGCAACCCTGCCTCCACTGTGACACCACAGAACCTCTGGGAGCCCTGGAGACCGTGCTGATGCTATGGAACCTGATGCAACCCTGCCTCCACTGTGACACCACAGAAGCTCAGGGGAGCCCTGGAGACCGTGGTGATGCTATGGAGCCTGATGCAACCCTGCATCCACTGTGACACCACAGAAGCTCAGGGAGCCCTGGAGACCGTGGTGACGCTATGGAACCTGATGCAACCCTGCCTCCACTGTGACATCACAGAAACTCGGGGTGCTCTGCAGACCGTGGGGATGCTGGCGAAGCTGACGGAACCCTGGGCACCACAGTGACGCTATGGAACCTGGTGGAACCGAGGGGCCACAGTGACACTGTGGGGCCTTTTGGAAGCAACAGGAGCCTGGTGGGAAGCCACGGGATGATTAATCCTGCACGAACCTGCTCCAGGTGGGCTCCTCTCTCCTGGCTTCCACAGGTGCTGCTAGGATCCCACTCCGGCACTGGCTTGGCACGGGCTCACGGCTTCCTTTGGCAATGGCTCTGCTCCAGGATGGCATGCTGCAGAGAATGCAGGTAGATTTTGTGCTCACTCCTGGCATGCAGCTGGACAATAAAGCCTGATCCAGCCCCCCCTCAGCCCATGTCTGGCTCTGGCATTGGGGCGGGGCAACTTTGGGAGCAGCCCCAGCCCTGCTCCTGCTCCCGGCTGGGCACCCAGCTGCTGGGACACAGGTGTGTCCTGATGCCACCGTCTACTCCTTTGAGAAGGGGAGGACAGAGTGCATCAGGGAGTTTGGTGTGGCTTACATGCGGCAAGGAGAAGGTGCAGCCCCGAACTGGCTTTCACTTCTAGAACCTTTTGCTATTGCGGGAGCAGCTGCTGGAGCTTTTCAACCGAGCTGCAAGAGTGAAAAGTGTGATGGCATGTCTATCTGAGAAGGAAGGTTCGGTGCCGCAGCCTGTTGTGCACAATTTATATGCTGATAAGAGAAGGGGGTGCTTTTGCAACGCTTTCCTTCCTGACACTTCTGTCTCTGTGAGCTTTAGCTGCTTGGACTCAGGGATACCGAAGGTGTGTGAAAGTGACTGGGATGCGAGAATCATGTTGCACAGGGAACAGGGAAGGTCAGCAAATGTTTCCTGTCCTGGCACATCTCTCAGTCTGAACTGCAGCTGCAGATGCTTCACTTCCGCCAAGGACTCTGCCACCTTGAGAGAAGGATGCGCTCTATGGAGTTGAGAAAGAAAGTGCGTCTCACTAGCTTCTTTCCTCTAGTTCATAGACAGCAAAGGGGCTATGAAAGGCAGCACTGGCTTTTTGTTCTAGGACTTCTTCTTTACAAGCAGCTGCTGGATGTTTGGAAGGGGGTTTGGGATATGCAAAAATGAGAGGCTAAGATGGTAAGAGGGTAAGATGGAAGTCATCTGGCAAAAGCAGAGCTCACCAAAGGGCCAGCTGAGAAAGCTCTTGCTGCCTACAACTTCAACTGCACCCCTCAAAGCAGCAGCACACACGCTGCTCTCGGCACTTTCCTTCTCAGCTCTACGCACCATCCTAAGCCTTGCCTCTCCCACACTCAGGATCCAAAGACAACGGCACCAGGGACTGCTCACACACTAAAGGCACCAGGACAAAAGGCTCACCAGCTTGGCCTTTGCATTCCCGCTGACAGCTCCACAGCTCGAACCCACAGAACTGCCTGCTGCCAACAGCCTTTCCAATCACTCCGAGCACCTCATGACAAGGAGCTGCAGCGTGTGGGGAATGAATCTCCAGCAGCCTCCTGCCCCAGGCTGTCCCCCGGGAGCAGCCCTGCTCCAGGCCGTGACTGCCACCTGCACAGCCAAAGGACCCGGAGCCGGTGTTACACACCACGGCTGTGCCTGGCACAGAGACACCAGTGGCCACACAAGTGGCCATGGCACTGTCCGCACAAAGTCCCTGCTGCTTCTCCCCCAGCCGCTGGCACCAACTCCCAGCCACCCACTCCTAAAGCCACGGGCCCACTGGGACACTGCGGGGGCTCCTGGAAGCCAGCGGCCATTGTGACACAGCGGGGCTGCACAGAGCCCACGGTGCTTTGTGACCCGTGGCTCCCAGGAGAGCCTTTGTGATGCTGGGGAACTACAAGGAAGCCTGGCTCCTCTGTGACACCACCACAGAAGCTCAGGGGAGCCCTGGAGACCGTGGTGATGCTATGGAACCTGATGCAACCCTGCCTCCACTGTGACACCACAGAAGCTCAGGGGAGCCCTGGAGACTGTGGGGATGCTGGCGAAGCTGACGGAACCCTGGGCACCACAGTGACGCTATGGAACCTGGTGGAACCGAGGGGCCACAGTGACACTGTGGGGCCTTTTGGAAGCAACAGGACCCTGGTGGGAAGCCACGGGATGATTAATCCTGCACGAACCTGCTCCAGGTGGGCTCCTCTCTCCCGGCTTCCACAGGTGCTGCTAGGATCCCACTCCGGCACTGGCTTGGCACGGGCTCACGGCTTCCTTTGGCAATGGCTCTGCTCCAGGATGGCATGCTGCAGAGAATGCAGGTAGATTTTGTGCTCACTCCTGGCATGCAGCTGGACAATAAAGCCTCATCCAGCCCCCCCTCAGCCCATGTCTGGCTCTGGCATTGGGGCGGGGCAACTTTGGGAGCAGCCCCAGCCATGCTCCTGCTCCCGGCTGGGCACCCAGCTGCTGGGACACAGGTGTGTCCTGATGCCACCGTCTACTCCTTTGAGAAGGGGAGGACAGAGTGCATCAGGGAGTTTGGTGTGGCTTACATGCGGCAAGGAGAAGGTGCAGCCCCAAACTGGCTTTCACTTCTAGAACCTTTTGCTATTGCGGGAGCAGCTGCTGGAGCTTTTCAACCGAGCTGCAAGAGTGAAAAGTGTGATGGCATGTCTATCTGAGAAGGAAGGTTCGGTGCCGCAGCCTGTTGTGCACAATTTATATGCTGATAAGAGAAGGGGGTGCTTTTGCAACGTTTTCCTTCCTGACACTTCTGTCTCTGTGAGCTTTAGCTGCTTGGACTCAGGGATACCGAAGGTGTGTGAAACTGACTGGGCTGCGAGAATCATGTCGCACAGGGAACAGGGAAGGTCAGCAAATGTTTCCTGTCCTGGCACATCTCTCAGTCTGAACTGCAGCTGCAGATGCTTCACTTCAGCCAAGGACTCTGCCACCTTGAGAGAAGGATGCGCTCTACGGAGTTGAGAAAGAAAGTGCGTCTCACTAGCTTCTTTCCTCTAGTTCATAGACAGCAAAGGGGCTATGAAAGGCAGCACTGGCTTTTTGTTCTAGGACTTCTTCTTTACAAGCAGCTGCTGGATGTTTGGAAGGGGGTTTGGGATATGCAAAAATGAGAGGCTAAGATGGTAAGAGGGTAAGATGGAAGCCATCTGGCAAAAGCAGAGCTCACCAAAGGGCCAGCTGAGAAAGCTCTTGCTGCCTACAACTTCAACTGCACCCCTCAAAGCAGCAGCACACACGCTGCTCTCGGCACTTTCCTTCTCAGCTCTACGCACCATCCTAAGCCTTGCCTCTCCCACACTCAGGATCCAAAGACAACGGCACCAGGGACTGCTCACACACTAAAGGCACCAGGACAAAAGGCTCCCCAGCTTGGCCTTTGCATTCCCGCTGACAGCTCCACAGCTCGAACCCACAGAACTGCCTGCTGCCAACAGCCTTTCCAATCACTCCGAGCACCTCATGACAAGGAGCTGCAGCGCGTGGGGAATGAATCTCCAGCAGCCTCCTGCCCCAGGCTGTCCCCCGGGAGCAGCCCTGCTCCAGGCCGTGACTGCCACCTGCACAGCCAAAGGACCCGGAGCCGGTGTTACACACCACGGCTGTGCCTGGCACAGAGACACCAGTGGCCACACAAGTGGCCATGGCACTGTCCGCACACAGTCCCTGCTGCTTCTCCCCCAGCCGCTGGCACCAACTCCCAGCCACCCACTCCTAAAGCCACGGGCCCACTGGGACACTGCGGGGGCTCGTGGAAGCCAGCGGCCATTGTGACACAGCGGGGCTGCACAGAGCCCACGGTGCTTTGTGACCCGTGGCTCCCAGGAGAGCCTTTGTGATGCTGGGGAACTACAAGGAAGCCTGGCTCCTCTGTGACACCACCACAGAAGCTCAGGGGAGCCCTGGAGACCGTGGTGATGCTATGGAACCTGATGCAACCCTGCCTCCACTGTGACACCACAGAACCTCTGGGAGCCCTGGAGACCGTGCTGATGCTATGGAACCTGATGCAACCCTGCCTCCACTGTGACACCACAGAACCTCTGGGAGCCCTGGAGACCGTGGTGATGCTATGGAACCTGATGCAACCCTGCCTCCACTGTGACACCACAGAAGCTCGGGGAGCCCTGGAGACTGTGGGGATGCTGGCGAAGCTGACGGAACCCTGGGCACCACAGTGACACTATGGAACCTGGTGGAACCGAGGGGCCACAGTGACACTGTGGGGCCTTTTGGAAGCAACAGGACCCTGGTGGGAAGCCACAGGATGATTAATCCTGCACGAACCTGCTCCAGGTGGGCTCCTCTCTCCCGGCTTCCACAGGTGCTGCTAGGATCCCACTCCGGCACTGGCTTGTCACGGGCTCACGGCTTCCTTTGGCAATGGCTCTGCTCCAGGATGGCATGCTGCAGAGAATGCAGGTAGATTTTGTGCTCACTCCTGGCATGCAGCTGGACAATAAAGCCTGATCCAGCCCCCCCTCAGCCCATTTCTGGCTCTGGCATTGGGGCGGGGCAACTTTGGGAGCAGCCCCAGCCATGCTCCTGCTCCCGGCTGGGCACCCAGCTGCTGGGACACAGGTGTGTCCTGATGCCACCGTCTACTCCTTTGAGAAGGGGAGGACAGAGTGCATCAGGGAGTTTGGTGTGGCTTACATGCGGCAAGGAGAAGGTGCAGCCCCAAACTGGCTTTCACTTCTAGAACCTTTTGCTATTGCGGGAGCAGCTGCTGGAGCTTTTCAACCGAGCTGCAAGAGTGAAAAGTGTGATGGCATGTCTATCTGAGAAGGAAGGTTCGGTGCCGCAGCCTGTTGTGCACAATTTATATGCTGATAAGAGAAGGGGGTGCTTTTGCAACGTTTTCCTTCCTGACACTTCTGTCTCTGTGAGCTTTAGCTGCTTGGACTCAGGGATACCGAAGGTGTGTGAAAGTGACTGGGCTGCGAGAATCATGTTGCACAGGGAACAGGGAAGGTCAGCAAATGTTTCCTGTCCTGGCACATCTCTCAGTCTGAACTGCAGCTGCAGATGCTTCACTTCCGCCAAGGACTCTGCCACCTTGAGAGAAGGATGCGCTCTATGGAGTTGAGAAAGAAAGTGCGTCTCACTAGCTTCTTTCCTCTAGTTCATAGACAGCAAAGGGGCTATGAAAGGCAGCACTGGCTTTTTGTTCTAGGACTTCTTCTTTACAAGCAGCTGCTGGATGTTTGGAAGGGGGTTTGGGATATGCAAAAATGAGAGGCTAAGATGGTAAGAGGGTAAGATGGAAGCCATCTGGAAAAGCAGAGCTCACAAAAGGGCCAGCTGAGAAAGCTCTTGCTGCCTACAACTTCAACTGCACCCCTCAAAGCAGCAGCACACACGCTGCTCTCGGCACTTTCCTTCTCAGCTCTACGCACCATCCTAAGCCTTGCCTCTCCCACACTCAGGATCCAAAGACAACGGCACCAGGGACTGCTCACACACTAAAGGCACCAGGACAAAAGGCTCACCAGCTTGGCCTTTGCATTCCCGCTGACAGCTCCACAGCTCGAACCCACAGAACTGCCTGCTGCCAACAGCCTTTCCAATCACTCCGAGCACCTCATGACAAGGAGCTGCAGCGTGTGGGGAATGAATCTCCAGCAGCCTCCTGCCCCAGGCTGTCCCCCGGGAGCAGCCCTGCTCCAGGCCGTGACTGCCACCTGCACAGCCAAAGGACCCGGAGCCGGTGTTACACACCACGGCTGTGCCTGGCACAGAGACACCAGTGGCCACACAAGTGGCCATGGCACTGTCCGCACACAGTCCCTGCTGCTTCTCCCCCAGCCGCTGGCACCAACTCCCAGCCACCCACTCCTAAAGCCACGGGCCCACTGGGACACTGCGGGGGCTCCTGGAAGCCAGCGGCCATTGTGACACAGCGGGGCTGCACAGAGCCCACGGTGCTTTGTGACCCGTGGCTCCCAGGAGAGCTTTTGTGATGCTGGGGAACTACAAGGAAGCCTGGCTCCTCTGTGACACCACCACAGAAGCTCAGGGGAGCCCTGGAGACCGTGGTGATGCTATGGAACCTGATGCAACCCTGCCTCCACTGTGACACCACAGAAGCTCAGGGAGCCCTGGAGACCGTGCTGATGCTATGGAACCTGATGCAACCCTGCCTCCACTGTGACACCACAGAAGCTCGGGGAGCCCTGGAGACTGTGGGGATGCTGGCGAAGCTGACGGAACCCTGGGCACCACAGTGACGCTATGGAACCTGGTGGAACCGAGGGGCCACAGTGACACTGTGGGGCCTTTTGGAAGCAACAGGACCCTGGTGGGAAGCCACAGGATGATTAATCCTGCACGAACCTGCTCCAGGTGGGCTCCTCTCTCCCGGCTTCCACAGGTGCTGCTAGGATCCCACTCCGGCACTGGCTTGGCACGGGCTCACGGCTTCCTTTGGCAATGGCTCTGCTCCAGGATGGCATGCTGCAGAGAATGCAGGTAGATTTTGTGCTCACTCCTGGCATGCAGCTGGACAATAAAGCCTCATCCAGCCCCCCCTCAGCCCATGTCTGGCTCTGGCATTGGGGCGGGGCAACTTTGGGAGCAGCCCCAGCCATGCTCCTGCTCCCGGCTGGGCACCCAGCTGCTGGGACACAGGTGTGTCCTGATGCCACCGTCTACTCCTTTGAGAAGGGGAGGACAGAGTGCATCAGGGAGTTTGGTGTGGCTTACATGCGGCAAGGAGAAGGTGCAGCCCCGAACTGGCTTTCACTTCTAGAACCTTTTGCTATTGCGGAAGCAGCTGCTGGAGCTTTTCAACCGAGCTGCAAGAGTGAAAAGTGTGATGGCATGTCTATCTGAGAAGGAAGGTTCGGTGCCGCAGCCTGTTGTGCACAATTTATATGCTGATAAGAGAAGGGGGTGCTTTTGCAACGCTTTCCTTCCTGACACTTCTGTCTCTGTGAGCTTTAGCTGCTTGGACTCAGGGATACCGAAGGTGTGTGAAACTGACTGGGCTGCGAGAATCATGTCGCACAGGGAACAGGGAAGGTCAGCAAATGTTTCCTGTCCTGGCACATCTCTCAGTCTGAACTGCAGCTGCAGATGCTTCACTTCCGCCAAGGACTCTGCCACCTTGAGAGAAGGATGCGCTCTATGGAGTTGAGAAAGAAAGTGCGTCTCACTAGCTTCTTTCCTCTAGTTCATAGACAGCAAAGGGGCTATGAAAGGCAGCACTGGCTTTTTGTTCTAGGACTTCTTCTTTACAAGCAGCTGCTGGATGTTTGGAAGGGGGTTTGGGATATGCAAAAATGAGAGGCTAAGATGGTAAGAGGGTAAGATGGAAGCCATCTGGCAAAAGCAGAGCTCACCAAAGGGCCAGCTGAGAAAGCTCTTGCTGCCTACAACTTCAACTGCACCCCTCAAAGCAGCAGCACACACGCTGCTCTCGGCACTTTCCTTCTCAGCTCTACACACCATCCTAAGCCTTGCCTCTCCCACACTCAGGATCCAAAGACAACGGCACCAGGGACTGCTCACACACTAAAGGCACCAGGACAAAAGGCTCACCAGCTTGGCCTTTGCATTCCCGCTGACAGCTCCACAGCTCGAACCCACAGAACTGCCTGCTGCCAACAGCCTTTCCAATCACTCCGAGCACCTCATGACAAGGAGCTGCAGCGCGTGGGGAATGAATCTCCAGCAGCCTCCTGCCCCAGGCTGTCCTCCGGGAGCAGCCCTGCTCCAGGCCGTGACTGCCACCTGCACAGCCAAAGGACCCGGAGCCGGTGTTACACACCACGGCTGTGCCTGGCACAGAGACACCAGTGGCCACACAAGTGGCCATGGCACTGTCCGCACACAGTCCCTGCTGCTTCTCCCCCAGCCGCTGGCACCAACTCCCAGCCACCCACTCCTAAAGCCACGGGCCCACTGGGACACTGCGGGGGCTCGTGGAAGCCAGCGGCCATTGTGACACAGCGGGGCTGCACAGAGCCCACGGTGCTTTGTGACCCGTGGCTCCCAGGAGAGCTTTTGTGATGCTGGGGAACTACAAGGAAGCCTGGCTCCTCTGTGACATCACCACAGAAGCTCAGGGGAGCCCTGGAGACCGTGGTGATGCTATGGAACCTGATGCAACCCTGCCTCCACTGTGACACCACAGAACCTCTGGGAGCCCTGGAGACCGTGCTGATGCTATGGAACCTGATGCAACCCTGCCTCCACTGTGACACCACAGAAGCTCAGGGAGCCCTGGAGACTGTGGTGATGCTATGGAACCTGATGCAACCTTGCCTCCACTGTGACACCACAGAAGCTCAAGGAGCCCTGGAAACCGTGGTGACGCTATGGAACCTGATGCAACCCTGCCTCCACTGTGACACCACAGAAGCTCGGGGAGCCCTGGAGACTGTGGGGATGCTGGCGAAGCTGACGGAACCCTGGGCACCACAGTGACGCTATGGAACCTGGTGGAACCGAGGGGCCACAGTGACACTGTGGGGCCTTTTGGAAGCAACAGGACCCTGGTGGGAAGCCACGGGATGATTAATCCTGCACGAACCTGCTCCAGGTGGGCTCCTCTCTCCCGGCTTCCACAGGTGCTGCTAGGATCCCACTCCGGCACTGGCTTGGCACGGGCTCATGGCTTCCTTTGGCAATGGCTCTGCTCCAGGATGGCATGCTGCAGAGAATGCAGGTAGATTTTGTGCTCACTCCTGGCATGCAGCTGGACAATAAAGCCTCATCCAGCCCCCCCTCAGCCCATGTCTGGCTCTGGCATTGGGGCGGGGCAACTTTGGGAGCAGCCCCAGCCATGCTCCTGCTCCCGGCTGGGCACCCAGCTGCTGGGACACAGGTGTGTCCTGATGCCACCGTCTACTCCTTTGAGAAGGGGAGGACAGAGTGCATCAGGGAGTTTGGTGTGGCTTACATGCGGCAAGGAGAAGGTGCAGCCCCGAACTGGCTTTCACTTCTAGAACCTTTTGCTATTGCGGGAGCAGCTGCTGGAGCTTTTCAACCGAGCTGCAAGAGTGAAAAGTGTGATGGCATGTCTATCTGAGAAGGAAGGTTCGGTGCCGCAGCCTGTTGTGCACAATTTATATGCTGATAAGAGAAGGGGGTGCTTTTGCAACGCTTTCCTTCCTGACACTTCTGTCTCTGTGAGCTTTAGCTGCTTGGACTCAGGGATACCGAAGGTGTGTGAAACTGACTGGGCTGCGAGAATCATGTCGCACAGGGAACAGGGAAGGTCAGCAAATGTTTCCTGTCCTGGCACATCTCTCAGTCTGAACTGCAGCTGCAGATGCTTCACTTCCGCCAAGGACTCTGCCACCTTGAGAGAAGGATGCGCTCTATGGAGTTGAGAAAGAAAGTGCGTCTCACTAGCTTCTTTCCTCTAGTTCATAGACAGCAAAGGGGCTATGAAAGGCAGCACTGGCTTTTTGTTCTAGGACTTCTTCTTTACAAGCAGCTGCTGGATGTTTGGAAGGGGGTTTGGGATATGCAAAAATGAGAGGCTAAGATGGTAAGAGGGTAAGATGGAAGCCATCTGGAAAAGCAGAGCTCACCAAAGGGCCAGCTGAGAAAGCTCTTGCTGCCTACAACTTCAACTGCACCCCTCAAAGCAGCAGCACACACGCTGCTCCCCGCACTTTCCTTCTCAGCTCTACGCACCATCCTAAGCCTTGCCTCTCCCACACTCAGGATCCAAAGACAACGGCACCAGGGACTGCTCACACACTAAAGGCACCAGGACAAAAGGCTCACCAGCTTGGCCTTTGCATTCCCGCTGACAGCTCCACAGCTCGAACCCACAGAACTGCCTGCTGCCAACAGCCTTTCCAATCACTCCGAGCACCTCATGACAAGGAGCTGCAGCGTGTGGGGAATGAATCTCCAGCAGCCTCCTGCCCCAGGCTGTCCCCCGGGAGCAGCCCTGCTCCAGGCCGTGACTGCCACCTGCACAGCCAAAGGACCCGGAGCCGGTGTTACACACCACGGCTGTGCCTGGCACAGAGACACCAGTGGCCACACAAGTGGCCATGGCACTGTCCACACACAGTCCCTGCTGCTTCTCCCCCAGCCGCTGGCACCAACTCCCAGCCACCCACTCCTAAAGCCACGGGCCCACTGGGACACTGCGGGGGCTCCTGGAAGCCAGCGGCCATTGTGACACAGCGGGGCTGCACAGAGCCCACGGTGCTTTGTGACCCGTGGCTCCCAGGAGAGCCTTTGTGATGCTGGGGAACTACAAGGAAGCCTGGCTCCTCTGTGACACCACCACAGAAGCTCAGGGGAGCCCTGGAGACCGTGCTGATGCTATGGAACCTGATGCAACCCTGCCTCCACTGTGACACCACAGAAGCTCAGGGGAGCCCTGGAGACCGTGCTGATGCTATGGAACCTGATGCAACCCTGCCTCCACTGTGACACCACAGAAGCTCGGGGAGCCCTGGAGACTGTGGGGATGCTGGCGAAGCTGACGGAACCCTGGGCACCACAGTGACGCTATGGAACCTGGTGGAACCGAGGGGCCACAGTGACACTGTGGGGCCTTTTGGAAGCAACAGGACCCTGGTGGGAAGCCACAGGATGATTAATCCTGCACGAACCTGCTCCAGGTGGGCTCCTCTCTCCCGGCTTCCACAGGTGCTGCTAGGATCCCACTCCGGCACTGGCTTGGCACGGGCTCACGGCTTCCTTTGGCAATGGCTCTGCTCCAGGATGGCATGCTGCAGAGAATGCAGGTAGATTTTGTGCTCACTCCTGGCATGCAGCTGGACAATAAAGCCTCATCCAGCCCCCCCTCAGCCCATGTCTGGCTCTGGCATTGGGGCGGGGCAACTTTGGGAGCAGCCCCAGCCATGCTCCTGCTCCCGGCTGGGCACCCAGCTGCTGGGACACAGGTGTGTCCTGATGCCACCGTCTACTCCTTTGAGAAGGGGAGGACAGAGTGCATCAGGGAGTTTGGTGTGGCTTACATGCGGCAAGGAGAAGGTGCAGCCCCGAACTGGCTTTCACTTCTAGAACCTTTTGCTATTGCGGGAGCAGCTGCTGGAGCTTTTCAACCGAGCTGCAAGAGTGAAAAGTGTGATGGCATGTCTATCTGAGAAGGAAGGTTCGGTGCCGCAGCCTGTTGTGCACAATTTATATGCTGATAAGAGAAGGGGGTGCTTTTGCAACGTTTTCCTTCCTGACACTTCTGTCTCTGTGAGCTTTAGCTGCTTGGACTCAGGGATACCGAAGGTGTGTGAAAGTGACTGGGCTGCGAGAATCATGTTGCACAGGGAACAGGGAAGGTCAGCAAATGTTTCCTGTCCTGGCACATCTCTCAGTCTGAACTGCAGCTGCAGATGCTTCACTTCCGCCAAGGACTCTGCCACCTTGAGAGAAGGATGCGCTCTATGGAGTTGAGAAAGAAAGTGCGTCTCACTAGCTTCTTTCCTCTAGTTCATAGACAGCAAAGGGGCTATGAAAGGCAGCACTGGCTTTTTGTTCTAGGACTTCTTCTTTACAAGCAGCTGCTGGATGTTTGGAAGGGGGTTTGGGATATGCAAAAATGAGAGGCTAAGATGGTAAGAGGGTAAGATGGAAGCCATCTGGCAAAAGCAGAGCTCACCAAAGGGCCAGCTGAGAAAGCTCTTGCTGCCTACAACTTCAACTGCACCCCTCAAAGCAGCAGCACACACGCTGCTCTCGGCACTTTCCTTCTCAGCTCTACACACCATCCTAAGCCTTGCCTCTCCCACACTCAGGATCCAAAGACAACGGCACCAGGGACTGCTCACACACTAAAGGCACCAGGACAAAAGGCTCACCAGCTTGGCCTTTGCATTCCCGCTGACAGCTCCACAGCTCGAACCCACAGAACTGCCTGCTGCCAACAGCCTTTCCAATCACTCCGAGCACCTCATGACAAGGAGCTGCAGCGCGTGGGGAATGAATCTCCAGCAGCCTCCTGCCCCAGGCTGTCCTCCGGGAGCAGCCCTGCTCCAGGCCGTGACTGCCACCTGCACAGCCAAAGGACCCGGAGCCGGTGTTACACACCACGGCTGTGCCTGGCACAGAGACACCAGTGGCCACACAAGTGGCCATGGCACTGTCCGCACACAGTCCCTGCTGCTTCTCCCCCAGCCGCTGGCACCAACTCCCAGCCACCCACTCCTAAAGCCACGGGCCCACTGGGACACTGCGGGGGCTCGTGGAAGCCAGCGGCCATTGTGACACAGCGGGGCTGCACAGAGCCCACGGTGCTTTGTGACCCGTGGCTCCCAGGAGAGCCTTTGTGATGCTGGGGAACTACAAGGAAGCCTGGCTCCTCTGTGACACCACCACAGAAGCTCAGGGGAGCCCTGGAGACCGTGCTGATGCTATGGAACCTGATGCAACCCTGCCTCCACTGTGACACCACAGAAGCTCAGGGGAGCCCTGGAGACCGTGCTGATGCTATGGAACCTGATGCAACCCTGCCTCCACTGTGACACCACAGAAGCTCAGGGAGCCCTGGAGACCGTGGTGACGCTATGGAACCTGATGCAACCCTGCCTCCACTGTGACACCACAGAAGCTCAGGGAGCCCTGGAGACTGTGGGGATGCTGGCGAAGCTGACGGAACCCTGGGCACCACAGTGACGCTATGGAACCTGGTGGAACCGAGGGGCCACAGTGACACTGTGGGGCCTTTTGGAAGCAACAGGACCCTGGTGGGAAGCCACAGGATGATTAATCCTGCACGAACCTGCTCCAGGTGGGCTCCTCTCTCCCAGTTTCCACAGGTGCTGCTAGGATCCCACTCCGGCACTGGCTTGTCACGGGCTCACGGCTTCCTTTGGCAATGGCTCTGCTCCAGGATGGCATGCTGCAGAGAATGCAGGTAGATTTTGTGCTCACTCCTGGCATGCAGCTGGACAATAAAGCCTCATCCAGCCCCCCCTCAGCCCATGTCTGGCTCTGGCATTGGGGCAGGGCAACTTTGGGAGCAGCCCCAGCCCTGCTCCTGCTCCCGGCTGGGCACCCAGCTGCTGGGACACAGGTGTGTCCTGATGCCACCGTCTACTCCTTTGAGAAGGGGAGGACAGAGTGCATCAGGGAGTTTGGTGTGGCTTACATGCGGCAAGGAGAAGGTGCAGCCCCAAACTGGCTTTCACTTCTAGAACCTTTTGCTATTGCGGGAGCAGCTGCTGGAGCTTTTCAACCGAGCTGCAAGAGTGAAAAGTGTGATGGCATGTCTATCTGAGAAGGAAGGTTCGGTGCCGCAGACTGTTGTGCACAATTTATATGCTGATAAGAGAAGGGGGTGCTTTTGCAACGCTTTCCTTCCTGACACTTCTGTCTCTGTGAGCTTTAGCTGCTTGGACTCAGGGATACCGAAGGTGTGTGAAAGTGACTGGGCTGCGAGAATCATGTTGCACAGGGAACAGGGAAGGTCAGCAAATGTTTCCTGTCCTGGCACATCTCTCAGTCTGAACTGCAGCTGCAGATGCTTCACTTCCGCCAAGGACTCTGCCACCTTGAGAGAAGGATGCGCTCTATGGAGTTGAGAAAGAAAGTGCGTCTCACTAGCTTCTTTCCTCTACTTCATAGACAGCAAAGGGGCTATGAAAGGCAGCACTGGCTTTTTGTTCTAGGACTTCTTCTTTACAAGCAGCTGCTGGATGTTTGGAAGGGGGTTTGGGATATGCAAAAATGAGAGGCTAAGATGGTAAGAGGGTAAGATGGAAGCCATCTGGCAAAAGCAGAGCTCACCAAAGGGCCAGCTGAGAAAGCTCTTGCTGCCTACAACTTCAACTGCACCCCTCAAAGCAGCAGCACACACGCTGCTCTCGGCACTTTCCTTCTCAGCTCTACACACCATCCTAAGCCTTGCCTCTCCCACACTCAGGATCCAAAGACAACGGCACCAGGGACTGCTCACACACTAAAGGCACCAGGACAAAAGGCTCACCAGCTTGGCCTTTGCATTCCCGCTGACAGCTCCACAGCTCGAACCCACAGAACTGCCTGCTGCCAACAGCCTTTCCAATCACTCCGAGCACCTCATGACAAGGAGCTGCAGCGCGTGGGGAATGAATCTCCAGCAGCCTCCTGCCCCAGGCTGTCCTCCGGGAGCAGCCCTGCTCCAGGCCGTGACTGCCACCTGCACAGCCAAAGGACCCGGAGCCGGTGTTACACACCACGGCTGTGCCTGGCACAGAGACACCAGTGGCCACACAAGTGGCCATGGCACTGTCCGCACAAAGTCCCTGCTGCTTCTCCCCCAGCCGCTGGCACCAACTCCCAGCCACCCACTCCTAAAGCCACGGGCCCACTGGGACACTGCGGGGACTCGTGGAAGCCAGCGGCCATTGTGACACAGCGGGGCTGCACAGAGCCCACGGTGCTTTGTGACCCGTGGCTCCCAGGAGAGCCTTTGTGATGCTGGGGAACTACAAGGAAGCCTGGCTCCTCTGTGACATCACCACAGAAGCTCAGGGGAGCCCTGGAGACCGTGGTGATGCTATGGAACCTGATGCAACCCTGCCTCCACTGTGACACCACAGAAGCTCAGGGAGCCCTGGAGACCGTGCTGATGCTATGGAACCTGATGCAACCCTGCCTCCACTGTGACACCACAGAAGCTCAGGGAGCCCTGAGACTGTGGTGATGCTATGGAACCTGATGCAACCCTGCCTCCACTGTGACACCACAGAAGCTCGGGGAGCCCTGGAGACTGTGGGGATGCTGGCGAAGCTGACGGAACCCTGGGCACCACAGTGACGCTATGGAACCTGGTGGAACCGAGGGGCCACAGTGACACTGTGGGGCCTTTTGGAAGCAACAGGACCCTGGTGGGAAGCCACGGGATGATTAATCCTGCACGAACCTGCTCCAGGTGGGCTCCTCTCTCCCGGCTTCCACAGGTGCTGCTAGGATCCCACTCCGGCACTGGCTTGTCACGGGCTCACGGCTTCCTTTGGCAATGGCTCTGCTCCAGGATGGCATGCTGCAGAGAATGCAGGTAGATTTTGTGCTCACTCCTGGCATGCAGCTGGACAATAAAGCCTGATCCAGCCCCCCCTCAGCCCATGTCTGGCTCTGGCATTGGGGCGGGGCAACTTTGGGAGCAGCCCCAGCCATGCTCCTGCTCCCGGCTGGGCACCCAGCTGCTGGGACACAGGTGTGTCCTGATGCCACCGTCTACTCCTTTGAGAAGGGGAGGACAGAGTGCATCAGGGAGTTTGGTGTGGCTTACATGCGGCAAGGAGAAGGTGCAGCCCCGAACTGGCTTTCACTTCTAGAACCTTTTGCTATTGCGGGAGCAGCTGCTGGAGCTTTTCAACCGAGCTGCAAGAGTGAAAAGTGTGATGGCATGTCTATCTGAGAAGGAAGGTTCGGTGCCGCAGCCTGTTGTGCACAATTTATATGCTGATAAGAGAAGGGGGTGCTTTTGCAACGTTTTCCTTCCTGACACTTCTGTCTCTGTGAGCTTTAGCTGCTTGGACTCAGGGATACCGAAGGTGTGTGAAAGTGACTGGGCTGCGAGAATCATGTCGCACAGGGAACAGGGAAGGTCAGCAAATGTTTCCTGTCCTGGCACATCTCTCAGTCTGAACTGCAGCTGCAGATGCTTCACTTCAGCCAAGGACTCTGCCACCTTGAGAGAAGGATGCGCTCTACGGAGTTGAGAAAGAAAGTGCGTCTCACTAGCTTCTTTCCTCTAGTTCATAGACAGCAAAGGGGCTATGAAAGGCAGCACTGGCTTTTTGTTCTAGGACTTCTTCTTTACAAGCAGCTGCTGGATGTTTGGAAGGGGGTTTGGGATATGCAAAAATGAGAGGCTAAGATGGTAAGAGGGTAAGATGGAAGCCATCTGGCAAAAGCAGAGCTCACCAAAGGGCCAGCTGAGAAAGCTCTTGCTGCCTACAACTTCAACTGCACCCCTCAAAGCAGCAGCACACACGCTGCTCTCGGCACTTTCCTTCTCAGCTCTACGCACCATCCTAAGCCTTGCCTCTCCCACACTCAGGATCCAAAGACAACGGCACCAGGGACTGCTCACACACTAAAGGCACCAGGACAAAAGGCTCACCAGCTTGGCCTTTGCATTCCCGCTGACAGCTCCACAGCTCGAACCCACAGAACTGCCTGCTGCCAACAGCCTTTCCAATCACTCCGAGCACCTCATGACAAGGAGCTGCAGCGCGTGGGGAATGAATCTCCAGCAGCCTCCTGCCCCAGGCTGTCCTCCGGGAGCAGCCCTGCTCCAGGCCGTGACTGCCACCTGCACAGCCAAAGGACCCGGAGCCGGTGTTACACACCACGGCTGTGCCTGGCACAGAGACACCAGTGGCCACACAAGTGGCCATGGCACTGTCCGCACACAGTCCCTGCTGCTTCTCCCCCAGCCGCTGGCACCAACTCCCAGCCACCCACTCCTAAAGCCACGGGCCCACTGGGACACTGCGGGGGCTCGTGGAAGCCAGCGGCCATTGTGACACAGCGGGGCTGCACAGAGCCCACGGTGCTTTGTGACCCGTGGCTCCCAGGAGAGCCTTTGTGATGCTGGGGAACTACAAGGAAGCCTGGCTCCTCTGTGACACCACCACAGAAGCTCAGGGGAGCCCTGGAGACCGTGGTGATGCTATGGAACCTGATGCAACCCTGCCTCCACTGTGACACCACAGAACCTCTGGGAGCCCTGGAGACCGTGCTGATGCTATGGAACCTGATGCAACCCTGCCTCCACTGTGACACCACAGAACCTCTGGGAGCCCTGGAGACCGTGGTGATGCTATGGAACCTGATGCAACCCTGCCTCCACTGTGACACCACAGAAGCCTGGGGAGCCCTGGAGACTGTGGGGATGCTGGCGAAGCTGACGGAACCCTGGGCACCACAGTGACACTATGGAACCTGGTGGAACCGAGGGGCCACAGTGACACTGTGGGGCCTTTTGGAAGCAACAGGACCCTGGTGGGAAGCCACAGGATGATTAATCCTGCACGAACCTGCTCCAGGTGGGCTCCTCTCTCCCGGCTTCCACAGGTGCTGCTAGGATCCCACTCCGGCACTGGCTTGTCACGGGCTCACGGCTTCCTTTGGCAATGGCTCTGCTCCAGGATGGCATGCTGCAGAGAATGCAGGTAGATTTTGTGCTCACTCCTGGCATGCAGCTGGACAATAAAGCCTGATCCAGCCCCCCCTCAGCCCATTTCTGGCTCTGGCATTGGGGCGGGGCAACTTTGGGAGCAGCCCCAGCCATGCTCCTGCTCCCGGCTGGGCACCCAGCTGCTGGGACACAGGTGTGTCCTGATGCCACCGTCTACTCCTTTGAGAAGGGGAGGACAGAGTGCATCAGGGAGTTTGGTGTGGCTTACATGCGGCAAGGAGAAGGTGCAGCCCCAAACTGGCTTTCACTTCTAGAACCTTTTGCTATTGCGGGAGCAGCTGCTGGAGCTTTTCAACCGAGCTGCAAGAGTGAAAAGTGTGATGGCATGTCTATCTGAGAAGGAAGGTTCGGTGCCGCAGCCTGTTGTGCACAATTTATATGCTGATAAGAGAAGGGGGTGCTTTTGCAACGTTTTCCTTCCTGACACTTCTGTCTCTGTGAGCTTTAGCTGCTTGGACTCAGGGATACCGAAGGTGTGTGAAAGTGACTGGGCTGCGAGAATCATGTTGCACAGGGAACAGGGAAGGTCAGCAAATGTTTCCTGTCCTGGCACATCTCTCAGTCTGAACTGCAGCTGCAGATGCTTCACTTCCGCCAAGGACTCTGCCACCTTGAGAGAAGGATGCGCTCTATGGAGTTGAGAAAGAAAGTGCGTCTCACTAGCTTCTTTCCTCTAGTTCATAGACAGCAAAGGGGCTATGAAAGGCAGCACTGGCTTTTTGTTCTAGGACTTCTTCTTTACAAGCAGCTGCTGGATGTTTGGAAGGGGGTTTGGGATATGCAAAAATGAGAGGCTAAGATGGTAAGAGGGTAAGATGGAAGCCATCTGGAAAAGCAGAGCTCACAAAAGGGCCAGCTGAGAAAGCTCTTGCTGCCTACAACTTCAACTGCACCCCTCAAAGCAGCAGCACACACGCTGCTCTCGGCACTTTCCTTCTCAGCTCTACGCACCATCCTAAGCCTTGCCTCTCCCACACTCAGGATCCAAAGACAACGGCACCAGGGACTGCTCACACACTAAAGGCACCAGGACAAAAGGCTCACCAGCTTGGCCTTTGCATTCCCGCTGACAGCTCCACAGCTCGAACCCACAGAACTGCCTGCTGCCAACAGCCTTTCCAATCACTCCGAGCACCTCATGACAAGGAGCTGCAGCGTGTGGGGAATGAATCTCCAGCAGCCTCCTGCCCCAGGCTGTCCCCCGGGAGCAGCCCTGCTCCAGGCCGTGACTGCCACCTGCACAGCCAAAGGACCCGGAGCCGGTGTTACACACCACGGCTGTGCCTGGCACAGAGACACCAGTGGCCACACAAGTGGCCATGGCACTGTCCGCACACAGTCCCTGCTGCTTCTCCCCCAGCCGCTGGCACCAACTCCCAGCCACCCACTCCTAAAGCCACGGGCCCACTGGGACACTGCGGGGGCTCCTGGAAGCCAGCGGCCATTGTGACACAGCGGGGCTGCACAGAGCCCACGGTGCTTTGTGACCCGTGGCTCCCAGGAGAGCCTTTGTGATGCTGGGGAACTACAAGGAAGCCTGGCTCCTCTGTGACACCACCACAGAAGCTCAGGGGAGCCCTGGAGACCGTGGTGATGCTATGGAACCTGATGCAACCCTGCCTCCACTGTGACACCACAGAAGCTCAGGGAGCCCTGGAGACCGTGCTGATGCTATGGAACCTGATGCAACCCTGCCTCCACTGTGACACCACAGAAGCTCGGGGAGCCCTGGAGACTGTGGGGATGCTGGCGAAGCTGACGGAACCCTGGGCACCACAGTGACGCTATGGAACCTGGTGGAACCGAGGGGCCACAGTGACACTGTGGGGCCTTTTGGAAGCAACAGGACCCTGGTGGGAAGCCACAGGATGATTAATCCTGCACGAACCTGCTCCAGGTGGGCTCCTCTCTCCCGGCTTCCACAGGTGCTGCTAGGATCCCACTCCGGCACTGGCTTGGCACGGGCTCACGGCTTCCTTTGGCAATGGCTCTGCTCCAGGATGGCATGCTGCAGAGAATGCAGGTAGATTTTGTGCTCACTCCTGGCATGCAGCTGGACAATAAAGCCTCATCCAGCCCCCCCTCAGCCCATGTCTGGCTCTGGCATTGGGGCGGGGCAACTTTGGGAGCAGCCCCAGCCATGCTCCTGCTCCCGGCTGGGCACCCAGCTGCTGGGACACAGGTGTGTCCTGATGCCACCGTCTACTCCTTTGAGAAGGGGAGGACAGAGTGCATCAGGGAGTTTGGTGTGGCTTACATGCGGCAAGGAGAAGGTGCAGCCCCGAACTGGCTTTCACTTCTAGAACCTTTTGCTATTGCGGAAGCAGCTGCTGGAGCTTTTCAACCGAGCTGCAAGAGTGAAAAGTGTGATGGCATGTCTATCTGAGAAGGAAGGTTCGGTGCCGCAGCCTGTTGTGCACAATTTATATGCTGATAAGAGAAGGGGGTGCTTTTGCAATGCTTTCCTTCCTGACACTTCTGTCTCTGTGAGCTTTAGCTGCTTGGACTCAGGGATACCGAAGGTGTGTGAAACTGACTGGGCTGCGAGAATCATGTCGCACAGGGAACAGGGAAGGTCAGCAAATGTTTCCTGTCCTGGCACATCTCTCAGTCTGAACTGCAGCTGCAGATGCTTCACTTCCGCCAAGGACTCTGCCACCTTGAGAGAAGGATGCGCTCTATGGAGTTGAGAAAGAAAGTGCGTCTCACTAGCTTCTTTCCTCTAGTTCATAGACAGCAAAGGGGCTATGAAAGGCAGCACTGGCTTTTTGTTCTAGGACTTCTTCTTTACAAGCAGCTGCTGGATGTTTGGAAGGGGGTTTGGGATATGCAAAAATGAGAGGCTAAGATGGTAAGAGGGTAAGATGGAAGCCATCTGGCAAAAGCAGAGCTCACCAAAGGGCCAGCTGAGAAAGCTCTTGCTGCCTACAACTTCAACTGCACCCCTCAAAGCAGCAGCACACACGCTGCTCTCGGCACTTTCCTTCTCAGCTCTACACACCATCCTAAGCCTTGCCTCTCCCACACTCAGGATCCAAAGACAACGGCACCAGGGACTGCTCACACACTAAAGGCACCAGGACAAAAGGCTCACCAGCTTGGCCTTTGCATTCCCGCTGACAGCTCCACAGCTCGAACCCAGAGAACTGCCTGCTGCCAACAGCCTTTCCAATCACTCCGAGCACCTCATGACAAGGAGTGTGGGGAATGAATCTCCAGCAGCCTCCTGCCCCAGGCTGTCCTCCGGGAGCAGCCCTGCTCCAGGCCGTGACTGCCACCTGCACAGCCAAAGGACCCAGAGCCGGTGTTACACACCATGGCTGTGCCTGGCACAGAGACACCAGTGGCCACACAAGTGGCCATGGCACTGTCCACACACAGTCCCTGCTGCTGCTCCCCCAGCCGCTGGCACCAACTCCCAGCCACCCACTCCTAAAGCCACGGGGCCCACTGGGACACTGCGGGGGCTCGTGGAAGCCAGCGGCCATTGTGACACAGCGGGGCTGCACAGAGCCCACGGTGCTTTGTGACCCGTGGCTCCCAGGAGAGCCTTTGTGATGCTGGGGAACTACGAGGAAGCCTGGCTCCTCTGTGACACCACCACAGAAGCTCAGGGGAGCCCTGGAGACCGTGCTGATGCTATTGAACCTGATGCAACCCTGCCTCCTCTGTGACACCACAGAAGCTCTTGGAGCCCTGGAGACCGTGGTGATGCTATGGAACCTGATGCAACCCTGCCTCCTCTGTGACACCACAGAACCTCTGGGAGCCCTGGAGACCGTGCTGATGCTATGGAACCTGATGCAACCCTGCCTCCACTGTGAGACCACAGAAGCTCAGGGAGCCCTGGAGACTGTGGTGATGCTATGGAACCTGATGCAACCCTGCCTCCACTGTGACACCACAGAAGCTCAGGGAGCCCTGGAGACCGTGCTGATGCTATGGAACCTGATGCAACCCTGCCTCCACTGTGACACCACAGAAGCTCGGGGAGCTCTGCAGACCGTGGGGATGCTGGCGAAGCTGACGGAACCCTGGGCACCACAGTGACGCTATGGAACCTGGTGGAACCGAGGGGCCACAGTGACACTGTGGGGCCTTTTGGAAGCAACAGGACCCTGGTGGGAAGCCACGGGATGATTAATCCTGCACGAACCTGCTCCAGGTGGGCTCCTCTCTCCCGGCTTCCACAGGTGCTGCTAGGATCCCACTCCGGCACTGGCTTGGCACGGGCTCACGGCTTCCTTTGGCAATGGCTCTGCTCCAGGATGGCATGCTGCAGAGAATGCAGGTAGATTTTGTGCTCACTCCTGGCATGCAGCTGGACAATAAAGCCTGATCCAGCCCCCCCTCAGCATATGTCCGGCTCTGGCATTGGGGCGGGGCAACTTTGGGAGCAGCCCCAGCCCTGCTCCTGCTCCCGGCTGGGCACCCAGCTGCTGGGACACAGGTGTGTCCTGATGCCACCGTCTACTCCTTTGAGAAGGGGAGGACAGAGTGCATCAGGGAGTTTGGTGTGGCTTACATGCGGCAAGGAGAAGGTGCAGCCCCAAACTGGCTTTCACTTCTAGAACCTTTTGCTATTGCGGGAGCAGCTGCTGGAGCTTTTCAACCGAGCTGCAAGAGTGAAAAGTGTGATGGCATGTCTATCTGAGAAGGAAGGTTCGGTGCCGCAGCCTGTTGTGCACAATTTATATGCTGATAAGAGAAGGGGGTGCTTTTGGAACGTTTTCCTTCCTGACACTTCTGTCTCTGTGAGCTTTAGCTGCTTGGACTCAGGGATACCGAAGGTATGTGAAAGTGACTGGGATGCGAGAATCATGTTGCACAGGGAACAGGGAAGGTCAGCAAATGTTTCCTGTCCTGGCACATCTCTCAGTCTGAACTGCAGCTGCAGATGCTTCACTTCCGCCAAGGACTCTGCCACCTTGAGAGAAGGATGCGCTCTATGGAGTTGAGAAAGAAAGTGCGTCTCACTAGCTTCTTTCCTCTACTTCATAGACAGCAAAGGGGCTATGAAAGGCAGCACTGGCTTTTTGTTCTAGGACTTCTTCTTTACAAGCAGCTGCTGGATGTTTGGAAGGGGGTTTGGGATATGCAAAAATGAGAGGCTAAGATGGTAAGAGGGTAAGATGGAAGTCATCTGGCAAAAGCAGAGCTCACAAAAGGGCCAGCTGAGAAAGCTCTTGCTGCCTACAACTTCAACTGCACCCCTCAAAGCAGCAGCACACATGCTGCTCTCGGCACTTTCCTTCTCAGCTCTACGCACCATCCTAAGCCTTGCCTCTCCCACACTCAGGATCCAAAGACAACGGCACCAGGGACTGCTCACACACTAAAGGCACCAGGACAAAAGGCTCACCAGCTTGGCCTTTGCATTCCCGCTGACAGCTCCACAGCTTGAACCCAGAGAACTGCCTGCTGCCAACAGCCTTTCCAATCACTCTGAGCACCTCATGACAAGGAGTGTGGGGAATGAATCTCCAGCAGCCTCCTGCCCCAGGCTGTCCCCCGGGAGCAGCCCTGCTCCAGGCCGTGACTGCCACCTGCACAGCCAAAGGACCCAGAGCCGGTGTTACACACCACGGCTGTGCCTGGCACAGAGACACCAGTGGCCACACAAGTGGCCATGGCACTGTCCACACACAGTCCCTGCTGCTGCTCCCCCAGCCGCTGGCACCAACTCCCAGCCACCCACTCCTAAAGCCACGGGGCCCACTGGGACACTGCGGGGGCTCGTGGAAGCCAGCGGCCATTGTGACACAGCGGGGCTGCACAGAGCCCACGGTGCTTTGTGACCCGTGGCTCCCAGGAGAGCCTTTGTGATGCTGGGGAACTACGAGGAAGCCTGGCTCCTCTGTGACACCACCACAGAAGCTCAGGGGAGCCCTGGAGACCGTGCTGATGCTATTGAACCTGATGCAACCCTGCCTCCTCTGTGACACCACAGAAGCTCTTGGAGCCCTGGAGACCGTGGTGATGCTATGGAACCTGATGCAACCCTGCCTCCTCTGTGACACCACAGAACCTCTGGGAGCCCTGGAGACCGTGCTGATGCTATGGAACCTGATGCAACCCTGCCTCCACTGTGACACCACAGAACCTCTGGGAGCCCTGGAGTCTGTGGTGATGCTATGGAACCTGATGCAACCCTGCCTCCACTGTGACACCACAGAACCTCTGGGAGCCCTGGAGACCGTGCTGATGCTATGGAACCTGATGCAACCCTGCCTCCACTGTGACACCACAGAAGCTCGGGGAGCTCTGCAGACCGTGGGGATGCTGGCGAAGCTGACGGAACCCTGGGCACCACAGTGACGCTATGGAACCTGGTGGAACCGAGGGGCCACAGTGACACTGTGGGGCCTTTTGGAAGCAACAGGACCCTGGTGGGAAGCCACGGGATGATTAATCCTGCACGAACCTGCTCCAGGTGGGCTCCTCTCTCCCGGCTTCCACAGGTGCTGCTAGGATCCCACTCCGGCACTGGCTTGGCACGGGCTCACGGCTTCCTTTGGCAATGGCTCTGCTCCAGGATGGCATGCTGCAGAGAATGCAGGTAGATTTTGTGCTCACTCCTGGCATGCAGCTGGACAATAAAGCCTGATCCAGCCCCCCCTCAGCATATGTCCGGCTCTGGCATTGGGGCGGGGCAACTTTGGGAGCAGCCCCAGCCCTGCTCCTGCTCCCGGCTGGGCACCCAGCTGCTGGGACACAGGTGTGTCCTGATGCCACCGTCTACTCCTTTGAGAAGGGGAGGACAGAGTGCATCAGGGAGTTTGGTGTGGCTTACATGCGGCAAGGAGAAGGTGCAGCCCCAAACTGGCTTTCACTTCTAGAACCTTTTGCTATTGCGGGAGCAGCTGCTGGAGCTTTTCAACCGAGCTGCAAGAGTGAAAAGTGTGATGGCATGTCTATCTGAGAAGGAAGGTTCGGTGCCGCAGCCTGTTGTGCACAATTTATATGCTGATAAGAGAAGGGGGTGCTTTTGGAACGTTTTCCTTCCTGACACTTCTGTCTCTGTGAGCTTTAGCTGCTTGGACTCAGGGATACCGAAGGTATGTGAAAGTGACTGGGATGCGAGAATCATGTTGCACAGGGAACAGGGAAGGTCAGCAAATGTTTCCTGTCCTGGCACATCTCTCAGTCTGAACTGCAGCTGCAGATGCTTCACTTCAGCCAAGGACTCTGCCACCTTGAGAGAAGGATGCGCTCTATGGAGTTGAGAAAGAAAGTGCGTCTCACTAGCTTCTTTCCTCTACTTCATAGACAGCAAAGGGGCTATGAAAGGCAGCACTGGCTTTTTGTTCTAGGACTTCTTCTTTACAAGCAGCTGCTGGATGTTTGGAAGGGGGTTTGGGATATGCAAAAATGAGAGGCTAAGATGGTAAGAGGGTAAGATGGAAGTCATCTGGCAAAAGCAGAGCTCACAAAAGGGCCAGCTGAGAAAGCTCTTGCTGCCTACAACTTCAACTGCACCCCTCAAAGCAGCAGCACACACGCTGCTCTCGGCACTTTCCTTCTCAGCTCTACGCACCATCCTAAGCCTTGCCTCTCCCACACTCAGGATCCAAAGACAACGGCACCAGGGACTGCTCACACACTAAAGGCACCAGGACAAAAGGCTCACCAGCTTGGCCTTTGCATTCCCGCTGACAGCTCCACAGCTTGAACCCAGAGAACTGCCTGCTGCCAACAGCCTTTCCAATCACTCTGAGCACCTCATGACAAGGAGTGTGGGGAATGAATCTCCAGCAGCCTCCTGCCCCAGGCTGTCCCCCGGGAGCAGCCCTGCTCCAGGCCGTGACTGCCACCTGCACAGCCAAAGGACCCAGAGCCGGTGTTACACACCACGGCTGTGCCTGGCACAGAGACACCAGTGGCCACACAAGTGGCCATGGCACTGTCCACACACAGTCCCTGCTGCTGCTCCCCCAGCCGCTGGCACCAACTCCCAGCCACCCACTCCTAAAGCCACGGGGCCCACTGGGACACTGCGGGGGCTCGTGGAAGCCAGCGGCCATTGTGACACAGCGGGGCTGCACAGAGCCCACGGTGCTTTGTGACCCGTGGCTCCCAGGAGAGCCTTTGTGATGCTGGGGAACTACAAGGAAGCCTGCCTCCTCTGTGACACCACCACAGAAGCTCAGGGGAGCCCTGGAGACCGTGCTGATGCTATTGAACCTGATGCAACCCTGCCTCCTCTGTGACACCACAGAAGCTCTTGGAGCCCTGGAGACCGTGGTGATGCTATGGAACCTGATGCAACCCTGCCTCCTCTGTGACACCACAGAACCTCTGGGAGCCCTGGAGACCGTGCTGATGCTATGGAACCTGATGCAACCCTGCCTCCACTGTGACACCACAGAAGCTCAGGGAGCCCTGGAGACTGTGGTGATGCTATGGAACCTGATGCAACCCTGCCTCCACTGTGACACCACAGAACCTCTGGGAGCCCTGGAGACCGTGCTGATGCTATGGAACCTGATGCAACCCTGCCTCCACTGTGACACCACAGAAGCTCGGGGAGCTCTGCAGACCGTGGGGATGCTGGCGAAGCTGACGGAACCCTGGGCACCACAGTGACGCTATGGAACCTGGTGGAACCGAGGGGCCACAGTGACACTGTGGGGCCTTTTGGAAGCAACAGGACCCTGGTGGGAAGCCACGGGATGATTAATCCTGCACGAACCTGCTCCAGGTGGGCTCCTCTCTCCCGGCTTCCACAGGTGCTGCTAGGATCCCACTCCGGCACTGGCTTGGCACGGGCTCACGGCTTCCTTTGGCAATGGCTCTGCTCCAGGATGGCATGCTGCAGAGAATGCAGGTAGATTTTGTGCTCACTCCTGGCATGCAGCTGGACAATAAAGCCTGATCCAGCCCCCCCTCAGCATATGTCCGGCTCTGGCATTGGGGCGGGGCAACTTTGGGAGCAGCCCCAGCCCTGCTCCTGCTCCCGGCTGGGCACCCAGCTGCTGGGACACAGGTGTGTCCTGATGCCACCGTCTACTCCTTTGAGAAGGGGAGGACAGAGTGCATCAGGGAGTTTGGTGTGGCTTACATGCGGCAAGGAGAAGGTGCAGCCCCAAACTGGCTTTCACTTCTAGAACCTTTTGCTATTGCGGGAGCAGCTGCTGGAGCTTTTCAACCGAGCTGCAAGAGTGAAAAGTGTGATGGCATGTCTATCTGAGAAGGAAGGTTCGGTGCCGCAGCCTGTTGTGCACAATTTATATGCTGATAAGAGAAGGGGGTGCTTTTGGAACGTTTTCCTTCCTGACACTTCTGTCTCTGTGAGCTTTAGCTGCTTGGACTCAGGGATACTGAAGGTATGTGAAAGTGACTGGGATGCGAGAATCATGTTGCACAGGGAACAGGGAAGGTCAGCAAATGTTTCCTGTCCTGGCACATCTCTCAGTCTGAACTGCAGCTGCAGATGCTTCACTTCCGCCAAGGACTCTGCCACCTTGAGAGAAGGATGCGCTCTATGGAGTTGAGAAAGAAAGTGCGTCTCACTAGCTTCTTTCCTCTACTTCATAGACAGCAAAGGGGCTATGAAAGGCAGCACTGGCTTTTTGTTCTAGGACTTCTTCTTTACAAGCAGCTGCTGGATGTTTGGAAGGGGGTTTGGGATATGCAAAAATGAGAGGCTAAGATGGTAAGAGGGTAAGATGGAAGTCATCTGGCAAAAGCAGAGCTCACAAAAGGGCCAGCTGAGAAAGCTCTTGCTGCCTACAACTTCAACTGCACCCCTCAAAGCAGCAGCACACACGCTGCTCTCGGCACTTTCCTTCTCAGCTCTACGCACCATCCTAAGCCTTGCCTCTCCCACACTCAGGATCCAAAGACAACGGCACCAGGGACTGCTCACACACTAAAGGCACCAGGACAAAAGGCTCACCAGCTTGGCCTTTGCATTCCCGCTGACAGCTCCACAGCTTGAACCCAGAGAACTGCCTGCTGCCAACAGCCTTTCCAATCACTCTGAGCACCTCATGACAAGGAGTGTGGGGAATGAATCTCCAGCAGCCTCCTGCCCCAGGCTGTCCCCCGGGAGCAGCCCTGCTCCAGGCCGTGACTGCCACCTGCACAGCCAAAGGACCCAGAGCCGGTGTTACACACCACGGCTGTGCCTGGCACAGAGACACCAGTGGCCACACAAGTGGCCATGGCACTGTCCACACACAGTCCCTGCTGCTGCTCCCCCAGCCGCTGGCACCAACTCCCAGCCACCCACTCCTAAAGCCACGGGGCCCACTGGGACACTGCGGGGGCTCGTGGAAGCCAGCGGCCATTGTGACACAGCGGGGCTGCACAGAGCCCACGGTGCTTTGTGACCCGTGGCTCCCAGGAGAGCCTTTGTGATGCTGGGGAACTACAAGGAAGCCTGGCTCCTCTGTGACACCACCACAGAAGCTCAGGGGAGCCCTGGAGACCGTGCTGATGCTATTGAACCTGATGCAACCCTGCCTCCTCTGTGACACCACAGAAGCTCTTGGAGCCCTGGAGACCGTGGTGATGCTATGGAACCTGATGCAACCCTGCCTCCTCTGTGACACCACAGAACCTCTGGGAGCCCTGGAGACCGTGCTGATGCTATGGAACCTGATGCAACCCTGCCTCCACTGTGACACCACAGAACCTCTGGGAGCCCTGGAGACCGTGCTGATGCTATGGAACCTGATGCAACCCTGCCTCCACTGTGACACCACAGAAGCTCGGGGAGCTCTGCAGACCGTGGGGATGCTGGCGAAGCTGACGGAACCCTGGGCACCACAGTGACGCTATGGAACCTGGTGGAACCGAGGGGCCACAGTGACACTGTGGGGCCTTTTGGAAGCAACAGGACCCTGGTGGGAAGCCACGGGATGATTAATCCTGCACGAACCTGCTCCAGGTGGGCTCCTCTCTCCCGGCTTCCACAGGTGCTGCTAGGATCCCACTCCGGCACTGGCTTGGCACGGGCTCACGGCTTCCTTTGGCAATGGCTCTGCTCCAGGATGGCATGCTGCAGAGAATGCAGGTAGATTTTGTGCTCACTCCTGGCATGCAGCTGGACAATAAAGCCTGATCCAGCCCCCCCTCAGCATATGTCCGGCTCTGGCATTGGGGCGGGGCAACTTTGGGAGCAGCCCCAGCCCTGCTCCTGCTCCCGGCTGGGCACCCAGCTGCTGGGACACAGGTGTGTCCTGATGCCACCGTCTACTCCTTTGAGAAGGGGAGGACAGAGTGCATCAGGGAGTTTGGTGTGGCTTACATGCGGCAAGGAGAAGGTGCAGCCCCAAACTGGCTTTCACTTCTAGAACCTTTTGCTATTGCGGGAGCAGCTGCTGGAGCTTTTCAACCGAGCTGCAAGAGTGAAAAGTGTGATGGCATGTCTATCTGAGAAGGAAGGTTCGGTGCCGCAGCCTGTTGTGCACAATTTATATGCTGATAAGAGAAGGGGGTGCTTTTGGAACGTTTTCCTTCCTGACACTTCTGTCTCTGTGAGCTTTAGCTGCTTGGACTCAGGGATACCGAAGGTGTGTGAAAGTGACTGGGATGCGAGAATCATGTTGCACAGGGAACAGGGAAGGTCAGCAAATGTTTCCTGTCCTGGCACATCTCTCAGTCTGAACTGCAGCTGCAGATGCTTCACTTCCGCCAAGGACTCTGCCACCTTGAGAGAAGGATGCGCTCTATGGAGTTGAGAAAGAAAGTGCGTCTCACTAGCTTCTTTCCTCTACTTCATAGACAGCAAAGGGGCTATGAAAGGCAGCACTGGCTTTTTGTTCTAGGACTTCTTCTTTACAAGCAGCTGCTGGATGTTTGGAAGGGGGTTTGGGATATGCAAAAATGAGAGGCTAAGATGGTAAGAGGGTAAGATGGAAGTCATCTGGCAAAAGCAGAGCTCACAAAAGGGCCAGCTGAGAAAGCTCTTGCTGCCTACAACTTCAACTGCACCCCTCAAAGCAGCAGCACACACGCTGCTCTCGGCACTTTCCTTCTCAGCTCTACGCACCATCCTAAGCCTTGCCTCTCCCACACTCAGGATCCAAAGACAACGGCACCAGGGACTGCTCACACACTAAAGGCACCAGGACAAAAGGCTCACCAGCTTGGCCTTTGCATTCCCGCTGACAGCTCCACAGCTTGAACCCAGAGAACTGCCTGCTGCCAACAGCCTTTCCAATCACTCTGAGCACCTCATGACAAGGAGTGTGGGGAATGAATCTCCAGCAGCCTCCTGCCCCAGGCTGTCCCCCGGGAGCAGCCCTGCTCCAGGCCGTGACTGCCACCTGCACAGCCAAAGGACCCAGAGCCGGTGTTACACACCACGGCTGTGCCTGGCACAGAGACACCAGTGGCCACACAAGTGGCCATGGCACTGTCCACACACAGTCCCTGCTGCTGCTCCCCCAGCCGCTGGCACCAACTCCCAGCCACCCACTCCTAAAGCCACGGGGCCCACTGGGACACTGCGGGGGCTCGTGGAAGCCAGCGGCCATTGTGACACAGCGGGGCTGCACAGAGCCCACGGTGCTTTGTGACCCGTGGCTCCCAGGAGAGCCTTTGTGATGCTGGGGAACTACAAGGAAGCCTGGCTCCTCTGTGACACCACCACAGAAGCTCAGGGGAGCCCTGGAGACCGTGCTGATGCTATTGAACCTGATGCAACCCTGCCTCCTCTGTGACACCACAGAAGCTCTTGGAGCCCTGGAGACCGTGGTGATGCTATGGAACCTGATGCAACCCTGCCTCCTCTGTGACACCACAGAACCTCTGGGAGCCCTGGAGACCGTGCTGATGCTATGGAACCTGATGCAACCCTGCCTCCACTGTGACACCACAGAAGCTCAGGGAGCCCTGGAGTCTGTGGTGATGCTATGGAACCTGATGCAACCCTGCCTCCACTGTGACACCACAGAAGCTCTGGGAGCCCTGGAGACCGTGCTGATGCTATGGAACCTGATGCAACCCTGCCTCCACTGTGACACCACAGAAGCTCGGGGAGCTCTGCAGACCGTGGGGATGCTGGCGAAGCTGACGGAACCCTGGGCACCACAGTGACGCTATGGAACCTGGTGGAACCGAGGGGCCACAGTGACACTGTGGGGCCTTTTGGAAGCAACAGGACCCTGGTGGGAAGCCACGGGATGATTAATCCTGCACGAACCTGCTCCAGGTGGGCTCCTCTCTCCCGGCTTCCACAGGTGCTGCTAGGATCCCACTCCGGCACTGGCTTGGCACGGGCTCACGGCTTCCTTTGGCAATGGCTCTGCTCCAGGATGGCATGCTGCAGAGAATGCAGGTAGATTTTGTGCTCACTCCTGGCATGCAGCTGGACAATAAAGCCTGATCCAGCCCCCCCTCAGCATATGTCCGGCTCTGGCATTGGGGCGGGGCAACTTTGGGAGCAGCCCCAGCCCTGCTCCTGCTCCCGGCTGGGCACCCAGCTGCTGGGACACAGGTGTGTCCTGATGCCACCGTCTACTCCTTTGAGAAGGGGAGGACAGAGTGCATCAGGGAGTTTGGTGTGGCTTACATGCGGCAAGGAGAAGGTGCAGCCCCAAACTGGCTTTCACTTCTAGAACCTTTTGCTATTGCGGGAGCAGCTGCTGGAGCTTTTCAACCGAGCTGCAAGAGTGAAAAGTGTGATGGCATGTCTATCTGAGAAGGAAGGTTCGGTGCCGCAGCCTGTTGTGCACAATTTATATGCTGATAAGAGAAGGGGGTGCTTTTGGAACGTTTTCCTTCCTGACACTTCTGTCTCTGTGAGCTTTAGCTGCTTGGACTCAGGGATACCGAAGGTGTGTGAAAGTGACTGGGATGCGAGAATCATGTTGCACAGGGAACAGGGAAGGTCAGCAAATGTTTCCTGTCCTGGCACATCTCTCAGTCTGAACTGCAGCTGCAGATGCTTCACTTCCGCCAAGGACTCTGCCACCTTGAGAGAAGGATGCGCTCTATGGAGTTGAGAAAGAAAGTGCGTCTCACTAGCTTCTTTCCTCTACTTCATAGACAGCAAAGGGGCTATGAAAGGCAGCACTGGCTTTTTGTTCTAGGACTTCTTCTTTACAAGCAGCTGCTGGATGTTTGGAAGGGGGTTTGGGATATGCAAAAATGAGAGGCTAAGATGGTAAGAGGGTAAGATGGAAGTCATCTGGCAAAAGCAGAGCTCACCAAAGGGCCAGCTGAGAAAGCTCTTGCTGCCTACAACTTCAACTGCACCCCTCAAAGCAGCAGCACACACGCTGCTCTCGGCACTTTCCTTCTCAGCTCTACGCACCATCCTAAGCCTTGCCTCTCCCACACTCAGGATCCAAAGACAACGGCACCAGGGACTGCTCACACACTAAAGGCACCAGGACAAAAGGCTCACCAGCTTGGCCTTTGCATTCCCTCTGACAGCTCCACAGCTTGAACCCAGAGAACTGCCTGCTGCCAACAGCCTTTCCAATCACTCTGAGCACCTCATGACAAGGAGTGTGGGGAATGAATCTCCAGCAGCCTCCTGCCCCAGGCTGTCCCCTGGGAGCAGCCCTGCTCCAGGCCGTGACTGCCACCTGCACAGCCAAAGGACCCAGAGCCGGTGTTACACACCACGGCTGTGCCTGGCACAGAGACACCAGTGGCCACACAAGTGGCCATGGCACTGTCCACACACAGTCCCTGCTGCTGCTCCCCCAGCCGCTGGCACCAACTCCCAGCCACCCACTCCTAAAGCCACGGGGCCCACTGGGACACTGCGGGGGCTCGTGGAAGCCAGCGGCCATTGTGACACAGCGGGGCTGCACAGAGCCCACGGTGCTTTGTGACCCGTGGCTCCCAGGAGAGCCTTTGTGATGCTGGGGAACTACAAGGAAGCCTGGCTCCTCTGTGACACCACCACAGAAGCTCAGGGGAGCCCTGGAGACCGTGCTGATGCTATTGAACCTGATGCAACCCTGCCTCCTCTGTGACACCACAGAAGCTCTTGGAGCCCTGGAGACCGTGGTGATGCTATGGAACCTGATGCAACCCTGCCTCCTCTGTGACACCACAGAACCTCTGGGAGCCCTGGAGACCGTGCTGATGCTATGGAACCTGATGCAACCCTGCCTCCACTGTGACACCACAGAACCTCTGGGAGCCCTGGAGTCTGTGGTGATGCTATGGAACCTGATGCAACCCTGCCTCCACTGTGACACCACAGAACCTCTGGGAGCCCTGGAGACCGTGCTGATGCTATGGAACCTGATGCAACCCTGCCTCCACTGTGACACCACAGAAGCTCGGGGAGCTCTGCAGACCGTGGGGATGCTGGCGAAGCTGACGGAACCCTGGGCACCACAGTGACACTATGGAACCTGGTGGAACCGAGGGGCCACAGTGACACTGTGGGGCCTTTTGGAAGCAACAGGACCCTGGTGGGAAGCCACGGGATGATTAATCCTGCACGAACCTGCTCCAGGTGGGCTCCTCTCTCCCGGCTTCCACAGGTGCTGCTAGGATCCCACTCCGGCACTGGCTTGGCACGGGCTCACGGCTTCCTTTGGCAATGGCTCTGCTCCAGGATGGCATGCTGCAGAGAATGCAGGTAGATTTTGTGCTCACTCCTGGCATGCAGCTGGACAATAAAGCCTGATCCAGCCCCCCCTCAGCATATGTCCGGCTCTGGCATTGGGGCGGGGCAACTTTGGGAGCAGCCCCAGCCCTGCTCCTGCTCCCGGCTGGGCACCCAGCTGCTGGGACACAGGTGTGTCCTGATGCCACCATCTACTCCTTTGAGAAGGGGAGGACAGAGTGCATCAGGGAGTTTGGTGTGGCTTACATGCGGCAAGGAGAAGGTGCAGCCCCAAACTGGCTTTCACTTCTAGAACCTTTTGCTATTGCGGGAGCAGCTGCTGGAGCTTTTCAACCGAGCTGCAAGAGTGAAAAGTGTGATGGCATGTCTATCTGAGAAGGAAGGTTCGGTGCCGCAGCCTGTTGTGCACAATTTATATGCTGATAAGAGAAGGGGGTGCTTTTGGAACGTTTTCCTTCCTGACACTTCTGTCTCTGTGAGCTTTAGCTGCTTGGACTCAGGGATACCGAAGGTGTGTGAAAGTGACTGGGATGCGAGAATCATGTTGCACAGGGAACAGGGAAGGTCAGCAAATGTTTCCTGTCCTGGCACATCTCTCAGTCTGAACTGCAGCTGCAGATGCTTCACTTCCGCCAAGGACTCTGCCACCTTGAGAGAAGGATGCGCTCTATGGAGTTGAGAAAGAAAGTGCGTCTCACTAGCTTCTTTCCTCTACTTCATAGACAGCAAAGGGGCTATGAAAGGCAGCACTGGCTTTTTGTTCTAGGACTTCTTCTTTACAAGCAGCTGCTGGATGTTTGGAAGGGGGTTTGGGATATGCAAAAATGAGAGGCTAAGATGGTAAGAGGGTAAGATGGAAGTCATCTGGCAAAAGCAGAGCTCACAAAAGGGCCAGCTGAGAAAGCTCTTGCTGCCTACAACTTCAACTGCACCCCTCAAAGCAGCAGCACACACGCTGCTCTCGGCACTTTCCTTCTCAGCTCTACGCACCATCCTAAGCCTTGCCTCTCCCACACTCAGGATCCAAAGACAACGGCACCAGGGACTGCTCACACACTAAAGGCACCAGGACAAAAGGCTCACCAGCTTGGCCTTTGCATTCCCGCTGACAGCTCCACAGCTTGAACCCAGAGAACTGCCTGCTGCCAACAGCCTTTCCAATCACTCTGAGCACCTCATGACAAGGAGTGTGGGGAATGAATCTCCAGCAGCCTCCTGCCCCAGGCTGTCCCCTGGGAGCAGCCCTGCTCCAGGCCGTGACTGCCACCTGCACAGCCAAAGGACCCAGAGCCGGTGTTACACACCACGGCTGTGCCTGGCACAGAGACACCAGTGGCCACACAAGTGGCCATGGCACTGTCCACACACAGTCCCTGCTGCTGCTCCCCCAGCAGCTGGCACCAACTCCCAGCCACCCACTCCTAAAGCCACGGGGCCCACTGGGACACTGCGGGGGCTCGTGGAAGCCAGCGGCCATTGTGACACAGCGGGGCTGCACAGAGCCCACGGTGCTTTGTGACCCGTGGCTCCCAGGAGAGCCTTTGTGATGCTGGGGAACTACAAGGAAGCCTGGCTCCTCTGTGACACCACCACAGAAGCTCAGGGGAGCCCTGGAGACCGTGCTGATGCTATTGAACCTGATGCAACCCTGCCTCCTCGGTGACACCACAGAAGCTCTTGGAGCCCTGGAGACCGTGGTGATGCTATGGAACCTGATGCAACCCTGCCTCCTCTGTGACACCACAGAACCTCTGGGAGCCCTGGAGACCGTGGTGATGCTATGGAACCTGATGCAACCCTGCCTCCACTGTGACACCACAGAAGCTCAGGGAGCCCTGGAGACTGTGGTGATGCTATGGAACCTGATGCAACCCTGCCTCCACTGTGACACCACAGAACCTCTGGGAGCCCTGGAGACCGTGCTGATGCTATGGAACCTGATGCAACCCTGCCTCCACTGTGACACCACAGAAGCTCGGGGAGCTCTGCAGACCGTGGGGATGCTGGCGAAGCTGACGGAACCCTGGGCACCACAGTGACGCTATGGAACCTGGTGGAACCGAGGGGCCACAGTGACACTGTGGGGCCTTTTGGAAGCAACAGGACCCTGGTGGGAAGCCACGGGATGATTAATCCTGCACGAACCTGCTCCAGGTGGGCTCCTCTCTCCCGGCTTCCACAGGTGCTGCTAGGATCCCACTCCGGCACTGGCTTGGCACGGGCTCACGGCTTCCTTTGGCAATGGCTCTGCTCCAGGATGGCATGCTGCAGAGAATGCAGGTAGATTTTGTGCTCACTCCTGGCATGCAGCTGGACAATAAAGCCTGATCCAGCCCCCCCTCAGCATATGTCCGGCTCTGGCATTGGGGCGGGGCAACTTTGGGAGCAGCCCCAGCCCTGCTCCTGCTCCCGGCTGGGCACCCAGCTGCTGGGACACAGGTGTGTCCTGATGCCACCGTCTACTCCTTTGAGAAGGGGAGGACAGAGTGCATCAGGGAGTTTGGTGTGGCTTACATGCGGCAAGGAGAAGGTGCAGCCCCAAACTGGCTTTCACTTCTAGAACCTTTTGCTATTGCGGGAGCAGCTGCTGGAGCTTTTCAACCGAGCTGCAAGAGTGAAAAGTGTGATGGCATGTCTATCTGAGAAGGAAGGTTCGGTGCCGCAGCCTGTTGTGCACAATTTATATGCTGATAAGAGAAGGGGGTGCTTTTGGAACGTTTTCCTTCCTGACACTTCTGTCTCTGTGAGCTTTAGCTGCTTGGACTCAGGGATACCGAAGGTGTGTGAAAGTGACTGGGATGCGAGAATCATGTTGCACAGGGAACAGGGAAGGTCAGCAAATGTTTCCTGTCCTGGCACATCTCTCAGTCTGAACTGCAGCTGCAGATGCTTCACTTCCGCCAAGGACTCTGCCACCTTGAGAGAAGGATGCGCTCTATGGAGTTGAGAAAGAAAGTGCGTCTCACTAGCTTCTTTCCTCTACTTCATAGACAGCAAAGGGGCTATGAAAGGCAGCACTGGCTTTTTGTTCTAGGACTTCTTCTTTACAAGCAGCTGCTGGATGTTTGGAAGGGGGTTTGGGATATGCAAAAATGAGAGGCTAAGATGGTAAGAGGGTAAGATGGAAGTCATCTGGCAAAAGCAGAGCTCACAAAAGGGCCAGCTGAGAAAGCTCTTGCTGCCTACAACTTCAACTGCACCCCTCAAAGCAGCAGCACACACGCTGCTCTCGGCACTTTCCTTCTCAGCTCTACGCACCATCCTAAGCCTTGCCTCTCCCACACTCAGGATCCAAAGACAACGGCACCAGGGACTGCTCACACACTAAAGGCACCAGGACAAAAGGCTCACCAGCTTGGCCTTTGCATTCCCGCTGACAGCTCCACAGCTTGAACCCAGAGAACTGCCTGCTGCCAACAGCCTTTCCAATCACTCTGAGCACCTCATGACAAGGAGTGTGGGGAATGAATCTCCAGCAGCCTCCTGCCCCAGGCTGTCCCCTGGGAGCAGCCCTGCTCCAGGCCGTGACTGCCACCTGCACAGCCAAAGGACCCAGAGCCGGTGTTACACACCACGGCTGTGCCTGGCACAGAGACACCAGTGGCCACACAAGTGGCCATGGCACTGTCCACACACAGTCCCTGCTGCTGCTCCCCCAGCCGCTGGCACCAACTCCCAGCCACCCACTCCTAAAGCCACGGGGCCCACTGGGACACTGCGGGGGCTCGTGGAAGCCAGCGGCCATTGTGACACAGCGGGGCTGCACAGAGCCCACGGTGCTTTGTGACCCGTGGCTCCCAGGAGAGCCTTTGTGATGCTGGGGAACTACAAGGAAGCCTGGCTCCTCTGTGACACCACCACAGAAGCTCAGGGGAGCCCTGGAGACCGTGCTGATGCTATTGAACCTGATGCAACCCTGCCTCCTCTGTGACACCACAGAAGCTCTTGGAGCCCTGGAGACCGTGGTGATGCTATGGAACCTGATGCAACCCTGCCTCCTCTGTGACACCACAGAACCTCTGGGAGCCCTGGAGACCGTGCTGATGCTATGGAACCTGATGCAACCCTGCCTCCACTGTGACACCACAGAAGCTCAGGGAGCCCTGGAGACCGTGCTGATGCTATGGAACCTGATGCAACCCTGCCTCCACTGTGACACCACAGAAGCTCAGGGAGCCCTGGAGACTGTGGTGATGCTATGGAACCTGATGCAACCCTGCCTCCACTGTGACACCACAGAACCTCTGGGAGCCCTGGAGACCGTGCTGATGCTATGGAACCTGATGCAACCCTGCCTCCACTGTGACACCACAGAAGCTCGGGGAGCTCTGCAGACCGTGGGGATGCTGGCGAAGCTGACGGAACCCTGGGCACCACAGTGACGCTATGGAACCTGGTGGAACCGAGGGGCCACAGTGACACTGTGGGGCCTTTTGGAAGCAACAGGACCCTGGTGGGAAGCCACGGGATGATTAATCCTGCACGAACCTGCTCCAGGTGGGCTCCTCTCTCCCGGCTTCCACAGGTGCTGCTAGGATCCCACTCCGGCACTGGCTTGGCACGGGCTCACGGCTTCCTTTGGCAATGGCTCTGCTCCAGGATGGCATGCTGCAGAGAATGCAGGTAGATTTTGTGCTCACTCCTGGCATGCAGCTGGACAATAAAGCCTGATCCAGCCCCCCCTCAGCATATGTCCGGCTCTGGCATTGGGGCGGGGCAACTTTGGGAGCAGCCCCAGCCCTGCTCCTGCTCCCGGCTGGGCACCCAGCTGCTGGGACACAGGTGTGTCCTGATGCCACCGTCTACTCCTTTGAGAAGGGGAGGACAGAGTGCATCAGGGAGTTTGGTGTGGCTTACATGCGGCAAGGAGAAGGTGCAGCCCCAAACTGGCTTTCACTTCTAGAACCTTTTGCTATTGCGGGAGCAGCTGCTGGAGCTTTTCAACCGAGCTGCAAGAGTGAAAAGTGTGATGGCATGTCTATCTGAGAAGGAAGGTTCGGTGCCGCAGCCTGTTGTGCACAATTTATATGCTGATAAGAGAAGGGGGTGCTTTTGGAACGTTTTCCTTCCTGACACTTCTGTCTCTGTGAGCTTTAGCTGCTTGGACTCAGGGATACCGAAGGTGTGTGAAAGTGACTGGGATGCGAGAATCATGTTGCACAGGGAACAGGGAAGGTCAGCAAATGTTTCCTGTCCTGGCACATCTCTCAGTCTGAACTGCAGCTGCAGATGCTTCACTTCCGCCAAGGACTCTGCCACCTTGAGAGAAGGATGCGCTCTATGGAGTTGAGAAAGAAAGTGCGTCTCACTAGCTTCTTTCCTCTACTTCATAGACAGCAAAGGGGCTATGAAAGGCAGCACTGGCTTTTTGTTCTAGGACTTCTTCTTTACAAGCAGCTGCTGGATGTTTGGAAGGGGGTTTGGGATATGCAAAAATGAGAGGCTAAGATGGTAAGAGGGTAAGATGGAAGTCATCTGGCAAAAGCAGAGCTCACAAAAGGGCCAGCTGAGAAAGCTCTTGCTGCCTACAACTTCAACTGCACCCCTCAAAGCAGCAGCACACACGCTGCTCTCGGCACTTTCCTTCTCAGCTCTACGCACCATCCTAAGCCTTGCCTCTCCCACACTCAGGATCCAAAGACAACGGCACCAGGGACTGCTCACACACTAAAGGCACCAGGACAAAAGGCTCACCAGCTTGGCCTTTGCATTCCCGCTGACAGCTCCACAGCTTGAACCCAGAGAACTGCCTGCTGCCAACAGCCTTTCCAATCACTCTGAGCACCTCATGACAAGGAGTGTGGGGAATGAATCTCCAGCAGCCTCCTGCCCCAGGCTGTCCCCTGGGAGCAGCCCTGCTCCAGGCCGTGACTGCCACCTGCACAGCCAAAGGACCCAGAGCCGGTGTTACACACCACGGCTGTGCCTGGCACAGAGACACCAGTGGCCACACAAGTGGCCATGGCACTGTCCACACACAGTCCCTGCTGCTGCTCCCCCAGCCGCTGGCACCAACTCCCAGCCACCCACTCCTAAAGCCACGGGGCCCACTGGGACACTGCGGGGGCTCGTGGAAGCCAGCGGCCATTGTGACACAGCGGGGCTGCACAGAGCCCACGGTGCTTTGTGACCCGTGGCTCCCAGGAGAGCCTTTGTGATGCTGGGGAACTACAAGGAAGCCTGGCTCCTCTGTGACACCACCACAGAAGCTCAGGGGAGCCCTGGAGACCGTGCTGATGCTATTGAACCTGATGCAACCCTGCCTCCTCTGTGACACCACAGAAGCTCTTGGAGCCCTGGAGACCGTGGTGATGCTATGGAACCTGATGCAACCCTGCCTCCTCTGTGACACCACAGAACCTCTGGGAGCCCTGGAGACCGTGCTGATGCTATGGAACCTGATGCAACCCTGCCTCCACTGTGACACCACAGAAGCTCAGGGAGCCCTGGAGACTGTGGTGATGCTATGGAACCTGATGCAACCCTGCCTCCACTGTGACACCACAGAACCTCTGGGAGCCCTGGAGACCGTGCTGATGCTATGGAACCTGATGCAACCCTGCCTCCACTGTGACACCACAGAAGCTCGGGGAGCTCTGCAGACCGTGGGGATGCTGGCGAAGCTGACGGAACCCTGGGCACCACAGTGACGCTATGGAACCTGGTGGAACCGAGGGGCCACAGTGACACTGTGGGGCCTTTTGGAAGCAACAGGACCCTGGTGGGAAGCCACGGGATGATTAATCCTGCACGAACCTGCTCCAGGTGGGCTCCTCTCTCCCGGCTTCCACAGGTGCTGCTAGGATCCCACTCCGGCACTGGCTTGGCACGGGCTCACGGCTTCCTTTGGCAATGGCTCTGCTCCAGGATGGCATGCTGCAGAGAATGCAGGTAGATTTTGTGCTCACTCCTGGCATGCAGCTGGACAATAAAGCCTGATCCAGCCCCCCCTCAGCATATGTCCGGCTCTGGCATTGGGGCGGGGCAACTTTGGGAGCAGCCCCAGCCCTGCTCCTGCTCCCGGCTGGGCACCCAGCTGCTGGGACACAGGTGTGTCCTGATGCCACCGTCTACTCCTTTGAGAAGGGGAGGACAGAGTGCATCAGGGAGTTTGGTGTGGCTTACATGCGGCAAGGAGAAGGTGCAGCCCCAAACTGGCTTTCACTTCTAGAACCTTTTGCTATTGCGGGAGCAGCTGCTGGAGCTTTTCAACCGAGCTGCAAGAGTGAAAAGTGTGATGGCATGTCTATCTGAGAAGGAAGGTTCGGTGCCGCAGCCTGTTGTGCACAATTTATATGCTGATAAGAGAAGGGGGTGCTTTTGGAACGTTTTCCTTCCTGACACTTCTGTCTCTGTGAGCTTTAGCTGCTTGGACTCAGGGATACCGAAGGTGTGTGAAAGTGACTGGGATGCGAGAATCATGTTGCACAGGGAACAGGGAAGGTCAGCAAATGTTTCCTGTCCTGGCACATCTCTCAGTCTGAACTGCAGCTGCAGATGCTTCACTTCCGCCAAGGACTCTGCCACCTTGAGAGAAGGATGCGCTCTATGGAGTTGAGAAAGAAAGTGCGTCTCACTAGCTTCTTTCCTCTACTTCATAGACAGCAAAGGGGCTATGAAAGGCAGCACTGGCTTTTTGTTCTAGGACTTCTTCTTTACAAGCAGCTGCTGGATGTTTGGAAGGGGGTTTGGGATATGCAAAAATGAGAGGCTAAGATGGTAAGAGGGTAAGATGGAAGTCATCTGGCAAAAGCAGAGCTCACAAAAGGGCCAGCTGAGAAAGCTCTTGCTGCCTACAACTTCAACTGCACCCCTCAAAGCAGCAGCACACACGCTGCTCTCGGCACTTTCCTTCTCAGCTCTACGCACCATCCTAAGCCTTGCCTCTCCCACACTCAGGATCCAAAGACAACGGCACCAGGGACTGCTCACACACTAAAGGCACCAGGACAAAAGGCTCACCAGCTTGGCCTTTGCATTCCCGCTGACAGCTCCACAGCTTGAACCCAGAGAACTGCCTGCTGCCAACAGCCTTTCCAATCACTCTGAGCACCTCATGACAAGGAGTGTGGGGAATGAATCTCCAGCAGCCTCCTGCCCCAGGCTGTCCCCCGGGAGCAGCCCTGCTCCAGGCCGTGACTGCCACCTGCACAGCCAAAGGACCCAGAGCCGGTGTTACACACCACGGCTGTGCCTGGCACAGAGACACCAGTGGCCACACAAGTGGCCATGGCACTGTCCACACACAGTCCCTGCTGCTGCTCCCCCAGCCGCTGGCACCAACTCCCAGCCACCCACTCCTAAAGCCACGGGGCCCACTGGGACACTGCGGGGGCTCGTGGAAGCCAGCGGCCATTGTGACACAGCGGGGCTGCACAGAGCCCACGGTGCTTTGTGACCCGTGGCTCCCAGGAGAGCCTTTGTGATGCTGGGGAACTACAAGGAAGCCTGGCTCCTCTGTGACACCACCACAGAAGCTCAGGGGAGCCCTGGAGACCGTGCTGATGCTATGGAACCTGATGCAACCCTGCCTCCTCTGTGACACCACAGAAGCTCTTGGAGCCCTGGAGACCGTGCTGATGCTATGGAACCTGATGCAACCCTGCCTCCTCTGTGACACCACAGAACCTCTGGGAGCCCTGGAGACCGTGCTGATGCTATGGAACCTGATGCAACCCTGCCTCCACTGTGACACCACAGAAGCTCAGGGAGCCCTGGAGACTGTGGTGATGCTATGGAACCTGATGCAACCCTGCCTCCACTGTGACACCACAGAACCTCTGGGAGCCCTGGAGACCGTGCTGATGCTATGGAACCTGATGCAACCCTGCCTCCACTGTGACACCACAGAAGCTCGGGGAGCTCTGCAGACCGTGGGGATGCTGGCGAAGCTGACGGAACCCTGGGCACCACAGTGACGCTATGGAACCTGGTGGAACCGAGGGGCCACAGTGACACTGTGGGGCCTTTTGGAAGCAACAGGACCCTGGTGGGAAGCCACGGGATGATTAATCCTGCACGAACCTGCTCCAGGTGGGCTCCTCTCTCCCGGCTTCCACAGGTGCTGCTAGGATCCCACTCCGGCACTGGCTTGGCACGGGCTCACGGCTTCCTTTGGCAATGGCTCTGCTCCAGGATGGCATGCTGCAGAGAATGCAGGTAGATTTTGTGCTCACTCCTGGCATGCAGCTGGACAATAAAGCCTGATCCAGCCCCCCCTCAGCATATGTCCGGCTCTGGCATTGGGGCGGGGCAACTTTGGGAGCAGCCCCAGCCCTGCTCCTGCTCCCGGCTGGGCACCCAGCTGCTGGGACACAGGTGTGTCCTGATGCCACCGTCTACTCCTTTGAGAAGGGGAGGACAGAGTGCATCAGGGAGTTTGGTGTGGCTTACATGCGGCAAGGAGAAGGTGCAGCCCCAAACTGGCTTTCACTTCTAGAACCTTTTGCTATTGCGGGAGCAGCTGCTGGAGCTTTTCAACCGAGCTGCAAGAGTGAAAAGTGTGATGGCATGTCTATCTGAGAAGGAAGGTTCGGTGCCGCAGCCTGTTGTGCACAATTTATATGCTGATAAGAGAAGGGGGTGCTTTTGCAACGTTTTCCTTCCTGACACTTCTGTCTCTGTGAGCTTTAGCTGCTTGGACTCAGGGATACCGAAGGTGTGTGAAAGTGACTGGGATGCGAGAATCATGTTGCACAGGGAACAGGGAAGGTCAGCAAATGTTTCCTGTCCTGGCACATCTCTCAGTCTGAACTGCAGCTGCAGATGCTTCACTTCCGCCAAGGACTCTGCCACCTTGAGAGAAGGATGCGCTCTATGGAGTTGAGAAAGAAAGTGCGTCTCACTAGCTTCTTTCCTCTACTTCATAGACAGCAAAGGGGCTATGAAAGGCAGCACTGGCTTTTTGTTCTAGGACTTCTTCTTTACAAGCAGCTGCTGGATGTTTGGAAGGGGGTTTGGGATATGCAAAAATGAGAGGCTAAGATGGTAAGAGGGTAAGATGGAAGTCATCTGGCAAAAGCAGAGCTCACAAAAGGGCCAGCTGAGAAAGCTCTTGCTGCCTACAACTTCAACTGCACCCCTCAAAGCAGCAGCACACACGCTGCTCTCGGCACTTTCCTTCTCAGCTCTACGCACCATCCTAAGCCTTGCCTCTCCCACACTCAGGATCCAAAGACAACGGCACCAGGGACTGCTCACACACTAAAGGCACCAGGACAAAAGGCTCACCAGCTTGGCCTTTGCATTCCCGCTGACAGCTCCACAGCTTGAACCCAGAGAACTGCCTGCTGCCAACAGCCTTTCCAATCACTCTGAGCACCTCATGACAAGGAGTGTGGGGAATGAATCTCCAGCAGCCTCCTGCCCCAGGCTGTCCCCCGGGAGCAGCCCTGCTCCAGGCCGTGACTGCCACCTGCACAGCCAAAGGACCCAGAGCCGGTGTTACACACCACGGCTGTGCCTGGCACAGAGACACCAGTGGCCACACAAGTGGCCATGGCACTGTCCACACACAGTCCCTGCTGCTGCTCCCCCAGCCGCTGGCACCAACTCCCAGCCACCCACTCCTAAAGCCACGGGGCCCACTGGGACACTGCGGGGGCTCGTGGAAGCCAGCGGCCATTGTGACACAGCGGGGCTGCACAGAGCCCACGGTGCTTTGTGACCCGTGGCTCCCAGGAGAGCCTTTGTGATGCTGGGGAACTACAAAGAAGCCTGGCTCCTCTGTGACACCACCACAGAAGCTCAGGGGAGCCCTGGAGACCGTGCTGATGCTATGGAACCTGATGCAACCCTGCCTCCTCTGTGACACCACAGAAGCTCTTGGAGCCCTGGAGACCGTGGTGATGCTATGGAACCTGATGCAACCCTGCCTCCTCTGTGACACCACAGAACCTCTGGGAGCCCTGGAGACCGTGCTGATGCTATGGAACCTGATGCAACCCTGCCTCCACTGTGACACCACAGAAGCTCAGGGAGCCCTGGAGACTGTGGTGATGCTATGGAACCTGATGCAACCCTGCCTCCACTGTGACACCACAGAACCTCTGGGAGCCCTGGAGACCGTGCTGATGCTATGGAACCTGATGCAACCCTGCCTCCACTGTGACACCACAGAAGCTCGGGGAGCTCTGCAGACCGTGGGGATGCTGGCGAAGCTGACGGAACCCTGGGCACCACAGTGACGCTCTGGAACCTGGTGGAACCGAGGGGCCACAGTGACACTGTGGGGCCTTTTGGAAGCAACAGGACCCTGGTGGGAAGCCACGGGATGATTAATCCTGCACGAACCTGCTCCAGGTGGGCTCCTCTCTCCCGGCTTCCACAGGTGCTGCTAGGATCCCACTCCGGCACTGGCTTGGCACGGGCTCACGGCTTCCTTTGGCAATGGCTCTGCTCCAGGATGGCATGCTGCAGAGAATGCAGGTAGATTTTGTGCTCACTCCTGGCATGCAGCTGGACAATAAAGCCTGATCCAGCCCCCCCTCAGCATATGTCCGGCTCTGGCATTGGGGCGGGGCAACTTTGGGAGCAGCCCCAGCCCTGCTCCTGCTCCCGGCTGGGCACCCAGCTGCTGGGACACAGGTGTGTCCTGATGCCACCGTCTACTCCTTTGAGAAGGGGAGGACAGAGTGCATCAGGGAGTTTGGTGTGGCTTACATGCGGCAAGGAGAAGGTGCAGCCCCAAACTGGCTTTCACTTCTAGAACCTTTTGCTATTGCGGGAGCAGCTGCTGGAGCTTTTCAACCGAGCTGCAAGAGTGAAAAGTGTGATGGCATGTCTATCTGAGAAGGAAGGTTCGGTGCCGCAGCCTGTTGTGCACAATTTATATGCTGATAAGAGAAGGGGGTGCTTTTGGAACGTTTTCCTTCCTGACACTTCTGTCTCTGTGAGCTTTAGCTGCTTGGACTCAGGGATACCGAAGGTATGTGAAAGTGACTGGGATGCGAGAATCATGTTGCACAGGGAACAGGGAAGGTCAGCAAATGTTTCCTGTCCTGGCACATCTCTCAGTCTGAACTGCAGCTGCAGATGCTTCACTTCCGCCAAGGACTCTGCCACCTTGAGAGAAGGATGCGCTCTATGGAGTTGAGAAAGAAAGTGCGTCTCACTAGCTTCTTTCCTCTACTTCATAGACAGCAAAGGGGCTATGAAAGGCAGCACTGGCTTTTTGTTCTAGGACTTCTTCTTTACAAGCAGCTGCTGGATGTTTGGAAGGGGGTTTGGGATATGCAAAAATGAGAGGCTAAGATGGTAAGAGGGTAAGATGGAAGTCATCTGGCAAAAGCAGAGCTCACAAAAGGGCCAGCTGAGAAAGCTCTTGCTGCCTACAACTTCAACTGCACCCCTCAAAGCAGCAGCACACACGCTGCTCTCGGCACTTTCCTTCTCAGCTCTACGCACCATCCTAAGCCTTGCCTCTCCCACACTCAGGATCCAAAGACAACGGCACCAGGGACTGCTCACACACTAAAGGCACCAGGACAAAAGGCTCACCAGCTTGGCCTTTGCATTCCCGCTGACAGCTCCACAGCTTGAACCCAGAGAACTGCCTGCTGCCAACAGCCTTTCCAATCACTCCGAGCACCTCATGACAAGGAGTGTGGGGAATGAATCTCCAGCAGCCTCCTGCCCCAGGCTGTCCCCCGGGAGCAGCCCTGCTCCAGGCCGTGACTGCCACCTGCACAGCCAAAGGACCCAGAGCCGGTGTTACACACCACGGCTGTGCCTGGCACAGAGACACCAGTGGCCACACAAGTGGCCATGGCACTGTCCACACACAGTCCCTGCTGCTGCTCCCCCAGCCGCTGGCACCAACTCCCAGCCACCCACTCCTAAAGCCACGGGGCCCACTGGGACACTGCGGGGGCTCGTGGAAGCCAGCGGCCATTGTGACACAGCGGGGCTGCACAGAGCCCACGGTGCTTTGTGACCCGTGGCTCCCAGGAGAGCCTTTGTGATGCTGGGGAACTACAAGGAAGCCTGGCTCCTCTGTGACACCACCACAGAAGCTCAGGGGAGCCCTGGAGACCGTGCTGATGCTATTGAACCTGATGCAACCCTGCCTCCTCTGTGACACCACAGAAGCTCTTGGAGCCCTGGAGACCGTGCTGATGCTATGGAACCTGATGCAACCCTGCCTCCTCTGTGACACCACAGAACCTCTGGGAGCCCTGGAGACCGTGCTGATGCTATGGAACCTGATGCAACCCTGCCTCCACTGTGACACCACAGAAGCTCAGGGAGCCCTGGAGACTGTGGTGATGCTATGGAACCTGATGCAACCCTGCCTCCACTGTGACACCACAGAACCTCTGGGAGCCCTGGAGACCGTGCTGATGCTATGGAACCTGATGCAACCCTGCCTCCACTGTGACACCACAGAAGCTCGGGGAGCTCTGCAGACCGTGGGGATGCTGGCGAAGCTGACGGAACCCTGGGCACCACAGTGACGCTATGGAACCTGGTGGAACCGAGGGGCCACAGTGACACTGTGGGGCCTTTTGGAAGCAACAGGACCCTGGTGGGAAGCCACGGGATGATTAATCCTGCACGAACCTGCTCCAGGTGGGCTCCTCTCTCCCGGCTTCCACAGGTGCTGCTAGGATCCCACTCCGGCACTGGCTTGGCACGGGCTCACGGCTTCCTTTGGCAATGGCTCTGCTCCAGGATGGCATGCTGCAGAGAATGCAGGTAGATTTTGTGCTCACTCCTGGCATGCAGCTGGACAATAAAGCCTGATCCAGCCCCCCCTCAGCATATGTCCGGCTCTGGCATTGGGGCGGGGCAACTTTGGGAGCAGCCCCAGCCCTGCTCCTGCTCCCGGCTGGGCACCCAGCTGCTGGGACACAGGTGTGTCCTGATGCCACCGTCTACTCCTTTGAGAAGGGGAGGACAGAGTGCATCAGGGAGTTTGGTGTGGCTTACATGCGGCAAGGAGAAGGTGCAGCCCCAAACTGGCTTTCACTTCTAGAACCTTTTGCTATTGCGGGAGCAGCTGCTGGAGCTTTTCAACCGAGCTGCAAGAGTGAAAAGTGTGATGGCATGTCTATCTGAGAAGGAAGGTTCGGTGCCGCAGCCTGTTGTGCACAATTTATATGCTGATAAGAGAAGGGGGTGCTTTTGGAACGTTTTCCTTCCTGACACTTCTGTCTCTGTGAGCTTTAGCTGCTTGGACTCAGGGGTACCGAAGGTGTGTGAAAGTGACTGGGATGCGAGAATCATGTTGCACAGGGAACAGGGAAGGTCAGCAAATGTTTCCTGTCCTGGCACATCTCTCAGTCTGAACTGCAGCTGCAGATGCTTCACTTCCGCCAAGGACTCTGCCACCTTGAGAGAAGGATGCGCTCTATGGAGTTGAGAAAGAAAGTGCGTCTCACTAGCTTCTTTCCTCTACTTCATAGACAGCAAAGGGGCTATGAAAGGCAGCACTGGCTTTTTGTTCTAGGACTTCTTCTTTACAAGCAGCTGCTGGATGTTTGGAAGGGGGTTTGGGATATGCAAAAATGAGAGGCTAAGATGGTAAGAGGGTAAGATGGAAGTCATCTGGCAAAAGCAGAGCTCACAAAAGGGCCAGCTGAGAAAGCTCTTGCTGCCTACAACTTCAACTGCACCCCTCAAAGCAGCAGCACACACGCTGCTCTCGGCACTTTCCTTCTCAGCTCTACGCACCATCCTAAGCCTTGCCTCTCCCACACTCAGGATCCAAAGACAACGGCACCAGGGACTGCTCACACACTAAAGGCACCAGGACAAAAGGCTCACCAGCTTGGCCTTTGCATTCCCGCTGACAGCTCCACAGCTTGAACCCAGAGAACTGCCTGCTGCCAACAGCCTTTCCAATCACTCCGAGCACCTCATGACAAGGAGTGTGGGGAATGAATCTCCAGCAGCCTCCTGCCCCAGGCTGTCCCCCGGGAGCAGCCCTGCTCCAGGCCGTGACTGCCACCTGCACAGCCAAAGGACCCAGAGCCGGTGTTACACACCACGGCTGTGCCTGGCACAGAGACACCAGTGGCCACACAAGTGGCCATGGCACTGTCCACACACAGTCCCTGCTGCTGCTCCCCCAGCCGCTGGCACCAACTCCCAGCCACCCACTCCTAAAGCCACGGGGCCCACTGGGACACTGCGGGGGCTCGTGGAAGCCAGCGGCCATTGTGACACAGCGGGGCTGCACAGAGCCCACGGTGCTTTGTGACCCGTGGCTCCCAGGAGAGCCTTTGTGATGCTGGGGAACTACAAGGAAGCCTGGCTCCTCTGTGACACCACCACAGAAGCTCAGGGGAGCCCTGGAGACCGTGCTGATGCTATTGAACCTGATGCAACCCTGCCTCCTCTGTGACACTACAGAACCTCTTGGAGCCCTGGAGACCGTGCTGATGCTATGGAACCTGATGCAACCCTGCCTCCTCTGTGACACCACAGAACCTCTGGGAGCCCTGGAGACCGTGCTGATGCTATGGAACCTGATGCAACCCTGCCTCCACTGTGACACCACAGAAGCTCAGGGAGCCCTGGAGACTGTGGTGATGCTATGGAACCTGATGCAACCCTGCCTCCACTGTGACACCACAGAACCTCTGGGAGCCCTGGAGACCGTGCTGATGCTATGGAACCTGATGCAACCCTGCCTCCACTGTGACACCACAGAAGCTCGGGGAGCTCTGCAGACCGTGGGGATGCTGGCGAAGCTGACGGAACCCTGGGCACCACAGTGACGCTATGGAACCTGGTGGAACCGAGGGGCCACAGTGACACTGTGGGGCCTTTTGGAAGCAACAGGACCCTGGTGGGAAGCCACGGGATGATTAATCCTGCACGAACCTGCTCCAGGTGGGCTCCTCTCTCCCGGCTTCCACAGGTGCTGCTAGGATCCCACTCCGGCACTGGCTTGGCACGGGCTCACGGCTTCCTTTGGCAATGGCTCTGCTCCAGGATGGCATGCTGCAGAGAATGCAGGTAGATTTTGTGCTCACTCCTGGCATGCAGCTGGACAATAAAGCCTGATCCAGCCCCCCCTCAGCATATGTCCGGCTCTGGCATTGGGGCGGGGCAACTTTGGGAGCAGCCCCAGCCCTGCTCCTGCTCCCGGCTGGGCACCCAGCTGCTGGGACACAGGTGTGTCCTGATGCCACCGTCTACTCCTTTGAGAAGGGGAGGACAGAGTGCATCAGGGAGTTTGGTGTGGCTTACATGCGGCAAGGAGAAGGTGCAGCCCCAAACTGGCTTTCACTTCTAGAACCTTTTGCTATTGCGGGAGCAGCTGCTGGAGCTTTTCAACCGAGCTGCAAGAGTGAAAAGTGTGATGGCATGTCTATCTGAGAAGGAAGGTTCGGTGCCGCAGCCTGTTGTGCACAATTTATATGCTGATAAGAGAAGGGGGTGCTTTTGGAACGTTTTCCTTCCTGACACTTCTGTCTCTGTGAGCTTTAGCTGCTTGGACTCAGGGGTACCGAAGGTGTGTGAAAGTGACTGGGATGCGAGAATCATGTTGCACAGGGAACAGGGAAGGTCAGCAAATGTTTCCTGTCCTGGCACATCTCTCAGTCTGAACTGCAGCTGCAGATGCTTCACTTCCGCCAAGGACTCTGCCACCTTGAGAGAAGGATGCGCTCTATGGAGTTGAGAAAGAAAGTGCGTCTCACTAGCTTCTTTCCTCTACTTCATAGACAGCAAAGGGGCTATGAAAGGCAGCACTGGCTTTTTGTTCTAGGACTTCTTCTTTACAAGCAGCTGCTGGATGTTTGGAAGGGGGTTTGGGATATGCAAAAATGAGAGGCTAAGATGGTAAGAGGGTAAGATGGAAGTCATCTGGCAAAAGCAGAGCTCACAAAAGGGCCAGCTGAGAAAGCTCTTGCTGCCTACAACTTCAACTGCACCCCTCAAAGCAGCAGCACACACGCTGCTCTCGGCACTTTCCTTCTCAGCTCTACACACCATCCTAAGCCTTGCCTCTCCCACACTCAGGATCCAAAGACAACGGCACCAGGGACTGCTCACACACTAAAGGCACCAGGACAAAAGGCTCACCAGCTTGGCCTTTGCATTCCCGCTGACAGCTCCACAGCTTGAACCCAGAGAACTGCCTGCTGCCAACAGCCTTTCCAATCACTCTGAGCACCTCATGACAAGGAGTGTGGGGAATGAATCTCCAGAAGCCTCCTGCCCCAGGCTGTCCCCCGGGAGCAGCCCTGCTCCAGGCCGTGACTGCCACCTGCACAGCCAAAGGACCCAGAGCCGGTGTTACACACCACGGCTGTGCCTGGCACAGAGACACCAGTGGCCACACAAGTGGCCATGGCACTGTCCACACACAGTCCCTGCTGCTGCTCCCCCAGCCGCTGGCACCAACTCCCAGCCACCCACTCCTAAAGCCACGGGGCCCACTGGGACACTGCGGGGGCTCGTGGAAGCCAGCGGCCATTGTGACACAGCGGGGCTGCACAGAGCCCACGGTGCTTTGTGACCCGTGGCTCCCAGGAGAGCCTTTGTGATGCTGGGGAACTACAAGGAAGCCTGCCTCCTCTGTGACACCACCACAGAAGCTCAGGGGAGCCCTGGAGACCGTGCTGATGCTATGGAACCTGATGCAACCCTGCCTCCTCTGTGACACCACAGAAGCTCTTGGAGCCCTGGAGACCGTGGTGATGCTATGGAACCTGATGCAACCCTGCCTCCTCTGTGACACCACAGAACCTCTGGGAGCCCTGGAGACCGTGCTGATGCTATGGAACCTGATGCAACCCTGCCTCCACTGTGACACCACAGAAGCTCAGGGAGCCCTGGAGACTGTGGTGATGCTATGGAACCTGATGCAACCCTGCCTCCACTGTGACACCACAGAACCTCTGGGAGCCCTGGAGACCGTGCTGATGCTATGGAACCTGATGCAACCCTGCCTCCACTGTGACACCACAGAAGCTCGGGGAGCTCTGCAGACCGTGGGGATGCTGGCGAAGCTGACGGAACCCTGGGCACCACAGTGACGCTCTGGAACCTGGTGGAACCGAGGGGCCACAGTGACACTGTGGGGCCTTTTGGAAGCAACAGGACCCTGGTGGGAAGCCACGGGATGATTAATCCTGCACGAACCTGCTCCAGGTGGGCTCCTCTCTCCCGGCTTCCACAGGTGCTGCTAGGATCCCACTCCGGCACTGGCTTGGCACGGGCTCACGGCTTCCTTTGGCAATGGCTCTGCTCCAGGATGGCATGCTGCAGAGAATGCAGGTAGATTTTGTGCTCACTCCTGGCATGCAGCTGGACAATAAAGCCTGATCCAGCCCCCCCTCAGCATATGTCCGGCTCTGGCATTGGGGCGGGGCAACTTTGGGAGCAGCCCCAGCCCTGCTCCTGCTCCCGGCTGGGCACCCAGCTGCTGGGACACAGGTGTGTCCTGATGCCACCGTCTACTCCTTTGAGAAGGGGAGGACAGAGTGCATCAGGGAGTTTGGTGTGGCTTACATGCGGCAAGGAGAAGGTGCAGCCCCAAACTGGCTTTCACTTCTAGAACCTTTTGCTATTGCGGGAGCAGCTGCTGGAGCTTTTCAACCGAGCTGCAAGAGTGAAAAGTGTGATGGCATGTCTATCTGAGAAGGAAGGTTCGGTGCCGCAGCCTGTTGTGCACAATTTATATGCTGATAAGAGAAGGGGGTGCTTTTGCAACGTTTTCCTTCCTGACACTTCTGTCTCTGTGAGCTTTAGCTGCTTGGACTCAGGGATACCGAAGGTGTGTGAAAGTGACTGGGATGCGAGAATCATGTTGCACAGGGAACAGGGAAGGTCAGCAAATGTTTCCTGTCCTGGCACATCTCTCAGTCTGAACTGCAGCTGCAGATGCTTCACTTCCGCCAAGGACTCTGCCACCTTGAGAGAAGGATGCGCTCTATGGAGTTGAGAAAGAAAGTGCGTCTCACTAGCTTCTTTCCTCTACTTCATAGACAGCAAAGGGGCTATGAAAGGCAGCACTGGCTTTTTGTTCTAGGACTTCTTCTTTACAAGCAGCTGCTGGATGTTTGGAAGGGGGTTTGGGATATGCAAAAATGAGAGGCTAAGATGGTAAGAGGGTAAGATGGAAGTCATCTGGCAAAAGCAGAGCTCACAAAAGGGCCAGCTGAGAAAGCTCTTGCTGCCTACAACTTCAACTGCACCCCTCAAAGCAGCAGCACACACGCTGCTCTCGGCACTTTCCTTCTCAGCTCTACGCACCATCCTAAGCCTTGCCTCTCCCACACTCAGGATCCAAAGACAACGGCACCAGGGACTGCTCACACACTAAAGGCACCAGGACAAAAGGCTCACCAGCTTGGCCTTTGCATTCCCGCTGACAGCTCCACAGCTTGAACCCAGAGAACTGCCTGCTGCCAACAGCCTTTCCAATCACTCTGAGCACCTCATGACAAGGAGTGTGGGGAATGAATCTCCAGCAGCCTCCTGCCCCAGGCTGTCCCCCGGGAGCAGCCCTGCTCCAGGCCGTGACTGCCACCTGCACAGCCAAAGGACCCAGAGCCGGTGTTACACACCACGGCTGTGCCTGGCACAGAGACACCAGTGGCCACACAAGTGGCCATGGCACTGTCCACACACAGTCCCTGCTGCTGCTCCCCCAGCCGCTGGCACCAACTCCCAGCCACCCACTCCTAAAGCCACGGGGCCCACTGGGACACTGCGGGGGCTCGTGGAAGCCAGCGGCCATTGTGACACAGCGGGGCTGCACAGAGCCCACGGTGCTTTGTGACCCGTGGCTCCCAGGAGAGCCTTTGTGATGCTGGGGAACTACAAGGAAGCCTGGCTCCTCTGTGACACCACCACAGAAGCTCAGGGGAGCCCTGGAGACCGTGCTGATGCTATGGAACCTGATGCAACCCTGCCTCCTCTGTGACACCACAGAACCTCTTGGAGCCCTGGAGACCGTGGTGATGCTATGGAACCTGATGCAACCCTGCCTCCTCTGTGACACCACAGAACCTCTGGGAGCCCTGGAGACCGTGCTGATGCTATGGAACCTGATGCAACCCTGCCTCCACTGTGACACCACAGAAGCTCAGGGAGCCCTGGAGACTGTGGTGATGCTATGGAACCTGATGCAACCCTGCCTCCACTGTGACACCACAGAACCTCTGGGAGCCCTGGAGACCGTGCTGATGCTATGGAACCTGATGCAACCCTGCCTCCACTGTGACACCACAGAAGCTCGGGGAGCTCTGCAGACCGTGGGGATGCTGGCGAAGCTGACGGAACCCTGGGCACCACAGTGACGCTCTGGAACCTGGTGGAACCGAGGGGCCACAGTGACACTGTGGGGCCTTTTGGAAGCAACAGGACCCTGGTGGGAAGCCACGGGATGATTAATCCTGCACGAACCTGCTCCAGGTGGGCTCCTCTCTCCCGGCTTCCACAGGTGCTGCTAGGATCCCACTCCGGCACTGGCTTGGCACGGGCTCACGGCTTCCTTTGGCAATGGCTCTGCTCCAGGATGGCATGCTGCAGAGAATGCAGGTAGATTTTGTGCTCACTCCTGGCATGCAGCTGGACAATAAAGCCTGATCCAGCCCCCCCTCAGCATATGTCCGGCTCTGGCATTGGGGCGGGGCAACTTTGGGAGCAGCCCCAGCCCTGCTCCTGCTCCCGGCTGGGCACCCAGCTGCTGGGACACAGGTGTGTCCTGATGCCACCGTCTACTCCTTTGAGAAGGGGAGGACAGAGTGCATCAGGGAGTTTGGTGTGGCTTACATGCGGCAAGGAGAAGGTGCAGCCCCAAACTGGCTTTCACTTCTAGAACCTTTTGCTATTGCGGGAGCAGCTGCTGGAGCTTTTCAACCGAGCTGCAAGAGTGAAAAGTGTGATGGCATGTCTATCTGAGAAGGAAGGTTCGGTGCCGCAGCCTGTTGTGCACAATTTATATGCTGATAAGAGAAGGGGGTGCTTTTGGAACGTTTTCCTTCCTGACACTTCTGTCTCTGTGAGCTTTAGCTGCTTGGACTCAGGGATACCGAAGGTATGTGAAAGTGACTGGGATGCGAGAATCATGTTGCACAGGGAACAGGGAAGGTCAGCAAATGTTTCCTGTCCTGGCACATCTCTCAGTCTGAACTGCAGCTGCAGATGCTTCACTTCCGCCAAGGACTCTGCCACCTTGAGAGAAGGATGCGCTCTATGGAGTTGAGAAAGAAAGTGCGTCTCACTAGCTTCTTTCCTCTACTTCATAGACAGCAAAGGGGCTATGAAAGGCAGCACTGGCTTTTTGTTCTAGGACTTCTTCTTTACAAGCAGCTGCTGGATGTTTGGAAGGGGGTTTGGGATATGCAAAAATGAGAGGCTAAGATGGTAAGAGGGTAAGATGGAAGTCATCTGGCAAAAGCAGAGCTCACAAAAGGGCCAGCTGAGAAAGCTCTTGCTGCCTACAACTTCAACTGCACCCCTCAAAGCAGCAGCACACACGCTGCTCTCGGCACTTTCCTTCTCAGCTCTACGCACCATCCTAAGCCTTGCCTCTCCCACACTCAGGATCCAAAGACAACGGCACCAGGGACTGCTCACACACTAAAGGCACCAGGACAAAAGGCTCACCAGCTTGGCCTTTGCATTCCCGCTGACAGCTCCACAGCTTGAACCCAGAGAACTGCCTGCTGCCAACAGCCTTTCCAATCACTCCGAGCACCTCATGACAAGGAGTGTGGGGAATGAATCTCCAGCAGCCTCCTGCCCCAGGCTGTCCCCCGGGAGCAGCCCTGCTCCAGGCCGTGACTGCCACCTGCACAGCCAAAGGACCCAGAGCCGGTGTTACACACCACGGCTGTGCCTGGCACAGAGACACCAGTGGCCACACAAGTGGCCATGGCACTGTCCACACACAGTCCCTGCTGCTGCTCCCCCAGCCGCTGGCACCAACTCCCAGCCACCCACTCCTAAAGCCACGGGGCCCACTGGGACACTGCGGGGGCTCGTGGAAGCCAGCGGCCATTGTGACACAGCGGGGCTGCACAGAGCCCACGGTGCTTTGTGACCCGTGGCTCCCAGGAGAGCCTTTGTGATGCTGGGGAACTACAAGGAAGCCTGGCTCCTCTGTGACACCACCACAGAAGCTCAGGGGAGCCCTGGAGACCGTGCTGATGCTATGGAACCTGATGCAACCCTGCCTCCTCTGTGACACCACAGAAGCTCTTGGAGCCCTGGAGACCGTGGTGATGCTATGGAACCTGATGCAACCCTGCCTCCTCTGTGACACCACAGAACCTCTGGGAGCCCTGGAGACCGTGCTGATGCTATGGAACCTGATGCAACCCTGCCTCCACTGTGACACCACAGAAGCTCAGGGAGCCCTGGAGACTGTGGTGATGCTATGGAACCTGATGCAACCCTGCCTCCACTGTGACACCACAGAACCTCTGGGAGCCCTGGAGACCGTGCTGATGCTATGGAACCTGATGCAACCCTGCCTCCACTGTGACACCACAGAAGCTCGGGGAGCTCTGCAGACCGTGGGGATGCTGGCGAAGCTGACGGAACCCTGGGCACCACAGTGACGCTATGGAACCTGGTGGAACCGAGGGGCCACAGTGACACTGTGGGGCCTTTTGGAAGCAACAGGACCCTGGTGGGAAGCCACGGGATGATTAATCCTGCACGAACCTGCTCCAGGTGGGCTCCTCTCTCCCGGCTTCCACAGGTGCTGCTAGGATCCCACTCCGGCACTGGCTTGGCACGGGCTCACGGCTTCCTTTGGCAATGGCTCTGCTCCAGGATGGCATGCTGCAGAGAATGCAGGTAGATTTTGTGCTCACTCCTGGCATGCAGCTGGACAATAAAGCCTGATCCAGCCCCCCCTCAGCATATGTCCGGCTCTGGCATTGGGGCGGGGCAACTTTGGGAGCAGCCCCAGCCCTGCTCCTGCTCCCGGCTGGGCACCCAGCTGCTGGGACACAGGTGTGTCCTGATGCCACCGTCTACTCCTTTGAGAAGGGGAGGACAGAGTGCATCAGGGAGTTTGGTGTGGCTTACATGCGGCAAGGAGAAGGTGCAGCCCCAAACTGGCTTTCACTTCTAGAACCTTTTGCTATTGCGGGAGCAGCTGCTGGAGCTTTTCAACCGAGCTGCAAGAGTGAAAAGTGTGATGGCATGTCTATCTGAGAAGGAAGGTTCGGTGCCGCAGCCTGTTGTGCACAATTTATATGCTGATAAGAGAAGGGGGTGCTTTTGCAACGTTTTCCTTCCTGACACTTCTGTCTCTGTGAGCTTTAGCTGCTTGGACTCAGGGGTACCGAAGGTGTGTGAAAGTGACTGGGATGCGAGAATCATGTTGCACAGGGAACAGGGAAGGTCAGCAAATGTTTCCTGTCCTGGCACATCTCTCAGTCTGAACTGCAGCTGCAGATGCTTCACTTCCGCCAAGGACTCTGCCACCTTGAGAGAAGGATGCGCTCTATGGAGTTGAGAAAGAAAGTGCGTCTCACTAGCTTCTTTCCTCTACTTCATAGACAGCAAAGGGGCTATGAAAGGCAGCACTGGCTTTTTGTTCTAGGACTTCTTCTTTACAAGCAGCTGCTGGATGTTTGGAAGGGGGTTTGGGATATGCAAAAATGAGAGGCTAAGATGGTAAGAGGGTAAGATGGAAGTCATCTGGCAAAAGCAGAGCTCACAAAAGGGCCAGCTGAGAAAGCTCTTGCTGCCTACAACTTCAACTGCACCCCTCAAAGCAGCAGCACACACGCTGCTCTCGGCACTTTCCTTCTCAGCTCTACGCACCATCCTAAGCCTTGCCTCTCCCACACTCAGGATCCAAAGACAACGGCACCAGGGACTGCTCACACACTAAAGGCACCAGGACAAAAGGCTCACCAGCTTGGCCTTTGCATTCCCGCTGACAGCTCCACAGCTTGAACCCAGAGAACTGCCTGCTGCCAACAGCCTTTCCAATCACTCTGAGCACCTCATGACAAGGAGTGTGGGGAATGAATCTCCAGCAGCCTCCTGCCCCAGGCTGTCCCCCGGGAGCAGCCCTGCTCCAGGCCGTGACTGCCACCTGCACAGCCAAAGGACCCAGAGCCGGTGTTACACACCACGGCTGTGCCTGGCACAGAGACACCAGTGGCCACACAAGTGGCCATGGCACTGTCCACACACAGTCCCTGCTGCTGCTCCCCCAGCCGCTGGCACCAACTCCCAGCCACCCACTCCTAAAGCCACGGGGCCCACTGGGACACTGCGGGGGCTCGTGGAAGCCAGCGGCCATTGTGACACAGCGGGGCTGCACAGAGCCCACGGTGCTTTGTGACCCGTGGCTCCCAGGAGAGCCTTTGTGATGCTGGGGAACTACAAGGAAGCCTGGCTCCTCTGTGACACCACCACAGAAGCTCAGGGGAGCCCTGGAGACCGTGCTGATGCTATGGAACCTGATGCAACCCTGCCTCCTCTGTGACACCACAGAAGCTCTTGGAGCCCTGGAGACCGTGGTGATGCTATGGAACCTGATGCAACCCTGCCTCCTCTGTGACACCACAGAACCTCTGGGAGCCCTGGAGACCGTGCTGATGCTATGGAACCTGATGCAACCCTGCCTCCACTGTGACACCACAGAAGCTCAGGGAGCCCTGGAGACTGTGGTGATGCTATGGAACCTGATGCAACCCTGCCTCCACTGTGACACCACAGAACCTCTGGGAGCCCTGGAGACCGTGCTGATGCTATGGAACCTGATGCAACCCTGCCTCCACTGTGACACCACAGAAGCTCGGGGAGCTCTGCAGACCGTGGGGATGCTGGCGAAGCTGACGGAACCCTGGGCACCACAGTGACGCTATGGAACCTGGTGGAACCGAGGGGCCACAGTGACACTGTGGGGCCTTTTGGAAGCAACAGGACCCTGGTGGGAAGCCACGGGATGATTAATCCTGCACGAACCTGCTCCAGGTGGGCTCCTCTCTCCCGGCTTCCACAGGTGCTGCTAGGATCCCACTCCGGCACTGGCTTGGCACGGGCTCACGGCTTCCTTTGGCAATGGCTCTGCTCCAGGATGGCATGCTGCAGAGAATGCAGGTAGATTTTGTGCTCACTCCTGGCATGCAGCTGGACAATAAAGCCTGATCCAGCCCCCCCTCAGCATATGTCCGGCTCTGGCATTGGGGCGGGGCAACTTTGGGAGCAGCCCCAGCCCTGCTCCTGCTCCCGGCTGGGCACCCAGCTGCTGGGACACAGGTGTGTCCTGATGCCACCGTCTACTCCTTTGAGAAGGGGAGGACAGAGTGCATCAGGGAGTTTGGTGTGGCTTACATGCGGCAAGGAGAAGGTGCAGCCCCAAACTGGCTTTCACTTCTAGAACCTTTTGCTATTGCGGGAGCAGCTGCTGGAGCTTTTCAACCGAGCTGCAAGAGTGAAAAGTGTGATGGCATGTCTATCTGAGAAGGAAGGTTCGGTGCCGCAGCCTGTTGTGCACAATTTATATGCTGATAAGAGAAGGGGGTGCTTTTGCAACGTTTTCCTTCCTGACACTTCTGTCTCTGTGAGCTTTAGCTGCTTGGACTCAGGGGTACCGAAGGTGTGTGAAAGTGACTGGGATGCGAGAATCATGTTGCACAGGGAACAGGGAAGGTCAGCAAATGTTTCCTGTCCTGGCACATCTCTCAGTCTGAACTGCAGCTGCAGATGCTTCACTTCCGCCAAGGACTCTGCCACCTTGAGAGAAGGATGCGCTCTATGGAGTTGAGAAAGAAAGTGCGTCTCACTAGCTTCTTTCCTCTACTTCATAGACAGCAAAGGGGCTATGAAAGGCAGCACTGGCTTTTTGTTCTAGGACTTCTTCTTTACAAGCAGCTGCTGGATGTTTGGAAGGGGGTTTGGGATATGCAAAAATGAGAGGCTAAGATGGTAAGAGGGTAAGATGGAAGTCATCTGGCAAAAGCAGAGCTCACAAAAGGGCCAGCTGAGAAAGCTCTTGCTGCCTACAACTTCAACTGCACCCCTCAAAGCAGCAGCACACACGCTGCTCTCGGCACTTTCCTTCTCAGCTCTACGCACCATCCTAAGCCTTGCCTCTCCCACACTCAGGATCCAAAGACAACGGCACCAGGGACTGCTCACACACTAAAGGCACCAGGACAAAAGGCTCACCAGCTTGGCCTTTGCATTCCCGCTGACAGCTCCACAGCTTGAACCCAGAGAACTGCCTGCTGCCAACAGCCTTTCCAATCACTCCGAGCACCTCATGACAAGGAGTGTGGGGAATGAATCTCCAGCAGCCTCCTGCCCCAGGCTGTCCCCCGGGAGCAGCCCTGCTCCAGGCCGTGACTGCCACCTGCACAGCCAAAGGACCCAGAGCCGGTGTTACACACCACGGCTGTGCCTGGCACAGAGACACCAGTGGCCACACAAGTGGCCATGGCACTGTCCACACACAGTCCCTGCTGCTGCTCCCCCAGCCGCTGGCACCAACTCCCAGCCACCCACTCCTAAAGCCACGGGGCCCACTGGGACACTGCGGGGGCTCGTGGAAGCCAGCGGCCATTGTGACACAGCGGGGCTGCACAGAGCCCACGGTGCTTTGTGACCCGTGGCTCCCAGGAGAGCCTTTGTGATGCTGGGGAACTACAAGGAAGCCTGGCTCCTCTGTGACACCACCACAGAAGCTCAGGGGAGCCCTGGAGACCGTGCTGATGCTATGGAACCTGATGCAACCCTGCCTCCTCTGTGACACCACAGAAGCTCTTGGAGCCCTGGAGACCGTGGTGATGCTATGGAACCTGATGCAACCCTGCCTCCTCTGTGACACCACAGAACCTCTGGGAGCCCTGGAGACCGTGCTGATGCTATGGAACCTGATGCAACCCTGCCTCCACTGTGACACCACAGAAGCTCAGGGAGCCCTGGAGACTGTGGTGATGCTATGGAACCTGATGCAACCCTGCCTCCACTGTGACACCACAGAACCTCTGGGAGCCCTGGAGACCGTGCTGATGCTATGGAACCTGATGCAACCCTGCCTCCACTGTGACACCACAGAAGCTCGGGGAGCTCTGCAGACCGTGGGGATGCTGGCGAAGCTGACGGAACCCTGGGCACCACAGTGACGCTATGGAACCTGGTGGAACCGAGGGGCCACAGTGACACTGTGGGGCCTTTTGGAAGCAACAGGACCCTGGTGGGAAGCCACGGGATGATTAATCCTGCACGAACCTGCTCCAGGTGGGCTCCTCTCTCCCGGCTTCCACAGGTGCTGCTAGGATCCCACTCCGGCACTGGCTTGGCACGGGCTCACGGCTTCCTTTGGCAATGGCTCTGCTCCAGGATGGCATGCTGCAGAGAATGCAGGTAGATTTTGTGCTCACTCCTGGCATGCAGCTGGACAATAAAGCCTGATCCAGCCCCCCCTCAGCATATGTCCGGCTCTGGCATTGGGGCGGGGCAACTTTGGGAGCAGCCCCAGCCCTGCTCCTGCTCCCGGCTGGGCACCCAGCTGCTGGGACACAGGTGTGTCCTGATGCCACCGTCTACTCCTTTGAGAAGGGGAGGACAGAGTGCATCAGGGAGTTTGGTGTGGCTTACATGCGGCAAGGAGAAGGTGCAGCCCCAAACTGGCTTTCACTTCTAGAACCTTTTGCTATTGCGGGAGCAGCTGCTGGAGCTTTTCAACCGAGCTGCAAGAGTGAAAAGTGTGATGGCATGTCTATCTGAGAAGGAAGGTTCGGTGCCGCAGCCTGTTGTGCACAATTTATATGCTGATAAGAGAAGGGGGTGCTTTTGGAACGTTTTCCTTCCTGACACTTCTGTCTCTGTGAGCTTTAGCTGCTTGGACTCAGGGATACCGAAGGTGTGTGAAAGTGACTGGGATGCGAGAATCATGTTGCACAGGGAACAGGGAAGGTCAGCAAATGTTTCCTGTCCTGGCACATCTCTCAGTCTGAACTGCAGCTGCAGATGCTTCACTTCCGCCAAGGACTCTGCCACCTTGAGAGAAGGATGCGCTCTATGGAGTTGAGAAAGAAAGTGCGTCTCACTAGCTTCTTTCCTCTACTTCATAGACAGCAAAGGGGCTATGAAAGGCAGCACTGGCTTTTTGTTCTAGGACTTCTTCTTTACAAGCAGCTGCTGGATGTTTGGAAGGGGGTTTGGGATATGCAAAAATGAGAGGCTAAGATGGTAAGAGGGTAAGATGGAAGTCATCTGGCAAAAGCAGAGCTCACAAAAGGGCCAGCTGAGAAAGCTCTTGCTGCCTACAACTTCAACTGCACCCCTCAAAGCAGCAGCACACACGCTGCTCTCGGCACTTTCCTTCTCAGCTCTACGCACCATCCTAAGCCTTGCCTCTCCCACACTCAGGATCCAAAGACAACGGCACCAGGGACTGCTCACACACTAAAGGCACCAGGACAAAAGGCTCACCAGCTTGGCCTTTGCATTCCCGCTGACAGCTCCACAGCTTGAACCCAGAGAACTGCCTGCTGCCAACAGCCTTTCCAATCACTCTGAGCACCTCATGACAAGGAGTGTGGGGAATGAATCTCCAGCAGCCTCCTGCCCCAGGCTGTCCCCCGGGAGCAGCCCTGCTCCAGGCCGTGACTGCCACCTGCACAGCCAAAGGACCCAGAGCCGGTGTTACACACCACGGCTGTGCCTGGCACAGAGACACCAGTGGCCACACAAGTGGCCATGGCACTGTCCACACACAGTCCCTGCTGCTGCTCCCCCAGCCGCTGGCACCAACTCCCAGCCACCCACTCCTAAAGCCACGGGGCCCACTGGGACACTGCGGGGGCTCGTGGAAGCCAGCGGCCATTGTGACACAGCGGGGCTGCACAGAGCCCACGGTGCTTTGTGACCCGTGGCTCCCAGGAGAGCCTTTGTGATGCTGGGGAACTACAAGGAAGCCTGGCTCCTCTGTGACACCACCACAGAAGCTCAGGGGAGCCCTGGAGACCGTGCTGATGCTATTGAACCTGATGCAACCCTGCCTCCTCTGTGACACCACAGAAGCTCTTGGAGCCCTGGAGACCGTGGTGATGCTATGGAACCTGATGCAACCCTGCCTCCTCTGTGACACCACAGAACCTCTGGGAGCCCTGGAGACCGTGCTGATGCTATGGAACCTGATGCAACCCTGCCTCCACTGTGACACCACAGAAGCTCAGGGAGCCCTGGAGTCTGTGGTGATGCTATGGAACCTGATGCAACCCTGCCTCCACTGTGACACCACAGAAGCTCTGGGAGCCCTGGAGACCGTGCTGATGCTATGGAACCTGATGCAACCCTGCCTCCACTGTGACACCACAGAAGCTCGGGGAGCTCTGCAGACCGTGGGGATGCTGGCGAAGCTGACGGAACCCTGGGCACCACAGTGACGCTATGGAACCTGGTGGAACCGAGGGGCCACAGTGACACTGTGGGGCCTTTTGGAAGCAACAGGACCCTGGTGGGAAGCCACGGGATGATTAATCCTGCACGAACCTGCTCCAGGTGGGCTCCTCTCTCCCGGCTTCCACAGGTGCTGCTAGGATCCCACTCCGGCACTGGCTTGGCACGGGCTCACGGCTTCCTTTGGCAATGGCTCTGCTCCAGGATGGCATGCTGCAGAGAATGCAGGTAGATTTTGTGCTCACTCCTGGCATGCAGCTGGACAATAAAGCCTGATCCAGCCCCCCCTCAGCATATGTCCGGCTCTGGCATTGGGGCGGGGCAACTTTGGGAGCAGCCCCAGCCCTGCTCCTGCTCCCGGCTGGGCACCCAGCTGCTGGGACACAGGTGTGTCCTGATGCCACCGTCTACTCCTTTGAGAAGGGGAGGACAGAGTGCATCAGGGAGTTTGGTGTGGCTTACATGCGGCAAGGAGAAGGTGCAGCCCCAAACTGGCTTTCACTTCTAGAACCTTTTGCTATTGCGGGAGCAGCTGCTGGAGCTTTTCAACCGAGCTGCAAGAGTGAAAAGTGTGATGGCATGTCTATCTGAGAAGGAAGGTTCGGTGCCGCAGCCTGTTGTGCACAATTTATATGCTGATAAGAGAAGGGGGTGCTTTTGGAACGTTTTCCTTCCTGACACTTCTGTCTCTGTGAGCTTTAGCTGCTTGGACTCAGGGATACCGAAGGTGTGTGAAAGTGACTGGGATGCGAGAATCATGTTGCACAGGGAACAGGGAAGGTCAGCAAATGTTTCCTGTCCTGGCACATCTCTCAGTCTGAACTGCAGCTGCAGATGCTTCACTTCCGCCAAGGACTCTGCCACCTTGAGAGAAGGATGCGCTCTATGGAGTTGAGAAAGAAAGTGCGTCTCACTAGCTTCTTTCCTCTACTTCATAGACAGCAAAGGGGCTATGAAAGGCAGCACTGGCTTTTTGTTCTAGGACTTCTTCTTTACAAGCAGCTGCTGGATGTTTGGAAGGGGGTTTGGGATATGCAAAAATGAGAGGCTAAGATGGTAAGAGGGTAAGATGGAAGTCATCTGGCAAAAGCAGAGCTCACCAAAGGGCCAGCTGAGAAAGCTCTTGCTGCCTACAACTTCAACTGCACCCCTCAAAGCAGCAGCACACACGCTGCTCTCGGCACTTTCCTTCTGAGCTCTACGCACCATCCTAAGCCTTGCCTCTCCCACACTCAGGATCCAAAGACAACGGCACCAGGGACTGCTCACACACTAAAGGCACCAGGACAAAAGGCTCACCAGCTTGGCCTTTGCATTCCCTCTGACAGCTCCACAGCTTGAACCCAGAGAACTGCCTGCTGCCAACAGCCTTTCCAATCACTCTGAGCACCTCATGACAAGGAGTGTGGGGAATGAATCTCCAGCAGCCTCCTGCCCCAGGCTGTCCCCTGGGAGCAGCCCTGCTCCAGGCCGTGACTGCCACCTGCACAGCCAAAGGACCCAGAGCCGGTGTTACACACCACGGCTGTGCCTGGCACAGAGACACCAGTGGCCACACAAGTGGCCATGGCACTGTCCACACACAGTCCCTGCTGCTGCTCCCCCAGCCGCTGGCACCAACTCCCAGCCACCCACTCCTAAAGCCACGGGGCCCACTGGGACACTGCGGGGGCTCGTGGAAGCCAGCGGCCATTGTGACACAGCGGGGCTGCACAGAGCCCACGGTGCTTTGTGACCCGTGGCTCCCAGGAGAGCCTTTGTGATGCTGGGGAACTACAAGGAAGCCTGGCTCCTCTGTGACACCACCACAGAAGCTCAGGGGAGCCCTGGAGACCGTGCTGATGCTATTGAACCTGATGCAACCCTGCCTCCTCTGTGACACCACAGAAGCTCTTGGAGCCCTGGAGACCGTGGTGATGCTATGGAACCTGATGCAACCCTGCCTCCTCTGTGACACCACAGAACCTCTGGGAGCCCTGGAGACCGTGCTGATGCTATGGAACCTGATGCAACCCTGCCTCCACTGTGACACCACAGAACCTCTGGGAGCCCTGGAGTCTGTGGTGATGCTATGGAACCTGATGCAACCCTGCCTCCACTGTGACACCACAGAACCTCTGGGAGCCCTGGAGACCGTGCTGATGCTATGGAACCTGATGCAACCCTGCCTCCACTGTGACACCACAGAAGCTCGGGGAGCTCTGCAGACCGTGGGGATGCTGGCGAAGCTGACGGAACCCTGGGCACCACAGTGACACTATGGAACCTGGTGGAACCGAGGGGCCACAGTGACACTGTGGGGCCTTTTGGAAGCAACAGGACCCTGGTGGGAAGCCACGGGATGATTAATCCTGCACGAACCTGCTCCAGGTGGGCTCCTCTCTCCCGGCTTCCACAGGTGCTGCTAGGATCCCACTCCGGCACTGGCTTGGCACGGGCTCACGGCTTCCTTTGGCAATGGCTCTGCTCCAGGATGGCATGCTGCAGAGAATGCAGGTAGATTTTGTGCTCACTCCTGGCATGCAGCTGGACAATAAAGCCTGATCCAGCCCCCCCTCAGCATATGTCCGGCTCTGGCATTGGGGCGGGGCAACTTTGGGAGCAGCCCCAGCCCTGCTCCTGCTCCCGGCTGGGCACCCAGCTGCTGGGACACAGGTGTGTCCTGATGCCACCATCTACTCCTTTGAGAAGGGGAGGACAGAGTGCATCAGGGAGTTTGGTGTGGCTTACATGCGGCAAGGAGAAGGTGCAGCCCCAAACTGGCTTTCACTTCTAGAACCTTTTGCTATTGCGGGAGCAGCTGCTGGAGCTTTTCAACCGAGCTGCAAGAGTGAAAAGTGTGATGGCATGTCTATCTGAGAAGGAAGGTTCGGTGCCGCAGCCTGTTGTGCACAATTTATATGCTGATAAGAGAAGGGGGTGCTTTTGCAACGTTTTCCTTCCTGACACTTCTGTCTCTGTGAGCTTTAGCTGCTTGGACTCAGGGATACCGAAGGTGTGTGAAAGTGACTGGGATGCGAGAATCATGTTGCACAGGGAACAGGGAAGGTCAGCAAATGTTTCCTGTCCTGGCACATCTCTCAGTCTGAACTGCAGCTGCAGATGCTTCACTTCCGCCAAGGACTCTGCCACCTTGAGAGAAGGATGCGCTCTATGGAGTTGAGAAAGAAAGTGCGTCTCACTAGCTTCTTTCCTCTACTTCATAGACAGCAAAGGGGCTATGAAAGGCAGCACTGGCTTTTTGTTCTAGGACTTCTTCTTTACAAGCAGCTGCTGGATGTTTGGAAGGGGGTTTGGGATATGCAAAAATGAGAGGCTAAGATGGTAAGAGGGTAAGATGGAAGTCATCTGGCAAAAGCAGAGCTCACAAAAGGGCCAGCTGAGAAAGCTCTTGCTGCCTACAACTTCAACTGCACCCCTCAAAGCAGCAGCACACACGCTGCTCTCGGCACTTTCCTTCTCAGCTCTACGCACCATCCTAAGCCTTGCCTCTCCCACACTCAGGATCCAAAGACAACGGCACCAGGGACTGCTCACACACTAAAGGCACCAGGACAAAAGGCTCACCAGCTTGGCCTTTGCATTCCCGCTGACAGCTCCACAGCTTGAACCCAGAGAACTGCCTGCTGCCAACAGCCTTTCCAATCACTCCGAGCACCTCATGACAAGGAGTGTGGGGAATGAATCTCCAGCAGCCTCCTGCCCCAGGCTGTCCCCCGGGAGCAGCCCTGCTCCAGGCCGTGACTGCCACCTGCACAGCCAAAGGACCCAGAGCCGGTGTTACACACCACGGCTGTGCCTGGCACAGAGACACCAGTGGCCACACAAGTGGCCATGGCACTGTCCACACACAGTCCCTGCTGCTGCTCCCCCAGCAGCTGGCACCAACTCCCAGCCACCCACTCCTAAAGCCACGGGGCCCACTGGGACACTGCGGGGGCTCGTGGAAGCCAGCGGCCATTGTGACACAGCGGGGCTGCACAGAGCCCACGGTGCTTTGTGACCCGTGGCTCCCAGGAGAGCCTTTGTGATGCTGGGGAACTACAAGGAAGCCTGGCTCCTCTGTGACACCACCACAGAAGCTCAGGGGAGCCCTGGAGACCGTGCTGATGCTATTGAACCTGATGCAACCCTGCCTCCTCGGTGACACCACAGAAGCTCTTGGAGCCCTGGAGACCGTGGTGATGCTATGGAACCTGATGCAACCCTGCCTCCTCTGTGACACCACAGAACCTCTGGGAGCCCTGGAGACCGTGGTGATGCTATGGAACCTGATGCAACCCTGCCTCCACTGTGACACCACAGAAGCTCAGGGAGCCCTGGAGACTGTGGTGATGCTATGGAACCTGATGCAACCCTGCCTCCACTGTGACACCACAGAACCTCTGGGAGCCCTGGAGACCGTGCTGATGCTATGGAACCTGATGCAACCCTGCCTCCACTGTGACACCACAGAAGCTCGGGGAGCTCTGCAGACCGTGGGGATGCTGGCGAAGCTGACGGAACCCTGGGCACCACAGTGACGCTATGGAACCTGGTGGAACCGAGGGGCCACAGTGACACTGTGGGGCCTTTTGGAAGCAACAGGACCCTGGTGGGAAGCCACGGGATGATTAATCCTGCACGAACCTGCTCCAGGTGGGCTCCTCTCTCCCGGCTTCCACAGGTGCTGCTAGGATCCCACTCCGGCACTGGCTTGGCACGGGCTCACGGCTTCCTTTGGCAATGGCTCTGCTCCAGGATGGCATGCTGCAGAGAATGCAGGTAGATTTTGTGCTCACTCCTGGCATGCAGCTGGACAATAAAGCCTGATCCAGCCCCCCCTCAGCATATGTCCGGCTCTGGCATTGGGGCGGAGCAACTTTGGGAGCAGCCCCAGCCCTGCTCCTGCTCCCGGCTGGGCACCCAGCTGCTGGGACACAGGTGTGTCCTGATGCCACCGTCTACTCCTTTGAGAAGGGGAGGACAGAGTGCATCAGGGAGTTTGGTGTGGCTTACATGCGGCAAGGAGAAGGTGCAGCCCCAAACTGGCTTTCACTTCTAGAACCTTTTGCTATTGCGGGAGCAGCTGCTGGAGCTTTTCAACCGAGCTGCAAGAGTGAAAAGTGTGATGGCATGTCTATCTGAGAAGGAAGGTTCGGTGCCGCAGCCTGTTGTGCACAATTTATATGCTGATAAGAGAAGGGGGTGCTTTTGCAACGTTTTCCTTCCTGACACTTCTGTCTCTGTGAGCTTTAGCTGCTTGGACTCAGGGATACCGAAGGTGTGTGAAAGTGACTGGGATGCGAGAATCATGTTGCACAGGGAACAGGGAAGGTCAGCAAATGTTTCCTGTCCTGGCACATCTCTCAGTCTGAACTGCAGCTGCAGATGCTTCACTTCCGCCAAGGACTCTGCCACCTTGAGAGAAGGATGCGCTGTATGGAGTTGAGAAAGAAAGTGCGTCTCACTAGCTTCTTTCCTCTACTTCATAGACAGCAAAGGGGCTATGAAAGGCAGCACTGGCTTTTTGTTCTAGGACTTCTTCTTTACAAGCAGCTGCTGGATGTTTGGAAGGGGGTTTGGGATATGCAAAAATGAGAGGCTAAGATGGTAAGAGGGTAAGATGGAAGTCATCTGGCAAAAGCAGAGCTCACAAAAGGGCCAGCTGAGAAAGCTCTTGCTGCCTACAACTTCAACTGCACCCCTCAAAGCAGCAGCACACACGCTGCTCTCGGCACTTTCCTTCTCAGCTCTACGCACCATCCTAAGCCTTGCCTCTCCCACACTCAGGATCCAAAGACAACGGCACCAGGGACTGCTCACACACTAAAGGCACCAGGACAAAAGGCTCACCAGCTTGGCCTTTGCATTCCCGCTGACAGCTCCACAGCTTGAACCCAGAGAACTGCCTGCTGCCAACAGCCTTTCCAATCACTCTGAGCACCTCATGACAAGGAGTGTGGGGAATGAATCTCCAGCAGCCTCCTGCCCCAGGCTGTCCCCCGGGAGCAGCCCTGCTCCAGGCCGTGACTGCCACCTGCACAGCCAAAGGACCCAGAGCCGGTGTTACACACCACGGCTGTGCCTGGCACAGAGACACCAGTGGCCACACAAGTGGCCATGGCACTGTCCACACACAGTCCCTGCTGCTGCTCCCCCAGCCGCTGGCACCAACTCCCAGCCACCCACTCCTAAAGCCACGGGGCCCACTGGGACACTGCGGGGGCTCGTGGAAGCCAGCGGCCATTGTGACACAGCGGGGCTGCACAGAGCCCACGGTGCTTTGTGACCCGTGGCTCCCAGGAGAGCCTTTGTGATGCTGGGGAACTACAAGGAAGCCTGGCTCCTCTGTGACACCACCACAGAAGCTCAGGGGAGCCCTGGAGACCGTGCTGATGCTATTGAACCTGATGCAACCCTGCCTCCTCTGTGACACCACAGAAGCTCTTGGAGCCCTGGAGACCGTGGTGATGCTATGGAACCTGATGCAACCCTGCCTCCTCTGTGACACCACAGAACCTCTGGGAGCCCTGGAGACCGTGCTGATGCTATGGAACCTGATGCAACCCTGCCTCCACTGTGACACCACAGAAGCTCAGGGAGCCCTGGAGTCTGTGGTGATGCTATGGAACCTGATGCAACCCTGCCTCCACTGTGACACCACAGAAGCTCTGGGAGCCCTGGAGACCGTGCTGATGCTATGGAACCTGATGCAACCCTGCCTCCACTGTGACACCACAGAAGCTCGGGGAGCTCTGCAGACCGTGGGGATGCTGGCGAAGCTGACGGAACCCTGGGCACCACAGTGACGCTATGGAACCTGGTGGAACCGAGGGGCCACAGTGACACTGTGGGGCCTTTTGGAAGCAACAGGACCCTGGTGGGAAGCCACGGGATGATTAATCCTGCACGAACCTGCTCCAGGTGGGCTCCTCTCTCCCGGCTTCCACAGGTGCTGCTAGGATCCCACTCCGGCACTGGCTTGGCACGGGCTCACGGCTTCCTTTGGCAATGGCTCTGCTCCAGGATGGCATGCTGCAGAGAATGCAGGTAGATTTTGTGCTCACTCCTGGCATGCAGCTGGACAATAAAGCCTGATCCAGCCCCCCCTCAGCATATGTCCGGCTCTGGCATTGGGGCGGGGCAACTTTGGGAGCAGCCCCAGCCCTGCTCCTGCTCCCGGCTGGGCACCCAGCTGCTGGGACACAGGTGTGTCCTGATGCCACCGTCTACTCCTTTGAGAAGGGGAGGACAGAGTGCATCAGGGAGTTTGGTGTGGCTTACATGCGGCAAGGAGAAGGTGCAGCCCCAAACTGGCTTTCACTTCTAGAACCTTTTGCTATTGCGGGAGCAGCTGCTGGAGCTTTTCAACCGAGCTGCAAGAGTGAAAAGTGTGATGGCATGTCTATCTGAGAAGGAAGGTTCGGTGCCGCAGCCTGTTGTGCACAATTTATATGCTGATAAGAGAAGGGGGTGCTTTTGGAACGTTTTCCTTCCTGACACTTCTGTCTCTGTGAGCTTTAGCTGCTTGGACTCAGGGATACCGAAGGTGTGTGAAAGTGACTGGGATGCGAGAATCATGTTGCACAGGGAACAGGGAAGGTCAGCAAATGTTTCCTGTCCTGGCACATCTCTCAGTCTGAACTGCAGCTGCAGATGCTTCACTTCCGCCAAGGACTCTGCCACCTTGAGAGAAGGATGCGCTCTATGGAGTTGAGAAAGAAAGTGCGTCTCACTAGCTTCTTTCCTCTACTTCATAGACAGCAAAGGGGCTATGAAAGGCAGCACTGGCTTTTTGTTCTAGGACTTCTTCTTTACAAGCAGCTGCTGGATGTTTGGAAGGGGGTTTGGGATATGCAAAAATGAGAGGCTAAGATGGTAAGAGGGTAAGATGGAAGTCATCTGGCAAAAGCAGAGCTCACCAAAGGGCCAGCTGAGAAAGCTCTTGCTGCCTACAACTTCAACTGCACCCCTCAAAGCAGCAGCACACACGCTGCTCTCGGCACTTTCCTTCTCAGCTCTACGCACCATCCTAAGCCTTGCCTCTCCCACACTCAGGATCCAAAGACAACGGCACCAGGGACTGCTCACACACTAAAGGCACCAGGACAAAAGGCTCACCAGCTTGGCCTTTGCATTCCCTCTGACAGCTCCACAGCTTGAACCCAGAGAACTGCCTGCTGCCAACAGCCTTTCCAATCACTCTGAGCACCTCATGACAAGGAGTGTGGGGAATGAATCTCCAGCAGCCTCCTGCCCCAGGCTGTCCCCTGGGAGCAGCCCTGCTCCAGGCCGTGACTGCCACCTGCACAGCCAAAGGACCCAGAGCCGGTGTTACACACCACGGCTGTGCCTGGCACAGAGACACCAGTGGCCACACAAGTGGCCATGGCACTGTCCACACACAGTCCCTGCTGCTGCTCCCCCAGCCGCTGGCACCAACTCCCAGCCACCCACTCCTAAAGCCACGGGGCCCACTGGGACACTGCGGGGGCTCGTGGAAGCCAGCGGCCATTGTGACACAGCGGGGCTGCACAGAGCCCACGGTGCTTTGTGACCCGTGGCTCCCAGGAGAGCCTTTGTGATGCTGGGGAACTACAAGGAAGCCTGGCTCCTCTGTGACACCACCACAGAAGCTCAGGGGAGCCCTGGAGACCGTGCTGATGCTATTGAACCTGATGCAACCCTGCCTCCTCTGTGACACCACAGAAGCTCTTGGAGCCCTGGAGACCGTGGTGATGCTATGGAACCTGATGCAACCCTGCCTCCTCTGTGACACCACAGAACCTCTGGGAGCCCTGGAGACCGTGCTGATGCTATGGAACCTGATGCAACCCTGCCTCCACTGTGACACCACAGAACCTCTGGGAGCCCTGGAGTCTGTGGTGATGCTATGGAACCTGATGCAACCCTGCCTCCACTGTGACACCACAGAAGCTCTGGGAGCCCTGGAGACCGTGCTGATGCTATGGAACCTGATGCAACCCTGCCTCCACTGTGACACCACAGAAGCTCGGGGAGCTCTGCAGACCGTGGGGATGCTGGCGAAGCTGACGGAACCCTGGGCACCACAGTGACGCTATGGAACCTGGTGGAACCGAGGGGCCACAGTGACACTGTGGGGCCTTTTGGAAGCAACAGGACCCTGGTGGGAAGCCACGGGATGATTAATCCTGCACGAACCTGCTCCAGGTGGGCTCCTCTCTCCCGGCTTCCACAGGTGCTGCTAGGATCCCACTCCGGCACTGGCTTGGCACGGGCTCACGGCTTCCTTTGGCAATGGCTCTGCTCCAGGATGGCATGCTGCAGAGAATGCAGGTAGATTTTGTGCTCACTCCTGGCATGCAGCTGGACAATAAAGCCTGATCCAGCCCCCCCTCAGCATATGTCCGGCTCTGGCATTGGGGCGGGGCAACTTTGGGAGCAGCCCCAGCCCTGCTCCTGCTCCCGGCTGGGCACCCAGCTGCTGGGACACAGGTGTGTCCTGATGCCACCGTCTACTCCTTTGAGAAGGGGAGGACAGAGTGCATCAGGGAGTTTGGTGTGGCTTACATGCGGCAAGGAGAAGGTGCAGCCCCAAACTGGCTTTCACTTCTAGAACCTTTTGCTATTGCGGGAGCAGCTGCTGGAGCTTTTCAACCGAGCTGCAAGAGTGAAAAGTGTGATGGCATGTCTATCTGAGAAGGAAGGTTCGGTGCCGCAGCCTGTTGTGCACAATTTATATGCTGATAAGAGAAGGGGGTGCTTTTGGAACGTTTTCCTTCCTGACACTTCTGTCTCTGTGAGCTTTAGCTGCTTGGACTCAGGGATACCGAAGGTGTGTGAAAGTGACTGGGATGCGAGAATCATGTTGCACAGGGAACAGGGAAGGTCAGCAAATGTTTCCTGTCCTGGCACATCTCTCAGTCTGAACTGCAGCTGCAGATGCTTCACTTCCGCCAAGGACTCTGCCACCTTGAGAGAAGGATGCGCTCTATGGAGTTGAGAAAGAAAGTGCGTCTCACTAGCTTCTTTCCTCTACTTCATAGACAGCAAAGGGGCTATGAAAGGCAGCACTGGCTTTTTGTTCTAGGACTTCTTCTTTACAAGCAGCTGCTGGATGTTTGGAAGGGGGTTTGGGATATGCAAAAATGAGAGGCTAAGATGGTAAGAGGGTAAGATGGAAGTCATCTGGCAAAAGCAGAGCTCACCAAAGGGCCAGCTGAGAAAGCTCTTGCTGCCTACAACTTCAACTGCACCCCTCAAAGCAGCAGCACACACGCTGCTCTCGGCACTTTCCTTCTCAGCTCTACGCACCATCCTAAGCCTTGCCTCTCCCACACTCAGGATCCAAAGACAACGGCACCAGGGACTGCTCACACACTAAAGGCACCAGGACAAAAGGCTCACCAGCTTGGCCTTTGCATTCCCTCTGACAGCTCCACAGCTTGAACCCAGAGAACTGCCTGCTGCCAACAGCCTTTCCAATCACTCTGAGCACCTCATGACAAGGAGTGTGGGGAATGAATCTCCAGCAGCCTCCTGCCCCAGGCTGTCCCCTGGGAGCAGCCCTGCTCCAGGCCGTGACTGCCACCTGCACAGCCAAAGGACCCAGAGCCGGTGTTACACACCACGGCTGTGCCTGGCACAGAGACACCAGTGGCCACACAAGTGGCCATGGCACTGTCCACACACAGTCCCTGCTGCTGCTCCCCCAGCCGCTGGCACCAACTCCCAGCCACCCACTCCTAAAGCCACGGGGCCCACTGGGACACTGCGGGGGCTCGTGGAAGCCAGCGGCCATTGTGACACAGCGGGGCTGCACAGAGCCCACGGTGCTTTGTGACCCGTGGCTCCCAGGAGAGCCTTTGTGATGCTGGGGAACTACAAGGAAGCCTGGCTCCTCTGTGACACCACCACAGAAGCTCAGGGGAGCCCTGGAGACCGTGCTGATGCTATTGAACCTGATGCAACCCTGCCTCCTCTGTGACACCACAGAAGCTCTTGGAGCCCTGGAGACCGTGGTGATGCTATGGAACCTGATGCAACCCTGCCTCCTCTGTGACACCACAGAACCTCTGGGAGCCCTGGAGACCGTGCTGATGCTATGGAACCTGATGCAACCCTGCCTCCACTGTGACACCACAGAACCTCTGGGAGCCCTGGAGTCTGTGGTGATGCTATGGAACCTGATGCAACCCTGCCTCCACTGTGACACCACAGAACCTCTGGGAGCCCTGGAGACCGTGCTGATGCTATGGAACCTGATGCAACCCTGCCTCCACTGTGACACCACAGAAGCTCGGGGAGCTCTGCAGACCGTGGGGATGCTGGCGAAGCTGACGGAACCCTGGGCACCACAGTGACACTATGGAACCTGGTGGAACCGAGGGGCCACAGTGACACTGTGGGGCCTTTTGGAAGCAACAGGACCCTGGTGGGAAGCCACGGGATGATTAATCCTGCACGAACCTGCTCCAGGTGGGCTCCTCTCTCCCGGCTTCCACAGGTGCTGCTAGGATCCCACTCCGGCACTGGCTTGGCACGGGCTCACGGCTTCCTTTGGCAATGGCTCTGCTCCAGGATGGCATGCTGCAGAGAATGCAGGTAGATTTTGTGCTCACTCCTGGCATGCAGCTGGACAATAAAGCCTGATCCAGCCCCCCCTCAGCATATGTCCGGCTCTGGCATTGGGGCGGGGCAACTTTGGGAGCAGCCCCAGCCCTGCTCCTGCTCCCGGCTGGGCACCCAGCTGCTGGGACACAGGTGTGTCCTGATGCCACCATCTACTCCTTTGAGAAGGGGAGGACAGAGTGCATCAGGGAGTTTGGTGTGGCTTACATGCGGCAAGGAGAAGGTGCAGCCCCAAACTGGCTTTCACTTCTAGAACCTTTTGCTATTGCGGGAGCAGCTGCTGGAGCTTTTCAACCGAGCTGCAAGAGTGAAAAGTGTGATGGCATGTCTATCTGAGAAGGAAGGTTCGGTGCCGCAGCCTGTTGTGCACAATTTATATGCTGATAAGAGAAGGGGGTGCTTTTGCAACGTTTTCCTTCCTGACACTTCTGTCTCTGTGAGCTTTAGCTGCTTGGACTCAGGGATACCGAAGGTGTGTGAAAGTGACTGGGATGCGAGAATCATGTTGCACAGGGAACAGGGAAGGTCAGCAAATGTTTCCTGTCCTGGCACATCTCTCAGTCTGAACTGCAGCTGCAGATGCTTCACTTCCGCCAAGGACTCTGCCACCTTGAGAGAAGGATGCGCTCTATGGAGTTGAGAAAGAAAGTGCGTCTCACTAGCTTCTTTCCTCTACTTCATAGACAGCAAAGGGGCTATGAAAGGCAGCACTGGCTTTTTGTTCTAGGACTTCTTCTTTACAAGCAGCTGCTGGATGTTTGGAAGGGGGTTTGGGATATGCAAAAATGAGAGGCTAAGATGGTAAGAGGGTAAGATGGAAGTCATCTGGCAAAAGCAGAGCTCACAAAAGGGCCAGCTGAGAAAGCTCTTGCTGCCTACAACTTCAACTGCACCCCTCAAAGCAGCAGCACACACGCTGCTCTCGGCACTTTCCTTCTCAGCTCTACGCACCATCCTAAGCCTTGCCTCTCCCACACTCAGGATCCAAAGACAACGGCACCAGGGACTGCTCACACACTAAAGGCACCAGGACAAAAGGCTCACCAGCTTGGCCTTTGCATTCCCGCTGACAGCTCCACAGCTTGAACCCAGAGAACTGCCTGCTGCCAACAGCCTTTCCAATCACTCCGAGCACCTCATGACAAGGAGTGTGGGGAATGAATCTCCAGCAGCCTCCTGCCCCAGGCTGTCCCCCGGGAGCAGCCCTGCTCCAGGCCGTGACTGCCACCTGCACAGCCAAAGGACCCAGAGCCGGTGTTACACACCACGGCTGTGCCTGGCACAGAGACACCAGTGGCCACACAAGTGGCCATGGCACTGTCCACACACAGTCCCTGCTGCTGCTCCCCCAGCAGCTGGCACCAACTCCCAGCCACCCACTCCTAAAGCCACGGGGCCCACTGGGACACTGCGGGGGCTCGTGGAAGCCAGCGGCCATTGTGACACAGCGGGGCTGCACAGAGCCCACGGTGCTTTGTGACCCGTGGCTCCCAGGAGAGCCTTTGTGATGCTGGGGAACTACAAGGAAGCCTGGCTCCTCTGTGACACCACCACAGAAGCTCAGGGGAGCCCTGGAGACCGTGCTGATGCTATTGAACCTGATGCAACCCTGCCTCCTCGGTGACACCACAGAAGCTCTTGGAGCCCTGGAGACCGTGGTGATGCTATGGAACCTGATGCAACCCTGCCTCCTCTGTGACACCACAGAACCTCTGGGAGCCCTGGAGACCGTGCTGATGCTATGGAACCTGATGCAACCCTGCCTCCACTGTGACACCACAGAAGCTCAGGGAGCCCTGGAGACTGTGGTGATGCTATGGAACCTGATGCAACCCTGCCTCCACTGTGACACCACAGAACCTCTGGGAGCCCTGGAGACCGTGCTGATGCTATGGAACCTGATGCAACCCTGCCTCCACTGTGACACCACAGAAGCTCGGGGAGCTCTGCAGACCGTGGGGATGCTGGCGAAGCTGACGGAACCCTGGGCACCACAGTGACGCTATGGAACCTGGTGGAACCGAGGGGCCACAGTGACACTGTGGGGCCTTTTGGAAGCAACAGGACCCTGGTGGGAAGCCACGGGATGATTAATCCTGCACGAACCTGCTCCAGGTGGGCTCCTCTCTCCCGGCTTCCACAGGTGCTGCTAGGATCCCACTCCGGCACTGGCTTGGCACGGGCTCACGGCTTCCTTTGGCAATGGCTCTGCTCCAGGATGGCATGCTGCAGAGAATGCAGGTAGATTTTGTGCTCACTCCTGGCATGCAGCTGGACAATAAAGCCTGATCCAGCCCCCCCTCAGCATATGTCCGGCTCTGGCATTGGGGCGGGGCAACTTTGGGAGCAGCCCCAGCCCTGCTCCTGCTCCCGGCTGGGCACCCAGCTGCTGGGACACAGGTGTGTCCTGATGCCACCGTCTACTCCTTTGAGAAGGGGAGGACAGAGTGCATCAGGGAGTTTGGTGTGGCTTACATGCGGCAAGGAGAAGGTGCAGCCCCAAACTGGCTTTCACTTCTAGAACCTTTTGCTATTGCGGGAGCAGCTGCTGGAGCTTTTCAACCGAGCTGCAAGAGTGAAAAGTGTGATGGCATGTCTATCTGAGAAGGAAGGTTCGGTGCCGCAGCCTGTTGTGCACAATTTATATGCTGATAAGAGAAGGGGGTGCTTTTGCAACGTTTTCCTTCCTGACACTTCTGTCTCTGTGAGCTTTAGCTGCTTGGACTCAGGGATACCGAAGGTGTGTGAAAGTGACTGGGATGCGAGAATCATGTTGCACAGGGAACAGGGAAGGTCAGCAAATGTTTCCTGTCCTGGCACATCTCTCAGTCTGAACTGCAGCTGCAGATGCTTCACTTCCGCCAAGGACTCTGCCACCTTGAGAGAAGGATGCGCTCTATGGAGTTGAGAAAGAAAGTGCGTCTCACTAGCTTCTTTCCTCTACTTCATAGACAGCAAAGGGGCTATGAAAGGCAGCACTGGCTTTTTGTTCTAGGACTTCTTCTTTACAAGCAGCTGCTGGATGTTTGGAAGGGGGTTTGGGATATGCAAAAATGAGAGGCTAAGATGGTAAGAGGGTAAGATGGAAGTCATCTGGCAAAAGCAGAGCTCACCAAAGGGCCAGCTGAGAAAGCTCTTGCTGCCTACAACTTCAACTGCACCCCTCAAAGCAGCAGCACACACGCTGCTCTCGGCACTTTCCTTCTCAGCTCTACGCACCATCCTAAGCCTTGCCTCTCCCACACTCAGGATCCAAAGACAACGGCACCAGGGACTGCTCACACACTAAAGGCACCAGGACAAAAGGCTCACCAGCTTGGCCTTTGCATTCCCTCTGACAGCTCCACAGCTTGAACCCAGAGAACTGCCTGCTGCCAACAGCCTTTCCAATCACTCTGAGCACCTCATGACAAGGAGTGTGGGGAATGAATCTCCAGCAGCCTCCTGCCCCAGGCTGTCCCCTGGGAGCAGCCCTGCTCCAGGCCGTGACTGCCACCTGCACAGCCAAAGGACCCAGAGCCGGTGTTACACACCACGGCTGTGCCTGGCACAGAGACACCAGTGGCCACACAAGTGGCCATGGCACTGTCCACACACAGTCCCTGCTGCTGCTCCCCCAGCCGCTGGCACCAACTCCCAGCCACCCACTCCTAAAGCCACGGGGCCCACTGGGACACTGCGGGGGCTCGTGGAAGCCAGCGGCCATTGTGACACAGCGGGGCTGCACAGAGCCCACGGTGCTTTGTGACCCGTGGCTCCCAGGAGAGCCTTTGTGATGCTGGGGAACTACAAGGAAGCCTGGCTCCTCTGTGACACCACCACAGAAGCTCAGGGGAGCCCTGGAGACCGTGCTGATGCTATGGAACCTGATGCAACCCTGCCTCCTCTGTGACACCACAGAACCTCTGGGAGCCCTGGAGACCGTGGTGATGCTATGGAACCTGATGCAACCCTGCCTCCTCTGTGACACCACAGAACCTCTGGGAGCCCTGGAGACCGTGCTGATGCTATGGAACCTGATGCAACCCTGCCTCCACTGTGACACCACAGAACCTCTGGGAGCCCTGGAGTCTGTGGTGATGCTATGGAACCTGATGCAACCCTGCCTCCACTGTGACACCACAGAACCTCTGGGAGCCCTGGAGACCGTGCTGATGCTATGGAACCTGATGCAACCCTGCCTCCACTGTGACACCACAGAAGCTCGGGGAGCTCTGCAGACCGTGGGGATGCTGGCGAAGCTGACGGAACCCTGGGCACCACAGTGACACTATGGAACCTGGTGGAACCGAGGGGCCACAGTGACACTGTGGGGCCTTTTGGAAGCAACAGGACCCTGGTGGGAAGCCACGGGATGATTAATCCTGCACGAACCTGCTCCAGGTGGGCTCCTCTCTCCCGGCTTCCACAGGTGCTGCTAGGATCCCACTCCGGCACTGGCTTGGCACGGGCTCACGGCTTCCTTTGGCAATGGCTCTGCTCCAGGATGGCATGCTGCAGAGAATGCAGGTAGATTTTGTGCTCACTCCTGGCATGCAGCTGGACAATAAAGCCTGATCCAGCCCCCCCTCAGCATATGTCCGGCTCTGGCATTGGGGCGGGGCAACTTTGGGAGCAGCCCCAGCCCTGCTCCTGCTCCCGGCTGGGCACCCAGCTGCTGGGACACAGGTGTGTCCTGATGCCACCATCTACTCCTTTGAGAAGGGGAGGACAGAGTGCATCAGGGAGTTTGGTGTGGCTTACATGCGGCAAGGAGAAGGTGCAGCCCCAAACTGGCTTTCACTTCTAGAACCTTTTGCTATTGCGGGAGCAGCTGCTGGAGCTTTTCAACCGAGCTGCAAGAGTGAAAAGTGTGATGGCATGTCTATCTGAGAAGGAAGGTTCGGTGCCGCAGCCTGTTGTGCACAATTTATATGCTGATAAGAGAAGGGGGTGCTTTTGCAACGTTTTCCTTCCTGACACTTCTGTCTCTGTGAGCTTTAGCTGCTTGGACTCAGGGATACCGAAGGTGTGTGAAAGTGACTGGGATGCGAGAATCATGTTGCACAGGGAACAGGGAAGGTCAGCAAATGTTTCCTGTCCTGGCACATCTCTCAGTCTGAACTGCAGCTGCAGATGCTTCACTTCCGCCAAGGACTCTGCCACCTTGAGAGAAGGATGCGCTCTATGGAGTTGAGAAAGAAAGTGCGTCTCACTAGCTTCTTTCCTCTACTTCATAGACAGCAAAGGGGCTATGAAAGGCAGCACTGGCTTTTTGTTCTAGGACTTCTTCTTTACAAGCAGCTGCTGGATGTTTGGAAGGGGGTTTGGGATATGCAAAAATGAGAGGCTAAGATGGTAAGAGGGTAAGATGGAAGTCATCTGGCAAAAGCAGAGCTCACAAAAGGGCCAGCTGAGAAAGCTCTTGCTGCCTACAACTTCAACTGCACCCCTCAAAGCAGCAGCACACACGCTGCTCTCGGCACTTTCCTTCTCAGCTCTACGCACCATCCTAAGCCTTGCCTCTCCCACACTCAGGATCCAAAGACAACGGCACCAGGGACTGCTCACACACTAAAGGCACCAGGACAAAAGGCTCACCAGCTTGGCCTTTGCATTCCCGCTGACAGCTCCACAGCTTGAACCCAGAGAACTGCCTGCTGCCAACAGCCTTTCCAATCACTCCGAGCACCTCATGACAAGGAGTGTGGGGAATGAATCTCCAGCAGCCTCCTGCCCCAGGCTGTCCCCCGGGAGCAGCCCTGCTCCAGGCCGTGACTGCCACCTGCACAGCCAAAGGACCCAGAGCCGGTGTTACACACCACGGCTGTGCCTGGCACAGAGACACCAGTGGCCACACAAGTGGCCATGGCACTGTCCACACACAGTCCCTGCTGCTGCTCCCCCAGCAGCTGGCACCAACTCCCAGCCACCCACTCCTAAAGCCACGGGGCCCACTGGGACACTGCGGGGGCTCGTGGAAGCCAGCGGCCATTGTGACACAGCGGGGCTGCACAGAGCCCACGGTGCTTTGTGACCCGTGGCTCCCAGGAGAGCCTTTGTGATGCTGGGGAACTACAAGGAAGCCTGGCTCCTCTGTGACACCACCACAGAAGCTCAGGGGAGCCCTGGAGACCGTGCTGATGCTATTGAACCTGATGCAACCCTGCCTCCTCGGTGACACCACAGAAGCTCTTGGAGCCCTGGAGACCGTGGTGATGCTATGGAACCTGATGCAACCCTGCCTCCTCTGTGACACCACAGAACCTCTGGGAGCCCTGGAGACCGTGGTGATGCTATGGAACCTGATGCAACCCTGCCTCCACTGTGACACCACAGAAGCTCAGGGAGCCCTGGAGACTGTGGTGATGCTATGGAACCTGATGCAACCCTGCCTCCACTGTGACACCACAGAACCTCTGGGAGCCCTGGAGACCGTGCTGATGCTATGGAACCTGATGCAACCCTGCCTCCACTGTGACACCACAGAAGCTCGGGGAGCTCTGCAGACCGTGGGGATGCTGGCGAAGCTGACGGAACCCTGGGCACCACAGTGACGCTATGGAACCTGGTGGAACCGAGGGGCCACAGTGACACTGTGGGGCCTTTTGGAAGCAACAGGACCCTGGTGGGAAGCCACGGGATGATTAATCCTGCACGAACCTGCTCCAGGTGGGCTCCTCTCTCCCGGCTTCCACAGGTGCTGCTAGGATCCCACTCCGGCACTGGCTTGGCACGGGCTCACGGCTTCCTTTGGCAATGGCTCTGCTCCAGGATGGCATGCTGCAGAGAATGCAGGTAGATTTTGTGCTCACTCCTGGCATGCAGCTGGACAATAAAGCCTGATCCAGCCCCCCCTCAGCATATGTCCGGCTCTGGCATTGGGGCGGGGCAACTTTGGGAGCAGCCCCAGCCCTGCTCCTGCTCCCGGCTGGGCACCCAGCTGCTGGGACACAGGTGTGTCCTGATGCCACCGTCTACTCCTTTGAGAAGGGGAGGACAGAGTGCATCAGGGAGTTTGGTGTGGCTTACATGCGGCAAGGAGAAGGTGCAGCCCCAAACTGGCTTTCACTTCTAGAACCTTTTGCTATTGCGGGAGCAGCTGCTGGAGCTTTTCAACCGAGCTGCAAGAGTGAAAAGTGTGATGGCATGTCTATCTGAGAAGGAAGGTTCGGTGCCGCAGCCTGTTGTGCACAATTTATATGCTGATAAGAGAAGGGGGTGCTTTTGCAACGTTTTCCTTCCTGACACTTCTGTCTCTGTGAGCTTTAGCTGCTTGGACTCAGGGATACCGAAGGTGTGTGAAAGTGACTGGGATGCGAGAATCATGTTGCACAGGGAACAGGGAAGGTCAGCAAATGTTTCCTGTCCTGGCACATCTCTCAGTCTGAACTGCAGCTGCAGATGCTTCACTTCCGCCAAGGACTCTGCCACCTTGAGAGAAGGATGCGCTCTATGGAGTTGAGAAAGAAAGTGCGTCTCACTAGCTTCTTTCCTCTACTTCATAGACAGCAAAGGGGCTATGAAAGGCAGCACTGGCTTTTTGTTCTAGGACTTCTTCTTTACAAGCAGCTGCTGGATGTTTGGAAGGGGGTTTGGGATATGCAAAAATGAGAGGCTAAGATGGTAAGAGGGTAAGATGGAAGTCATCTGGCAAAAGCAGAGCTCACAAAAGGGCCAGCTGAGAAAGCTCTTGCTGCCTACAACTTCAACTGCACCCCTCAAAGCAGCAGCACACACGCTGCTCTCGGCACTTTCCTTCTCAGCTCTACGCACCATCCTAAGCCTTGCCTCTCCCACACTCAGGATCCAAAGACAACGGCACCAGGGACTGCTCACACACTAAAGGCACCAGGACAAAAGGCTCACCAGCTTGGCCTTTGCATTCCCGCTGACAGCTCCACAGCTTGAACCCAGAGAACTGCCTGCTGCCAACAGCCTTTCCAATCACTCTGAGCACCTCATGACAAGGAGTGTGGGGAATGAATCTCCAGCAGCCTCCTGCCCCAGGCTGTCCCCTGGGAGCAGCCCTGCTCCAGGCCGTGACTGCCACCTGCACAGCCAAAGGACCCAGAGCCGGTGTTACACACCACGGCTGTGCCTGGCACAGAGACACCAGTGGCCACACAAGTGGCCATGGCACTGTCCACACACAGTCCCTGCTGCTGCTCCCCCAGCCGCTGGCACCAACTCCCAGCCACCCACTCCTAAAGCCACGGGGCCCACTGGGACACTGCGGGGGCTCGTGGAAGCCAGCGGCCATTGTGACACAGCGGGGCTGCACAGAGCCCACGGTGCTTTGTGACCCGTGGCTCCCAGGAGAGCCTTTGTGATGCTGGGGAACTACAAGGAAGCCTGGCTCCTCTGTGACACCACCACAGAAGCTCAGGGGAGCCCTGGAGACCGTGCTGATGCTATTGAACCTGATGCAACCCTGCCTCCTCTGTGACACCACAGAAGCTCTTGGAGCCCTGGAGACCGTGGTGATGCTATGGAACCTGATGCAACCCTGCCTCCTCTGTGACACCACAGAACCTCTGGGAGCCCTGGAGACCGTGCTGATGCTATGGAACCTGATGCAACCCTGCCTCCACTGTGACACCACAGAAGCTCAGGGAGCCCTGGAGACCGTGCTGATGCTATGGAACCTGATGCAACCCTGCCTCCACTGTGACACCACAGAAGCTCAGGGAGCCCTGGAGACTGTGGTGATGCTATGGAACCTGATGCAACCCTGCCTCCACTGTGACACCACAGAACCTCTGGGAGCCCTGGAGACCGTGCTGATGCTATGGAACCTGATGCAACCCTGCCTCCACTGTGACACCACAGAAGCTCGGGGAGCTCTGCAGACCGTGGGGATGCTGGCGAAGCTGACGGAACCCTGGGCACCACAGTGACGCTATGGAACCTGGTGGAACCGAGGGGCCACAGTGACACTGTGGGGCCTTTTGGAAGCAACAGGCCCCTGGTGGGAAGCCACGGGATGATTAATCCTGCACGAACCTGCTCCAGGTGGGCTCCTCTCTCCCGGCTTCCACAGGTGCTGCTAGGATCCCACTCCGGCACTGGCTTGGCACGGGCTCACGGCTTCCTTTGGCAATGGCTCTGCTCCAGGATGGCATGCTGCAGAGAATGCAGGTAGATTTTGTGCTCACTCCTGGCATGCAGCTGGACAATAAAGCCTGATCCAGCCCCCCCTCAGCATATGTCCGGCTCTGGCATTGGGGCGGGGCAACTTTGGGAGCAGCCCCAGCCCTGCTCCTGCTCCCGGCTGGGCACCCAGCTGCTGGGACACAGGTGTGTCCTGATGCCACCGTCTACTCCTTTGAGAAGGGGAGGACAGAGTGCATCAGGGAGTTTGGTGTGGCTTACATGCGGCAAGGAGAAGGTGCAGCCCCAAACTGGCTTTCACTTCTAGAACCTTTTGCTATTGCGGGAGCAGCTGCTGGAGCTTTTCAACCGAGCTGCAAGAGTGAAAAGTGTGATGGCATGTCTATCTGAGAAGGAAGGTTCGGTGCCGCAGCCTGTTGTGCACAATTTATATGCTGATAAGAGAAGGGGGTGCTTTTGGAACGTTTTCCTTCCTGACACTTCTGTCTCTGTGAGCTTTAGCTGCTTGGACTCAGGGATACCGAAGGTGTGTGAAAGTGACTGGGATGCGAGAATCATGTTGCACAGGGAACAGGGAAGGTCAGCAAATGTTTCCTGTCCTGGCACATCTCTCAGTCTGAACTGCAGCTGCAGATGCTTCACTTCCGCCAAGGACTCTGCCACCTTGAGAGAAGGATGCGCTGTATGGAGTTGAGAAAGAAAGTGCGTCTCACTAGCTTCTTTCCTCTACTTCATAGACAGCAAAGGGGCTATGAAAGGCAGCACTGGCTTTTTGTTCTAGGACTTCTTCTTTACAAGCAGCTGCTGGATGTTTGGAAGGGGGTTTGGGATATGCAAAAATGAGAGGCTAAGATGGTAAGAGGGTAAGATGGAAGTCATCTGGCAAAAGCAGAGCTCACAAAAGGGCCAGCTGAGAAAGCTCTTGCTGCCTACAACTTCAACTGCACCCCTCAAAGCAGCAGCACACACGCTGCTCTCGGCACTTTCCTTCTCAGCTCTACGCACCATCCTAAGCCTTGCCTCTCCCACACTCAGGATCCAAAGACAACGGCACCAGGGACTGCTCACACACTAAAGGCACCAGGACAAAAGGCTCACCAGCTTGGCCTTTGCATTCCCGCTGACAGCTCCACAGCTTGAACCCAGAGAACTGCCTGCTGCCAACAGCCTTTCCAATCACTCTGAGCACCTCATGACAAGGAGTGTGGGGAATGAATCTCCAGCAGCCTCCTGCCCCAGGCTGTCCCCTGGGAGCAGCCCTGCTCCAGGCCGTGACTGCCACCTGCACAGCCAAAGGACCCAGAGCCGGTGTTACACACCACGGCTGTGCCTGGCACAGAGACACCAGTGGCCACACAAGTGGCCATGGCACTGTCCACACACAGTCCCTGCTGCTGCTCCCCCAGCCGCTGGCACCAACTCCCAGCCACCCACTCCTAAAGCCACGGGGCCCACTGGGACACTGCGGGGGCTCGTGGAAGCCAGCGGCCATTGTGACACAGCGGGGCTGCACAGAGCCAAGGTGCTTTGTGACCCGTGGCTCCCAGGAGAGCCTTTGTGATGCTGGGGAACTACAAGGAAGCCTGGCTCCTCTGTGACACCACCACAGAAGCTCAGGGGAGCCCTGGAGACCGTGCTGATGCTATTGAACCTGATGCAACCCTGCCTCCTCGGTGACACCACAGAAGCTCTTGGAGCCCTGGAGACCGTGGTGATGCTATGGAACCTGATGCAACCCTGCCTCCTCTGTGACACCACAGAACCTCTGGGAGCCCTGGAGACCGTGCTGATGCTATGGAACCTGATGCAACCCTGCCTCCACTGTGACACCACAGAAGCTCAGGGAGCCCTGGAGACTGTGGTGATGCTATGGAACCTGATGCAACCCTGCCTCCACTGTGACACCACAGAACCTCTGGGAGCCCTGGAGACCGTGCTGATGCTATGGAACCTGATGCAACCCTGCCTCCACTGTGACACCACAGAAGCTCGGGGAGCTCTGCAGACCGTGGGGATGCTGGCGAAGCTGACGGAACCCTGGGCACCACAGTGACGCTATGGAACCTGGTGGAACCGAGGGGCCACAGTGACACTGTGGGGCCTTTTGGAAGCAACAGGACCCTGGTGGGAAGCCACGGGATGATTAATCCTGCACGAACCTGCTCCAGGTGGGCTCCTCTCTCCCGGCTTCCACAGGTGCTGCTAGGATCCCACTCCGGCACTGGCTTGGCACGGGCTCACGGCTTCCTTTGGCAATGGCTCTGCTCCAGGATGGCATGCTGCAGAGAATGCAGGTAGATTTTGTGCTCACTCCTGGCATGCAGCTGGACAATAAAGCCTGATCCAGCCCCCCCTCAGCATATGTCCGGCTCTGGCATTGGGGCGGGGCAACTTTGGGAGCAGCCCCAGCCCTGCTCCTGCTCCCGGCTGGGCACCCAGCTGCTGGGACACAGGTGTGTCCTGATGCCACCGTCTACTCCTTTGAGAAGGGGAGGACAGAGTGCATCAGGGAGTTTGGTGTGGCTTACATGCGGCAAGGAGAAGGTGCAGCCCCAAACTGGCTTTCACTTCTAGAACCTTTTGCTATTGCGGGAGCAGCTGCTGGAGCTTTTCAACCGAGCTGCAAGAGTGAAAAGTGTGATGGCATGTCTATCTGAGAAGGAAGGTTCGGTGCCGCAGCCTGTTGTGCACAATTTATATGCTGATAAGAGAAGGGGGTGCTTTTGGAACGTTTTCCTTCCTGACACTTCTGTCTCTGTGAGCTTTAGCTGCTTGGACTCAGGGATACCGAAGGTGTGTGAAAGTGACTGGGATGCGAGAATCATGTTGCACAGGGAACAGGGAAGGTCAGCAAATGTTTCCTGTCCTGGCACATCTCTCAGTCTGAACTGCAGCTGCAGATGCTTCACTTCCGCCAAGGACTCTGCCACCTTGAGAGAAGGATGCGCTCTATGGAGTTGAGAAAGAAAGTGCGTCTCACTAGCTTCTTTCCTCTACTTCATAGACAGCAAAGGGGCTATGAAAGGCAGCACTGGCTTTTTGTTCTAGGACTTCTTCTTTACAAGCAGCTGCTGGATGTTTGGAAGGGGGTTTGGGATATGCAAAAATGAGAGGCTAAGATGGTAAGAGGGTAAGATGGAAGTCATCTGGCAAAAGCAGAGCTCACAAAAGGGCCAGCTGAGAAAGCTCTTGCTGCCTACAACTTCAACTGCACCCCTCAAAGCAGCAGCACACACGCTGCTCTCGGCACTTTCCTTCTCAGCTCTACGCACCATCCTAAGCCTTGCCTCTCCCACACTCAGGATCCAAAGACAACGGCACCAGGGACTGCTCACACACTAAAGGCACCAGGACAAAAGGCTCACCAGCTTGGCCTTTGCATTCCCGCTGACAGCTCCACAGCTTGAACCCAGAGAACTGCCTGCTGCCAACAGCCTTTCCAATCACTCTGAGCACCTCATGACAAGGAGTGTGGGGAATGAATCTCCAGCAGCCTCCTGCCCCAGGCTGTCCCCCGGGAGCAGCCCTGCTCCAGGCCGTGACTGCCACCTGCACAGCCAAAGGACCCAGAGCCGGTGTTACACACCACGGCTGTGCCTGGCACAGAGACACCAGTGGCCACACAAGTGGCCATGGCACTGTCCACACACAGTCCCTGCTGCTGCTCCCCCAGCCGCTGGCACCAACTCCCAGCCACCCACTCCTAAAGCCACGGGGCCCACTGGGACACTGCGGGGGCTCGTGGAAGCCAGCGGCCATTGTGACACAGCGGGGCTGCACAGAGCCCACGGTGCTTTGTGACCCGTGGCTCCCAGGAGAGCCTTTGTGATGCTGGGGAACTACAAGGAAGCCTGGCTCCTCTGTGACACCACCACAGAAGCTCAGGGGAGCCCTGGAGACCGTGCTGATGCTATGGAACCTGATGCAACCCTGCCTCCTCTGTGACACCACAGAAGCTCTTGGAGCCCTGGAGACCGTGGTGATGCTATGGAACCTGATGCAACCCTGCCTCCTCTGTGACACCACAGAACCTCTGGGAGCCCTGGAGACCGTGCTGATGCTATGGAACCTGATGCAACCCTGCCTCCACTGTGACACCACAGAAGCTCAGGGAGCCCTGGAGACTGTGGTGATGCTATGGAACCTGATGCAACCCTGCCTCCACTGTGACACCACAGAACCTCTGGGAGCCCTGGAGACCGTGCTGATGCTATGGAACCTGATGCAACCCTGCCTCCACTGTGACACCACAGAAGCTCGGGGAGCTCTGCAGACCGTGGGGATGCTGGCGAAGCTGACGGAACCCTGGGCACCACAGTGACGCTCTGGAACCTGGTGGAACCGAGGGGCCACAGTGACACTGTGGGGCCTTTTGGAAGCAACAGGACCCTGGTGGGAAGCCACGGGATGATTAATCCTGCACGAACCTGCTCCAGGTGGGCTCCTCTCTCCCGGCTTCCACAGGTGCTGCTAGGATCCCACTCCGGCACTGGCTTGGCACGGGCTCACGGCTTCCTTTGGCAATGGCTCTGCTCCAGGATGGCATGCTGCAGAGAATGCAGGTAGATTTTGTGCTCACTCCTGGCATGCAGCTGGACAATAAAGCCTGATCCAGCCCCCCCTCAGCATATGTCCGGCTCTGGCATTGGGGCGGGGCAACTTTGGGAGCAGCCCCAGCCCTGCTCCTGCTCCCGGCTGGGCACCCAGCTGCTGGGACACAGGTGTGTCCTGATGCCACCGTCTACTCCTTTGAGAAGGGGAGGACAGAGTGCATCAGGGAGTTTGGTGTGGCTTACATGCGGCAAGGAGAAGGTGCAGCCCCAAACTGGCTTTCACTTCTAGAACCTTTTGCTATTGCGGGAGCAGCTGCTGGAGCTTTTCAACCGAGCTGCAAGAGTGAAAAGTGTGATGGCATGTCTATCTGAGAAGGAAGGTTCGGTGCCGCAGCCTGTTGTGCACAATTTATATGCTGATAAGAGAAGGGGGTGCTTTTGGAACGTTTTCCTTCCTGACACTTCTGTCTCTGTGAGCTTTAGCTGCTTGGACTCAGGGATACCGAAGGTGTGTGAAAGTGACTGGGATGCGAGAATCATGTTGCACAGGGAACAGGGAAGGTCAGCAAATGTTTCCTGTCCTGGCACATCTCTCAGTCTGAACTGCAGCTGCAGATGCTTCACTTCCGCCAAGGACTCTGCCACCTTGAGAGAAGGATGCGCTCTATGGAGTTGAGAAAGAAAGTGCGTCTCACTAGCTTCTTTCCTCTACTTCATAGACAGCAAAGGGGCTATGAAAGGCAGCACTGGCTTTTTGTTCTAGGACTTCTTCTTTACAAGCAGCTGCTGGATGTTTGGAAGGGGGTTTGGGATATGCAAAAATGAGAGGCTAAGATGGTAAGAGGGTAAGATGGAAGTCATCTGGCAAAAGCAGAGCTCACAAAAGGGCCAGCTGAGAAAGCTCTTGCTGCCTACAACTTCAACTGCACCCCTCAAAGCAGCAGCACACACGCTGCTCTCGGCACTTTCCTTCTCAGCTCTACGCACCATCCTAAGCCTTGCCTCTCCCACACTCAGGATCCAAAGACAACGGCACCAGGGACTGCTCACACACTAAAGGCACCAGGACAAAAGGCTCACCAGCTTGGCCTTTGCATTCCCGCTGACAGCTCCACAGCTTGAACCCAGAGAACTGCCTGCTGCCAACAGCCTTTCCAATCACTCTGAGCACCTCATGACAAGGAGTGTGGGGAATGAATCTCCAGCAGCCTCCTGCCCCAGGCTGTCCCCCGGGAGCAGCCCTGCTCCAGGCCGTGACTGCCACCTGCACAGCCAAAGGACCCAGAGCCGGTGTTACACACCACGGCTGTGCCTGGCACAGAGACACCAGTGGCCACACAAGTGGCCATGGCACTGTCCACACACAGTCCCTGCTGCTGCTCCCCCAGCCGCTGGCACCAACTCCCAGCCACCCACTCCTAAAGCCACGGGGCCCACTGGGACACTGCGGGGGCTCGTGGAAGCCAGCGGCCATTGTGACACAGCGGGGCTGCACAGAGCCCACGGTGCTTTGTGACCCGTGGCTCCCAGGAGAGCCTTTGTGATGCTGGGGAACTACAAAGAAGCCTGGCTCCTCTGTGACACCACCACAGAAGCTCAGGGGAGCCCTGGAGACCGTGCTGATGCTATGGAACCTGATGCAACCCTGCCTCCTCTGTGACACCACAGAAGCTCTTGGAGCCCTGGAGACCGTGGTGATGCTATGGAACCTGATGCAACCCTGCCTCCTCTGTGACACCACAGAACCTCTGGGAGCCCTGGAGACCGTGCTGATGCTATGGAACCTGATGCAACCCTGCCTCCACTGTGACACCACAGAAGCTCAGGGAGCCCTGGAGACTGTGGTGATGCTATGGAACCTGATGCAACCCTGCCTCCACTGTGACACCACAGAACCTCTGGGAGCCCTGGAGACCGTGCTGATGCTATGGAACCTGATGCAACCCTGCCTCCACTGTGACACCACAGAAGCTCGGGGAGCTCTGCAGACCGTGGGGATGCTGGCGAAGCTGACGGAACCCTGGGCACCACAGTGACGCTCTGGAACCTGGTGGAACCGAGGGGCCACAGTGACACTGTGGGGCCTTTTGGAAGCAACAGGACCCTGGTGGGAAGCCACGGGATGATTAATCCTGCACGAACCTGCTCCAGGTGGGCTCCTCTCTCCCGGCTTCCACAGGTGCTGCTAGGATCCCACTCCGGCACTGGCTTGGCACGGGCTCACGGCTTCCTTTGGCAATGGCTCTGCTCCAGGATGGCATGCTGCAGAGAATGCAGGTAGATTTTGTGCTCACTCCTGGCATGCAGCTGGACAATAAAGCCTGATCCAGCCCCCCCTCAGCATATGTCCGGCTCTGGCATTGGGGCGGGGCAACTTTGGGAGCAGCCCCAGCCCTGCTCCTGCTCCCGGCTGGGCACCCAGCTGCTGGGACACAGGTGTGTCCTGATGCCACCGTCTACTCCTTTGAGAAGGGGAGGACAGAGTGCATCAGGGAGTTTGGTGTGGCTTACATGCGGCAAGGAGAAGGTGCAGCCCCAAACTGGCTTTCACTTCTAGAACCTTTTGCTATTGCGGGAGCAGCTGCTGGAGCTTTTCAACCGAGCTGCAAGAGTGAAAAGTGTGATGGCATGTCTATCTGAGAAGGAAGGTTCGGTGCCGCAGCCTGTTGTGCACAATTTATATGCTGATAAGAGAAGGGGGTGCTTTTGGAACGTTTTCCTTCCTGACACTTCTGTCTCTGTGAGCTTTAGCTGCTTGGACTCAGGGATACCGAAGGTATGTGAAAGTGACTGGGATGCGAGAATCATGTTGCACAGGGAACAGGGAAGGTCAGCAAATGTTTCCTGTCCTGGCACATCTCTCAGTCTGAACTGCAGCTGCAGATGCTTCACTTCCGCCAAGGACTCTGCCACCTTGAGAGAAGGATGCGCTCTATGGAGTTGAGAAAGAAAGTGCGTCTCACTAGCTTCTTTCCTCTACTTCATAGACAGCAAAGGGGCTATGAAAGGCAGCACTGGCTTTTTGTTCTAGGACTTCTTCTTTACAAGCAGCTGCTGGATGTTTGGAAGGGGGTTTGGGATATGCAAAAATGAGAGGCTAAGATGGTAAGAGGGTAAGATGGAAGTCATCTGGCAAAAGCAGAGCTCACAAAAGGGCCAGCTGAGAAAGCTCTTGCTGCCTACAACTTCAACTGCACCCCTCAAAGCAGCAGCACACACGCTGCTCTCGGCACTTTCCTTCTCAGCTCTACGCACCATCCTAAGCCTTGCCTCTCCCACACTCAGGATCCAAAGACAACGGCACCAGGGACTGCTCACACACTAAAGGCACCAGGACAAAAGGCTCACCAGCTTGGCCTTTGCATTCCCGCTGACAGCTCCACAGCTTGAACCCAGAGAACTGCCTGCTGCCAACAGCCTTTCCAATCACTCCGAGCACCTCATGACAAGGAGTGTGGGGAATGAATCTCCAGCAGCCTCCTGCCCCAGGCTGTCCCCCGGGAGCAGCCCTGCTCCAGGCCGTGACTGCCACCTGCACAGCCAAAGGACCCAGAGCCGGTGTTACACACCACGGCTGTGCCTGGCACAGAGACACCAGTGGCCACACAAGTGGCCATGGCACTGTCCACACACAGTCCCTGCTGCTGCTCCCCCAGCCGCTGGCACCAACTCCCAGCCACCCACTCCTAAAGCCACGGGGCCCACTGGGACACTGCGGGGGCTCGTGGAAGCCAGCGGCCATTGTGACACAGCGGGGCTGCACAGAGCCCACGGTGCTTTGTGACCCGTGGCTCCCAGGAGAGCCTTTGTGATGCTGGGGAACTACAAGGAAGCCTGGCTCCTCTGTGACACCACCACAGAAGCTCAGGGGAGCCCTGGAGACCGTGCTGATGCTATTGAACCTGATGCAACCCTGCCTCCTCTGTGACACCACAGAAGCTCTTGGAGCCCTGGAGACCGTGCTGATGCTATGGAACCTGATGCAACCCTGCCTCCTCTGTGACACCACAGAACCTCTGGGAGCCCTGGAGACCGTGCTGATGCTATGGAACCTGATGCAACCCTGCCTCCACTGTGACACCACAGAAGCTCAGGGAGCCCTGGAGACTGTGGTGATGCTATGGAACCTGATGCAACCCTGCCTCCACTGTGACACCACAGAACCTCTGGGAGCCCTGGAGACCGTGCTGATGCTATGGAACCTGATGCAACCCTGCCTCCACTGTGACACCACAGAAGCTCGGGGAGCTCTGCAGACCGTGGGGATGCTGGCGAAGCTGACGGAACCCTGGGCACCACAGTGACGCTATGGAACCTGGTGGAACCGAGGGGCCACAGTGACACTGTGGGGCCTTTTGGAAGCAACAGGACCCTGGTGGGAAGCCACGGGATGATTAATCCTGCACGAACCTGCTCCAGGTGGGCTCCTCTCTCCCGGCTTCCACAGGTGCTGCTAGGATCCCACTCCGGCACTGGCTTGGCACGGGCTCACGGCTTCCTTTGGCAATGGCTCTGCTCCAGGATGGCATGCTGCAGAGAATGCAGGTAGATTTTGTGCTCACTCCTGGCATGCAGCTGGACAATAAAGCCTGATCCAGCCCCCCCTCAGCATATGTCCGGCTCTGGCATTGGGGCGGGGCAACTTTGGGAGCAGCCCCAGCCCTGCTCCTGCTCCCGGCTGGGCACCCAGCTGCTGGGACACAGGTGTGTCCTGATGCCACCGTCTACTCCTTTGAGAAGGGGAGGACAGAGTGCATCAGGGAGTTTGGTGTGGCTTACATGCGGCAAGGAGAAGGTGCAGCCCCAAACTGGCTTTCACTTCTAGAACCTTTTGCTATTGCGGGAGCAGCTGCTGGAGCTTTTCAACCGAGCTGCAAGAGTGAAAAGTGTGATGGCATGTCTATCTGAGAAGGAAGGTTCGGTGCCGCAGCCTGTTGTGCACAATTTATATGCTGATAAGAGAAGGGGGTGCTTTTGGAACGTTTTCCTTCCTGACACTTCTGTCTCTGTGAGCTTTAGCTGCTTGGACTCAGGGGTACCGAAGGTGTGTGAAAGTGACTGGGATGCGAGAATCATGTTGCACAGGGAACAGGGAAGGTCAGCAAATGTTTCCTGTCCTGGCACATCTCTCAGTCTGAACTGCAGCTGCAGATGCTTCACTTCCGCCAAGGACTCTGCCACCTTGAGAGAAGGATGCGCTCTATGGAGTTGAGAAAGAAAGTGCGTCTCACTAGCTTCTTTCCTCTACTTCATAGACAGCAAAGGGGCTATGAAAGGCAGCACTGGCTTTTTGTTCTAGGACTTCTTCTTTACAAGCAGCTGCTGGATGTTTGGAAGGGGGTTTGGGATATGCAAAAATGAGAGGCTAAGATGGTAAGAGGGTAAGATGGAAGTCATCTGGCAAAAGCAGAGCTCACAAAAGGGCCAGCTGAGAAAGCTCTTGCTGCCTACAACTTCAACTGCACCCCTCAAAGCAGCAGCACACACGCTGCTCTCGGCACTTTCCTTCTCAGCTCTACGCACCATCCTAAGCCTTGCCTCTCCCACACTCAGGATCCAAAGACAACGGCACCAGGGACTGCTCACACACTAAAGGCACCAGGACAAAAGGCTCACCAGCTTGGCCTTTGCATTCCCGCTGACAGCTCCACAGCTTGAACCCAGAGAACTGCCTGCTGCCAACAGCCTTTCCAATCACTCCGAGCACCTCATGACAAGGAGTGTGGGGAATGAATCTCCAGCAGCCTCCTGCCCCAGGCTGTCCCCCGGGAGCAGCCCTGCTCCAGGCCGTGACTGCCACCTGCACAGCCAAAGGACCCAGAGCCGGTGTTACACACCACGGCTGTGCCTGGCACAGAGACACCAGTGGCCACACAAGTGGCCATGGCACTGTCCACACACAGTCCCTGCTGCTGCTCCCCCAGCCGCTGGCACCAACTCCCAGCCACCCACTCCTAAAGCCACGGGGCCCACTGGGACACTGCGGGGGCTCGTGGAAGCCAGCGGCCATTGTGACACAGCGGGGCTGCACAGAGCCCACGGTGCTTTGTGACCCGTGGCTCCCAGGAGAGCCTTTGTGATGCTGGGGAACTACAAGGAAGCCTGGCTCCTCTGTGACACCACCACAGAAGCTCAGGGGAGCCCTGGAGACCGTGCTGATGCTATTGAACCTGATGCAACCCTGCCTCCTCTGTGACACCACAGAAGCTCTTGGAGCCCTGGAGACCGTGCTGATGCTATGGAACCTGATGCAACCCTGCCTCCTCTGTGACACCACAGAACCTCTGGGAGCCCTGGAGACCGTGCTGATGCTATGGAACCTGATGCAACCCTGCCTCCACTGTGACACCACAGAAGCTCAGGGAGCCCTGGAGACTGTGGTGATGCTATGGAACCTGATGCAACCCTGCCTCCACTGTGACACCACAGAACCTCTGGGAGCCCTGGAGACCGTGCTGATGCTATGGAACCTGATGCAACCCTGCCTCCACTGTGACACCACAGAAGCTCGGGGAGCTCTGCAGACCGTGGGGATGCTGGCGAAGCTGACGGAACCCTGGGCACCACAGTGACGCTATGGAACCTGGTGGAACCGAGGGGCCACAGTGACACTGTGGGGCCTTTTGGAAGCAACAGGACCCTGGTGGGAAGCCACGGGATGATTAATCCTGCACGAACCTGCTCCAGGTGGGCTCCTCTCTCCCGGCTTCCACAGGTGCTGCTAGGATCCCACTCCGGCACTGGCTTGGCACGGGCTCACGGCTTCCTTTGGCAATGGCTCTGCTCCAGGATGGCATGCTGCAGAGAATGCAGGTAGATTTTGTGCTCACTCCTGGCATGCAGCTGGACAATAAAGCCTGATCCAGCCCCCCCTCAGCATATGTCCGGCTCTGGCATTGGGGCGGGGCAACTTTGGGAGCAGCCCCAGCCCTGCTCCTGCTCCCGGCTGGGCACCCAGCTGCTGGGACACAGGTGTGTCCTGATGCCACCGTCTACTCCTTTGAGAAGGGGAGGACAGAGTGCATCAGGGAGTTTGGTGTGGCTTACATGCGGCAAGGAGAAGGTGCAGCCCCAAACTGGCTTTCACTTCTAGAACCTTTTGCTATTGCGGGAGCAGCTGCTGGAGCTTTTCAACCGAGCTGCAAGAGTGAAAAGTGTGATGGCATGTCTATCTGAGAAGGAAGGTTCGGTGCCGCAGCCTGTTGTGCACAATTTATATGCTGATAAGAGAAGGGGGTGCTTTTGGAACGTTTTCCTTCCTGACACTTCTGTCTCTGTGAGCTTTAGCTGCTTGGACTCAGGGGTACCGAAGGTGTGTGAAAGTGACTGGGATGCGAGAATCATGTTGCACAGGGAACAGGGAAGGTCAGCAAATGTTTCCTGTCCTGGCACATCTCTCAGTCTGAACTGCAGCTGCAGATGCTTCACTTCCGCCAAGGACTCTGCCACCTTGAGAGAAGGATGCGCTCTATGGAGTTGAGAAAGAAAGTGCGTCTCACTAGCTTCTTTCCTCTACTTCATAGACAGCAAAGGGGCTATGAAAGGCAGCACTGGCTTTTTGTTCTAGGACTTCTTCTTTACAAGCAGCTGCTGGATGTTTGGAAGGGGGTTTGGGATATGCAAAAATGAGAGGCTAAGATGGTAAGAGGGTAAGATGGAAGTCATCTGGCAAAAGCAGAGCTCACAAAAGGGCCAGCTGAGAAAGCTCTTGCTGCCTACAACTTCAACTGCACCCCTCAAAGCAGCAGCACACACGCTGCTCTCGGCACTTTCCTTCTGAGCTCTACACACCATCCTAAGCCTTGCCTCTCCCACACTCAGGATCCAAAGACAACGGCACCAGGGACTGCTCACACACTAAAGGCACCAGGACAAAAGGCTCACCAGCTTGGCCTTTGCATTCCCGCTGACAGCTCCACAGCTTGAACCCAGAGAACTGCCTGCTGCCAACAGCCTTTCCAATCACTCTGAGCACCTCATGACAAGGAGTGTGGGGAATGAATCTCCAGAAGCCTCCTGCCCCAGGCTGTCCCCCGGGAGCAGCCCTGCTCCAGGCCGTGACTGCCACCTGCACAGCCAAAGGACCCAGAGCCGGTGTTACACACCACGGCTGTGCCTGGCACAGAGACACCAGTGGCCACACAAGTGGCCATGGCACTGTCCACACACAGTCCCTGCTGCTGCTCCCCCAGCCGCTGGCACCAACTCCCAGCCACCCACTCCTAAAGCCACGGGGCCCACTGGGACACTGCGGGGGCTCGTGGAAGCCAGCGGCCATTGTGACACAGCGGGGCTGCACAGAGCCCACGGTGCTTTGTGACCCGTGGCTCCCAGGAGAGCCTTTGTGATGCTGGGGAACTACAAGGAAGCCTGCCTCCTCTGTGACACCACCACAGAAGCTCAGGGGAGCCCTGGAGACCGTGCTGATGCTATGGAACCTGATGCAACCCTGCCTCCTCTGTGACACCACAGAAGCTCTTGGAGCCCTGGAGACCGTGGTGATGCTATGGAACCTGATGCAACCCTGCCTCCTCTGTGACACCACAGAACCTCTGGGAGCCCTGGAGACCGTGCTGATGCTATGGAACCTGATGCAACCCTGCCTCCACTGTGACACCACAGAAGCTCAGGGAGCCCTGGAGACTGTGGTGATGCTATGGAACCTGATGCAACCCTGCCTCCACTGTGACACCACAGAACCTCTGGGAGCCCTGGAGACCGTGCTGATGCTATGGAACCTGATGCAACCCTGCCTCCACTGTGACACCACAGAAGCTCGGGGAGCTCTGCAGACCGTGGGGATGCTGGCGAAGCTGACGGAACCCTGGGCACCACAGTGACGCTCTGGAACCTGGTGGAACCGAGGGGCCACAGTGACACTGTGGGGCCTTTTGGAAGCAACAGGACCCTGGTGGGAAGCCACGGGATGATTAATCCTGCACGAACCTGCTCCAGGTGGGCTCCTCTCTCCCGGCTTCCACAGGTGCTGCTAGGATCCCACTCCGGCACTGGCTTGGCACGGGCTCACGGCTTCCTTTGGCAATGGCTCTGCTCCAGGATGGCATGCTGCAGAGAATGCAGGTAGATTTTGTGCTCACTCCTGGCATGCAGCTGGACAATAAAGCCTGATCCAGCCCCCCCTCAGCATATGTCCGGCTCTGGCATTGGGGCGGGGCAACTTTGGGAGCAGCCCCAGCCCTGCTCCTGCTCCCGGCTGGGCACCCAGCTGCTGGGACACAGGTGTGTCCTGATGCCACCGTCTACTCCTTTGAGAAGGGGAGGACAGAGTGCATCAGGGAGTTTGGTGTGGCTTACATGCGGCAAGGAGAAGGTGCAGCCCCAAACTGGCTTTCACTTCTAGAACCTTTTGCTATTGCGGGAGCAGCTGCTGGAGCTTTTCAACCGAGCTGCAAGAGTGAAAAGTGTGATGGCATGTCTATCTGAGAAGGAAGGTTCGGTGCCGCAGCCTGTTGTGCACAATTTATATGCTGATAAGAGAAGGGGGTGCTTTTGCAACGTTTTCCTTCCTGACACTTCTGTCTCTGTGAGCTTTAGCTGCTTGGACTCAGGGATACCGAAGGTGTGTGAAAGTGACTGGGATGCGAGAATCATGTTGCACAGGGAACAGGGAAGGTCAGCAAATGTTTCCTGTCCTGGCACATCTCTCAGTCTGAACTGCAGCTGCAGATGCTTCACTTCCGCCAAGGACTCTGCCACCTTGAGAGAAGGATGCGCTCTATGGAGTTGAGAAAGAAAGTGCGTCTCACTAGCTTCTTTCCTCTACTTCATAGACAGCAAAGGGGCTATGAAAGGCAGCACTGGCTTTTTGTTCTAGGACTTCTTCTTTACAAGCAGCTGCTGGATGTTTGGAAGGGGGTTTGGGATATGCAAAAATGAGAGGCTAAGATGGTAAGAGGGTAAGATGGAAGTCATCTGGCAAAAGCAGAGCTCACAAAAGGGCCAGCTGAGAAAGCTCTTGCTGCCTACAACTTCAACTGCACCCCTCAAAGCAGCAGCACACACGCTGCTCTCGGCACTTTCCTTCTCAGCTCTACGCACCATCCTAAGCCTTGCCTCTCCCACACTCAGGATCCAAAGACAACGGCACCAGGGACTGCTCACACACTAAAGGCACCAGGACAAAAGGCTCACCAGCTTGGCCTTTGCATTCCCGCTGACAGCTCCACAGCTTGAACCCAGAGAACTGCCTGCTGCCAACAGCCTTTCCAATCACTCCGAGCACCTCATGACAAGGAGTGTGGGGAATGAATCTCCAGCAGCCTCCTGCCCCAGGCTGTCCCCCGGGAGCAGCCCTGCTCCAGGCCGTGACTGCCACCTGCACAGCCAAAGGACCCAGAGCCGGTGTTACACACCACGGCTGTGCCTGGCACAGAGACACCAGTGGCCACACAAGTGGCCATGGCACTGTCCACACACAGTCCCTGCTGCTGCTCCCCCAGCCGCTGGCACCAACTCCCAGCCACCCACTCCTAAAGCCACGGGGCCCACTGGGACACTGCGGGGGCTCGTGGAAGCCAGCGGCCATTGTGACACAGCGGGGCTGCACAGAGCCCACGGTGCTTTGTGACCCGTGGCTCCCAGGAGAGCCTTTGTGATGCTGGGGAACTACAAGGAAGCCTGGCTCCTCTGTGACACCACCACAGAAGCTCAGGGGAGCCCTGGAGACCGTGCTGATGCTATTGAACCTGATGCAACCCTGCCTCCTCTGTGACACCACAGAAGCTCTTGGAGCCCTGGAGACCGTGGTGATGCTATGGAACCTGATGCAACCCTGCCTCCTCTGTGACACCACAGAACCTCTGGGAGCCCTGGAGACCGTGCTGATGCTATGGAACCTGATGCAACCCTGCCTCCACTGTGACACCACAGAAGCTCAGGGAGCCCTGGAGACTGTGGTGATGCTATGGAACCTGATGCAACCCTGCCTCCACTGTGACACCACAGAACCTCTGGGAGCCCTGGAGACCGTGCTGATGCTATGGAACCTGATGCAACCCTGCCTCCACTGTGACACCACAGAAGCTCGGGGAGCTCTGCAGACCGTGGGGATGCTGGCGAAGCTGACGGAACCCTGGGCACCACAGTGACGCTCTGGAACCTGGTGGAACCGAGGGGCCACAGTGACACTGTGGGGCCTTTTGGAAGCAACAGGACCCTGGTGGGAAGCCACGGGATGATTAATCCTGCACGAACCTGCTCCAGGTGGGCTCCTCTCTCCCGGCTTCCACAGGTGCTGCTAGGATCCCACTCCGGCACTGGCTTGGCACGGGCTCACGGCTTCCTTTGGCAATGGCTCTGCTCCAGGATGGCATGCTGCAGAGAATGCAGGTAGATTTTGTGCTCACTCCTGGCATGCAGCTGGACAATAAAGCCTGATCCAGCCCCCCCTCAGCATATGTCCGGCTCTGGCATTGGGGCGGGGCAACTTTGGGAGCAGCCCCAGCCCTGCTCCTGCTCCCGGCTGGGCACCCAGCTGCTGGGACACAGGTGTGTCCTGATGCCACCGTCTACTCCTTTGAGAAGGGGAGGACAGAGTGCATCAGGGAGTTTGGTGTGGCTTACATGCGGCAAGGAGAAGGTGCAGCCCCAAACTGGCTTTCACTTCTAGAACCTTTTGCTATTGCGGGAGCAGCTGCTGGAGCTTTTCAACCGAGCTGCAAGAGTGAAAAGTGTGATGGCATGTCTATCTGAGAAGGAAGGTTCGGTGCCGCAGCCTGTTGTGCACAATTTATATGCTGATAAGAGAAGGGGGTGCTTTTGCAACGTTTTCCTTCCTGACACTTCTGTCTCTGTGAGCTTTAGCTGCTTGGACTCAGGGATACCGAAGGTGTGTGAAAGTGACTGGGATGCGAGAATCATGTTGCACAGGGAACAGGGAAGGTCAGCAAATGTTTCCTGTCCTGGCACATCTCTCAGTCTGAACTGCAGCTGCAGATGCTTCACTTCCGCCAAGGACTCTGCCACCTTGAGAGAAGGATGCGCTCTATGGAGTTGAGAAAGAAAGTGCGTCTCACTAGCTTCTTTCCTCTACTTCATAGACAGCAAAGGGGCTATGAAAGGCAGCACTGGCTTTTTGTTCTAGGACTTCTTCTTTACAAGCAGCTGCTGGATGTTTGGAAGGGGGTTTGGGATATGCAAAAATGAGAGGCTAAGATGGTAAGAGGGTAAGATGGAAGTCATCTGGCAAAAGCAGAGCTCACAAAAGGGCCAGCTGAGAAAGCTCTTGCTGCCTACAACTTCAACTGCACCCCTCAAAGCAGCAGCACACACGCTGCTCTCGGCACTTTCCTTCTCAGCTCTACGCACCATCCTAAGCCTTGCCTCTCCCACACTCAGGATCCAAAGACAACGGCACCAGGGACTGCTCACACACTAAAGGCACCAGGACAAAAGGCTCACCAGCTTGGCCTTTGCATTCCCGCTGACAGCTCCACAGCTTGAACCCAGAGAACTGCCTGCTGCCAACAGCCTTTCCAATCACTCTGAGCACCTCATGACAAGGAGTGTGGGGAATGAATCTCCAGCAGCCTCCTGCCCCAGGCTGTCCCCCGGGAGCAGCCCTGCTCCAGGCCGTGACTGCCACCTGCACAGCCAAAGGACCCAGAGCCGGTGTTACACACCACGGCTGTGCCTGGCACAGAGACACCAGTGGCCACACAAGTGGCCATGGCACTGTCCACACACAGTCCCTGCTGCTGCTCCCCCAGCCGCTGGCACCAACTCCCAGCCACCCACTCCTAAAGCCACGGGGCCCACTGGGACACTGCGGGGGCTCGTGGAAGCCAGCGGCCATTGTGACACAGCGGGGCTGCACAGAGCCCACGGTGCTTTGTGACCCGTGGCTCCCAGGAGAGCCTTTGTGATGCTGGGGAACTACAAGGAAGCCTGGCTCCTCTGTGACACCACCACAGAAGCTCAGGGGAGCCCTGGAGACCGTGCTGATGCTATGGAACCTGATGCAACCCTGCCTCCTCTGTGACACCACAGAACCTCTTGGAGCCCTGGAGACCGTGGTGATGCTATGGAACCTGATGCAACCCTGCCTCCTCTGTGACACCACAGAACCTCTGGGAGCCCTGGAGACCGTGCTGATGCTATGGAACCTGATGCAACCCTGCCTCCACTGTGACACCACAGAAGCTCAGGGAGCCCTGGAGACTGTGGTGATGCTATGGAACCTGATGCAACCCTGCCTCCACTGTGACACCACAGAACCTCTGGGAGCCCTGGAGACCGTGCTGATGCTATGGAACCTGATGCAACCCTGCCTCCACTGTGACACCACAGAAGCTCGGGGAGCTCTGCAGACCGTGGGGATGCTGGCGAAGCTGACGGAACCCTGGGCACCACAGTGACGCTCTGGAACCTGGTGGAACCGAGGGGCCACAGTGACACTGTGGGGCCTTTTGGAAGCAACAGGACCCTGGTGGGAAGCCACGGGATGATTAATCCTGCACGAACCTGCTCCAGGTGGGCTCCTCTCTCCCGGCTTCCACAGGTGCTGCTAGGATCCCACTCCGGCACTGGCTTGGCACGGGCTCACGGCTTCCTTTGGCAATGGCTCTGCTCCAGGATGGCATGCTGCAGAGAATGCAGGTAGATTTTGTGCTCACTCCTGGCATGCAGCTGGACAATAAAGCCTGATCCAGCCCCCCCTCAGCATATGTCCGGCTCTGGCATTGGGGCGGGGCAACTTTGGGAGCAGCCCCAGCCCTGCTCCTGCTCCCGGCTGGGCACCCAGCTGCTGGGACACAGGTGTGTCCTGATGCCACCGTCTACTCCTTTGAGAAGGGGAGGACAGAGTGCATCAGGGAGTTTGGTGTGGCTTACATGCGGCAAGGAGAAGGTGCAGCCCCAAACTGGCTTTCACTTCTAGAACCTTTTGCTATTGCGGGAGCAGCTGCTGGAGCTTTTCAACCGAGCTGCAAGAGTGAAAAGTGTGATGGCATGTCTATCTGAGAAGGAAGGTTCGGTGCCGCAGCCTGTTGTGCACAATTTATATGCTGATAAGAGAAGGGGGTGCTTTTGGAACGTTTTCCTTCCTGACACTTCTGTCTCTGTGAGCTTTAGCTGCTTGGACTCAGGGATACCGAAGGTGTGTGAAAGTGACTGGGATGCGAGAATCATGTTGCACAGGGAACAGGGAAGGTCAGCAAATGTTTCCTGTCCTGGCACATCTCTCAGTCTGAACTGCAGCTGCAGATGCTTCACTTCCGCCAAGGACTCTGCCACCTTGAGAGAAGGATGCGCTCTATGGAGTTGAGAAAGAAAGTGCGTCTCACTAGCTTCTTTCCTCTACTTCATAGACAGCAAAGGGGCTATGAAAGGCAGCACTGGCTTTTTGTTCTAGGACTTCTTCTTTACAAGCAGCTGCTGGATGTTTGGAAGGGGGTTTGGGATATGCAAAAATGAGAGGCTAAGATGGTAAGAGGGTAAGATGGAAGTCATCTGGCAAAAGCAGAGCTCACAAAAGGGCCAGCTGAGAAAGCTCTTGCTGCCTACAACTTCAACTGCACCCCTCAAAGCAGCAGCACACACGCTGCTCTCGGCACTTTCCTTCTCAGCTCTACGCACCATCCTAAGCCTTGCCTCTCCCACACTCAGGATCCAAAGACAACGGCACCAGGGACTGCTCACACACTAAAGGCACCAGGACAAAAGGCTCACCAGCTTGGCCTTTGCATTCCCGCTGACAGCTCCACAGCTTGAACCCAGAGAACTGCCTGCTGCCAACAGCCTTTCCAATCACTCCGAGCACCTCATGACAAGGAGTGTGGGGAATGAATCTCCAGCAGCCTCCTGCCCCAGGCTGTCCCCCGGGAGCAGCCCTGCTCCAGGCCGTGACTGCCACCTGCACAGCCAAAGGACCCAGAGCCGGTGTTACACACCACGGCTGTGCCTGGCACAGAGACACCAGTGGCCACACAAGTGGCCATGGCACTGTCCACACACAGTCCCTGCTGCTGCTCCCCCAGCCGCTGGCACCAACTCCCAGCCACCCACTCCTAAAGCCACGGGGCCCACTGGGACACTGCGGGGGCTCGTGGAAGCCAGCGGCCATTGTGACACAGCGGGGCTGCACAGAGCCCACGGTGCTTTGTGACCCGTGGCTCCCAGGAGAGCCTTTGTGATGCTGGGGAACTACAAGGAAGCCTGGCTCCTCTGTGACACCACCACAGAAGCTCAGGGGAGCCCTGGAGACCGTGCTGATGCTATGGAACCTGATGCAACCCTGCCTCCTCTGTGACACCACAGAAGCTCTTGGAGCCCTGGAGACCGTGGTGATGCTATGGAACCTGATGCAACCCTGCCTCCTCTGTGACACCACAGAACCTCTGGGAGCCCTGGAGACCGTGCTGATGCTATGGAACCTGATGCAACCCTGCCTCCACTGTGACACCACAGAAGCTCAGGGAGCCCTGGAGACTGTGGTGATGCTATGGAACCTGATGCAACCCTGCCTCCACTGTGACACCACAGAACCTCTGGGAGCCCTGGAGACCGTGCTGATGCTATGGAACCTGATGCAACCCTGCCTCCACTGTGACACCACAGAAGCTCGGGGAGCTCTGCAGACCGTGGGGATGCTGGCGAAGCTGACGGAACCCTGGGCACCACAGTGACGCTATGGAACCTGGTGGAACCGAGGGGCCACAGTGACACTGTGGGGCCTTTTGGAAGCAACAGGACCCTGGTGGGAAGCCACGGGATGATTAATCCTGCACGAACCTGCTCCAGGTGGGCTCCTCTCTCCCGGCTTCCACAGGTGCTGCTAGGATCCCACTCCGGCACTGGCTTGGCACGGGCTCACGGCTTCCTTTGGCAATGGCTCTGCTCCAGGATGGCATGCTGCAGAGAATGCAGGTAGATTTTGTGCTCACTCCTGGCATGCAGCTGGACAATAAAGCCTGATCCAGCCCCCCCTCAGCATATGTCCGGCTCTGGCATTGGGGCGGGGCAACTTTGGGAGCAGCCCCAGCCCTGCTCCTGCTCCCGGCTGGGCACCCAGCTGCTGGGACACAGGTGTGTCCTGATGCCACCGTCTACTCCTTTGAGAAGGGGAGGACAGAGTGCATCAGGGAGTTTGGTGTGGCTTACATGCGGCAAGGAGAAGGTGCAGCCCCAAACTGGCTTTCACTTCTAGAACCTTTTGCTATTGCGGGAGCAGCTGCTGGAGCTTTTCAACCGAGCTGCAAGAGTGAAAAGTGTGATGGCATGTCTATCTGAGAAGGAAGGTTCGGTGCCGCAGCCTGTTGTGCACAATTTATATGCTGATAAGAGAAGGGGGTGCTTTTGCAACGTTTTCCTTCCTGACACTTCTGTCTCTGTGAGCTTTAGCTGCTTGGACTCAGGGGTACCGAAGGTGTGTGAAAGTGACTGGGATGCGAGAATCATGTTGCACAGGGAACAGGGAAGGTCAGCAAATGTTTCCTGTCCTGGCACATCTCTCAGTCTGAACTGCAGCTGCAGATGCTTCACTTCCGCCAAGGACTCTGCCACCTTGAGAGAAGGATGCGCTCTATGGAGTTGAGAAAGAAAGTGCGTCTCACTAGCTTCTTTCCTCTACTTCATAGACAGCAAAGGGGCTATGAAAGGCAGCACTGGCTTTTTGTTCTAGGACTTCTTCTTTACAAGCAGCTGCTGGATGTTTGGAAGGGGGTTTGGGATATGCAAAAATGAGAGGCTAAGATGGTAAGAGGGTAAGATGGAAGTCATCTGGCAAAAGCAGAGCTCACAAAAGGGCCAGCTGAGAAAGCTCTTGCTGCCTACAACTTCAACTGCACCCCTCAAAGCAGCAGCACACACGCTGCTCTCGGCACTTTCCTTCTCAGCTCTACGCACCATCCTAAGCCTTGCCTCTCCCACACTCAGGATCCAAAGACAACGGCACCAGGGACTGCTCACACACTAAAGGCACCAGGACAAAAGGCTCACCAGCTTGGCCTTTGCATTCCCGCTGACAGCTCCACAGCTTGAACCCAGAGAACTGCCTGCTGCCAACAGCCTTTCCAATCACTCTGAGCACCTCATGACAAGGAGTGTGGGGAATGAATCTCCAGCAGCCTCCTGCCCCAGGCTGTCCCCCGGGAGCAGCCCTGCTCCAGGCCGTGACTGCCACCTGCACAGCCAAAGGACCCAGAGCCGGTGTTACACACCACGGCTGTGCCTGGCACAGAGACACCAGTGGCCACACAAGTGGCCATGGCACTGTCCACACACAGTCCCTGCTGCTGCTCCCCCAGCCGCTGGCACCAACTCCCAGCCACCCACTCCTAAAGCCACGGGGCCCACTGGGACACTGCGGGGGCTCGTGGAAGCCAGCGGCCATTGTGACACAGCGGGGCTGCACAGAGCCCACGGTGCTTTGTGACCCGTGGCTCCCAGGAGAGCCTTTGTGATGCTGGGGAACTACAAGGAAGCCTGGCTCCTCTGTGACACCACCACAGAAGCTCAGGGGAGCCCTGGAGACCGTGCTGATGCTATGGAACCTGATGCAACCCTGCCTCCTCTGTGACACCACAGAAGCTCTTGGAGCCCTGGAGACCGTGGTGATGCTATGGAACCTGATGCAACCCTGCCTCCTCTGTGACACCACAGAACCTCTGGGAGCCCTGGAGACCGTGCTGATGCTATGGAACCTGATGCAACCCTGCCTCCACTGTGACACCACAGAAGCTCAGGGAGCCCTGGAGACTGTGGTGATGCTATGGAACCTGATGCAACCCTGCCTCCACTGTGACACCACAGAAGCTCTGGGAGCCCTGGAGACCGTGCTGATGCTATGGAACCTGATGCAACCCTGCCTCCACTGTGACACCACAGAAGCTCGGGGAGCTCTGCAGACCGTGGGGATGCTGGCGAAGCTGACGGAACCCTGGGCACCACAGTGACGCTATGGAACCTGGTGGAACCGAGGGGCCACAGTGACACTGTGGGGCCTTTTGGAAGCAACAGGACCCTGGTGGGAAGCCACGGGATGATTAATCCTGCACGAACCTGCTCCAGGTGGGCTCCTCTCTCCCGGCTTCCACAGGTGCTGCTAGGATCCCACTCCGGCACTGGCTTGGCACGGGCTCACGGCTTCCTTTGGCAATGGCTCTGCTCCAGGATGGCATGCTGCAGAGAATGCAGGTAGATTTTGTGCTCACTCCTGGCATGCAGCTGGACAATAAAGCCTGATCCAGCCCCCCCTCAGCATATGTCCGGCTCTGGCATTGGGGCGGGGCAACTTTGGGAGCAGCCCCAGCCCTGCTCCTGCTCCCGGCTGGGCACCCAGCTGCTGGGACACAGGTGTGTCCTGATGCCACCGTCTACTCCTTTGAGAAGGGGAGGACAGAGTGCATCAGGGAGTTTGGTGTGGCTTACATGCGGCAAGGAGAAGGTGCAGCCCCAAACTGGCTTTCACTTCTAGAACCTTTTGCTATTGCGGGAGCAGCTGCTGGAGCTTTTCAACCGAGCTGCAAGAGTGAAAAGTGTGATGGCATGTCTATCTGAGAAGGAAGGTTCGGTGCCGCAGCCTGTTGTGCACAATTTATATGCTGATAAGAGAAGGGGGTGCTTTTGCAACGTTTTCCTTCCTGACACTTCTGTCTCTGTGAGCTTTAGCTGCTTGGACTCAGGGGTACCGAAGGTGTGTGAAAGTGACTGGGATGCGAGAATCATGTTGCACAGGGAACAGGGAAGGTCAGCAAATGTTTCCTGTCCTGGCACATCTCTCAGTCTGAACTGCAGCTGCAGATGCTTCACTTCCGCCAAGGACTCTGCCACCTTGAGAGAAGGATGCGCTCTATGGAGTTGAGAAAGAAAGTGCGTCTCACTAGCTTCTTTCCTCTACTTCATAGACAGCAAAGGGGCTATGAAAGGCAGCACTGGCTTTTTGTTCTAGGACTTCTTCTTTACAAGCAGCTGCTGGATGTTTGGAAGGGGGTTTGGGATATGCAAAAATGAGAGGCTAAGATGGTAAGAGGGTAAGATGGAAGTCATCTGGCAAAAGCAGAGCTCACAAAAGGGCCAGCTGAGAAAGCTCTTGCTGCCTACAACTTCAACTGCACCCCTCAAAGCAGCAGCACACACGCTGCTCTCGGCACTTTCCTTCTCAGCTCTACGCACCATCCTAAGCCTTGCCTCTCCCACACTCAGGATCCAAAGACAACGGCACCAGGGACTGCTCACACACTAAAGGCACCAGGACAAAAGGCTCACCAGCTTGGCCTTTGCATTCCCGCTGACAGCTCCACAGCTTGAACCCAGAGAACTGCCTGCTGCCAACAGCCTTTCCAATCACTCCGAGCACCTCATGACAAGGAGTGTGGGGAATGAATCTCCAGCAGCCTCCTGCCCCAGGCTGTCCCCCGGGAGCAGCCCTGCTCCAGGCCGTGACTGCCACCTGCACAGCCAAAGGACCCAGAGCCGGTGTTACACACCACGGCTGTGCCTGGCACAGAGACACCAGTGGCCACACAAGTGGCCATGGCACTGTCCACACACAGTCCCTGCTGCTGCTCCCCCAGCCGCTGGCACCAACTCCCAGCCACCCACTCCTAAAGCCACGGGGCCCACTGGGACACTGCGGGGGCTCGTGGAAGCCAGCGGCCATTGTGACACAGCGGGGCTGCACAGAGCCCACGGTGCTTTGTGACCCGTGGCTCCCAGGAGAGCCTTTGTGATGCTGGGGAACTACAAGGAAGCCTGGCTCCTCTGTGACACCACCACAGAAGCTCAGGGGAGCCCTGGAGACCGTGCTGATGCTATGGAACCTGATGCAACCCTGCCTCCTCTGTGACACCACAGAAGCTCTTGGAGCCCTGGAGACCGTGGTGATGCTATGGAACCTGATGCAACCCTGCCTCCTCTGTGACACCACAGAACCTCTGGGAGCCCTGGAGACCGTGCTGATGCTATGGAACCTGATGCAACCCTGCCTCCACTGTGACACCACAGAAGCTCAGGGAGCCCTGGAGACTGTGGTGATGCTATGGAACCTGATGCAACCCTGCCTCCACTGTGACACCACAGAACCTCTGGGAGCCCTGGAGACCGTGCTGATGCTATGGAACCTGATGCAACCCTGCCTCCACTGTGACACCACAGAAGCTCGGGGAGCTCTGCAGACCGTGGGGATGCTGGCGAAGCTGACGGAACCCTGGGCACCACAGTGACGCTATGGAACCTGGTGGAACCGAGGGGCCACAGTGACACTGTGGGGCCTTTTGGAAGCAACAGGACCCTGGTGGGAAGCCACGGGATGATTAATCCTGCACGAACCTGCTCCAGGTGGGCTCCTCTCTCCCGGCTTCCACAGGTGCTGCTAGGATCCCACTCCGGCACTGGCTTGGCACGGGCTCACGGCTTCCTTTGGCAATGGCTCTGCTCCAGGATGGCATGCTGCAGAGAATGCAGGTAGATTTTGTGCTCACTCCTGGCATGCAGCTGGACAATAAAGCCTGATCCAGCCCCCCCTCAGCCCATGTCTGGCTCTGGCATTGGGGCGGGGCAACTTTGGGAGCAGCCCCAGCCCTGCTCCTGCTCCCGGCTGGGCACCCAGCTGCTGGGACACAGGTGTGTCCTGATGCCACCGTCTACTCCTTTGAGAAGGGGAGGACAGAGTGCATCAGGGAGTTTGGTGTGGCTTACATGCGGCAAGGAGAAGGTGCAGCCCCAAACTGGCTTTCACTTCTAGAACCTTTTGCTATTGCGGGAGCAGCTGCTGGAGCTTTTCAACCGAGCTGCAAGAGTGAAAAGTGTGATGGCATGTCTATCTGAGAAGGAAGGTTCGGTGCCGCAGCCTGTTGTGCACAATTTATATGCTGATAAGAGAAGGGGGTGCTTTTGGAACGTTTTCCTTCCTGACACTTCTGTCTCTGTGAGCTTTAGCTGCTTGGACTCAGGGGTACCGAAGGTGTGTGAAAGTGACTGGGATGCGAGAATCATGTTGCACAGGGAACAGGGAAGGTCAGCAAATGTTTCCTGTCCTGGCACATCTCTCAGTCTGAACTGCAGCTGCAGATGCTTCACTTCCGCCAAGGACTCTGCCACCTTGAGAGAAGGATGCGCTCTATGGAGTTGAGAAAGAAAGTGCGTCTCACTAGCTTCTTTCCTCTACTTCATAGACAGCAAAGGGGCTATGAAAGGCAGCACTGGCTTTTTGTTCTAGGACTTCTTCTTTACAAGCAGCTGCTGGATGTTTGGAAGGGGGTTTGGGATATGCAAAAATGAGAGGCTAAGATGGTAAGAGGGTAAGATGGAAGTCATCTGGCAAAAGCAGAGCTCACAAAAGGGCCAGCTGAGAAAGCTCTTGCTGCCTACAACTTCAACTGCACCCCTCAAAGCAGCAGCACACACGCTGCTCTCGGCACTTTCCTTCTCAGCTCTACGCACCATCCTAAGCCTTGCCTCTCCCACACTCAGGATCCAAAGACAACGGCACCAGGGACTGCTCACACACTAAAGGCACCAGGACAAAAGGCTCACCAGCTTGGCCTTTGCATTCCCGCTGACAGCTCCACAGCTTGAACCCAGAGAACTGCCTGCTGCCAACAGCCTTTCCAATCACTCCGAGCACCTCATGACAAGGAGTGTGGGGAATGAATCTCCAGCAGCCTCCTGCCCCAGGCTGTCCCCCGGGAGCAGCCCTGCTCCAGGCCCTGACTGCCACCTGCACAGCCAAAGGACCCAGAGCCGGTGTTACACACCACGGCTGTGCCTGGCACAGAGACACCAGTGGCCACACAAGTGGCCATGGCACTGTCCACACACAGTCCCTGCTGCTGCTCCCCCAGCCGCTGGCACCAACTCCCAGCCACCCACTCCTAAAGCCACGGGGCCCACTGGGACACTGCGGGGGCTCGTGGAAGCCAGCGGCCATTGTGACACAGCGGGGCTGCACAGAGCCCACGGTGCTTTGTGACCCGTGGCTCCCAGGAGAGCCTTTGTGATGCTGGGGAACTACAAGGAAGCCTGGCTCCTCTGTGACACCACCACAGAAGCTCAGGGGAGCCCTGGAGACCGTGCTGATGCTATGGAACCTGATGCAACCCTGCCTCCTCTGTGACACCACAGAAGCTCTTGGAGCCCTGGAGACCGTGGTGATGCTATGGAACCTGATGCAACCCTGCCTCCTCTGTGACACCACAGAACCTCTGGGAGCCCTGGAGACCGTGCTGATGCTATGGAACCTGATGCAACCCTGCCTCCACTGTGACACCACAGAAGCTCAGGGAGCCCTGGAGACTGTGGTGATGCTATGGAACCTGATGCAACCCTGCCTCCACTGTGACACCACAGAACCTCTGGGAGCCCTGGAGACCGTGCTGATGCTATGGAACCTGATGCAACCCTGCCTCCACTGTGACACCACAGAAGCTCGGGGAGCTCTGCAGACCGTGGGGATGCTGGCGAAGCTGACGGAACCCTGGGCACCACAGTGACGCTATGGAACCTGGTGGAACCGAGGGGCCACAGTGACACTGTGGGGCCTTTTGGAAGCAACAGGACCCTGGTGGGAAGCCACGGGATGATTAATCCTGCACGAACCTGCTCCAGGTGGGCTCCTCTCTCCCGGCTTCCACAGGTGCTGCTAGGATCCCACTCCGGCACTGGCTTGGCACGGGCTCACGGCTTCCTTTGGCAATGGCTCTGCTCCAGGATGGCATGCTGCAGAGAATGCAGGTAGATTTTGTGCTCACTCCTGGCATGCAGCTGGACAATAAAGCCTGATCCAGCCCCCCCTCAGCATATGTCCGGCTCTGGCATTGGGGCGGGGCAACTTTGGGAGCAGCCCCAGCCCTGCTCCTGCTCCCGGCTGGGCACCCAGCTGCTGGGACACAGGTGTGTCCTGATGCCACCGTCTACTCCTTTGAGAAGGGGAGGACAGAGTGCATCAGGGAGTTTGGTGTGGCTTACATGCGGCAAGGAGAAGGTGCAGCCCCAAACTGGCTTTCACTTCTAGAACCTTTTGCTATTGCGGGAGCAGCTGCTGGAGCTTTTCAACCGAGCTGCAAGAGTGAAAAGTGTGATGGCATGTCTATCTGAGAAGGAAGGTTCGGTGCCGCAGCCTGTTGTGCACAATTTATATGCTGATAAGAGAAGGGGGTGCTTTTGCAACGTTTTCCTTCCTGACACTTCTGTCTCTGTGAGCTTTAGCTGCTTGGACTCAGGGGTACCGAAGGTGTGTGAAAGTGACTGGGATGCGAGAATCATGTTGCACAGGGAACAGGGAAGGTCAGCAAATGTTTCCTGTCCTGGCACATCTCTCAGTCTGAACTGCAGCTGCAGATGCTTCACTTCCGCCAAGGACTCTGCCACCTTGAGAGAAGGATGCGCTCTATGGAGTTGAGAAAGAAAGTGCGTCTCACTAGCTTCTTTCCTCTACTTCATAGACAGCAAAGGGGCTATGAAAGGCAGCACTGGCTTTTTGTTCTAGGACTTCTTCTTTACAAGCAGCTGCTGGATGTTTGGAAGGGGGTTTGGGATATGCAAAAATGAGAGGCTAAGATGGTAAGAGGGTAAGATGGAAGTCATCTGGCAAAAGCAGAGCTCACAAAAGGGCCAGCTGAGAAAGCTCTTGCTGCCTACAACTTCAACTGCACCCCTCAAAGCAGCAGCACACACGCTGCTCTCGGCACTTTCCTTCTCAGCTCTACGCACCATCCTAAGCCTTGCCTCTCCCACACTCAGGATCCAAAGACAACGGCACCAGGGACTGCTCACACACTAAAGGCACCAGGACAAAAGGCTCACCAGCTTGGCCTTTGCATTCCCGCTGACAGCTCCACAGCTTGAACCCAGAGAACTGCCTGCTGCCAACAGCCTTTCCAATCACTCTGAGCACCTCATGACAAGGAGTGTGGGGAATGAATCTCCAGCAGCCTCCTGCCCCAGGCTGTCCCCCGGGAGCAGCCCTGCTCCAGGCCGTGACTGCCACCTGCACAGCCAAAGGACCCAGAGCCGGTGTTACACACCACGGCTGTGCCTGGCACAGAGACACCAGTGGCCACACAAGTGGCCATGGCACTGTCCACACACAGTCCCTGCTGCTGCTCCCCCAGCCGCTGGCACCAACTCCCAGCCACCCACTCCTAAAGCCACGGGGCCCACTGGGACACTGCGGGGGCTCGTGGAAGCCAGCGGCCATTGTGACACAGCGGGGCTGCACAGAGCCCACGGTGCTTTGTGACCCGTGGCTCCCAGGAGAGCCTTTGTGATGCTGGGGAACTACAAGGAAGCCTGGCTCCTCTGTGACACCACCACAGAAGCTCAGGGGAGCCCTGGAGACCGTGCTGATGCTATGGAACCTGATGCAACCCTGCCTCCTCTGTGACACCACAGAACCTCTGGGAGCCCTGGAGACCGTGCTGATGCTATGGAACCTGATGCAACCCTGCCTCCACTGTGACACCACAGAAGCTCAGGGAGCCCTGGAGACTGTGGTGATGCTATGGAACCTGATGCAACCCTGCCTCCACTGTGACACCACAGAACCTCTGGGAGCCCTGGAGACCGTGCTGATGCTATGGAACCTGATGCAACCCTGCCTCCACTGTGACACCACAGAAGCTCGGGGAGCTCTGCAGACCGTGGGGATGCTGGCGAAGCTGACGGAACCCTGGGCACCACAGTGACGCTATGGAACCTGGTGGAACCGAGGGGCCACAGTGACACTGTGGGGCCTTTTGGAAGCAACAGGACCCTGGTGGGAAGCCACGGGATGATTAATCCTGCACGAACCTGCTCCAGGTGGGCTCCTCTCTCCCGGCTTCCACAGGTGCTGCTAGGATCCCACTCCGGCACTGGCTTGGCACGGGCTCACGGCTTCCTTTGGCAATGGCTCTGCTCCAGGATGGCATGCTGCAGAGAATGCAGGTAGATTTTGTGCTCACTCCTGGCATGCAGCTGGACAATAAAGCCTGATCCAGCCCCCCCTCAGCATATGTCCGGCTCTGGCATTGGGGCGGGGCAACTTTGGGAGCAGCCCCAGCCCTGCTCCTGCTCCCGGCTGGGCACCCAGCTGCTGGGACACAGGTGTGTCCTGATGCCACCGTCTACTCCTTTGAGAAGGGGAGGACAGAGTGCATCAGGGAGTTTGGTGTGGCTTACATGCGGCAAGGAGAAGGTGCAGCCCCAAACTGGCTTTCACTTCTAGAACCTTTTGCTATTGCGGGAGCAGCTGCTGGAGCTTTTCAACCGAGCTGCAAGAGTGAAAAGTGTGATGGCATGTCTATCTGAGAAGGAAGGTTCGGTGCCGCAGCCTGTTGTGCACAATTTATATGCTGATAAGAGAAGGGGGTGCTTTTGCAACGTTTTCCTTCCTGACACTTCTGTCTCTGTGAGCTTTAGCTGCTTGGACTCAGGGGTACCGAAGGTGTGTGAAAGTGACTGGGATGCGAGAATCATGTTGCACAGGGAACAGGGAAGGTCAGCAAATGTTTCCTGTCCTGGCACATCTCTCAGTCTGAACTGCAGCTGCAGATGCTTCACTTCCGCCAAGGACTCTGCCACCTTGAGAGAAGGATGCGCTCTATGGAGTTGAGAAAGAAAGTGCGTCTCACTAGCTTCTTTCCTCTACTTCATAGACAGCAAAGGGGCTATGAAAGGCAGCACTGGCTTTTTGTTCTAGGACTTCTTCTTTACAAGCAGCTGCTGGATGTTTGGAAGGGGGTTTGGGATATGCAAAAATGAGAGGCTAAGATGGTAAGAGGGTAAGATGGAAGTCATCTGGCAAAAGCAGAGCTCACAAAAGGGCCAGCTGAGAAAGCTCTTGCTGCCTACAACTTCAACTGCACCCCTCAAAGCAGCAGCACACACGCTGCTCTCGGCACTTTCCTTCTCAGCTCTACGCACCATCCTAAGCCTTGCCTCTCCCACACTCAGGATCCAAAGACAACGGCACCAGGGACTGCTCACACACTAAAGGCACCAGGACAAAAGGCTCACCAGCTTGGCCTTTGCATTCCCGCTGACAGCTCCACAGCTTGAACCCAGAGAACTGCCTGCTGCCAACAGCCTTTCCAATCACTCCGAGCACCTCATGACAAGGAGTGTGGGGAATGAATCTCCAGCAGCCTCCTGCCCCAGGCTGTCCCCCGGGAGCAGCCCTGCTCCAGGCCGTGACTGCCACCTGCACAGCCAAAGGACCCAGAGCCGGTGTTACACACCACGGCTGTGCCTGGCACAGAGACACCAGTGGCCACACAAGTGGCCATGGCACTGTCCACACACAGTCCCTGCTGCTGCTCCCCCAGCCGCTGGCACCAACTCCCAGCCACCCACTCCTAAAGCCACGGGGCCCACTGGGACACTGCGGGGGCTCGTGGAAGCCAGCGGCCATTGTGACACAGCGGGGCTGCACAGAGCCCACGGTGCTTTGTGACCCGTGGCTCCCAGGAGAGCCTTTGTGATGCTGGGGAACTACAAGGAAGCCTGGCTCCTCTGTGACACCACCACAGAAGCTCAGGGGAGCCCTGGAGACCGTGCTGATGCTATGGAACCTGATGCAACCCTGCCTCCTCTGTGACACCACAGAAGCTCTTGGAGCCCTGGAGACCGTGGTGATGCTATGGAACCTGATGCAACCCTGCCTCCTCTGTGACACCACAGAACCTCTGGGAGCCCTGGAGACCGTGCTGATGCTATGGAACCTGATGCAACCCTGCCTCCACTGTGACACCACAGAAGCTCAGGGAGCCCTGGAGACTGTGGTGATGCTATGGAACCTGATGCAACCCTGCCTCCACTGTGACACCACAGAACCTCTGGGAGCCCTGGAGACCGTGCTGATGCTATGGAACCTGATGCAACCCTGCCTCCACTGTGAGACCACAGAAGCTCGGGGAGCTCTGCAGACCGTGGGGATGCTGGCGAAGCTGACGGAACCCTGGGCACCACAGTGACGCTATGGAACCTGGTGGAACCGAGGGGCCACAGTGACACTGTGGGGCCTTTTGGAAGCAACAGGACCCTGGTGGGAAGCCACGGGATGATTAATCCTGCACGAACCTGCTCCAGGTGGGCTCCTCTCTCCCGGCTTCCACAGGTGCTGCTAGGATCCCACTCCGGCACTGGCTTGGCACGGGCTCACGGCTTCCTTTGGCAATGGCTCTGCTCCAGGATGGCATGCTGCAGAGAATGCAGGTAGATTTTGTGCTCACTCCTGGCATGCAGCTGGACAATAAAGCCTGATCCAGCCCCCCCTCAGCATATGTCCGGCTCTGGCATTGGGGCGGGGCAACTTTGGGAGCAGCCCCAGCCCTGCTCCTGCTCCCGGCTGGGCACCCAGCTGCTGGGACACAGGTGTGTCCTGATGCCACCGTCTACTCCTTTGAGAAGGGGAGGACAGAGTGCATCAGGGAGTTTGGTGTGGCTTACATGCGGCAAGGAGAAGGTGCAGCCCCAAACTGGCTTTCACTTCTAGAACCTTTTGCTATTGCGGGAGCAGCTGCTGGAGCTTTTCAACCGAGCTGCAAGAGTGAAAAGTGTGATGGCATGTCTATCTGAGAAGGAAGGTTCGGTGCCGCAGCCTGTTGTGCACAATTTATATGCTGATAAGAGAAGGGGGTGCTTTTGGAACGTTTTCCTTCCTGACACTTCTGTCTCTGTGAGCTTTAGCTGCTTGGACTCAGGGGTACCGAAGGTGTGTGAAAGTGACTGGGATGCGAGAATCATGTTGCACAGGGAACAGGGAAGGTCAGCAAATGTTTCCTGTCCTGGCACATCTCTCAGTCTGAACTGCAGCTGCAGATGCTTCACTTCCGCCAAGGACTCTGCCACCTTGAGAGAAGGATGCGCTCTATGGAGTTGAGAAAGAAAGTGCGTCTCACTAGCTTCTTTCCTCTACTTCATAGACAGCAAAGGGGCTATGAAAGGCAGCACTGGCTTTTTGTTCTAGGACTTCTTCTTTACAAGCAGCTGCTGGATGTTTGGAAGGGGGTTTGGGATATGCAAAAATGAGAGGCTAAGATGGTAAGAGGGTAAGATGGAAGTCATCTGGCAAAAGCAGAGCTCACAAAAGGGCCAGCTGAGAAAGCTCTTGCTGCCTACAACTTCAACTGCACCCCTCAAAGCAGCAGCACACACGCTGCTCTCGGCACTTTCCTTCTCAGCTCTACGCACCATCCTAAGCCTTGCCTCTCCCACACTCAGGATCCAAAGACAACGGCACCAGGGACTGCTCACACACTAAAGGCACCAGGACAAAAGGCTCACCAGCTTGGCCTTTGCATTCCCGCTGACAGCTCCACAGCTTGAACCCAGAGAACTGCCTGCTGCCAACAGCCTTTCCAATCACTCTGAGCACCTCATGACAAGGAGTGTGGGGAATGAATCTCCAGAAGCCTCCTGCCCCAGGCTGTCCCCCGGGAGCAGCCCTGCTCCAGGCCGTGACTGCCACCTGCACAGCCAAAGGACCCAGAGCCGGTGTTACACACCACGGCTGTGCCTGGCACAGAGACACCAGTGGCCACACAAGTGGCCATGGCACTGTCCACACACAGTCCCTGCTGCTGCTCCCCCAGCCGCTGGCACCAACTCCCAGCCACCCACTCCTAAAGCCACGGGGCCCACTGGGACACTGCGGGGGCTCGTGGAAGCCAGCGGCCATTGTGACACAGCGGGGCTGCACAGAGCCCACGGTGCTTTGTGACCCGTGGCTCCCAGGAGAGCCTTTGTGATGCTGGGGAACTACAAGGAAGCCTGGCTCCTCTGTGACACCACCACAGAAGCTCAGGGGAGCCCTGGAGACCGTGCTGATGCTATGGAACCTGATGCAACCCTGCCTCCTCTGTGACACCACAGAAGCTCTTGGAGCCCTGGAGACCGTGGTGATGCTATGGAACCTGATGCAACCCTGCCTCCTCTGTGACACCACAGAACCTCTGGGAGCCCTGGAGACCGTGCTGATGCTATGGAACCTGATGCAACCCTGCCTCCACTGTGACACCACAGAAGCTCAGGGAGCCCTGGAGACTGTGGTGATGCTATGGAACCTGATGCAACCCTGCCTCCACTGTGACACCACAGAACCTCTGGGAGCCCTGGAGACCGTGCTGATGCTATGGAACCTGATGCAACCCTGCCTCCACTGTGACACCACAGAAGCTCGGGGAGCTCTGCAGACCGTGGGGATGCTGGCGAAGCTGACGGAACCCTGGGCACCACAGTGACGCTCTGGAACCTGGTGGAACCGAGGGGCCACAGTGACACTGTGGGGCCTTTTGGAAGCAACAGGACCCTGGTGGGAAGCCACGGGATGATTAATCCTGCACGAACCTGCTCCAGGTGGGCTCCTCTCTCCCGGCTTCCACAGGTGCTGCTAGGATCCCACTCCGGCACTGGCTTGGCACGGGCTCACGGCTTCCTTTGGCAATGGCTCTGCTCCAGGATGGCATGCTGCAGAGAATGCAGGTAGATTTTGTGCTCACTCCTGGCATGCAGCTGGACAATAAAGCCTGATCCAGCCCCCCCTCAGCATATGTCCGGCTCTGGCATTGGGGCGGGGCAACTTTGGGAGCAGCCCCAGCCCTGCTCCTGCTCCCGGCTGGGCACCCAGCTGCTGGGACACAGGTGTGTCCTGATGCCACCGTCTACTCCTTTGAGAAGGGGAGGACAGAGTGCATCAGGGAGTTTGGTGTGGCTTACATGCGGCAAGGAGAAGGTGCAGCCCCAAACTGGCTTTCACTTCTAGAACCTTTTGCTATTGCGGGAGCAGCTGCTGGAGCTTTTCAACCGAGCTGCAAGAGTGAAAAGTGTGATGGCATGTCTATCTGAGAAGGAAGGTTCGGTGCCGCAGCCTGTTGTGCACAATTTATATGCTGATAAGAGAAGGGGGTGCTTTTGCAACGTTTTCCTTCCTGACACTTCTGTCTCTGTGAGCTTTAGCTGCTTGGACTCAGGGATACCGAAGGTGTGTGAAAGTGACTGGGATGCGAGAATCATGTTGCACAGGGAACAGGGAAGGTCAGCAAATGTTTCCTGTCCTGGCACATCTCTCAGTCTGAACTGCAGCTGCAGATGCTTCACTTCCGCCAAGGACTCTGCCACCTTGAGAGAAGGATGCGCTCTATGGAGTTGAGAAAGAAAGTGCGTCTCACTAGCTTCTTTCCTCTACTTCATAGACAGCAAAGGGGCTATGAAAGGCAGCACTGGCTTTTTGTTCTAGGACTTCTTCTTTACAAGCAGCTGCTGGATGTTTGGAAGGGGGTTTGGGATATGCAAAAATGAGAGGCTAAGATGGTAAGAGGGTAAGATGGAAGTCATCTGGCAAAAGCAGAGCTCACAAAAGGGCCAGCTGAGAAAGCTCTTGCTGCCTACAACTTCAACTGCACCCCTCAAAGCAGCAGCACACACGCTGCTCTCGGCACTTTCCTTCTCAGCTCTACGCACCATCCTAAGCCTTGCCTCTCCCACACTCAGGATCCAAAGACAACGGCACCAGGGACTGCTCACACACTAAAGGCACCAGGACAAAAGGCTCACCAGCTTGGCCTTTGCATTCCCGCTGACAGCTCCACAGCTTGAACCCAGAGAACTGCCTGCTGCCAACAGCCTTTCCAATCACTCTGAGCACCTCATGACAAGGAGTGTGGGGAATGAATCTCCAGCAGCCTCCTGCCCCAGGCTGTCCCCCGGGAGCAGCCCTGCTCCAGGCCGTGACTGCCACCTGCACAGCCAAAGGACCCAGAGCCGGTGTTACACACCACGGCTGTGCCTGGCACAGAGACACCAGTGGCCACACAAGTGGCCATGGCACTGTCCACACACAGTCCCTGCTGCTGCTCCCCCAGCCGCTGGCACCAACTCCCAGCCACCCACTCCTAAAGCCACGGGGCCCACTGGGACACTGCGGGGGCTCGTGGAAGCCAGCGGCCATTGTGACACAGCGGGGCTGCACAGAGCCCACGGTGCTTTGTGACCCGTGGCTCCCAGGAGAGCCTTTGTGATGCTGGGGAACTACAAGGAAGCCTGGCTCCTCTGTGACACCACCACAGAAGCTCAGGGGAGCCCTGGAGACCGTGCTGATGCTATGGAACCTGATGCAACCCTGCCTCCTCTGTGACACCACAGAAGCTCTTGGAGCCCTGGAGACCGTGGTGATGCTATGGAACCTGATGCAACCCTGCCTCCTCTGTGACACCACAGAACCTCTGGGAGCCCTGGAGACCGTGCTGATGCTATGGAACCTGATGCAACCCTGCCTCCACTGTGACACCACAGAAGCTCAGGGAGCCCTGGAGACTGTGGTGATGCTATGGAACCTGATGCAACCCTGCCTCCACTGTGACACCACAGAACCTCTGGGAGCCCTGGAGACCGTGCTGATGCTATGGAACCTGATGCAACCCTGCCTCCACTGTGACACCACAGAAGCTCGGGGAGCTCTGCAGACCGTGGGGATGCTGGCGAAGCTGACGGAACCCTGGGCACCACAGTGACGCTCTGGAACCTGGTGGAACCGAGGGGCCACAGTGACACTGTGGGGCCTTTTGGAAGCAACAGGACCCTGGTGGGAAGCCACGGGATGATTAATCCTGCACGAACCTGCTCCAGGTGGGCTCCTCTCTCCCGGCTTCCACAGGTGCTGCTAGGATCCCACTCCGGCACTGGCTTGGCACGGGCTCACGGCTTCCTTTGGCAATGGCTCTGCTCCAGGATGGCATGCTGCAGAGAATGCAGGTAGATTTTGTGCTCACTCCTGGCATGCAGCTGGACAATAAAGCCTGATCCAGCCCCCCCTCAGCATATGTCCGGCTCTGGCATTGGGGCGGGGCAACTTTGGGAGCAGCCCCAGCCCTGCTCCTGCTCCCGGCTGGGCACCCAGCTGCTGGGACACAGGTGTGTCCTGATGCCACCGTCTACTCCTTTGAGAAGGGGAGGACAGAGTGCATCAGGGAGTTTGGTGTGGCTTACATGCGGCAAGGAGAAGGTGCAGCCCCAAACTGGCTTTCACTTCTAGAACCTTTTGCTATTGCGGGAGCAGCTGCTGGAGCTTTTCAACCGAGCTGCAAGAGTGAAAAGTGTGATGGCATGTCTATCTGAGAAGGAAGGTTCGGTGCCGCAGCCTGTTGTGCACAATTTATATGCTGATAAGAGAAGGGGGTGCTTTTGGAACGTTTTCCTTCCTGACACTTCTGTCTCTGTGAGCTTTAGCTGCTTGGACTCAGGGATACCGAAGGTATGTGAAAGTGACTGGGATGCGAGAATCATGTTGCACAGGGAACAGGGAAGGTCAGCAAATGTTTCCTGTCCTGGCACATCTCTCAGTCTGAACTGCAGCTGCAGATGCTTCACTTCCGCCAAGGACTCTGCCACCTTGAGAGAAGGATGCGCTCTATGGAGTTGAGAAAGAAAGTGCGTCTCACTAGCTTCTTTCCTCTACTTCATAGACAGCAAAGGGGCTATGAAAGGCAGCACTGGCTTTTTGTTCTAGGACTTCTTCTTTACAAGCAGCTGCTGGATGTTTGGAAGGGGGTTTGGGATATGCAAAAATGAGAGGCTAAGATGGTAAGAGGGTAAGATGGAAGTCATCTGGCAAAAGCAGAGCTCACAAAAGGGCCAGCTGAGAAAGCTCTTGCTGCCTACAACTTCAACTGCACCCCTCAAAGCAGCAGCACACACGCTGCTCTCGGCACTTTCCTTCTCAGCTCTACGCACCATCCTAAGCCTTGCCTCTCCCACACTCAGGATCCAAAGACAACGGCACCAGGGACTGCTCACACACTAAAGGCACCAGGACAAAAGGCTCACCAGCTTGGCCTTTGCATTCCCGCTGACAGCTCCACAGCTTGAACCCAGAGAACTGCCTGCTGCCAACAGCCTTTCCAATCACTCCGAGCACCTCATGACAAGGAGTGTGGGGAATGAATCTCCAGCAGCCTCCTGCCCCAGGCTGTCCCCCGGGAGCAGCCCTGCTCCAGGCCGTGACTGCCACCTGCACAGCCAAAGGACCCAGAGCCGGTGTTACACACCACGGCTGTGCCTGGCACAGAGACACCAGTGGCCACACAAGTGGCCATGGCACTGTCCACACACAGTCCCTGCTGCTGCTCCCCCAGCCGCTGGCACCAACTCCCAGCCACCCACTCCTAAAGCCACGGGGCCCACTGGGACACTGCGGGGGCTCGTGGAAGCCAGCGGCCATTGTGACACAGCGGGGCTGCACAGAGCCCACGGTGCTTTGTGACCCGTGGCTCCCAGGAGAGCCTTTGTGATGCTGGGGAACTACAAGGAAGCCTGGCTCCTCTGTGACACCACCACAGAAGCTCAGGGGAGCCCTGGAGACCGTGCTGATGCTATGGAACCTGATGCAACCCTGCCTCCTCTGTGACACCACAGAAGCTCTTGGAGCCCTGGAGACCGTGGTGATGCTATGGAACCTGATGCAACCCTGCCTCCTCTGTGACACCACAGAACCTCTGGGAGCCCTGGAGACCGTGCTGATGCTATGGAACCTGATGCAACCCTGCCTCCACTGTGACACCACAGAAGCTCAGGGAGCCCTGGAGACTGTGGTGATGCTATGGAACCTGATGCAACCCTGCCTCCACTGTGACACCACAGAACCTCTGGGAGCCCTGGAGACCGTGCTGATGCTATGGAACCTGATGCAACCCTGCCTCCACTGTGACACCACAGAAGCTCGGGGAGCTCTGCAGACCGTGGGGATGCTGGCGAAGCTGACGGAACCCTGGGCACCACAGTGACGCTATGGAACCTGGTGGAACCGAGGGGCCACAGTGACACTGTGGGGCCTTTTGGAAGCAACAGGACCCTGGTGGGAAGCCACGGGATGATTAATCCTGCACGAACCTGCTCCAGGTGGGCTCCTCTCTCCCGGCTTCCACAGGTGCTGCTAGGATCCCACTCCGGCACTGGCTTGGCACGGGCTCACGGCTTCCTTTGGCAATGGCTCTGCTCCAGGATGGCATGCTGCAGAGAATGCAGGTAGATTTTGTGCTCACTCCTGGCATGCAGCTGGACAATAAAGCCTGATCCAGCCCCCCCTCAGCATATGTCCGGCTCTGGCATTGGGGCGGGGCAACTTTGGGAGCAGCCCCAGCCCTGCTCCTGCTCCCGGCTGGGCACCCAGCTGCTGGGACACAGGTGTGTCCTGATGCCACCGTCTACTCCTTTGAGAAGGGGAGGACAGAGTGCATCAGGGAGTTTGGTGTGGCTTACATGCGGCAAGGAGAAGGTGCAGCCCCAAACTGGCTTTCACTTCTAGAACCTTTTGCTATTGCGGGAGCAGCTGCTGGAGCTTTTCAACCGAGCTGCAAGAGTGAAAAGTGTGATGGCATGTCTATCTGAGAAGGAAGGTTCGGTGCCGCAGCCTGTTGTGCACAATTTATATGCTGATAAGAGAAGGGGGTGCTTTTGCAACGTTTTCCTTCCTGACACTTCTGTCTCTGTGAGCTTTAGCTGCTTGGACTCAGGGGTACCGAAGGTGTGTGAAAGTGACTGGGATGCGAGAATCATGTTGCACAGGGAACAGGGAAGGTCAGCAAATGTTTCCTGTCCTGGCACATCTCTCAGTCTGAACTGCAGCTGCAGATGCTTCACTTCCGCCAAGGACTCTGCCACCTTGAGAGAAGGATGCGCTCTATGGAGTTGAGAAAGAAAGTGCGTCTCACTAGCTTCTTTCCTCTACTTCATAGACAGCAAAGGGGCTATGAAAGGCAGCACTGGCTTTTTGTTCTAGGACTTCTTCTTTACAAGCAGCTGCTGGATGTTTGGAAGGGGGTTTGGGATATGCAAAAATGAGAGGCTAAGATGGTAAGAGGGTAAGATGGAAGTCATCTGGCAAAAGCAGAGCTCACAAAAGGGCCAGCTGAGAAAGCTCTTGCTGCCTACAACTTCAACTGCACCCCTCAAAGCAGCAGCACACACGCTGCTCTCGGCACTTTCCTTCTCAGCTCTACGCACCATCCTAAGCCTTGCCTCTCCCACACTCAGGATCCAAAGACAACGGCACCAGGGACTGCTCACACACTAAAGGCACCAGGACAAAAGGCTCACCAGCTTGGCCTTTGCATTCCCGCTGACAGCTCCACAGCTTGAACCCAGAGAACTGCCTGCTGCCAACAGCCTTTCCAATCACTCTGAGCACCTCATGACAAGGAGTGTGGGGAATGAATCTCCAGCAGCCTCCTGCCCCAGGCTGTCCCCCGGGAGCAGCCCTGCTCCAGGCCGTGACTGCCACCTGCACAGCCAAAGGACCCAGAGCCGGTGTTACACACCACGGCTGTGCCTGGCACAGAGACACCAGTGGCCACACAAGTGGCCATGGCACTGTCCACACACAGTCCCTGCTGCTGCTCCCCCAGCCGCTGGCACCAACTCCCAGCCACCCACTCCTAAAGCCACGGGGCCCACTGGGACACTGCGGGGGCTCGTGGAAGCCAGCGGCCATTGTGACACAGCGGGGCTGCACAGAGCCCACGGTGCTTTGTGACCCGTGGCTCCCAGGAGAGCCTTTGTGATGCTGGGGAACTACAAGGAAGCCTGGCTCCTCTGTGACACCACCACAGAAGCTCAGGGGAGCCCTGGAGACCGTGCTGATGCTATGGAACCTGATGCAACCCTGCCTCCTCTGTGACACCACAGAACCTCTTGGAGCCCTGGAGACCGTGGTGATGCTATGGAACCTGATGCAACCCTGCCTCCTCTGTGACACCACAGAACCTCTGGGAGCCCTGGAGACCGTGCTGATGCTATGGAACCTGATGCAACCCTGCCTCCACTGTGACACCACAGAAGCTCAGGGAGCCCTGGAGACTGTGGTGATGCTATGGAACCTGATGCAACCCTGCCTCCACTGTGACACCACAGAACCTCTGGGAGCCCTGGAGACCGTGCTGATGCTATGGAACCTGATGCAACCCTGCCTCCACTGTGACACCACAGAAGCTCGGGGAGCTCTGCAGACCGTGGGGATGCTGGCGAAGCTGACGGAACCCTGGGCACCACAGTGACGCTATGGAACCTGGTGGAACCGAGGGGCCACAGTGACACTGTGGGGCCTTTTGGAAGCAACAGGACCCTGGTGGGAAGCCACGGGATGATTAATCCTGCACGAACCTGCTCCAGGTGGGCTCCTCTCTCCCGGCTTCCACAGGTGCTGCTAGGATCCCACTCCGGCACTGGCTTGGCATGGGCTCACGGCTTCCTTTGGCAATGGCTCTGCTCCAGGATGGCATGCTGCAGAGAATGCAGGTAGATTTTGTGCTCACTCCTGGCATGCAGCTGGACAATAAAGCCTGATCCAGCCCCCCCTCAGCATATGTCCGGCTCTGGCATTGGGGCGGGGCAACTTTGGGAGCAGCCCCAGCCCTGCTCCTGCTCCCGGCTGGGCACCCAGCTGCTGGGACACAGGTGTGTCCTGATGCCACCGTCTACTCCTTTGAGAAGGGGAGGACAGAGTGCATCAGGGAGTTTGGTGTGGCTTACATGCGGCAAGGAGAAGGTGCAGCCCCAAACTGGCTTTCACTTCTAGAACCTTTTGCTATTGCGGGAGCAGCTGCTGGAGCTTTTCAACCGAGCTGCAAGAGTGAAAAGTGTGATGGCATGTCTATCTGAGAAGGAAGGTTCGGTGCCGCAGCCTGTTGTGCACAATTTATATGCTGATAAGAGAAGGGGGTGCTTTTGCAACGTTTTCCTTCCTGACACTTCTGTCTCTGTGAGCTTTAGCTGCTTGGACTCAGGGGTACCGAAGGTGTGTGAAAGTGACTGGGATGCGAGAATCATGTTGCACAGGGAACAGGGAAGGTCAGCAAATGTTTCCTGTCCTGGCACATCTCTCAGTCTGAACTGCAGCTGCAGATGCTTCACTTCCGCCAAGGACTCTGCCACCTTGAGAGAAGGATGCGCTCTATGGAGTTGAGAAAGAAAGTGCGTCTCACTAGCTTCTTTCCTCTACTTCATAGACAGCAAAGGGGCTATGAAAGGCAGCACTGGCTTTTTGTTCTAGGACTTCTTCTTTACAAGCAGCTGCTGGATGTTTGGAAGGGGGTTTGGGATATGCAAAAATGAGAGGCTAAGATGGTAAGAGGGTAAGATGGAAGTCATCTGGCAAAAGCAGAGCTCACAAAAGGGCCAGCTGAGAAAGCTCTTGCTGCCTACAACTTCAACTGCACCCCTCAAAGCAGCAGCACACACGCTGCTCTCGGCACTTTCCTTCTCAGCTCTACGCACCATCCTAAGCCTTGCCTCTCCCACACTCAGGATCCAAAGACAACGGCACCAGGGACTGCTCACACACTAAAGGCACCAGGACAAAAGGCTCACCAGCTTGGCCTTTGCATTCCCGCTGACAGCTCCACAGCTTGAACCCAGAGAACTGCCTGCTGCCAACAGCCTTTCCAATCACTCCGAGCACCTCATGACAAGGAGTGTGGGGAATGAATCTCCAGCAGCCTCCTGCCCCAGGCTGTCCCCCGGGAGCAGCCCTGCTCCAGGCCGTGACTGCCACCTGCACAGCCAAAGGACCCAGAGCCGGTGTTACACACCACGGCTGTGCCTGGCACAGAGACACCAGTGGCCACACAAGTGGCCATGGCACTGTCCACACACAGTCCCTGCTGCTGCTCCCCCAGCCGCTGGCACCAACTCCCAGCCACCCACTCCTAAAGCCACGGGGCCCACTGGGACACTGCGGGGGCTCGTGGAAGCCAGCGGCCATTGTGACACAGCGGGGCTGCACAGAGCCCACGGTGCTTTGTGACCCGTGGCTCCCAGGAGAGCCTTTGTGATGCTGGGGAACTACAAGGAAGCCTGGCTCCTCTGTGACACCACCACAGAAGCTCAGGGGAGCCCTGGAGACCGTGCTGATGCTATGGAACCTGATGCAACCCTGCCTCCTCTGTGACACCACAGAAGCTCTTGGAGCCCTGGAGACCGTGGTGATGCTATGGAACCTGATGCAACCCTGCCTCCTCTGTGACACCACAGAACCTCTGGGAGCCCTGGAGACCGTGCTGATGCTATGGAACCTGATGCAACCCTGCCTCCACTGTGACACCACAGAAGCTCAGGGAGCCCTGGAGACTGTGGTGATGCTATGGAACCTGATGCAACCCTGCCTCCACTGTGACACCACAGAACCTCTGGGAGCCCTGGAGACCGTGCTGATGCTATGGAACCTGATGCAACCCTGCCTCCACTGTGACACCACAGAAGCTCGGGGAGCTCTGCAGACCGTGGGGATGCTGGCGAAGCTGACGGAACCCTGGGCACCACAGTGACGCTATGGAACCTGGTGGAACCGAGGGGCCACAGTGACACTGTGGGGCCTTTTGGAAGCAACAGGACCCTGGTGGGAAGCCACGGGATGATTAATCCTGCACGAACCTGCTCCAGGTGGGCTCCTCTCTCCCGGCTTCCACAGGTGCTGCTAGGATCCCACTCCGGCACTGGCTTGGCACGGGCTCACGGCTTCCTTTGGCAATGGCTCTGCTCCAGGATGGCATGCTGCAGAGAATGCAGGTAGATTTTGTGCTCACTCCTGGCATGCAGCTGGACAATAAAGCCTGATCCAGCCCCCCCTCAGCATATGTCCGGCTCTGGCATTGGGGCGGGGCAACTTTGGGAGCAGCCCCAGCCCTGCTCCTGCTCCCGGCTGGGCACCCAGCTGCTGGGACACAGGTGTGTCCTGATGCCACCGTCTACTCCTTTGAGAAGGGGAGGACAGAGTGCATCAGGGAGTTTGGTGTGGCTTACATGCGGCAAGGAGAAGGTGCAGCCCCAAACTGGCTTTCACTTCTAGAACCTTTTGCTATTGCGGGAGCAGCTGCTGGAGCTTTTCAACCGAGCTGCAAGAGTGAAAAGTGTGATGGCATGTCTATCTGAGAAGGAAGGTTCGGTGCCGCAGCCTGTTGTGCACAATTTATATGCTGATAAGAGAAGGGGGTGCTTTTGCAACGTTTTCCTTCCTGACACTTCTGTCTCTGTGAGCTTTAGCTGCTTGGACTCAGGGGTACCGAAGGTGTGTGAAAGTGACTGGGATGCGAGAATCATGTTGCACAGGGAACAGGGAAGGTCAGCAAATGTTTCCTGTCCTGGCACATCTCTCAGTCTGAACTGCAGCTGCAGATGCTTCACTTCCGCCAAGGACTCTGCCACCTTGAGAGAAGGATGCGCTCTATGGAGTTGAGAAAGAAAGTGCGTCTCACTAGCTTCTTTCCTCTACTTCATAGACAGCAAAGGGGCTATGAAAGGCAGCACTGGCTTTTTGTTCTAGGACTTCTTCTTTACAAGCAGCTGCTGGATGTTTGGAAGGGGGTTTGGGATATGCAAAAATGAGAGGCTAAGATGGTAAGAGGGTAAGATGGAAGTCATCTGGCAAAAGCAGAGCTCACAAAAGGGCCAGCTGAGAAAGCTCTTGCTGCCTACAACTTCAACTGCACCCCTCAAAGCAGCAGCACACACGCTGCTCTTGGCACTTTCCTTCTCAGCTCTACGCACCATCCTAAGCCTTGCCTCTCCCACACTCAGGATCCAAAGACAACGGCACCAGGGACTGCTCACACACTAAAGGCACCAGGACAAAAGGCTCACCAGCTTGGCCTTTGCATTCCCGCTGACAGCTCCACAGCTTGAACCCAGAGAACTGCCTGCTGCCAACAGCCTTTCCAATCACTCCGAGCACCTCATGACAAGGAGTGTGGGGAATGAATCTCCAGCAGCCTCCTGCCCCAGGCTGTCCCCCGGGAGCAGCCCTGCTCCAGGCCCTGACTGCCACCTGCACAGCCAAAGGACCCAGAGCCGGTGTTACACACCACGGCTGTGCCTGGCACAGAGACACCAGTGGCCACACAAGTGGCCATGGCACTGTCCACACACAGTCCCTGCTGCTGCTCCCCCAGCCGCTGGCACCAACTCCCAGCCACCCACTCCTAAAGCCACGGGGCCCACTGGGACACTGCGGGGGCTCGTGGAAGCCAGCGGCCATTGTGACACAGCGGGGCTGCACAGAGCCCACGGTGCTTTGTGACCCGTGGCTCCCAGGAGAGCCTTTGTGATGCTGGGGAACTACAAGGAAGCCTGGCTCCTCTGTGACACCACCACAGAAGCTCAGGGGAGCCCTGGAGACCGTGCTGATGCTATGGAACCTGATGCAACCCTGCCTCCTCTGTGACACCACAGAAGCTCTTGGAGCCCTGGAGACCGTGGTGATGCTATGGAACCTGATGCAACCCTGCCTCCTCTGTGACACCACAGAACCTCTGGGAGCCCTGGAGACCGTGCTGATGCTATGGAACCTGATGCAACCCTGCCTCCACTGTGACACCACAGAAGCTCAGGGAGCCCTGGAGACTGTGGTGATGCTATGGAACCTGATGCAACCCTGCCTCCACTGTGACACCACAGAACCTCTGGGAGCCCTGGAGACCGTGCTGATGCTATGGAACCTGATGCAACCCTGCCTCCACTGTGACACCACAGAAGCTCGGGGAGCTCTGCAGACCGTGGGGATGCTGGCGAAGCTGACGGAACCCTGGGCACCACAGTGACGCTATGGAACCTGGTGGAACCGAGGGGCCACAGTGACACTGTGGGGCCTTTTGGAAGCAACAGGACCCTGGTGGGAAGCCACGGGATGATTAATCCTGCACGAACCTGCTCCAGGTGGGCTCCTCTCTCCCGGCTTCCACAGGTGCTGCTAGGATCCCACTCCGGCACTGGCTTGGCACGGGCTCACGGCTTCCTTTGGCAATGGCTCTGCTCCAGGATGGCATGCTGCAGAGAATGCAGGTAGATTTTGTGCTCACTCCTGGCATGCAGCTGGACAATAAAGCCTGATCCAGCCCCCCCTCAGCATATGTCCGGCTCTGGCATTGGGGCGGGGCAACTTTGGGAGCAGCCCCAGCCCTGCTCCTGCTCCCGGCTGGGCACCCAGCTGCTGGGACACAGGTGTGTCCTGATGCCACCGTCTACTCCTTTGAGAAGGGGAGGACAGAGTGCATCAGGGAGTTTGGTGTGGCTTACATGCGGCAAGGAGAAGGTGCAGCCCCAAACTGGCTTTCACTTCTAGAACCTTTTGCTATTGCGGGAGCAGCTGCTGGAGCTTTTCAACCGAGCTGCAAGAGTGAAAAGTGTGATGGCATGTCTATCTGAGAAGGAAGGTTCGGTGCCGCAGCCTGTTGTGCACAATTTATATGCTGATAAGAGAAGGGGGTGCTTTTGCAACGTTTTCCTTCCTGACACTTCTGTCTCTGTGAGCTTTAGCTGCTTGGACTCAGGGGTACCGAAGGTGTGTGAAAGTGACTGGGATGCGAGAATCATGTTGCACAGGGAACAGGGAAGGTCAGCAAATGTTTCCTGTCCTGGCACATCTCTCAGTCTGAACTGCAGCTGCAGATGCTTCACTTCCGCCAAGGACTCTGCCACCTTGAGAGAAGGATGCGCTCTATGGAGTTGAGAAAGAAAGTGCGTCTCACTAGCTTCTTTCCTCTACTTCATAGACAGCAAAGGGGCTATGAAAGGCAGCACTGGCTTTTTGTTCTAGGACTTCTTCTTTACAAGCAGCTGCTGGATGTTTGGAAGGGGGTTTGGGATATGCAAAAATGAGAGGCTAAGATGGTAAGAGGGTAAGATGGAAGTCATCTGGCAAAAGCAGAGCTCACAAAAGGGCCAGCTGAGAAAGCTCTTGCTGCCTACAACTTCAACTGCACCCCTCAAAGCAGCAGCACACACGCTGCTCTTGGCACTTTCCTTCTCAGCTCTACGCACCATCCTAAGCCTTGCCTCTCCCACACTCAGGATCCAAAGACAACGGCACCAGGGACTGCTCACACACTAAAGGCACCAGGACAAAAGGCTCACCAGCTTGGCCTTTGCATTCCCGCTGACAGCTCCACAGCTTGAACCCAGAGAACTGCCTGCTGCCAACAGCCTTTCCAATCACTCCGAGCACCTCATGACAAGGAGTGTGGGGAATGAATCTCCAGCAGCCTCCTGCCCCAGGCTGTCCCCCGGGAGCAGCCCTGCTCCAGGCCCTGACTGCCACCTGCACAGCCAAAGGACCCAGAGCCGGTGTTACACACCACGGCTGTGCCTGGCACAGAGACACCAGTGGCCACACAAGTGGCCATGGCACTGTCCACACACAGTCCCTGCTGCTGCTCCCCCAGCCGCTGGCACCAACTCCCAGCCACCCACTCCTAAAGCCACGGGGCCCACTGGGACACTGCGGGGGCTCGTGGAAGCCAGCGGCCATTGTGACACAGCGGGGCTGCACAGAGCCCACGGTGCTTTGTGACCCGTGGCTCCCAGGAGAGCCTTTGTGATGCTGGGGAACTACAAGGAAGCCTGGCTCCTCTGTGACACCACCACAGAAGCTCAGGGGAGCCCTGGAGACCGTGCTGATGCTATGGAACCTGATGCAACCCTGCCTCCTCTGTGACACCACAGAAGCTCTTGGAGCCCTGGAGACCGTGGTGATGCTATGGAACCTGATGCAACCCTGCCTCCTCTGTGACACCACAGAACCTCTGGGAGCCCTGGAGACCGTGCTGATGCTATGGAACCTGATGCAACCCTGCCTCCACTGTGACACCACAGAAGCTCAGGGAGCCCTGGAGACTGTGGTGATGCTATGGAACCTGATGCAACCCTGCCTCCACTGTGACACCACAGAACCTCTGGGAGCCCTGGAGACCGTGCTGATGCTATGGAACCTGATGCAACCCTGCCTCCACTGTGACACCACAGAAGCTCGGGGAGCTCTGCAGACCGTGGGGATGCTGGCGAAGCTGACGGAACCCTGGGCACCACAGTGACGCTATGGAACCTGGTGGAACCGAGGGGCCACAGTGACACTGTGGGGCCTTTTGGAAGCAACAGGACCCTGGTGGGAAGCCACGGGATGATTAATCCTGCACGAACCTGCTCCAGGTGGGCTCCTCTCTCCCGGCTTCCACAGGTGCTGCTAGGATCCCACTCCGGCACTGGCTTGGCACGGGCTCACGGCTTCCTTTGGCAATGGCTCTGCTCCAGGATGGCATGCTGCAGAGAATGCAGGTAGATTTTGTGCTCACTCCTGGCATGCAGCTGGACAATAAAGCCTGATCCAGCCCCCCCTCAGCATATGTCCGGCTCTGGCATTGGGGCGGGGCAACTTTGGGAGCAGCCCCAGCCCTGCTCCTGCTCCCGGCTGGGCACCCAGCTGCTGGGACACAGGTGTGTCCTGATGCCACCGTCTACTCCTTTGAGAAGGGGAGGACAGAGTGCATCAGGGAGTTTGGTGTGGCTTACATGCGGCAAGGAGAAGGTGCAGCCCCAAACTGGCTTTCACTTCTAGAACCTTTTGCTATTGCGGGAGCAGCTGCTGGAGCTTTTCAACCGAGCTGCAAGAGTGAAAAGTGTGATGGCATGTCTATCTGAGAAGGAAGGTTCGGTGCCGCAGCCTGTTGTGCACAATTTATATGCTGATAAGAGAAGGGGGTGCTTTTGGAACGTTTTCCTTCCTGACACTTCTGTCTCTGTGAGCTTTAGCTGCTTGGACTCAGGGGTACCGAAGGTGTGTGAAAGTGACTGGGATGCGAGAATCATGTTGCACAGGGAACAGGGAAGGTCAGCAAATGTTTCCTGTCCTGGCACATCTCTCAGTCTGAACTGCAGCTGCAGATGCTTCACTTCCGCCAAGGACTCTGCCACCTTGAGAGAAGGATGCGCTCTATGGAGTTGAGAAAGAAAGTGCGTCTCACTAGCTTCTTTCCTCTACTTCATAGACAGCAAAGGGGCTATGAAAGGCAGCACTGGCTTTTTGTTCTAGGACTTCTTCTTTACAAGCAGCTGCTGGATGTTTGGAAGGGGGTTTGGGATATGCAAAAATGAGAGGCTAAGATGGTAAGAGGGTAAGATGGAAGTCATCTGGCAAAAGCAGAGCTCACAAAAGGGCCAGCTGAGAAAGCTCTTGCTGCCTACAACTTCAACTGCACCCCTCAAAGCAGCAGCACACACGCTGCTCTCGGCACTTTCCTTCTCAGCTCTACGCACCATCCTAAGCCTTGCCTCTCCCACACTCAGGATCCAAAGACAACGGCACCAGGGACTGCTCACACACTAAAGGCACCAGGACAAAAGGCTCACCAGCTTGGCCTTTGCATTCCCGCTGACAGCTCCACAGCTTGAACCCAGAGAACTGCCTGCTGCCAACAGCCTTTCCAATCACTCTGAGCACCTCATGACAAGGAGTGTGGGGAATGAATCTCCAGCAGCCTCCTGCCCCAGGCTGTCCCCCGGGAGCAGCCCTGCTCCAGGCCGTGACTGCCACCTGCACAGCCAAAGGACCCAGAGCCGGTGTTACACACCACGGCTGTGCCTGGCACAGAGACACCAGTGGCCACACAAGTGGCCATGGCACTGTCCACACACAGTCCCTGCTGCTGCTCCCCCAGCCGCTGGCACCAACTCCCAGCCACCCACTCCTAAAGCCACGGGGCCCACTGGGACACTGCGGGGGCTCGTGGAAGCCAGCGGCCATTGTGACACAGCGGGGCTGCACAGAGCCCACGGTGCTTTGTGACCCGTGGCTCCCAGGAGAGCCTTTGTGATGCTGGGGAACTACAAGGAAGCCTGGCTCCTCTGTGACACCACCACAGAAGCTCAGGGGAGCCCTGGAGACCGTGCTGATGCTATGGAACCTGATGCAACCCTGCCTCCTCTGTGACACCACAGAACCTCTGGGAGCCCTGGAGACCGTGCTGATGCTATGGAACCTGATGCAACCCTGCCTCCACTGTGACACCACAGAAGCTCAGGGAGCCCTGGAGACTGTGGTGATGCTATGGAACCTGATGCAACCCTGCCTCCACTGTGACACCACAGAACCTCTGGGAGCCCTGGAGACCGTGCTGATGCTATGGAACCTGATGCAACCCTGCCTCCACTGTGACACCACAGAAGCTCGGGGAGCTCTGCAGACCGTGGGGATGCTGGCGAAGCTGACGGAACCCTGGGCACCACAGTGACGCTATGGAACCTGGTGGAACCGAGGGGCCACAGTGACACTGTGGGGCCTTTTGGAAGCAACAGGACCCTGGTGGGAAGCCACGGGATGATTAATCCTGCACGAACCTGCTCCAGGTGGGCTCCTCTCTCCCGGCTTCCACAGGTGCTGCTAGGATCCCACTCCGGCACTGGCTTGGCACGGGCTCACGGCTTCCTTTGGCAATGGCTCTGCTCCAGGATGGCATGCTGCAGAGAATGCAGGTAGATTTTGTGCTCACTCCTGGCATGCAGCTGGACAATAAAGCCTGATCCAGCCCCCCCTCAGCATATGTCCGGCTCTGGCATTGGGGCGGGGCAACTTTGGGAGCAGCCCCAGCCCTGCTCCTGCTCCCGGCTGGGCACCCAGCTGCTGGGACACAGGTGTGTCCTGATGCCACCGTCTACTCCTTTGAGAAGGGGAGGACAGAGTGCATCAGGGAGTTTGGTGTGGCTTACATGCGGCAAGGAGAAGGTGCAGCCCCAAACTGGCTTTCACTTCTAGAACCTTTTGCTATTGCGGGAGCAGCTGCTGGAGCTTTTCAACCGAGCTGCAAGAGTGAAAAGTGTGATGGCATGTCTATCTGAGAAGGAAGGTTCGGTGCCGCAGCCTGTTGTGCACAATTTATATGCTGATAAGAGAAGGGGGTGCTTTTGCAACGTTTTCCTTCCTGACACTTCTGTCTCTGTGAGCTTTAGCTGCTTGGACTCAGGGGTACCGAAGGTGTGTGAAAGTGACTGGGATGCGAGAATCATGTTGCACAGGGAACAGGGAAGGTCAGCAAATGTTTCCTGTCCTGGCACATCTCTCAGTCTGAACTGCAGCTGCAGATGCTTCACTTCCGCCAAGGACTCTGCCACCTTGAGAGAAGGATGCGCTCTATGGAGTTGAGAAAGAAAGTGCGTCTCACTAGCTTCTTTCCTCTACTTCATAGACAGCAAAGGGGCTATGAAAGGCAGCACTGGCTTTTTGTTCTAGGACTTCTTCTTTACAAGCAGCTGCTGGATGTTTGGAAGGGGGTTTGGGATATGCAAAAATGAGAGGCTAAGATGGTAAGAGGGTAAGATGGAAGTCATCTGGCAAAAGCAGAGCTCACAAAAGGGCCAGCTGAGAAAGCTCTTGCTGCCTACAACTTCAACTGCACCCCTCAAAGCAGCAGCACACACGCTGCTCTCGGCACTTTCCTTCTCAGCTCTACGCACCATCCTAAGCCTTGCCTCTCCCACACTCAGGATCCAAAGACAACGGCACCAGGGACTGCTCACACACTAAAGGCACCAGGACAAAAGGCTCACCAGCTTGGCCTTTGCATTCCCGCTGACAGCTCCACAGCTTGAACCCAGAGAACTGCCTGCTGCCAACAGCCTTTCCAATCACTCCGAGCACCTCATGACAAGGAGTGTGGGGAATGAATCTCCAGCAGCCTCCTGCCCCAGGCTGTCCCCCGGGAGCAGCCCTGCTCCAGGCCGTGACTGCCACCTGCACAGCCAAAGGACCCAGAGCCGGTGTTACACACCACGGCTGTGCCTGGCACAGAGACACCAGTGGCCACACAAGTGGCCATGGCACTGTCCACACACAGTCCCTGCTGCTGCTCCCCCAGCCGCTGGCACCAACTCCCAGCCACCCACTCCTAAAGCCACGGGGCCCACTGGGACACTGCGGGGGCTCGTGGAAGCCAGCGGCCATTGTGACACAGCGGGGCTGCACAGAGCCCACGGTGCTTTGTGACCCGTGGCTCCCAGGAGAGCCTTTGTGATGCTGGGGAACTACAAGGAAGCCTGGCTCCTCTGTGACACCACCACAGAAGCTCAGGGGAGCCCTGGAGACCGTGCTGATGCTATGGAACCTGATGCAACCCTGCCTCCTCTGTGACACCACAGAAGCTCTTGGAGCCCTGGAGACCGTGGTGATGCTATGGAACCTGATGCAACCCTGCCTCCTCTGTGACACCACAGAACCTCTGGGAGCCCTGGAGACCGTGCTGATGCTATGGAACCTGATGCAACCCTGCCTCCACTGTGACACCACAGAAGCTCAGGGAGCCCTGGAGACTGTGGTGATGCTATGGAACCTGATGCAACCCTGCCTCCACTGTGACACCACAGAACCTCTGGGAGCCCTGGAGACCGTGCTGATGCTATGGAACCTGATGCAACCCTGCCTCCACTGTGACACCACAGAAGCTCGGGGAGCTCTGCAGACCGTGGGGATGCTGGCGAAGCTGACGGAACCCTGGGCACCACAGTGACGCTATGGAACCTGGTGGAACCGAGGGGCCACAGTGACACTGTGGGGCCTTTTGGAAGCAACAGGACCCTGGTGGGAAGCCACGGGATGATTAATCCTGCACGAACCTGCTCCAGGTGGGCTCCTCTCTCCCGGCTTCCACAGGTGCTGCTAGGATCCCACTCCGGCACTGGCTTGGCACGGGCTCACGGCTTCCTTTGGCAATGGCTCTGCTCCAGGATGGCATGCTGCAGAGAATGCAGGTAGATTTTGTGCTCACTCCTGGCATGCAGCTGGACAATAAAGCCTGATCCAGCCCCCCCTCAGCATATGTCCGGCTCTGGCATTGGGGCGGGGCAACTTTGGGAGCAGCCCCAGCCCTGCTCCTGCTCCCGGCTGGGCACCCAGCTGCTGGGACACAGGTGTGTCCTGATGCCACCGTCTACTCCTTTGAGAAGGGGAGGACAGAGTGCATCAGGGAGTTTGGTGTGGCTTACATGCGGCAAGGAGAAGGTGCAGCCCCAAACTGGCTTTCACTTCTAGAACCTTTTGCTATTGCGGGAGCAGCTGCTGGAGCTTTTCAACCGAGCTGCAAGAGTGAAAAGTGTGATGGCATGTCTATCTGAGAAGGAAGGTTCGGTGCCGCAGCCTGTTGTGCACAATTTATATGCTGATAAGAGAAGGGGGTGCTTTTGCAACGTTTTCCTTCCTGACACTTCTGTCTCTGTGAGCTTTAGCTGCTTGGACTCAGGGGTACCGAAGGTGTGTGAAAGTGACTGGGATGCGAGAATCATGTTGCACAGGGAACAGGGAAGGTCAGCAAATGTTTCCTGTCCTGGCACATCTCTCAGTCTGAACTGCAGCTGCAGATGCTTCACTTCCGCCAAGGACTCTGCCACCTTGAGAGAAGGATGCGCTCTATGGAGTTGAGAAAGAAAGTGCGTCTCACTAGCTTCTTTCCTCTACTTCATAGACAGCAAAGGGGCTATGAAAGGCAGCACTGGCTTTTTGTTCTAGGACTTCTTCTTTACAAGCAGCTGCTGGATGTTTGGAAGGGGGTTTGGGATATGCAAAAATGAGAGGCTAAGATGGTAAGAGGGTAAGATGGAAGTCATCTGGCAAAAGCAGAGCTCACAAAAGGGCCAGCTGAGAAAGCTCTTGCTGCCTACAACTTCAACTGCACCCCTCAAAGCAGCAGCACACACGCTGCTCTCGGCACTTTCCTTCTCAGCTCTACGCACCATCCTAAGCCTTGCCTCTCCCACACTCAGGATCCAAAGACAACGGCACCAGGGACTGCTCACACACTAAAGGCACCAGGACAAAAGGCTCACCAGCTTGGCCTTTGCATTCCCGCTGACAGCTCCACAGCTTGAACCCAGAGAACTGCCTGCTGCCAACAGCCTTTCCAATCACTCCGAGCACCTCATGACAAGGAGTGTGGGGAATGAATCTCCAGCAGCCTCCTGCCCCAGGCTGTCCCCCGGGAGCAGCCCTGCTCCAGGCCGTGACTGCCACCTGCACAGCCAAAGGACCCAGAGCCGGTGTTACACACCACGGCTGTGCCTGGCACAGAGACACCAGTGGCCACACAAGTGGCCATGGCACTGTCCACACACAGTCCCTGCTGCTGCTCCCCCAGCCGCTGGCACCAACTCCCAGCCACCCACTCCTAAAGCCACGGGGCCCACTGGGACACTGCGGGGGCTCGTGGAAGCCAGCAGCCATTGTGACACAGCGGGGCTGCACAGAGCCCACGGTGCTTTGTGACCCGTGGCTCCCAGGAGAGCCTTTGTGATGCTGGGGAACTACAAGGAAGCCTGGCTCCTCTGTGACACCACCACAGAAGCTCAGGGGAGCCCTGGAGACCGTGCTGATGCTATTGAACCTGATGCAACCCTGCCTCCTCTGTGACACCACAGAAGCTCTTGGAGCCCTGGAGACCGTGGTGATGCTATGGAACCTGATGCAACCCTGCCTCCTCTGTGACACCACAGAAGCTCAGGGAGCCCTGGAGACCGTGCTGATGCTATGGAACCTGATGCAACCCTGCCTCCACTGTGACACCACAGAAGCTCAGGGAGCCCTGGAGACTGTGGTGATGCTATGGAACCTGATGCAACCCTGCCTCCACTGTGACACCACAGAACCTCTGGGAGCCCTGGAGACCGTGCTGATGCTATGGAACCTGATGCAACCCTGCCTCCACTGTGACACCACAGAAGCTCGGGGAGCCCTGGAGACCGTGGGGATGCTGGCGAAGCTGACGGAACCCTGGGCACCACAGTGACGCTATGGAACCTGGTGGAACCGAGGGGCCACAGTGACACTGTGGGGCCTTTTGGAAGCAACAGGACCCTGGTGGGAAGCCACGGGATGATTAATCCTGCACGAACCTGCTCCAGGTGGGCTCCTCTCTCCCGGCTTCCACAGGTGCTGCTAGGATCCCACTCCGGCACTGGCTTGGCACGGGCTCACGGCTTCCTTTGGCAATGGCTCTGCTCCAGGATGGCATGCTGCAGAGAATGCAGGTAGATTTTGTGCTCACTCCTGGCATGCAGCTGGACAATAAAGCCTGATCCAGCCCCCCCTCAGCATATGTCCGGCTCTGGCATTGGGGCGGGGCAACTTTGGGAGCAGCCCCAGCCCTGCTCCTGCTCCCGGCTGGGCACCCAGCTGCTGGGACACAGGTGTGTCCTGATGCCACCGTCTACTCCTTTGAGAAGGGGAGGACAGAGTGCATCAGGGAGTTTGGTGTGGCTTACATGCGGCAAGGAGAAGGTGCAGCCCCAAACTGGCTTTCACTTCTAGAACCTTTTGCTATTGCGGGAGCAGCTGCTGGAGCTTTTCAACCGAGCTGCAAGAGTGAAAAGTGTGATGGCATGTCTATCTGAGAAGGAAGGTTCGGTGCCGCAGCCTGTTGTGCACAATTTATATGCTGATAAGAGAAGGGGGTGCTTTTGCAACGTTTTCCTTCCTGACACTTCTGTCTCTGTGAGCTTTAGCTGCTTGGACTCAGGGGTACCGAAGGTGTGTGAAAGTGACTGGGATGCGAGAATCATGTTGCACAGGGAACAGGGAAGGTCAGCAAATGTTTCCTGTCCTGGCACATCTCTCAGTCTGAACTGCAGCTGCAGATGCTTCACTTCCGCCAAGGACTCTGCCACCTTGAGAGAAGGATGCGCTCTATGGAGTTGAGAAAGAAAGTGCGTCTCACTAGCTTCTTTCCTCTACTTCATAGACAGCAAAGGGGCTATGAAAGGCAGCACTGGCTTTTTGTTCTAGGACTTCTTCTTTACAAGCAGCTGCTGGATGTTTGGAAGGGGGTTTGGGATATGCAAAAATGAGAGGCTAAGATGGTAAGAGGGTAAGATGGAAGTCATCTGGCAAAAGCAGAGCTCACAAAAGGGCCAGCTGAGAAAGCTCTTGCTGCCTACAACTTCAACTGCACCCCTCAAAGCAGCAGCACACACGCTGCTCTCGGCACTTTCCTTCTCAGCTCTACGCACCATCCTAAGCCTTGCCTCTCCCACACTCAGGATCCAAAGACAACGGCACCAGGGACTGCTCACACACTAAAGGCACCAGGACAAAAGGCTCACCAGCTTGGCCTTTGCATTCCCGCTGACAGCTCCACAGCTTGAACCCAGAGAACTGCCTGCTGCCAACAGCCTTTCCAATCACTCTGAGCACCTCATGACAAGGAGTGTGGGGAATGAATCTCCAGCAGCCTCCTGCCCCAGGCTGTCCCCCGGGAGCAGCCCTGCTCCAGGCCGTGACTGCCACCTGCACAGCCAAAGGACCCAGAGCCGGTGTTACACACCACGGCTGTGCCTGGCACAGAGACACCAGTGGCCACACAAGTGGCCATGGCACTGTCCACACACAGTCCCTGCTGCTGCTCCCCCAGCCGCTGGCACCAACTCCCAGCCACCCACTCCTAAAGCCACGGGGCCCACTGGGACACTGCGGGGGCTCGTGGAAGCCAGCGGCCATTGTGACACAGCGGGGCTGCACAGAGCCCACGGTGCTTTGTGACCCGTGGCTCCCAGGAGAGCCTTTGTGATGCTGGGGAACTACAAGGAAGCCTGGCTCCTCTGTGACACCACCACAGAAGCTCAGGGGAGCCCTGGAGACCGTGCTGATGCTATTGAACCTGATGCAACCCTGCCTCCTCTGTGACACCACAGAAGCTCTTGGAGCCCTGGAGACCGTGGTGATGCTATGGAACCTGATGCAACCCTGCCTCCTCTGTGACACCACAGAACCTCTGGGAGCCCTGGAGACCGTGCTGATGCTATGGAACCTGATGCAACCCTGCCTCCACTGTGACACCACAGAAGCTCAGGGAGCCCTGGAGACTGTGGTGATGCTATGGAACCTGATGCAACCCTGCCTCCACTGTGACACCACAGAACCTCTGGGAGCCCTGGAGACCGTGCTGATGCTATGGAACCTGATGCAACCCTGCCTCCACTGTGACACCACAGAAGCTCGGGGAGCTCTGCAGACCGTGGGGATGCTGGCGAAGCTGACGGAACCCTGGGCACCACAGTGACGCTATGGAACCTGGTGGAACCGAGGGGCCACAGTGACACTGTGGGGCCTTTTGGAAGCAACAGGACCCTGGTGGGAAGCCACGGGATGATTAATCCTGCACGAACCTGCTCCAGGTGGGCTCCTCTCTCCCGGCTTCCACAGGTGCTGCTAGGATCCCACTCCGGCACTGGCTTGGCACGGGCTCACGGCTTCCTTTGGCAATGGCTCTGCTCCAGGATGGCATGCTGCAGAGAATGCAGGTAGATTTTGTGCTCACTCCTGGCATGCAGCTGGACAATAAAGCCTGATCCAGCCCCCCCTCAGCATATGTCCGGCTCTGGCATTGGGGCGGGGCAACTTTGGGAGCAGCCCCAGCCCTGCTCCTGCTCCCGGCTGGGCACCCAGCTGCTGGGACACAGGTGTGTCCTGATGCCACCGTCTACTCCTTTGAGAAGGGGAGGACAGAGTGCATCAGGGAGTTTGGTGTGGCTTACATGCGGCAAGGAGAAGGTGCAGCCCCAAACTGGCTTTCACTTCTAGAACCTTTTGCTATTGCGGGAGCAGCTGCTGGAGCTTTTCAACCGAGCTGCAAGAGTGAAAAGTGTGATGGCATGTCTATCTGAGAAGGAAGGTTCGGTGCCGCAGCCTGTTGTGCACAATTTATATGCTGATAAGAGAAGGGGGTGCTTTTGCAACGTTTTCCTTCCTGACACTTCTGTCTCTGTGAGCTTTAGCTGCTTGGACTCAGGGGTACCGAAGGTGTGTGAAAGTGACTGGGATGCGAGAATCATGTTGCACAGGGAACAGGGAAGGTCAGCAAATGTTTCCTGTCCTGGCACATCTCTCAGTCTGAACTGCAGCTGCAGATGCTTCACTTCCGCCAAGGACTCTGCCACCTTGAGAGAAGGATGCGCTCTATGGAGTTGAGAAAGAAAGTGCGTCTCACTAGCTTCTTTCCTCTACTTCATAGACAGCAAAGGGGCTATGAAAGGCAGCACTGGCTTTTTGTTCTAGGACTTCTTCTTTACAAGCAGCTGCTGGATGTTTGGAAGGGGGTTTGGGATATGCAAAAATGAGAGGCTAAGATGGTAAGAGGGTAAGATGGAAGTCATCTGGCAAAAGCAGAGCTCACAAAAGGGCCAGCTGAGAAAGCTCTTGCTGCCTACAACTTCAACTGCACCCCTCAAAGCAGCAGCACACACGCTGCTCTCGGCACTTTCCTTCTCAGCTCTACGCACCATCCTAAGCCTTGCCTCTCCCACACTCAGGATCCAAAGACAACGGCACCAGGGACTGCTCACACACTAAAGGCACCAGGACAAAAGGCTCACCAGCTTGGCCTTTGCATTCCCGCTGACAGCTCCACAGCTTGAACCCAGAGAACTGCCTGCTGCCAACAGCCTTTCCAATCACTCCGAGCACCTCATGACAAGGAGTGTGGGGAATGAATCTCCAGCAGCCTCCTGCCCCAGGCTGTCCCCCGGGAGCAGCCCTGCTCCAGGCCGTGACTGCCACCTGCACAGCCAAAGGACCCAGAGCCGGTGTTACACACCACGGCTGTGCCTGGCACAGAGACACCAGTGGCCACACAAGTGGCCATGGCACTGTCCACACACAGTCCCTGCTGCTGCTCCCCCAGCCGCTGGCACCAACTCCCAGCCACCCACTCCTAAAGCCACGGGGCCCACTGGGACACTGCGGGGGCTCGTGGAAGCCAGCGGCCATTGTGACACAGCGGGGCTGCACAGAGCCCACGGTGCTTTGTGACCCGTGGCTCCCAGGAGAGCCTTTGTGATGCTGGGGAACTACAAGGAAGCCTGCCTCCTCTGTGACACCACCACAGAAGCTCAGGGGAGCCCTGGAGACCGTGCTGATGCTATGGAACCTGATGCAACCCTGCCTCCTCTGTGACACCACAGAAGCTCTTGGAGCCCTGGAGACCGTGGTGATGCTATGGAACCTGATGCAACCCTGCCTCCTCTGTGACACCACAGAAGCTCTTGGAGCCCTGGAGACCGTGCTGATGCTATGGAACCTGATGCAACCCTGCCTCCACTGTGACACCACAGAAGCTCAGGGAGCCCTGGAGACTGTGGTGATGCTATGGAACCTGATGCAACCCTGCCTCCACTGTGACACCACAGAACCTCTGGGAGCCCTGGAGACCGTGCTGATGCTATGGAACCTGATGCAACCCTGCCTCCACTGTGACACCACAGAAGCTCGGGGAGCTCTGCAGACCGTGGGGATGCTGGCGAAGCTGACGGAACCCTGGGCACCACAGTGACGCTATGGAACCTGGTGGAACCGAGGGGCCACAGTGACACTGTGGGGCCTTTTGGAAGCAACAGGACCCTGGTGGGAAGCCACGGGATGATTAATCCTGCACGAACCTGCTCCAGGTGGGCTCCTCTCTCCCGGCTTCCACAGGTGCTGCTAGGATCCCACTCCGGCACTGGCTTGGCACGGGCTCACGGCTTCCTTTGGCAATGGCTCTGCTCCAGGATGGCATGCTGCAGAGAATGCAGGTAGATTTTGTGCTCACTCCTGGCATGCAGCTGGACAATAAAGCCTGATCCAGCCCCCCCTCAGCATATGTCCGGCTCTGGCATTGGGGCGGGGCAACTTTGGGAGCAGCCCCAGCCCTGCTCCTGCTCCCGGCTGGGCACCCAGCTGCTGGGACACAGGTGTGTCCTGATGCCACCGTCTACTCCTTTGAGAAGGGGAGGACAGAGTGCATCAGGGAGTTTGGTGTGGCTTACATGCGGCAAGGAGAAGGTGCAGCCCCAAACTGGCTTTCACTTCTAGAACCTTTTGCTATTGCGGGAGCAGCTGCTGGAGCTTTTCAACCGAGCTGCAAGAGTGAAAAGTGTGATGGCATGTCTATCTGAGAAGGAAGGTTCGGTGCCGCAGCCTGTTGTGCACAATTTATATGCTGATAAGAGAAGGGGGTGCTTTTGGAACGTTTTCCTTCCTGACACTTCTGTCTCTGTGAGCTTTAGCTGCTTGGACTCAGGGGTACCGAAGGTGTGTGAAAGTGACTGGGATGCGAGAATCATGTTGCACAGGGAACAGGGAAGGTCAGCAAATGTTTCCTGTCCTGGCACATCTCTCAGTCTGAACTGCAGCTGCAGATGCTTCACTTCCGCCAAGGACTCTGCCACCTTGAGAGAAGGATGCGCTCTATGGAGTTGAGAAAGAAAGTGCGTCTCACTAGCTTCTTTCCTCTACTTCATAGACAGCAAAGGGGCTATGAAAGGCAGCACTGGCTTTTTGTTCTAGGACTTCTTCTTTACAAGCAGCTGCTGGATGTTTGGAAGGGGGTTTGGGATATGCAAAAATGAGAGGCTAAGATGGTAAGAGGGTAAGATGGAAGTCATCTGGCAAAAGCAGAGCTCACAAAAGGGCCAGCTGAGAAAGCTCTTGCTGCCTACAACTTCAACTGCACCCCTCAAAGCAGCAGCACACACGCTGCTCTCGGCACTTTCCTTCTCAGCTCTACGCACCATCCTAAGCCTTGCCTCTCCCACACTCAGGATCCAAAGACAACGGCACCAGGGACTGCTCACACACTAAAGGCACCAGGACAAAAGGCTCACCAGCTTGGCCTTTGCATTCCCGCTGACAGCTCCACAGCTTGAACCCAGAGAACTGCCTGCTGCCAACAGCCTTTCCAATCACTCCGAGCACCTCATGACAAGGAGTGTGGGGAATGAATCTCCAGCAGCCTCCTGCCCCAGGCTGTCCCCCGGGAGCAGCCCTGCTCCAGGCCGTGACTGCCACCTGCACAGCCAAAGGACCCAGAGCCGGTGTTACACACCACGGCTGTGCCTGGCACAGAGACACCAGTGGCCACACAAGTGGCCATGGCACTGTCCACACACAGTCCCTGCTGCTGCTCCCCCAGCCGCTGGCACCAACTCCCAGCCACCCACTCCTAAAGCCACGGGGCCCACTGGGACACTGCGGGGGCTCGTGGAAGCCAGCGGCCATTGTGACACAGCGGGGCTGCACAGAGCCCACGGTGCTTTGTGACCCGTGGCTCCCAGGAGAGCCTTTGTGATGCTGGGGAACTACAAGGAAGCCTGGCTCCTCTGTGACACCACCACAGAAGCTCAGGGGAGCCCTGGAGACCGTGCTGATGCTATTGAACCTGATGCAACCCTGCCTCCTCTGTGACACCACAGAAGCTCTTGGAGCCCTGGAGACCGTGGTGATGCTATGGAACCTGATGCAACCCTGCCTCCTCTGTGACACCACAGAACCTCTGGGAGCCCTGGAGACCGTGCTGATGCTATGGAACCTGATGCAACCCTGCCTCCACTGTGACACCACAGAAGCTCAGGGAGCCCTGGAGACTGTGGTGATGCTATGGAACCTGATGCAACCCTGCCTCCACTGTGACACCACAGAACCTCTGGGAGCCCTGGAGACCGTGCTGATGCTATGGAACCTGATGCAACCCTGCCTCCACTGTGACACCACAGAAGCTCGGGGAGCTCTGCAGACCGTGGGGATGCTGGCGAAGCTGACGGAACCCTGGGCACCACAGTGACGCTATGGAACCTGGTGGAACCGAGGGGCCACAGTGACACTGTGGGGCCTTTTGGAAGCAACAGGACCCTGGTGGGAAGCCACGGGATGATTAATCCTGCACGAACCTGCTCCAGGTGGGCTCCTCTCTCCCGGCTTCCACAGGTGCTGCTAGGATCCCACTCCGGCACTGGCTTGGCACGGGCTCACGGCTTCCTTTGGCAATGGCTCTGCTCCAGGATGGCATGCTGCAGAGAATGCAGGTAGATTTTGTGCTCACTCCTGGCATGCAGCTGGACAATAAAGCCTGATCCAGCCCCCCCTCAGCATATGTCCGGCTCTGGCATTGGGGCGGGGCAACTTTGGGAGCAGCCCCAGCCCTGCTCCTGCTCCCGGCTGGGCACCCAGCTGCTGGGACACAGGTGTGTCCTGATGCCACCGTCTACTCCTTTGAGAAGGGGAGGACAGAGTGCATCAGGGAGTTTGGTGTGGCTTACATGCGGCAAGGAGAAGGTGCAGCCCCAAACTGGCTTTCACTTCTAGAACCTTTTGCTATTGCGGGAGCAGCTGCTGGAGCTTTTCAACCGAGCTGCAAGAGTGAAAAGTGTGATGGCATGTCTATCTGAGAAGGAAGGTTCGGTGCCGCAGCCTGTTGTGCACAATTTATACGCTGATAAGAGAAGGGGGTGCTTTTGCAACGTTTTCCTTCCTGACACTTCTGTCTCTGTGAGCTTTAGCTGCTTGGACTCAGGGGTACCGAAGGTGTGTGAAAGTGACTGGGATGCGAGAATCATGTTGCACAGGGAACAGGGAAGGTCAGCAAATGTTTCCTGTCCTGGCACATCTCTCAGTCTGAACTGCAGCTGCAGATGCTTCACTTCCGCCAAGGACTCTGCCACCTTGAGAGAAGGATGCGCTCTATGGAGTTGAGAAAGAAAGTGCGTCTCACTAGCTTCTTTCCTCTACTTCATAGACAGCAAAGGGGCTATGAAAGGCAGCACTGGCTTTTTGTTCTAGGACTTCTTCTTTACAAGCAGCTGCTGGATGTTTGGAAGGGGGTTTGGGATATGCAAAAATGAGAGGCTAAGATGGTAAGAGGGTAAGATGGAAGTCATCTGGCAAAAGCAGAGCTCACAAAAGGGCCAGCTGAGAAAGCTCTTGCTGCCTACAACTTCAACTGCACCCCTCAAAGCAGCAGCACACACGCTGCTCTCGGCACTTTCCTTCTCAGCTCTACGCACCATCCTAAGCCTTGCCTCTCCCACACTCAGGATCCAAAGACAACGGCACCAGGGACTGCTCACACACTAAAGGCACCAGGACAAAAGGCTCACCAGCTTGGCCTTTGCATTCCCGCTGACAGCTCCACAGCTTGAACCCAGAGAACTGCCTGCTGCCAACAGCCTTTCCAATCACTCCGAGCACCTCATGACAAGGAGTGTGGGGAATGAATCTCCAGCAGCCTCCTGCCCCAGGCTGTCCCCCGGGAGCAGCCCTGCTCCAGGCCGTGACTGCCACCTGCACAGCCAAAGGACCCAGAGCCGGTGTTACACACCACGGCTGTGCCTGGCACAGAGACACCAGTGGCCACACAAGTGGCCATGGCACTGTCCACACACAGTCCCTGCTGCTGCTCCCCCAGCCGCTGGCACCAACTCCCAGCCACCCACTCCTAAAGCCACGGGGCCCACTGGGACACTGCGGGGGCTCGTGGAAGCCAGCGGCCATTGTGACACAGCGGGGCTGCACAGAGCCCACGGTGCTTTGTGACCCGTGGCTCCCAGGAGAGCCTTTGTGATGCTGGGGAACTACAAGGAAGCCTGGCTCCTCTGTGACACCACCACAGAAGCTCAGGGGAGCCCTGGAGACCGTGCTGATGCTATGGAACCTGATGCAACCCTGCCTCCTCTGTGACACCACAGAAGCTCTTGGAGCCCTGGAGACCGTGGTGATGCTATGGAACCTGATGCAACCCTGCCTCCTCTGTGACACCACAGAACCTCTGGGAGCCCTGGAGACCGTGCTGATGCTATGGAACCTGATGCAACCCTGCCTCCACTGTGACACCACAGAAGCTCAGGGAGCCCTGGAGACTGTGGTGATGCTATGGAACCTGATGCAACCCTGCCTCCACTGTGACACCACAGAACCTCTGGGAGCCCTGGAGACCGTGCTGATGCTATGGAACCTGATGCAACCCTGCCTCCACTGTGACACCACAGAAGCTCGGGGAGCTCTGCAGACCGTGGGGATGCTGGCGAAGCTGACGGAACCCTGGGCACCACAGTGACGCTATGGAACCTGGTGGAACCGAGGGGCCACAGTGACACTGTGGGGCCTTTTGGAAGCAACAGGACCCTGGTGGGAAGCCACGGGATGATTAATCCTGCACGAACCTGCTCCAGGTGGGCTCCTCTCTCCCGGCTTCCACAGGTGCTGCTAGGATCCCACTCCGGCACTGGCTTGGCACGGGCTCACGGCTTCCTTTGGCAATGGCTCTGCTCCAGGATGGCATGCTGCAGAGAATGCAGGTAGATTTTGTGCTCACTCCTGGCATGCAGCTGGACAATAAAGCCTGATCCAGCCCCCCCTCAGCATATGTCCGGCTCTGGCATTGGGGCGGGGCAACTTTGGGAGCAGCCCCAGCCCTGCTCCTGCTCCCGGCTGGGCACCCAGCTGCTGGGACACAGGTGTGTCCTGATGCCACCGTCTACTCCTTTGAGAAGGGGAGGACAGAGTGCATCAGGGAGTTTGGTGTGGCTTACATGCGGCAAGGAGAAGGTGCAGCCCCAAACTGGCTTTCACTTCTAGAACCTTTTGCTATTGCGGGAGCAGCTGCTGGAGCTTTTCAACCGAGCTGCAAGAGTGAAAAGTGTGATGGCATGTCTATCTGAGAAGGAAGGTTCGGTGCCGCAGCCTGTTGTGCACAATTTATATGCTGATAAGAGAAGGGGGTGCTTTTGCAACGTTTTCCTTCCTGACACTTCTGTCTCTGTGAGCTTTAGCTGCTTGGACTCAGGGGTACCGAAGGTGTGTGAAAGTGACTGGGATGCGAGAATCATGTTGCACAGGGAACAGGGAAGGTCAGCAAATGTTTCCTGTCCTGGCACATCTCTCAGTCTGAACTGCAGCTGCAGATGCTTCACTTCCGCCAAGGACTCTGCCACCTTGAGAGAAGGATGCGCTCTATGGAGTTGAGAAAGAAAGTGCGTCTCACTAGCTTCTTTCCTCTACTTCATAGACAGCAAAGGGGCTATGAAAGGCAGCACTGGCTTTTTGTTCTAGGACTTCTTCTTTACAAGCAGCTGCTGGATGTTTGGAAGGGGGTTTGGGATATGCAAAAATGAGAGGCTAAGATGGTAAGAGGGTAAGATGGAAGTCATCTGGCAAAAGCAGAGCTCACAAAAGGGCCAGCTGAGAAAGCTCTTGCTGCCTACAACTTCAACTGCACCCCTCAAAGCAGCAGCACACACGCTGCTCTCGGCACTTTCCTTCTCAGCTCTACGCACCATCCTAAGCCTTGCCTCTCCCACACTCAGGATCCAAAGACAACGGCACCAGGGACTGCTCACACACTAAAGGCACCAGGACAAAAGGCTCACCAGCTTGGCCTTTGCATTCCCGCTGACAGCTCCACAGCTTGAACCCAGAGAACTGCCTGCTGCCAACAGCCTTTCCAATCACTCCGAGCACCTCATGACAAGGAGTGTGGGGAATGAATCTCCAGCAGCCTCCTGCCCCAGGCTGTCCCCCGGGAGCAGCCCTGCTCCAGGCCGTGACTGCCACCTGCACAGCCAAAGGACCCAGAGCCGGTGTTACACACCACGGCTGTGCCTGGCACAGAGACACCAGTGGCCACACAAGTGGCCATGGCACTGTCCACACACAGTCCCTGCTGCTGCTCCCCCAGCCGCTGGCACCAACTCCCAGCCACCCACTCCTAAAGCCACGGGGCCCACTGGGACACTGCGGGGGCTCGTGGAAGCCAGCGGCCATTGTGACACAGCGGGGCTGCACAGAGCCCACGGTGCTTTGTGACCCGTGGCTCCCAGGAGAGCCTTTGTGATGCTGGGGAACTACAAGGAAGCCTGGCTCCTCTGTGACACCACCACAGAAGCTCAGGGGAGCCCTGGAGACCGTGCTGATGCTATTGAACCTGATGCAACCCTGCCTCCTCTGTGACACCACAGAAGCTCTTGGAGCCCTGGAGACCGTGGTGATGCTATGGAACCTGATGCAACCCTGCCTCCTCTGTGACACCACAGAACCTCTGGGAGCCCTGGAGACCGTGCTGATGCTATGGAACCTGATGCAACCCTGCCTCCACTGTGACACCACAGAAGCTCAGGGAGCCCTGGAGACTGTGGTGATGCTATGGAACCTGATGCAACCCTGCCTCCACTGTGACACCACAGAACCTCTGGGAGCCCTGCAGACCGTGCTGATGCTATGGAACCTGATGCAACCCTGCCTCCACTGTGACACCACAGAAGCTCGGGGAGCTCTGCAGACCGTGGGGATGCTGGCGAAGCTGACGGAACCCTGGGCACCACAGTGACGCTATGGAACCTGGTGGAACCGAGGGGCCACAGTGACACTGTGGGGCCTTTTGGAAGCAACAGGACCCTGGTGGGAAGCCACGGGATGATTAATCCTGCACGAACCTGCTCCAGGTGGGCTCCTCTCTCCCGGCTTCCACAGGTGCTGCTAGGATCCCACTCCGGCACTGGCTTGGCACGGGCTCACGGCTTCCTTTGGCAATGGCTCTGCTCCAGGATGGCATGCTGCAGAGAATGCAGGTAGATTTTGTGCTCACTCCTGGCATGCAGCTGGACAATAAAGCCTGATCCAGCCCCCCCTCAGCATATGTCCGGCTCTGGCATTGGGGCGGGGCAACTTTGGGAGCAGCCCCAGCCCTGCTCCTGCTCCCGGCTGGGCACCCAGCTGCTGGGACACAGGTGTGTCCTGATGCCACCGTCTACTCCTTTGAGAAGGGGAGGACAGAGTGCATCAGGGAGTTTGGTGTGGCTTACATGCGGCAAGGAGAAGGTGCAGCCCCAAACTGGCTTTCACTTCTAGAACCTTTTGCTATTGCGGGAGCAGCTGCTGGAGCTTTTCAACCGAGCTGCAAGAGTGAAAAGTGTGATGGCATGTCTATCTGAGAAGGAAGGTTCGGTGCCGCAGCCTGTTGTGCACAATTTATATGCTGATAAGAGAAGGGGGTGCTTTTGCAACGTTTTCCTTCCTGACACTTCTGTCTCTGTGAGCTTTAGCTGCTTGGACTCAGGGGTACCGAAGGTGTGTGAAAGTGACTGGGATGCGAGAATCATGTTGCACAGGGAACAGGGAAGGTCAGCAAATGTTTCCTGTCCTGGCACATCTCTCAGTCTGAACTGCAGCTGCAGATGCTTCACTTCCGCCAAGGACTCTGCCACCTTGAGAGAAGGATGCGCTCTATGGAGTTGAGAAAGAAAGTGCGTCTCACTAGCTTCTTTCCTCTACTTCATAGACAGCAAAGGGGCTATGAAAGGCAGCACTGGCTTTTTGTTCTAGGACTTCTTCTTTACAAGCAGCTGCTGGATGTTTGGAAGGGGGTTTGGGATATGCAAAAATGAGAGGCTAAGATGGTAAGAGGGTAAGATGGAAGTCATCTGGCAAAAGCAGAGCTCACAAAAGGGCCAGCTGAGAAAGCTCTTGCTGCCTACAACTTCAACTGCACCCCTCAAAGCAGCAGCACACACGCTGCTCTCGGCACTTTCCTTCTCAGCTCTACGCACCATCCTAAGCCTTGCCTCTCCCACACTCAGGATCCAAAGACAACGGCACCAGGGACTGCTCACACACTAAAGGCACCAGGACAAAAGGCTCACCAGCTTGGCCTTTGCATTCCCGCTGACAGCTCCACAGCTTGAACCCAGAGAACTGCCTGCTGCCAACAGCCTTTCCAATCACTCTGAGCACCTCATGACAAGGAGTGTGGGGAATGAATCTCCAGCAGCCTCCTGCCCCAGGCTGTCCCCCGGGAGCAGCCCTGCTCCAGGCCGTGACTGCCACCTGCACAGCCAAAGGACCCAGAGCCGGTGTTACACACCACGGCTGTGCCTGGCACAGAGACACCAGTGGCCACACAAGTGGCCATGGCACTGTCCACACACAGTCCCTGCTGCTGCTCCCCCAGCCGCTGGCACCAACTCCCAGCCACCCACTCCTAAAGCCATGGGGCCCACTGGGACACTGCGGGGGCTCGTGGAAGCCAGCGGCCATTGTGACACAGCGGGGCTGCACAGAGCCCACGGTGCTTTGTGACCCGTGGCTCCCAGGAGAGCCTTTGTGATGCTGGGGAACTACAAGGAAGCCTGGCTCCTCTGTGACACCACCACAGAAGCTCAGGGGAGCCCTGGAGACCGTGCTGATGCTATTGAACCTGATGCAACCCTGCCTCCTCTGTGACACCACAGAAGCTCTTGGAGCCCTGGAGACCGTGGTGATGCTATGGAACCTGATGCAACCCTGCCTCCTCTGTGACACCACAGAACCTCTGGGAGCCCTGGAGACCGTGCTGATGCTATGGAACCTGATGCAACCCTGCCTCCACTGTGACACCACAGAAGCTCAGGGAGCCCTGGAGACTGTGGTGATGCTATGGAACCTGATGCAACCCTGCCTCCACTGTGACACCACAGAACCTCTGGGAGCCCTGGAGACCGTGCTGATGCTATGGAACCTGATGCAACCCTGCCTCCACTGTGACACCACAGAAGCTCGGGGAGCTCTGCAGACCGTGGGGATGCTGGCGAAGCTGACGGAACCCTGGGCACCACAGTGACGCTATGGAACCTGGTGGAACCGAGGGGCCACAGTGACACTGTGGGGCCTTTTGGAAGCAACAGGACCCTGGTGGGAAGCCACGGGATGATTAATCCTGCACGAACCTGCTCCAGGTGGGCTCCTCTCTCCCGGCTTCCACAGGTGCTGCTAGGATCCCACTCCGGCACTGGCTTGGCACGGGCTCACGGCTTCCTTTGGCAATGGCTCTGCTCCAGGATGGCATGCTGCAGAGAATGCAGGTAGATTTTGTGCTCACTCCTGGCATGCAGCTGGACAATAAAGCCTGATCCAGCCCCCCCTCAGCATATGTCCGGCTCTGGCATTGGGGCGGGGCAACTTTGGGAGCAGCCCCAGCCCTGCTCCTGCTCCCGGCTGGGCACCCAGCTGCTGGGACACAGGTGTGTCCTGATGCCACCGTCTACTCCTTTGAGAAGGGGAGGACAGAGTGCATCAGGGAGTTTGGTGTGGCTTACATGCGGCAAGGAGAAGGTGCAGCCCCAAACTGGCTTTCACTTCTAGAACCTTTTGCTATTGCGGGAGCAGCTGCTGGAGCTTTTCAACCGAGCTGCAAGAGTGAAAAGTGTGATGGCATGTCTATCTGAGAAGGAAGGTTCGGTGCCGCAGCCTGTTGTGCACAATTTATATGCTGATAAGAGAAGGGGGTGCTTTTGCAACGTTTTCCTTCCTGACACTTCTGTCTCTGTGAGCTTTAGCTGCTTGGACTCAGGGGTACCGAAGGTGTGTGAAAGTGACTGGGATGCGAGAATCATGTTGCACAGGGAACAGGGAAGGTCAGCAAATGTTTCCTGTCCTGGCACATCTCTCAGTCTGAACTGCAGCTGCAGATGCTTCACTTCCGCCAAGGACTCTGCCACCTTGAGAGAAGGATGCGCTCTATGGAGTTGAGAAAGAAAGTGCGTCTCACTAGCTTCTTTCCTCTACTTCATAGACAGCAAAGGGGCTATGAAAGGCAGCACTGGCTTTTTGTTCTAGGACTTCTTCTTTACAAGCAGCTGCTGGATGTTTGGAAGGGGGTTTGGGATATGCAAAAATGAGAGGCTAAGATGGTAAGAGGGTAAGATGGAAGTCATCTGGCAAAAGCAGAGCTCACAAAAGGGCCAGCTGAGAAAGCTCTTGCTGCCTACAACTTCAACTGCACCCCTCAAAGCAGCAGCACACACGCTGCTCTCGGCACTTTCCTTCTCAGCTCTACGCACCATCCTAAGCCTTGCCTCTCCCACACTCAGGATCCAAAGACAACGGCACCAGGGACTGCTCACACACTAAAGGCACCAGGACAAAAGGCTCACCAGCTTGGCCTTTGCATTCCCGCTGACAGCTCCACAGCTTGAACCCAGAGAACTGCCTGCTGCCAACAGCCTTTCCAATCACTCTGAGCACCTCATGACAAGGAGTGTGGGGAATGAATCTCCAGCAGCCTCCTGCCCCAGGCTGTCCCCCGGGAGCAGCCCTGCTCCAGGCCGTGACTGCCACCTGCACAGCCAAAGGACCCAGAGCCGGTGTTACACACCACGGCTGTGCCTGGCACAGAGACACCAGTGGCCACACAAGTGGCCATGGCACTGTCCACACACAGTCCCTGCTGCTGCTCCCCCAGCCGCTGGCACCAACTCCCAGCCACCCACTCCTAAAGCCATGGGGCCCACTGGGACACTGCGGGGGCTCGTGGAAGCCAGCGGCCATTGTGACACAGCGGGGCTGCACAGAGCCCACGGTGCTTTGTGACCCGTGGCTCCCAGGAGAGCCTTTGTGATGCTGGGGAACTACAAGGAAGCCTGGCTCCTCTGTGACACCACCACAGAAGCTCAGGGGAGCCCTGGAGACCGTGCTGATGCTATTGAACCTGATGCAACCCTGCCTCCTCTGTGACACCACAGAAGCTCTTGGAGCCCTGGAGACCGTGGTGATGCTATGGAACCTGATGCAACCCTGCCTCCTCTGTGACACCACAGAACCTCTGGGAGCCCTGGAGACCGTGCTGATGCTATGGAACCTGATGCAACCCTGCCTCCACTGTGACACCACAGAAGCTCAGGGAGCCCTGGAGACTGTGGTGATGCTATGGAACCTGATGCAACCCTGCCTCCACTGTGACACCACAGAACCTCTGGGAGCCCTGGAGACCGTGCTGATGCTATGGAACCTGATGCAACCCTGCCTCCACTGTGACACCACAGAAGCTCGGGGAGCTCTGCAGACCGTGGGGATGCTGGCGAAGCTGACGGAACCCTGGGCACCACAGTGACGCTATGGAACCTGGTGGAACCGAGGGGCCACAGTGACACTGTGGGGCCTTTTGGAAGCAACAGGACCCTGGTGGGAAGCCACGGGATGATTAATCCTGCACGAACCTGCTCCAGGTGGGCTCCTCTCTCCCGGCTTCCACAGGTGCTGCTAGGATCCCACTCCGGCACTGGCTTGGCACGGGCTCACGGCTTCCTTTGGCAATGGCTCTGCTCCAGGATGGCATGCTGCAGAGAATGCAGGTAGATTTTGTGCTCACTCCTGGCATGCAGCTGGACAATAAAGCCTGATCCAGCCCCCCCTCAGCATATGTCCGGCTCTGGCATTGGGGCGGGGCAACTTTGGGAGCAGCCCCAGCCCTGCTCCTGCTCCCGGCTGGGCACCCAGCTGCTGGGACACAGGTGTGTCCTGATGCCACCGTCTACTCCTTTGAGAAGGGGAGGACAGAGTGCATCAGGGAGTTTGGTGTGGCTTACATGCGGCAAGGAGAAGGTGCAGCCCCAAACTGGCTTTCACTTCTAGAACCTTTTGCTATTGCGGGAGCAGCTGCTGGAGCTTTTCAACCGAGCTGCAAGAGTGAAAAGTGTGATGGCATGTCTATCTGAGAAGGAAGGTTCGGTGCCGCAGCCTGTTGTGCACAATTTATATGCTGATAAGAGAAGGGGGTGCTTTTGCAACGTTTTCCTTCCTGACACTTCTGTCTCTGTGAGCTTTAGCTGCTTGGACTCAGGGGTACCGAAGGTGTGTGAAAGTGACTGGGATGCGAGAATCATGTTGCACAGGGAACAGGGAAGGTCAGCAAATGTTTCCTGTCCTGGCACATCTCTCAGTCTGAACTGCAGCTGCAGATGCTTCACTTCCGCCAAGGACTCTGCCACCTTGAGAGAAGGATGCGCTCTATGGAGTTGAGAAAGAAAGTGCGTCTCACTAGCTTCTTTCCTCTACTTCATAGACAGCAAAGGGGCTATGAAAGGCAGCACTGGCTTTTTGTTCTAGGACTTCTTCTTTACAAGCAGCTGCTGGATGTTTGGAAGGGGGTTTGGGATATGCAAAAATGAGAGGCTAAGATGGTAAGAGGGTAAGATGGAAGTCATCTGGCAAAAGCAGAGCTCACAAAAGGGCCAGCTGAGAAAGCTCTTGCTGCCTACAACTTCAACTGCACCCCTCAAAGCAGCAGCACACACGCTGCTCTCGGCACTTTCCTTCTCAGCTCTACGCACCATCCTAAGCCTTGCCTCTCCCACACTCAGGATCCAAAGACAACGGCACCAGGGACTGCTCACACACTAAAGGCACCAGGACAAAAGGCTCACCAGCTTGGCCTTTGCATTCCCGCTGACAGCTCCACAGCTTGAACCCAGAGAACTGCCTGCTGCCAACAGCCTTTCCAATCACTCCGAGCACCTCATGACAAGGAGTGTGGGGAATGAATCTCCAGCAGCCTCCTGCCCCAGGCTGTCCCCCGGGAGCAGCCCTGCTCCAGGCCGTGACTGCCACCTGCACAGCCAAAGGACCCAGAGCCGGTGTTACACACCACGGCTGTGCCTGGCACAGAGACACCAGTGGCCACACAAGTGGCCATGGCACTGTCCACACACAGTCCCTGCTGCTGCTCCCCCAGCCGCTGGCACCAACTCCCAGCCACCCACTCCTAAAGCCACGGGGCCCACTGGGACACTGCGGGGGCTCGTGGAAGCCAGCGGCCATTGTGACACAGCGGGGCTGCACAGAGCCCACGGTGCTTTGTGACCCGTGGCTCCCAGGAGAGCCTTTGTGATGCTGGGGAACTACAAGGAAGCCTGGCTCCTCTGTGACACCACCACAGAAGCTCAGGGGAGCCCTGGAGACCGTGCTGATGCTATTGAACCTGATGCAACCCTGCCTCCTCTGTGACACCACAGAAGCTCTTGGAGCCCTGGAGACCGTGGTGATGCTATGGAACCTGATGCAACCCTGCCTCCTCTGTGACACCACAGAACCTCTGGGAGCCCTGGAGACCGTGCTGATGCTATGGAACCTGATGCAACCCTGCCTCCACTGTGACACCACAGAAGCTCAGGGAGCCCTGGAGACTGTGGTGATGCTATGGAACCTGATGCAACCCTGCCTCCACTGTGACACCACAGAACCTCTGGGAGCCCTGGAGACCGTGCTGATGCTATGGAACCTGATGCAACCCTGCCTCCACTGTGACACCACAGAAGCTCGGGGAGCTCTGCAGACCGTGGGGATGCTGGCGAAGCTGACGGAACCCTGGGCACCACAGTGATGCTATGGAACCTGGTGGAACCGAGGGGCCACAGTGACACTGTGGGGCCTTTTGGAAGCAACAGGACCCTGGTGGGAAGCCACGGGATGATTAATCCTGCACGAACCTGCTCCAGGTGGGCTCCTCTCTCCCGGCTTCCACAGGTGCTGCTAGGATCCCACTCCGGCACTGGCTTGGCACGGGCTCACGGCTTCCTTTGGCAATGGCTCTGCTCCAGGATGGCATGCTGCAGAGAATGCAGGTAGATTTTGTGCTCACTCCTGGCATGCAGCTGGACAATAAAGCCTGATCCAGCCCCCCCTCAGCATATGTCCGGCTCTGGCATTGGGGCGGGGCAACTTTGGGAGCAGCCCCAGCCCTGCTCCTGCTCCCGGCTGGGCACCCAGCTGCTGGGACACAGGTGTGTCCTGATGCCACCGTCTACTCCTTTGAGAAGGGGAGGACAGAGTGCATCAGGGAGTTTGGTGTGGCTTACATGCGGCAAGGAGAAGGTGCAGCCCCAAACTGGCTTTCACTTCTAGAACCTTTTGCTATTGCGGGAGCAGCTGCTGGAGCTTTTCAACCGAGCTGCAAGAGTGAAAAGTGTGATGGCATGTCTATCTGAGAAGGAAGGTTCGGTGCCGCAGCCTGTTGTGCACAATTTATATGCTGATAAGAGAAGGGGGTGCTTTTGCAACGTTTTCCTTCCTGACACTTCTGTCTCTGTGAGCTTTAGCTGCTTGGACTCAGGGGTACCGAAGGTATGTGAAAGTGACTGGGATGCGAGAATCATGTTGCACAGGGAACAGGGAAGGTCAGCAAATGTTTCCTGTCCTGGCACATCTCTCAGTCTGAACTGCAGCTGCAGATGCTTCACTTCCGCCAAGGACTCTGCCACCTTGAGAGAAGGATGCGCTCTATGGAGTTGAGAAAGAAAGTGCGTCTCACTAGCTTCTTTCCTCTACTTCATAGACAGCAAAGGGGCTATGAAAGGCAGCACTGGCTTTTTGTTCTAGGACTTCTTCTTTACAAGCAGCTGCTGGATGTTTGGAAGGGGGTTTGGGATATGCAAAAATGAGAGGCTAAGATGGTAAGAGGGTAAGATGGAAGTCATCTGGCAAAAGCAGAGCTCACAAAAGGGCCAGCTGAGAAAGCTCTTGCTGCCTACAACTTCAACTGCACCCCTCAAAGCAGCAGCACACACGCTGCTCTCGGCACTTTCCTTCTCAGCTCTACGCACCATCCTAAGCCTTGCCTCTCCCACACTCAGGATCCAAAGACAACGGCACCAGGGACTGCTCACACACTAAAGGCACCAGGACAAAAGGCTCACCAGCTTGGCCTTTGCATTCCCGCTGACAGCTCCACAGCTTGAACCCAGAGAACTGCCTGCTGCCAACAGCCTTTCCAATCACTCTGAGCACCTCATGACAAGGAGTGTGGGGAATGAATCTCCAGCAGCCTCCTGCCCCAGGCTGTCCCCCGGGAGCAGCCCTGCTCCAGGCCGTGACTGCCACCTGCACAGCCAAAGGACCCAGAGCCGGTGTTACACACCACGGCTGTGCCTGGCACAGAGACACCAGTGGCCACACAAGTGGCCATGGCACTGTCCACACACAGTCCCTGCTGCTGCTCCCCCAGCCGCTGGCACCAACTCCCAGCCACCCACTCCTAAAGCCACGGGGCCCACTGGGACACTGCGGGGGCTCGTGGAAGCCAGCGGCCATTGTGACACAGCGGGGCTGCACAGAGCCCACGGTGCTTTGTGACCCGTGGCTCCCAGGAGAGCCTTTGTGATGCTGGGGAACTACAAGGAAGCCTGGCTCCTCTGTGACACCACCACAGAAGCTCAGGGGAGCCCTGGAGACCGTGCTGATGCTATGGAACCTGATGCAACCCTGCCTCCTCTGTGACACCACAGAACCTCTGGGAGCCCTGGAGACCGTGCTGATGCTATGGAACCTGATGCAACCCTGCCTCCTCTGTGACACCACAGAAGCTCTTGGAGCCCTGGAGACTGTGGTGATGCTATGGAACCTGATGCAACCCTGCCTCCACTGTGACACCACAGAAGCTCAGGGAGCCCTGGAGACCGTGCTGATGCTATGGAACCTGATGCAACCCTGCCTCCACTGTGACACCACAGAAGCTCGGGGAGCTCTGCAGACCGTGGGGATGCTGGCGAAGCTGACGGAACCCTGGGCACCACAGTGACGCTATGGAACCTGGTGGAACCGAGGGGCCACAGTGACACTGTGGGGCCTTTTGGAAGCAACAGGACCCTGGTGGGAAGCCACGGGATGATTAATCCTGCACGAACCTGCTCCAGGTGGGCTCCTCTCTCCCGGCTTCCACAGGTGCTGCTAGGATCCCACTCCGGCACTGGCTTGGCACGGGCTCACGGCTTCCTTTGGCAATGGCTCTGCTCCAGGATGGCATGCTGCAGAGAATGCAGGTAGATTTTGTGCTCACTCCTGGCATGCAGCTGGACAATAAAGCCTGATCCAGCCCCCCCCTCAGCATATGTCCGGCTCTGGCATTGGGGCGGGGCAACTTTGGGAGCAGCCCCAGCCCTGCTCCTGCTCCCGGCTGGGCACCCAGCTGCTGGGACACAGGTGTGTCCTGATGCCACCGTCTACTCCTTTGAGAAGGGGAGGACAGAGTGCATCAGGGAGTTTGGTGTGGCTTACATGCGGCAAGGAGAAGGTGCAGCCCCAAACTGGCTTTCACTTCTAGAACCTTTTGCTATTGCGGGAGCAGCTGCTGGAGCTTTTCAACCGAGCTGCAAGAGTGAAAAGTGTGATGGCATGTCTATCTGAGAAGGAAGGTTCGGTGCCGCAGCCTGTTGTGCACAATTTATATGCTGATAAGAGAAGGGGGTGCTTTTGGAACGTTTTCCTTCCTGACACTTCTGTCTCTGTGAGCTTTAGCTGCTTGGACTCAGGGATACCGAAGGTATGTGAAAGTGACTGGGATGCGAGAATCATGTTGCACAGGGAACAGGGAAGGTCAGCAAATGTTTCCTGTCCTGGCACATCTCTCAGTCTGAACTGCAGCTGCAGATGCTTCACTTCCGCCAAGGACTCTGCCACCTTGAGAGAAGGATGCGCTCTATGGAGTTGAGAAAGAAAGTGCGTCTCACTAGCTTCTTTCCTCTACTTCATAGACAGCAAAGGGGCTATGAAAGGCAGCACTGGCTTTTTGTTCTAGGACTTCTTCTTTACAAGCAGCTGCTGGATGTTTGGAAGGGGGTTTGGGATATGCAAAAATGAGAGGCTAAGATGGTAAGAGGGTAAGATGGAAGTCATCTGGCAAAAGCAGAGCTCACAAAAGGGCCAGCTGAGAAAGCTCTTGCTGCCTACAACTTCAACTGCACCCCTCAAAGCAGCAGCACACACGCTGCTCTCGGCACTTTCCTTCTCAGCTCTACGCACCATCCTAAGCCTTGCCTCTCCCACACTCAGGATCCAAAGACAACGGCACCAGGGACTGCTCACACACTAAAGGCACCAGGACAAAAGGCTCACCAGCTTGGCCTTTGCATTCCCGCTGACAGCTCCACAGCTTGAACCCAGAGAACTGCCTGCTGCCAACAGCCTTTCCAATCACTCCGAGCACCTCATGACAAGGAGTGTGGGGAATGAATCTCCAGCAGCCTCCTGCCCCAGGCTGTCCCCCGGGAGCAGCCCTGCTCCAGGCCGTGACTGCCACCTGCACAGCCAAAGGACCCAGAGCCGGTGTTACACACCACGGCTGTGCCTGGCACAGAGACACCAGTGGCCACACAAGTGGCCATGGCACTGTCCACACACAGTCCCTGCTGCTGCTCCCCCAGCCGCTGGCACCAACTCCCAGCCACCCACTCCTAAAGCCACGGGGCCCACTGGGACACTGCGGGGGCTCGTGGAAGCCAGCGGCCATTGTGACACAGCGGGGCTGCACAGAGCCCACGGTGCTTTGTGACCCGTGGCTCCCAGGAGAGCCTTTGTGATGCTGGGGAACTACAAGGAAGCCTGGCTCCTCTGTGACACCACCACAGAAGCTCAGGGGAGCCCTGGAGACCGTGCTGATGCTATGGAACCTGATGCAACCCTGCCTCCTCTGTGACACCACAGAACCTCTGGGAGCCCTGGAGACCGTGCTGATGCTATGGAACCTGATGCAACCCTGCCTCCACTGTGACACCACAGAAGCTCAGGGAGCCCTGGAGACTGTGGTGATGCTATGGAACCTGATGCAACCCTGCCTCCACTGTGACACCACAGAACCTCTGGGAGCCCTGGAGACCGTGCTGATGCTATGGAACCTGATGCAACCCTGCCTCCACTGTGACACCACAGAAGCTCGGGGAGCTCTGCAGACCGTGGGGATGCTGGCGAAGCTGACGGAACCCTGGGCACCACAGTGACGCTATGGAACCTGGTGGAACCGAGGGGCCACAGTGACACTGTGGGGCCTTTTGGAAGCAACAGGACCCTGGTGGGAAGCCACGGGATGATTAATCCTGCACGAACCTGCTCCAGGTGGGCTCCTCTCTCCCGGCTTCCACAGGTGCTGCTAGGATCCCACTCCGGCACTGGCTTGGCACGGGCTCACGGCTTCCTTTGGCAATGGCTCTGCTCCAGGATGGCATGCTGCAGAGAATGCAGGTAGATTTTGTGCTCACTCCTGGCATGCAGCTGGACAATAAAGCCTGATCCAGCCCCCCCTCAGCATATGTCCGGCTCTGGCATTGGGGCGGGGCAACTTTGGGAGCAGCCCCAGCCCTGCTCCTGCTCCCGGCTGGGCACCCAGCTGCTGGGACACAGGTGTGTCCTGATGCCACCGTCTACTCCTTTGAGAAGGGGAGGACAGAGTGCATCAGGGAGTTTGGTGTGGCTTACATGCGGCAAGGAGAAGGTGCAGCCCCAAACTGGCTTTCACTTCTAGAACCTTTTGCTATTGCGGGAGCAGCTGCTGGAGCTTTTCAACCGAGCTGCAAGAGTGAAAAGTGTGATGGCATGTCTATCTGAGAAGGAAGGTTCGGTGCCGCAGCCTGTTGTGCACAATTTATATGCTGATAAGAGAAGGGGGTGCTTTTGGAACGTTTTCCTTCCTGACACTTCTGTCTCTGTGAGCTTTAGCTGCTTGGACTCAGGGATACCGAAGGTATGTGAAAGTGACTGGGATGCGAGAATCATGTTGCACAGGGAACAGGGAAGGTCAGCAAATGTTTCCTGTCCTGGCACATCTCTCAGTCTGAACTGCAGCTGCAGATGCTTCACTTCCGCCAAGGACTCTGCCACCTTGAGAGAAGGATGCGCTCTATGGAGTTGAGAAAGAAAGTGCGTCTCACTAGCTTCTTTCCTCTACTTCATAGACAGCAAAGGGGCTATGAAAGGCAGCACTGGCTTTTTGTTCTAGGACTTCTTCTTTACAAGCAGCTGCTGGATGTTTGGAAGGGGGTTTGGGATATGCAAAAATGAGAGGCTAAGATGGTAAGAGGGTAAGATGGAAGTCATCTGGCAAAAGCAGAGCTCACAAAAGGGCCAGCTGAGAAAGCTCTTGCTGCCTACAACTTCAACTGCACCCCTCAAAGCAGCAGCACACACGCTGCTCTCGGCACTTTCCTTCTCAGCTCTACGCACCATCCTAAGCCTTGCCTCTCCCACACTCAGGATCCAAAGACAACGGCACCAGGGACTGCTCACACACTAAAGGCACCAGGACAAAAGGCTCACCAGCTTGGCCTTTGCATTCCCGCTGACAGCTCCACAGCTTGAACCCAGAGAACTGCCTGCTGCCAACAGCCTTTCCAATCACTCCGAGCACCTCATGACAAGGAGTGTGGGGAATGAATCTCCAGCAGCCTCCTGCCCCAGGCTGTCCCCCGGGAGCAGCCCTGCTCCAGGCCGTGACTGCCACCTGCACAGCCAAAGGACCCAGAGCCGGTGTTACACACCACGGCTGTGCCTGGCACAGAGACACCAGTGGCCACACAAGTGGCCATGGCACTGTCCACACACAGTCCCTGCTGCTGCTCCCCCAGCCGCTGGCACCAACTCCCAGCCACCCACTCCTAAAGCCACGGGGCCCACTGGGACACTGCGGGGGCTCGTGGAAGCCAGCGGCCATTGTGACACAGCGGGGCTGCACAGAGCCCACGGTGCTTTGTGACCCGTGGCTCCCAGGAGAGCCTTTGTGATGCTGGGGAACTACAAGGAAGCCTGGCTCCTCTGTGACACCACCACAGAAGCTCAGGGGAGCCCTGGAGACCGTGCTGATGCTATGGAACCTGATGCAACCCTGCCTCCTCTGTGACACCACAGAACCTCTGGGAGCCCTGGAGACCGTGCTGATGCTATGGAACCTGATGCAACCCTGCCTCCACTGTGACACCACAGAAGCTCAGGGAGCCCTGGAGACTGTGGTGATGCTATGGAACCTGATGCAACCCTGCCTCCACTGTGACACCACAGAACCTCTGGGAGCCCTGGAGACCGTGCTGATGCTATGGAACCTGATGCAACCCTGCCTCCACTGTGACACCACAGAAGCTCGGGGAGCTCTGCAGACCGTGGGGATGCTGGCGAAGCTGACGGAACCCTGGGCACCACAGTGACGCTATGGAACCTGGTGGAACCGAGGGGCCACAGTGACACTGTGGGGCCTTTTGGAAGCAACAGGACCCTGGTGGGAAGCCACGGGATGATTAATCCTGCACGAACCTGCTCCAGGTGGGCTCCTCTCTCCCGGCTTCCACAGGTGCTGCTAGGATCCCACTCCGGCACTGGCTTGGCACGGGCTCACGGCTTCCTTTGGCAATGGCTCTGCTCCAGGATGGCATGCTGCAGAGAATGCAGGTAGATTTTGTGCTCACTCCTGGCATGCAGCTGGACAATAAAGCCTGATCCAGCCCCCCCTCAGCATATGTCCGGCTCTGGCATTGGGGCGGGGCAACTTTGGGAGCAGCCCCAGCCCTGCTCCTGCTCCCGGCTGGGCACCCAGCTGCTGGGACACAGGTGTGTCCTGATGCCACCGTCTACTCCTTTGAGAAGGGGAGGACAGAGTGCATCAGGGAGTTTGGTGTGGCTTACATGCGGCAAGGAGAAGGTGCAGCCCCAAACTGGCTTTCACTTCTAGAACCTTTTGCTATTGCGGGAGCAGCTGCTGGAGCTTTTCAACCGAGCTGCAAGAGTGAAAAGTGTGATGGCATGTCTATCTGAGAAGGAAGGTTCGGTGCCGCAGCCTGTTGTGCACAATTTATATGCTGATAAGAGAAGGGGGTGCTTTTGCAACGTTTTCCTTCCTGACACTTCTGTCTCTGTGAGCTTTAGCTGCTTGGACTCAGGGATACCGAAGGTATGTGAAAGTGACTGGGATGCGAGAATCATGTTGCACAGGGAACAGGGAAGGTCAGCAAATGTTTCCTGTCCTGGCACATCTCTCAGTCTGAACTGCAGCTGCAGATGCTTCACTTCCGCCAAGGACTCTGCCACCTTGAGAGAAGGATGCGCTCTATGGAGTTGAGAAAGAAAGTGCGTCTCACTAGCTTCTTTCCTCTACTTCATAGACAGCAAAGGGGCTATGAAAGGCAGCACTGGCTTTTTGTTCTAGGACTTCTTCTTTACAAGCAGCTGCTGGATGTTTGGAAGGGGGTTTGGGATATGCAAAAATGAGAGGCTAAGATGGTAAGAGGGTAAGATGGAAGTCATCTGGCAAAAGCAGAGCTCACAAAAGGGCCAGCTGAGAAAGCTCTTGCTGCCTACAACTTCAACTGCACCCCTCAAAGCAGCAGCACACACGCTGCTCTCGGCACTTTCCTTCTCAGCTCTACGCACCATCCTAAGCCTTGCCTCTCCCACACTCAGGATCCAAAGACAACGGCACCAGGGACTGCTCACACACTAAAGGCACCAGGACAAAAGGCTCACCAGCTTGGCCTTTGCATTCCCGCTGACAGCTCCACAGCTTGAACCCAGAGAACTGCCTGCTGCCAACAGCCTTTCCAATCACTCTGAGCACCTCATGACAAGGAGTGTGGGGAATGAATCTCCAGCAGCCTCCTGCCCCAGGCTGTCCCCCGGGAGCAGCCCTGCTCCAGGCCGTGACTGCCACCTGCACAGCCAAAGGACCCGGAGCCGGTGTTACACACCACGGCTGTGCCTGGCACAGAGACACCAGTGGCCACACAAGTGGCCATGACTGTCCACACACAGTCCCTGCTGCTGCTCCCCCAGCCGCTGGCACCAACTCCCAGCCACCCACTCCTAAAGCCACGGGGCCCACTGGGACACTGCGGGGGCTCGTGGAAGCCAACGGCCATTGTGACACAGCGGGGCTGCACAGAGCCCACGGTGCTTTGTGACCCGTGGCTCCCAGGAGAGCCTTTGTGATGCTGGGGAACTACAAGGAAGCCTGGCTCCTCTGTGACACCACCACAGAAGCTCAGGGGAGCCCTGGAGACCGTGCTGATGCTATGGAACCTGATGCAACCCTGCCTCCTCTGTGACACCACAGAACCTCTGGGAGCCCTGGAGACCGTGCTGATGCTATGGAACCTGATGCAACCCTGCCTCCTCTGTGACACCACAGAAGCTCTTGGAGCCCTGGAGACTGTGGTGATGCTATGGAACCTGATGCAACCCTGCCTCCACTGTGACACCACAGAAGCTCAGGGAGCCCTGGAGACCGTGCTGATGCTATGGAACCTGATGCAACCCTGCCTCCACTGTGACACCACAGAAGCTCGGGGAGCTCTGCAGACCGTGGGGATGCTGGCGAAGCTGACGGAACCCTGGGCACCACAGTGACGCTATGGAACCTGGTGGAACCGAGGGGCCACAGTGACACTGTGGGGCCTTTTGGAAGCAACAGGACCCTGGTGGGAAGCCACGGGATGATTAATCCTGCACGAACCTGCTCCAGGTGGGCTCCTCTCTCCCGGCTTCCACAGGTGCTGCTAGGATCCCACTCCGGCACTGGCTTGGCACGGGCTCACGGCTTCCTTTGGCAATGGCTCTGCTCCAGGATGGCATGCTGCAGAGAATGCAGGTAGATTTTGTGCTCACTCCTGGCATGCAGCTGGACAATAAAGCCTGATCCAGCCCCCCCCTCAGCATATGTCCGGCTCTGGCATTGGGGCGGGGCAACTTTGGGAGCAGCCCCAGCCCTGCTCCTGCTCCCGGCTGGGCACCCAGCTGCTGGGACACAGGTGTGTCCTGATGCCACCGTCTACTCCTTTGAGAAGGGGAGGACAGAGTGCATCAGGGAGTTTGGTGTGGCTTACATGCGGCAAGGAGAAGGTGCAGCCCCAAACTGGCTTTCACTTCTAGAACCTTTTGCTATTGCGGGAGCAGCTGCTGGAGCTTTTCAACCGAGCTGCAAGAGTGAAAAGTGTGATGGCATGTCTATCTGAGAAGGAAGGTTCGGTGCCGCAGCCTGTTGTGCACAATTTATATGCTGATAAGAGAAGGGGGTGCTTTTGGAACGTTTTCCTTCCTGACACTTCTGTCTCTGTGAGCTTTAGCTGCTTGGACTCAGGGATACCGAAGGTATGTGAAAGTGACTGGGATGCGAGAATCATGTTGCACAGGGAACAGGGAAGGTCAGCAAATGTTTCCTGTCCTGGCACATCTCTCAGTCTGAACTGCAGCTGCAGATGCTTCACTTCCGCCAAGGACTCTGCCACCTTGAGAGAAGGATGCGCTCTATGGAGTTGAGAAAGAAAGTGCGTCTCACTAGCTTCTTTCCTCTACTTCATAGACAGCAAAGGGGCTATGAAAGGCAGCACTGGCTTTTTGTTCTAGGACTTCTTCTTTACAAGCAGCTGCTGGATGTTTGGAAGGGGGTTTGGGATATGCAAAAATGAGAGGCTAAGATGGTAAGAGGGTAAGATGGAAGTCATCTGGCAAAAGCAGAGCTCACAAAAGGGCCAGCTGAGAAAGCTCTTGCTGCCTACAACTTCAACTGCACCCCTCAAAGCAGCAGCACACACGCTGCTCTCGGCACTTTCCTTCTCAGCTCTACGCACCATCCTAAGCCTTGCCTCTCCCACACTCAGGATCCAAAGACAACGGCACCAGGGACTGCTCACACACTAAAGGCACCAGGACAAAAGGCTCACCAGCTTGGCCTTTGCATTCCCGCTGACAGCTCCACAGCTTGAACCCAGAGAACTGCCTGCTGCCAACAGCCTTTCCAATCACTCCGAGCACCTCATGACAAGGAGTGTGGGGAATGAATCTCCAGCAGCCTCCTGCCCCAGGCTGTCCCCCGGGAGCAGCCCTGCTCCAGGCCGTGACTGCCACCTGCACAGCCAAAGGACCCAGAGCCGGTGTTACACACCACGGCTGTGCCTGGCACAGAGACACCAGTGGCCACACAAGTGGCCATGGCACTGTCCACACACAGTCCCTGCTGCTGCTCCCCCAGCCGCTGGCACCAACTCCCAGCCACCCACTCCTAAAGCCACGGGGCCCACTGGGACACTGCGGGGGCTCGTGGAAGCCAGCGGCCATTGTGACACAGCGGGGCTGCACAGAGCCCACGGTGCTTTGTGACCCGTGGCTCCCAGGAGAGCCTTTGTGATGCTGGGGAACTACAAGGAAGCCTGGCTCCTCTGTGACACCACCACAGAAGCTCAGGGGAGCCCTGGAGACCGTGCTGATGCTATGGAACCTGATGCAACCCTGCCTCCTCTGTGACACCACAGAACCTCTGGGAGCCCTGGAGACCGTGCTGATGCTATGGAACCTGATGCAACCCTGCCTCCACTGTGACACCACAGAAGCTCAGGGAGCCCTGGAGACTGTGGTGATGCTATGGAACCTGATGCAACCCTGCCTCCACTGTGACACCACAGAACCTCTGGGAGCCCTGGAGACCGTGCTGATGCTATGGAACCTGATGCAACCCTGCCTCCACTGTGACACCACAGAAGCTCGGGGAGCTCTGCAGACCGTGGGGATGCTGGCGAAGCTGACGGAACCCTGGGCACCACAGTGACGCTATGGAACCTGGTGGAACCGAGGGGCCACAGTGACACTGTGGGGCCTTTTGGAAGCAACAGGACCCTGGTGGGAAGCCACGGGATGATTAATCCTGCACGAACCTGCTCCAGGTGGGCTCCTCTCTCCCGGCTTCCACAGGTGCTGCTAGGATCCCACTCCGGCACTGGCTTGGCACGGGCTCACGGCTTCCTTTGGCAATGGCTCTGCTCCAGGATGGCATGCTGCAGAGAATGCAGGTAGATTTTGTGCTCACTCCTGGCATGCAGCTGGACAATAAAGCCTGATCCAGCCCCCCCTCAGCATATGTCCGGCTCTGGCATTGGGGCGGGGCAACTTTGGGAGCAGCCCCAGCCCTGCTCCTGCTCCCGGCTGGGCACCCAGCTGCTGGGACACAGGTGTGTCCTGATGCCACCGTCTACTCCTTTGAGAAGGGGAGGACAGAGTGCATCAGGGAGTTTGGTGTGGCTTACATGCGGCAAGGAGAAGGTGCAGCCCCAAACTGGCTTTCACTTCTAGAACCTTTTGCTATTGCGGGAGCAGCTGCTGGAGCTTTTCAACCGAGCTGCAAGAGTGAAAAGTGTGATGGCATGTCTATCTGAGAAGGAAGGTTCGGTGCCGCAGCCTGTTGTGCACAATTTATATGCTGATAAGAGAAGGGGGTGCTTTTGCAACGTTTTCCTTCCTGACACTTCTGTCTCTGTGAGCTTTAGCTGCTTGGACTCAGGGATACCGAAGGTATGTGAAAGTGACTGGGATGCGAGAATCATGTTGCACAGGGAACAGGGAAGGTCAGCAAATGTTTCCTGTCCTGGCACATCTCTCAGTCTGAACTGCAGCTGCAGATGCTTCACTTCCGCCAAGGACTCTGCCACCTTGAGAGAAGGATGCGCTCTATGGAGTTGAGAAAGAAAGTGCGTCTCACTAGCTTCTTTCCTCTACTTCATAGACAGCAAAGGGGCTATGAAAGGCAGCACTGGCTTTTTGTTCTAGGACTTCTTCTTTACAAGCAGCTGCTGGATGTTTGGAAGGGGGTTTGGGATATGCAAAAATGAGAGGCTAAGATGGTAAGAGGGTAAGATGGAAGTCATCTGGCAAAAGCAGAGCTCACAAAAGGGCCAGCTGAGAAAGCTCTTGCTGCCTACAACTTCAACTGCACCCCTCAAAGCAGCAGCACACACGCTGCTCTCGGCACTTTCCTTCTCAGCTCTACGCACCATCCTAAGCCTTGCCTCTCCCACACTCAGGATCCAAAGACAACGGCACCAGGGACTGCTCACACACTAAAGGCACCAGGACAAAAGGCTCACCAGCTTGGCCTTTGCATTCCCGCTGACAGCTCCACAGCTTGAACCCAGAGAACTGCCTGCTGCCAACAGCCTTTCCAATCACTCCGAGCACCTCATGACAAGGAGTGTGGGGAATGAATCTCCAGCAGCCTCCTGCCCCAGGCTGTCCCCCGGGAGCAGCCCTGCTCCAGGCCGTGACTGCCACCTGCACAGCCAAAGGACCCAGAGCCGGTGTTACACACCACGGCTGTGCCTGGCACAGAGACACCAGTGGCCACACAAGTGGCCATGGCACTGTCCACACACAGTCCCTGCTGCTGCTCCCCCAGCCGCTGGCACCAACTCCCAGCCACCCACTCCTAAAGCCACGGGGCCCACTGGGACACTGCGGGGGCTCGTGGAAGCCAGCGGCCATTGTGACACAGCGGGGCTGCACAGAGCCCACGGTGCTTTGTGACCCGTGGCTCCCAGGAGAGCCTTTGTGATGCTGGGGAACTACAAGGAAGCCTGGCTCCTCTGTGACACCACCACAGAAGCTCAGGGGAGCCCTGGAGACCGTGCTGATGCTATGGAACCTGATGCAACCCTGCCTCCTCTGTGACACCACAGAACCTCTGGGAGCCCTGGAGACCGTGCTGATGCTATGGAACCTGATGCAACCCTGCCTCCACTGTGACACCACAGAAGCTCAGGGAGCCCTGGAGACTGTGGTGATGCTATGGAACCTGATGCAACCCTGCCTCCACTGTGACACCACAGAACCTCTGGGAGCCCTGGAGACCGTGCTGATGCTATGGAACCTGATGCAACCCTGCCTCCACTGTGACACCACAGAAGCTCGGGGAGCTCTGCAGACCGTGGGGATGCTGGCGAAGCTGACGGAACCCTGGGCACCACAGTGACGCTATGGAACCTGGTGGAACCGAGGGGCCACAGTGACACTGTGGGGCCTTTTGGAAGCAACAGGACCCTGGTGGGAAGCCACGGGATGATTAATCCTGCACGAACCTGCTCCAGGTGGGCTCCTCTCTCCCGGCTTCCACAGGTGCTGCTAGGATCCCACTCCGGCACTGGCTTGGCACGGGCTCACGGCTTCCTTTGGCAATGGCTCTGCTCCAGGATGGCATGCTGCAGAGAATGCAGGTAGATTTTGTGCTCACTCCTGGCATGCAGCTGGACAATAAAGCCTGATCCAGCCCCCCCTCAGCATATGTCCGGCTCTGGCATTGGGGCGGGGCAACTTTGGGAGCAGCCCCAGCCCTGCTCCTGCTCCCGGCTGGGCACCCAGCTGCTGGGACACAGGTGTGTCCTGATGCCACCGTCTACTCCTTTGAGAAGGGGAGGACAGAGTGCATCAGGGAGTTTGGTGTGGCTTACATGCGGCAAGGAGAAGGTGCAGCCCCAAACTGGCTTTCACTTCTAGAACCTTTTGCTATTGCGGGAGCAGCTGCTGGAGCTTTTCAACCGAGCTGCAAGAGTGAAAAGTGTGATGGCATGTCTATCTGAGAAGGAAGGTTCGGTGCCGCAGCCTGTTGTGCACAATTTATATGCTGATAAGAGAAGGGGGTGCTTTTGCAACGTTTTCCTTCCTGACACTTCTGTCTCTGTGAGCTTTAGCTGCTTGGACTCAGGGATACCGAAGGTATGTGAAAGTGACTGGGATGCGAGAATCATGTTGCACAGGGAACAGGGAAGGTCAGCAAATGTTTCCTGTCCTGGCACATCTCTCAGTCTGAACTGCAGCTGCAGATGCTTCACTTCCGCCAAGGACTCTGCCACCTTGAGAGAAGGATGCGCTCTATGGAGTTGAGAAAGAAAGTGCGTCTCACTAGCTTCTTTCCTCTACTTCATAGACAGCAAAGGGGCTATGAAAGGCAGCACTGGCTTTTTGTTCTAGGACTTCTTCTTTACAAGCAGCTGCTGGATGTTTGGAAGGGGGTTTGGGATATGCAAAAATGAGAGGCTAAGATGGTAAGAGGGTAAGATGGAAGTCATCTGGCAAAAGCAGAGCTCACAAAAGGGCCAGCTGAGAAAGCTCTTGCTGCCTACAACTTCAACTGCACCCCTCAAAGCAGCAGCACACACGCTGCTCTCGGCACTTTCCTTCTCAGCTCTACGCACCATCCTAAGCCTTGCCTCTCCCACACTCAGGATCCAAAGACAACGGCACCAGGGACTGCTCACACACTAAAGGCACCAGGACAAAAGGCTCACCAGCTTGGCCTTTGCATTCCCGCTGACAGCTCCACAGCTTGAACCCAGAGAACTGCCTGCTGCCAACAGCCTTTCCAATCACTCTGAGCACCTCATGACAAGGAGTGTGGGGAATGAATCTCCAGCAGCCTCCTGCCCCAGGCTGTCCCCCGGGAGCAGCCCTGCTCCAGGCCGTGACTGCCACCTGCACAGCCAAAGGACCCGGAGCCGGTGTTACACACCACGGCTGTGCCTGGCACAGAGACACCAGTGGCCACACAAGTGGCCATGACTGTCCACACACAGTCCCTGCTGCTGCTCCCCCAGCCGCTGGCACCAACTCCCAGCCACCCACTCCTAAAGCCACGGGGCCCACTGGGACACTGCGGGGGCTCGTGGAAGCCAACGGCCATTGTGACACAGCGGGGCTGCACAGAGCCCACGGTGCTTTGTGACCCGTGGCTCCCAGGAGAGCCTTTGTGATGCTGGGGAACTACAAGGAAGCCTGGCTCCTCTGTGACACCACCACAGAAGCTCAGGGGAGCCCTGGAGACCGTGCTGATGCTATGGAACCTGATGCAACCCTGCCTCCTCTGTGACACCACAGAACCTCTTGGAGCCCTGGAGACCGTGGTGATGCTATGGAACCTGATGCAACCCTGCCTCCTCTGTGACACCACAGAACCTCTGGGAGCCCTGGAGACCGTGCTGATGCTATGGAACCTGATGCAACCCTGCCTCCTCTGTGACACCACAGAACCTCTGGGAGCCCTGGAGACCGTGCTGATGCTATGGAACCTGATGCAACCCTGCCTCCACTGTGACACCACAGAAGCTCGGGGAGCCCTGGAGACTGTGGGGATGCTGGCGAAGCTGACGGAACCCTGGGCACCACAGTGACGCTATGGAACCTGGTGGAACCGAGGGGCCACAGTGACACTGTGGGGCCTTTTGGAAGCAACAGGACCCTGGTGGGAAGCCACGGGATGATTAATCCTGCACGAACCTGCTCCAGGTGGGCTCCTCTCTCCCGGCTTCCACAGGTGCTGCTAGGATCCCACTCCGGCACTGGCTTGGCACGGGCTCACGGCTTCCTTTGGCAATGGCTCTGCTCCAGGATGGCATGCTTCAGAGAATGCAGGTAGATTTTGTGCTCACTCCTGGCATGCAGCTGGACAATAAAGCCTGATCCAGCCCCCCCTCAGCATATGTCTGGCTCTGGCATTGGGGCGGGGCAACTTTGGGAGCAGCCCCAGCCATGCTCCTGCTCCCGGCTGGGCACCCAGCTGCTGGGACACAGGTGTGTCCTGATGCCACCGTCTACTCCTTTGAGAAGGGGAGGACAGAGTGCATCAGGGAGTTTGGTGTGGCTTACATGCGGCAAGGAGAAGGTGCAGCCCCAAACTGGCTTTCACTTCTAGAACCTTTTGCTATTGCAGGAGCAGCTGGTGGAGCTTTTCAACCGAGCTGCAAGAGTGAAAAGTGTGATGGCATGTCTATCTGAGAAGGAAGGTTCGGTGCCGCAGCCTGTTGTGCACAATTTATATGCTGATAAGAGAAGGGGGTCTTTTTGAATGTTTTCCTTCCTGACACTTCTGTCTCTGTGAGCTTTAGCTGCTTGGACTCAGGGGTACCGAAGGTGTGTGAAAGTGACTGGGATGCGAGAATCATGTTGCACAGGGAACAGGGAAGGTCAGCAAATGTTTCCTGTCCTGGCACATCTCTCAGTCTGAACTGCAGCTGCAGATGCTTCACTTCCGCCAAGGACTCTGCCACCTTGAGAGAAGGATGCGCTCTATGGAGTTGAGAAAGAAAGTGCGTCTCACTAGCTTCTTTCCTCTACTTCATAGACAGCAAAGGGGCTATGAAAGGCAGCACTGGCTTTTTGTTCTAGGACTTCTTCTTTACAAGCAGCTGCTGGATGTTTGGAAGGGGGTTTGGGATATGCAAAAATGAGAGGCTAAGATGGTAAGAGGGTAAGATGGAAGTCATCTGGCAAAAGCAGAGCTCACAAAAGGGCCAGCTGAGAAAGCTCTTGCTGCCTACAACTTCAACTGCACCCCTCAAAGCAGCAGCACACACGCTGCTCTCGGCACTTTCCTTCTCAGCTCTACGCACCATCCTAAGCCTTGCCTCTCCCACACTCAGGATCCAAAGACAACGGCACCAGGGACTGCTCACACACTAAAGGCACCAGGACAAAAGGCTCACCAGCTTGGCCTTTGCATTCCCGCTGACAGCTCCACAGCTTGAACCCAGAGAACTGCCTGCTGCCAACAGCCTTTCCAATCACTCCGAGCACCTCATGACAAGGAGTGTGGGGAATGAATCTCCAGCAGCCTCCTGCCCCAGGCTGTCCCCCGGGAGCAGCCCTGCTCCAGGCCGTGACTGCCACCTGCACAGCCAAAGGACCCAGAGCCGGTGTTACACACCACGGCTGTGCCTGGCACAGAGACACCAGTGGCCACACAAGTGGCCATGGCACTGTCCACACACAGTCCCTGCTGCTGCTCCCCCAGCCGCTGGCACCAACTCCCAGCCACCCACTCCTAAAGCCACGGGGCCCACTGGGACACTGCGGGGGCTCGTGGAAGCCAGCGGCCATTGTGACACAGCGGGGCTGCACAGAGCCCACGGTGCTTTGTGACCCGTGGCTCCCAGGAGAGCCTTTGTGATGCTGGGGAACTACAAGGAAGCCTGGCTCCTCTGTGACACCACCACAGAAGCTCAGGGGAGCCCTGGAGACCGTGCTGATGCTATGGAACCTGATGCAACCCTGCCTCCTCTGTGACACCACAGAACCTCTGGGAGCCCTGGAGACCGTGCTGATGCTATGGAACCTGATGCAACCCTGCCTCCACTGTGACACCACAGAAGCTCAGGGAGCCCTGGAGACTGTGGTGATGCTATGGAACCTGATGCAACCCTGCCTCCACTGTGACACCACAGAACCTCTGGGAGCCCTGGAGACCGTGCTGATGCTATGGAACCTGATGCAACCCTGCCTCCACTGTGACACCACAGAAGCTCGGGGAGCTCTGCAGACCGTGGGGATGCTGGCGAAGCTGACGGAACCCTGGGCACCACAGTGACGCTATGGAACCTGGTGGAACCGAGGGGCCACAGTGACACTGTGGGGCCTTTTGGAAGCAACAGGACCCTGGTGGGAAGCCACGGGATGATTAATCCTGCACGAACCTGCTCCAGGTGGGCTCCTCTCTCCCGGCTTCCACAGGTGCTGCTAGGATCCCACTCCGGCACTGGCTTGGCACGGGCTCACGGCTTCCTTTGGCAATGGCTCTGCTCCAGGATGGCATGCTGCAGAGAATGCAGGTAGATTTTGTGCTCACTCCTGGCATGCAGCTGGACAATAAAGCCTGATCCAGCCCCCCCTCAGCATATGTCCGGCTCTGGCATTGGGGCGGGGCAACTTTGGGAGCAGCCCCAGCCCTGCTCCTGCTCCCGGCTGGGCACCCAGCTGCTGGGACACAGGTGTGTCCTGATGCCACCGTCTACTCCTTTGAGAAGGGGAGGACAGAGTGCATCAGGGAGTTTGGTGTGGCTTACATGCGGCAAGGAGAAGGTGCAGCCCCAAACTGGCTTTCACTTCTAGAACCTTTTGCTATTGCGGGAGCAGCTGCTGGAGCTTTTCAACCGAGCTGCAAGAGTGAAAAGTGTGATGGCATGTCTATCTGAGAAGGAAGGTTCGGTGCCGCAGCCTGTTGTGCACAATTTATATGCTGATAAGAGAAGGGGGTGCTTTTGCAACGTTTTCCTTCCTGACACTTCTGTCTCTGTGAGCTTTAGCTGCTTGGACTCAGGGATACCGAAGGTATGTGAAAGTGACTGGGATGCGAGAATCATGTTGCACAGGGAACAGGGAAGGTCAGCAAATGTTTCCTGTCCTGGCACATCTCTCAGTCTGAACTGCAGCTGCAGATGCTTCACTTCCGCCAAGGACTCTGCCACCTTGAGAGAAGGATGCGCTCTATGGAGTTGAGAAAGAAAGTGCGTCTCACTAGCTTCTTTCCTCTACTTCATAGACAGCAAAGGGGCTATGAAAGGCAGCACTGGCTTTTTGTTCTAGGACTTCTTCTTTACAAGCAGCTGCTGGATGTTTGGAAGGGGGTTTGGGATATGCAAAAATGAGAGGCTAAGATGGTAAGAGGGTAAGATGGAAGTCATCTGGCAAAAGCAGAGCTCACAAAAGGGCCAGCTGAGAAAGCTCTTGCTGCCTACAACTTCAACTGCACCCCTCAAAGCAGCAGCACACACGCTGCTCTCGGCACTTTCCTTCTCAGCTCTACGCACCATCCTAAGCCTTGCCTCTCCCACACTCAGGATCCAAAGACAACGGCACCAGGGACTGCTCACACACTAAAGGCACCAGGACAAAAGGCTCACCAGCTTGGCCTTTGCATTCCCGCTGACAGCTCCACAGCTTGAACCCAGAGAACTGCCTGCTGCCAACAGCCTTTCCAATCACTCTGAGCACCTCATGACAAGGAGTGTGGGGAATGAATCTCCAGCAGCCTCCTGCCCCAGGCTGTCCCCCGGGAGCAGCCCTGCTCCAGGCCGTGACTGCCACCTGCACAGCCAAAGGACCCGGAGCCGGTGTTACACACCACGGCTGTGCCTGGCACAGAGACACCAGTGGCCACACAAGTGGCCATGACTGTCCACACACAGTCCCTGCTGCTGCTCCCCCAGCCGCTGGCACCAACTCCCAGCCACCCACTCCTAAAGCCACGGGGCCCACTGGGACACTGCGGGGGCTCGTGGAAGCCAACGGCCATTGTGACACAGCGGGGCTGCACAGAGCCCACGGTGCTTTGTGACCCGTGGCTCCCAGGAGAGCCTTTGTGATGCTGGGGAACTACAAGGAAGCCTGGCTCCTCTGTGACACCACCACAGAAGCTCAGGGGAGCCCTGGAGACCGTGGTGATGCTATGGAACCTGATGCAACCCTGCCTCCTCTGTGACACCACAGAAGCTCTTGGAGCCCTGGAGACCGTGGTGATGCTATGGAACCTGATGCAACCCTGCCTCCTCTGTGACACCACAGAACCTCTGGGAGCCCTGGAGACCGTGCTGATGCTATGGAACCTGATGCAACCCTGCCTCCTCTGTGACACCACAGAAGCTCTGGGAGCCCTGGAGACCGTGCTGATGCTATGGAACCTGATGCAACCCTGCCTCCACTGTGACACCACAGAAGCTCGGGGAGCCCTGGAGACTGTGGGGATGCTGGCGAAGCTGACGGAACCCTGGGCACCACAGTGACGCTATGGAACCTGGTGGAACCGAGGGGCCACAGTGACACTGTGGGGCCTTTTGGAAGCAACAGGACCCTGGTGGGAAGCCACGGGATGATTAATCCTGCACGAACCTGCTCCAGGTGGGCTCCTCTCTCCCGGCTTCCACAGGTGCTGCTAGGATCCCACTCCGGCACTGGCTTGGCACGGGCTCACGGCTTCCTTTGGCAATGGCTCTGCTCCAGGATGGCATGCTTCAGAGAATGCAGGTAGATTTTGTGCTCACTCCTGGCATGCAGCTGGACAATAAAGCCTGATCCAGCCCCCCCTCAGCATATGTCTGGCTCTGGCATTGGGGCGGGGCAACTTTGGGAGCAGCCCCAGCCATGCTCCTGCTCCCGGCTGGGCACCCAGCTGCTGGGACACAGGTGTGTCCTGATGCCACCGTCTACTCCTTTGAGAAGGGGAGGACAGAGTGCATCAGGGAGTTTGGTGTGGCTTACATGCGGCAAGGAGAAGGTGCAGCCCCAAACTGGCTTTCACTTCTAGAACCTTTTGCTATTGCAGGAGCAGCTGGTGGAGCTTTTCAACCGAGCTGCAAGAGTGAAAAGTGTGATGGCATGTCTATCTGAGAAGGAAGGTTCGGTGCCGCAGCCTGTTGTGCACAATTTATATGCTGATAAGAGAAGGGGGTCTTTTTGAATGTTTTCCTTCCTGACACTTCTGTCTCTGTGAGCTTTAGCTGCTTGGACTCAGGGGTACCGAAGGTGTGTGAAAGTGACTGGGATGCGAGAATCATGTTGCACAGGGAACAGGGAAGGTCAGCAAATGTTTCCTGTCCTGGCACATCTCTCAGTCTGAACTGCAGCTGCAGATGCTTCACTTCCGCCAAGGACTCTGCCACCTTGAGAGAAGGATGCGCTCTATGGAGTTGAGAAAGAAAGTGCGTCTCACTAGCTTCTTTCCTCTACTTCATAGACAGCAAAGGGGCTATGAAAGGCAGCACTGGCTTTTTGTTCTAGGACTTCTTCTTTACAAGCAGCTGCTGGATGTTTGGAAGGGGGTTTGGGATATGCAAAAATGAGAGGCTAAGATGGTAAGAGGGTAAGATGGAAGTCATCTGGCAAAAGCAGAGCTCACAAAAGGGCCAGCTGAGAAAGCTCTTGCTGCCTACAACTTCAACTGCACCCCTCAAAGCAGCAGCACACACGCTGCTCTCGGCACTTTCCTTCTCAGCTCTACGCACCATCCTAAGCCTTGCCTCTCCCACACTCAGGATCCAAAGACAACGGCACCAGGGACTGCTCACACACTAAAGGCACCAGGACAAAAGGCTCACCAGCTTGGCCTTTGCATTCCCGCTGACAGCTCCACAGCTTGAACCCAGAGAACTGCCTGCTGCCAACAGCCTTTCCAATCACTCCGAGCACCTCATGACAAGGAGTGTGGGGAATGAATCTCCAGCAGCCTCCTGCCCCAGGCTGTCCCCCGGGAGCAGCCCTGCTCCAGGCCGTGACTGCCACCTGCACAGCCAAAGGACCCAGAGCCGGTGTTACACACCACGGCTGTGCCTGGCACAGAGACACCAGTGGCCACACAAGTGGCCATGGCACTGTCCACACACAGTCCCTGCTGCTGCTCCCCCAGCCGCTGGCACCAACTCCCAGCCACCCACTCCTAAAGCCACGGGGCCCACTGGGACACTGCGGGGGCTCGTGGAAGCCAGCGGCCATTGTGACACAGCGGGGCTGCACAGAGCCCACGGTGCTTTGTGACCCGTGGCTCCCAGGAGAGCCTTTGTGATGCTGGGGAACTACAAGGAAGCCTGGCTCCTCTGTGACACCACCACAGAAGCTCAGGGGAGCCCTGGAGACCGTGCTGATGCTATGGAACCTGATGCAACCCTGCCTCCTCTGTGACACCACAGAACCTCTGGGAGCCCTGGAGACCGTGCTGATGCTATGGAACCTGATGCAACCCTGCCTCCACTGTGACACCACAGAAGCTCAGGGAGCCCTGGAGACTGTGGTGATGCTATGGAACCTGATGCAACCCTGCCTCCACTGTGACACCACAGAACCTCTGGGAGCCCTGGAGACCGTGCTGATGCTATGGAACCTGATGCAACCCTGCCTCCACTGTGACACCACAGAAGCTCGGGGAGCTCTGCAGACCGTGGGGATGCTGGCGAAGCTGACGGAACCCTGGGCACCACAGTGACGCTATGGAACCTGGTGGAACCGAGGGGCCACAGTGACACTGTGGGGCCTTTTGGAAGCAACAGGACCCTGGTGGGAAGCCACGGGATGATTAATCCTGCACGAACCTGCTCCAGGTGGGCTCCTCTCTCCCGGCTTCCACAGGTGCTGCTAGGATCCCACTCCGGCACTGGCTTGGCACGGGCTCACGGCTTCCTTTGGCAATGGCTCTGCTCCAGGATGGCATGCTGCAGAGAATGCAGGTAGATTTTGTGCTCACTCCTGGCATGCAGCTGGACAATAAAGCCTGATCCAGCCCCCCCTCAGCATATGTCCGGCTCTGGCATTGGGGCGGGGCAACTTTGGGAGCAGCCCCAGCCCTGCTCCTGCTCCCGGCTGGGCACCCAGCTGCTGGGACACAGGTGTGTCCTGATGCCACCGTCTACTCCTTTGAGAAGGGGAGGACAGAGTGCATCAGGGAGTTTGGTGTGGCTTACATGCGGCAAGGAGAAGGTGCAGCCCCAAACTGGCTTTCACTTCTAGAACCTTTTGCTATTGCGGGAGCAGCTGCTGGAGCTTTTCAACCGAGCTGCAAGAGTGAAAAGTGTGATGGCATGTCTATCTGAGAAGGAAGGTTCGGTGCCGCAGCCTGTTGTGCACAATTTATATGCTGATAAGAGAAGGGGGTGCTTTTGCAACGTTTTCCTTCCTGACACTTCTGTCTCTGTGAGCTTTAGCTGCTTGGACTCAGGGATACCGAAGGTATGTGAAAGTGACTGGGATGCGAGAATCATGTTGCACAGGGAACAGGGAAGGTCAGCAAATGTTTCCTGTCCTGGCACATCTCTCAGTCTGAACTGCAGCTGCAGATGCTTCACTTCCGCCAAGGACTCTGCCACCTTGAGAGAAGGATGCGCTCTATGGAGTTGAGAAAGAAAGTGCGTCTCACTAGCTTCTTTCCTCTACTTCATAGACAGCAAAGGGGCTATGAAAGGCAGCACTGGCTTTTTGTTCTAGGACTTCTTCTTTACAAGCAGCTGCTGGATGTTTGGAAGGGGGTTTGGGATATGCAAAAATGAGAGGCTAAGATGGTAAGAGGGTAAGATGGAAGTCATCTGGCAAAAGCAGAGCTCACAAAAGGGCCAGCTGAGAAAGCTCTTGCTGCCTACAACTTCAACTGCACCCCTCAAAGCAGCAGCACACACGCTGCTCTCGGCACTTTCCTTCTCAGCTCTACGCACCATCCTAAGCCTTGCCTCTCCCACACTCAGGATCCAAAGACAACGGCACCAGGGACTGCTCACACACTAAAGGCACCAGGACAAAAGGCTCACCAGCTTGGCCTTTGCATTCCCGCTGACAGCTCCACAGCTTGAACCCAGAGAACTGCCTGCTGCCAACAGCCTTTCCAATCACTCCGAGCACCTCATGACAAGGAGTGTGGGGAATGAATCTCCAGCAGCCTCCTGCCCCAGGCTGTCCCCCGGGAGCAGCCCTGCTCCAGGCCGTGACTGCCACCTGCACAGCCAAAGGACCCAGAGCCGGTGTTACACACCACGGCTGTGCCTGGCACAGAGACACCAGTGGCCACACAAGTGGCCATGGCACTGTCCACACACAGTCCCTGCTGCTGCTCCCCCAGCCGCTGGCACCAACTCCCAGCCACCCACTCCTAAAGCCACGGGGCCCACTGGGACACTGCGGGGGCTCGTGGAAGCCAGCGGCCATTGTGACACAGCGGGGCTGCACAGAGCCCACGGTGCTTTGTGACCCGTGGCTCCCAGGAGAGCCTTTGTGATGCTGGGGAACTACAAGGAAGCCTGGCTCCTCTGTGACACCACCACAGAAGCTCAGGGGAGCCCTGGAGACCGTGCTGATGCTATGGAACCTGATGCAACCCTGCCTCCTCTGTGACACCACAGAAGCTCTGGGAGCCCTGGAGACCGTGCTGATGCTATGGAACCTGATGCAACCCTGCCTCCACTGTGACACCACAGAAGCTCAGGGAGCCCTGGAGACCGTGGTGATGCTATGGAACCTGATGCAACCCTGCCTCCACTGTGACACCACAGAACCTCTGGGAGCCCTGGAGACCGTGCTGATGCTATGGAACCTGATGCAACCCTGCCTCCACTGTGACACCACAGAAGCTCGGGGAGCTCTGCAGACCGTGGGGATGCTGGCGAAGCTGACGGAACCCTGGGCACCACAGTGACGCTATGGAACCTGGTGGAACCGAGGGGCCACAGTGACACTGTGGGGCCTTTTGGAAGCAACAGGACCCTGGTGGGAAGCCACGGGATGATTAATCCTGCACGAACCTGCTCCAGGTGGGCTCCTCTCTCCCGGCTTCCACAGGTGCTGCTAGGATCCCACTCCGGCACTGGCTTGGCACGGGCTCACGGCTTCCTTTGGCAATGGCTCTGCTCCAGGATGGCATGCTGCAGAGAATGCAGGTAGATTTTGTGCTCACTCCTGGCATGCAGCTGGACAATAAAGCCTGATCCAGCCCCCCCTCAGCATATGTCCGGCTCTGGCATTGGGGCGGGGCAACTTTGGGAGCAGCCCCAGCCCTGCTCCTGCTCCCGGCTGGGCACCCAGCTGCTGGGACACAGGTGTGTCCTGATGCCACCGTCTACTCCTTTGAGAAGGGGAGGACAGAGTGCATCAGGGAGTTTGGTGTGGCTTACATGCGGCAAGGAGAAGGTGCAGCCCCAAACTGGCTTTCACTTCTAGAACCTTTTGCTATTGCGGGAGCAGCTGCTGGAGCTTTTCAACCGAGCTGCAAGAGTGAAAAGTGTGATGGCATGTCTATCTGAGAAGGAAGGTTCGGTGCCGCAGCCTGTTGTGCACAATTTATATGCTGATAAGAGAAGGGGGTGCTTTTGCAACGTTTTCCTTCCTGACACTTCTGTCTCTGTGAGCTTTAGCTGCTTGGACTCAGGGATACCGAAGGTATGTGAAAGTGACTGGGATGCGAGAATCATGTTGCACAGGGAACAGGGAAGGTCAGCAAATGTTTCCTGTCCTGGCACATCTCTCAGTCTGAACTGCAGCTGCAGATGCTTCACTTCCGCCAAGGACTCTGCCACCTTGAGAGAAGGATGCGCTCTATGGAGTTGAGAAAGAAAGTGCGTCTCACTAGCTTCTTTCCTCTACTTCATAGACAGCAAAGGGGCTATGAAAGGCAGCACTGGCTTTTTGTTCTAGGACTTCTTCTTTACAAGCAGCTGCTGGATGTTTGGAAGGGGGTTTGGGATATGCAAAAATGAGAGGCTAAGATGGTAAGAGGGTAAGATGGAAGTCATCTGGCAAAAGCAGAGCTCACAAAAGGGCCAGCTGAGAAAGCTCTTGCTGCCTACAACTTCAACTGCACCCCTCAAAGCAGCAGCACACACGCTGCTCTCGGCACTTTCCTTCTCAGCTCTACGCACCATCCTAAGCCTTGCCTCTCCCACACTCAGGATCCAAAGACAACGGCACCAGGGACTGCTCACACACTAAAGGCACCAGGACAAAAGGCTCACCAGCTTGGCCTTTGCATTCCCGCTGACAGCTCCACAGCTTGAACCCAGAGAACTGCCTGCTGCCAACAGCCTTTCCAATCACTCTGAGCACCTCATGACAAGGAGTGTGGGGAATGAATCTCCAGCAGCTTCCTGCCCCAGGCTGTCCCCCGGGAGCAGCCCTGCTCCAGGCCGTGACTGCCACCTGCACAGCCAAAGGACCCGGAGCCGGTGTTACACACCACGGCTGTGCCTGGCACAGAGACACCAGTGGCCACACAAGTGGCCATGACTGTCCACACACAGTCCCTGCTGCTGCTCCCCCAGCCGCTGGCACCAACTCCCAGCCACCCACTCCTAAAGCCACGGGGCCCACTGGGACACTGCGGGGGCTCGTGGAAGCCAACGGCCATTGTGACACAGCGGGGCTGCACAGAGCCCACGGTGCTTTGTGACCCGTGGCTCCCAGGAGAGCCTTTGTGATGCTGGGGAACTACAAGGAAGCCTGGCTCCTCTGTGACACCACCACAGAAGCTCAGGGGAGCCCTGGAGACCGTGCTGATGCTATGGAACCTGATGCAACCCTGCCTCCTCTGTGACACCACAGAAGCTCTTGGAGCCCTGGAGACCGTGGTGATGCTATGGAACCTGATGCAACCCTGCCTCCTCTGTGACACCACAGAACCTCTGGGAGCCCTGGAGACCGTGCTGATGCTATGGAACCTGATGCAACCCTGCCTCCTCTGTGACACCACAGAAGCTCTGGGAGCCCTGGAGACCGTGCTGATGCTATGGAACCTGATGCAACCCTGCCTCCACTGTGACACCACAGAAGCTCGGGGAGCCCTGGAGACTGTGGGGATGCTGGCGAAGCTGACGGAACCCTGGGCACCACAGTGACGCTATGGAACCTGGTGGAACCGAGGGGCCACAGTGACACTGTGGGGCCTTTTGGAAGCAACAGGACCCTGGTGGGAAGCCACGGGATGATTAATCCTGCACGAACCTGCTCCAGGTGGGCTCCTCTCTCCCGGCTTCCACAGGTGCTGCTAGGATCCCACTCCGGCACTGGCTTGGCACGGGCTCACGGCTTCCTTTGGCAATGGCTCTGCTCCAGGATGGCATGCTTCAGAGAATGCAGGTAGATTTTGTGCTCACTCCTGGCATGCAGCTGGACAATAAAGCCTGATCCAGCCCCCCCTCAGCATATGTCTGGCTCTGGCATTGGGGCGGGGCAACTTTGGGAGCAGCCCCAACCATGCTCCTGCTCCCGGCTGGGCACCCAGCTGCTGGGACACAGGTGTGTCCTGATGCCACCGTCTACTCCTTTGAGAAGGGGAGGACAGAGTGCATCAGGGAGTTTGGTGTGGCTTACATGCGGCAAGGAGAAGGTGCAGCCCCAAACTGGCTTTCACTTCTAGAACCTTTTGCTATTGCAGGAGCAGCTGGTGGAGCTTTTCAACCGAGCTGCAAGAGTGAAAAGTGTGATGGCATGTCTATCTGAGAAGGAAGGTTCGGTGCCACAGCCTGTTGTGCACAATTTATATGCTGATAAGAGAAGGGGGTCTTTTTGAATGTTTTCCTTCCTGACACTTCTGTCTCTGTGAGCTTTAGCTGCTTGGACTCAGGGGTACCGAAGGTGTGTGAAAGTGACTGGGATGCGAGAATCATGTTGCACAGGGAACAGGGAAGGTCAGCAAATGTTTCCTGTCCTGGCACATCTCTCAGTCTGAACTGCAGCTGCAGATGCTTCACTTCCGCCAAGGACTCTGCCACCTTGAGAGAAGGATGCGCTCTATGGAGTTGAGAAAGAAAGTGCGTCTCACTAGCTTCTTTCCTCTACTTCATAGACAGCAAAGGGGCTATGAAAGGCAGCACTGGCTTTTTGTTCTAGGATTTCTTCTTTACAAGCAGCTGCTGGATGTTTGGAAGGGGGTTTGGGATATGCAAAAATGAGAGGCTAAGATGGTAAGAGGGTAAGATGGAAGTCATCTGGCAAAAGCAGAGCTCACAAAAGGGCCAGCTGAGAAAGCTCTTGCTGCCTACAACTTCAACTGCACCCCTCAAAGCAGCAGCACACACGCTGCTCTCGGCACTTTCCTTCTCAGCTCTACGCACCATCCTAAGCCTTGCCTCTCCCACACTCAGGATCCAAAGACAACGGCACCAGGGACTGCTCACACACTAAAGGCACCAGGACAAAAGGCTCACCAGCTTGGCCTTTGCATTCCCGCTGACAGCTCCACAGCTTGAACCCAGAGAACTGCCTGCTGCCAACAGCCTTTCCAATCACTCTGAGCACCTCATGACAAGGAGTGTGGGGAATGAATCTCCAGCAGCCTCCTGCCCCAGGCTGTCCCCCGGGAGCAGCCCTGCTCCAGGCCGTGACTGCCACCTGCACAGCCAAAGGACCCGGAGCCGGTGTTACACACCACGGCTGTGCCTGGCACAGAGACACCAGTGGCCACACAAGTGGCCATGACTGTCCACACACAGTCCCTGCTGCTGCTCCCCCAGCCGCTGGCACCAACTCCCAGCCACCCACTCCTAAAGCCACGGGGCCCACTGGGACACTGCGGGGGCTCGTGGAAGCCAACGGCCATTGTGACACAGCGGGGCTGCACAGAGCCCACGGTGCTTTGTGACCCGTGGCTCCCAGGAGAGCCTTTGTGATGCTGGGGAACTACAAGGAAGCCTGGCTCCTCTGTGACACCACCACAGAAGCTCAGGGGAGCCCTGGAGACCGTGCTGATGCTATGGAACCTGATGCAACCCTGCCTCCTCTGTGACACCACAGAAGCTCTTGGAGCCCTGGAGACCGTGGTGATGCTATGGAACCTGATGCAACCCTGCCTCCTCTGTGACACCACAGAACCTCTGGGAGCCCTGGAGACCGTGCTGATGCTATGGAACCTGATGCAACCCTGCCTCCTCTGTGACACCACAGAAGCTCTGGGAGCCCTGGAGACCGTGCTGATGCTATGGAACCTGATGCAACCCTGCCTCCACTGTGACACCACAGAAGCTCGGGGAGCCCTGGAGACTGTGGGGATGCTGGCGAAGCTGACGGAACCCTGGGCACCACAGTGACGCTATGGAACCTGGTGGAACCGAGGGGCCACAGTGACACTGTGGGGCCTTTTGGAAGCAACAGGACCCTGGTGGGAAGCCACGGGATGATTAATCCTGCACGAACCTGCTCCAGGTGGGCTCCTCTCTCCCGGCTTCCACAGGTGCTGCTAGGATCCCACTCCGGCACTGGCTTGGCACGGGCTCACGGCTTCCTTTGGCAATGGCTCTGCTCCAGGATGGCATGCTTCAGAGAATGCAGGTAGATTTTGTGCTCACTCCTGGCATGCAGCTGGACAATAAAGCCTGATCCAGCCCCCCCTCAGCATATGTCTGGCTCTGGCATTGGGGCGGGGCAACTTTGGGAGCAGCCCCAACCATGCTCCTGCTCCCGGCTGGGCACCCAGCTGCTGGGACACAGGTGTGTCCTGATGCCACCGTCTACTCCTTTGAGAAGGGGAGGACAGAGTGCATCAGGGAGTTTGGTGTGGCTTACATGCGGCAAGGAGAAGGTGCAGCCCCAAACTGGCTTTCACTTCTAGAACCTTTTGCTATTGCAGGAGCAGCTGGTGGAGCTTTTCAACCGAGCTGCAAGAGTGAAAAGTGTGATGGCATGTCTATCTGAGAAGGAAGGTTCGGTGCCACAGCCTGTTGTGCACAATTTATATGCTGATAAGAGAAGGGGGTCTTTTTGAATGTTTTCCTTCCTGACACTTCTGTCTCTGTGAGCTTTAGCTGCTTGGACTCAGGGGTACCGAAGGTGTGTGAAAGTGACTGGGATGCGAGAATCATGTTGCACAGGGAACAGGGAAGGTCAGCAAATGTTTCCTGTCCTGGCACATCTCTCAGTCTGAACTGCAGCTGCAGATGCTTCACTTCCGCCAAGGACTCTGCCACCTTGAGAGAAGGATGCGCTCTATGGAGTTGAGAAAGAAAGTGCGTCTCACTAGCTTCTTTCCTCTACTTCATAGACAGCAAAGGGGCTATGAAAGGCAGCACTGGCTTTTTGTTCTAGGATTTCTTCTTTACAAGCAGCTGCTGGATGTTTGGAAGGGGGTTTGGGATATGCAAAAATGAGAGGCTAAGATGGTAAGAGGGTAAGATGGAAGTCATCTGGCAAAAGCAGAGCTCACAAAAGGGCCAGCTGAGAAAGCTCTTGCTGCCTACAACTTCAACTGCACCCCTCAAAGCAGCAGCACACACGCTGCTCTCGGCACTTTCCTTCTCAGCTCTACGCACCATCCTAAGCCTTGCCTCTCCCACACTCAGGATCCAAAGACAACGGCACCAGGGACTGCTCACACACTAAAGGCACCAGGACAAAAGGCTCACCAGCTTGGCCTTTGCATTCCCGCTGACAGCTCCACAGCTTGAACCCAGAGAACTGCCTGCTGCCAACAGCCTTTCCAATCACTCTGAGCACCTCATGACAAGGAGTGTGGGGAATGAATCTCCAGCAGCCTCCTGCCCCAGGCTGTCCCCCGGGAGCAGCCCTGCTCCAGGCCGTGACTGCCACCTGCACAGCCAAAGGACCCGGAGCCGGTGTTACACACCACGGCTGTGCCTGGCACAGAGACACCAGTGGCCACACAAGTGGCCATGACTGTCCACACACAGTCCCTGCTGCTGCTCCCCCAGCCGCTGGCACCAACTCCCAGCCACCCACTCCTAAAGCCACGGGGCCCACTGGGACACTGCGGGGGCTCGTGGAAGCCAACGGCCATTGTGACACAGCGGGGCTGCACAGAGCCCACGGTGCTTTGTGACCCGTGGCTCCCAGGAGAGCCTTTGTGATGCTGGGGAACTACAAGGAAGCCTGGCTCCTCTGTGACACCACCACAGAAGCTCAGGGGAGCCCTGGAGACCGTGGTGATGCTATGGAACCTGATGCAACCCTGCCTCCTCTGTGACACCACAGAAGCTCTTGGAGCCCTGGAGACCGTGGTGATGCTATGGAACCTGATGCAACCCTGCCTCCTCTGTGACACCACAGAACCTCTGGGAGCCCTGGAGACCGTGCTGATGCTATGGAACCTGATGCAACCCTGCCTCCTCTGTGACACCACAGAAGCTCTGGGAGCCCTGGAGACCGTGCTGATGCTATGGAACCTGATGCAACCCTGCCTCCACTGTGACACCACAGAAGCTCGGGGAGCCCTGGAGACTGTGGGGATGCTGGCGAAGCTGACGGAACCCTGGGCACCACAGTGACGCTATGGAACCTGGTGGAACCGAGGGGCCACAGTGACACTGTGGGGCCTTTTGGAAGCAACAGGACCCTGGTGGGAAGCCACGGGATGATTAATCCTGCACGAACCTGCTCCAGGTGGGCTCCTCTCTCCCGGCTTCCACAGGTGCTGCTAGGATCCCACTCCGGCACTGGCTTGGCACGGGCTCACGGCTTCCTTTGGCAATGGCTCTGCTCCAGGATGGCATGCTGCAGAGAATGCAGGTAGATTTTGTGCTCACTCCTGGCATGCAGCTGGACAATAAAGCCTGATCCAGCCCCCCCTCAGCATATGTCTGGCTCTGGCATTGGGGCGGGGCAACTTTGGGAGCAGCCCCAACCATGCTCCTGCTCCCGGCTGGGCACCCAGCTGCTGGGACACAGGTGTGTCCTGATGCCACCGTCTACTCCTTTGAGAAGGGGAGGACAGAGTGCATCAGGGAGTTTGGTGTGGCTTACATGCGGCAAGGAGAAGGTGCAGCCCCAAACTGGCTTTCACTTCTAGAACCTTTTGCTATTGCAGGAGCAGCTGGTGGAGCTTTTCAACCGAGCTGCAAGAGTGAAAAGTGTGATGGCATGTCTATCTGAGAAGGAAGGTTCGGTGCCGCAGCCTGTTGTGCACAATTTATATGCTGATAAGAGAAGGGGGTCTTTTTGAATGTTTTCCTTCCTGACACTTCTGTCTCTGTGAGCTTTAGCTGCTTGGACTCAGGGGTACCGAAGGTGTGTGAAAGTGACTGGGATGCGAGAATCATGTTGCACAGGGAACAGGGAAGGTCAGCAAATGTTTCCTGTCCTGGCACATCTCTCAGTCTGAACTGCAGCTGCAGATGCTTCACTTCCGCCAAGGACTCTGCCACCTTGAGAGAAGGATGCGCTCTATGGAGTTGAGAAAGAAAGTGCGTCTCACTAGCTTCTTTCCTCTACTTCATAGACAGCAAAGGGGCTATGAAAGGCAGCACTGGCTTTTTGTTCTAGGACTTCTTCTTTACAAGCAGCTGCTGGATGTTTGGAAGGGGGTTTGGGATATGCAAAAATGAGAGGCTAAGATGGTAAGAGGGTAAGATGGAAGTCATCTGGCAAAAGCAGAGCTCACAAAAGGGCCAGCTGAGAAAGCTCTTGCTGCCTACAACTTCAACTGCACCCCTCAAAGCAGCAGCACACACGCTGCTCTCGGCACTTTCCTTCTCAGCTCTACGCACCATCCTAAGCCTTGCCTCTCCCACACTCAGGATCCAAAGACAACGGCACCAGGGACTGCTCACACACTAAAGGCACCAGGACAAAAGGCTCACCAGCTTGGCCTTTGCATTCCCGCTGACAGCTCCACAGCTCGAACCCAGAGAACTGCCTGCTGCCAACAGCCTTTCCAATCACTCCGAGCACCTCATGACAAGGAGCTGCAGCGTGTGGGGAATGAATCTCCAGCAGCCTCCTGCCCCAGGCTGTCCCCCGGGAGCAGCCCTGCTCCAGGCCGTGACTGCCACCTGCACAGCCAAAGGACCCGGAGCCGGTGTTACACACCACGGCTGTGCCTGGCACAGAGACACCAGTGGCCACACAAGTGGCCATGGCACTGTCCTCACACAGTCCCTGCTGCTTCTCCCCCAGCTGCTGGTGGGGCACCAACTCCCAGCCACCCACTCCTAAAGCCACGGGCCCACTGGGACACTGCGGGGGCTCGTGGAAGCCAGCGGCCATTTTGACACAGCGTGTGGAAGGATGGCTGCAATAAAGAGGACATGAAACCTAAGAACTGCCGAGAGCTGCTGCAAGCTCGGCAGCTAACCACAAGAATGATCATGGTCAGCAGGACCGTGAGCCTGCCTGCTAGACAATGATACGATCTTGCGGTTAGTTAAACACAGATGTGAGTTACAGCCCTAACCACAGCTGGGCAGAGCTAAGAAAATTTAACATTTAAGAATTATCCAATCAACTAAAGACAACTATGATTAGCTAATAAAGCCGGCTATAAATGTAACCGCTGAATCACTAATAAACGAAGCTTGCCTACCAATCATATTGATTGTCCGCATCTTCCCTCATCCTTCGCAGAGGACAAGGAGGAGGAGGAGGTGGCGGAGGACGAGGAGGAGGACGAGGACGAGGAGGAGGAGGAGGACGAGGACGAGGAGGAGGAGGAGGACGAGGAGGACGAGGACAAGGAGGACGAGGACAAGGAGGACGAGGAGGACGAGGAGGAGGAGGAGGAGGAGGAGGAGGACGAGGAGGACGAGGAGGACGAGGAGGACGAGGAGGACGAGGAGGACGAGGAGGACGAGGAGGACGAGGAGGAGGACGAGGAGAATGAGGAGGACGAGGAGAATGAGGAGGACGAGGAGGAGGTGGATGAGGATTAGGAGGAGGACAAGGAGGAGGACAAGGAGGAGCAGGATGAGGAGGAGGATGAGGAGGAGGAGGCGGTGGACGAGGTGCTGGAGGACGAGGAGGAGGAGGGTTAAGGGTGGAGATGAGATCTTCCTCATCCTGCTCCTCCACTGCTGATGTCAGGGAATTCCCTGCAGCTGCCAACATCTGCCTTTCCTGCTGCAGGATCTGGTCTGGCAGCTCTCTCAGGCTCTTCACCTTTGGCAGCGCCGCAGCATCCTTGGAGTCATGGACTGGCAACTGGCACCTCCAGGTCACTTGCTGCTGGGATGCTTTTCTCTGGGGAAATCTTCTTGGACACGGCCTGGCTCCAGTTCTTACTTCCAGCCCTTTCCTGCCCATCTGCATCCTCAGCCACGAGCCGCTTCTTTACATCGCCGTGCCTCTGGGGGAGCAGGGACTCCTGTCTCTGGGCAAACAAAACAAAGACAACTTGTAAGAAGAGAACCTGCAGCTTCTAGTTAGAAGAGAAAGGACTATTCAATCAAGGCAGGGCCGATGGAGAAACTTTCTAAAATGGAACAAGCAGCAGAAGCACAGGAGTTTTGCAGAAGAAATTCCCCTCCCAGCACTTGGCTTAGGGAAAAAGCCTGATGTTGCTAGGAGAGACTTGAGTTCATGTCTACTATTGGGTAGCAGACATCTGAACATTTAGACTATTGGCTTTCCAGGCTCATGCTATTCAAACCTGAGAGTGAAACTATTCTAAAAGCCAGAGATGCTTGGAAGAAATGTTCCTGCTCACACCACGACTGGGGACCATGCATCATTCTTACCTTGCACCTGTCCAAAGGCCTTCCTCCGTCTGTGCTCCGGCAGTTCTCACCGGGCCTCTGGCAAGGATGGAGGCTCCTGCCACAAGTATCCCAAGTGTGGAGATCCTCCTCATTCTGCTCCTCCACTGCTGACATCAGGGAATTCCCTGCAGCTGCAAACACCTGCCTTTGCTGCGCGAGGACCTTCTCTAGCACCATGGAGTTGGCCAAAGGCCTTCTCCTATGGCAGCGCCACAGCATCCTGCAAGTCACGGACTGGAACTGGCACCTCCAGCAAAGTTGCTGCTGGCAAACATCCCTCAGCCATTCCCTGACTGCAATGAGCTGGACTCCTACTCCTCTGCAAGCCTCTTCCTGGCCAGGTGCATCCTCAGCAATGAGCCGCTTCTGCTGAGAGCTGCGGCTCTGAGGGAGCAGCCAGTCCTGTCCAAAGGGCTTCCTCTGTCTCCAGTCCTGCAGCTCTCACAGGGTACTGGCTATGGTCAAATCTCCTGCCAGGAGGATCCGACCTGTGCAATTCATCCTCATCCTTCTTCTCCATTGCTGATGGCTCTAAGTGCCCTGCAGATGGGTACATCTGCCTTTGCTGCTGGAGGCTTTTGTCCAGCACCACACCCAAAGTCTTCTCCTCTGGTACCGCCCCATCCTTCTTGGAACCTCGGTCAGGGAACTGGCAGCTCCAGGACAATCGCTGCTCTGCCTCTGGCTTCTGGGAGCGCCTTACTGGAGGCCTCCTCTTTTCTCTATCCTGCTGAAACAAGAAAGGCTTCGTAACTCGACTGCTCTATGCCAGCCATGAGTTCATCATCTCTTCTGGAACTCTTTTACAGTGGACACAGAGTTTGTTTCAGCTCATTCTCACAACTTTTATCGTGACTATGCCTCATAACTCTTACAACTCTTATTAGTTCATAACCTGGATTACACATTGTCTCTGTCCAGATTAGAATTTTAAAATATACAATACAATTCTCAAGATCCTCTAGCTACAAGATGTAACCACACATCTTTGTCCTTCTTTTATTTTTGCAAAAACATTGGCAATTGTTTCTCTCTTTTATACTTTTCCCTTCGGAACTCATTGTTTCCTGTTTTCACTCCCTCTTCTCAGAAGACTTTCCTTTGGTTTATTCTTGTACTGATTCTCCAATCTTTCCAGGCTACTTTATAGAGATGTAGCTGGTGCAACAGACACTTACTAGATAGTTTTTGTTGGTTTGATTTATACTACAGGAAGATGATAAAACACACGTTTTACATTTCCTCGGACGGCAAAAATTTTTTGCATTTTTAATGGAAAATATATTTTTCAAGTTTGGATAGCATCATTTAAAATAAATAGTTTCATTACCTGCCCACTAGCCATAACATAGATCTGTATCCATCATCTAAAAGTAAAGCCAGCTTTTGATTTGATACACACATTGAGACTTTACCCTGTAGGAAATAAAGCAGAAAAAAGATGCTATTACAGTTTTATCTTCAACTGCACATCACTTCTAACCTTGAGTGAAGGCTCTGCATTATTGAATAGAACCAATTGAGGCAGTGCAGCTCTCGGTTAACACATGATCAGAACCTCAGACTGCTAAGGAAGAGCAGCAAATAGTTTGGCTGCCACCACGAGGCAACAGCACATTCTCCTGTTGACATTCTCACGGTCAGAGTGAAACTGGAACCGAGCAATCCCATTCCTTTGCAACCACCCTTATGCTGCAGAGATGGAGCCCTGAGCTCAGAAATGCCATTTGTGACAGAGCTTTCCCAGGTGGGAAGGCATCCTCCCTTCCCAGAGGTATTGCAAGTTCCCCTCTCCCCACTCCATTCCATCCGGAAATGGAATGCTGACAATCCACAATGGTTATACACCACAGCACTGGCATGGATTCTTTTCCTTAGGCAGATCTAAGGCAGTCTGGGAGTTGCTCAGCCTCTTGTGCCCTCCTCAAGGGAGCATTTGTAACTTTTCTTCCTACAATCATCCAACCAAACAACTTGGTTACTGCTCCAAGTAATTACCGGAAGCTTTGGCTGTGTTTTCCCATTCGATTTTAGTTAACCCAATCTTTTGCAAATATTGACACTTCTATATTTGAAATTCCCAGCATACTACAGAGATTTGAGAGGGGATCTTCAAACTTGAGCGGTGACATTGACCACAGAGTAGCAATAAATAGGAAATATCAGGACAAAAGTTAATCCAATACACACCCCCAACAATCCTCCAATTTTTTTTTTTTTTTTAATTCTGGAAGAAACAAATTTAACAGCACTGCCATGCATGCAACAAAGGGACCCAGGCATGAAGATGAGCAAGCTGTTGGTCCTTCACATTCCAGTTTTCAAGGGTGACATTAGTGGGACACTGCTTGGAGCACTGCAATGATATCAAAGTAATCCCTTCAACTTCCTGCTAACTGGAAATTTCTTTTAAGATGCATAGATAATATACAGCTCATTACTTACACATACAGGCAAAAGGAAAAAACAAGTTTCACCACATTCTCATAAACCTCTGGAAAT